>NW_027555847.1:434586608-436054108 GCF_003287225.1 Phascolarctos cinereus | reverse complement strand
GTACATATATACATGTATAAATACATGTACACACATTTATATATGGCCAGGACCAGTGATTTTGTTAATACATGGAATTCCTATAGAGCAGAAAGCCTCCCCCTACCAGTAAGCACTCTGTAATTTAAAATCCAAGAGTTGCCTAGGCATGGCAAGATATTAAATGACTTGCTCAGGGTCACACCTATCATATGTCAGAAGTAGGATTGCAACTTAAGTCTTTCTGAGTAAGGCCAGATTTTTTTTTATTAGACATGTACACATTGCTTAACCCCACCAATTTTTTCCCTATGATTGTATTTTCTATTGCATTCAACTCTTAGGGGTGGTTCGCTTTTTCTGAAGGGACACCTATTACTCTGATCCTAAGCTGTAGCTCATCAAGCATTTTATGCACAGAAGGAAGAAATCCCAAGACTATTTCCCTACTGATCTAATTATCCCTCTGTACTTAATCTCTGCATAATTTCTTCATGCTCAAATCAATCAAGTTTAAAAATGTACTCCATCCTAGGGGGAACAGGATAATTATATAATTTACTCTTCACTCTCCATTATCAATTTTTCTGTCTTTTGTGGAAGCTCCCCTCTGCTTCAACATCTCCTTTGACTTCACCTGAGATTCAAATAAAGGAAAGAACAGGCAAAGAAAGTGACAAGGTATCTGTCTGATGAAAGAAATTACCAAAGAGAGCTATTCCTGTGGGCTCTAGAGGCAGGCTTAGAATACAGTGCTGACTCTACAAGCTGTGCAAATTTCTGCAAGAAGGTGGTAATTTTCTGGGTTTCAGCTAGACGTATATATCCTTTGCCATAAATAGAGAACTAGACAAGACAGGAAGTATGTAAATAGAAAAAATACCAAAAATTCGTAGAAATGTATACATTGGTGTATAAGTATAATGGGGGCATATGTGTACATATATATGTGTACGTATGTATATATATCACATATATATGTGATACATTCCCATTTCTAGCCACTTACTTTCCTAATATACATATATGTGAGATATATAATATATCTCTATCTATCTATCTATCTATCTATCTATCTATCTATCTATCACATATATGTGATACATTCCCATTTCTAGTCACTTACTTTCCTAATATACATACACACACAAAAACCCCACATATATATTATACATACATGGATTTTATGAATATATGTATTTATGTAGAATATATTTGTACATGTATGTATGAGGTGATCCTTTAAGTGAATAAACTGTAGAGTGATAGACTTTATATTTACATATGACTTCAATCAATTGGGAATATTTAACTTCTACCTCTGAAAGGTTTGTGGAAATATATTTGAGAAAATCCAATGTAATCCACAGCATCTGGAAAGAAAATCAAAACCTTATTGGTAAAAATTAAGACCGTGATGAAAGAACTAACAATAAAGCACAAGGAATATTATGTCATGCTTTGTTCTTATGCCATTGAAGATTATCTTTGCTCCATAGATAGTGAGAAGGTAATAACATCTTCTTACATATACTTGTAACCTTTAAGAAGTGCACATGCACATGAAACCATGTGTTTTCTCTCTCTATCTGGCTATTTACCTTTTTTTTTAAAACATAAACTCTGGAGAGCTAAGTAGCAGTAACTTTCATCCAAAATCTGATGGGACCAAAATTTGTATCTTGCTTCATAAATGATAGTGCCTTCCATCTCTGTTGCAATCAATAAAAACAATGGAGATTTCGTATTAACTTATTCTGTTTAATTAGTATCCCTAAATGAGAAGACATTGTAATTGGCTCTAGACTGATGTTTGAAACCTGAGCAAAGATCATAATATTTAGGGTGAGAAAGGAACATCTTAATTATTTTAAAAAGATCATTATTCTTAAAAGAACTGTAAGGATTTGCATTTTCCAAAAGTAATTTCTCACTGAATGCTGCAAATCACTTTAGATTATTTTTAAAAGAGTTGTTTTTGTGCCTGAGTTTAATGTTATTCTGTAATAATTTATAGGAGTCATTTCAGTGACCAATGGAGGTTTTCATGGTATATAATGTCTGTCTCTATAATAAAATAAAGTAGATTTAATAGCATTTGAATACTCTCTACCATGGAGGTGAAAATCAGGATGAATTCTATCTGGAATAGCTTAATAAAGAAAATTAAATGAGGTCAGAAAGAAAAGAAAAATAAGGAAGCAACATGAGCTAATAGAACAACAAAGAAGAATCTGAACTTCTCTCTGGTTTGTTTAATTCATGAAGTCATCACAATTTTATATAGCATCACATTTCACAAAATGCAAATTAAATGGTTTAATAACTTGTTCAATTTTTAAAAATATATTACATTTACATTTTCATAGTGCTTTTATTCATCCTTCAGTTTAGAAACCAGTTTAGGATTATTTGTTTCTGTGTGGGAGGAGGGTAGAAGAATCTATAAATTCAATGTTTCAGGTAATTCCAAGTAAGGAAATTCAATCTACTAACTCATCCCTGAAACTCTTTTGTAAGTTTTAGTCTCAGAAAATTACTAGGGCAGAGGATAAGAAAAGACTTATGCAGGGAGATGTTAAATGACTTACCCTGGAGCACAAAGCTAAAATGTGCTGGATGTGGAACTTTTAACAAGTGTCTTCTTGTCTCCAAAGTCACCTCTTTATTTTCTACTTCAGTGGTTTCCTCCAGCATTGTGAAGGATATGAACTTTTAAAAAAGTATTTTAATAACTCAATTTCCATATAATGTTTACTTTACAATCTCATACATTAAATTTTAGGCATATAAATAACATTTTGAGAAAAGGTCCACAGGCTACACCAGACTGTGAGAGGGGGTCATGACACCAAAAAAATAAATTTAAGAACCTCACTTCTACACCATTTTTGCCTCTCAGAAACCAATTAACAAGAATAATTAATTACATTAGGATGCTTCTAGTTGTCACTCATATTCAACCCATTTTGCCCACATGCCAGGCTTACTTCTAAGTCTCTTCCCCAGCAGTATCTTCATAGTGTCCTGGGTTCTGTTTTCTTCCACCACAGCACTATTTTAGGGTTGGCCAGGGGACAGTGTTAGAACCATAGTGTCAACTTTTGCATTTGGTTGAGAGGCAAAGGATTGAGAGCACAGAAGGGAGGAGAAATTAGGGGTCTGGCAATGGAGTGGGTTCACCTGGTATATGTCCTGTCAGAGGGGACCAAAGTTTGATGTGGGACATCATAAAATTTTTATGATGAGGAAGGACTTGTTTCTCCTATGGAATCATGTACTTGGTGGTCAGCTTCCAGGGGAGGAAGCATATCACATTATGTTGCTGTCCATACTGTAGGGGCAAGGACCAATCATCCTCTGTCCATAATTATGCCACTGTTCAAGGATAAATGTCCACGGTCTCTTCTGTTATGCTTCATTTGAGAAGGATGGATTGGAGCTGCTTGTCTTTGATTCACAAATTACTGGTTATGATTATGACATTAATTTTTAAGAAACCCCACTCCAGAAAACAAAACAAACAAGCAAAAAAGACTTAGCTGTACTTACTTCTGGAATAGGGAAACCTTTAGAAAATAGCCTCTTCAAGCAAATCAACAATAGCCCTATGTTTAATCCTCTTTGTAATGCTTCTGACTGCATGTTTGAGCCCTAGGTTCAAGAAATGGTGGCTGAGCACAGAGACTAGCACATAATTGATGATTAAAAATACTGGGTGACTGGATACTTGGTTGAGCAGATAATCTGATAAAATGATTGTAAAAAAAATAAAGGGGAAGGCAGAAGAGGGATGTTACAATACTATCACAGAAGTAAGAGATTTTTTATTCTTTCTTATCTCTACTTTTGTCCCCTCCCATGAACTCTCCTTTACCAACTCTCTACTTCCCCTCTGCGCCCCCAAAATCAACTTGAAATCAATTATTTACATTCTAGTATGAAAACATTTCATATCTGACACAAGTTATATCTTCTATGGGACCACTTTCAGGGCTTGGTTGAGAAGGAGTAGAGTAGTATCGCGTCTTTCATGCATCCAATGGTTACCACCAAGTCCAGAACATGGCTTGAGGAAATACATCTACAGAGGTTCCTTCACTAAGCTGTGATCCTCCGTAGGGAGTACCACTTCCTTCTCCCTTCCCTAAGTGCTAAGGATCCAGATTCCATTCTCACATGGCCTGGGTCAAATAGAAACCCCTTTAACTCTTGTCTTCCTAATCCTTCTAGCAATTATGGTTTTGCTTTCTTTGTTGGCCACTCACATACTCTTGAGTCAAGGTTGTGTCATACTCACTACTCAGGGCATCTTCTGACAATATTTAGAGATTGAGAGGTAGTTCCTTATAGTGTTGAAGGAATATTGGAGGATTGCTATGTTGAAAACTGGGAAAAGATTATGTTTGAGAGCTCTGAAGCTATAATTAAGGGATAAAAAATGACTTTTTGCTCAGGGTGCCAAAATTTAGTGTTCTCATAGCCCTCCTACCACTTTAACATATAAAAAACCATAAAAAAGCAATAAAAAATCTGAGATTAGAACCTATTTAACTATAATAATGATGGTTTAAAAATTGGAAGCTACCAAAAATGCTCCCTGACACCTTAATGAGCTCTTTTTCAACCCTGTTCTTTCCTATGCCTCACAGATGCCTCATGCACTGAAATTTCTTTTGAGAGGGCTTTGTCTCCCTAAGTCCAAGGTTTCTCTTTTTTCTACCAACCCCTACCTCTGCCTACTGATTTTTAATGGATTAAAGGACATAATTCATACTGTTTACCTCGAGCATGTTTGTGAAGACTGTCCTGGGACCCTGAACTCATAGATTATAGAACCAAACCTATAAGCAGCCTGACCTACTAAAGCTCTCTTATCTTAAAGTGATATGCTCAAGATCACACAACTAGTAAATCTCAGAGGTGGACTCTGGACCTGGTTCCTTTGACTTCATAATAAATCTTGGAGGTGGAATTTGAATCTGGTTTCTCTTAACTCAAGGAATGTTTTTGCCATTAAACTGCATAGACTACATTGGAAGTTATAACTCTAGAGGAAGCAAACCAAGATGGTGTAGTAAAAGCAGTGACTTGCCTAAGCTCTCCCCTAAACTCCTCCAAATGCCCTTAAAAATGACTAAACAAATTCTAGAGCAGCAGAACCCACAAAAAGACAGATTAAAACAAATTTTCAGGCCAAGACAACTTGAAGGTCACCAGTTAAGGTCTGTTTCATCAGAGGCCTGACTGTGTAGATCATTCCACAGTAAACTAGGAGCAGGACTTGGAAGTCATCGAATCAGCAGTGGCACTAAAATAAGGTGATTTCGGAGCTCTCAGGCCACAGATGGTAAGAGGGTTGAACAACTAATCAGAAGGAGATTATAGGGATCATTTTGGTGGCACTGAGAGAGGACTCTATTGCTTTGCCCATATTCAAATCTGGATTGCAGTCCTAGGTGGCAGTCTGAGGGTGAGGAGGAGCATTAGCATAGCAGAGCTTGTAGCCATGGTGGAAGGAGAACCCTCTTCATAGTTCCAGGGCAGAAATGAGTGCTTGTGTTCACTCATAGACCATAGCACAGGCCATAAGATCCTTAGATCATACCACCTTGGAAGAATTGAAAATTTACAAGTCCCTAGGAGTACTTCTGAAAACAGCTTGAGATAGTGCACCCTCCACCTTGGAAGCAGAACTCTACTTTAACAAACAATTAAAAGTCAAGTAATAAGCTGGAAAAATGAGCAAACAATGGGAAAAAAACCTGTGACTATAAAAAGTTACTCTGGTGACAAGAAAGATCAAAATACACACTCAGAACAAAACAAAGTCAAAGCTCCTACATCCAAAGACTGCACGAAAAATATAAATTGGTCTCAGGCCATAGAAGAGCTCAAAAATTTTTGAAAATAAAGCAAGAGAGATAGAGAAAGAACTGGGAAGAGAAATGAGAATAATTCAAGAAAATCATGAAAAAAAATAAGTCAATAACTTGATAAAGGGGACATAAAGAATACTGAAGAAGATAATGCCTTAAAAAGTAGATTAGCCCAATAGTAAAAGAGGTCCAAAAAGCCAATAGAGAGAAGAATGCTTTAAAAAGCAGAACTGGTCAAATGGAAAAGGAGAACCAGACTCACTGAAGAAAATAATGCCTTAAAAATTAGAATGGAGCAATTCGAAGCTAGTGACTTTATGTAAAATCAAGAAACAAAACAAAATGAAAGAAAAAAAAAAAGGAAAACAATGTAAAATATCTTACTGGAAAAGTAAATGACCTGAAAAACAGATGCAGGAGAAATGATTTTTAAATTATCAGACTGCCTGAAAACCATGATAAAAAAAAAAAAGAACCTTACCATCATCTTTCAAGAAATTATCAAGCAAAGCTTCCCTGATATTCTGGAACCAGAGGGCAAAATAGACCTCAAAAGAATCTGACATTGACCTCCTGAAAGAAATCCCAAAATGAAAACTTCCAGGAATGTTATAGCCAAATTCCAGATTTCCCAGTTAAGGAGAAAATATTGCAAGAACCAGAAAGAGACAATTCAAGTATGGTGGAGCCACAGTCTGGATAATACAAGATTTAGAAGCTTCTGTGTTAAAGGTTCAGAGAGCTTGGAATATGATATTCTAGAAGGCAAAGGAGCTAGGATTACAACCAAGAATCACCTATCCAGCAAAATTGAGTATAATTATTCAGGGGAAAAGTAGACATTTGATGAGATAGAGAACTTTCAAGCATTCTTGATGAAAACACAAAACTGAATAGAAAATTTGACCTTCAAATTCAAGATTCAAGAGAAGCATCAGAAAGTAAGCAAGAAAGGGAAATCATCAGGTACTTCATAAAGTTAAACTATTTACATTCCTACATGGTAAGATGATATGCGTAACTCATTAGAACTTATTATTAGGGTAGTTAGAAGCGGTATACAAAGACAAAGGGCATAGGTGTGAGGTCAATATGAAGGGATAATATCTAAAATAAAATTAAGAGGTGAGAAAAAAGTGCACTGGGAGAAAGAGAAAGGGAGAGGTAAAATGGAGTAACTTATCTCGCATAAGAGTCAAGAAAAAGCTTTTTATGGAGGAGGAAAAGAGGGAGGAGGTGAAGGGGATTGTGTTAACCTTACTTTCATCAAAAGGAATAACATACACACTCAATTGCACATAGAAATGTATCTTACCCTATAGGAAAATAGGAGTGGAAGGGATTAAGAGAAGAGGTGGTGATAGAAGAGAGGGCAGTGTAGTCAGAAGAAAACACTTTTGAGGAGGGACAGGATGAAAGGAGAGAATAAAATAAACTGAGGAGGGGGGGATAGGATGCAGGGAAATACAGTTAGCAATAGTAACTGTGGGGAAAAATGTTTGAAGGAAGTTTCTCTGGTGAAGGCCTCATTTCTCAATTTATAAAAAAAATAAATAAGAGCCATTCCCCAACTAATAAATGACCAAAAGATATGATCAGTTTTCAGATGCTATATCTATAGCTACATGAAAAAATACTCTAACAAACTACTGATTGGAGAAATACAAATTTGAACAATTCTGAGGTACTGTCTCATATCTATTAGATTGTCTAATAGTACAGAAAAATTAAATGAGAAATGTTGGAGGGGATGTGGGGAAAATGAGGCATTAATGCACAGTTGGTGGAATTGTGAACTGATTCGACCACTCTGCAGATCAATTTGGAATTATGTCCAGTAGCAATACCACTAATAGTTCTGTATCCCAAAAGAGATTTTTAAAAAACAAAAAGCAGAAAGACTTGTATATACAAAAAGTATTTATAGCAGCTCATATCTGGGCCAAATAATTAGAAATTGAGGGGATGCCCATCAATTGAGGAATGACTGAATAAGTTTTGATATGTGATTATGAAGGAATACTTTCATAATATAAGAAATGATGAGCAGGACAGTTTCAAAAAAAAAAACTGGAAAGATTCACATGGGTTGATGCCAAGTGAAATGTACTGTGTACTAAATAACAGCAATATTGTAAGATGATCAGCCATAAATAACTTAGCCATTCTCAGCAATGAAATGATCCAAGACAACTCTGAAGGAGTTATGATGAAAAATGCTATCCATCCCCAGAGAAAGAAGTGATAGTGTCTGAATATAGATTGTTGTGTAAAAACAATAGAAATTACAATCAATGCTAAGAAAGCAGCACACTTCAATCAAAGAGAAGCACTACTAGAATGGGAGAATCTGATTTTACATCCTTCATCTGACATGACTTGTTTTATCCCAGCTAAATCACTTAACCTGACTAGACCTTTACTTCCCAATCTTCAAAATGTGAAGGCAATACTAGGTGGATTCTCATATTCTTTGCAGCTCTATATTTATGATCCTAAGAGCAAATGTGCATCATTTACCGCTAAAGACCTAGGGAATTGAGAGGATTAAGAAAGCAAGTGATTAATTGTGGGAATTGAATGAACCACACTGACTCTATCTTGTGATTCAATTCTAGAGCTAACTCAACTCCATTTCTATTCAGTTATGGGTCTAGTCCATTTTTTATCTTATGAGAAAATTTTATTCAATTATAGGAATTGGGAGAAATTTTTATTGCATTGTTTGAACATATCTATGTATGCTTAGGAAGTGGAACTATCTTTTGTCTGCTGTTTAGAGACATTTAATTCAGGACCTAGGTTATGCTGACAAGAAGCTCAGCCAGATCTAAACATTGAAACAAAGAGTTATTTTCACAATCATACATCTCAAGTAACCAATATCTCTAATTGGAAAAGTGTTTCTATGACTCATTGATTATATACAGACCTTTGGGGGAGTGGGACATCTCTCCTTCTGATTTTAGAGAATTGTACCTATTTGCTCTTCCCCTACCAACATGGTAATTGTTTTCTTTTAATTAATTTGTCGTATTTCATTAATTGTTTTTAAAATATAAAGGCCTATCTACCCTTGCATTCTGGGTCTAGTACTGAAGGTGAGAAAGGTGACTGGTCCTGATCTGTTAGCTAATTAGCATGCATTGCTTAATAAACTGAAATGCTAGGAAGTTGAACCTTTGTTTCCTCAGTCATTTCACTTCTTTTTTTCCACCACATGACTATCAGTAGAAGTGTAGGATGGAGACTTTTGTAGTAAGTATTGGTCTACAAAAATCTGGGGGTTCTAGTGAATTGCAAGCTCAACATGAATCAAGAGCATGATGTGACAGTCAAACAAACAAATAAATCAGTGTTTTAATACAAGTATAGGGACTAGAGTGAAGTAAGTAATAGACTTAGAGTGCTCTAAGGGTTATCTAGAGAAACTTTTTCAGGCCTAGGTGCTACATTTTGGAAGCAATATGACAAGCAACAATACATTCATAAAGGTACAAGCAGAATGATGAAGAGACCAGAAATGATGCAATTTAAAGACTGACTGAAACAATGTATGATGTTTAGCCTGGAGAAAAAGAGACTCAGAAGATTCAAAAGCTATAACAAAAATTTGAAGAGCTGACATGTATAAGAGAGATTGGATTATATTAGTTCTACTTGACCCTGGTTGACAAAAATAGAACCAAGGAGTGAAAATTATAGTCAGTCAGATTCTGGCTCATTCATCAGCATTATCAATAACCAGTTACCATGCTAAGCACCTTACAAATATTTTCTTATACAAAGTATTATCTAATACCCTGGAGACAGATGCTATTATTATCATTCTTTTTGCACAGATTAGGAAACTGAGGTAAACAGGTTAGGTGATTTACTTAGAGTCATACAAATGGTATCTGAGGCTAGATTTAAATTCATCTTCCTGATACCAGGCCTGATACTTTATCCATTGTATTACCCAGCTCCCTCAACATAAATACAAATAGGTTCGAATAGTGTAAACAATGGATTACCCTGAAATTGTCACATACATTTTAATTTGCATTATTTGAAAATATAATTATATGGAATTGTTTCCAGTACATTGAAAATAGGCAGTAAGAATTTAAATTACGCCACCACTTCAGAGTATTCATTATTCACATTAATCAGGAACTAGCTCTAATTCATATGAATTAGAACATTTTTTAAAAATGGAATGTGTTGCTTCATCAAGCATAGTTTATATGAACACCTGTAGGGAATATTACGGATATGATTGATTACTTTGGAAAGGACTAGACAAGAAAGATTCTAAGAATCCTTCCAAATCAAAGTGTATGAATCTACCATATAATTCTATAACTAGCCAATATTCCCCTCTCTGAAGATACACATTTCCTTGTGATGCCCTCTCCTGCTAACAAACAAGTGATTCCCATAAAGATCAGAAGTTATTTTCCTAAGATTTCTCTACAAGACTTTACCCACTGTAGAGCATGTAGCTCCATAGTCTATGCGTCATACTGATAGAAGATTATTGTATAAGGTTATCATTGTGATTCTACATACTAAAGAAACTTGTGTGATCTTAAAATACATATAGAAGAATTATTATTAGGGGAGAAACTTTAAGGTTGTGCTCTGCCATATCATCTACCTGTGTTGTATAAAGTATATTTTATTTTTACCCAACAAGAAATAAAGTGTGACCTTTATTTTCTATATTTTTGTTTGAGTTGTGTAACTGTGGAAATGTAGTTCACCATAGAAAGGATGCTACTTTTCTTCTCACATTTTCATCTGAATGCCTACAAAGATCATTCTAACAAAGATTTAATAAAGATAAGAAGGTATGTCAAGTTGTTGTTACTAATACCATATCAATCATAATTTTGATAATTTTATTCTATTTTTAATTGTCATTCTTCTATTAGTAATTGCTTTCCAGTCATTCACTATCTTATCCTCTTTCAGATATCTTGAAAATAGCTCCCTTGGTGTTTTCCAAATTGTCTTATCTCCAACAGATATTTCTTCTATGCATATCTGGTCTAGTGCAAATGCTCTTTCAGATTTCAATCTTTAAATTTCTGTTTACACAATACATGTTAGTACATGCATATTATATAGATATATTATATTTGTTTTGTTATGTTAACATTTTATCACATCGTATCATATCACAACATGAATACCCATACTCATACATGATAAACAATCTACGAATATAAACACATACAAATATGCATTAATGTACATGCACTTATATCTATACATGCACATATACACATGAGTATATGCACATACATACATTATTATTGCATCATGTCTCATAGGTAAATTTGACACTGAGCCCTCATTCCTAAATCATACCCCAACATATCCTAATTATTATTTTGGTGGTGACATTATTCACTCCCACACGTCTTTCCCTGAATGTTCAGTTTTCCTTTGCTTGTACAGTAGAGGTCTCTGCTCAAAACTTAAAAACTTTACAACCAATGCTGATTTTTCTCCTCCCTTTCTCCCAGTCTTACACAATTACTTATGCTTTCTCCCACTTAAACACATAGTTTTGCATAGTGGTTCAGCCTAAATACTTCACTCACAAACCACTTTTATGTTTTGGTTAAAAAGGGGATGCCATGACTAAATTCATCTTGATCCCTAGAATATCTGGTAGTGAGATCAAATATAATTAATATATCAATTAATATATTAATTAATACCAATTTCTTTATTTAATAATTAATTATAAGTTTTACACAATTACATGTAGGAACAATTTTTAATAGTCATCTTTAAAATTTTGAATTCCAAATTCTCTCCCTCCCTCCTCCACCCTCTCTCATTGAGATGGCAAGCAATTTGATATAGGTTATAAATGTGTAGTCATGTAAAACATTTCTATATTAATTACGTTATAAAAGAAAACATAGATGAAAAAACAAACTAGAAAAAACAAAGACAGTAAAAAAAAAGTATGCTTCCATTTATATTCAGACTCCATTAGTTCTTTGTCTCAGAATGGATAGTATTTTTCATTATGAGTCCTTCAGAGTTTTCTTGGATCATTGTATTGCTGAGAATAGCTAAGTCATTCACAGTTCATCATCTTACAATATTGCTGTTGTTGTGTGCAATGTTCTCCTGGTTCTACTCATTCAGTTTTGCATCAGTTTATGCATCATTTGAATTAAGTCTTTCCAGGTTTTTCTCACAGCATCCTGCCCATCATTTCTTATAGCATAATAATATTGCTTCACAATCATATACATAACTTGTTCAACCATTCCCCAGTTGACTGGCATCCCATCAATGTCCAATTATTTGCTATTAGAAAAGAACTGCTATAAGTATTTTTACATTTGAAGGTCTTTGTCTCTTTTTAATCTTTTTTTAGGATATAGACATAGTAGTGGTATTGCTGGCTCAAAAGGTCTATATGATTTTATGATCTTTTGGGCATAGTTCTATTGTTCTACATAATGACAGAATCAGTTCACAACTCCTTTCATAACCTACTTAGAACTTTATGACTGTTTATATTGGCAAATATGTTCATTTTCCTTATTATGCCTATTGAGCTGTCTTCAATGTCCTGCTACTAACATGCCACTCCCATCATTTTCCATCTAACTGCTTTCCCAATCCCAGCCATCCAGTTTTGACAATTTCCTCCAAGTTAAAACTCATAGATCCTCCTGTCATGCTCTGATCCTTGACATATGAGACCTACTTCTCTCCCTATTCTCAATATGTCCCATTCCAGTCTTCTGCTAACCCATTTTATTACCTCTTTGGAAAACCCATTCCATTTCTAACTCTATTACATTTCTAAGTCTTTCACATCATTGATTTTTCCTTTTACCCTTGTTCTAATTGAAATTTCACTTTCCCTTGAAGATAGTCCATTCTTTTCAAAATTTTCAATTGGTAGCCATTCTTTCCACTCTGACTTCTCTATATTCTCCCTACTCAACAGAGAAGAGGGAAAAGGTGGTATACTCCTTGCTGCCTGTAGCTATTTCCAGTTAATTATTACTATATTATTTCCCAATTATCTTTTCTCCTTTAAAATACATTTATAAAAGTGATAGATGAAATGCTCTTTCAGGATAAAATTATTAGTTCAGCTTATTTGAAGCACCAAGTCTTGGAAGAAGAACAACATGGAATAAGAGTGGAAAGGCAGGTTGGAGCCAGACTTTGGATGTCCTCAAATGAAAAGTCAATGCGTATGTATTATATCATAGATAAAATGAGTAATTACTCAAAATTTACTACCAGGGGAATAGCATGATAAGATTTTTGTCTGAGGAATATTATTTTGTTGGCTGTATGGAGAGAGTATTATAGAAAGCAGAGATTGAAATCAGGGAGATAAATTAGGAGTCTATTACATCACTAATAATGAGACATGGTCATGCTACTTTGTAAGTGAAGAGAAGGAATTACAGCAGGAGGGAAAAAAGGTAGATTTCAATGATTTGACAAGGGAGATGCTTAAGAATAAAACTCTGGGGATGCAAATGTAAAAATTTACATTGGGAAGGAAAAATGAGATTTGCCTGAATCTGAATGCACAGGAAACTGATTAATAAAAAATGTTTAAAAAGAAACATAGAAAGAATGAAAATAAATATAAGTAACAAAAAAAAGAATTTTTAGAATGTTGCATAATCTTATAAAAATTGTTCTAGGAAAGTTAAATTTAAGATGAGGTGAGGGTGGCAAGAAAAACTAAAGACAGTGTGAAGGACTTCTAAAGATTTATTAGAACAAAAAAAAGGCCAAGGAAGAGAAAATAAAATCTTTGTGTGAAGATCACACCATGATGACTTGAAAACAGAATGAAGGCAGAGCTTCTCAGTTCTTACTTTCTTTTTGTTTCCACTACAAAGGAAAATTCATTTCTTGTAAATGGTAGAACAAAAATGACTACAAGGGAGATGAAGAACAAAGTAAGAAAGGAAATATTAAGTTAAGTGCCCATGATGAATACAGGGCTATTGACTTAGAAAACCTATAACCTTTGGTCCTCAAAGAACTGGGAGATGTCATGTAAAGTCACTGTCAGTGATATCTGAAAGACAATGGAAAATAGAGTAGGTACCTAGAATCAGAGAATGCAAAAGTCTGATTTTCCAAAAAGAAAAAAAGGAAGCTATTTAAAAAGGGAAGCTCTGATTACAGAGACAGCATAACTTTATTTCAGACTAACCCATTTTTGAAATGGGATTACTGAACTACTGCATAAGAAGTATACTATGGATATAGTTTACCTAGATATTTCTAAAGCTTTTGATTCAGAATAGCATTCTTATTTAAAATGGCACTCTCTGGATTAGACAATAATCCAATAATATGGATCATGAAATAGTTGAAAGTCCAGACTTAAAATGTAGCTATTAATGATATGAATTAACTAAACTACATAATTAGAATATAGTTATAAATTGCATTAGTTCAGTGTCACTGTAGAAGGAGGTTTCCAGTAGAGAAACCCATGTGTACATTTGTACATGGCTACATTCTGTTTATGTGTGTGTGTGTGTGTGTGTGTGTGTGTGTAAATGTGTATATGTATATATATACATATATATACATATATATGTATGTATGTATATATATATGTATATATATATATATATATATATATATATATATATATATATATATATATATATATATATATATTTAGTTGCTTGGATAAAGACATAGCTGTTATGCTCATCAAATTTGTGTATGACACAAATCTAGAAGCACAGCTGATGAGTGAGGTGAGAATCAAAATAAAATGTTTGGCATGAATCTAAGATGATAGTAAATAGGGATAAATATGAAGTCTTAAACATATACATATCCAATCAACTACAAAATTGTAATATAGTGTGTATATGGATAGAAAGCAGTCATTCTGATAAAGATCTGTTGTTTTTAATATCCTGAAAGCTCAAGTTAAAGTCGGGGGTGGAGGTGGGGTGGAGCCAAGATGTTGGAGCAAAAGCAGTGACTTGCTTGAGCTGTCCCCCAAACCCCTCCAAATACCTATAAAAATGGCTTTAAACAAATTATAAACAACAGAGCCCACAAAAAGAAAGAGTGAAACAAATTTTCAGCCCAAGACAGTCTGGATGGTTGATTGGAAAGGTATATCTCATGGAGTGGGGAGAAGAACACAGTTTGGCATGGGCACACAGGCAAAGCAGGCCTGAGTGAATCTGGAGCAGGCCTCAGAGGACTGAATAGTGGGCAGCTGTGCCAGTTTCCATACTTCTCAACCCACAAACACCAAAGACAACTTAGAAGGTCAGTGGAAAACTCTGTGTCTGTGGTGAGAGAGAGAAGAGTGGTTCCAGCCCTAGTCTCCAAGCTTGTCCCCCAGGGTGGCAGCTGCTTCCAGAGCTTCTGGCCCACAGATTTATGGGGAATCCAGTGGATGATCAGACAAGGATTGCAGGGATCTCTCTGCTGGTTCTTTGCTTATGCTTCTATCTGGGTCACAGTTTTGGGTGGTGGTCCTAGGGCAAGTAGGAGTGCTGGCATAGTGGACCTTGTAGTGGTGGTGCAGAAAAAATCCTCCTCACAGTTCAAGGTAGAAAAGAGTGCTTGTGGTCACTCATAGACCAGAGCACAGGCCAGGAAAGGAGTAAACACCTCACCCTTGATCATAGCAACTTGGAAAAATTAAAAATTTATGGGTCCCTAGAAGTATCTCTGAAAATAGCTGCATAAAACCCCTGAAGATTGGGACAGTACATTCTCCACACTGGAAACAGACCCTACCTTAACAAAGAGTTTATAACTCAAGTAATTAGCTGGGGTCATGAGCAAGCAGAACAAAAAGAGTCAGATCATAGAATCTTACTTTGGTGACAAAGAAGATAACAACATACAACCAGAAGAAGACAACAAAGTCAAAGCTCCTACATCCAAAGCCTCCAAGAAAAATATGAATTGGTCTCAGGCCATGGAAAGCTCAAAAAGTATTTGGAGAAGCAAGTAAGAGAAGTAGAGGAAAAACTGAGAGTGATGCAAGAAAATCATGAAAAACAAGTCAACAGCTTGATAAAGGAGACCCAAAAAAAATACTGAAGAAAATAACACCATAAAAAACAGCCTAGCCCAAATGGCAAAAGAGGTCCAAAAAGCCAATGAGGAGAAGAATGCCCTAAAAAGCAAAATTGGCCAAATGGAAAAGGAAGTCCAAAAGCTTACTGAAGAAAATACTTCCTTAAAAATTAGAATAGAGCAATTGGAAGCTAGTGACTTTATGAGAAATCAAGACACTGTAAAACGAATCAAAAAGAATGAAAAAAATAGAAAACAATGTGAAATATCTCACTGAAAAACAAATGACCTGTAAAATAGATCCAGGAGAAAGAATTTAAAAATTATTGGACTATCTGAAAGCCATGATAAAAAAAATGAGCCTAGACATCATTTTTCAAGAAATTATCAAGAAAAACTGCCCTGATGCTTTAGCACCAGAGGGCAAAATAGAATTTGAAAGAATCCACTGATCACCTCTTGAAAGAGATTCCCCAAAGGAAAACTCTTAGGAATACTGTAGCCAAATTACAGCATTCCCAGGTCAAG
Source organism: Phascolarctos cinereus (assembly GCF_003287225.1). Lineage (NCBI taxonomy): Eukaryota > Metazoa > Chordata > Mammalia > Diprotodontia > Phascolarctidae > Phascolarctos > Phascolarctos cinereus. The sequence continues at coordinate 436,037,663 of NW_027555847.1, read as the reverse complement.
GAGAAAATATTGCAAGCAGCCGGAAAGAAACAATTTAAGTATTGTGGAAACACAATCAGAATAACACATAATTTAGTAGCTTCTACATTAAGGGAACAGCATGGAATATAGTATTCTGGAGGCCAAAAGAGATAGGATTACAAACAAGAATCACCTACCCAGAAAAACTGAGTATGATCCTTCAGGGGAAAAAATGGTCATTCAGTGAAATAGAGGACTTTCAAGAATTCTTGATGAAATGACCAGAGCTGAATAGAAAATTTGACTTCCAAATACAAGACTCAAGTGAAACATGAAGAGATAAACAGGAAAGAGAAATCATAAGAGATTATTAAGATTATTAAGGTTGAACTGCTTACATTCCTGCATGGAAAGGTGATATTTGTAACTCATGAGACCTTTGTCAGTATTAGGGTAGTTGGAGGGGAAAAAATATGTGTATGTATATAGATAGATGGATAGATAGAGGGCACAGTGTGAGTTGATGAAGGTGAGATATCTGGAGAATAAAATTAATGGGAAAGATAAGATTATACTGGGAGAAGGAGAAATGAAGAGGTAGAATGGGGTAAATCATCTTACAAGACACAGATAAGAAAAAGCTTTTACAGTGGAGGGTAAATGGGGGAAAGTGAGAGGGAATGAGTGAATCTTTTTCTCATAGGATTTGGATTAAGGAGGGAATAACATATACCCTCGGTTGGGTGTGGAAATCGATCTTACCCTACAGGAAATTGGGGGGAGAAGGGGACAAGAGAGCAGGGGAATGATAGAGGGGAGGGCAGATTAGGGCAGGGGATAATCAGAATCAGACACTTTTTAGGAGGGACAGGATCAAAAGACAGAATAGAATAAATGGGGGGGCAGGATAGGATGAAGGGAAATATACTTAGTTTTTCACAACATGACTACTATGGAAGCGTTTTGAATGACTAAACATGTACATACCTGTATTAAGTTGCTTGCCTTTTCAATGAGGGTGGGTGGGGAGGAAGGAAGGGAGAAAATTTGGAACCCAAAGTTTCAAAAACACATGTTAAAAAATTGTTTTCACATACAACTGGGAAATAAGAAATACAGGAAATGGGTTATAGAAATCTACCCTGCCCTACAGGAAAATAGAAGGGGAAGGAGATAAGAGAAGGGGGCAGAGAAGATAGACAAGTGGGCAGATTAGGGGAAGGGATATACAGAATGTATGCCTTCTTGGGGTGAGGGGAGGGATGATATGGGGAGAAAATTTGGAACTCAAAATCTTGTGGAAGTGAATGTTGAAAACTAAAAATAAATAAATTTTTAAAAAAGAAAATAAAAAGAAATGGGAAAAAAAATCAGTCATGTGATATGGAATCCAGAAAGAGCTAATGCTATTTTGGGCTTCATAAGGTGGGGAATTGCTTCCAGGAATAGGGAGGTAACAATTGCACTGTACTCTTCCCTTACAGATTTCATCTGGAATATTGTATTCATCTCTGGGCATCACATTTTGAGGAAGACATTAATAAACTGTATATTTTATAGTAAGCCTTTTGCAATTATAAATTCTATTGCCTTCTCTCTATTTGTTATTTCTTATTCACCATGCATAAAGTTTGAACAAAGTTTTTTAAATGTTGTCTCTCCCATTAGACAGTGAGCTCCTTGAAAGCCAGGAAGGTCTGTTGCCTTAGTTTATGTCCCCTGTGCTCAGCACAGGACGTGACATGTAGTAGGTGCTTAATAAATATGTATTGAGTCACTAATTCACTGAATGTACAGAGGAAGGGTAGAAACATGATCAACATATGGAAGTTTCAAACAGGTCAATTTAGGTTGGATGTCAGGAAAACCTACATAACAATGAAAATTGTTGAGTAAGTTGTGGTACATGATTGTCATGGAATACCTATTGTGGTATAAGAAATGACCAGCAGGATGGTTTCAGGAAAAACAAAGCAAAATAAAACATGAGTATAATATGGACTGATGCAAAATACAGTGAGTAGAATCATGAAGACATTGTGTGAAATAAGAGCAATATTCTAACAGTGATCAACTATGAAAGATAGCTTCTGTGATCAAGATAAAGATCCAAGGTAATTCCAAAAGAATGATGATGAAAAATGATATCCACCTCCATAGAGAGAAGTGATGAACACAGTGTAGACCAAAGCTAAATTTTCTCACTTTGTTTTTGGAGGAGTTATTTGTTGTATGGTGTGTTTTCTTTTGCAAAGTAGCTAATATGAAATTAAGTTTTTCATGACTTTATATGTATAATTATCATATTGCTTGCCTTCTCAAGGACTGGAGGAAGGACAGGAAGGAGGTAGATAATTTGGATCTCAAAATTTAAATGAATGTTAATTTTTAAAAATAATGTAATTGAAACATATTTAACAAAATAAATACTATATTTTTAAAAACTCACTTTTTATTGATTTTTTTTGGTTATTTGTGGAAGACACTGGGGAGATTGAACATATAAGAGTCTTATTTTCCAGTACTCTCCTCCACATACCCTATGCTTCAACTAAATTGGACTAACATCCATTCTCAGGGCCTGTTTGTAATATGTACCCAACTGAATAGATAGTGGATAGAGTACTGGGCCTGCAATCAGGAAAACCTAAATTCAAATCAAGTCTCAGACATGTAGTAGCTGCACAACCTTGGGCAATTCACTTAACCATATTTGCCTCAGTTTTCTCATCTCTAAAGTAAGCTTGAGAAGGAAATGGAAAACCACTCCAATATCTGCCAAAAAACAAACACAAACAAAATGAGGTCATAAAGAGTCAGATATGGCCAAAAAATACTGAATAGCAATACCCAATTTTGTGTGTTTATCAGTACTTTCCTAGTTCTGGAATCTTCTCTGGCCCTTACCTCCTCAATCCCTACCCATTCTTTATAATACAAATGAAATGCTACCTTCTCCATGTAACCATCCCTGATGCATCAAATCAGTGATAAGCATTCAATCACCCTCCAGTGTTCATATAGCTGTTTGCTCCTATGTAATGTATGATCACTCAGTTTTTGAATTGAAGTTTCAGACCATAGCTTATGTAAACATTATATCTACTTTAACACAAGTCATAATTTTGTTTTTAGTAGATGGTAAAATAAATACTTGTTGATTTGAACCAAACATAATCCTGTAGTAAACATTACATAAATCTACTGTGAGTTATATTGGTGACTCATTGGCAAGTTATTTATATTTCAATAAGCATTATCTGAACTCATTAATAAGAAATAATTCTAAGAAGTAGCATAGCTAAATTAAAATTTATGTCAAGCTAGGTTAAATATTGACATTATAGAGGACCAAAAGACGTGAAACAACAATCTCATTTCATTCTTAAAGATTTATTAGGTTTGAGAATATGACACATGATAATGTGTTACCATTCATAGTAGCACATTCTGAATTTAAAGGGTGTTCACCTGCATTTATTCTTGTTTTGTTTTTAGGGGGTTGTGCAGACTAAGGATGGTAGAGAATACCAAAGTTCAGGAAAAGTAAACACAAAGCAAACAAGGTGACAAGAAAATAAGTCTATATTATTGAGTAGACATACTTAAAAATGGAGTATTAAGTGAGAATGGTGGTAACAATTTAAGTTTACTCGTGCTCTGAATAGAATTGGGTAACCTCCCCTAAGGTTTCAGAAAGAATGGGCCAAGAAAAGAATATTGGACACTTTCTGTTGCTCTTACTCTGACAGGGCTGCTTAAGTGTTTTTGTTTTTCTTTTGTTTTTTATCTTTTATATGGCTTTTTTGTTTAGCAGAATGGGGAGACTATTGAGGTCATTAAATGGATCTGAAAGTGAGATATTTTATTAATGAAAAGGTAGCACTGTATGGTACATGTATTTTTAATGATAATTATGGTAACAGCAAACAAAATAAAAATATAGCATTTTTCAGCTTGCCTCACACAAATTATTTCATTTGGTCTTCACAACAAAGTTATAAGGTAAATACTACATCTATCATTGTCCCCATTTTAAAGAAGAGAAAAGTAAGGCTTAAAGAAGCTAAATATCTTACTCATAATGATTCAGCTCATGGGTGTCTGTCAGGAAAAAAAATCAAGTCTTCTGACCCCAAGGCCATTGGTTCTTTCCACTATTCAATGCTCTAGAAAATGCTTCTAGAAAAAATGAACTGTTTTGACTTGGTGTTCTTCCACTGTGTCTCCCCTGAATAATTACCCAGAATGTCTCTCAAAAGAAACTCAAAAAAATAGAACAAAACAAACAAAAACCGATCAACAAAAGTGTAAAGCTTGTACTTTGTCTTCGGTGCCCCTACTTCCTCTACATATTTCATTTCCCCTTTTCAAATTGTCTCCTTCTTTAGACACCTTCTGCCCTTTCACTCCATTCTGTTTCCTTTTATTCTTTGCAAAGGTTTTAATTAGTTATTTAAACCCTGGTGCAAGGATTCTTAAGCTGGGGGAAAGCTATAAATACATTTCCATAAAATTAAAAGACTAAAACCAACACAATGATTGCAGTTATAAATAAAAAAAACTCAACCAAACCCAAAATGTATATTATTCACATTGTACTCCTAAGGACAGTATTTCAGATCAACTGTTTTTCATTCTTAATAGAAAGAGGTTCTTGTCAAATGCAGTTTATATTCTCACAATGCCTACTAGGCTCTTAAATCTTAATAGTTGTTTAATATTTTCCTTTGTGAAATATAGGCTACATGAAGGTAAACAGCATTGTTTGAATTTCTATAATACCCCACAGAAGACAATTCTCTTAATCATTATATTTTATAGATTAGATCAGGCTTCATCTTTGCCTTCTTTCCTCTAGCAATTTAAATTGCTGGTCGGCTTGCACACTTATAATTAGAATGTGACTTGTGAAAGTACACCAAAAACAACACACCCACACCCCCTAGCAACTAGCACTGGGTGATTAGATACAGTAATAATACATTGTCAAAACAATAAGATTGCTTCAACAATTACTCCCTTTTTTCTTCTAATTGATAGCTTCACATGGGGTCATGTTGTATTCTCCAAGCGAGGTGTTGCCTGAAGATGTAAGAAATGCAAATATACTCTACCATGATAAGACTTTCAGTCAGGCAGAAAGTCTTGCTTTCTCAGTTTATCTCCCTCATCAACCTTGTATGTTTTGTCACTCCCTTCTCCCCCATGTCACCAATGATTACTTTTGAAAACCAGTATAGACTTCTGTTTTTAATCACAAAATCATAGAATTAAATGGAACTGGAAAGGACCTTGGACATCATCAAATATAGCTTTCTTTTTCCAGATGAAGAGCATGAGTCTTGAAGATACTGACTTGATGATGATAGTGGTGGTACCTCACATTTATTTACAGCGTCAGGAAAATCAAGTCTTCTGACCCCAAGGCCATTGGTTCTTTCCACTATTCAATGCTCTAGAAATGCTTCTAAGAAAAATGAACTGTTTTGACTTGTGTGTCTTCCACTGTGTCTCCCCTGAATAATTACCCAGAATGTCTCTCAAAAGAAATCAAAAAAATAGAAAAAACAACAAAACTGATCAACAAAAGTGTAAAGCTTGTACTTTGTCTTCGGTGCCCCTACTTCCTCTACATATTTCATTTCCCCTTTTCAAATTGTCTCCTTCTTTAGACACCTTCTCCCTTTCACTCCATTCTGTTTCCTTTTATTCTTTGTAAAGGTTTTAATTAGTTATTTAAACCCTGGTGCAAGGATTCTTAAGCTGGGGGAGGGCTATAAATACATTTTTTAAATTATATATATATATATACATACATATATATATACATATAGGATAGATATATAGATAGATAACTATGCCAATATCATTTATTTTGTTTGTAATACTATACATTTTCATTTTATGCATTAACAGACATTATTCTGAAATGAGACTTTTAGCTTTCATGAGCTGGTGCCACAAGTGTCCATGACACAAAAAATGTTAAGAACTCCTGCCTTGGTGTGAACTCATCTCAATGTATTACTTCTCCTAAGAGAATTTAAATTTTAAGACTTAAGTGAGCAATGTGAAATGAACCAGACTGAGGTTTTCCCATTCTGTTTTCAGGCAAAACTTCAGTGAGGCAGAAATTGGGGAAACATTGATGTAGATAAGGACCCTTGATATCCCAATTCAACTCAATTAAATTCAAACATTAATTAAATGCTTATTATGTGCTGTGCACTGCATTAGGTAATGGGGAAACAAAGATAAAATAGTCCTTGTTTTCAAGGATGTTACATTGTACTGGTGCAAAACCAAATATGCACAGAAAATAAAATATCAAATATATAGAGCATAGGTACAATATAATAAAACATAGAACAAAGGCACAAGAGAGGGTAAAGGATAATAGAATGGTTAACTGGTTGACCAGTGTTGATGGTTTGAGAAAACAGAAAGTAGAATGACTGGATGTAGCTTTGAAGACAAACAACAGAGTTAGGAAGAGTGAGTTAGGCATGGAAAGGGAGAAGATCATGGTCATATAAAGGAAAGAGAAAATGATTTTACCACATAATATAGACAAAGACTACTGCAGCTCACCTTTCCTCATTTTTTTCCAGATCATTTATGCAATCAAATGTCTACATATTTTTCTACTGTCACAGTCATTAATCTGAGAGTACTACTCTAGAACTATTCAGCTCCATTATTCAATGTGTCTTTAGCACCTAAAGACTGGGAAAAGCAAGTACCTTTTGTAGAGTGGAGAGTAGAAGCTTCCCACTATAAATGTTAAACTTAAATATGTTACATCTTATCCTTTCAGGAATAGACTTTCTCCAAGTGCCAATATGTCAAGTAATAATCAGATTAAAAAGTCCATATTTAAAGCCTAATACATTCAGGAGATTCTCAGGAATTTTTCTGTCCTTCCAGGTAACAGATAAACATATTAATTATGGTCCTCTACAGACAATAACATCAACTTTATTGTATCTTCATTGGTAAGGAGGTAAAACTTACTGGAAGTAATTCTCAGTTAAAGATGTTTGATGAGTACTTCCATAGCAGACAATTAGAAGAGATGTTCTAGGGCTTCTGATACCATTTTATATCATGCTTTGTAGTTTTCTATGTATTGGATTACATATTTCAACCTTCTTCAATCTTCATACAAATAAAAGCATAGGATACTGACACTTCAGTTCATTCTAGTGATAAACAACAATAGCAACACATAGAATCATGGCATGTTAAAGACAGAAAAACATTTAGAAATGTTAGAGATTGAAAAATATTCATGTTTTAACTGCCTTATTTAAAAGATGAGGAAAAGGAGCAAAAAGAAGTGATTTGCCTAAGGACACAACAAGATAATAATGCTTACAAAATCATATTTCTCATAAAATGTTCACATTTGAAGTTCTTTTTTCCTTCAGTCTGAAGTTACATATATATATGTGTGTGTGTGTGTGTGTGTGTGTGTGTGTGTATGTATATATATATATGCATATATATACATATACACATCTTCTATTTTATATATTTTATACATAATCTTCTATTTTATATATTTCATATATATATATTTTTATACTTTTTATTTGGTATATATATATATAAGATATGTATAGGGAATAAAGGAGATACACAGACACACATGTATGTGTGTGTATATATATATATATATATATATATATATATATATATATATATATATACACATACATAGATATACATATATCAAGGAAAAAAGATCTCCTAATGTGTGTGTGTGTGTGTGTGTGTGTGTGTTATTTGAAGAGAGGTTATAAGGTTGAGAAATTCAGATATCCTGTTAATACTGTGGCATGGTAGGTCTCATAGGATTCCAATTCTCTAACATGCACTCCAAAAAAGCTATTAATAGTACATTAGATCAATTAATTGTCTAGAAATTCAAAGAAAAACAATCATAACCTCCTTCTTCTAGCCTATGACTGTTCAAAAAGAGAGCAAGAAGCAAATATACACTGGATAAGGGCTTCCACCAGTGAAAGATATTTTAGTCCATACAAGCCTGAGTGAAAAACAAAATCTGGAGGTTTACCTGACCTGTTACTGGAGTTTGTCCAGGATCACATAAAACCTGCAGCCCTGTACTCCCAGAAGGCAGGAAAAACCCAGTGTGCTCTACCAGGTAAACTTCTTGGAATTTCCAACCTTAATCTGACTTTCAATCTGACCATTGATATGGGTCCAGGAGCTGGCAGTGCTTAGACCAAAATGCTGTGGGATTAGAGGGAGTCAACATCACCCTGAGGTGCTCCAGAGGGCCTTGAATTGTGGACACTCCAGGGAGTCCTGACACTAGTTACTGCTTAGAGTTCAGATACACCAGGGAATGTGGAAGCAAGTGGACTAAATCTATAAAATGGAGTTCAGGAATAAACTTGGCCACATATCCCTAAACAAGAATTTGGGAAGGGGTGGAAATCCTGGCCATGCCACAAAGCCCAAAATCAAGTACAGATCCTAACGTTATGAGTAAAGAAGGAATGCACTTTAAAAGACAAAGAAATATTATGGGTCAAATGATGACCAAAAGAGAAACTGGAAGAGAGTGACTCCAGAAGTAATACAAGTGAAAATTCAGAGATGAAAAAAAAAAGTTACTCAAATATCAATAGTACAAGAGTCCTTAAAAAAAAAAGGCAGATACAAAAAAAATCAAATTATCAATGAAATAAAAGCTCTGGAGGAAAGTATTTGAAAGAAATTAATTAGTTTTAAAAAGAAGGTAGAAATTTTTATCCATGTAACATACTCTGTTAAAATTAAAATGGAGAAAATAAAGGCCAAAGATTCAATTAGACAACAAATCAATATTAGAACAATGGTTAGCACAATACCTGGCCCATGGCAAGTACTAAATAAATGCTTCTTGACTCACAAAATAAAAAGGTGGAAAAAATAGGGGAAACAAAATCTTTGACATGTAATATCAAAAATAACTGACTCAGAAAGCAGTTCAAGGAGGGATCATTTATGTCTAATCTTATTCCCTGAAATCCATGAAAAAAAAACATCAAAAAACCATGCATTATATTTCAGGTAATCATCATTGCAGATTTCCCAGATCTATTACAACTATAGGGAAAATTAAAACAAAAAAAAAGAAAAGAATTCACTGGTCATCCAATACAATTGTAATAGTATTTTATTTGCCCAATTACATGTAAATAAAATTTTAACATTAAAAAAAAATTGAGTTCCAAATCATTTCCCTCCCTAAATCTCCCTACGGTGACAAGCAATTTGATATAGGTTATGTATATGCAATCATGTAAAACATCTTTACATATTCATGTTTTGAAAGAAGAAATGGGTCAAAAGAAAAGAAGCACAAAAAATAGAGAAACTGAAAATAGTATACTTCCATCTGCATTCAGACTCCTCCCATTCTTTCTCTGTTAGTGGGTAACATTTTTTCATCAGGAGTACTTTGTAAAGGTCTGAGATCATTGTATTGCTGAAAGATCTAAGTCATTCATAACTGATCATTGCAGTATGTTGTTGATACTGTGTAAAATATTCTCCTTCACGTCACTCTGAATCAGTTCATGTAAGCCTTTTCAGGTTTTTTTTTTCTTTCTGAAATCTGCCTGCTTGTCATTTCTTATACCACAATAGTATCCATTCCATTCATATACCACAACTTGTTCAGCCATTCCCCAATTGTTGGGCATCTCTTCAATTTTCAATACTTTGCCACCACAAAAATATCTACTATAAATAATTTTATATGTGTAGGTCCTTCACCTCTTTTTGCATCCATTAGAACTAACTAAAAATGGAACATCCCATGAATGTTATAGCAAAATTCAGAGTTTCCAGATTAAAGAAAAAATACTACGAACAGTCAGAAAGAGTAAGTACCTAGCAATTCCAATCAAGATGACAGGAGATGTAGTACAAACTACTATAAAGAAGAGAACAAATGACATACAATATTGAAAAAGGCAAAAGATAAAAAAAACCTTCAAGCAAGAATAATATCCTTCAAGAATAAACAAAATCCTATGGGAGAAAATTAAGGGGGTTTTTTTAATGCAATAGAAGACTTCAAGGTATTCTTCTTGGGTACCAGAGCAAAGGAGAAACTTTGAAATTAAAAGATATAAGTCAAGGAAGACCCTGTAAGTTAAATACATTCGAGCAAATGGAAGGAATTGGGTTAAATGGTGATTAACTGTTCATATTCTAGAAAGAAGGGTATGTGCTTTCAAAATACTTATGGTTTTAAGGATCAAATACAGGGGGTCTATAGAAGGGCTTATTTTATTTTGATAGTATTTATAAAGTAAATAAAATGGAAAGGAAAAGGAACACACTAGGGAGAAAATGAGGGTATATGAGACAAAAGAGTATACGGAAAAAGGTTTCACAGAGTAGGCAACACATGAACCTCACTTATCTTAATCAAACTTAAAATGGTATAGTATATACATTAACACTTATTTACATACAAATGCGTTCACACACACACATAATTTGGAGTGGGAATATTTTAAACTCAATAGGAAAACAGGATGGGAGAGGGAGAAGCAGATGGAATAGAGCTTAAGAGGGAAGAAATGATTACAGAAGAATAGTCATAAAGGGAATTTGCAATTTTGAATGGAAGATCATAAATTAGGGATCAAAAGAAAATTTTAAAAGGTAAGAATCAATATTTAAGATCTATGTGTGAGATAGAGACCAGGGACAGTGTAGTGGTAGCAGACTGTTTTAGTTATAGGGTTGCCTACAATCCATTTCTTTTACCACCTTCTTTGTAATTAGAGGGGGCCAAATCCAAAAAGTGGGAAATGTATAAAAGGTGATGATAAAAGGAAATGCACAATTTAGCAATTATAACTGTGAATGTGTATGGGATAAACTGACCAATAAAATGAAAGAGAATAACAAAATGGCTTAAAATGGAATAATAATTGTTTATAAGAAACATTCTTGAAATGTAAAGAGCCACATAAAGTTCAAATGAGAGGCTGGAGCAGAATTTATTACTCTTTGAAAAAAATTAAAGATAGTAATAGCATTTATTATTATAGAATATAAAAATAGACACAGGAAAATAAAAAGAACAAAGAAATTACATCATGCCTAAAGGCACTATTGATGATAAAATAGTGCCAATATTCAATGTAAAGGAAATAAATGAAATAATATCTAAATACTTAAGGGAAATACATTACAGGAAGAAAGAGATCACAGCACAATAATAGTTGGGGACAGTACTGTGCCTCTTAGAATCAGAGAAATCTTTAAAGAATTGTTGAGAAAGAAGTCTAAAATAGTACAGACTTTTAGAAAAGTTAGATACAAAATTTAGGAATGGAAATACATAGTACCTTCCAAGTATCTCAGCCATGCAATGGACTGTTGGAGAAAAGGAGCATGTTATAGGGCATGAAAATCTCATAAACACATGAAGAAATGCAGAACTATTAACATGCCATTTACTGACAACAAAGGAATAAAAAATAGCATAAGCAAAAAATTCCTTTGAAGAAAGAAATCAGAATTAAAAAGAGACAAGATAAATGAATCTAAATGAACAAGTGGTCAAAGAACAGATTATAGAAACAGTAGATTTTTTTTTCAAAGAGAATGACATAGAGAGAGCACATACTAAAAGTTTTGAGATGCAGCTAAAGCAAATAATTTGGTAAAATATATAGCTACAAATACTTTCAACAACAAAAGAAAGGAAAGATCAGTGAGTTGAGTAAGCAACTAAAAAAAGAAACTAGAGAAGCAACAGTTTTAAAATTTCAAAATATTCTAAAAATCAAAGAAATTATTAAAGTAAAAAAAGTAAATAAATATTTATTAGGTACCTACTATGTACCAAACACTATGCTAAGCTAAGCACTGGGGATACAAATACATAAAAGAAAAATGGTGGTTGCCCTCAATGAATTTACAACATAAGGCGGGGGGGGAAATAAAGACATAAAGAGAAGGTAAAAATGTTGAGATGAGGGTATACTGGAGTTGGGTGCATGGTAGAGAAGCTAGAGATATTCCATACTACTGTAGCAAGGTGAGAAATTAGGAAATGTTCTGAGCTAGGCTCCATCCTTAAATGGAAGTTTTAGAGTTCATGGCTTGACCCTTCAAACAGAGGAGCATAGAATAATGCTGAAGTAGGGTAACAAGCTGATAGGATTTCATAGAAAAATGAGGTTTTTCTCAATAATGAACTTCCAAGGGTATAAAGAACAAGTCAGAAGGGTCTGAGAGTATTGCAACTAAATGAGTAATATGTATTAAAAACGAATAAGAAAAACACATTAAAATGAAAAAAAATTGAAGTTTTTTTCTTTGAAAAATGAAATAAATTGTTAGTTAATTTGATTTTTAAGAGGAAGAAAAAAAATCAGTGAATATTAATTTCTACAAAAGAAGAAACAAAGTAGTAGAAGTTGTTTTCCATGCTTATATGCCACTGAAACTAATTACTGAAATATATAATAATTTTCAAAAATAAGATTACAGAACAAAAAATCATTAAAATAAATGGATAAATATGTAGATGTATGATTGCAAAACTAAGTAAATGGATGAATGACCCATTATCAATTACTGATTAGTAATGCTGGTTTTGCTTTTAAGATCAGTCTACTGTTCTCTGTATGTAAATATAGAAGTATGTGGGTATGAAACTGTTGGTGCCCACCATCCACATGCTTGACAGATGAATACTGTCCATCATTTATAATAACAATAAAGTTTTTCTATGTGATCTGTGTTTCAAATTTGTAAACTTTAGTCCTTTTTATTTTAAGTGATATGGTGACAAGTTTAAATTTGATATGAATAGAAATAAACTACTGTAGTCTCAAACAAATATTACTTTATGTTTAATACAAACTCATCTTTTTTTGAGGTTAAATAGGAAATTCTTGAAGTATTTCAAATTTAAATGATAAAAGATAATCAAGATGATTACTATATCATGATGTATAATGTTCAGTATCTGAAAGATTTTTTAAAGGGAAACATCAACAGGGATTCTTGACTTAATGACATTGAGATAGTAATTAATGGGAAACTTTGTGTTGCCATTGGTAGTAAAGGGACTGCTGAAAGTTATATTTGTACAGGATCTCAAATTACAATGTTTCTATGAGTTTCAAGTTGCAGTGGGGTATCTAGTTTGATGTTTATTTTAGGTAAATAAACAAAGTGAAAGGTAGGTAAATGAAATTTTCCCTTTGTCTATTTAACTACTATTGTTCCATTAGTAGCTAAAACTATTATAGTGGATTAACTCCAAGTAGAACAAGTACAATGTGAGAATAACAAAAGGCTAAAAATTGAAAATCATAGATATTGATTAGAAGCTCTCACTGAAGTATTTTTAGTAAAGATTACAGTAAGTTAAAATATATATTTTGTTTACACAATTTATAACAACACATTATCTCTTCTGGCACTTAAATATAAATCCTTGTAAGAGTGATCCAATCAGGGATTTTGGGGAGCATAAAACTGTCACATTTCCTTCTACATTTTTTTTATTTTCTTTTAGTTCAAGAAATAAATGAATCAAATTTTCATTTTATATTTTTAAAAACATAACAAAATAAAATTATTTTTGTGAGTTTCATGGAAAATAGATTTTTTTTTCTTTTGATATGATGAAAATTAATTCTTAACTCAGATGACATTTATAACAAGCATTATACCCTACCAACTTCTAACCAAGCTGATAGAAGAATATCTTTGAGTTGTGTTCAGTCTTCCATATTAAACTGTGATTTTCAATGAGCTGTTTTAAATGGATTGTGAGTGGTAAGGGATGGATATCTAGAAATGACTGTGATATAAAACCCTAAAACAAAAATATGAATGATTTGTTTTAAGTATGTGATGACCAAGTAAATTATCTTGGAGGTAATAAGAATTAATGCCTTATGAGAACTGAGATATTGCAGTTAACTTCATTTGATGCTACAATGATACAAGAATTCAGAAGCAATTCAAGAATGCTTTGAGATAATGCCAAGCTTAAGCATTTGCAAATACTCTGACAACATAACCATTTCAGTCAGTGAGGTAGTATCTTTTTTTCCCTTTAAATGTGGAAATTGAGAAAGACATGGGAAAATACTTTTACACAGACATCATATTTCTGGATTCAGAGTTTGGTTTGGTTTTCTTTTTTTAAATTTCAGAATAAATGTTAGAAGAGCTGTGGTGATTCTGCTTTTTACTAGATATAGACTAGGGCCAATAGGCAATAACATTGCCTTTCACCCCATCTGTTTTTTTCCCCTGCTTTCAGTGTATAGTCTAAAAAAAATAAATCCTCTATCACAATGCAGTTGCCTTACACACTGATGAAAGTCAGCTTGTTTAGTCAGCACAGAAAGTCACCGAACCCATAAAGATTTTATTATCTCTTCCATAGTGCCTTTCAGTCAAAGAAAGAAAATGATAGAGCTAAAACTGCAAGGAAGAGCTCCAAGCACATAGAGGTCACTGGGGGTGGGGGGTTCTTGCTTTTTTTTTTTTAAATTAAAACAAGCCAAAAAAAAAAAAAAGGACAGGGCTTATATGAAATGTGTCAGCCAAATTATTTTGATGGAGCTGGTTGCAGTTCATGAGTGTTGCTCATCATGTTTTCCAAAAAAAAATTCATGGATAATGAATCCAAAGTTTTCTCTAAGTTTATACTCATGAACTCATGCATCTTGGGTACTTTCAAAATCATAGAGTTCAAGTGGTTCTGCCTAACATTTATCCTCTTTCATTTGCTTGCTTTTTACTGGAACACTTCATTGAAGGTACTGGCTAAGATGGAGACCTTCCTTAGGTTAGCTTGGTAAGTAAGATGGGAACCCAGAGAAGCACAAGTTTTCACCTGTAAAATTGGAGAATATTTTAGGGTTCAGTAAGTTGCTGAGTAAGCCAGAGAGCCTCTTATGTTATTCAAGAGGATTGAGAACTCTTAATGGATTCTGGGGTAGTTTTTATTTAAAAAATTTAAAATTGAATTATTAGTTTAGAATAAGAGTGGGGGACGTGTGTCCATGTTTGGATAAAGTTAAAGGGCTGCACTTGAGGACCTAGAGGGCCACAAGTGGCTTTGAGGCCTCAGGCTCCCCACCCTTGATTCAGAATCACAGAATTTAAAAAACAACACATTTTAAAAGCATTCAAATATGTAAGTTTCTTCACTTATTTGTACAAGCATGTGCTATACATTGTTAATCACTATCAAAAATTTGCATTATGGCTTTGTATAGTCTTTCTCTGGTCTCTGGACAACCTGAAGAACAATGTGCTACCCATATAGTAAGGGGAAAAAAATATTTAACTAATTACTTAACTGACTCTTATAAGTATGGACATGTGTTTCTTAATGTGGAGATGAGGTTTGTATCACATGATATTCTCTTGAGTTTTGGTTCCTATAGTAGATTTTGTTATAATAGCAAGATTTTTTTTTGGGGGGGACAACAATGTGCATCAAGAAAGGTGCCAAGTATTACGGAAAACACAAGTAGCAGGGAAAATATGAATGATTACTTTTTATGTCTCAGATCAAAACACACCTCTCTGTCAACCACTCCCCTATATATTTGTTCCTCCCCACTCTCCCATTAGGATATAAGCTCTTTTTGATCAGGTAATGTCTTATCTTTTGTGCGTTTATCAATAATGCTTAACACCTTGCTTGGCACATAGAAAGTGCTTAATAATTGTTTCATTTATTCATTCATTTGTGTGATGGTAAATAGTCTATTATGGAATAACATAGGCCAGACTTTCATTCCTTCCCAGACTCTGTTTCTGACTCTCCAGAATTCTTTCTCTAACATATTTTCTTTTACTCCTTTCTTTCCAGCTTCCTTTTCTGTATTACATTTGATCACTAGAATGTAAATTCCTTGAAGGGAGGAATTATTTTTTTCTTTTTTGCTACTATTTGCATTCCCTGTGCTTGGTACAGTTTCCTGGCCTGGCATTGCTAAACTATTCAGGTTTCACAGGCATGCAACAATGAAATCAGCACAACTGCTCTGTAGGCCTTCAGTTTGGTAAGCAGTTTCATGCTTCTCTTCCCCCACACTTTCTTTCAGGGCCTTCCAAATACTGAACTAGTTTTGGCAATGCATGTGTCAGCCTCATTACAAATGTGTACATCCCTAGAAAGTATACTGCCAAGATAAGTGAACTTATCCAAAGTATTCAAAATGTCTCTATTTGATATAACTTATGGTTCCACATTTAGATGATAGGGTACTGGCTAGTGGAATACCTATGTTTTTCTTGATCTTAATTGTTAGGCCAAAATTAGCACAAGCAGCAGAGAATCAATCCATAATTTGTTGTATCTCAGCTTCAGAGGTTGCTTTGAGTGTAAAATCATCTGCAAAAAAAAAAAAAAAAGCATGGACCAACTTTCCCTCTACTTTAATTTTGGCTTGTAGCCTTTTAAAGTTAAATAATTTACCATCAATGCCTCGTATTATAAGGCCTTAATAAATGGATGTTGATGATTTGACTATAAAGAGTGAAAGCCTGATTATTTTCTATTAAGTCCTCATCAAAGATGTCCTGGATACATGAAAACTTTATTCTAGATGGATGGGAAAGTAAGGATGGTAAATGGAAATATTTATATGCCTTTTTTCAGAAACAAAAATGTCATACATTTCATTAAAATTCTAAGAACAAGATGTAAGAGGTGGGGTAGGGGAGTAAAATAGCATTCAGTGGCAGAGTACATGGCATTAAAATGGTTGGGAAGAACACTCAGATGCAATGTGAATTAATCTGATTTTGGCTTGACATAGAAGCCTACGTTTTATGCTTATTCATTCTCTAATTATAATAGCTTGGTTTCAAGTTAGATTTCCAGAGGTAAAGGGATGAAGTTCCTCAGGATTATCCTGAGGTCTCTGGAGAATTTTTGATTTGGAGAGTTTAGCAGCAGGGGTGAAGGCAATAAGATGGCTACTATGGATTTTTTAAAAAATTAGATCAAATACTTTTGAACCTAATGAAAGTGTTGTAAGAAGTGTCAGAAGACTCACACATTCACAATTTTTCTTTAATAAGAGCAAATATTTTGGTTGAGTTTTGTGATTCCAAGATTGACATTTTTGGAGTTAAGTGAATATATACAATAACCAAGTATTGTACACACACACACACATACACATGCAAATGTATGTGTGTATTCTGAAATAACTTACAACCAAAATTCATGGTTGTCTTTACAAAACTCAATATGTTAGAGTACCTCAACACATTCTATATGATATACAATTGTAGAAAATGCAAGATGCCTCTCTTGTTATTTGGTAGTTATATTTTTTAGTTCATAAAATAAAATATTGATTTAGATAGTCTCTTACAACACAATGCCTCATGTTTTCTTCAAAATTGTTAAATCTTCCTTGAACAACATAATAATAGAAATGATTATTTGACTACCTTCTGATCATAAATAGTAGAATAATAATAAGGACTTGCTCAGCAGTGATGCTTGCCACTGTTATGGTGGATATCTAGAGATGAATCTAGTTGAAAGGCAAAGAGATGAGATTATCCAGATACTTCTGATAAATAATGACATTGTAATTGTGGCTCAAACCTTATAATGTTTTGGGGCTCCAGAAATTGCTCACTCAGAAAGCAGCCTAAAAATCCACATAGGAAAAATCAAGCATGTGAAGAATACCTATTAGAAGTATTTTGAAGTACAATTACATTAACAATATAAAGACTATACTCATCAATATAGAAATATACCTTGGATAACACTGTAAATAGATGTTAGGTCCAGGATTAAATAGGCAGAAAATGAGTTATATATACTTTTGGAAACTAGACCTTTTTTTTAATGATCTTTAAAAATTCACTGAAATGAAGGTCCTTTAAACACAAATATTAAAAGTGTGTCATTATAAAGTAGCACATCATGGAGCACTACAATCTCTGAAGAATTTAAATTCAATTCACTCACAGAACAATAGAGAAATGAAAGAATATAGGGCAATGCTGAATGAGCTACATCATCAAACAAAGAAGGTACTATGAAGAACTGATTAAAACTTGTCATTAAAAGAATGATTTTAAAGAAATTCATGGACTGATCACGTGATATGAGTGAGAGACTGCTGTTGGATCACCTATTTACTCAACTGATAAATTCATGATGTCAATAAGAAGTGGAGAATACTCTCCACTTAATTGTATGGAACTCCTCTAGCATCTTTCTCATCATTTCTTATTGTACAATAGAATCCCATTAAATTCATATACAATAACTTGTTCAACCATTCCCCAATTAATGGACATCCCCTTGGGTTCTAATTCTTTCCCACAACTAAAAAGTTTCTATAAATATGTTTGTATATAAGTCCTTTTTCTTCTTTTTTTAAAAAATTTCTTTGGGATACAGACTTAGCAGTGATATTGCTTGGTCAAAGGGTATTCATGACTTTATAGCCCTTTGGGCATAGCTCCAAATTGCTCTCCAGAATGGTTGAATAAGTATACAACTACATCCAAAGTACATTAGTCTTTTAAGTTTACCACATCACCTCCAACATTTGTCGTTTTCTTTTTCTTTCATAAGAGCCTATCTGATAAGTGTAAAGTAAAATCTCTAAGGTGATCTAATTTGCATTTCTCCAATCAGTAATGATTTAGAACCTTTTTTTCATATGAATACAGATAGTTTTGATCACTTCTTTTGAAAACTGACAGTTCTTGTCTTTTGACCACTTATCGGCTGGAGAACAGCTCTTATTTTAACAAATTTGAGTGAGTTCCCTATATGTTTAAGAAAGGAGGTTTTTGTCAGAGAAACTAGCTATACATTTTTTCCCACTTTTCTGTTTTTCTTCTAATTTTGACTGCATTAGATTTGTTTGTACAAAAGCTTTTTAATTTCATGTAACAAAAATTATCTATTGTACTACACACAATTTTCTCTATCTCTTGTTAAGTCATAAACTCTTTCTTTCTCCATAGATCCGGTAGGTATATTTTTCATGCTTTCTTAATTAATTAATGATGTCATCCTAATGTCTAAACAATTAGTCCTTTTTATCTTACCTTGGTAAGTGGTTTAGATGTTATTTTATACCAGTTAGTTTTTGCCAGACTGCTTTCCAGTTTTCTAAGCAATTATTGTCAGATTTTGAGTTTTTATCCTAAAATATTGGATTTGGGGGTTTATGAACTCTAGATCACCATGGTAATCAACTGATATTTAATTTATTTATTCCACTGATCTATCAATCTTTTTGTTAGCCAGTATTAGAGAATTCTGATGGTTACTTTTTTTACAATATGCTTTGAAATCTAGCTAGAAGGCTAGACAGCTTTCTTTCCCATTTTTAAAAATTGATTCTGTTGATATTTTTAACCTTTTCCTCATCCAGAAGAATTTTCTTCTTATTATTTCTAGCCCTATAAAATAATTCTTTGGTAATTTGATTGGCGTAGCACTGAATAAATAAATTAATACAGATAAAATTGCATTTTTTAATAATGTTGGTTCAAACGATCCATGAACAATTAATTTCTGCAATTGTTTAGATGTGTATTTGTGTGAGATGTATTTTGTAATTGTCTTCATATATTCCCTGTGTTTGAGTTAGCAGTTAGAACTACAAGCATTTTAAATTGTCTGCAGTTATTTTAAATGAAATTTCCCTCTCTATCTCTTCTTGCTGGGTTTTGTTGGTAATATGCAGAATTGTTGATGATTTATGTGAGTTTATTTTATAACCTGAAATTTTCATCAAATTGTCAATTGTTTCAACTAGTTTTTTTTTAAGTTGACTCTCTAGGGTTCTTTAAGTTTACCATAATATAATCTGTCTTCTCTGTCTATTTTTAATTCATTTAATTTCTTTTTTTCTTATTGTTATAGCTAGTATTTCCAGGACAGTGTTGAATGACACTGGTAAGAATAGATATCCTTGTTGAACTCCTGCTTTTATTGGGAAGAGTTTAACTTCATTCCCATTAAAGATAAAGATGGCTCTTCATTTTAGATAGCTACTACTTATTATTTTAACAAAGGCTCCATTGATTCTTAAGCATTCTAGTATATTTAATAGGTAACAGTGTTGAATTTTGTCAAAGATTTTTTCTGCATCTGATGACATAGTCATATAACTTTGTCTCACTTGCTATTGATATGGTCAATTATGATGATAGTTTTCCTTATATGGAACCAGCCCAGATTTCCTGGTGTAATTCCTGTATCATTAGAGTGTATGATCTTTTTGATATAGTGCTACGATCTCCTTGCTAGTATATTGTTTAAAATGTTTGCATCAATAGTCATTAGGGAAATCGGTCTATAGTTTCATTCTCTGCTTTTGCTTTCTATGGTTTAGTATCAAAATCATATGGCATAGAAGATATTTGATAGGATTCCTTTTTTACCTATTTTTTCAAATAGTTAATATAGGATTGAGATTAATTGTTCCTCAAATGTTTGGCAGATTTCACTTGAATATCCATCTGGTCCTGGAGATTTTTTTTTTCAGAGAGCATACTTATGGCTTGTTCAATTTCTCTTTCTAAGATAAGTTTCTTTACATAATCTGTTTCCCTTTATGCAGTTTATATTTTTGTAAATATTAATTCATTTCCCTTACATTAATAATATTTAGTGGTAGCATTGGGCAAAATAACTCCTAATAATTGTTTTAATTTCATTTTCTTTCTTTTTTATTAAGCAATTGGGGTTAAGTGACTTGCCCAGGGTCACACAGCTAGTAAGTGTCAAGTGTTTTGCTGAGGCCGGATTTGAACTCAGGTCCTCTTGACTTCAGGGCTGGTGCTTTATTCACTGTGCCACCTGGCTGGCCCTTTAATTTCATTTTCATTTTTAATAACAGGAATTTGATTTTCTTCTTTTTCATAAGCCAAATTAAACAACAGTGTATCCGTTTTGTCTTTTTCCCATAAAACCAGCTCTCAGTTTAATTTATTAATTCAATAATTTTATTGCTTTCCATTTTATTAATCTCTCCCTTTATTTTCAGGATTTCCCTTTTAGTTTTATTTTAGAGATTTTTAATTTGATCTTTCTCTAGTTCTTTTTAGTTGCATGGTTAATTAATATATCTTTGTGTGTGCATGTGTGTGTTCACGCCCTTTGTAGTTGATTTGAATATTTGTAACATTCATAAAAATTTAATTGTTCACAGTTATTCTTTGAAAAATATTGCTGTTACCGTGTACGGTGTTCTCTTGCTTCAGTTCATTTCACTCTTCATTCTTTCATGAACATCTTTCCATGTTTTTCTAAAATCAAATTGTTTATTCCTTAGAGCATAGTAAATGCCATCACAATCTTATGCCACAACTTATTTAGCCATTCCTTAGTTGATGGGCAGCTTCTCATTTCTAGTTCTTTGCTACCACAAAGAGAGTTTCTCTATATATTTTTTAACATATAGGTTCTTTTCCTTTTTCTCTGACCATCTTGGTATTGTTGGGTTAAAGAGTATACACAATTTTATTTGTTGATGATATTTAGAAATGTTGATGATTTATGTGGTTTTATCCCATATCCTACTACTTTACTAAAAGGATTAATTCTTTCAATTAGCTTTTTAGTTGAATCCCTAGGATTTTCAAAGTAGATCATCTCATTTTCTGCAAAAAGAAATAGTTATATTACTTCATTGCACATTCTGATTTTTAAAATTTCATTTTATTCTGTTATTGCTATTTCTAGCATCTCTAAAACAATATTGAACAATATTGATGATAATGGGCATCCTTGCTAATTCCTTGATTTTAATGTGAAGGTTTCTAGCTTATCCCCATTACAAATAATGTTTGCTGATGGTTTTAGATATATGCTTCTTATCATTTTAAGAAAAAATTTGTTTATACCTATGCTTTCAATTTTAAAAAAATAGTGAGTGTTCCATTTTGTCAATAGCTTTTTCTACCTTTATTGATATAATCATATGATTTTTGTTACTTTTGTTATTGATATAATTATGTTGGTTAAGCCATCCAGTCATTCCTGGTATAAATCCCATGGGATCACAATGTATTATGTTTGTGAGATATTATTGTAGTCTCCCAAGTAGTATTTTATTTAGGATTTTTACATCTATATTCACTAGTGAAATTTGTCCATAATATTTTCCCTCATTTTTGCACTTCTTGCTTTAGGTATCAGCTCCATTTTTGCTTCATAAAAAAAAAAGACTGGTAGGACTACTTCTTTGCCTGTTTTAACAATTTATTTTGTTGCCAGCAGTCAAATAGTACACCAGACTGGAGGGCGAGAAATAAATTAGAGACGTGGGCCAGGAAAATCAGTAAGGACTGACTCAGCTTATTCATCTGAGGGTACATGTTATATAGAGAAAATCTAGCCCAGCTACGCAGAATCATCCCCATGAGACACTCCCCAAACATCTGCTGATAAGTGACAATACCTATTTTCTCATAATCAGAGTTCCTAGATTGGGATGTAAAACTCCAAGACTTTTCTGTGGTGCATAGGTGCCACCTGCATAGTGGGGTGATATGTAAATCTAAGGTCCAGAGAATGAGAAGGAATGCCTCTGGAACCTCCCTTGCAGGTGGAGATTTGGAGAGCCCTGCCTCTTAAATGATTGAGCCCTGTGGGTTAAGCCTTGGAAAAGGTCAAGCTTTGTCCTGGACCTTAAACCCAGATAGGACCCTTAAAGCTGGCCCTCTACATTATTTAATATTAAAATTAGTTCTTCAAATCTTCAAATGTTGGTAGAATTCAGTTGTAAATCCATCTAATCCTGAAGCTCTTTCTTAGGAAGCTCATTTATGGTCTGCTGAATTTCTATTTCTAAAATGCATTTATTTAGATATTCTATTTCTTCTTCTGTTAATATAGGTCATTTATTTTTTTGCAAATTTTTTTTCATTTCACTTAAATTGTTTAACTTATTTGTATAATTGGGTACTAAAACACCCAATAACTGCTTTGATTTTTATCTTAATTTGTGATCTATTTAGCCTTTTAATTTTCTGATAATAGTGACTTTGTTGTCGTCTCTATCCCCCCCAACTCTCTGTCTCTGTGCACACACACACATACACACACAAATATGTATATGTGTGTATGTCATATTAACCAATGTTTTATCACTTTTATTTTTTATAAGACTAACTCCTAATTTCATTTATTAATTCAATATTTTTCTTACATTCTTTTTTTTTTTCACTAATGTCATCTTTAATTGGGATATTAATTGCTTACCTAATTCTTTGGTTGGCTCTTTCTCTAGTTTATCGATGTAAACATTTAGAGATGCGAATTTTCCTCTGATTATGACATTTGCTGTATCCCACAGGTTTTTTAGGTTGTTTCACTATTATCATTCCTTTTAACTATATTGTGTATTGCTTCTGTGGCTTGTTCTTCATTCTTTAAGATTAGATTATTTAGTCATCATTATTTTTAATCTGTATTTTCATGGTCACTTATTAAATATACTTTTATTGTATTATAATCTTAAAAAGATGCATTTAATAGTTCTCCTTTTCAGCATTTAGCTGTAAAATTTTATGCCCTAACTTATGGTCATTTTTTTAAATAAAAGTACCATTTACCGCTAAAAAAAAAGATGTATTCAATTCTATTCTCATTCAGTCCTCTTTCAATATCTGTCATAACTAGCTTAGGTAAGATTCTATTAATCTTCTTGACTTTTTTCTTATTTATTTTTGGTCAGATTTATCAAATTCTGAGAGGGGAAGTTCAAAGTTCCCCACTATTATAGTTTGCTATCTACTTCCACCTGTAATTCATTTAGATTTTCCTTTAAACTTTTGGATGCTTTAGTATTTGGTGCATATATTTTTAATATTACCTCATTTTATGGCACCTTTTTTATCATGTTTTATCCCTGTTTGTTTCTTTTACTGAAATCTATTTTATCCTTCACTTTTTCTGAGATCATGATTGCTTCCCCTGCTTTTTTTAATCAAGTACAGTTTAATAAATTCTACTCAAGCCTTTTACTTTTATTCTATGTGTATCTCTCATTTTTAAATGAGTTTCTTGACAACAACATACTGTCATGTTCTGTGTGTGTTTTTTTTTTAATGAATCCTGCTGTTTCAGTTTTATGGGTGAATTCATCCTATTCACCTTCAAAATTATAATTGCTAGTTTTATATGTCCATATTTCTCTCTTTTGACTCCATCCTACCTCAGATTTGCTTCTAATTTGCTGTCTCCCTAATTCACACACCTTCTAAGAATTCCTCTTTATATTCTCCTCTTGCCCTCCTATTCCTTAATCCACTCATTCTTCTAAAAGTCTCCCTCTTATTCTCTTTCTTTAGCCTCATTTTTTTTTCTTTTAAGAGGCCCTCCATCATCCTATCCCCTTGCCCTCATATTTTTAAATATAATTTTTATTCCCTTTTTAATCTAGTTCTAATGAAAATAAATTTACAGCACCTTTAGTCCTCCACTCCTTCATGACCTCTACTTTATCAGTTCTTCAATTCATTCCTTATTTGTATGAAATAGTTGCTCCATTTAACTCTCCCAACCCAATTTTATTTTTTGTAATCATCCCATCATACTTAATTCAGTCTCAAGCCTTATATCTTTATATGCTTGTTCAAACTATTGTAGTAATGATATCATTCTGAAGAGAATAGATATAGGGGGCAGAGCTATGATGGTGGCATAAAGGCAGTGACTTGCCTGAGCTGTCCCCCAAACCACTCTAGATTTCTTTTAATAATGACTCTAAACAAATTCTAAAGCAGAACCCACAAAAAGATGGAGTGAAACAATTTTCCAGCCTAAGACAATTCAGAAAGTCAGCAGAAAAGGTCTGTTTTAGCAGAGTGAGAGAGGACAGCAGTTCACCACAGGTCACATGATTGTAGACTGAGCCTCAGGAAACCAGGAGCAGGCTTCAGTGTGACTGTATCAGAACTCCTAGATAAAATAGAAAATACAGAAAGCAGCCAAAAAGAAACAATTCAAATATTGTTGAACCATAGTAAGGATAAAACAATATTTAGCACCTTCTACATTAAAGGATCAGAGGGCTTGGGATATGATAATCCAGAGGATGAAAAAGCTAAGATTACAACTAAGAATCACCTACCCAACAAAACTGAGTATAATCCTTCAGTGGGAAAAATGGACATTATATAAAATAGAGGACTTTCAAATATTCTTGATGAAAAGACAAGAGCTGAATAGAAAACTTGACTTTCAAATATGAGATGCAAAAGAAGCATTGCATGGTAAACAGGAAAGAGAAATCACACAGGGATTCAATAAGGTTAAATTGTTTATATTCCTACATGGGAAAATGATGGCTATAGCGCCTAAATTTTTTTTTCATTATTGAAGTAGTCAGAAGAAGTATACATAGGCAGAAAGCAAAGGTGTGAGTTGAATGTGAGGTAATGATTATCTAAATACATATATATGTGTGTGTGTGTGTGTGTGTGTATACACACACACACACACACACACACACACACACGCACATACATGCATACCTATATAATTAAGGGGTAAGAAAGAAGTAAGCACTGAGTCAATGGGCAAAGGAGAGGTAAAATGGGATAACTTATCTGACATAAGAGAGTCTTGAAAGAGATTTTACAGTGGAGAGGGAAATGGGGGAAACAGGGAAAGGAGAACATCAACCTTACTTTCATCCAAACTTTTTCAAAGTGGGCACAGTATGCAGACTCAGTTAGATGTAGAAATCTATCTTACTATACAGCAAAGTAGGAAAGGAAGGGAGTAAGAGGATAGGCTGATAGAAAAAAGGGCAGAGGTCAGAAGCAAAACACACTTTTGAGAATGGACAGGACAAAAAGAGAGAGATTAGGTTAGATGGGAAAAACACGATAGAGGCAAATACATAATAATCATTACTGTGAAAAAATTATAGTGAGTTTCTCTAATCAAGACTTCATTTCTCAAACATATAGAAAGCTAAGTCAAATTTATAGAAATAGGAGCAATTCCTTAATTGATAAATGGTCAAAGCTCATGAACTAGTAGTTTTCAAAGTAATCAAAGCTATCTACAGTCATACAAAAAATGGTGAAATCACTATTGATGCAAGAAATGCATATTAAAACAACTCTGAGCTAGTACCTAACACCTGTCAGACTAGCTAATATAACAGAAAAAGAAAATGGCAAGTGCTGGAGGGCATGTGGGAAAATTGAAACACTAATGTACTTTTGGCAAAAATAAAGTGAAATGTTATCTTTTATATGTATTCAGGCTCTACCAGTTCTTTCTCTGGAGATGGACATCATTTTCATCATAAGTCCTAGAGAATTGCCTTGGATCATTGTGTTGCTGAGAACAGCTAAGATCATCACATAATACTGATGTTACTGTGTGCAATGTTCTTCTGCTCATTTCATTCAGCATCAATTCATGTAAGTCTTTCTATCTTTTCTGAAAGCATACTACTAGTCATTACTTAAAGCACAATAGTATTCCATCACAAGCATATACAACAGCTTGTTCAGCCATTCCCCAATTGATGGGCATCCCCTCATTTTTTAATTCTTTGCCACCACTAAAGGAGCTGCCATAAACATTTTTGTGTCCATAGGTCCTTTACCTTTCTGTTTTTCATCTCTTTGGGATATACACCTAGTAGTCATATTGCTTGGTCAAAGAGTATGCATCGTTTTATAGTTTTTTGGTCATAGTTCCAAATTCCTCTCCAGAATGGTTGCTTTTTTTCTGAGATCATGATTGGTACCCTTTTTTTTTTTACTTCAGCTAAAATATAATAGATTCTGTTCCAGTCCCCTATTTTAATCCTGTGTCTCTCTGTTTCATTGTATTTCCTACAACAACATATTTTTGGATTCTAGTTTCTAATCCATTGTGCTACTAATTTTACTTCTCTTTTATGAGTGAATTCATCCCTATTATATTCAGAGTTATGGTTAATACTTACATTTCCCTCCATCCTGTTTTTTTTGTTTCTTCTCTCTCTCTTTTTACCCTGTCCCCTTTCTAAAATCTGTTTTGCTTTTGATCACTGCCTTTGTTTATTTGACCTTTTTATCACTCCCTTCTTATTTTATCTATCTCGATACTATTTTCCTTTTAGGAAGATATTTCTATTACCAATGGAGAGTGTGTGTGTGTGTGTGTGTGTGTGTGCACTACACACATACTTTCACATCTTTGAACCAATTTAGACATAGTGAGGTTCTAACATTGCATGATCCACCATTTTTTCTCCATTGTAAAAACTCTTCCTTGCATACTTCTCTTATTTGAGATAATTTTACCCATTCTTCCTCTCCCTTTACCCTTTTCCTGGAGCATCCCTCTTTGTCTTTTATCTATTTTTTAAAAAATTATCCCAACATAATTAATTCACTTCCACACCATCATTCAATCTAGAATCCTTCTACCTGCCTAATAATGGTAAAGTTCTCAGAAGATATATGAATCATCATCTGATATAAAAATTTAAACAGTTTAACATTACTGGGTCTTTTATGACTTTTCTTGTATGCTTATATTTTTGTGTTATTTTGTATCTTGTATTTCAAAGTCAAATTTTCTATTCACCTCTCCTCTTTTCATCAGGAAAGCTTGAAAGTCCTCTATTTCATTAAATATCCTTTTTTTTTTCTTGAAGGATTATACTCTGTTTTCCTGGGTGGGTTATTCTTGTTTGTAATCTCAGGGGTTTTTTTTTTTTTGGTTTGTTTGTTTGCCTTTGGAACATTATATTCCAAGTACTCCACTTCTTTAATTTTATAGCTGCTAAATCTTGTGTGATCCTAACTGTGGCTCCACTGTGTTTGAATATTTTGTTGGTTGCTGCCTGAAGTATTTTCTCTTTGACCTGGGAGCTCTGTAATTTGACTATAATATTTTGGCAATTTTTCATTTTGGGATCTCTTTTAGGAGGTGATTGGTTCTAAAATATCAAATCAGTTTTCCTTGATAATTTCTTGAAATATGACATCTAGTCTCATTCTTTGAGCGTGGCTTTCAGGTATTCCATTATTTCATGAATTATTTGTTGACCTCTTTTCTAAGTCAGTTGTTCTTCCAATGAAATATTTCATGTTTCCTTCTATTTTTCTTTCTTTAGGCTTTGAGTCTTTCTTAATGTCTCTTGGAGAGACAAGCTTCCACTTGCCTAATTTTGTTTTTTAAAGGATGATTTATTTACAAATTGATTTATTATAAGCTTAATTGTTTAACAACAGTGAAATCAGTAAAGTTTGCTTTTGGCTAGTCACATGTAAATAATTGAATTTTTTTGGAAAGATAGATAGATAGACAGAGCCTTCATTAAATACATGGCATGTGCCTAGCTCTGACCTAAGCACTGGAGAAACACATAGAAAGAAGCAAGATATTGTCTACATGTGAGATCTTTCATTTTAAAGGGAGAAGACATTACATAAAAGGAAAGTAGAAGAGGTGTAGGAAGATAAGATAAATTATCAGGCAAAGAAAAGCAGGAAAGTTTCAAAGCACTTTTAGAGGGACTTTACTAAAATTGTAGTTGTGGAGAAGGAGTCACTAACATGGAAAAGAAGACCTTAGGATTTAGGTTTATCAAAGTGGTGATGTGGCAAGTAAGTAGAAAGAAGAGTCTCTTTTTGGTTTTTCTCTTTGAAACATTTGGAGTCTTTGTCCATTCTTTCATACTCACTTTTACTCTTCCTCAAAGATAGTTATTATATGCTCCATTTTTCTTCTTTGTTTTTTCTGTGATTTCATAACTATCTCTTCATATACTTCATATTTTTAAAAATTCTTATTGCATTATATATTATATATTAATATATGTATATCTATATCTATATACCACTATTTTAATGTAGCACATTTCTAAAAGTTCAGTTTCCTATTGTTAGACATTTTATTTGGATACAGTTTATTTTTAATTATAAAAATTATCCTATTAAAATCTTTGAATAGTTTACTTCCTTTATTTTTTGTTGTTAAAAGTTTATGGATTAATGGCAATTTTTAAATTACTGAGTCAAGCATGATGATTAATTTTAGAACTATTACTACACAAAATTGTTTTTCCCATTTTATAATTCCACCAGCTAAGAATGAATATACCTGCTTTTCTGAAACACTGGCAGGATTGCATATTATTATCTCATTCCCCAACTTTCTTGGTTCACAAGACTCTTAGTGTCTTACTAATCTTTTCAGAGCACCTCTAGACCAAAAATGATTGACACTTCCATTTTTTAATTAGTTAAGTCCAAACAATGTAATAAATATTTGTGTCCTCACAACTAAGAACTATTTGAAAAACAACGCATAAGAAATAATATTTTGCCATTCTTAAATAATTATAATTACTAATGTAATGTATGGGTTTGTTGGTGCTACACAACTTCTCAAACTTTAGAATCCCATTAGAAATTACTGCCTTCATTTCTTGACACAAGCTGTGTGGTTTTTGTTTTGGCAGAATTTATTTTTTTAATGTGGCAATTGCCAAAAACTCTGTTTCATAAAGATGTAATATCAGAAATGAAAACCCTATTATTTTCATCTTCCTCCCCTTATGAAGGAAACCAAATCTGTTTTTGAAATGCATATGACTAAGGAAAAATGGTTTTTCAGTTGGTTGGAATAATTTACATATTTATGTATGTGTATAAAGCCTGCATTTGCCCAAAGCAAACAAGCTCTGTGTAGTTCACTACCATTGAGCTAGTCTATAGTTATATTTTTCTTTGACAGTCTTCTTCAGTGTCCTTAAGATCACAGTCTGTCATAGGATTTTTCTTCCTATGGACTATTCTTCCTATGCTATTTTTTTTCTCTTTGAGAAGTTAACAATGAAGTCTTGTTGTTGATCTGCTTAATAATTTTAAATATGACATCCCCCAAATCTCAGTCATATACCATTCTTTCCTTAACTAGCTCATCTGTATCTTTACCCTTGACTATGACTTTCCTTTATTTTTTCCCACCCTTACCTTAATATCTTGTTGCTGGAGCAGAGCACATTATTTTTTTTACCTTAAACACTTGTACAGATTATTTTCCAGATAATCTACATGGCTGCTTCATCTCAATATTTAATAGGACTTTTGACACATCTAATCTTAACCACATCCTTAATTAATGGCATACAAACACCTTTATAAATAGGTATTTGTTATAAACATATTACCCTGTTTCTACTAACCTCTTTCTCCAACTTGGAGTTGATGCTGCCATGTCAGGGACTGATAATATCAATAAAGCACAACATTTATTAACATCACCAAACCAAAAATCTTCAATAAAATTGATGTATAGAACTAACTTAGCTAAGTTCAGGAAAACCCATCTCTAGAATTTTACGCTCCAGATAATGGTTTATTGGTCATAACTCACTGAGGTTAACTCATCTATTAAGGTGTGAAGGGGTTTAATCTGTATACATGAAGAGGGTATTCACACTGGTAAAATTATGCAACCTTTGAAATTTTGAAATATTAAGCAGAGGAGCAAAATTAAATGATTTAGCAGACATCTAATAGCCCATTAACATCAGTGCAGAATTTCATTTTCACTTTTCTAATCCTTAATATAGTCTGAAAACTGTGATTTGTGGGACTATGAGGCCTCCTAGGATATTTGCTAGAGTACTAATGATTTATTTTCAATAATAACATATGAATCACTTTTTGATTCACCCATTCTTTGATTATGATGGATTACATTTTATATTGTAAATTAATTTATCTGTGAAATCTAATATGGCATTTTAATTGTCAAAGTTCTAACTTGAAAAGTATGCCCTATGAAAACAACGTGATAGTGTTTTAAAACCCAGTATGAAACCATGTAGTCAAATGACATTTTGAGTGGGTTCTATAGTTTTTTATAGGATTGCAAACCACTCAGTTGATTACACTTTCTTTCTACCTCATCTTCCTCATAGAAAGATTTTTGACTTCTTTTCTTACATAGACTCTGGCTCAATCATTTCTGGTTCCCTGCATCTGTTCCCATTTGATTGACCATTTGAGGTTGAATGGAGATAGACTTTGTTGCTTTTAGTAATTCTCCAGTTTCCCATAAAGGAATACCAAAATAAATGTAAATATCTTAAATATACATATATTTATGAATATTTAACAACTATCACTCCTTGGAAAGGGAAGCAGGACACTACACACTTTTAAGTTAAATCTACATTTTAAACATTTTTTCCATCACTTTCTTAAAACTAGAAAACTAGCAAAATGATAAATGAATCCCTGATTCACAGCATTTGCCAATTGGAGCCACTTCTTCCCACCTTGTTTAAGTGGGCTTCATCTTCCTCCTGTATTGATTTTATTAACTCCATTTTACAGATTAAGAAACTGAGAGTCAGCAAGTTAGCTGATTTGCTCAAAGTCACAGACAGAGATAGTGGGAATGTAATCTAGACTTGGTTATTTCAAAGTCTAGCATGGTCTTTACTAATATAGACAGATAGATATATGTATGCATATATGTATGTGTGTATGTATATACATACATATGTATGTATATACATACACACATACACGTATCCATACACAACATATGCTTTATGCGTGTGCTATATATGCTGTATATGTATTCTCTACATACATTTGTATACACATATACACACACGTGTATGGATGTATGTATATATACATACCTTCTGCTTTTCCTTAGGCCCCATCCTTCTATTTAAACACAATGTTTCTTCTAATGTGCTGAAAACTGGAGTTGAAGTTAGAAAACTACAGTTGAATTTCAATTTTTTCAATTATATTCATTTTTTCCAAGAAGTATTTGTTTGAAGATGAAAATGGATTTGACTTATATTTTTAAAAGGCACTTCTACCATCCAATGTCCCTTTGACCCACATAATCATTTAAAAAAACAAAACCTATGAGTCTCATTTCCTTTTCTATTGAATCCATCTTGTGTTTTTATCTGGAAAAAAATAACTAAACCCAGAAACCTTCACTTAATGTTTTGCCCATTTTAGGTTTAAAGGAAACCTGCTATAATAGTCTTGGAGTCTCAAATTCCAACAAGCAAGAGTTTAACTGAACCTAATGAAACTTCAAAACATGGCATTATATTGTGGGAGAATTGCACAGTCTCTAGAAAACATTACTCTAGACAACTACTCATTAACTATTAATCTAGATTTATGAGGGGAAAAAAAAACATGGCAAGAACCTCAGAAAGTAATACTGTTAGAAAGTCTAAGTCACAGTCTAAGAATTAAGACTGTGATGCTGTCTATCCTGAGCCTTTTTTTTTCTTTTGACCAAATGAATATTACCATTCTAGCTAATTGTTAAACTGCATATCATACTACATTCAAGACAATTCTCTTAATATTCAGTTTTAAAGTAAGCAGCAACACAATTTGCATAAACTTTATTCTGCTGCCTATTTACCTTAGTGAAAATTAGTCATGCAGCTTTTTCCAGTCTACTTCATTGCAAAGGACATTAATAATGACATACTTCTTAACCATCTTTCGCTAAATGAACTTAAAGTCTTTACAAAGGTGATCAAATAAGGCTTCAAAATAGACCAATCAATTATTGAATATTGTCTGTCTTTGTCACAAGTAACAACAATGAAGTGAAGGTATGGTGAAAAGTCTGATGTTATCTCACAGTCTGGACCTTATAATCAGTCATTTCAATTGTTTACTGCTCTTCACCCTTGCCTGCTTTTCTTGTTCCATCCCTATTAATGCCCAACTGCAGGCATCCAAATGTTTGTCTCAACTCTACTAATTCCCAGCTTCAAGTATTCTAAATGTATGTTCTCTCTAGAGGAAGTCACAAAACCATTTTTCTAACTGTGTACACCACAAATCTATACTTTCTAACCTCACGCTAGAATCTTGCTGCTATAGAAATCTCAGAAGCAGACATCAGACTAATTAGCTCATTTGACCTATGGGATATAGTATTAACTCTTATTAAGCTTTCAGACTACTAAAACACCTTAGGTCTTAATCAAACAAGTTAAAAGCACGCTACTTATCTAATAATATACTGATATAGGATGTGTGTGGTGCTATCCTGTGTGTGTTTTGCCCATGTAGGTTATATGTGTTTACATGGATCTATCTAGATCTTCTTCCTAATGAGGTAAGAATAAATATCTGTAGAATCTTCTACTCCCACACTTTTCCAAGGGATACTTTGCTTCCTACCAAAAGGGAGAGAAGGAGAGCACTCCACTTACTTCATAGAGAGGGAGTACCAGGCTATAACAACAACAATAACAACAGTGACATTCATATACCACTTGTGCAAGACACCATGCTAAGCACTTTAAAATTATTATCTCATATTATCTTTACAACTGCCCTGTGGAGTAGTTGCTATTATCAACACCATTTAACAGATAAGGAAAATGATTCAATCAGAGGTTAGTGACTTGCTGTATGTCACTTAACATTAATGCCTCAATTTCAATTCAACAAGATTTATTAAGCACCTAGTATGTGTAAGAAATTGTCCAGTTTCTAGGGATATAAAGACAAAAACAAAGCAATCTCTATTTTTACAAAGCTTAAATTTTCTTGATTCAGCATCTTCCTATTCCCTCCATAAGTTTACTATGGTGATTATTTCCTCTCTCATATCATAATTGATATTTTAGTTAGTGTTCCTTTACTGTATCCTCTAATAACTTCACATATTTTCAGGTCTCCCTTATTAAAAAAAAATCTTTCCTTTAATTAGCAAACCCCTTAATTTGTTCTCCTAAATCTCTCTTCCCCTTCACTGCTAAACTTCTAGAATTAACACTCTGTGCTAATTATCTCCACTTCCTCATTTCCCACTAATTCTTTAAATGCAATTTGGCTTCCAATACCACTTTACTGAAACCACTTGGTTTACTTATTTTCTTCTTCCTTTATTCCTTGTTCCTTTTTTACTCCCTCCTCTCTTCTCCCACTTCCCTTTCCTACCCTTATTTTCCCTTCCCTTCCCTTGCCATTTCCTTTTTTTGCTCAGATTAAAAGTAAATGGGATTACTCAGGAACCCTATCTCTTTCTGATAGCCATATAAAGCTTAAACTTCTCCACTCCCACTCTGGGCCTTTTCCTCAGGCTTGGTCATCCTGGTGCTCCCTCAACCTTCTATGAGATCATTATATTAATACCAAAATTAATTCAGACACCCAAACTCCCAAAGTGAAGAGATCTACCAGTATTACCTTGCAAGTATCTGGGATTATAGGCATCTATCATCACACCTGATTTCAATTGGTTTTAAATATAATGTCATTTTCTTAGTCACCATCTTACTTGGTCTTTTTTCTGCATTTGTCCCTACTGACTATACCTTCTGCATATACTTGCCTCCTTTTGTTTCTGTAGCACTGTTCTTTCTTGGTTCTATTCCGTTGGTTCTTTCTCTACCTATCTCACTGCTCCCTTTCAATCTCTTTTACTAGTTCAACATGCACTTTCTGTTCCCAATGTGTGATTGCCTCAAAAGCTCCATCCTGGGCCATTTATTTTTTGCGTACTCTCCTTCAGAGATGCCATGCACTCAAATAGTTTAAATAATCATCTATATGCAGATAACTCCCAAAACATTGTTACCTAGTGCCAAATTGTCCTGTAATAACTTCAGAGGGCTAGAAGAAATCTTAAAGTTCATCATGTCCAATTTTTGCTTTCAGGTAAGAGTACACTGTAGCCAGCTCAAAATAACTCATGAGCTATTTAAAAATTGTTATCAACCTCAATACTTCAAAAATCAGCATTCTCAGGAGGGCAGAGCCAAGATGGCAGAGTGAAAGCAGTGACTTGCTTGAGCCCTCCCCAAAACCCCTCCAAAAACCTGTAAAAATGGCTCTAAACAAATTCTAAAGCAGCAAAATCCACAAAAAGACAGAATGAAACAAATTTTCAGCCCAAGACAACATGGATGGTTGATCAGAAGGGTATATCACACAAGGCTTGGAAAGGATCACAGTTTGGTGTGGGTGCAGGCCACAGCAAACCTGGAGTACGCCTCAGGGGACTGAATCACAAGCAGCTGTGGTGGTTTCCGGACCTCTCAACCCACCAACACCAAAGACAACTTAGAAGGTCAGTGGGAAAAGTCTGTTTCTGCGGTGAGAGACAGAAGATAGATCTTAGCCCCAGTTCCCAAGCATGGCCCTGAGGTGGCAGCTGCTTCCTGACCTTCCAGCCCACAGACTGAGGGGTAATTGAGGGCCTGATCAGAGGAGTACTGCAGGGATCTCTTTGCTCGTGGAGGATTCTCTTGCTTTGCCTGTGCTTGGATCTGGGTCACAGTTCTGGGTGGTGGTCCTGGGGTGAGGAGGAGTGCTGGCGTGGTGGAGCATGTAGTGGTGGTAAAGAAAAAATCCTCCTCACAGTTCCAAGACAGAAAAGAGTGCTTGTGGTCACTCATATACCAAAGCACAGGCTGGGAAAAGAGTGAACACCTCGCTCCTTATCATACCACCTTGGAAGAAATGAAAATTTATGGGTCCCCAGAACTATCAATGAAAACAGCTGTACAAACCCCTGAAGTTTAGGACAGTACATTCTCCACATTGGAAGCAGACTTCTACCTTGGCAAAGAGTTTATAACTCATGTAATTGGCTGGGATGATGAACAACCTGACAAGAACTGTCAGACCACAGAATCTTTTTTTTTGGTAACTAAGAAGATCAAAACATACAACCAGAAGAAGACAACAAAGTCAAAGCTCCTACATCCAAAGCCTCCAAGAAAAATATGAATCAGTCCCAGGCCTTGGAATACCTCAAAAAGGATTTTGAGAAGTAAGAGAATCAGAGGAAAAACTGAGAAGAGAAATGACAGTGATGCAAGAAAATCATGAAAAACAAGTCAACAGGTTGCTAAAGGAGAGCCCACAAATACTGAAAAAATAACACCTTAAAAAATAGCCTAACCCAAATGGCAAAAGAGATCCAAAAAGCCAATGAGGAGAAGAATGCTCTAAAAAAAAAAACTGGCCAAATGTAAAAGGAAATCCAAAAGCTTATTGAAGACAATTCTTCCTTAAAAATTAGAATAGAGAAATTGAAGATAGTGACTTCATGAGAAATCAAGACACTGTAAAACAAATCAAAAAGAATGAAAAATTAGAAAACAATGTGAAGTATCTCGTTGGAAAAACAACTGACCTGGAAAATAGATCCAGGAGAGAAAATTTAAAAATTATTGGACTATCTGAAAGCCATGATCAAAAAAAAGAGCCTAAACATCATCTTTCAATAAATTATCAAGGAAAACTGACCCTGTATTTTAGAACCAGAGGCAAAATAGAAATTGAAGGAATCCACTGATCACCTGCTGAAAGAGATTACCCAAAGAAAAACTCTTAGGATTATTGTAGCCAAATTCCACAGTTACCAGATTAAGGAGAATATATTGTAGGTAGCCAGAAAGAAGCACTTCAAGTATTGTGGAAGCACAATCAGGATAACACAAGATTTAGTAGCTTCTACCTTAAGGGACTGCAGGGCATGGAATATGATATTCCTGGAGGGCAAAAGAGATAGTATTACAACCAAGAATCACCTACCCAGCAAAACTGAGTATAATCCTTCAGGGGAAAAAATAGTTATTCTGCAAAATAGAGAACTTTAAAGCATTATTGATGAAAAGAGCAGAGCTGAATAGAAAATTTGACTTTCAAATACAAGACTCAAGTGGAACATGAAGAGGTAAACAGGAAAAAGAAATCATAAGAGACTTATTAAGGTTGAACTGTTTACATTCCTGCATGGAAAGATGATATTTGTAACTCATGAGACCTTTGTCAGTATTAGGATAGTTGGAGGGAAAAAATTCGATGTATTGGTAGATAGATAGATAGATAGATAGATAGATAGATAGATAGATAGATAGATATAGATAGATAGATGGCACAGGGTGAGTTGAAGATGAAGGGATGACACCTGAAGAATAAAATTAAGTGGTAAGAGAGGATTATACTGGGAGAAGGAGAAAGGGAGAGGGAGGAGAGTGTAAATTATCTCACAAAAAAAATCAGAAAAGAAAAGGCTCTTACAGTGGAGGGGAAATGGAGGTAGGTGAGAGGGAATGAGTGAATCTTATTCTCATCAGATTTGACTTAAGGAAGGAATAACACACACACACACACAATTTGGTATGGAAATCTAAACTTACAGGAAAATGAGGGGGAGAAGTGGACAAGAGAGCAGGGGGATGATCGAGGGGAGGGCTGATTGAGAGAGGGGTAATCAGAAGCAAACACTTCTGAGGAGGGACAGTGTCAAAAGAAAGAATAGAATAAATGGGTGGCTGAATAGGATTAAGCAAAATAGAGCTAGTTTTTCACAACATGACTACTATGGAAGTGTTTTGCATAACTGCACATGTATAACCTGTATTGAGATGCTTTCCTTTTCAATGAGGGTGGGTGGGGAGGGAGGAAGGGACAAAATTTGGAACCCAAAGTTTTAAAAACATATGTTTAAAAAATGTTTTCACATACAATTTGGAAATAAATATAGGAAATAGGGTACTGAAATGTATCCTGCCTGCAGGAAAATAGAAGGGGAAGGGATGAGAGAATTGGAGGGGGAGACAGAGGGGAGGACAGACTAGCAGAAGGGGTATACCCTTCTTGGGGTGGGGTGAGGGGTGACATGGGGTGAAAATTTTGAACTCAAAATCATGTGGAAGTGAATGTTGAAAGCTAAAAATGAATAAATTTTAAAAATCAGCATTTTCTACACATCACAGCTTGTTACTATTTTGTTGAATGTCTAGATTTTTGAAAGTTTTAATATCATATATTAAATTCAAAAGAGTGTGTGCACATTTTCCTCCAGAGAGGCCTGTTTTTAAACATTTACTAAGAAAACCCTGTATTATTGTTCTACTATTATTGTTTGAGCTCAGCAGAAGTACAGTAGAAGGTTCAAGGAGTAAAGCTATCACCAGACTGCAGGCCTAGTGAAGGTAGGATAATAATGATGATGATGATGATGAATAGTAATAATAAATAATTGGCATGCATAGAGTGCTTTAAAGTTTTAAAGATCCTTTATATTATATCATTTAAGCCCCCAAAGCATCCCTGGTCACACCTTTACATTTAGGGGATGAAAATGAGATCCAATGAATTTGTGAATCAAGACCACTAAATGGAACAGTTATTGACAAAAGAAACAATATTCTATTTTCCTGACTCCTAGAAAAGGGTTTGTTACCAAGATGTCTCATTTTAAAAATGAATCTGAATTTTCCTGATAATTTTTTTAATATAAATTTATTTATTTTTAGTTCTCAACATTCACTCCCACTGGTTTTTGAATTCCAAATTTTCACCCCATCTCCCCTCTCCCCACCACCCCAAGATGGCATGCATTCTGAATATCCCTTCCCCTAGTCTGTCCTCTCTTCTATCTCTCTCCCCTTCTCTTATCCTCTTCCCCTTCAATTTTCCTGTAAGGCAGGATACACTTCTGTACCCCATTTCCTGTATTTCTTATTTCCCAGTAGCATGTGAAAACTTTTTTTTTAAACATATGTTTTTTAAACTTTAGTTTTCAAATTTTCTCTCTTCCTCCCTCCCCACCAGCCCTCATTGAAAAGGCGAACAACTCAATATAGGTTATACATGTGCAGTTATGCAAAACACATCCATAGTAGACATGTTGTGAAAAACTAACTCTATTTCCCTTAATCCTATCCTGCCCTCCAATTTATTCTATCTTTCTTTTGACCCTGTCCCTCCTCAGAAATATTTACTTCTGATTACCCCTTTCCCAATCTGCCCTCTTCTTTATCATTCCCCTGCTCTCTTGTCCCCTTCTCCCCCTTTTTTCTGTAGGGTAAGACAGATTTCCATACCCAATTGACTGTGTATGTTATTCCCTCCTTAAGCCAAATCCTATGAGAATAAGATTCACTCATTCCCTCTCACCTTCCCCTTCCCCTCCACTGTAAGAGACTTTTCTTTTCTGTTTTTTTGTGAGATAATTTACCCCATTCTACCTCTCCCTTTCTTCTTCTCTGAGTATAATCCTCTCTCATCCCTTAATTTTATTCTCCAGATATGACCCCTTAATCTTCAACTTACCCTGTGCCCTCTATCTATCTACCTATCTACATACACATACATATAATTTTTTTTCCTCCAACTACCCTAATACTGACAAAGGTCTCATGAGTTATAAATATCATCTTTCCATGCAGGAATGTAAACAGTTCAATCTTAATAAGTCTCTTATAATAGTTCATCTTAATTCTCTTATGATTTCTCTTTCCTGTTTACCTCTTCATGTTCCACTTGACCTGTATTTGAAAGTCAAATTTTCTATTCAGCTCTGGTCTTTTCATCAAGAATGCTTGAAAGTCCTCTATTTCACTGAATGACCATTTTTTCCCCTGAAGGATTATACTCAGTTTTGCTGGGTAGGTGATTCTTGGTTGTAATCCTATCTCCTTTGCCCTCTGGAATATTATATTCCATGCCCTGCAGTCCTTTAATGTAGAAGCTGCTAAATCTTGTGTTATCCTGATTGTGTTTCCACAGTACTTGAATTGTTTCCTTCTGGCAGCTTGTAATATTTTCTCCTTGACCTGGGAACTCTGGAATTTGGCTACAATATTCCTAGGAGTTTTCCTTTGGGGATCTCTTTCAGGAGGAGATCTGTGGATTCTTTCAATTTCTATTTTGCCCTCTGGTTCTAATATATCAGGGCAGTTTTCCTTGATAATTTCTTGAAAGATGATGTCTAGGCTCTTTTTTTGATCATGGCTTTCAGATAGTCCAATAATTTTTAAATTCTCTCTCCTGGATCTATTTTCCAGGTCAGTTGTTTTTCCAATGAGATATTTCACATTGTTTTCTAATTTTTCATTCTTTTGGATTTGTTACTGTGTCTTGATTTCTCATAAAGTCACTATCTTCCAATTGCTCTATTCTAATTTTTAAGGAAGTATTTTCTTCAGTAATTTTGGACTTCCTTTTCCATTTGGCCAATTTTTCTTTTTAGGGCATTTCTCCTCATTGGCTTTTTGGACCTCTTTTGCCATTTGGGTTAGGCTATTTTTTAAGGTGTTATTTTCTTCAGTATTTTTTTGGGTCTCCTTTAGCAAGCTGTTGACTTGTTTTTCATGATTTTCTTGCATCATTTCTCTTCAGTTTTTCCTCTACTTCCCTTACTTGCTTCTCAAAATCCCTTTTGAGCTCTTCCAAGGCCTGGGACTGATTCATATTTTTCTTGGAGGCTTTGGATGTAGGAGCTTTGACTTTGTTGTCTTCTTCTGGTTGTATATTTTGATCTTTTTTCACCAAAGTAAGATTTATAGTCTGACTCTTTTTGCACTGCTTGCTCATGATCCCAGCCAATTACTTGAGTTTTAAACTCTTTGTTAAGGTAAGAGTCTTCTTCCAATGTGGAGAATGTACTGTCCCAAGCTTCAGGGGTTTGTGTAGCTGTTTTCAGAGATACTTGTAGGGACCTGTAAATTTTCAGTTCTTCCAAGGTGGTATGATAAGGGGTGAGGTGTTTACTCCTTTCCTGGCCTGTGACCTCAAATATTCCTTTCTGTCCTGTAACTGTGAGGAAGGGTTCCTTTCCACAGCCACTCCAAGCTCCACCAGGCCAGCATTCTTCCTCACCCCAGCACCTCTGCCCAGAACTGTGATCCAGATCCACACACGGGCAAAGCAAGAGATTCCTGCCTCAGCACTGGCAAAGAGATCCCTGCAGTCCCTTTCTGATCAGCCACTGGATTCCCCCTCAGTCTGTGGCCCGGAAGCTCAGGAAGCTGCTGCCCCCCGCCCCGGACACGCTCTTAGGGAATGGAGCTGAGACCCCACCTTCCTGTTTCAGCACCGACAGAAACAGACTTTTCCCACTGACCTTCTAAGTTGTCTTTGGCATTGGTGGATTGAGGAGTCTGGAAACCTCCACAGCTGCCCACGATTCAGTCCTCTGAGGCCTGCTCCAGCTTCGCTGTGGCCTGCGTGCCCATGCTGCCCTCCCAGCCCAATGCGATACACCTTTCTGATCAATCATCCAGGTTGTCTTGGGCTGGAAATTTGTTTTACTCTGTCTTTTTGTGGGTTCTGCTGCTTCAGAATTTGTTTAGAGCCATTTTTTATGAGTATTTGGAGGGGTTTGGAGGAGAGCTCAAGCAAGTCACTGCTTTCACTCTGCTATCTTGGCTCTGCCTCTGACAATTTTTCTTTTAATTTTTTCTACTGCGGAAATGAATGCATCAAAAAAAATTTGTCCTTGTTGATACTGTGAAATGAAATATTGAGGAACTTATTTTTTTGAAAAAAGTGAAAAGTAAAATCTCAAATTAATATATTATTTTACATATTTATCTCATTTGGTTATAATAACCTTGTTTGGTTTATAATTTGAACCTCATTAGCCTCATTTTATAAATAAGGAAAATGAGGTCCAGTAATATTATTACTTGTTCAAACTCTCACAGGTATTAACTGATAGAGGTGATATTTAAGGATCTTCTGACATTAAACCTAGTGTTTCCCCCCCCTCATTATTTTAAGACTAAGTATAGAACAGTTTGGAAGTATTAACAACTGTGAAATGAACTCCTTTGAAATGCTCAATGCTCTGGATTTGATGGTGACAATGATGAGGGGTTTGTAAATTTCTCTTAAGTATTGATGCTTTCTTACAGAAGTCTCTCCTTTTAAACAGTCCCACATATACACACACCTGCAGTTTTCCTACATTTTAAGGTCACTCTGTAAAACAGAGAGGGAGAGAGACAGAGAGAGAGAGAGAGAGAGAGAGAGAGAGAGAGAGAGAGAGAGAGAGAGAGAGAGGAGACACAAATGTAGGCAATCAAGGTTTCTATAGAAACATTATGGGATTTTTTTGGTAGTTCCTCATTTTCACATATTGAGTTTATCATTTAAATTTTGCTTAAATTAACTACATATATTGATCCAGATACACAGGGAGCAAATACACGTTTGTCTTAATGTTACTTTGAAAAATCTGTTTTAGTGAACTCATAGAAGATTTAAACTTTAACTCAAGACTGCAATCATATTGAGAGGGGGCATTGTCTTATTGTCTTATATGAAGAAGTCAAAGAACCAAATCAAGCTCCTCTCAGCTTCTTATAATTTTTTGAGTGGGTCCATAACTTTTTATGGGACCCTATTAAAAAACATAATTCCTAGGCAGATCCCTGGGTCAAGTAGGATTATTTGAAAACTTAATACTGATGTTTATTTCTTTTTAGCATGCTTTCCTTCTTCCCAACCAATATTAGCCATTTACCTACTCGCCATAAAATACTAAGGAGTTAGAGTCTTTTGCTTTCCCCATGATGTATCTGCTTCATCTGAAAATGGGAGACTTAACTTGTGCCAAAATTGTTGCATTTTTTTAATGATGTAAAGCAGTCCATGTATGTCTAATAATAAGTCATAGGTATTTTTCTCCTGAGTCTTAATGTCAAAGTGCATTTGCTTAATATCATACTGATAGAATATTTGTTAACCATAATGACATTGGGAAAGATGGTATAAAAACATATTTTCAGGATTTAAAAGGAGAATAATTTTCTGAATAAAACATGAAACACTATGTGAAA
This sequence comes from Phascolarctos cinereus, assembly GCF_003287225.1. Taxonomy (NCBI): domain Eukaryota; kingdom Metazoa; phylum Chordata; class Mammalia; order Diprotodontia; family Phascolarctidae; genus Phascolarctos; species Phascolarctos cinereus. The sequence continues at coordinate 435,995,055 of NW_027555847.1, read as the reverse complement.
TTCATTCCTTGATGAAATGTACATGTTAATGGGGTTGCAAACTATTACCTTCTCTTTATTTTCCCCCATTGTTAGTTAGTTTTTACTTGAAATTCTCTCTCTCCATGAAGCTGTTTTTTTCTTTTTTCCTCAAAAAGGAATGTTTGTCTCTTACTTTGTGAGAAGATTGAAGTAGCAAGCTGGTTTGTAATAAGAAAGAACTGAACTTTTGCCCTGAACTTAAAATAAACCTTCAATATGCTTTCTGGGACTCAACAAAGCTCAAATGCATTATTTAAAAATGTGTGTGGAGGTACAACTCTATAACTCTTAATTTGGCCTATATCTGGAGAAAGAACTGAGAAAAGCCAAGAGAAAAGCTTCTTTAGAATGTGTAGGCTCATTCATTGTAGGAAAACTGAAACTCTTATAAATGTAGCTTATCACACAAATCTATTGCAGTATTTAAGAATCAAGAGATTTAGATAACTTTTCACAGTGGCAGAAAGAAAAAAAAAAGGCCTCAGACTCTTGGCATTCTGTGATACTAGGAAGAAATTTAAAGGACTCTTGAGAGTAATTGCCTTTTTCCTGACTCCCCAGAGAAATTAAAGATCTGTGAATAGTTTTTAAGCATAGGTTGCCCTTTTTAAACTGGGTTTTAATTAAAGAGATCCCATGTGTTTTCTGTTGCTGGTTTATAAATTTCCATGAACTAGAAGACCAAAGGGTCCTTTTCATAAGGCTATGTCCATGAAGCTGCTGTATTTAAAATATTGTTCCATTTAAGGGAGCCCAGGGTGCAAAGTGAACTCTTCTCTCTGGTACTTATATTTCACGTCCCTCATGACTATTTCCAGGCTTCTAGATTTCTCAAACATGGCTCCATATAAATTTGTATTAATTTATGTTCCTCATATTGATATCTTTTTCCTTTTGGTATGCTTTAAATCTTATTAGTAATACAAAACATTTTTAATGTAAGCTTTTATTATTTCAATAAACTTGAAAGATAGATGACAAAATGAGATGTATGTTTTGCAAAAGGAACACAACTATGATTTTCTGCAAATTGTCAATATCAACTGACCTGAACTCCTCTAAAAATATTTAATTAGGTTTTTAAAATCTATTAAAATGAAAACTGTTGGAACATGGCCCCAAACTTGTTAGCAGAATCCTTACAATGATGTATCTGTTTTCCAAGTGTCTCCAACATTTGTTATTTTTCTTTTTTGACATTTTTTACAATCTGCTGAGTTTGAAGTAGAACCTGAGAAGTACATCAATTTCAATTAATTCAACATTCAGTGATTTTTTAGCATTTTTCTTCCCATGGGGCTACTGATAATTTAGAATTCTTCCTTTTAAAATCTACTGTTTCATATATTTTCACTTTTTATAATTTGGGCAATGGTTCTTATTCAAATAAATTTGAATCAACTCTCTATATATCTAACAAATGAAACCATTAAGAGAGAAACTTGCTAGAAATTTTCCCTCTAGTTACCTGATCCATGTAGTGTGGTTAAAAATGTTTAATAATTAGGAGCAGTTAACATGAGGGAAAATTTCCAGCAAGTATTTAAATAATCAACAATATAATCAATCAAGCTTTGATTTTTAAAGTTTTCTGATTTCTGAGGTATAAATACACTGAAAATTTAACAATTGGTTCTTGCTTGCTGCTACAGCTAATGTCAGCACAGCCATTCTTGTTTTCCTTCTAATTTTAGTGGCATAGGTTTTATTTGTGAAAAACTTAATTTTAAGTATTCAAAAATGTCCATTTTATCTTCTGCTATCTTTTCTATTTCTCATTTGTTCATGAATACTTCCCCTACAAATAACAATTACATCTCTTGACAGACAAGTAATTGACTGAGGGTACAGGATGGGATATGTTTAAGAATGGCCACTAGAGGCATTTAATATTTTACAAGGCTTTTTTTTTCTCCTTTTGTTTTCTTTGTTTTCTTTAGAAGGGGGTAGATGGGTGGAAAGGAGTTAAAATTGATTTTTGTTCACTAAAATGAATTAGTTTTTAAAAGCAACATTTAAAATTGTACTAAAATAAAGTTTATAAATACATTAAATTCAATAACTACTTTGAACTGTGTGTTTTTTTTTAAGGGAAATAACTAAAAAGAGTTGCATTGACTCAAAAAGACAAATATTACTGTGTCTAATAAATATTTTAAATAAATATTCTTTTTAATTATGTGACCTTGCCAATGCATTCATCACATTTAATTTTAAATCATTATTTGTGTGCCTGCCTTATTCCATTATTATGCTATATGCCCTTTTACGGTGAGATCTATGCCATATTTCATCTTTGTTTAACCAATGCCTAGTACTGTGCACTGCATGCAGCATTTCCTTATTAAGTGTTTGTTTAAATGAATTGAATTATAGTCTATAATTACCTGTTGGGAAGTATTAATGAATCCATCTTCAGGGTAAAATATGATTTTTGGTGTGATGCAAATCTGGCTTAGGTACCTAATATGTTGGATGACACAGTCCAAATCCAAAATGGTATGGACATTCTAGAATGGTGTGGGAAACCTAATAATATTAAATTTAATAACAAAATCATACCTTTAATTTCAAATACAAGAGCACAAATACAGAATAGAAAAGGCATATCTAGAGAGCAGTTTTGAGCAAAAGACTTGTGGGTTTTAGTGGCCTACAAGTGCAATGTGTCAACCCTATAATGTTGCAGCTTAGATAAGCTAATATGCTCTAAGACCTCATTGAAAGAAGTATCCTATTCAAAACAAGGAAAATGTATTGTGTGATAGTTACACAATGTCTTGAGTATGGTATTAAGTTCTTTGCACTAACATTTTAGGTAATACACTGACAGAGAAATGGAGTTGAGAGAGGGGAACAAGAAGGATTCTGCAGTGGTGAGGGTAATTGAAAAAATGCTTGCAAGAATTAGTTAAAAAAAACTAGGGAAAAGAAGATTTAAGGAGTGATATGATTCCTATCTAAATATTTGAATCAGAAATTTAAGACTAGACAAAACTTCAGAAGTGGTCTATTATAATAAATGTTTGGAAAAAAGTACCCTTTACATAAGAAATATGACTATTCATTGAAGATTCCAATGAGAAAAAAAGCCTACTTTCCAAAGTAATCTGTTCTACTTATACATAGCCCTTTCATTTTGTGCTGTTTTCTTCTTATGTAGCTCCCTTTCTGAGTTCACTCTCCTGACTGAAATTGGCATGTGGAGTCCCCAGACAGCTATGACTATTTCCCCAATCCAGTGCTTCCTATTGACTAACAATAAACCATATGGAGCTGATTTGCTTTTAGAAAGGATTATTTAGTAAGGAAGCATAGCAAAGACAGTTTTCACAGAAATATTTCTTCTGCCAAATTCTTGGACAGTCTATTTGTACACATGCATTGTTCTTGGAGAGAGTGGGCTTAAGCTCAAAAAGCACATCTGACCAAATGATAAATCATGACTCCAGGTTACTGGTCATTCTCTCTTCCTTCATGGAATCCTTGTGAAGTTTCTCTTTGGTGTAGTGGTCTGGAGGTCCTTTCGAGTCAGTACCCTTGGAGAATCCTGAAGCTGGTTATTGTTACTTCATATGCTTTGTCTTCTATGGTTTTCTTACCTATGCAGATATCATCAATGACTTCTATTTTAGGGGAAATTCCTGAAAACTATGGGAAGACAAAATCTTCTGATTTTACAGTAGTTAACAAGGTCATCATGTGGTCAAGAGTGATGAGAGGGAAAGAGGTATATTCAATCAACTTGCCTATACTCCAACTACTATATGATTTGCAGGTGTAAAGTGTTTGCTTTCTTATAATGTTCTTGAGGCGGCTAGATGGAGCACCTGGCCTAGAGTCAGGAAGACCCAAGTTCAGATCTAGTTTCATACACTTACTAGCTGTGTGACCCATGGGCAAGTCACTAATTCCTGTTTGCCTCAGTTTCTTCATCTGTAAAATGAACTGGAGAAGGAAATGGAAAACCACTTCTGGCCAAGAAAACTTCAGATGTGGTCATGAAGAGTCAGACATGAAGGAAATAATTGAATAACAATGATAATCTTCTAAAAGCTTGGTTGACTCTGAGAGAATATTTTCTCTTACATAAATATGCCTAGAGATGTTTCTGAATTTTTCAAATAATCTCAATATATTTCCAGTGTATTGTTAATTATTTTCTCAAAATGACAGGAAACACTTCACTCTTGCCAACTTGATTAAAGCCTAGCTCATATCTTTAATTAATTGACTGATTGATTAGAGATATGTAAGAAACATTTACACATTAGATTGATTCTGCAATTCATAGCATCCTCGCTGACAAAGGTGGATAATAAATGTATAGGATCATGGAACACCATTTAAGAATGACTACTGGAATTGTGGATGTCATATCTCTTCACACTAACAGAAAGAAAACATTTCACTCTTGTCATTTCTACCTAGTGCTGCTAGGTGGCAAAGTGGTTAGAGTGCTGGGGCTGAAATCAGAAAGACTCATCTTCCAGAGCTCAAATCTGGTGTCAGACACTAACTAGCTATGTGACCCTGGGCAACTCAATTAAACCTCTTTGCCTCAGTTTCTTCATCTGTAAAATGAGTTGGCAAAGGAAATGGCAGAAACCATTCTAGTGTCTTTGCCAAGAAAATGCCAAATGTGGTCACAAAGAGTCAGCCAAGACAAAAATTACTTAACAACAATTCCCACCTACTATTCCTGCTCTCCTGGGAGATATAGGATGCTTTTCATTTTAGTACACTGGAAAAAAAGTGGAGACAGAGAATCTGGGTTCAAATTCCTGCTTATATATTACAGAGAAGTCACTTAACTTCTTTGGCCTCTGTTTCCTCATTGATAAAATAAAAGCATTGAACTAGATGATCTCTGAGTTCCCTTCTAAGAGATCTAATCTGATCTATGGTCTTGAATTTGACATCCATTATCAACTTAAAGATTACTAACACCTCCCTCTTAATCATGTTTTTTTTTTTTCTCTAGGCTAGATAAAGGAAAAACACAGTTCTTTCAATTCATTCTCATCAGATGTGACCTGAAGGTGTTTTAATATCTTATTTGATCTTCAGTTTATAAATATCCTTCCTAAAATATGGCATCCATAGTGGAAGATAATACTGCAAATGTAAGCTAATCAGGGCAGAACAGAATATAAAAACCACCTACCTTAACTGGACATTATTTCCCTGGTTTTATCCTGAGATACACACACACACACACACACACAGATTTCCTTTCTACCATGTCCCATTGCTTCTAAAAGTAAGTTTGTAGTGCACAAAAACCTAGAGATCTTTTTCATATGTACTGCTGATTATCCTTGTCTATTGCATCATGAAAATTCTGGACTTAGCTTTTTCAACAAAGTGTAATATTTTTAATTTATTCTAATTTTTTCTTATTATATTGGATACAAAGTTGTAGACCAATGGTATTTTTTGAATTGTGATATTCATTCCATTATTGGATAATCTAAAAATGGACAGGCATGCCATCTATGTCTTCATTCAAGCTATTGATAAAAATGTTAAATGTATGTCCCCAGGGATACTACAGTAGAGAATTCCTTCCAAACTAACATTAAACAATTGATAACTACTCTTAAGCTCTTGCTGACATGGGTGGAGCCAAGATGGTGGAGTAAAAGTAGTGACTTGCTTGAGCTCTCCCAAAGTCCTCTAAATATCTGCAAAAAAATGATTCTAAACCAATTCCAAAGCAGCAAAGCCCACAAAAAGACAGATTGAAAAATAGAAGACTTTCAAGCATTCTTGATAAAAAGACCAGAGCTGAATAAAAAATTTGACTTTCAGATACAAGACTCCAGAAAAACATGAAGAAGTAAACAGGAAAGAGAAGTCATAAGAAACTTATTGAGGTTGAACTGTTTATATTCTGAATGAAAAGATAATATTTGTAAATCATGAGTCCTTTGTCAGTATTAGGGTAGTTGGAGGGAAAAATTATATGTATGTGAAAAACTAGATAGATGGATAGATAGATAGATAGATAGATAGATAGATAGATAGATAGATAGATGGATAGATAGAAGGTACAGCATGAGTTGAAGATGAAAGGGTTATATCTGGAAAACAAAATTAAGAGGTGAGAGAGAATTATACTAGAAGAAGGAGAAAGGGACAGGTAGAATGAGGTAAATATCTTACATGAAACAGAGAAGAAAAAGCTTTTACAGTGGAGGGGAAATGGGGTAAAGTGAGAGGGAATGAGCGAATCTTATTCTCATAGGTTTTGGCTTAAGGAGGGAATAACATACACATCCAATTGGATATGGAAATCCGTCTTACCCTACAAGAAAATATGGGGGGAAGGGGACAAGAGAGCAGGAAGATGATAGAGGGGAGGGCAGATTAGGGGAGGGGTAATCGGAAACAAACACTTCTAAGGAGGGACAAGGCCAAAAGAGAGAATAGAATAAATGGGGGAGGGCGGGATAGAATGAAGGGAAATAGAGTTAGTTTTTCACAACATGACTACTATGATATTGTTTTGCAGGACTACACATGTTTAACCTGTATCGAGTTGCTTGCCTTCTCAATGAGGGAGGGAGGGAGAAAACTTGGAACCCAAAGTTTTAAAGACTAAAGTTAAAAAAAATTATTTTCACATGCAACTGGGAGATAAGATATATAGGAAATAGGGTGTAGAAATCTATCCCACCGTACAGGAAAATCAAAGGGGAAGGGAATTAGAGAAGGGGGGGGATAGATAGAAAAAGGGCAGATTAGGAAAAGGGGTATCCAGAATGCATGCCATCTTGGAGTGGGGGGAGGGATGAGATGGGGAGAAAATTTGGAACTCAAAATCTTGTGGAAGTGAATGTTGAAAACTAAAAATAAATGAATTAAGTAAAAAAAAAAGGTCTTGCTGTCCAACTTGTACAAAATCAACCTAAATAAATTAGGTTTATTCAACATCCCACCATCTTTGTCAAAAGAATGACATGGTAGTTTTGCAAATGATTTATTTAAGCCTCAGTAAAATCTATCTAAATGATGGGTTATTAATTTTTTTTTTGTCATGGATCTCTGTGGAAGTCTGTTAAAGCCTATGGATGTTTTCTCAAAATGAAATTTTAAAATACATAAAATTGATAAGATTATGCAATGAAAACAATTTATGTAGAAATGTAGTTATCACTGTTTTAAAATTCATGGGCCTCAGGTTAAAAAACACACAAAAAAAATCACTTAAACTGGCAATTTAATATCTTTATTTCAGTAAAAAGTGTTTTGCCAAGACCTGGAAGGCATAGTGATTGCTTTCCTTTTTTAAACATTCTCTAAGCACCCTTCTAACATCACATTGTAGAATTTGTCCAGGATTCTAAGTCATTCTCATTGGCTTGTATTCTCTATTCTCTCTCTCTCTGTATGTGTGTGTGTGTGTGTGTGTGTGTGTGTGTGTGTCTGTGTGTGTGTGTATACATATATAAATATATACATACACACACACACACACACACACACACATATACATATTCTAAAGAATATGGTCCATATTCCCTGTCCTTTTTTTTTTAACAAGACAGTGACACATGGGCACACATGTTACCAGGATTTTCTCTTAGTAAAGATACAATTACTTTAGTTATAATGATAGGAATACACCTTGATATAGTTACAAACATTTAACCAATAAGAGCTAAGTCTTATGTTAAAAATTAATTAATTAGCTATGTAGGTTAGGCAATGTCCCTGATGTGTTTCTGTTTGTCTTTTAGGTGCTTAACTAAGCTTGGATGCAATGAAATATTAACACCTAGAAAATTTTTCTGGCCAATTTCCACCAATAATCCACCTTCAGATGGCCTTAGTAGTTTACACCAACTTTTGTAGTTTATATCAACTTTTTATCTGATTTTATGATTTAAAGGAATAAATTGCAATTGTTTTATCTCAGATAATATAATACTGACATAACTTTATGAAGTTCAGCTTAAGTAAATGATTAATGAAAATTAAAACAATAATACTTACCAATCTATGTGTTAAAAATACATGGTATATACCTGTGGTTATGGCAGCACTGATTTGGGATGGGACCAGAAATGCCCAAATCTTTTTGGAGAAGAATCATAGCATAACTAACATGAACTTCCAACTGGAAAAAATATTGCAAAATTAACACTGATTCTTCAAGGAGACTTATCTTTTCACATGGACAAAAAGTGTGTTTGGCAGATACCATGTAATATGTGCTATATTTCTTTGCAATCTTTTCAGAGAGTAAATTCCAGGCCATTCAAAGTGGCTTTTAGCTAACACATCCATGGATGTGTACACTGTTTCCAGATGTGTTGCTTGAACTGTAATCAAGATAACTTGAAATTGCTTTTTGGATAATGATACTTTTTTTTATTCTATAAAACATGATTTACAGGAAACACCATTTGTGAAAAGCTCTGCTGGTGAATGACTTGAATAATACAGGCAGTTTTCCTGCCAACCATGCATTTTAAGATGCAGACAAATGTGACACCATGAAGCTAAGATTGCTATTTCTTTAAGTGAATCATGGAAGGTGTTTTCAAATTGAAGCTTTCATTGGAGGTGACACAATGTAAGCAGTAAAAATGTTGCCCTTTTACCCTTATAGACATAAGCGCTTAGGAAAAAATCTCCTTTGCTACATGTGTGTTGACATAGGATTGTACACTGAAAGCTGGAAGACATCTTAGACATTTTCTGGTTCAAGTTCTTAATTTTATAGATAGAAAAATTGATCCTCAGAAATAACAAAAATCTTGCCTGGTTTCACCTAGGTAGTAATTAGTATAGACAGGATTCGTGCCCAGGTCCTCTAATGTTGAATCCAATGAGCATTCCATTATAGCATACTGCCCTTCCAACCTTTGGCCTAAGTTTATTTCTACCTAGGAAGCTAACTGGTGCATTGGATAAAAGACCTGTACCATATTTGCATTTGACCTCAGATAATTACTAGTTACATCATGCTGAGCAAAGAACTTAGCCACTTTCTATTTCAGCTTCCTCAACTGTAAAATGAAGATAATATCAGGACTTACATCACAAGGTCGTGTAGTGGATCAAATGAGATATTAATGAAAGCTCTTATCAGAGTGCCTAACATGAGCTTATAGAAATGTTTCACTCTGTGTGTATACATATATGCATACAAACATAGAGAGAGATACAGATGGAGACAGAGAGCATCTCTCGTATGAGGGCTTGCTGAGCCCTTTGCAGGGCTGCTCATCCACCTTGAGTCCCATGTTCATTCACTCAACTCTCACGTGTTGATCCAAGAAGTTGTAGCACGTGCAGTGACCACACCCCAATAAAACCATCTCAGGATATGAACTAAACCTGGTGGAGAATAACAGACAGATCCCATGCCCATCAGTGAGTTAGGGGCATGTCTATACCACACATGGGAAGACTTTGCCCATTATAATAGTCAGATTAGAACAATTTGATGCAAAGGCCATAAGTGCTGTAGGGTTTGTGAGCTTAGTCAGTCATTGAAGACACCAAGATCATCCACTACATCCTAGACCATCCTCAGTCATGTTGACCTTTGTCTTGGCAATGGACTTTGACAAATCTGACAGAGAGAGTGAGGCTGATGGACTCATAAAATGCTTAACTTCCAAGGTAAAAGTGAAGGTTTTTGTATTCATAGATGTATAGTTCTCTATCAATGAAAAGTTATCATTTAAAGCTTATGTGTCACAAAGTAGTGTGGGCTCTAGCACCATGAGGTGCTAAATCTTCAGATGGCACAATGGAAACAGTATTAGACTTAGAAGCCAGAAAGAACTTAGTTCAGATCTTACTTTACACACTTTTTAGTTGTATAACCCAGGGAAATAAAACCTCTCAGGCATAATAATATTACCTACATCACAGGGTTGTTGTGAGGAAAAATTAAATAAGATAATTAAAGCATTTTTAAAACTTTAAAGCACTATAAAAATAGTAGCTCTTATTGTTAAGAAAAATAAATTTATATTAATCTTGATATATTAACACAAATTTTCTAATCAATCATTTCTTGACATGCCAGAAAATACCAAGAAGCCAACTAAACAGGCATCTTTTATTAGTAGGCCATGTAGTATTTCAGCAAAAGAAATCATTTATTGGAAGAATGGTGATTGAAATTTAACTGAAACTTTTCCTTTATGTTTGGAATGAGCCCATCATAGATTTCATTTTATCTTAGGAGGGATGAAAAAATGCAGTGTAGACAGGAATATAATGGTAAATGTTTAACAACTGGTTCTTGGAGAAAAAATACACACGAAAGGCTTTCAAGTTTAATACTTAGCACTAACATTTTCTCCAACACTTTCTTAAGTCTAGACATGTATCAGGAGTAAGAACCAAGATGATGGAGTAGAGGAAGAATTACATCTGAACTCTTACAACATTCACCTCCAAACAACTTTAAAATAATGTATCAAATCAAATTCTGAACTGGCACGGCCAAGAAAAGGTTAGAGTTGAGACATTTTTCCAGCCCAAGACAATTTAGGAGATCAGAAGAAAATTTCTGTGGTAATGGGGTAGTGGCTGGCTTAACTAGTAGTTCAGTACCAACATCAGGTATGGACTTTGGATTCAGGAGTACTACCAGCTGCAGCAACAATTCCAGGAGTTCACATTACCCAGAGACAGTACGGATATTGGGCAACTGCTCAGAAAGGGATTTATAGGGAAATCCAGTCAGAGCACTGGGCACAGGAACAGGTGCCACTTTGCAACTCCATTGACCAATGTCAAGTTATAGATTTCAGTTTAAGAGTGCAGGGAGACCAGGAGCCTACCTAGTAGCAGTTCCTGAGTGAAGAAAGAAGCCCTAGTGTTTTTGGTCCCGAGGGAGCAGTAGTGCTTCATTAGTAATGACTAGAGTACAGACCAGGGAAGCAGTGACCTTATCTCTAAGGATAACACCACCTTGGAAGCATTGAAGCATTACACATCTCCAGAACTGGCTTTGAAAACAGCAGGGCAAAAAATTTTGAAGCATATCTCTCCATTCTTCTCCAGGTGTAAAGAGATCAATGCTAATATGAAGTTCAAAGTGAAAATATAAGCGGAAAAATGAGCAAATAACAACAACAAAAAGAATATGACAATAAAAAGTTACTATGGTAACAGACACTCAAGACACAATTTCACAAGAAGGCATTGACATGAAAACATCTATAAACAAAATCTCAAAGGAAAATTAAGATTGAACACAAGCCCAACACCTGGAAGAGCAAAAAAAGGAGATTTTTTTAAAAAGCAAAAAAAAAAAAGGATTTTTAAAAAATCCAATAAGAATAGTAAAGGAAAGAAATGTAAAAGAAATAAAAGCAATGGAAGGAAAGTATAAAAAGATAATTAAAAATGTGGTAAAAGTGGCATGAACAAAACGGAAGAAAACAATTCCTTAAAAACCAGAGTTGGCCAAATGAAAAAAGAAAAGGTACAAAAGCACACTGAAGGAAATAATTCCTTAAAAATTGAATTGGGGAAGTTCCAGCTAAGGACTCCATGAAACAATAAGAAACAATAAAACAAAATCAAAAGAAGGAAAAAATAGAATAAAATGTGATATTTTTCATCAGAAAAACAACTGACCTGGAAATTATATCAAGGTGGGACAATTTAAGAATTATTAGGCTACCTGAAATCAATGCTTAAAAAAGGATCCTAGATATTTAAGACATTACAAATGAAAACTGTCCAGATATTTTAGAAACAGAGGACAAAACAGAAATTAAAGGAAAAAAATCCACCAATCATCTCCATAAAGAGATCTAAAAATGAAAATTCCCAGAAACATTATAGCCAAATTCCAAAGTTTGTAGGTGAAAGAGAAAATATTGCAAGCAGCCATAACAAAAGCACAATTAGACTTAATTAAAAAAGAAAATCAGGGAAATTATGTTTTGCTAATATTTACCATAGACAGTGGAATAATATCAATACTAAATACATATGCACCAAAAGGCATAGAATCCAAATTCTCAAAGTAAAAGTTAAATAAGTTAGTGGAGAAAATATTAAAACTAAACTGGGAGAATCTTGGTTTTCCCTTCTCAGATCCAGATGAATCTAACTATAAAATAAATAAGAAAGAAATTCAGGAGATTAAAAGAGTTTTAGAAAGTTGGATATGATAGATCTCTGGTGAAAACTTAATGGTAATATAAAAGGTTGTAAGTATTCTCAGCTGTATATGACACCTTTCAAAAAAGCTGAGCATGTATTAGGGGCATAAACATCTTACAAACTAACTCAGAAAAGTGGAACTATTAAATTCATTTTATAGATTCTAATGCAAAAAAAAAATACGTACTTTGTAAAGATCCTTGGGTTTGTTGATTTTGAGTTGTCTTTCAGTCATGTTTGACCCCATTTTTGGTTTTCTTATCCAATATACTGGAATGGGTTGTCATTTATTTCTCCAGGTAATTTTATAGATGAGAAAACTAAGGGAAGCAGTTTTAAGTGTCTTGCCCAGGGTCACACAGTAACTGATTGAGGTCACATTTGAACTCAGGTTTTCCTAATTCTGTGCTGGATGCTCTATCTACTGCACCACTTAGCTGCCTCCCAAAGGGCCTTGGAATCATAGATTAAAAATTATTTGCAAAATAACTATCAAAGAACAAAGTTTATACAATAAAAAAATAGTAAATCAAGCCATGATTTGTAGCATTTGCTGATTTCCAACTTTCAATTTTAATATATTTAATATTTTATTTTCCCCCAATTGCATGGGAAAACAAAATTTTATCATTCATTTCTAAATGTTCAGTTCCAAATTCTCTTCCTCCATTGCCAACCCTTCCCCCACATTAAAAAGCAATTCAAAATAGGTTATACTATATGTATGTGTGTGTATGTGTATGTTATATAGTTATGTCAAACACATAATAGTCATGCTGTGAAAGAAAACATATACAAAAAAATCAAGAAAAATAAAGTTTTTTTTTAAAAGTATGCTTCAATCTACCTTCAGATACCATCAGTTCATTGTCTAAGGATGGATAGCATTCTTCATCATAAGATCTTCAGAACTGTCTTAGATCGTTATGTTGCTGAGAACAACTAAATGATTCGCATATGTTCTTCCTACATTATTGCCGTTACTTTGTACACAGTACATTTCACTTTGTGTCAGCTCATATAAGTATTTTCAGGTTTCTCTGAGAGCATCCTGCTCATCTTTTCCTATAGTACAAGAGTATTGCATCATAATCACATACCACCATTTGTTCAGCCATTCCCCAATTGATGGGCATCCCCTTAATTTCTAGTTCTTTGCCCCCAGAAAAGGGCTACTATAAATATTATCATACTTACAGGTATTTTCCTTGTTTTATCCCTTTTGAAATACAGAACTAATAGTGGTATTGCTAAGTCAATGACTTTGCATTTGGGCATAAGCCCAAGTTGTTCTGCAGAATGGTTGAATCAGTTCACAACTCCACCAACAATGCATTAATGTGTAATTTTTCCCTCATCCCCTTCAACATTTGCCATTTACCTTTACTGTCCTATGTGATAGCACCTCAGAATTGTTCTAATTTGCCTTTCTCTAATCAATAGTGAGTTAGAGTATTTTTCCATATGGTTATAGATATATTTGATTACTTCATCTGTAAATTGATCATGTCTTTTGATTATTTGTTAATTGTGGACTGACTGTCATTTTTTAAAAATTTGATTCAGTTCTCTATATGTTTGAAAAATGAGGCCTTTTAGCAGAGAAATTTGCTTCAAAAATTTTTCAAAAAAATAGTATTGCTAGCTATATTTCCCTCTACCTATTCCCCTTATTTATTCTATTCTCTTTATCCTTTCACCCTATCTCTCCTTGAAAGTGTTTTGCTTCTAACTACCCCTCCCCTAATTTGCCTTCCCTGACATCAGCCCCTTTCTCTTATCTCCTTGCCCTTCTAGTTTCCTGTGGGATAAGACAGATTTCTATACCCAATTGAGTGTGTATGTTATTCCATCTTTGAGTCAATTCTGATGAAAGTAAGGTTCACTCACTTCCCCTCACTTCACCCCTCTTCCCTTCCAATATAAAAGCTTCTTCATGACTCTTTTATGTGAGACAATTTATTCTACCTATTCTACCTCTCCTTTTCTCTTTCTCCAAGTACAGACCCCTCTTGCTCCTTTATTTTTTTTAGATATCATTCCTTCATATTGAACTCATATCTGTGCCCTCTGTCTATATATACTCCTTCTAACTACTCTAATAATGAGAAAAGTCTTATGATTTACAAATATAATCTTCCCATGGAAGAATGTAAGCAGTTTAACTTTAATAAGTCCTTCATGTTTTCTCTATCCTGTTTACCTTGTTATGCTTCTCTTGAGTATTGTGTTTGAAAGTAAATTTTCTATTTGGCTCTGGTCTTTTCTCAAGAATGTTTGAAATTTCTCTATCTCATTGAATGTCTACTTTTTCCCCTGAAGGATTATACTCAGTTTTGATGTGTGAGTGATTCTTGGTTGTAATCCTAACTCCTTTGCCCTCTGGAATATCATGCTCCAAGCCTTTGGAACTTTTAATGCAGAAGCTGCTAAATCTTGTGTTATCCCAACTGTAGCTCCATGATACTTGAGTTGTTTCTTTCTGGCTACTTTCCATATTTCCTCCTTGATTTGGGAACTCAGGAATTTGTCTATAATATTCTTAGTAGTTTTCATTTTGTGATCTCTTTCAGGAGGTGATCAGTGGATTCTTTCAATTTCTATTTTACCTGTGGTTCTAGAATGTCAGAACCATTTTCTTTGATAATTTCTTGAAAGATGATTTCTAAGCTTTTTTTTAATCATTGCTTTAAGGTGGTCCAATAATTTTTAAATTATCTCTCCTTAACATATTTTCTAGTAGATATTTTATACTGTCTTCTATTTTTTCATTCTTTTGGTTTTGTTTGATTGTTTCTTGATTTCTCATAAAATCATTAGCTTCTATTTGCTTCACTCTAATTTTTAAGGAATTATTTTCTTCAGTAAGCTTTTGTACCTCCTTTTGCATTTGGGCAATTCTGTTTTTTTTTAAGTCATTCTTCTTCACATTGGCTTTTTGGACCTCTTTTGCCATTTAACCTAGTCTGCTTTTTAAGGCATCATTTTCTTCAGTATTTTTTTGATGTCTCCTTTACCAAACTGTTGACTCATTTTCCATGATTTTCTTGTATCACTCTCATTTCTTCTCCTAATTTTTCCTCTATTTCTCTTAGTTGATTTTCAAAATGCTTTTTAGGCTCTTCCATTGCCTGAGACCACGTATTTTTTTTTTTTTTGGAGACTTTGGATGTAGGAGCTTTGACTTTATTGACTTCTTCTGAGTATGTTTTGATCTTCCTTTTCACCACAGTAACTTTCTACAGTAAGAGTATTTTTCTCATTGTTTGATCATTTTCCCAACCTATTACTTGACTTTTTAACTGTTTTTAAGTTAGGGCTCTGCTTCCATTTTGGAGAGTGAACAGTCCCAAGGTTCAGGGCTTTTGTCAGATATTTTCAGAGATACTTCTAGGGAACTGTAAGTTTTCAGTTCTTCCAAGGTGTTATGATCTAAGGAGAAGTGTTTACTATTCTCTTGGTCTGTGCTCTAGTCTGTGATCAGCCACAAGCACTCTTTTCTGCCATGGAACCGTGAGGAGGGTTCCCCCTTCACCATAGCCACAAGCTCTGCTGTTCTAGTGCTTCTCCTCAACCTGCCACTTAGGGCTGCTACCTGGATTCAAGTATGTGCAGAGACCTGCCCCAAGGCTAGCAAAAGACCCCTGTAATATCTTTCTGACCTCTTGTTCAACCCCCTTACTCTCTAGGGTCTGAGAGCTCTGGAAGCAGCCTCTGTCATTGCCTCTGCTGATTCAGTCACTCCCAATACCTGCTTTTGGTTTGATGGGGCTTGGTCTGTGCTGGCACAGTCTGCTTTGGACTGTGCTCCACTCTCCCCTAGGTGCCACAGACCTTTTCTGCTGACCTTCTGAGTTGTATTTGGTATCTGTGGGCTCAGAGGTTTGGAAACTGCCACTTATTCCAGTGATTTGGTAATCATGAGGCCTGCTCTGAGTTTCCTAGGCCCAGTGTGCACTGGTGTGGCCTGCACTGAATGTACTGTCCTCTCAGACCTTTCATGCTGACCTTCAAAGTTGTCTTGGATTGTAAAATTGTTTTACTCTACCTGTTTGTGGTTTCTGGTGCACTAGAATTTGTTTAGAGTCATTTTTAAAGGTATTTGGAGAGATTTGGTGGAGAACTCAGGTGAGTCCCTGCCTTTACTCCACCATTTTGCTTCTGCTCTCCCCATCCCACCCCATTTCCAACTTTAAAATGCTCACCTTGAAAATTTGGCAATGACCTCCCTAGCTGGTAGGAGCTACTTCCAATATACTAATATACTACTAGACATTTTGACTCTCTCTCTCTCTCTCTCACTCTCTCTCTCTCTCTCTCTCTCTCTCTCTCTCTCTCTCTCTCCCTCTCCCTCCTCTCTCTCTTTCTCTCTCGCCACAATTATTGGGTTGATATAGTATCTCCTGAAACCTTTCCATTTGTAGATCCTTTGTGGTTTCTATGAATAATGCATCATTGAAGAATGAAACTGTTTTGATGTCCTACTCCGGTCTATTCACACCTCTAGTCATGACAGCATACAAAAAAAAAAAGTCAAAAGGATCAAATAACTATATAGTATTAAAGCCTTCAAGAGATGTTTTAAGGAGTAGATTAATGGAATTTT
Source organism: Phascolarctos cinereus (assembly GCF_003287225.1). Lineage (NCBI taxonomy): Eukaryota > Metazoa > Chordata > Mammalia > Diprotodontia > Phascolarctidae > Phascolarctos > Phascolarctos cinereus. The sequence goes on along the minus strand of NW_027555847.1, from coordinate 435,978,278 downwards.
TAAGTTGGGAGGGCTTTTAGAAAGAATTTATCTTAATGTTCCCATTTGATATACAAGAAAATTGCGCTCTTAGATAAAGTAATTTTCTAAACACCACAGAACAAATTTGTGGTAAATTCCAGCCTGGAAGCCAAGTCTCAGTGAGATAAAGGTTTCCTTCCCTTCCTCATTTCTGAGGGTTGAAATCCTTCTTTTCTTCCAATTACCTGCTCTTTCAATTTCACTTTCTCTGATTCATGCATAAGGTTTAACCCCAAGTCTTCTTAACTCTAAGTCTAGTGGTTAGAGATTCTACCTTTCATACTACCTAATTGTGTGACCTCAAGCAAACCAAGCAATTTTTCTGATCTTTAATTTCCTAACCATGAGAAGCAGATATCAAACTAGATGATTGTTGAGGTCTCTTCTGACTCTAAATCTATCATCCTATTATTACCTCTATCTAAACCTCATCTTTTATTTCTGGAATTTCCTTAGAACAATTTGTCTGAAATAATCCTTTAATCTATTTTGTAGTATGTTTATTTACATATAGTATTGCCTGTTCTTATTTTCTCAGTACCTTGAAGACAAGAGACTGTGTCATCATTGTATCATACACAGCTCCTAGGTGGTGCCTTACATATCACAATCATTTAATAATTGTTTGTTGAATTATTTCTGAAGTTCGGTTCTACAAAATATTTCACTCCATTTATCACTTTGACCCATATTTCAACAAAAGTCAAAGTATTTTTCCCCACTTTCTTTCCATGGATTTTAGGGGCTTTCAGTGGGTTGTACCTAGGGAGAGACAGAGAGATAGAGATAGGCAGTAACAAGCAGAGACACCCTTGAGATATAGAATCACAGAAGCCAAGACAGAGAGATAGAGATTAAGAAAAATAGCAAGAGATAAAAAATGGATACAGAGAGAAGAGAAAGGTAGAGAGACAGAGACAGAGACAGATGTTTTGGTATAAGGTGGGGAGAGGAAGAGACTAACCACCTGAATCCTTGACCAATATCTGCCAGCCTCACAGAAGGAAATATATATTGTGTATGCTGATTAAAACTGGGATGAAAGCACAAGGAGATATATTGCATATAACTATTACTCTGTTGGCAGAGAGAACTAATAGATCTTTTCTTTCAATTCAATAACAGGATGGCAGTGAATCCCTGTCCATTTGGAAAGGAGCCTCTTTCATTGGCCATGATCCTTACCAATTCCACATTTTGCCAGATAAAATGAATGATTTGTATTTTGTCAAGAAATAGCACGACATTTTCTCAATTCTGTCATAATTCAATTTTCCACGTTGGCTGCTACAGTTGAGTTGAGATTCGTGATGCACTGCAACATATGGCGACATGATAGGAATGGGTAAAGGTAGTCTTCTAATGGTAAACAAGCAAAGAAACAAAAACAACCAATCAAGAGTCAGGAAAAATTAATAAATGCTGTTAAATGCTTGGGTAGTTGAGCTTCTCAGAATATCTGAAGGAATCCTAGTCTTGCTTCTCACATCAGACTAAACATATTAATTTACACTGTTGAACTGAATTTAACATAATTGCAAATAGAAGCTCTTATAAATAAGCTTCCACTTTTCCTGTGGTCTGCTAATTTCCTTATACTATACCTCCCACACAAAACAAATAAAATCTGATAATCTCAACAGAATACAAAACCTAACTATTTCTGTAAAGCAATTCCAAAATAAAAAAAAGAAGTACATTTTATCAATGTGTAGGAAACAAGAATTCACTTTTCCCTGCTATTCACCCAAATCAGGATTCAGGCTTATAGAGATAGATAGTTCACTGGAAACCAAATACACTTCCATGTTTAGCAAGTTAATTTATTCAGACCAAAGAAGTTGCTAACCTCCTCTTTTTCCCATGCCAAACACTGCATTAACTATTCTTTGGTTTTTGTTTCTGTAGTGCTCAACAAGAAAATAACAGTTTTCCATCTCACTTAATGCAAATAAAACAAAGAAAAATGTGGACATTTGAGTAGAAGGGATTTTTTTTTTAATCCCTTTTTGGGCTTAGATTCTTACAATCTACCCAATAGCTCACTAACATTCAGACTCCTTAAGAGCCTGCCCAATATGACAGATGTTCTAATAAACCTTGTCTTTGGCTGAAAGAAGGCTTGGTTCTAAATCTTTTCAGCAGGACCCACATGTTGTGATTTTGGGGTCCTGGCACCCTAAGCCCCTAAACCTCAATATTTTGGTGTCCCATACAGGGAGACTGCCTAACTCCATGTTCTTCTCCAGCCAAGACTGAAAGGTATGTAAACCTCCCCCCCACACACACTTCTTGCTCTGCAGTTGGGGTTGCTCTCCAAGAACCAAGGCTTGGAGGTGCTTTTCTGGCAGATGGTTTTGAGGCTGTCTCACACTCGGCCTGATGCTCTCAGGCTCTTGGTATACTGGATTGGTTTGAGGGCATGGATCCCAGTACACCTTCCGCAGCATAGAGGACAAGGACAGACTCACTATCTGGAAGCACATGCCCAATTCTATCAATTCTCTTGGTGCTAGGGAATTGGGGAAAAACTGCAGTTCCTTTTTGGTTCCCTGAGGCTTACTTGCTCCCTTCCCTCTACACCTCTAAATCCTCCTTCATGGAAGCTACAGGGAAAAGTTAGAACAGGTAAAAATATCTTGGCAGATTCTGCAGGTTTTGTGATTGATCATTAAGAAGTTTTGAAAATCCTCCTTACAATTCTGGTCAGTCCTTTTCCCCACTCCCTTCCCTTGAGTCAAGAGGATACCTGTCAACCCCTCTCACAGGAGAAGAGAGTTTCACTCTTTACCCCTCACCTTTGATTTTGCCCTCCCCTACCTAGGAAAGGAAGGAGGGGGGAGGGGCAGCAGCTACAGCATGAGTCCCCCTGGAAATGGCCTTGGACCCTAGGGCATCCTTTGCCTGGAAGCATCACCCAGGTTCAGCACATCTACTCAAGGTAAAGAAGCTAGTCTCCAAATTTGGGAAAGCACACTTTTTTTAAATTTGTAGTTTTAACCATTAATAATGAGATATTGATTCTCTGTGTAAAGTAATTTGGAAATGGATTTAACAAAACTGAAGTCATCTGATTGGTAATGGGTTTGTTTCGATTTCAAATTGATGAATTTTTTGTATCAGGTCAAGCAACTTTTCATAAATTGGTTACTGCTAAAATAATTTGGCTATTGTTGATTATTGTTCTAATGTGTAAACTGGCCAAAAAGCTTGTTTGGGTTATGTATGACTTGCTGAGAATTTTCAAGTGTATAGAAATCTCTAATGATTGGCTTTTTATACCATGTAAATTTTGGAAAAGTTTTTCCTGAGCCGTGATTAATGAAACTTGCTGTTTGAGGTAAAAGCTCCTAGGATTTTATTTTCAGTTGTCCGATGGATCATAATCCATCAATAATCAATCCACCATCTGAGGGAAATGCCACAAGCTACTCTGAGAAGGTGACCCTGGTGGGAGGTCAGCATCGGGAAAAGCTGAGAGGACAATTTTAGCCTCAGTCTAAGATTGGATCCTCCTGGCTCATTTTCCCCATTATGTTCCTTTGAAAAGAAATGTTACCAACCTGGCTATTCCTGAGTCTGGTTAAGAGATGGATTTGATACTGTATGGTTGGAAAACTGAGTTATCAGAATCCAAACAGAGCTAAGGATATTTTATCCTGTCATTTGGGCCCTGCAGTCTTTTCTGTCAGATTTTTGTCTTCCAGACTACAGTACATTCACCTACAGTTGATAGCTAACAGCGAGTACCAGCCAATGTTCCCCCATCATCCCCTGGATGGAGCCTGTGTTAGGTTCCAGTCAACCTCTTTAGGACCCCCTTGAAGCAGGTACAACTCTACTCCCCTTGCCAGCAAGAAATAGTTTCAGAAGCCAAAAGAATTCGGGTCCCATTTGTTTGAGGTGGGGAATGATGAGGATGGGATCTAGACCCCAAAAAGGAAAAACCCTGGACTTTCCCACATGGCCAAATCTCTGGCATTTGTCTGAGACTACAATCCCATCAAATGACCTTTTGTTATTGCCTATACCCAACATCCCAATTCTCTATTTAACCTAGCCTAGACCTCCCTATGGCCCCAGACCACTTCCCACCCTTAATCCTATCTAGGCTCCATTCTCCCTTGGCCAAGCGGTCTAGGTATCTGGAGTTCTATTACCTCATAGACTACTTGGTCACTCCTAGATCCCTCCCATAGTTTTTCTGTATATAAGATTCATCTTGTCTCCATTAAGGTGCTTAGATTCTTATAACCTAGCCAATAGCTCACTAACATTCAGACTCCTTAAGAGTGTGCCCAATATGACAGATAGTCTAATAAACCTTGTCTTTGGCTAAAAAATAAATAAATAAAATAAAAATCCCTTTTTGTTTTCTCTCCTTTTTCTTTTAGACTTTGAGAATTAAGAAGTATCTATCTGGCTCTGTGAAACTACATATTCCTTAGGGTGATTTGTTCAATTTCACCTCCCTTATTTTCTGAGAATTGAATATAGATTAGTGACTAAGGATAGAAGTATGAATACAGTCTCTTACATGGAGGCAAACTCATTATTATCTAAAGCTATTCATATGCAATTTTTCAAGACTTTTGCCCTTTCTAAAGTAAGAGATACCTATTTGTACTCAAGGAATATATGTGGGGTGTGTGTGTGTGTGTGTGTGTGTGTGTGTGCTTGCTGTATGTGTGTGTCCCTTGAGTTTGCTTTACTTTGCTTTAGACTGTGTGTACTTTCTCTCTCTCTCTCTCTCTCTCTCTCTCTCTCTCTCTCTCTCTCTCTCTCTCTCCACACACACATATCATATATAATTTATGTATAAATAGATAAGTGAATGTTTATAAATAAATATCATATGTATAAATTATAAATACTATATACTGTATTTCACATAATTTATAAATATGCAATATATAATATTAAAATCATATGCATAATTTATATTTTATATATGTTTATATGAACATTTTAATCAGTAATAATCTACCTTTCACCTCTTTATTTACCCTCACTTGGAAAGGAGAAGGGAATAAGAAGTTATACAGTGCTTGCTATGTACTAGCACTTTACAAATATTATCATATTGTCACATTTAACTGACACAAAAACCCTGAGAGTTATGCACCTTTATTATTTCCATTTTATAGTTGAGGAAATTAAGTCAAACAGAGGCTAAGTGATTTGCTCAATGTCACATAGCTAGTGAGTACCTGAGGCAGAACTTGAACTCAGAACTTCCTGATCTTAGGCCCAGTGCTTTATCAACTGTGCAACCCAACTGCCTCTTCTTTTATCTTTGGGCATGAAGGAAAAAACAAAACCTGTGTTACACATAATTAGGAGAACAAATTTGATCATCTTGATTGTTACCATTTTTTAGTCACGTCAGACCCTTCATAACCACATTTGGGGTTGTCTTGACAAAAATACTAGAATGGTTTGTCATTTTCTTCTCTAGCTCATGTACAGGAAACTGAGACAAACAAGGTTTAATGACTTCCCCAGAATCACCCAGGTAGTAAGTGTCTGAAGTCTGATTTGAACTCAGATCTTCCTGAATCTAGACCCAATGTCCATCAACAGCACCATATAGCTGCCCTAAATTTTACCTTTGATTATGTCCAAAACTATATAAGACTCATTGTTCATTCTCACTCAGGAGTGGAGTTGTATATTTCAACATTAGACTCTGGAAGTGTGGTTGCTCATTACATTGATCAGAGTTTCAAATTTTTTTGAAGTTATTTGTCTTTAACATATGGTTTTCTTTGTATAAAGTATTCTCCAGGCTCTGTTCACTTCACTGCATCAATTCCTATAAGTCTTCCTAGTTTTCTCTGAAACCATCCTTTTCATTATTTCTTTTAGCAGAAAAGTATTCCATTATATTTATATGTCATAACTTGTTTATCCATTCCTCTATTTTGAACACTCTGTCAAGTCACTATACTTTACTACCTTAAAAAGAGCTATATATATTTTTGTATATCTTCAGGTTTTATTTACCTTAATACTAATCATTTCCTCAATCTAGTTTCCATCTAACTTGCATTTCTCCACTTTCACTCCTATGTCCCTGTTGAGTGAAATTTAGTTTTACAGCTAACTGTGTACATGTATCCTTCCCCACTTTAACCAATTCAGATTAGGGTGAGGTTTAAATTTCTCCACATTCTCCATCCTGTAATTTCCCTCCTTTTTTGTATAGATGTCTACCTGTTCAATCTGATATGAGAGATAATTTTCCCCTACCTTCTTTTCCTTTCACCCCAGTATATTCTTCTTCCCCTCCTTTTCCAGTATTGATTTTTTTTAAGATCATCAACACAGTGCTAACACACACAAGTCTTCTGTTTAATTGGATTCTTTCCATGACCTATGCATCTTCTCCCTATATTAGAATATAAGCAGTATATCCTTGTTTAGTCCTTTGTTCAAGTTTATCTTTTTTTTTAAACATTTCTGTTATCTCCTATATTTCAAATTCAAAGTTTTGACCCAGTTTTAATCTTTTTATGAGGAATGCTTGGAAATCCTTTCTTTTATTAAAGGTCTGTTTTTCCTCCTGTGGGATTACACTGAGTTTTGATGCTTAAGCAATTTTTGTCTCTAAACCTATATCTTTCCCTTTGGAATATAATATTCCAAACTCACCTCTCCTTTAATGTGCTGACTATTAAATCACATGTGGGTGCTTTTTTCCCCCTTAAGACTTGGGTTAAAGCCAATGTTTAGGTTTGAGCATTTCAAGAAACTTTGTACTCACATAAATAATATAATCAAAAACTTTATTTTTATTCAGTGCATCATACAGACAGATAAAACACAAACATACACACACATACACGCTATAGTAATATAAAGATAGATGTTAGTCCCTTCATGTAAGAAACTCAGAAACTCACCCTGACCAGAAAGAGAAAGAGCTGTGTTGAGGAAGAAACAAAAGCTTCTTGAGTAATTCAGTGAAATGGACAAAACTGCACTTTAGGAATATCAATTTGACATCTAGATGGAGGATGAATTAATGAGAAGGAGAGGCTGGAGGAAGGGAGGACCATCAGAACATATTCAATAGTTCAGGCAAAAGCAATTAATGAGTGTTTGGACTAGAATGGCTGTTTGTAAATAGGAAAAAGGAGTCAGATAAAAGAGATTTTGAGAAGGTAGATTGATAACACTTTAAAAATAATTTGATACATAGGGTGAGAGTGAATACATAAAGATCATTCCTGGGTTGGGAACTTTAATAAATTTAGACACATAGGTAGATAAATGTACAGCCAAAGGTACAGCTTAAACTACAGATACAAATATTGATACAGATGCAGATACAGATTTCCTCTGGGTTAGATATAGTCATAAAATGCCTATGCGATAGAGATTTGAGATTCCTCAGAAAACTCAGTTTTTGGTATTTGTTCTTACCTGTATAGCCAACGTCAGGTCACTTAATTACTCTACATCATTACTTAATTACCACACATCATTATCATCTATAAAATATGTGCAATAATACATTGATCAATCAACAAACCCTAGTCAAAAACAATGAGTCGGCTAGCAGGAAATTGTATATGAGACATGGTTTAACTGGAGAATATTGTTTAACTGGAGTAGAGAAGACTAAAAGTAATAAGACAATAAACAAAAGTACATAAACACAGCGTTATTTCATTCTAATGCAACAATATTGTACCATATGAAATGAATATGAGGAATTCAGAGAAGTCCAGAAGCCTTGCATGAACTAAAACACAGCAAAGAATCAAAAATACAGAGAAAACATATATAATACTTAAATAGAATAATGCAAGAAAAAAAGCATTAAAATGAAGTTGACATATTTAATGACAATTATTGGTTCCATGGAGTAGAGTATGACACATGCTTCCCTCTTCTTACTACAGATTATGTGCAGAGGCCTATAGCTGCTTAATGTAGCATATGCTGACAAATACTGTCCCTGTTCAACTGTTTTTATTTATTTACTTATTTTAGTTTTCAACATTCACATCCACAATATTTTGAGTTCCAAATTTTCTCCCCATCTCGCTCCTCCCTCTACCCCAAGACAGTGTGCATTTAGAATACCTCATCTCCTAATCTACCCTCCCTTCTATCTCCACCCTTACTTTTTGTATCCCCTTCTTCTTCTATTTTCCTGTAGGGGAGGGGGAATTTCTATACCCCATTGCCTGTATATCTTATTTCCAAGTTACATGTGTAAACAATTTTTAACATTTGTTTTTAAAACTTTGGGTTCCAAATTCTCTCCCTTCCTCCCTCCCCATCCACTTTCATTGAGAAGACAAGCAACTTGATACAGGTTATACATGTGTAGTCATGCAAAACACTTTCATAGTAGTCATGTTGTTAAAAACTAAGTTTATTTCCCTTAATCCTATCCTGCCCCTTATTTGTTCTATTCTCCCCTCCTCAAAAGTATTTGCTTCTGATTACCCTCTCTGACATTCTACCCACCCCTTTATCATCACTCTGCTCTCTTATCCCCTTCCCCCATATTTTACTGTAGGGTAAGATAGATTTCCATACCCAATTGAGCATGTATGTTATTCCCTCTTGAGCCAAATACAATGCAAATAAGATTCACACATTCCCTTTCACCTTCCCCAACTTCCACTCTACATAAAAGCCTTTTCTTATAACTTTTATGTGAGATAATTTACCCCATTACACCTCTTCCTTTCTCCTTCTCCCAGTATAATCATTTCTCACCCCTAAATTTTATTCTCCAAATATCACTCCTTCATCTTCAACTCACCCTGTGCCATCTATCTATCTATCTATCTATCTATCTATCTATCTATTTATCTATCATCTATCTATACTTAAATAAACATATACATACATATACATGTACATATACATATACACATACATACATATGTACACATATATATACATATATATGTGTATATATATATATATATATATATATATATATATATATATATACACATACATATGTGTGTGTAATATTTTTCCCTCCAACTATCCTAATACTGACAAAGGTCTCATGAGTTACAAATATCATCTTTCTATGTAGGAATGCAAACAGTTCAACTTTAATAAGTCCTTTATGATTTCTCTTTCCTGTTCACCTCTTCATGTTCCGCTTGAGTCTTATATTTGAAAATAAAATTTTCTATTCAGCTCTGTTCTTTTCATCAAGAATGCTTGAAAGTCATCTATTTCACTGAATGTCTATTTTTCCCCTGAAGGATTATACTTAGTTTTTCTGGGTAGGTGATTTTTTACTGTAATCCTATCTCCTTTGACCTCCAGAATATTATATTCCAAGCCCACAGGTCCCTTAATGTAGAAGCTGCTAAATGTTGTGTTATCCTGATTGTTTCCACAATACTTGAATTGTTTCTTTCTGGCTGCTTGCAATATTTTCTCTTTGACCTGGGAACTCTGGAATTTGGCTACAATATTCCTAGGAGTTTTCCTTTGGGGAGCTCTTTCAGGAGGAGTTTGGTGGATTCTTTCAACTTCTATTTTGCCCTCTGGTTCTAAAATACCAGGGCAGTTTTCCTTGATAATTTCTTGAAAGATGATGCCTAGGCTCTTTTTTTGATCATGGCTTTCAGACAGTCTAATTTTTAAATTATCTCTCCTGGATCTACTTTCCAGGTCAGTTGTTTTCCAATAAGATATTTCACAGTCTTCTATTTTTTCCATTTTTTTTACAATGTCGTGATTTCTTATGAAGTCACTAGCTTCCAATTGTTGCATTCTAATTTTTAAGGAAGTATTTTATGCAATGAGTTTTTGGACTTCCTTTTCCATCTGACCAATTCTGCTTTTGAAGGAATTCTTGTCCTCATTGGATTTTTGGACCTCTTTTGCTATTTGGGTCAGACCATTTTTTAAGGTGTTATTTTCTTTATTATTTTTTGGGTCTCCTTTAGCAAGCTGTTGACTAGTTTTTCATGATTTTCTTGCATCACTCTCATTTCTCTTCCCAGTTTTTTCCTCTACTTCTCTTACTTGCTTCTCCAAATCCTTTTTGAGATATTCCAAGGCGTAGGACTGATTCATATTTTTCTTGGAGGCTTTGGATGTAGTAGCTTTGACTTTGTTGTCTTCTTCTGGTTGTATTTTTTTGATCTTCTTTGTCACCAAAGAAAGATTTTATGGCCTGATGTTTTTGCGCTTTTTGCTCACATTCCCAGCCAATTACTTGAGTTATAAACTCTTTGTTAAGGTAAGGATCTACTTTCAGTGTCGAGAATGTACTGTCCTAAGCTTGAGGGGTTTTGTGCAGCTGTTTTCAGAGATATATCTAGACACTTGTAAATTTTCAATTCTTCCAAGGTGGTATAATCAAACTGAGGTGTTTACTCCTTTCCTGGCTTGTGCTTTGCTCTATGAGTGACCACAAGCACTGTTTTCTGCCTTGGAAGTGAGAAGGCTTCCTTACTCCCTGCTACCACAAACTCCACCTGGTCAGCACTTCTCCTCTCTCTAGTTCCACTGCCCAGATCCATGCACAGGCAAAACAAGAGAATCCCGCCTCAGCACCAGCAAAGACATCCCTGCAATCCCCTTCTGATCAGCCATTTGATTCCCCCTCTGTCTGTGGGTTGAAGCTCTGGAAGCAAATGTCTCCTTGGCCTGTGCTGGGACTGGGGCTGGGACTAAGCTTCTCTCTCATCATGGTAATACACTTTTCCTACTGACCTTCTAAGTTGTCTTTGGCATTTGTGGGTTGAGAAGTCAGGAAAGCACCAGTGCTGCTGTTATTCAGTCATTTGAGGGCTGCTCCAGGTTTGCTGAGGGCTAGACTTTGCCTGCACACCCATGCTGAACTGCATTCCTCTCCCAGCCAGTTGCAATAGACCTTTCCAATTAGCCATTCAAGTTGTCTTGGGCTAGAAATTTGTTTCAGTCTGTCTTTTTGTGGGTTTTGCTGCTTTAGAATTGGTTTAGAGCCATTTTTACAGGTATTTGGAGGAGTTTGGAGGAGAGCCCAAGCAAGTAACTGCTTTCACTCAGCCATCTTGGCTCTGCCCCCACATCAGCACTCTCTTCAACTGGTTTTGACTTTTATTTTGTAACATGGAGGAGGTCTACAAGGGGGATGGTTTATATAGCAATAGCTGATATAAAAGACAAAATGTTTAACCATTTTTGAAAAAGAAAACAAATAATTCAGGGTAATATATGATTAGTGACTACTAAAAATAGAAAGAAGTTGCTGTATGAAAGGGGAATGTTGGAGGGGGAATATATTTCATCTTTCTTAATATAGCTACTTTGAAGAGTAAGTGTAATTATGATGTGAATAATGGATAATCATCGACCCTTTGTTTCAGAAAGATCTGTGTTCAAACTCAGACTCTGATACACATTCTCTGAGTGACAATGCACAAATTTCCTAACCTCTCAGTATTATAGACAGCTTTCCAAACTCTAAGGTTCTGATGGCATGCTGATTTGCATTCCTGGGAACACTTTGCATTTTGGCAGTACCCCAGATGGGAGAAAATACAAATATACTTCTATGCAAAGGAAGGAAGGGAAAAAGGAAGGAAGGAATGAAGAAAGGAGGGAGGGAAAGAGGGAGGGAGGGAATATATTGGTCATGGACTTTCAAAATTTTGAGTGGCTGGACATAGATTTACATTTTTCTTCCTCTTCCTCTCTGCTTTCCCTCCCTTCCTTCTCCTTTTTTGCCTCTCTCCCTCTCCCTAGTTTTTCCTCTCCTTTCCTCTACTCCCTCTGTTTCCTGCTCTCCCTCTCCCTCTCCCTCCTCCCTCTTATCTTTTACATTTTCTATTCACATTGTGTAACATCATTCAATATTTTTGCATTTTTTGTTGGTATACTTATAACAGCATAGTATAGGATTGTTTGTGTCTACTGAAGTGATGCCTGCCAAGCAAAATCTCTGGGCATATCTTACTGAGCTCTGATTGTTTATGTATAGTTCCAGTAACAAACTTCATGTTTATTGCTTAAGAATTAGCCTCTGTATGTTCTCAGATGTCAATCACTATCATGGTGGCCAGTAGAGGATGATAATGATCATGATGGAGAAGTGGTTGTAAAAACTCACTAAATTTTTTTCAATTATGTGTGGAGCAGATCAATAGAGAGAGTGGCTACCATGATGAAAGCACCAAAACTTGAAATTGAGGAAATATTACTCATCCTTCTATGCCCTCTTAGCTAGCACAATCAAAGCTCTCTTTTATGTGGACATCTGATTTTCTTTTTGAGTTGAGTTTTATATTTTATTTAGAAACATACTAGCTTCAATCCATCAAAGATCAGGAGTTGGCCGTTCATAAAGGGTATAATCAATCCAAGAAAGCAGGTGGTGTTAATGGTGCTTACAGCCTCTTCCAGAATTATATTCTATCCTGTTATCATTCACTTCCTGCTTCCAGCCTCACCATTCAGATTCTGTTTCCTTGGTATAAATTTTTTATCATTTCCATTAAATAGGAAAGGTCACCTAACAACAGATTCCTAGGGTAACATCCAAATACCATTTAAGTCAATTTTGGAAAGTTTTTGAGGGAGATGACAAGGGGTTGTGGGTTCTATGTAAATGGCATAATGTCAGACCAGTGATGATAGCAACTATGATTTGCATTTATATGAGGTCTTTCATTCTAACAATCTGCAGACATTGCAAGTGTCACCTGTCACTAAGGTGAGGTACAAAATAGAAAAGAGTAACACTATACTGGAGCTTATGGAACTGATTTTTTGAAATAAAAAATGTTACATTTAATTGTAAATAAGATGAAATGTGAAGTTGGCAGAATGTGATTATGTGGACTGTAAGTGTGCCAGATGTCTTATCATATTTGTAGAGCATTAATGACCACAAAGAAGTAGATTGGAAGACTGGTGCTATCTCCTGTGTGAAGGATACAACACAATATCTGGGGAGGCTCCTAAAGATATCATTAGTTTTTGTTTCTTCACAAACAACAAAGAACAATATGGCAAAAACAGACCCTAGAAGTAATGTGATGAATGAGGGATAGACACTAGCTTTAAAGTGATTTTGAGCCTCTAACATGTGTTTGATTATCTCTGAGAATTGAACACTAAAAGTAATTTAAAAGTTAGTAAGTATATAATCAACCAAAACCAAACAAAATATTTGAATCATGGGATTGTCAATCTAGAGCTGGAAGTGGTCTCAGTCATCCAACCCTCTCATTTTAGAAATGAAGTAATTAAAGCCCAAGGATATTAAGCAACTTATCTAAGGCTATACAGGCAATCAGAGGCCAGATATGAACCCAGATTCTCTTGTCTTCAGAGCTAGTGTTCCTTCCATTGTACTCTATTGCCATGGCCCCAAAAGAATCACATTTCAAAGAATTAAGAACATGTCTACATGAGTTCCAAGTATTTCTAAGGCACTCAACATATACACTTGTTTAAGTTCTTAGGCAGTCAGTTTGTGTGTCCCATTGTGTATTTGAGGACAGAAAAAGAAGGGAAATAGGTGTAAGTGTCCATAGACATTAAAGTAACCTTTTAAACTGGATATTAAACCTCAGGTTACTTTTCCCCACAGAGCACCTTGACCTTGACCATATATGATAGCTCTATTTTTTTTTAGTTCCTCTTTACCCCACCTCCACAACTTTGAGACATTTATCTAAACCACCAAATAGAAAACTTTTCCCTAGCTTGTCCCTACACTTCTCTCTCTTCCAAGAGGCAAGGTCAGGGAGTGGAAAAACGTAAAGTCATGGCAGACATAAATTTGAATCCTAGTTCTAACACTTATTCAATGGGGGAATATTTGCAGGTCATTTTACTGTTAACAGGTTCTCCTGGGGGGAAAAAAATTGCCTTGAAAAGAAGCATCAAATCCAAAACATTTGTGTTTCTGACTACTAGTCACTTTTCTTTCTGACTCAATTCTCCAAAGCAATGTGGCACTCCCAATAAAGCTCCCTAAGAACTGAAAATTGAGACAAGGACTAGATCTATAAAAGACATAATAACTACCACTTAAGCTTCTAATCTCACAGGATTATGAGGAAGGAAGGAAGAAAATAGGCGTTCATTAGTGCCTACCATGTGTCAAGTACTTTACAAATATTTTATTTGATCATCACAACTCTGAGAAGTAGGTGCTAATGTTATCCTTATTTCATAGTAGAAGAAATAGAAACAAATAAAAGTTAAGTGACTTGTCCAGGATCAAATAGTGAGAATCTAAGGCCATATTTGAACTCAGATCTATCTTGGCTCCAGGCCCAGCATTCTAACCACTGTAGCACTTAGCTGTCTCTAAAGAAGAGAGAATTCTGTAAGCCTGCAAGCCCTGAATAATAGCCTACATCATAGAAAGAGCCCCAGATCTCGATTCACCACATCTGGTTGTCATATTTATCCTCCTACTGGCTTACATTCGGTGAACTACATCACCTTTCTGTGCTCAGTTTTCTACATGTAAGAGGAGTCAGACTAAATCTCTTTGGTTCTTTGTACCTTAGATCATATATTCTCTATGAAAATGTGTATTATATTCCCACTTCCCTCCACTTCATTCAAGTCAACAAACCTTTATTGTGGACCTACCATGTATTAGTTTTGGTTTTGAGTCATTTCAGTCATGTCTGACTCTTCATGACCCCATTTGTGGTTTTCTTGGCAGAGATACTGAAGTGATTTTTCGTTTCCTTCTCTAGCTCATTTTATAGATGAGGACCTAAGACAAACAGGGTTAAGTGACTTTCCCATGGTCACACAGCTAAAGAGTATCTGAGGCTCGATTTGAACTCAGGTTCTCCTGACTCCAGACCCAGTACTCTATCCACTGTGCCCAATAGCTGCCAACTATGCACTATGCTAGGAAGCAAAGAAAAAAAAAACATTAAACAAAAATGATAGGCCTGCTTTCCAGGAGCTTAAAGTATAATAGGTCATCAAGAGGGTTACAAAATGTTCACAAGTATAATGGAAGACGAAATGTGATAGGCTTAGAAAAGGTGGGCCAGGCAAAATACTATGAGAAATTTGAAGCATCAGAGATTGCTTTCACCCAAATACACACACAGACACACACCATTATTACCTGAAAACAAATTTATCATTCTCATAAGATGTTATGATATTTGTCTGCTCTAGTACTTTTTTACACCCTAGAATACCTTTAGGACTAATAATCCCTAGCACATAATTTCACCATTTGTGAGCAACAGTAATCTCAGGCTAACCATATTATCCTTATAAAAAGCCATTGCTTTGGAACACTCATTCCAAGACATCCGTTATTTCAGTATAAGTTCTGTCTGACTACCAATGTAAAACTACCTGGTAAGCATGTACAAGAGACCCCTTTTTTTTCAGCTCCTTACTCTAATTGGAATCCTAATGGGCTACAGCCAATAAGAGAAGTATATTGCAGTCTCAGTAAACTGTTCCGTAATACCAGAGTAGTGCAAAGAAAGTTTGTGTGTGAGTTAAGAGGCACATTCAAATCCCAGTGACACTCATTAGAAGTGATATCAATGGTCAAGCAAGTGAGATGTTCAACTTTTCTGAGATAGATTTCTTCCTTTGTAAAATGGAATTCAGAAACCTGACAACTAGCAGTGGGGAAAATGTTTTATAAGCCTTAAAGTGTCATATATCTGTGAGTTATTATTATTAGGACTATCTATTGCATTTATCAAATTTAAAAAAAAATAATCTGCAGACACAGGTGAAGTGTACAGGGTAAAAAATGATTAGAGTGTTTAAAAATCTGCTAGTGATTTTTTCTCTTTTTCTTTTCATGGAATATAGTTAAGACTTTGACAACTTGAAATCTGAAGTTCATAAATACAAGATAAATAATTCCTATTTTAAATCATAACATAAATTGTCAATACCAGTCCTTTTAGAAGGAGAAGCCATAAAGGGCATTTAAAACTATGATTAATATATTTTGATGCTATATATCCCTTTGAGCCACTACCAGATATCACAGTGGGAAGATAAGTTTTCCTTTCCCAAACCCAATCTTTATCTCCCCATTGTCCTCCATTCTAGTTGCCCTGTTACCAAGTGTTGATTGCTCACTTTCACATGGATATGATCATATCCACGTCTGCTAGAGGTATCCCAGACCCCAACTCAGCTTTCAACTTTGGATCTACTATTTTTTTCATCAGGGACAATCTACCTGACTTTACTTCCATTTTTTTTTTACATTTTAGTTTATTTTCTGTTACATTTTAAGTTCTGAACTGTCTCCCTCCCTCCTTTCCTTCTCACTGAACACTAGGAAAAGAAAACACCATTTCTCTCTCTCTCTCTCTCTGTCTGTCTCTCTCTCTCTCTCTCTTTCTCTCTCTCACACACATACATGCATACATGTGCACATACACACATATCTATCTATCTATCTATCTATCTATCTATCTATCTATCTGTCTATTTATCTGCGTGTAAAACCATACTATGCATACTTCTATTTATCAGTTCTTTCTCTGGAGATGGAAAGCATATTTCTTCATAGGGAATTTGTAATTGATTTGAATATTCTTAATATTTTGAATATCTTAATCGTTCATAGTTCTTCAGTCAATGTTACTGTTAGCATATACAACATTATCTTGGTTCTGTTCATTTCAGTCTTTGTTATTTCATAAAAGTCTTTTCATGCTTTTTTCCCTAAAAATCAATTTGCTCATCATTTCTTACAGCACAGTACTATTCCTTCACAATTGTAAAACACAACTTGTTTAGCCATTCCCGATTTGATGGGCATACCTTCAGCAATCTCCAGTTCTTTGCCACCACAAGGAGAGCTGCTCTAAATATTTTTGATGATATAGAATATTTTCCTTTCCCCAATCACTCTGGAAAATAGACCTAATAGTGGTATTGCTGGATCAAATGGTACACACAATTTTATAACTCTTTGGGCATAATTCCAGATTGCTCCCCAAAATGGTTGGATCAGTTCATGGTTCCACCAACAGTGTATTAGATTTCCATTTTTCTCACATCCCTTCCAAAATGTGTCATTTTCTCCTTCAACTGTTTTATTTAATTTGATAGGTGTGAGATGATGTCTCAAAGTTCTTTTAATTTGCATTTCTCTAATCAATAATGATTAGAACATTTTTATGTGACTGTATATAGCTTTGATTTCTTCATCTAAAAACTACCTGTTTATATCCTTTGAGAAGTTAACAATTGGACAATGACATATCGTTGTAAATTTGACAAGTTCTCTATATATTTGATATATGATAACTTTATCTGAGTAACTGTCTCCAAAACCACCCACCTCCCAATTTTGTGCTTTCCTTCTAATCTTGGCTACATTGTATATAATCTTTTAATTTAATGTAATCACAATTATACATTTTGCATCTTACAATGCTCTCTCTCTTTTTTACTCACAAATTATTTTCCTATCCATAAGTTTGATAGGCAATATGCTCCATGTTCTAACTTATTTTTGTATCTCCCTTTATAGCTAGGTCATGTATCCATTTTGATATCTTGGTAAATGATGTAAAATATTGACCTATACCTAATTTCTGCCAGAATCTTTTCCAGTTTTCCTACCAATTTTACCACTTGGTGAATTCTTATCTCAAAAGCTTAAATTTTTACATTTGTCAAACATGAGGTTAGTATAATGATTTGGTATATATTACATGTCTACTCTGTTTCACTGACACACCTTTTTATTTCTTTATCAGTACCAGATAGTTTTAATTATTATCACCTTATGATGTACTTTAGAATTTGGTGGTGATAGACCTCTTTTCCTTGTATAATTTTTTTTCCTTTGGTAGTCTTGACCTTTTGCTCTAACAAATGAATTTTGTTATGTTTTCTAGTTCAATAAAGTATCTTTTGGTAGTTTAATTGTGATGACATTGTATAAGAAGATTGTTTAGGTAGACTTGTCTTTATTATATTGGTTCTGCCTACCCATTAACAATATTTCTCTAATTTTTTGAATCTGACTTTATGTGTATAAAAAGTGTTTTACAGTTGTGTTCATAGAGTTGCTGTGTTTGTCTCAGCATGTTTTCTCCCAGGTTATTCTGTGGTTACTTTAGCTGCTGTATTTTTTTTCCACTATCTCTTCTTGCAGGGTTTTATTTATGACATATGGAAATATTGATGATTTACATGGGTTCATTTTACGTCCCACTTAGCTAAAATGATTATTTCAACTACCTTTTAAATGAATCTCTAGGATTTTCCAAGTATATCATCAGATTGTCTATAATAAGAGACAGTTTCATTATCTCATTGCCTATTTTGTGTCCTCCAAAGTCTTTTTTTCTCATTGCTATTGCCAGCATTTCTAATACAATATTGAATAATATTGGTGATAATGGACATCTTTATTTTATTCCTGATCTTATTGGGAAGGCTTCTAGCTAATCCATTACAAATAGTGCTTGCTCACAATTTTAAGTAGATGCTTCTTATAATTTTAAGGAAAAATCCATTTATGCCTATGCTGTAAAGTGTTTTTAATATGAAGGGGTGTTGTATTTTGTCAAAAACATTTTCTGCATATTCTTAAATTATTTATGGTCTTGTCATTTGCCTTGCACTTCTCTCTGCCTAAATATCACCTGGCCCTTACATTTGCATGAACTAAATTATCCTTTATTGTTATTCCTTCAGTTAAATGTGAGCTCTTTGATAGCAGGGACTATTAGAATGATATGCATTTAGAAGGGCAACCCATAAAATTTGTCCACCAATAGGATGTGCATTATATGCAAACATAGGTAATATGTTTGTATGTATTTATACACACTGATGGATTAATAGGCTCCATAAGTTATACAACACAATGCATGTAATAATGAATTAATCAATAAAAATTATTTCTTTACTAATATGTACCAGGAATTTTGTTAGGTTATAAACAATAATGAATTAATCTGTCCCAACTCTCAAGAAACTTGTAATAGAACAATGAGAAAACAAATATATATTTATGTATGTGCACATACATACATATATACACACATATGTGTGTGAATGCATTGTGTATATATATGTGCTATATACAATGTGTATAATATGGATGGGATAAATGTGTATATGCATACATGTATGCATATTGTATATTATATACATGTACATATACCTACATATACACATATATATGTATACACACATAGATATACATATTTGTGCAGAAGAAATTAAGAAAATAAGTACAAAAATAGAAAGTAACTTCACAGTATTTAGGGAAGGAAACTGAGGAAATGATTCATGAAGAGCATAGTGCTTGAGTGACATCTTTAAGAAAGAGAGGGATTTTATAAATGAGAAAGTAATGCATTCTAAACATTGAAGGTGACAAATGTAAATACAAATAGATATAAATTGAAGTTTTGTATAGGAGGGACAGGAAGAAGCCAGTCTGACTGGATTTCATAATGGAGGGGTGGGGGCAGAATACTGTAATAAAGTGGATGGAATGATCATTAAAGGTCAAGTTGTGAAAATTTTTCTTCATTCACTTGTCTTTTCTCATGTGGATGATGAGGCCAAACACTTTTTGGTGGTTAGAAATCATTTCTGCATGTATTTCCTTTATCCTTATTTGGAATGAATAGTCAGGAGTCAAGATGTGAATCTTTTTGACAACTAAAAAAATGGCTCCATAAGAAACCAACCTTACTAAGAACATTGTGCATTATCACATACGAAAAGCAGCATTTTAAGCAAAGTTAGAGATTTCTATGCATTCTTTGAGCTAGGGCCTGTGGTAAAAACTGTTGAAATGACATAGAGTAGGAAGTACATTATACTTTGTACTTAGGAGCTTTTGATTTTTATCAAGTGCTCAGCTATGTTCTGGGAAAAAAAAGTACCACCAGTAGATTTAAAAAAAGGTATCGAAATTTTTTTTTTCAGTAAACTCTGCTCCCATAGACTGCTTTCCACATCTATAATCACACACACACACACACACACACACACCCCACACACATATGCACATATATGCATATATGCATAATCATTTATACCACCAATATCTATAACTATTAATTATATCTACATTTCTACTTCTGTATATACAAAATATCTATATCTAACTGTATGAATAGACTCTGAATGGAGCCCATAACTGAGCAGGAAAAGGAAAGTGGTTTAAGTTGCCTTTAGAAATCAGAAAAAATTCTTTTTTTAAACTAAACTTTTTCCTGGAAACAAAGGACTATATTTTAAAAAAAACAGCCTTTTATAGATATTGCAGAATGACTCTGAGAAACACATTGCAATAGTGTTTAAATAATTTTAAATGGATATCACATACAATACAATATACAGGAATATTTTGGGTATGAGGAGGTTGAAAACTATAACAAAAAAGGAACTTTGAAAGTACAAAGATGTCACTAGGGAAATCTATAACAGGAAGAGAATCTAGGTTCATTATGTAGCAAGGTCAAGTGATATCAGGTGGATAACTTGAGAGCTCCACTGGTATCATTGTACTGTAAAAGGAAAAGCCCCCATGGTAGCCCCAAGAAGGCCCCTGCATGGTAGAAGGATCCCCTGTATTGAAATTGTGGGTAGAAAATGAGAAGTGTCACACAGGACGGGCAGATGTGGACAGTTGGCAATCTGCATGATTGGAGGAAGCATTCAAATTGATGTGATCAGATTTATATGTGTTTGTACAGAAATAAAATATTATGAATATTTGACATAATAGCATTTTACATCCTTTTCATGCTGAAATATAGTAAAAATGCATGCAAAGTTTGATCAGCTATAACACAAAAGACAAAATAAGAATATACAGACAAGTTTCCATAGTATTGGAGAAAATGAGGATTTATCCTTTGGTTATAATTATATAATGCAATAATCAGTTGTTCAGAAATTCTTTGATTAACTAGATTCATCTCATAAGCAGATACACCTGAGACTTCCTGATTGCTAAACACATTCACTTCTTTAATTCATATTGAACTCATTTCTTTCAAAATATATCATAAAGTATTTGAAGTTCTTTGAAGCTTACCTATTTTATCCTGTTTCCAATGCATTGCAAAGGCAATGTAAAGGTGATTAAGACTTACAACCTACTTAGTATCAAGATATTACAAGAGAACCCACGGTATACTCACTTCCCAGAAGTCTCTGAATAATCCTGTATTTCTAATTTAAAATGTAACACCATGACTTTATCAAACAAACAAACCCCACTGCAGGGGCTTATTCAATTCCCACAATAACCTTTTCTTTTAATAATAGTATTATCAGGCTTTATTGCAGTAATGATCCTGAGTCATACTTGGATTAAGAGTTCAAATAAGAACAACAAAACTTCCCCAATTTCAAAATGTCCAGGTTTTAGTAAAGAGCAGGAGTTCAAACTTCAAGTTTTCAAATCAACTAGAGGTCAAGTCAGAAAAAAGGCTATTATAGAATAATAACAGGAGTTCAACTGAGATCTGCTACGTGCTTCAATAGGAGGAGCAAATAAGCTAACGTTGAATAACATTTGCAGTGTGAGTGAACACAGTCAGAGGTTATGTAAGCTCTGTAAGAAAGGATCAATGTCACCTTTATCATGATGAAGTTTCTAGAATATCATGTGTAAAATCAATTCCATGTGAACACACACGCATGCATATACATATGTGCATATATGTATATGTATTCAAATTAAATCTATAGGGGATACTTATTCATCTGTTTTTCATTCTATGTGATTGTAAGTTAATGTATGTAAGTCAAGGTTTGTAAGTGATGTTCAATCTTGCTAATACTTTCTAAAGCAGATTCCGTCCCTAGACAGCTTATTAGAAGATGATTCAACAGCTCCTGGACAGTCTGAGGGCTTAGAAAGCAGTAGATTGATTCCCACCTTTTTCATGAAGACAGCATCCAACAAATGATCGTTTAATCTATATTTCATTTACCTCATTCCCCTCATAGAATCCTATTCTCCTAATGACTTCAACAGTCTAGAAATGGGGTGAGAGATAGTGGGGAATTAAGGATTACTTCTAAATTATAAGACTGAAAGAAAAGGAGGGTGGCATTACACTCTCTAGTAATAAGGAAGATAAGAGGGGAGAAGATTTAGGAAGAAAGTTGATGAGTTCCTTTTTGGAGGTATTGAGGTTAAAAAGCCTGCTGAACATACATTTTTAGATGTCTGAAAGATAGAAAGAGATGTGACATTGGAGCTGTGCAGAAAGACTGGGGTAAAATAGCTGAATCATCAGCATTCAGATATGTGCTAGGGCTTTGATGAATGCTAACTACAACTCAAGGCTGAGGCTCCCGTGTGGGAGATACTAGGTACCTACTTTTGGAAGAAGACTTTCTGTGTTGGCTTCCACATGGGTGGGAACAGCCTCATTCAGTTCAATGCAGATCTGGAACTACCTGAATCTTTAAATTTACTTGAGGATGGCACATTTACTCCCTCTGGAAGGTATCAAGTATCAAGTGCAGTAAACTGGGCAAGAAAGGGCCACCTTCTTCCCTATGTCCTTTGACCCTAAGAAATAGGCTTGGAGTTTTAATCTAATTTTATTTGACTTTTTTGGTTCCTGGGGCAGTCAGTGTAGTCCCAAACCTGGGAGCTATAGCCATGAATCTAAGCTAGAGCTTAGAATCTAAGGCTTAGATCCTAGGATTCCAGACGAGATGCTGTAACCAGTCTGGCAGGGAGGCTCTGAGAAGCCAGGGTATCAGGACACCACTCAGGGGGTGGGCTGGGGTGAAGGGAGGATTAGACTTGGACCGTGGTGGGACTATTGCTATTTAGGAATTGAGCTAAATTGTGAGACTAATTCCCTTTCCCTCTCCAGAGCCTGAGAAGATTATACTCCACCAGGTATGGGGAGGCAGGGATTATATGTTTAACTTGCCACACTTTTGAAATAAATATTCCTCGGTAAAAGCTACTACGAAAAATTTTTAAATGGAACTGGGGAGCTGGGGACCCCTAAAACTTGAGGGAACCTGTTTGTGTCTTGAGACACGTATAGAGAAGATTCTAAGGTACTGAAAAAACCTTGGAGAGGGATAAAATAACACAATTGGCCCTAAGCCCATGGGGCCAGAGTAGTCACTGCTACAGATTGATACAAATATGGACACATAAAAAGACAGAGATTGTGACAGAGGTATAGGTGATATCAATAGATTGCAGAAGATTTAGAAGAGAGGAAGTAAAGAAATAGGTTGATAGATGGTTTTTGCAAAGAATTTAGCTGAAGATGAGATAAGAGATATTGCATGATAGTCAAGAGCAGGGGTGGGGACCCTGGGCCAAGAGGGTGTGGTAGAATCTATTGAAAGTTTTATAAATTTGGCCCATTTGAAGACAGCAGAAAAGGAACTAGTTGCTAGGGAGATATTGATGATTAGGAGGTGGAGGACACTACTGTGGATAATCTGGAGAAAACAGGATGGGATAGTATCAAAACTACATGTGTCAGGAAAGCATAAGAAGGTTGTAATGTGGGAAAAAGAAACCTAGGGCTATGAATCTGTTCAAAATTTGTTCGGATAATCTAAGAATGAAGTCCATTATAGTGTGGAATAGATTGGTAACAGCAGAAAAAAAAAAGATAACACATGATATCTGCATTATCATCTGCACCTCCAGACAAAATTTATACACACAATATAATTTGTTGCAACTACACATTTTTAACTAGGGAGAGAAAAATACATGAAGTCACTGATTAGAAAAATAAAGCCAATCTTTTTTTTTTTTAAATTCCTCTTGGAAAGGCTAGGGGCAAGTGCCCAGAGAGTATAGTACAGCAGCTTCTGGGTTGGTAGTTATGTGGGAGTGGTTGGTAATAACACATGAGATAGGGTCAGGCATCTCGTGCAGACTCCCAGAACCATGCTGAAAGAGTGCAGGAGTGAGAATGGAACATTGTGAGAAAAATGGGCCTGACAAGTATTACTGGGTGAAACACATGAATATTAGAGCAAGCAAGCCATTGTTAACTATTGGAACAATAAGACCCACTAGATGCACAGAAGAAGTATCAGGCAGGAATGCGACACTGGCTTCAGAACATGTGATTCCAGTCATAATTCAGGAACTTCACCTAGTCAATCTCTCAGTTTAAGGTGACTATGAGCCAAACTTCTGGGCTTTTAAATGGAACACATGAGGATGGTTTTCCCTAATTGCTTATCTAGGGTCTCAGAGAAACTTCCTTTCTGAGTCCCTTGATGTCTTAGAAAAGCTCATTCTATTTAATTTTAATTGTTGTTAGCCTTAGTGATTCTTAGAGGCTAGAGACTCCTTAAGCAACATGGGCCAGATTTCAGCTCCTAGGGCCAGGCCTAATGGATCAGAGTAAATTATTATTGGAGAGAAGCCCTATACATTGAACCGGATTCACAGCAGTGGGCTTTCTGACTGTCTCAAGTTTTCTCAACTATAAAATGGTGATGTTAATAATAGCACTCACCTCTTAGGATTGTTGTGAGGAACAAATGAAATAATACGCAAATAAAGCTCTTATTATAGTACTACATAGAAGGTGCTTAATAAAAGCTTGTTTCCTTTCCCCTTCTCATTTTCCTGCCAATCTTCTAGAACCAGACACAACAAAAATCTAATACCTCAATCTTGTGATAAGACACCAGATACTTAGAGAAATCTATCATACGTTCCCTAAACCTTTCCTTCTCTAAGCTAAACATCCTTATTTTGTCCAAGTAGTTCTTATAAAGCATGGGTTCTTAACCAGCGTGTGCGTGTGTGTGTCTGTCTGTCTGTGAGTGTGTGAAGAAAAGACTCTTTTGGAAGTCTGCTAAAGCATATGTACCCTTTGTAGAATTATTTTAATGTATAAAATGAAATACATAGGATTACAAAGGAAGACAATTTTACTCAAATACAGATGATGATTTTTTTTTCCCATCCAGGTTCATGGACTCCTTGAAATCCACCCACGGAGCTCATGTTAAGAACTTCTGTGTAAAACTTAGACTCAAGGCCTTTACCATCTGGCCTGCTCTCATTTGCATGCTCTTAATTTAATAATTCAATTCAATAAGCATTTATTATATACCTACTATATCTAAAATATCAATATATGTGTCACATACAAAGAGAAAAAAATAAAACCTCCTTTCCCTCAAGAAGCATATTTCAGAATGCAATGTATAAACAGAAAAGTAAATATTTATGAGGAAGCAAATATTAGCAACCTTTAAGATCAAGAAAGGCATACTCTAGAAAAGGCATCCTCAGCTGAGACTTGAGAGGTCTCTATGAAGTAGATTTAAGGAGGGAATAAGTCTTGGGATTGGGAGGACAGCCTCTGGAAAGGTATGGAGGAGGAAGATGGGATATAATTTTGGGAAATTTGTAATAGGCCAGTTTGATTCAAATGTGGAATTAGTAAAAGGCAGATAGTATACATGATGCATGGGTCAATTCCTCCACAAAGGCTATTATTGTAGAATACACCAAGAAAAGTCACTTTTCTCCATTGTTGTTACTCAAATCCAGAGTTTATTCTGGGGAAAACTTTAAACATGGAGTTATTGTCTAGGTTTCAACGGATATGGATAAACATACTTTGTACATCTTATATGATCACTCAGTATAGAAATGCATGTGGGTACAGGACAGCCTTTATTTTACCCAATAAAAAAAGTAAAGAATGTGAAGCATGTACAGCAGTTCAGAAAGCAAATAAAGTCCTTGTCTTAGTCTATGAGCTCCCTTTAGAAGGAAACTGAATGGGTGGTTGTTTTTGGTGCTGCTTCTACATCTAAAAATGTTCTTCATAAATATGGCACTCAGAAAAGAATACTGTGCTCCAGATGGAGTGTGACCAGGAAAAAGTACAGTGAGGATTTTATTTCCCTGTATCAAGCATAACTTGATGATTACAGGGAATTAATATAAGCCAAAGAATTTCCTTTAGATGACCTTGACCTAAGCTGGTAGGAAATGGGCAGAGAGGGAAATTAGTTTTAAAATAAAAAATATGTCATTATTTCACCATTAAGGAAAATGCTCTATCATTTTTCCTGCATAGGTACAAAGAAAATTGTGTTCTCAATGATTGTCTGATCTTAAAATGTCTAAAAAATTAATTGAACCTGAAAAAAAATCTTAAAATATTAGAAAATTGGTGATGTTATTGTTTTTACCAGTAGTAAGAATTAATATTTATATAAAACTGGAATCAAAGAAACATATGGAAAATTTAATGTAGAAATGGGAAACATCAAAAGAATGTTTTCATAAAGATAAATAAAAAATCTTTAGTAATTAACATCCTAGGGAGATACACATTTTAGCTATCTGGCCTAAACATTCAAAAGGCCAAGCGTATTTTGTATTATTATCTATTGTCATTTAATGACTTTTAAGTAAAAATCTTTTTAAAAGCTATATGGGATTCCGCATCCATGTGTGTGCGTGTGTGTGTATTTGTATCAGTTTTTATGTTTGAATATGTAAATTCACACTGAGAAAAATGGAATATAAGAACCTACTTTAAATCATCATTTTTATATCTAAGTTGTTTAAGCATGAAAAACTGCCACTCTAGAGGGGGTGAAGAAAAATAAAGTCTGCTGCCAGCATGTATTTGAATTTGGACCTATTTTCCTTCATTTTTATTTTATTCTATTCCATTTGTAGGCATGAAATGGGCTGGATGTATCATCTGAGGATGGCAGCTCCACAGGCAGCTCACCAAACTGCTAAAAGGCTTTGTATGTGTTTATTTATATTTGCAATTGTATCTCTCACTTTAAGAATACACAACACAAGCTTTCAACATTTGGAAACAGAAATAAAAAAATAATAATGTCTATATTCCATTTATAATTAACGTATTTTATTGAGGATTAGCAATTTTGTGATAGATATGTAAATGATGGGGGGGTGAAATTGAAAGGATTCTAAAGCATTAGGAGTTGTGTTTATGTCTATGAAGGGAAGGGAGAATTCTGGCCTTTATATAGCAAGTACTTTAATAAAATAACTTGACAGATGGAGCTTATTGAATCAGATAAATACAACTGATCATTGAAAAAGATGATGCATGAGGTATTACAAAATGCTGGCTTGCCAAACAACAGACAAGGTAATTTTCCTTTCTACAGAACTGATTGGATTTAATTGTAGATAAACTCAATGCCTAAGAGAGGTAAGTGCATTCAAGCACACTGTGTTGCTATCTCTGACACATTCTTCTCATTCTGTTTAGGTTATCTAATAGACATAACCTCAGGCTGAAGCACACAAGTACAATACTTATTTAGGTACCTGTACCTCTAAGAATTGAATCAGCAAACTAGTCTCAGGAAAACCTTAGTCTACCCAGTGCAGCCTACTAGCCTCCCTGTCAAATACAAGAACTGGAAAAAACAGGAAGGAATGATAGTAACACAACTGTAGAAATAAAAGCAGAGTCTTTGCATCACCAGACAGTTTAAACACAAGCAAAGAGCTGAAGAGGTCATGAGAAGCACACTGATGAGAATTTTCCTATAGCTGTCTTTGATGTAGTTTTCTTTTTATGTCCAGTCTTTTTCTGATCCTCTATGGACTCTTGACTTGTCATTTTCTCTTAGTCCCTATAGAGAACTGAAAGCAGCTGCCAGTTTGAACAGAATTGACCTTATAAGTAGATTTTCCTGATTTTTCTTTTTTTTTTTTTCTGCCATTGGTGATAGCATTTTCCTGGTGGCCCAGATTTGAATACCAGAAATTATATTTGACTTGTTTTCCATGCTCAACTCTGATGTCTGTTTATATATGAAATAACTACTGCTTGCATAGCCTTGTTTAGATAAGACATAGTCCCTGACCTCATAAGATTTACAATCTCATAAAGGAGCAAAATGTTATCAGAGACAACCGTAATGCCCAATGTTACAAAGCAATTGCATATAGCTACAAAATTCGTCTTCCCCATATTCCCTTCTGATTTTGAACAGGGTCTTGTGCAGAAACTTCCCTCATTATCAAATAGTCAATAAATGAACATTTATCAGATGCTTAGACTGTATACTCTGTTCACAACCTATATGGTAAATTTTCTTTCTTTATCCTAGCATTGAAGAGAGGCACATAGGTGGCAGGGTAGATAGAATGTTTTTAGGGACTGGTGTTAGGAAGATTCCTCTTCCTGAGTTACAACCTGGCCCCAGACACCAACTGTGTGATGCTAGGCAACTCATTTAGCCCTGTTTTCCTCAATTTCCTCATTTGTAAGATGAAATGGAGAAGGAAATGGCAAAGTATTCTGGTATCTTTGCCAAGAAAATCCCAAATAGAATCACAAAGAGTTGGACATGATTGAATTACAAAATTCCCTTTTTTCTTATTAATTATTGCTTCTCTGTATTTTCTTACTCCAGCTAAATTAGTCTATTCCTTATCCTAAGCACTGTGCTTTATGACTATGTTTTTCTTCATTCCATTTACCACACCTAGATTACTTACTTAGGCTTTCCAACTAGTAAAATCCTACTTATACTGCAAGACTCAACTCAAAATCCAGCTCCTCCCTTCATGAAAGCTTCCTGTTGAAATATAAGTGATCTTTTTAGGTGGACTAATTATTTATATAATACTTATTATGTTCTAGGCAGTGTGCTAAATACTTTGCAAATATCTAATTTGATCCTCACAACTTAAGAGATAAGTGCTATTATTAATGTCTCCACTTTACAGTTGAAGTGACTTTCCTTGGGACACATAACTAGTAAGTATATGAAACAGTGTATGAATTCAGTTCTTCCTGACTGCAGGTCCAGTTGTTGTGACACCTAGCTGCCCTTTCAAACTCTGATGAATACCTGTATCGTCTAACTTCTGTAGCACTAATTTGAGACTTATCTTTTTATGACCTCTACAATTTACTTTTTTAATATGTATATATCTTGTCTTGAACATAATTGCTTAAATTTAAGTTCTTAAATTCAATAAACTCACTTCCTTAAATTAAAAATAAAAAGTTAAATTCCTTGATAGCCAGGAATTTGTGTTATAGTCTGTGGCACCTCTAAAAGTTAAGATGCAAAACAAAATTGAAAGACTTCCTACCTCTGAAGAGCTTACATTTACTGGAGACATACAAGATATACACATGTGCATAAATAAGGTCATTTGAGGAGACAACACGTACTAATAATTAGAGGGCTCAGTGAACGCTTCAGGGAAGCTTTGAAGAAAAAGACTCAGAGGAGGAGATAAGGATGGAGTGCTTTTCAGGTATAGGACATAGTTTTGGAGAATTCAGTACTACAGTTTCATTGTAACACAGAGAGCATATTTCCACTTACCCCTTCACAGCTCTAGGTACTTTCATAGTATTCTTAGGTCTGGTTATTTAGAAACAGTTTAATTGCTTAGAGGCAGCATGGCATAATGGATAGGGAGCAGACCTCAGAGCTAAGATGACCCAGGTTCAGGTCCCACCTGTGACATAAACTGGCTATGTGACCTTAGGTAAGTCACTTAAATTCTCAGTGTTCTAGGCAACTCTCTTAAATTATAAATATTAAAGAAAGTATAGACCTGTATTCTTAGAGGGAGCTTTCTCATCTGGGAATCATTTAATTTAATGAAACCATTAGTTAAGGCACTATCCATATTGGACTGATATTAATAACTTGTGTGTTAGTATGCCTTCTAGATGAAGCCTTTCCTGACATATTTAAATATGTACTTAATTTCAAATCCTACAGAATGTAGGTCCTTGAAGGGAGGGCACTTCATTTTGTTTCCTATCCCCTGAACCTAGCACAGTGCTTGGAATGCAATAATCACTTAATAAGTTCTTATTGTTTGATTGATTTATTAGGATAATTCATTTTTTATTAATTTATTTTGAATTATCAAAAATCACTTCCATAAACTTTTGAGTTTTAATTCTTCTCCCCCTCCTTTCTCATCTTCCTCCCCCAGATGGCATGCAATCTGCTATAGGCTATACATATGCATTAAACATATTTGCACATTAATGATGTTGTAAGTAAGAATTAGAAGCAATGGGAGGAACCACCAGAAAGAGGAAACAAAACACAACAGAAGAAATAAAATAACAAATAGTATGCTACGATCTGCATTCAAACTACATAGTTCTTTCTTCTTTGTGGATAGTATTTTCCATCCCAAGGCCTTTGGAGATGTCTTAGATCCCGGTATTGCTAAGAAGGGTTAAGTTTATCAATATTAGTCATCCCATAATGTGGCTGTTATTGCATACAGCGTTCTCCTGGTTCTGCTCACTTCACTCAGCATCAGAACATGCAGGTCTTTCCAGGTTTTTCTGAAGTCAGCCTGTTCATCATTTCTTATAGCACAATAGTATTCTATTACATTCATATATTACAACTTGTTCAGCCATTTCCCAAATGATGGGTATCCTCTCAATTTCCAATTCTTTGCTGCTGCAAAAAGAGCTGCTATAAGTATTTTTTTGTATGTGGGTCTTTTCCCCATTTGTATGATGTCTCTGGAATACAGCCCTACAAGTGCTATTGCTGGGTCAAAGGGTGTACACATTTTTATAGCCCTTTGGGCATAGTTCTAAATTTTCAAGATGGTTGGATCCTTTCACAATTCCATCAACAATGCATTAGTGTTCCAATTTTTCCCACATCTTCTCCAACATTTATCATTTTCCTGTTTTGTCATGTTGGCCAATCTGATAGGTGCGATGTGGTACCTCAGAGTTGTATTGATTTGAATTTCTCTAATCAATAGTGATGTAGAACTTTTTTTATGTGACCATAGATGGCTTTAATTTCTTCATCTGAGAACTGCCTGTTCATATTCTTTGACCACTTATCAATTGGGGGATGACTTCTAGTCTTATAAATTTGACTTAATTTTCTATATATTTTAGAAATGAGGCCTTTGTCATAGAAACTGGTTGTAAAAATTCTTTCCCAGTTTTCTACTTTCCTTCTAATCTTGGTTGCATTGGCTTTGTTTGTGCAAAAACTTTTCAATTTAATGTAATCAAAATTATCCATTTTGTTTTTCGCAATGTTCTCTATCTCCTCTTTGGTCACGAATTCTTCTGTTCTCCATAAATCTGATATGTAAACTATTCTTTGCCCTACCAGTTTGCTCACATTATCAGCCTTTATATCTAAACCATGAACCCATTTTGACTTTATTTTGGTATAATGTATGAGATTTCTAGTTTCTGCTATACTCTTTTCCTGTTTTCACAGTAGTTTTTGTCAAAGGGTGAGTTCTTATCCCAGAAGCTGGGGTCTTTGGGCTTATCAAATAATAGATTTCTATAGTCATTGACTACTGTCTTGCATACTTAAACTATTCCACTGATCCACTACTGTATTTCTTAGCCAGTGCCAAGCAGTTTTGATGATTGCTGCTTTATAATACAATTTAAGATCTGGAATGGCTAGGCCACCTTCCCCTGTATTTCTTTTCATTAGTTCCCTTGATATTCTGGACCTTTTGTCCTTCCAAATGAATCTTGTTGTTTTTTTTTAACTCTATAAAATAATTTTTGGTAGTTTGATTGGAATGGCACTGAATAAGTTAATTAGCTTGGGTAGAATTGTCGTTTTCTTTATATTAGCTCGGCCTACCCATAAGCAACATATGTTTTTCCAGTTATTTAGATCTGACTTTACCTGTGTGAAAAGTGTTTTGTAACTGTGTTCATAGAGTTCCTGGGTTTGTTTCAGGAGGTAGACTCTTAAATATTTTATAATGTCTACAGTAAATTTAAATAAGATTTCTCTTTCTATATCTACTGTTGGGCTTTATTGGCAATATATAGAAGTGCTGATGATTTATGTGGGTTTATTTTATAGCCCACAACTTTGCTAAAGTAGGTTTTTTACTTGATTCTCTAGGACACTCTACTTATATCATCATATCATCTGCAAAGAGTGATAGCTTTGTTTCTTCTTTGTCCATTCCAATACCTTCAATTTATTTTTCTTCTCTTATTGTTAAAGCTAACATTTCCAGTACAATATTGAACAACAGTGGTGACAATGGACATCCTTGTTTTACCCCAGATCTTTTTGGAAATGCTTTTAGCTTGTCCCCATTACATATGATGCTTCCTGAAGGTTTTATGTAGATGCTTTTTATTATTTTAAGGAAGACTCTATTTATTCCCATGCCTTCAGTGTTTTTAATAGGAATGGATGTTGTATTTTGTCAAAAGCTTTTCCTGCATCTATTGAGATAATCATGTGGTTTCTGTCAGTTTTGGTGTTGATATGATCAATTATGCCTTTAGTTTTCCTAATATTGAACCAGCCCTGCATTCCTGGTATAAATCCTACCTGGTCATAGTGTATTATCCTTGTGATAAGTTGCTGTAATCTATTTGCTAATATTTTATTTAAAATTTTTGCATCTTGCTACTAGTCATAAATAAAATATGGCAGAAACAGTATTTGAACCAAGGGCCTCTGTCTCCAAATCCTTCAATATTTTCATTTCTTTGATGCCTTGAACTTCCATCCTTTATTTTTCATGGAGGAACTCATTTAAATTCAAGTCTTCCATGTCTCAAACATTATGCTTAGTTCTGGGGATACAAAGGGAAAAAAGGAAATAGCCCCTTTCTTTCCCTAAAGGGACTTGCTACGTGAGGAATACACCTACTTAAATATAGTAGAAATACAATTATTGAGGAAAAAGTGGGAGTCGAAGGCATTAGGAAAGATTTTATGGAGAAGATGAAAGTTGACACTAATTTTGAAAATAGCTAAGTATTCTAAGAGACAGAAATTGGGAGGGAGTACATTCCAGGAAGAAGGAATATAAGAAACTTCTACTAATTCAGTTTGGTAGGAACAGAATTTATAAAGGGAAGTAATATGAAATAGGTCTTAAAAAGGTAGGTAGGGACCGCAGGGCAGGCCTTAAATCATAAACCCAGAAATTTGTATTTTTATTGTCAAATCAATAAGGAAATAAATATAATTTTTAAGCAGGAAAGTGACATGATCAGAAATATTCTTTAAAGAGGTTATTTTTGAAATATGTAGAATGGAATGGAAACTGGAATGACTAAAAGTGGGGAAACTAATCAGAAGATTATTACAATAGTTAAAGAAAAAAAGTTAAAAGGGACTTACCTAGGATGTTACAGTCCTGTGGTTAAAGAGAAGGAAATGGGGGATAATCAAAGAATTACAGAACCATATGTCTGCAACACAGCAGTTATCTGATCCAAACCATATTTGAAAAAAGAAGAAGCCCAATCACAAGATACATTCACCTTTTTCTTGAAAACCTCTAGGATGGAGGACTCACTCATTCCCAAGGTAAGCCATTATACTTGGGAACAGTTTTAATTATTAGGAATTATTTTTTTTTCTTAAAGGAAGCCTAAGTTTATCTAACTCTTTATAACTTTCAATAATTTTTAAAGATGTTGTACTCTGAGGCCAAATTGAACAAACCTATTTCATTTTGCATATGATAGCCATTGGAATAGTTGAAGGGTCCTATGATGATATACTTTAGTCCTTTCTTCTCTAGCTAAAAGATAATGTTATTTCAACCAGGGTTTATATATCATAAAATCAAATTCCTTGACCTTCCTCCCATGTATTCTTTCCAATTGTTCAAGGTCCTTCCAAAAAGGTGGTGTTAGAATTCAGAATAATATTTCATTCAATAATTAAGTTAGAATGTCATCTCCTCTCTCCTGGATTATACAATTGTAAAACCTCTCTTTCCCTATGAAAATTGATATTAAGGGTCTCTCAATAGTATTATAATGAGACAGCTAAAGTTCTCTTAGTTACCATATTACATTATTGAATCTCATTGAGTTTCTTGCCCATTAAAACACCTAGAACCTTTTCTATCATGCTGATTTCTAGTCATGCCTTCATAATTTTAGATTTGGGAAGTTGAATTTTGTTTATAAAGTGTAAGACACATATTCTTTTAAAAAAAATTCTGTTTTCCCCAAATTACATGTAAAAAAACCCAATTTTTCATTTTTTAAAAAATTTTGAGTTTTAAATTATCTCCCTTGTTCCCTTCCTTTCCTCATCCCTGAAATGGTAAGCAATCTGGTATAAATTATACTTGTACAATCATATAAAACATTTTATATTAGTCATTTTGTAGAAGAAAACTGGAACCAAAAAAAAAAGAAAAAAAGAAAAAGAAAGAAAGTAAATATAGTATGCTTTGATCTGCATTAAGACACCATCAGTCCTTTCTCTGCAGGCAAATAACATTTTTCATCATGAGTCCTTTGGGATTATCTTGGATCATCGTATTGCTTAGAAGAACTAATTCATTGCAGTGTTCATCATGTAATATTGCTGTGACTTTGGACAATGTCCTCTTGGTTCTGCTCATCTCATTCTGCATCAGTTCATGTAAGTCTTTCCAGTTTTGTTTTTTTGAAATCATCTTGCTTATCATTTCTTACAGCACAATAATTTTCCATCACAATCATATAGCACAGCTTTTTTAGCCATTCCCCAATTGATGGGCATCCCTCAATTTCCAGTTCTTAATGACTAGAAAAAGATATGTGATGAATATTTTTGTACAAGTTTTCCCTTTTCAAAAAACCTAATGGCAGTATCAATGGATCAAAAGGTACCCACAGTTTTATAGCCCTTTGGACATAGTTCCAAACTGCTCTCATGAATGGTTGCATTGGTTCAAAGCTCCACCAACAAAGTGTTAGCATCACAATTTTTCCCATTTATTATTTTCCTTTACTGTTGTTAGCCAGCATGACAGGTGGGAGGTGATACCTCAGAGTTGTTTTTATTTGCATTTCTCTAACCAATACTGATTTAGAACATTTTTTTTCCATGATTATACACAGCTTTGCTTTCTTTGTCTGAAAACTACCTGTTCATAATTTTTAACCATTTATCAATTGGGGCATTACTTATAGTCTTATAAATTTGCCTCAGTTCTCTGTATATTTTATAACAGAGACCTTTATCAGAGATACTCTGTAATGTTTTTAATTTATTCTTGATAAATTTAGCTTTATTTAATTCAGCCCAAAGTTCTGGCCCATTGGAATATTTTTTAATCTTGATTCAAATACCTAGAATGTTAGCTATCCCCCCTGTTTTGTGTAATCTCAAAATTTATTAAGTATAACTTTTATACCTATAACAGAATTATTTAAAAAAATGTTAAAGAGCTGAGGGTTAAGACTCCCCAAGATACTCCACTGGAGACCTCCTTCTAACTTGACATGTAAGCATCAAAAACTGATCTTTGGGTCTACATATTCAATTGGTTCCAAATACTTATAATTATGCCTTTATCCAGCCCTCATGGCTCCAAATTTTCTACAAGAATAGCATGAGAATTTTTCACATATTTAGCTAAAATCAAGGTAAATCATACTTAAAGTGTTTAACTGAACTACTAATGTACTGGCTCTGTAAAAAAACAAAACAAAAAAAAAGGAAATACAGCTAGGTCTCAATTAGTGTACATCATCAATGCCCTGAAGTGGTGACATGTATTCAAATTTACACTATATGAAGTTCTAATTATGTAAAATGTAGTCTTTGGTTTCAGCCCAATGGAACCATGCAGTACAAATTTCAATATCGCAACCATTTCTGGGAATTCATTATTCACTCATGGAGACCTGCATGAGCTGTTCTTGATGAAATTATGTTGACTCTGTGTGATTAGCACTTCATCTGTAAACATTGCCTAATCATCAATTTAACAAAACTCAAACAAATGCTTGAAATTGAAATCAGTCTGACTGACCTATACTTTATAAACTTTAATTTCCTCTCTTTGAGTTAAATCAAAGTTATATTGAGAAAGATAGGTGGCAGAGAAAATAGAAATCTGGTCCTGGAATCATAAAGATCCTAGTTTAAATCCAGATACGTCAACATTTACTAGCTATGTTGTGACCATGGTTAAGTCATTTAACTTCTGTCTGATTCAGTTTTCTTATATGTGGAATGGAAATAATGTAATAGTTCTACTTCTCAGGGTTATCATGAGGATAAAATGAGAACATTTGTAAAGAACTTTGCAAACCTTAAAGTACTACATAAATAACAGTTATTATCTTTTATTAAATCAAGACGACATCTATCCTCTAATCCCATAGAACCTTACAGAATCTTCATAATCTTTCAAAGATCACTGATAGTGGCTCAGCAACTGCCTCTGCCAATTCTTTCATTACCTTAGGATATAATGCATATGGTCTAGGTGGTTAGAATTTAATAAGGGTAGCTAGATATTCTCTTAATGTTTTCTTATTTCTCTTAGCTACCAATTCCCTCTTAACCATATTTTATCATTCCATTCCAAAGCTCATTTTCCTTGTCAGAAAAACAGAAGGAAATTCAAAGTTGAGCAAGCCTTCTCCTTGGCCTGGATTATAATTTTATCACCCATCCTGAGCAGTGCTCCTATTCCTCTGTTGATTATTCCTGTCCCTAATATAATCAAAGAAAACTCCTTCTGGTTGACCTTAGCTTGGATCAGCAGCATCACTTCTGAGCTTAGCACTCCCTACAGTAATCTCATAAGATAATGCATAAGATAATAATTATATATACATATATAATATATACCTATATTGTATTTGTATTTGTATATGCATGTATGTATGGGTATATGTGTGTGTGTTGTGGGTATGTGGGTACTATTGCCTTTATTCTCGGATTTTGCCTACTGAATACTTTTGAGTCCTATTTTCCCCTATATTATAACTACTCTGTATAGTTTCTAGCTTGATGGAAATGTATACACATACATACGCATATACAGACATACACATATGCATACATAGTAGATATACATATAATTGTCTCCCTTCCCTCATTCTTTTCATTTGAATTTTAATTAGATTTTACAAAACTTCAATCAGTCATTAAGCATGCCAATAAAATTTATTAAACACCTACTGTGTCAGGCATAGTGTTAAAAATTGGAGATAAAAAGGGAAAAGATAGTTTTTGCTTTCAAGGAATTCACATTTTAATGAAGAAGTGAACGTGAAAATATACAAATGTATATAAATATGTAAGTGTATACACAATATATGTAAAATATACAAATGTGCATGAAAATGTACAAACACGGTATGCATAGAATACATAAGAAATAACCAACAGAGGGAAGGCGCTAGAATTAAGGAAAGGCTTCATATAGAATGTGGAGGGTTTTTTCCCGGTGCTTGAAGGCAGCCGGGGAATCAAGGAGGCAGAGTTGAAGAGGGAGAGAAACCTTAAGGTATGGAAGACAGCAACAACATCTAGAGAAAGGAGAAATGGAATTCCTCATTTGAAGATCAACTGCATTTTTTTTTCAGCCTTTATTAGGTATGAACATTTCTCTGACTGGGAGTCTTCCATTTCCATATTTTAAGACACACTCTAGAAGTCTAAACTCCATCCTTAGGTACCATTGTCTTAACGAGCTGTTCACTTTCTAAATCTGTTTTTTTCTTCTTTACCATAGGAACATTGGATCATAGATTTGAATTGGAAGAGACCTTTTCCTTCAATGGGAATCAATGAAGAAAATACCCCCTATCTTCCTCAGGGTATCAGTTTCTTTTCAAGACTTCCTATGTTTGGTAATCCCTCTTTGGTTCTTTGTAGCAGTATCATTTGCATCCATGTGACACACTAAAAAGGCTTAGAAGTCTCATATTATCATCAGTCAATTAGATAATGCAGTTTTTATGGTAAGGGACCTGTCCAGTGGGCCAAGACTATGTTTCCTTCCAGATGAATTGAACTTTCTCTAGATTTCCATGTGGTATAAAAGATGAGATGTACAAGAAAGAGAGAAATATTGTGCTTTGAATCTTTATGACTTTTCTGTATAGTGCATATGTGGGGGGGAAGTAACAACCATCCTATACTTCATAAAATTGTTTCCTCGAGTTCTTAAGCAAGAATTGAGAAACTTGCTATTCTATATTTATAGAAATCTAGAAATCTGGTGATTGAAGAAACTTCATTTCATCCCTAGGATGCCCTCTTTCCAGGTGAAGGGTGCTGCATAAATAGCATTTTTCCAGGAGCATCTTGATAATGTGTAAGGCAAATGCATGGAAGAGACTACATAAATATTTCATAACTGATTCTGTTTTACTAAGTATATGTTGAAAAGAAGACTTTTTTGATTGGCCATTGATGCATTCAAAAATATTGCCAACTATGACTGTCTCTTTCCATCATTCAGTTCTATAAGATCTCACTGACTGCTTTGATGAAAGGAATATGGTCTTTAATACTTGGAGTTTTGAGGGGAAAATGAGAGCAAGGAAACCCAGAATCAGAGCCTAGGCTTTTTCTCATCTAGGGTATCTGTCTAGGAGAGCAGGGAGATTCAAAATTCTGGCCCATTGTAAGGATTCATCTGACAATTGTTTCACCCTTTGATGTTAACTGAATGAGACCAGTGCTATCATAGGACTGAGCAAAACTGTGAGTCTAATCCCCCATCCTCCTCCACTAAGAGACTGAGTTGGTAGCACAAGTTGATAAATAATGATACCTCCCAGGTGTTTGTGGGGGGAAAATATATTTCTTCTTGCTATACCTGTGTAGTGCGTTGAATAAAGTAGTATGCCTGGAGACAGGAAGACCTAAGATCCAATTTGGCCTTAGATACTTACTAGCAGTGTGACTCTGGACAAGTAACTTAACTTGTGTGCCTCAGTTGACATTTGTAAAATTGGGACAATAATCATACTTATTTCCTAAAGTTGTTATGAAGATCAAATGAGATAATGATTATAAAGCATTAAGCACAGTGCCTGTCACATAGAAAGCACTATACAACTGTTTGGTATTGTTGTCACTATTACTAAGTAAATATGCCTTTTTGAAAGCCAATCTATGTTAAATGGAACAGAAGTGCCAGACCTTGCACCCCTGAATTGGGGGTAACCACAATCACTGGGGGTTCTAGTCTATGTTAAAGGGAATAAAAACCTCAATCTCTTCCAGTTACCTGAAAATTATAAGGGGGTGATGTGTAGTAGCATGGCCTTGAGTCAACAATATTGCACCAGACACAAGAAATATTAGGTGATTTTTATTAGAGTAAAATCTGGGAGTGGCCAATAAGGCAAAGAATTATTTATATTTTGGGGAGAGCAATAGAAATGTTTCATTTCCTTTAAAATCCAGAATTTGGGGAGGTGGTCATGAATTACATGTGCATGTACCATATTTCCCCTAGAGGACAGATCTTTTCTCTTATCTCAACTTTGTATCTTAGTATCTACTACAGCAATATGCTATAGGCTCTTAATACAGTCTCCCTTTTTTTGTTCTCTTTAGTTCTTGTTGTTAAAAATGCTATTGTGATTGATTTTCCTATGCCAGAATCCCTAGCCCCAATGATGCCTTCCATTGATAACAACAAAGGACAAAACCCCCTGTCCTACTCCCTCTTCAACTCTTTGCTCAATTCCCTATTATTCCTTAGTTCCAGGAGAAAATTGCTGATTACCATCCAGTCTTACACAGCTGGCTACGGTAATGCTTTGCCTGAGATCCATGCAGAGAGATGACATACTGGGGGATTAGTGACTGTTTCTTTGCTCCTTGGATCAGTCCCAGATCACCCAAAATGAGGAGCGAAAAAGGAGGGGGTGGGAAAAGGGGAATGAGAATGAGGAGAGCAAACCAACTTTGACCTTCAGGAAGATTTCCTCTCCACTCCTCAGTCTCGCAGCCAGGGGCCAAAGCCCTGGTCTCACCATTGTTATTATTAGCAAGACCAGGATCATAGTTCTGCTTTTCTGATTCATTCCAATTACTTCCCTGAGGCAAATCTTTTGGTTCATCTACTGATGTCTGTGCAGAGAAAACAAACAAACAACAAAATACACCAATTCTCTCCACATTCAAGAGATGTACAAATGGTGTAGTGTAATTCACTGCACTGGTGTTTCCGTGTCGAGAAAGAAATTTCATTTGGGAGTAATTTTGTCTTAACTTCAGGAAGTGCTTCCCAATTCTGACATATGAGACACTTCGGCTCTGGAAAAGAGCTGATTGCAGAGTCCTGTTTGCTATGGATTGTCAAGTGTCATGGAATTTCTCTGCTATACAGCCACCCATAGGGCTATAACCTCTCTGGTTCTCCCTAAGACTGAGTTTGCACCAGAGAAAAGGAGTTATTAAATATCCAATTACTTTAGCTAACCTTTGTAAAGAATAGAATTAAAAAATTCAAAAACCCAAATAAATTTGGGGGTCTAGATTTTCCAGATTATTATCTGTGATGATTAAATGTATCAGATAGTTTTGCTGTGTTGGAACTCAAGTTGCCCTCTAGGAAGGAAATAAGCATTTTACTAAGTATCAAAATCTGATCTAAGCTCTTTACAGACACTATTACATCTGATTGTCACAACAACCTTGGAAAGTAGAAAGTTAGAAGTTAACTAATTTGCCCATGATCACATAGCTAGGGAGGACCTGAGACCAAATTTGAACTCAGATCTTTCTATCTCCAGGCCCAGTTTTCCATCTACCAGGCCACATAGATGCCTCTGTAACCAGAAATTATTTCAATTCTCTATTCTCCAGCTTCTTTCCAAAGAGAAACCTACCATATCTGTGTTTCCTGTGTGAGCAACATAATAAAGATCAATGAATGTGTCAGGTCACATTGCTTTACTTTTAGACAAAAAAGTCCATTCTGCTCATTTCTTTTTTATCAAAATGCAAGCTACATTAATTTTAAATTATTTGCCTTTTTTATAAATGAGAAGTAAATTACCAAGAATTTTAGCCAGAAATGAGGTAACTTTATTCCATTAGTAAGGGTAGCAACTTCATCTAAATGCTTTTCAAAAGACCCTCGCAAAACATTCATTAATTGCTATCATTACAATTAATTTTGATACTTTTTGACACATTGCCCAGGGTATCTGAAACATATCTTTATTGATGGGTCTGATGACAGTGTTCTTTTAGCAATGGTTTGCTTGATCAATGAATTCAGGCCTTGGAGATTTAGCATTTACTTATTCCAGCCTGTAATTCTGGGATATCGGAGTGACTGTATCCTCCTAAAGGCATTAAATGCAATTAATTCTTTGGCAACATTGTGGCAGGGGTTGTTTCAACAACCATTTTGTGTGTTTGTTTATTTGCTTGCAGTTTGAACTCAGACTGCAAAATGCTGGATGCTATCGATCAATTCAGTAAATGCTGGGTGACTGAAGTGACTAGCCTGGAAATAACTCATCACACCACTGGCTCTGCTGTGTTCCAGGGTATTCATTACCGTACACAGAGCATGGATGCTTTGTCTAGTGTGTTTGCTCTTTCCTTACCATTATAGAATTCTATTTAAAGGAGTAGAGGAACTACTTCTGAGACATCTTTTTCCAAAGCTTGAGAAAATTACTTAGGTAATATATGTAACATGAACCAGGGGGAAGGAAAAAAAAATGAATGCTTAAAGGCATGTAATTTGAAATTACTGTTATTATTATTATTATTTCCCTGGCTTGGAATACTTGGTGGCATCATAATATCAGTAGTATATTATTGATAGTATTGTTTAATCCAATGAAATGGGTAAACTGCATATGGGTGTGACATAAGTGCTTTCAAAAATTAAAAAAAATCATAAAAATTAAATCTTTGTTTATTATATTGCTATTTAGGTGAAATCAAATCTCTCTTCTCTGAATGAAGTATCACACTTTTTCCCTTTATTTTCTTCAATGAGAGCACCATGACCAGGAGGGTTTTGCAGACGAGGGAGTCAAATGTCAAATCATGATGTGGCAATCAAGGAGATCCGGATCTTGTGACTTGCTCATTGTAGATCTGAGGCAAAAGTGAAATACAAGGTGTTTAGTTCCACCAAGTTATCTTTGCCTTCATCAAAGGAGAATAATTGGTATAAAAGGTTATTTGATAAGTTTTATGTTTCTGTATCTGTTAATATGAGCTTATGAGTCTTTTGCACTCCCTCCCTCCCTCCCTTCCTTCTCTCTCCTCCCCAAGACAGTAAACAATCTGATATAGGCTATCCATGTACAACCATGTTAAAGGTATTTCCACATTAATCACGTTGTGAAAGAAGAATCAAAATAAAAGGGAAAAAACACAAGAAAGGAAAAAAAAGTGAAAATAGTGTGCTTGGATCTTCATTCAAATTCATAGTTCTTTCTCTACACGTGGTTAGTATTTTCAACATGAATCTTTTGGAATTGTCTTGGATCATTGTACTGCTGATAAGAGCTAAGTCTGTCATAGTTGATCATCACACAATGTTGCTGTTACCGTGTACAATATTTTCCTGGTTCTGCTCACTTCACTCAGCATCAGTTTGTGTAAGTCTTTCCAGGTTTTTCTGAAATCTGCCTGCTCATCATTTCTTATAGAACTATAACTAGGGGTAGCTAGGTCATGCAGTGGATAGAGCTCTGGCCTTGGAGTTAGGAGGACCTAAGTTCAAATCTTGCCTCAGACACTTGACACTTACTAGCTGTGTGACCCTGGGCAAGTCACTTAACCCTGATTGCCTCATGGAAAAGCAAAACAAACAAACAAGCAAACACCATCACCACCAACAAAAACAAACACAATAATTATATTCCATTGCATTCATATATTGCAATTTGTTCAACTATTTCCCAACTGATGGACATTTTTTCAATTTCCAAATCTTTGCCACCACAAAAAGAGCTGCTATAAATATTTTTGCATGAATAGGTCCTTTTCCATTTTTTATGATTTCTTTGGAACACAGACCTAGAACTGGTATTGCTGCATCAAAGAGTATGCACAATTTTACAACCCTTCAGATATAGTTCCACATTTCTGTCAAGAATGGTTGGATCACTTCACAACTTCACCAACAACGCATTAGTGTTCCAATTTTCACACATCTACAACATTTATCATTTTCTTTTTCTTTCATATTAGTCAATCTGATAGGTATGAGATGTTACCTCAGAATTGTTTGAATTTGCATCATTAGTCAATAGTGATTTTGAGCATTTTTTTTCATGTGGCCATCTATAGCTTTAATTTCTTCATCTGAAAACTATCTGTTCATATCCTTTGGCCATTTCTCTTTCTCAGCTGGTGAATGACTTGTATTCTTATACATTTGACTCAGTTCTCTATATATTTTAAAAATGAAGCCTTTATCAGAAACATTGGCTATAAAATTTTTTAAAAAAAGCTTTCTACTTTCCTTCTAATCTTGGTTGCATTGGTTTTGTTTGCCAAAACCTTTTTAATTTAATATAATCAAAATTATCTATTTTGTATTTCATAATGTTCTCAATCTCTTGTGTGGTTACAGGTTGTTCTTTTCTTCAGATATCTGACAGGTAAACTATTCCTTGCTCTCTAATTTGCTTATACTCTCATCTTTATGTGTCAATCATGGACCTATTTTTACCTTATCTTGGTATATGTTGTAAGATGTTGGTCTATGCCTAGTTTCTCCCATCCTATTTTCCAGTTTTCCCTGCAGTTTTTAATCAAATAGTGAGTTCTTATCCTAGAACCTGGAGTCTTTTGATTTATCACACAGTAGATTAGTATAATCATGTACTACTATGTCTTGTGTGCCTAACTTATTTCACTGATCCACCACCCTACTTCTTACCAGTATCAAACAGTTTTGATTGTAACCATTTCATAATGTAGTTTCAGATCTGGTATGGCGAGGCCACCTTCCTTTGAAAATATTTTCCCCCCATTAATTCCCTTGACATTCTTTACCATTTTTTCTTCTGAATGAATTTTGTCTTTTTTTCTAGCTCAATAAAGTAATTTTTTTAGTAGTTTGATTAGTATGACACTGAATAAGTAAGTTAATTTAGGTAGAATTGTCATTTTTACTGTATTAGCTCAGCCTACCCATGCGCAATTGATTTTTTTTCCCAGTTGTTTAGATACGACTTTATTTATGTGAGATATGTTTTGTAATTGTGTTAATATGTTTCCTAAGTTTGTCTTGGCAGGTAGAGACTCTCAAGTATTTTATATTGTTTACAGTTATTTTAAATGGAGTTTTATCTTTCTATCTCCTGCTGCTGGGCCTTGTTTGTAATACCTAGAAACGCTGATTATT
Organism: Phascolarctos cinereus; assembly: GCF_003287225.1. Classification (NCBI taxonomy): domain Eukaryota; kingdom Metazoa; phylum Chordata; class Mammalia; order Diprotodontia; family Phascolarctidae; genus Phascolarctos; species Phascolarctos cinereus. The sequence continues at coordinate 435,934,183 of NW_027555847.1, read as the reverse complement.
TATGTGGGATTGTTTTATGTCCTGCAACTTTGCTAAAGTTCTTAATTGTTTCAAGCAGGTTTTTAGTTGATTTTCTAGCATTCTCTAAGTATGCCATCGTATCATCTGCAAAAAATGGTAGTGTTGCTTCCTCATTGCCTATTCTACTTCCTTCAATTTCTTTTTCTACTCTTATTGCTAAAGTTAAAATTTTTAGTACAATATTGAATAATGGTGGTGATGATGGCCATCCTTGTTTCACCCCTGATCTTACTGGGACTGCTTCTAGCTTATTCTTATTACATGTAATGGTTGCTGATGTTTTTAGATAGATACTGCTTATCATTTTAAGGAAAACTTCATTTATTCCTATGTTCTCTAATGTTTTCAGTAGAAATAGGCGCTGTATTTTATGAAAAGCTTTTTCTGAATCTACCGAATCGTGTAATTTCTGTTGGTTTTGCTTTTCATATGGTTGATTATGCTGATAGTTTTCTAATACTGAACCAGACCTGCATTCCTGGTATAAATCCCTCTTGGTCAAAGTATATTATCCTCATGATAAATTGCTACAATCTCCTTGCTAATATTTTTTTTTTTTAGTAAAAAAAATTTGGAATAGCAATTTCAGAGTTCTGGATTATAGAAGTTAATTACCTCTGGCTGATAATAAGATAAAAACAAATATTACTATCCCTGTATGTAGATGAGTGGGAGGGAAGGGGCAGGTGATAGGAGGAGAGGAAGTTGAGCTTGAAAGACAGAGTGATTGAGGGGAATATCAGCATACACATTAAAGTCCACAAGTATAAGGGCATAGTTTGAGGTGAGGAGGAAAATCATTAGATGATGAATCAGATATCTCACATTTGTGAGATTACATATCCATCAAAGTATATAGATCACAATGTGAGCCCAAGAGATCCCACTCTCAGAAGAGGTTATAACTTTGCATTCATATAGAGTGGGGTATCAGCTTTCTTTCAACATCTCGTTCATCATATCTTTAATCTTAAGACTCATGTTTAGGGAGGATGGCAGAAAAAAAAGCTAGGAAGCTGCCTAAACTCTACCCAGTCTCCCCCATAAACAATGTTAAATCAAGCCTCTAAATGGATTCTGGAGCAACAAAACCCACAAAAAGATAGCGTGAAACAATTTCCCAGGTTAAGATGACTTAGAAGGAATTCAGAAAATGTCTATCTCACTCGTGTAAAAGGGGACTACAACCTAGAACAGATAGTGTCCAGCCGAGCCAGTGGGAGGCTCTTAACCACAGTACAGATTAGCAACCAAGGCGTCTTGGTCCTGGCTCAGTAGACCAGCTGTGTGGCCACCAGCCTCATTGTATAAAGCAAATTGAGAGCTCCAGAACTCATTATGACAGACATGACTAGACAGGGCCACCCTGGCACAGTTGGCAAGCTGCAAGCACCTGAGGACTCACCATGAAAATCAGTGACCAGGCCTGTGACTCTCAGCATAAAAAGCTTGGGACAATTCTCTTTATGCCCCAGCAGCAGAGCTCATCTTTAAAAGTCACAAAATAGGCTGCAAATGAGTAAGAAACTGAAGAGACGTGACCATAGAAAGCTACTATGGCAACAGGAAAGATCAAAACACAAATTCAGAAAAGGACAATATCAAAATGCTTACACGTGAGGCCTCAAAGGAGAATATGAATTGGTCTCAAAAACAAAAAGTACTCTTTGAAGAGCTCAAAAATGTTTTTTTTCAGTCAAATAAGAGAGGTAGAAGAAAAATTGGGAAAACAAATGAGAGTTCTGCAGGAGAATTATGAAAAAAAGACTTAATAGCTTGAGAAAGGAAGCACAAAAACTGACTGAAGAAAACAACTTTTTTGAAATGTGGAATTGGCCAAATGAAAAAGGAGGTACAAAAGCTAACTGAAGAAAATAATTCCTTAGGGGAGGAGAGCCAAGATGGCAGAGTGAAAGTAGTGACTTGCTTGAGCTGTCCCTCAAACCCCTCCAAATACCCATAAAAAAATGGCTCTAAACAAATTCTAAAGAAGCAGAAACCACAAAAAGACAGAGTGAAATAAATCTCCAGCCCAAGATAATCTGGATGGCTGATCAGAAAGATATATCCTGTCGGGCGAGGAGATGAGTGCAGTATAGCGTGGGTGCTCAGGCCACAGGGAACCTGGAGCAGGCCTCAGGACTGAATTGTGGGCAGCTGTGGCAATTTCCAGACTTCTCAAACCATGAAAGCCAAAGACAACTTAGAAGGTCAGCGGGAAAAGTCTGTTTCTGCGGTGAGAGAAGTGTGGTCTCTCAGCCCCATTCCCAGACAAGCATTGCCTATGGGGGCAGCAGCTGCCTCCTGAGCTTCCTACCTACAGACTTAGGGGGAATAGGGTAGCAGATAAGAGCAGGATTGCAGGGATCTCTTTGCCAGTGCTGAGGCAGGAATCTCTTGCTTTGCCCATGCTTGGATCTGGGTCACAGTTCTGGGTGGCAGTCCAGGGGTGAGGAGGAGCATTGGAATGGTGGAGCTTATTGTGGTGGTGGAGAGAAAGCACTCCTCACAGTTCCAAGACAGAAAAGACTGCTTGTGGTCAGTCACTCATAGACCAGAGCACAGGCCAGGAAAAGAGTAAACACCTTGCCCCTTATCATACCAACTTGGAAGAACTGAAAATTTACGGGTCCCTAGAAGTATCTCTGAAAACAGCTGTACAAACTCCTGTAGCTTGGGACAGTACATTCTCCACATTGAAAGCAGACTCTTACCTTAACAAAGAGTTTAAAACTCAAGTAATTGGCCAGGATCATGAGCAAGCAGCACAAAAAGAGTCAGACTATATTATCATACTTTGCTGACAAAGAAGATCAAAACATACAACCAGAAGAAGACAACAAAGTCAAAGCTCCTACATCCAAAGCCTCCAAGAAAAATGTGAAGCAGTCTCAGATCTTAGAAGAGCTCAAAAGGGATTCTGAGAAGAAAGTAAGAGAAACAGAGGAAAAACTGGGAAGAGAAATGAAAGTGATGCAAAAAAAAATCATGAAAAACAAGTCAACAGCTTGCTAAAGGAGACCCCCAAGAATACTGAACAAAGTTACACCTTAAAAAATAGCCTAACCCAAATGGCAAAAGAGGTCCAAAAAGCCAATGAGAAGATGAATGCCCTAAAAAGCAAAATTGGCCAAATGGAAAAGGAAGTCCAAATGATTACTGAAGAAAATACTTCCTTAAAAATCAGAATAGAGCAATTGGAAGCTAGTGACTTTATGAGAAATCAAGACATTGTAAAACAAATCCAAAAGAATGAAAAATTAGAAAACAGTGTGAAATATTTCATTGGAAAAACAACTGACCTGGAAAATAGAACTAGGAGAGAGAATTTAAAAAGTATTGGACTATCTGAAAGCCATAATCAAAAATAGAGTCTAGACATTAAGAGGTTATCAAAGAAAACTGCCCTGATGTTTTAGAACCAGAGGGCAAAATAGAAATTGAAAGTATCTACCTATCTCCTCCTGAAAGAGATCCCCAAAGGAAAACTCCTAGGAATATTGTAGCCAAATTCCAGAGTTCCCAGGTGAAGGAGAAACTATTGCAGGCAACCAGAAAGAAACAATTCAATATTGTGGAAACACAATCAGGCTAACACAAGATTTAGCAGCTTCTACATTTAAGGACGGGAAGGTATGGAATATAAGATTACAACCAAGAATCACCTACCAAGCAAAACTGAGTATAATCCTTCAGGGGAAAAAAAATGATCATTCAGTGAAATAGAGGACCTTGAAATGTTCTTGATGAAAAGATCAGAGCTGAATAGAGAACTTGACTTTCAAACACAAGACTTAAGAAGAACATGAAGAGGTAAACAGGAAAGGGAAATCCTAAGAGACTTGTTAAGGTTGAACTGTTTACATTCTGGTATGGAAAGATGATATTTATAACCCATGAGGCCTTTGTCAGTATTAGGGTAGTTGGAGGGGGAAAAAATCTATATGTATGTATATAGATAGATAGGTAGATAGATAGAGGGCACAGGGTGAGTTGAAGATTGAGGAATCATATCTGGAAAATAAAATTAAAGGATGAGAGAGGATCATATTAGGAGAAGGAGAAAGGGAGAGGTAGAATGGACTAAACTATCTCACAAAAAAACAGAAAAGAAAAGTCTCTTACAGTGGATGGAAAATGGGGGAAGGTGAAGGGAATGAGTGAATCTTATTCTCACAGGGTTTGGCTTAAGGAGGAAATAACATACAAACTCAATTGGGTATGGAAATCTGTCTTACTCTACAGGAAAATAGGAGATGAAGGGGACAAGACAGCAGGGGGATGACAGAGAGGAGGACAGATTGGGAAAGGGGGTAATCAGTAGTAAATACTTTTGAGGAGGGACAGAATTGAAAGAATAGAATAAATGGGGGGGGCAGGATAGGATTAAGGGAAATAGAGTTAGTTTTTCACAACATATTTACTACGAAAGTGTTTTCCATAACTGCACATGTATAACCTATATTGAGTTGCTTGCTTTTCAATGAGGGTGGGTGGGAGGGAGGAAGGGAGAAAATTTGGAACCCGAAGTTTTAAAAACAGATGTTTTAAAAAAATGTTTTCACATGCAACTGGGAAATAAGAAATAGAGGGAATGGGGTACAAAAATCTATCCTGCCCTACAGGAAAATAGAAGGCGAAGGGGATAAATAGAGGGGGTAAGAGATAGAAGGAAGGGCAGGCTAGGGCAATGGGTATTCAGAATTCATGCCATCTTGGGGTGGGGGGAGGGGTGAAATTGGGTTAAACTTTGGAATTCAAAATCTTGTGGAAGTAAATGTTGAAAACTAAAAAGAAATAAATTTATATTAGAAAATAAAAACAAAAAACAAAAAGAAAAACAAATAATTCCTTGAAAATTAGAATTGGTAAAGTGGAAGCTAATGATCCTATGAGATAATTGAGAATCATTCAAACAAAATTTAAAAAAATGAAAAAAATAGAAGAAAATGTAAAATACCTCATTGGAGAAACAGCTAACCTGTAAATAAATCCAGGAGAGAGAATTATCAGACTAATTGAAGGCCATGATCAAAAAAAAAATAGCTCAGTACACGCACTCAGGATTACACCTACCATCTACCATCTACCTTCTTAGCCCCTACTCACTTGCTGTTGAATGCTTTTGGAAGAAGATGGACAGCCCTGCTAAATAGTACTAATACACATTTCCATTTATTTAATCCCAACTGGACCCTCATAGATCCATGTTATTCTCTATACTTTTGTTGACTCACTCTTTGTTACATTATCCATAGTATCTTTGGCAAACCTTCTCTACTCTCCTCATCACCATACCTACCCACTCCCTCTATCAGCAGAGAACAATGCCTCATACTCTAATGACTAAATTAAGGGTGACAGCCCTAAAGTACTCTCATCTACTCAATGTTCAAATCCCCTTAATGCTGTTTCCTATTCCTTTCTCCTTTGCTCTAATTTCTGAAGAAGAGGTTACCTTTCCCTTTGCTAAAGTCTACCCCTTTTCCCAGGTCCATGGTCTCATTCCTTTGCATCTCTTAGAGAAACTGTCCTTTAGTTCATTCCCTTCTCTGTATCATGAATCTTTTTTTGGTCTACCTACTCTTTCCTTTCTTCCTTTAAAGATGTCTAGATCTCTCACAACTGAAAGTAGAAGGAAGAAGTGCATTCCAGTGCATGTGAGCTAGTTTATACAATCATAACACAATACTGGCTTCAAAGTAATCATTTATTTTTTTTTTAATTCAGTTGATTGATTGGTCATTTGGTTTTCTATTTGTTAAGATACAGCAAATTTCATTTTTTTTTCAGTACTTGCACATGTGGAACATTGTTGCTCTATTTAGAAATTATTTGTGAAACATAGGCATTAGACTTTTGAGTATACCACTTGTCTTCGGCCTATCTTCAAATACATTTTCTAAAATATTTTTCATCATTTGTAATTTATGATCACTCACACTGAATCCACTAAATACAAAGGTAAGGTGCTTTTCACATAGTAGGTACTTAATGTGTTTATGGAATTACTGACCTAAATTATGTATATGGACTCAGTTCAGAAAATCTTGACACATTTTTTCAGGGAATTTTCTTGTTTTTCTACATTCTTTGCAAGAGATGTAAGTGAATATGTTGCAATTACATCATGCCTTAGTAGAGCATGGGAGAGTTGATATTAGCATAGCTCCATAAATATTTACCTTAGAAGAAGATTGTTTTTTCAAATAAAGTAATAATTAGAGGAAAATAATAATTATTTTACTGGACTTTTTTAATTTTTTTTTTTGCACATCTCCAAATATAACATGTTATAAAAGTCTATGAAATGAGTGACTTTTTTCCCCCATATATTAAATTCTGTGTTTTGATTTTCCAAGAAGGGGAAGGTGGAGTGGATTATAAATTGGATGAGTCTGATGATAAGAATATTTGTCTGAGCCATCATTGTGCCTGATCTGGTTGGTTTCTACGAATGCACTTCAGTTTGTACAGCTCAGGCTCACCTGAACCAACTGGGGGAGGGGTAGAGTAAGGGAGCAGTAGTGATATGAGACAAGAAACCTCTTCACCTCAGGCCCAGACTCTAGGAATCAAATCAGAATCAGATGGGATCTGATTTTAGAAGACTGAGTGCTTGCATCGAATGAAGCCCTGGCAGAACAAGTGAGCATCAGCTCTTTAAGGGATCCATGACAGGATATTCGTTTACGTCATAGCATTTGTTGCCCCAGGAAGGGCCAGAAGTGAGAAAGCACTTATGCAGCCCAAGGCTTTCATGTGGGCTCAGTCTGCAGAGAAGCAAAGACAGGACTGGAGAATCCACACTAAATTTTAAGAACTTCTTTCAGATCGTTGTTACACTTCCTGCTCCACTAATCCCAAGCACTTCCTGCTCCACTAATCCCAAGTAGATTCCCATTAATTCTCCAGACAAGACCAAATGCTTCAGCTATATTTTCCTTTTCCTCCACCCTTTTTTCTCATTTTTCCTCCCATTATTGTTCCTGAACCACCATTTGGAGGAAAGTCCTAGAGAAGTCAATCTTTACTCTCTGGACTTGGCCCCACCCACCTCAGTATTTTTTCTTCTCTCTCACACTTATCAGTTTCCTTTTATTTATCATCTTCTCATTAGAATATAAGCATAATGGGAAATTATAGCCATCTTTTTACTTATATTTGTATCCTCAATACTTAGCATAGAGCCTGGCACATAGTAAGTGCTTAATAAATGCCCTCTAACTTGTTGACTTACTGACAGATGAAACAGATCTTAGGCCTCATAAGGATTTTAATTGGATTAAGTTAGTGAAGAAGACAGAGATAAAAAAGAAAATGATAATAAACAAGGACATAACTAAATCCCATGAAACTGATGTAACTTTCTGAAATATCAGATGCCAACTACCATGAATTAATCACACTGGAGATATGCTAAAATCTGATTCAATAAATTATAAATTTAAAAATAGGTACTAATGATAGTAGCTATGTGACCCTGGGCAAGTAACTTAACCTTGTTTGTTTCAGTTTCCTGATCTGTAAAATGAGCTGGAAAAAGAAATGGCAAACCCCTCCAGTATCTTTGACAAAATAACCCCAAATGGGGTCATGGAGAGTCAGACATGACTGACATGACTGCAAAACAAAAAAAAAATGATAGATTTTATTGTGAGTAATGACATGGCAGAAGTAAAAATTAATATTAATCTGACTCAATTTTTAAAAATAGCAATAACTTTCAAAATATAGTTTTAGCTCTCCTTTATAATTGAGGTGAAATGGAAAAGGGAACACACTGATGCATAACTATGCAATCCAGATGAAGATATTTGGCAATTATAAATGGAGATGTCCGCATGAGCATGGAAGAAAATGATTTATGTTTTTGCTTTAAAACATGGGCACTTGTCTGGCATATAAATAGATATTTTAGAAGCCTGTGCAACTCAGCCAGAACTGAAGAAATATGAGAGACCTCCTGAGAGACCCCTGTCCCCTTGAGATTTCCTATTTGATTTTCATATCAAAGAGATTTGGCTCAGTATTCTGATGCCCAGCCAGCTGGGCCAAATTGAATATCCAAACATCTTTAGTTTCTCCTATCAAAAGCTGAATTCTTCTCTATGGATGTCAGAAAATGATGATAATATCCCCATTGAAAATGCTACCCATCTACTTTTTTATACTCATGGTTCATACTTCAATTAATTCCATATTCATTTATTTGTCACATTATCTTTAAATCCTAGAATGTTAGATTTAAAAGGAAGTTGCTATATTATGAAGTATAAAACCCTGTCATATTACAGATCAGTTAACTGAGGCCTAGAAAATAATCACATATATATGCACATGTATATCACAACAAGATATTCACGATGCTTTATATCTGTACTATCTCATTTGTTTTTTGGTTTTTATTCTGAATTTAATGCCAAATGAAAGAAGTATTTATATAAATATATATATATATATTATATAATACATATGTATGTCTATATGTGTAATATATATACATGCAGATTATACACATATAAATGCACATACACACACACATATAGCTCAGCAGAAAAAGAGAACTATACATGGAATTGTAAATATGTATTACATACAGCTTTCTTCTTTTTAAGAATATAATAAATTTAATATAAGTACTAAGTTATGGTGGTTACTTGTAAACTGTCTTGCTTATGTTTTCTTCTGTATTTTCTTCTATTCAATTCTATATAATTTGATTTGAACCTCCTGGTGGTACCATAACTTAGGTACTGTATTCACTTTTATCTCCATTTCTTCTATAAGGATACTAGGCTCAGATAAGCCCATGGTCACAGGGTAAGTGTCAGAGGTGGGATTTGAACCCAGGCTTTCTTGACTCCCCAGACAGCACTATAATATGCCACACCAGCTTTTAACTGAGAGGAAACGTTGCATTGTGAGAGACAATGTGTTATAGTGAATATAATGCCGAATTTGGAATCATGCATCCTGGGTTTAGATCCTGCCCCCCCACTGAAAAAGTTGTTTATCATCTAAACCTGAGTTTCTTCTTCTGTAAATGGAGGTGATAACACCTGTAATACCTACACCATCTGCATTTTTGTGAAGCTCAAATCAGATAAGAGATGTGTATATGTATGATGCTGTATTAATGTAATCTGCTATTATTATTTCCAAGGATGCAAAAATAAAATTTATGACAGAATTGGAATTGTAACTCATGTTTCCCGTGCTTTCTCTACAGAACTTTGCTTCTTTATATCATATTACAATAGGATTTCACAATTGTTTAGTGACCCTCTAGTGACCATAGTACTATAGTATCTTTTGCAAGGAATATGAAATAAGTGTCACCCATGGTTCCTGCCTTCAGTTGTATATTAAGAACCACTCGAATTAAAATGTTTAATTTAAATTAGGATAGGTAGATGGCACAGTGTATATAGTGCCAAGCCTGAAGTCAGGAAGACTCACCTTCCTGAGTTCAAATTTGGCCTCAGAAGTTTACTAGCTATGTGAACCTGGGCAAGTCTCTTAACCCTGTTTGCGTTAGTTTCCTCAACTGAGAGAGGGAAATGGAGAGGGAAACGGTAAACCACTCCATCATCTTTAGCAAAAATCCCAAATGGAGTCACAATGAGTCAGACACAGATGAAATGACTCAACAACAATAACTTTGAAAAGCTTTCAGTGTCTCTGGTTGTTGATAGACATGATTAAACAGGCATTTTAGCTACAGAACTATAACAATTTTGGTGCTATATGATCCCTGACTAACAAGGCAACAACCCATGAAGGAGATACTTCAAAAAATACATTACAGACCTGGGTAGCTTCAGCGACTCAATTTACTCACCAATGACTTGTCTATGCTTTGCTTTGTTTTGTTTTAAATACCCCACAGGTAATCAGGTAGCTTGAATTATCCAGGGTTCCAAATGGGACTGAATTCTAGGCAACCATCAAAGACAACGCTTTGCAGAGCTATGCCATTCTTTGACTGGTGCCAGTTTATGTGGTAAAGATGCAAAGTGCAAGATATTCTCATATCCTGAAACTAGAAGGAGAGGAGATACATGTTATAGTTTATTTAAAAGAATTAAATTGAAATTTAAAGGAGATTTAAAGGAAAGTTAGCACTTACCTGTATGAAACAGATGAAAAATCACAGGAAACATTTAGAAATTGAGATAAGCCTAGGTAATACCAGGCAATTTTAGTTAAATTTAGAGCAACATCTTATATCTTCAAATTTCACTGGCACTTTAATCATATTTTTGCTTTTTTATTCAAGGCAAGATGTCTCTGATTGGCTGCTGCCAAATGATGAGCAATATTAATAAGAGAATCATACAATATTGAGTGTTGCATTCTGATGGAAACTTAAATGTTCTTAAAGGAAATGGGGCATTAAAATATGGTTGAAAATTTAGTCCTTGCAACTCATTGTAAGTTATAGCTTTCTGCCTAACAGCTATAACTTATGGGTGTTCTTTCTCCTTTTACTGTGTTTGCATTATGTTACAAGAGGCATTAGTTGAACTTTGGACTATGTGTTTCAGAGTTGTAGTTGGGTTGGGGCTAGTTTTCTTTTATTTTCTTTGTTTTCTTTTTATAAAACAGGAATTAAATGATATAATTTTGGTGATGATTGATTCCTCTGACAAAACAAAACAAAAAGAAGAAAATCATGCAGCCTACTAGGGAAGTAAAAATAAACAAACAACAAAAACAAAACTTATGCTCCCCTCACTCTTCAGCTGCAAAAGTAACGCACATTGGCTCAGCATTCACACTTGTCAGTTCTTTCAGTATCTTGTAACTAGTTTGGTCTGTGTCTGCCAAGTAAGACTCTTAGAGGGCTACTTAAGTATGCTTGTTTATTATTGGGTCCAACTAATAATAAAAATAGCTAATAATAGTAGCTTACATTTATATAGTTCTTTAATTTGATATGTACTGCATTACTGTACATAATTAATATTATACATTATTTTACTTATAAAATAACTATTTTTTATGAATTTTTACAGATGTTAGTTCATTTTATGCTTACAACACTCTTGGGAGGTAAGAGCTATTATTATCTCCATTTTACAGATGAAGAAATTCAGACAGACTTTACCAGGGTCATATACCTAGTGTCAAAAGCCATATTTGAACTCAGGTCTTACTGATTCTATCCACTGTGCCACCTAGATGCCTCATTCACTACCCATTCACCAATTTTATTTTCCTATTTCTAAAACTATGATCATTCTTCTTATCAAACTGAAGCTTTTAAAAGTATTAAATTGTTCTGTCTTCTCTATATTTTTTGTTTGTTTTTCTTCCAACTCCCAGCACAGTGCTTGGCACATAACAGATTCTTAATAAATGCTTCATAGTTGATTAGATTATTCTTTTCTCTACTACAACTCTTTTATGTAAGTTACATTTGTTGTCCTTAGTGTTCATTATCAACTTGAGCTCGTTCTAGCTTTGGTTGGTCTTAACTCATTCTTGCAGGGTTATGCTAAACTTTTCTATTTGTTCTTCCCCCCCCCCCATCTTTGTGTTCATCTTTAGTGGATATTTTCAAAACCTGTGTATCTGTATCACTGTCCTTTGATAGGCAGGTCCCCTTTCTCTTCCTCAGTGAAATGTTTCTCTTTGTAACCTGTGAGACCATTACTTAGAGGTTTCCTCTGCTCTCATTTGTCCTGAAGAAACACCGGCAATGACAAATATTTACTGATAACCTTTGATGTGTGTGGCTCAGGTGCAAGGAGTTGGGCTGCCACAGGGACTTCCCATTCTTCTTCTTCTTTGAAATTTATGATAATATTTATTGTGGGGTTTCATTAACTTCCTCTTTATTTTCTTACCAAATACTTTTATAAGCCTGGAACTTCTAGAGTCAGTTCATAAAGTCAGCAATCAGTCAATCAGCTGCCTGGCACTGATACTAAGACAACTAATGCTTGTGTAAATTCTGCAGCATTTAAAATGCTACATTGCATATATAACAACTTTACTGTATAGGTTATGGGTAATATTTAAACTATATGAGAGTTTATCATATAAAAAATAGATGAACAATTAGTAATTTATTGAAAACAACATGAACTAAGTGCTTTGGCATGGTATTCTTCAACTGTATATTAAGTGTTGCCTCATGGTATTTTTATTGTGCATGAATTGTCATCTTGATTGATGGGCAGCTATTTTTATAAATGGAGATATAAGCATGACTGTGTTTGTGTAGTATACATACAATAAACAACTATGTCAATATTGAGAAAAATGGGAATTGTTAACTTCCAGAATTGCTTCAGTGGATATCATATTGCTGCATATATGATAATTTTTATTAGCAATAATAGCTAAAATATATTTAACTGTTTATAGTTTAAAAATGCTTTCCATACTATACAATGTCATTGGTGAGGATTCTAGCAAACAATCTGTCAAAACTAATCATCTCTCTCTCTCTCTCTCCTAATCCCTATCTCTACCTTCATCTCTATTTTTATTCTCCCCTTGTATCTCTATCCTAATTCCTCTCCTTATCCCTATCCCCTATCCCCTGTTCCTGTCTCTGTCTTCATCTCTTTCTCCATCTTTATGCCCATTTCTATTTTTCTGTCTCTCTCTTCTTGTCTTCATCCTTATTCTAATCTCTACATTTCTACTGTCTCTATCTCTTTCTTTTTGTCTCCACCTCCACGTGCATCTCTATCCCTATCCATGTATATAAACATATTTCTATAAATGTCATCACAAGGGATTTGGGGATCACTTTAGTGACTTTCCAGTCAGCAAATGCCAGGAGTTTGAGCATTTGTCCATTAACTGAGTATAGTCATAGGATAAATCTCATGCAATGAAACTCACATAACTTTCCTAGAGAAAGGGCTAGAAATAGCATGCTTCTGAGCTCTCAGACATATTTCTAGCTCAGTATGGACTTATAAACATATCAAAATGAATTCTAATTAAAAGAAAATATAGTTTTAACAACAACCTTGAAGACACCCCACAAAGAATATTGATCTAAATTAAAAATCAGTATCTTTTCTGCAGCCCAACTTGACTTATTTGGCAAGAAGTCCTATCACCTATGAACCAATTACAATCCAATTCCATGAGGATGGAAAGAGAGAGAGAGAGAGACAGAAAGATAGAAATAATGATTTGTTGCTGAGAGTCAGGTCAGGGCAAGAGAGAGAGAGAGAGAGAAAGGACAGAGTCAGAGACAGAGGCACACACACACAAAAAGAGACAGAGACAGAGAGAAAGAAATGGAGAGAGATACAGAGAAGCAGAAACAGAAATACAGAGATGAAGAGATAAATTAAGATAAAGAGATACAGGAAGACAATGAGAGAGACAAAAAGAGAAGTAGAACAAAGGCAGGGTACAGGCAGACAAAGAGAGATAGAGAAATTGAGAGTGAGAGACAGAGGGAGAGAAAGCAAGTACAGGCTTAAGGTGGCCTTGTAGGAGGCCAGAACTTGAAAGAAAGATTAGAAGTCCTTCATGTACCTTTTCACTGCTTCCTGTCTAGTTGTTTGTAACCAAATGATCTCTTTTATTAGCTCTTCTATAGTCTGTCTCTTATCTCCCCTTAAAAATTTGCAGAAAAATTATACTTTCTGCATACTGATCTCAATGATTGATTTGATGATTCGGGGAGCTGCTGCCCCTTTTTAAAAACTAGAATAACTTTGAATAAAAATTTTCTAATCTTTCTGTAGTGGAAAGCTGTTGCTTCCATGTAGTCAGTTACATGGCCTAGTCTTGTCCCTTTTTTTCTGAGGACTGTTCTTTCTGGAACTAGAGTGTCCAGTAAGAGGGAGGAGATTACCACTATAGGTATTCCTATTCTGGTGATTCTAAAGTAATAATATATGGATCAACAATGCCAATATTGTCAAAGATAGCTAAGTAGATAGGCTTCTGAGAGCACGTGTACACAATTGTAAATGTGTATGTGTGCAGGTGGTATTCATGTATGTTTGTATGTATGTATCATCTGCCTTTTTTTTTAAGCAGTAACTATGATTTTATGGAATAAGTAACTCCCAGGACAGAAACTTCATTCACCATCAAATAACAAATTTGCCTATAATTTATAGTCTTAAAGCATTGTCAAAGGCACTGAAATATTCAAGTGACTTTCTTTTGGTCTTAGAGTTAGTATATATCAGAGAAATTACTTGAACTCAGATCATCCTGACTTCATGATCATTATCTATTATCTCACAATGACTATGTGTGACTATATACATAATAAATATATGTATGCAAGTATACCTCAATAATAACGTATTCAATATTACGATACTTCTTCAAGGTCCTACAAATGATAAAATATGTTAAAATTCTTAACAAAATTTTAAATGGCCTTCAAACAGCCTTAAACTTCCTAGTCTTTCTTTTTCCTTTTCTTTTAGTTTGTGTGTATGAATTCTGTATAAACTTTCAACAAGTCAAAGCAACTTGAAGGTAGATTTTTCATTTTGAAGATACCAATGAGATTTCAGTAACTAATGCGAAACTCAATCCAATCAATATCACATTTTATATATATATATATATATATATATATATATATATATGTTCTTTCTTTCTTTAAGGTCAAGAATCACATCATCTGCTCAGTTACATCTGAGAGAGGTGAAGTAAATAGGTGCAGAACCAACCACAAAACACACCCATCCAATGAAATTGTGAGGTTGTGACTAAGACAAGCAATTTCCCAACGTTACTGCATGAGTGGAAGACAAGGGTATTGTATATTTCTGTATAAGTCTAACAGTGACTCCTAAACTGTTTTTTACTATGGTTGAAGGAAGCTGACTTTTACCTCAAAGTCAAAATGTGAATAAAAATAGCTATGGTTGGTTTTCTTTTGATAAGTCGTGGAAAAATAGACACTTCCTGCTTACATTACTGTATGTAGTGGAAAGGGAGATTGCTTTTTTTCTTACTTTTTAAAGAAGGTGAATTTTGATTACTGAGTTAGCAATGATAATTAGGAACAAAATTTGTGCTTAAGCTATCACTAATGCCAATCAGCAAGATAACATTTTGAAATGTGCAAATAAAGTATACACATCTGTAAGTATTCATATATATTTGATTACAGGTAGATAAGATATCTAAATTTTTGTTAGATGTTTATAATAAGATATAAAAATAAATAAGTGCAAAAAGATAAAAAATAGATGTTTCCTTTTTATGTACATATGTTTGATTTGGTTATAGTAAAATATAATGATTTATGGCTTATTCAGAGATAAACTTGTTAATTGAAGGTGTATTATAATTAGGCTTTAGTATAAATCAATGCCATTAATGGAATCTTTGGTGGTTTTGTTTTTGTTTTTGATTTTTAATCAAATTTATATAGAGTGACAAAGAAATGTACAGATTATAATTCAAATCCATGGGAAAAAGAAAACTTTTTAAACAGAACATTCAAATATATAATTGTGATGGGGGAAAAATAATTCTATAGTGCAGTCTTTAAAGAATTCTCTGGAAATCAGGATTAAAGTATGAAACAGAGTAGCAAACACTAGTCATGGAGACTACTGTATATATGTATTTTTCTTTTTTTCCATTTTTTACTGACAAAAGTATAATCAAATGTCATATACGAGCAAATGAAATTCATTGGACTAGAAAAATAAAAGGTCTATTCATGGATGCATTAGAATAATAAAAAAGAATGATGTTTATAAGCAGAGATCTTAAATACCCTTGTAGTGCAAAATGACCACTTTATAACACTATTTAAAAATCAGTCATTGATAACAGAACCTTGAATGAAGACATTAGAGACTAAAGAGCAAAAAGAACTGAAAAATCAGGAAATTATAATTTTGGGGGAGAAAGCCTCAGAGGGAGGAAAACAAATACAGCTGAAGACAATTAAATACCTGTAGAAATGACCTCACACATCAATACAGGTTTCAAAGATTAAAATACGCTCCTTTGGAATTACTGAAAAAAATAAATAAAGTTCTTCCTATTTTGGAAAGGGAATGAGAGGACATCTAGTGTGACCCATAAGTGACAAAAGAATTACTCCAGAAATTATGCAGCAAGTGGTGATCTAGTCTTCCTATGATAGGAAACCCACTTTTGAAGAAGTCACCCTATGTATGTGTTTGTGTGTGTATACATATGCACACACCATACACACACACACATACATACATACATTATATATACATATATACATACACATACATACATACATATATGTACATATGTGTGTATGTGTGTGTGTGTGTGTGTGTGTGTGTGTGTGTGTGTGTGTGTGTGTGTGTATATATATACGCTCCCTCTTGACTCAAAGGAAGGGAGTGACCAGGGTTGTAAGGAGGTGTTTTAAAACTCCTTAATGATCAATCACCAAACCTCCAAAATCTACCAAGACATTTTTAGCTTTTCTAACTTTCTCCTGTAACCTTCATGAAGGAGAATTCAGGGGTGTAGAGGGAAGGGAGTAACTAAGTCTCAAGAAGCCAAAAAGCAACTGCAGTTTTTCCCAATTCTCTAGCTCTTAGAGAACTGACAGAATTAGGCATACACTTCCAGACAGGGTGTCCGTCCTTGTCCTGTATGCTGTGGAAAGTGTACCTAGGTCCATGGCCTCAAATCGACCTAGTGGACTGAGACTGAGAGCATCAGGCCAAGAGTGAGACAGCCTCTTAACTTTCTGCCCGAAAAGCACCTCCAAGCCTTGGTGCTTGGAGAGTGACCCCAACTGCAGAACAAGAAAAGAGGGGAGGGGGGAGGCTTACATACCTGCCAGTCTTGGCTGGAGAAGAACTTGGGGTCAGGCAGTTTCCTTGTACGGGCCACCAAAATGTTGAAGTTTAGTGGTTCAGGGGTCCTGGGACCCTAAAATCACAACATGCAGTTCCTGTCTGAAAGAATTTGACCCAAGCCTTCTTTCAGCCAAAGACAAGGTCCACCAGAACATCTGTCATATTAGGCAGACTCTTAAGGAGTCTGAATGTTAGTGTCAAGATATTGGCTAGATTTTAAGAATCTAAGCTGTGGCTAGATTACAAGAATCTAAGCCTGTTCTTTATATCTTTAAGGAGAACTTTGTAAGTGAATCTAAAAATTCTTTTATATACTTTGGGAGGTTGATTCCCAAACATTTTGTGCATTTTGTAACAGTTTTGAATGGGATTTATTTTTCTTCTATTATTGTTTCTGTTTTGTTTTTAATATATAGACATACTGTGGGTTTTTGATGATTTATTTTTCAGTCTGGTATTTTGCTGAAGCTATAAATTATCTCATTATCTTTGCTGACTCCCTGGAGTTTTACAAGTAAACCATTAACAAATATGAATAATTTTAAGTCCTCTTCACCTCTCATTATTCTTTTAATTCCTTTCTCTTGTCTTATTATGATAGCTAGTATTCCCAGGACTACATCAAATGATAGTGAAGAGATGGGAATCCTTGCTTTATTCCTATATTTATTGAAAAAGGTACTAGTGTATTATTACAGATGATATTTGTTTTTAGACTTGGATAAATGTTTATGATGATATAAACTGTGCATTTACATTGTAGAGATTTTAGGATAAGAGAGTGTTGCATTTTTAAAAAGATTTTTTTACATCTATTGAGCTATTCATTTTAGTTGTTTTTGCTTTTGATATAATTATGTTAATTTTTTTCTTATTTTTTAATTATCTTTATATTCACGGTATAAATCCAAATTGATCATATTGAATGATGTCTTGGATAAATCACAGTAGATTGATAGAATTTTGTTTAAATTATTTAAATCATTGTTCATTAATGAAATTGGCTTATAGTTTTTTTTCCATGTTTGATCTTTCTGTGGTTCTTGTATTAAGACTTTATGTGCCTCCTAAAAAAGATTCTGATGGGGTGCTTTTTTTTTAGGTTAATTGGGGTTAAGTGACTTGCCCAGGGTCACACAGCTAGTACATGTCAAATGTTTGGTCTGAGCCCAGATTTGAATTCAGGTCCTCCTGACTTCAGGGCCAGTGCTATATCCACTGTTCCACTTAGCTTCCCATGATGGGGTGCTTTCTTTATCATTTTTTAGAATAATTTGTGAAGTACAGATACTAATTGTTCTTTAAATAATTGATTCTTGTGAATTCATGTTGTCCTGGAGATTTTTCTTTGCTAGTTCCTTTAAAGTTAAAACTATTTACTTTTCTGAGACTGGGCTATTTAAGATATCCATCTAGCCTTCTGACAATTTGAATCTTTTATAATTTTGAAAGTATTCCACTGTTCCTTTTGTGTTTTCAATTTTGTTGGAATATAAATCCCTTTATTCATGACTCAAACAGTCAACTATTCTCTGTATTCTTTATATAATCAAAACTTCCAAGGTATCCATTCTAGGACCTGTCCTCTAGGCTCTAACTGGCATGGACATGTAGGCTTATTCTACAGATAGCTGCTTTTCATTGTGCCAGACTCTCAGAACAATGAGAATTCTTGCACATGTCAGAAAGGACACTCTCCTTTGGTAGGGCAATTCCTCCCCCCACCCCCAATCTAAACTCTCCACTGTTGACCTATTTCCTTTCTTTTTTTCTCTTTTTTCTTCTTACTTTTTCTTTCTTTCTTTCTTTTTTCTTTCTTTCTTTCTTTCTTTCTTTCTTTCTTTCTTTCTTTCTTTCTTTCTTTCTTTCTTTCTTCCTTGGAAATCTTTTCTCTCTGTCCATTATCACCTACTCTCCCAGGTTCCAGTTGCCTCCAGGGGTTTGAGGTCTTTCATCATCCTAGAATCTTTGCTACTTTCAGTCCACCCTCCCCACCCCCTGTTTTCCTTTTCCTTCACTTCTGACTCCATCATCTCTGATTCTAGTTTCCCTGAGTTCAAATTCTCAAAGCAGCTCAGCTTTCTTCTATGATGAGAAATTCACAGTTCACCAGCCTAGGTCTCTGCCTCAAATGACTTTAAGGTTGTCAGAATTCTATCTAGATGCTGCACTCCTTTTTCAGCTTTGGTAGAATAATGCATAGCTTCCCATGTACCCAGTGTCCTGTGCTAGTGACCTGTCCCACTCCTGTTCTTTAATTTTCTGGCCTACAACCAGCAATGCAGAGCCTGATTTCTCTAATACTGGAAGACACTGGGGTATATGGGTAGGTTTTGTTGTAAGCCCATGTCGTTGGATCTGCTAGAGCAGCCCTGATTTGGGTAGCATGGAAGATGGGGGGAGTGTGCTGGGTGAACTTGGGATTATTGAGCCTCAGTTCCTGGCTTTGTTTTTTTTTTTCCCCAACCTTCTATTTTCCAACCTAGACCAGAAACAGCTGAAGTTGCTTTATCTTTGTCACATAATTTCTCTTTTGAAGAGATATGAGAAGTGATGAAGATTGGAGAAAATATTCTGCCATATTGCCCATACGACCTGGAACTTGCTATATCTTTTCAATAGGTACAACATGAGACTGAATCAATACATTTATTTGATATATCTGTCTGAAAAATAAATAAGATTGATATGGTATGGCTTATTTTTGTGGAAGCCATAACAGCCCTGTTGATCACTTTTTGCTTTTCCATCACCAGTTATCTCCTTAATGATATCTTATAGAATTTTCCAGAAATCAAAATCGAGCTTACCAGGCTATAATGATCAGACCAATACTTCATTTTGTAATTAGCAGGGAAACATTTGATTGCCCAGCTTAGAAGATTTTTTCCTTCATTCTATATGAACTTTCTAACTTCAGTGCCAATAATTTAACAGGCTGTGAGTTCCTTCATTACTATAGGTTGTAGTTTATCTGATGTTAGTACCCAAGGAGAGTTCTTTTGTCCCCTTTTCTTTAACATTCTCTTATTTATCTTAAATTTTTTCTCACCTATATTTGTTCTGTAGAAAATCCAACAAATGTATAAAAAACTCATTTTATCATCTGTATTAGATTCTTATAATATTAAATTCAACTCATGTGCTTCTTAAAGGATTATTTCAATCCGTTGTGTTTATTTCATTACTAATTTTTGATTACATTTTCACCATATGTCTTTAAAAATTAAATTGCTTTATGAATTCTCTATGTATTCCCATTAGTATATTTAGTGAGCCCCCATTTTTCCTAATCAGAATTATTCATCTTTGTGTCATCATAATTTCATTCCTGATAATTTCTCATGTATTCTGAAATTATTTTCTCCATGTAGAATTTCAGTCTGCAGGATCGCCTTTTACTTATCATTTTTTTTGAATCTTCTATAATCTAGGTTCCAAAAATTCCAGGTAACAAGTTAATTATTCTTTTTTATTCCTCTTGTATCATTCACCTGTTCTCTTCCAGAGGCACATTATTTAAAATAAATCATTTTTTAATAGAAGAAGAGAAAATCAGCAAAAATAATCAATATGTCAAAAACCTTGATTTTATGTACATTACTGTACATCCTTGCCTAACTCTGCCCCTTATTTCTTGAAAGGATTTGGACAGATGTCTTTCTTATATGTCTTCTTTGGAGTCATACTTGCTATTTACAATTTCAAAATATTTACTTTCAAATTTTTATTGTAATCATTTTTTTATCTCCACTGATGTAGTCATTTTATATATGTTCTTGCCTTCACTTCATTTTCATCAGCTCATGTTATATTTTTCTGCCTTTTTATGTTCATAATTTCTTATAGCAGAGTAACAATCTTTTTCATACATGTACTACTCATTTTTTAACCATTTACTCATGAATGGGCAACAATTTTATTTTTAATACTCTATTACCACAAAAAGTGATGCTATACATATTATGGTGCATACGAAGCCTTTCTTTTCGACAATGACATCTGTGGAATTTGTGCCTCATGAATTAGTCTCTGGGTCAAAGAGTATGAACAGTTTAGCCACATTATTTGCATAATCACATATTGCTTTCTAGCAATATGTTAATAGTGGTAAATTTTTTAAGAACTTTTTTTTCATATTCTTTGATCACATTTTTTTCTGTTATGGCTTTTGAGTATATTTTATTCTTGTTTATTTATGTATCTTGAATACCAAAAACTTATGAGAAATATTTGATATGAAATTTTGGGTTTTGTCACATGTTTTTTTTCCTTTTTTTTTTTAAGGCAGTTGGGGTTAAGTGATTTGTCCAGGGTCACACAGCTAGTAAGTGTCAAGTATTTGGTCTGAGGCCAGATTTAAACTCAGGTACTCCTGACTTCAGGGCCAGTGCTCTATCCACTGTGCCACCTAGCTGCCCCCTTTTTTCCATAGATGGTTTAGTTTTCTTTTGTCCAAAAGTTTTCAATTTAATAATCAAAATTAATGATTATGTATTTTGTCATTGACCCTATCCCTAGGAATTAATCTACCCATTCTTATGCAAAGTATGTTATTTGCTTCACTTCCAATTTTTTTTAATGATGTGATCCTTAATATTAAGGTCATGAATCTGATTTTGAATTATTATCAAATTTGGTATAAAATTATAGTTTCAGCTCAGTTTATGCCAGATCACTTTCCAGTTTTCTTAGAAGTTCATGTCACATACAGAGTTCTTTTGGGTTTATAGAATAGTGGATTGTTGACTTTAATTTTTTTTTTGATTCTCCTGTATCTAGTCTGTTCCATTGATCTGATTTTTTTTTTATCAATACTAAATAGGTTCCATGATTCCTACTTTGTAATATAACTTGAATTTAAAAGCATTATTCCTCAGTCATTCATACTTTTAAAAAATATCATTTAATGTTCTAGATCTTCTGTTTCTCTGTCTATTTTAAAGAACTCTATTTCCCTTAAATCTTTCCTTCTGGGAATTCAAATATTCAAAGTTCCTTCTCCTGATTCTCATATGGAATAATCTAGTGGACTTTTAATGTTCTATTGGCCTTCCTCTTGATTTTCTCCAGATTTTCAGTGCCCTTCTTAAAATATAGTGCACTGAACTGAAAATAGAACTCCTGATCATTAAGGCATAGAAAATAGAATTATTGTATTCCTAGCTATAAACGCTATTCACTATGCCTGTCAACATAAGTTAAAAATGTATTCATTTCTTTGGCTTTCACATTTTGCCATTGACATATTTTGCTGAAAACCTATTGAATCTCCAGATATTTTTCACATGAACTAATATCTAGCCATGCTTCTCTTTGTTTAATCCCCGTCGGTTTGTGAAACTGATTTTTCCAATCCAAGTGTAAGAATTTGTGTTTATCATATAAAACTCTATTTTCTTTAATTTGTCATAATATTGTAGCCTCATGTTATTTTTTTTTGATCCTGACCTGTAATTCAATATGCAATTTATCCTTCCTGGGTTTTTGTCATTGGCAGATCTGTTAAGGATGTGTCCTATGCCTTTTTCTAGGCAATGATGATAATGTTGAATAGCATGAGGCCAAGGATAGATCACTGGAATAGTTTTCTAGAGAGCCCTTCCAATTTAGCATATATCCAGGAATGCACTATTAAATATTTAACAACCAGCTCTCTGAAGGGGAAAAAAAGATGTTCATGTCAGGAGAACCAACAAAGCAATCAAGTCTTATAGCATTTGCTGATTTCTAAGAGAAAAAAAAAATTATGAAAACGAAATGAAAATTTAACAATTGACTCTAGAGCCAGTTGAAGATGGCTCCAGTCTACCACTAATATATTTATTAATACTTAGTCTTTTAAGTATTGAAATCAAACGTATTCTTATTTACCTAAAGTATTATAATCCAATCTATTCTGAACCAACTTTATTGTATTATTGACTAGCTTCAATCAGTTCAATAATCCTATTAAAAAAGTAAAAAAAAAAAAAAGGTGCTATCCTGACTCTAGTTTACCAAATATCCTGGAGTTGCAATCCTTTTGACTTTTCTCCTTCACCTCAGGGCAAGGTTAATAGGAATAGTGCCCCAGGATTTCTTAGCACACCAAGCAAATGAAACATGCATGCTCCCTATGCACATCAATCCTATAGGAACTCCTAAATAAATCCTAATGAGGAACCTCTGCAAGAAATAAAAGGTAGCTCCCATTTTTGTACACCATTGTGGAATGTAAAACACTTCAGCAGCAATCTCATGAAATTGATATTGTAAGTATTATTATATTCATTTTTTTGTATATGAAGACATTGAGGCTCAGGGAGGTTAAACAAGTTGCCCACGGTCATGGATAGAAAATTGAGTGGGCGAGAGTCAAACCCAGATTGACTATATCAGTTGCCTTCAGGTGCTCTGTTACACAATCTCATCTCTTAGCAGTAGTAATATTGACTTTTTAATTTAATAGCACCAGTAAAATCATTGCTCATAAGTATGCCTAGAGAGAGAGAAATAATCTCATAATTTTAGGGACTACCAGCTAACCTAGTCACTGCCAGAAAAAAATAGCATGCACTCAAATGTTTGCTGTTACTATATTCTGCAACACCACAGTATTCTTTTCTGTCTAGTCTCCCCAAAGTATTAAATATAAGTGGGTCCCCAAGAAGTCCTTTACCTTTTTAGAGGTAAGAAAGTTCATAATATTTTCTGAAATCTTGGATACATGAAGTGCCCTTAAAAGTCCATATAAATATAGCTGTTACTTTTATTTATACAAAAATAGGCTTTAATTGGTTTCATAACGTGTAAGTGAATGTGTGTTTTATAGAAGCAATGAAGCTGTGAGCATAAATAATTCTCTTATTATTTTCCACTATTAAATATTTGCCAAGAAATGGGCTGAAATTGCTAGTACTTTTATAAGAATAATTAGGTTTTCAGATTAGAAAAGTGAAAATTATGAAATTTTATTGTAACAGTATATCCAGATGCCAAATGAGTAAACTTTATCTCCTTCCTGGCAACATATATTAGGAGGAGAATGATGGTGTCACTGGGTCTAGATGTAGTCTATACCTATACCTATATTTATATACATAAACATGGCAAATCAGGCCCACATTTCCCATTTAACTGTCTCAGGCATTATATTGAATTTCTCTTATTACAGGCTATATGGTGATTAAAGCAAATGCTGTTTTTTCTTCAATTAATGGCAAACAGCCAAATGTTTTTCTCCTTCAATTTCTCACATCCATCACTAGAATGCTGATACTTGCTTAGTTAATACAATAATTATGTCCTATTTTACATAGGCTGTTGCTGTGTTGGCTTCCAAACCAAAGTTCCTAAGGAAAATTGCAAAACAATTAGACAACTCACTATATTATTGTAAGAGCTTTTATCTCCTGGTGTAGTTTCCTTGAAACCAAACAGGTTGAAGTAAAAACTAGAAGTTGTTACAGGCTCCTTTTTTAGATTTACCTTTTAAAGCCCACAATGATGCCTATAAGGGCAGCCGTTATTCTGATCTTATTGCCACACCTTACCCTATAACCTCAAATTGTGTTGCAGGTTTATATTGTTTAATATTATACATGTTAATGCACTCTTTAAGATACAACAATCTGTTTAAATGAGTAATGTCTCTATCTTCTGATTCTAGATAGTTATTTTTCTAATATCAGATGACATTTTCTAATCCCACATCAAGAAACGCCAAGATAAAGGTAAATGATTTGTTGTCCAACTAGGATTAACATTTTATTAAGGAATTTTAGCATTCTTCAATTTTCTATCAAGTAGAATACAACTATATATATATTTATATATATATATATATATATATGACTATGTATGTATGCACACACACATATAGTATATATGTATACACTATTGTGTATATATAGAAATAGAAATAAGGGAAAATTGTATCCACTGCAGAAATGAATATCATTATTACACAAATGAGGGAATTACTTAATGGTTTATGCCACTGTGAAAACATTATGAAATTCCCTGACAAAGGACATGTTTACCATGTCCCAACAAGGATGTCTGCTTCTGTAATTTTCTCTGCTGAAAAGACACATAGGGGAGAATAATATTTACTGTGAGTTTTTCAGTCTGGCTCAGGGATTGTCTTATTAGGTCTAGCTGCTGCTGAAAACAGCAGGCAATAAGTTTTCCTAGAGATGCTTGGAAGGACCAACTCGGTGTTTGTTGGTTTCCTTTTCCAGGTGCCTTGCTCTGTTGGGTGACATATCACACTATAGGCTTCTTTCTCATTTGCCCTTGTTTAAGCTGACATTGTCATTCATGACATCCCTGGACAATAAACAGCAGTCTAATGTCATTTCTCTAATTACCTGGCATCCAGTTATGATCTTGAATCCCCATGAGTCCATAACTGCTCTCAGCATGACATTTAATAAAAATATACATGTGTGAATACATCTCCAGAAACCAGTAGTTTGATAAGTGTGTTAAAAAACATTTACAAAGTATGTACAACTGAATGAATAAAATCTTTGATATATTTAATACCTGTTTTGGAGCAAGCTTGTGTTTCCACTGAGTTAAGATCTCCCAATGAGTAAGCTCACTCTTTCAATACAGAACAATTATTCAGACAATAAGCATTTATTAAGTCCTCCAATGTACTAGGAACTGTACTAAGTGCTCGGCATACAAAGGAAAGCAAAAAGACAGTTATTTCTCTTGAGCTCACAGTCTAATAGGAAAGGTAACATGCAACAACCATATACAAATAAGCTACATACAAAATAAATTTGAAATAACCAACAATAGGAATGCCCTAGAATCAAAGAAGATCCTGAAAGGCTTGCTGTGGAAGTAAGAGTTTAGCTGGAATTTGAAGGAAGCCAGGAGACAGAGATGGGGAGTCAGAGAATTCCAGTCATGGTGGAAAGCAGCAAAAATATCCTGAGTTGAGAGATGGAGTATATTGTGTGAGGAATGGCAAGGAGAATGTCATGGATCACAGGTTATGGGGAGGTGTAAGGTGTAAACAGAGTAGAAAAGGTGCATGTGTTTGTGTGTGTGGGGGGGATTATAAAGGGCTCTGAATGCCAAAAAGATTTTATATCCTGGAAGTCATAGGGAGTCATTGAGAGTTATTTAGTGGGGTGTGACATAATCAGACATGAGCTTTGGGTAAATCAGTTTGACAACTGAGTGAGGCTTGACTAAAGTGGAGGAAAAACAAAACAAAACTTGAGGCAACCAGTAGGCTATTATAATAGTCTAGGAGGGAGATGATGAGGGCCTGAACCAGAGTAGTGGTGGTTGTCAGAGAAGAAAAGGAGGCATATTGATGTTACAAAGGTAGAATTGATAGGTCTTGGCAATGTTAGATATGAGGGCTTTGTGTGTGTGTGTGTGTGTGTGTGTGTGTGAGAGAGAGAGAGAGAGAGAGAGAGAGTGATGAACCACAGATGATACTGAAATGTATAGTGAGGATGACTGAGAGCATGATGGCACTCTCCACAGTAATAGGGAAGTAAGAAAAAGGGGAAAGTTTGGGTTTAAAGAAACCAGTTCAGCTTGATATGTTTTCATTTCTTCCCATCCCAGAAAAAGCAGCTGTTCTACAATTTATAGTCTTAGAGAGTTTACTAAAGTACTCAGAATTACTTGTATATGGTAGTAGAGTCAATATGTGTCAGAGGTGGATTTTGAAGCCCAGGCTTTCTGACTCCAAGTCTGACTCTCTGTGTATTTATTATGCCATTGGAGCAGCATTAAATAGATCACCATCACCATCCCTTTCCCCCTCCAAAACAACAATAACAACAGCAACAACAACCTCAATGATACTGAATTTGTCATGATAGAAATACATCTAATTTGTAACCCTATGAGTAATAGGGTTGTTTATTTTACTGGACATTTTAAAATAATTGATTTAATCATGACTAGATCTTTTAAGCAAAGTGTTATCACCAATTCCTTTTATTACATGAGAAAGCCGAGTGACTGTGAAGTTAAGAGTTGAGGCAGTTTGACTCCTTTAAACAGTCACCAACACAGAAAGGATTAGGCTGGAGGAGTCATGGGCTCTATTCCTTTAGCTAGTCCACTAAGTAAGCTGGCCTTAAAATGAACTCAAAGGGGAAGGGGTACTCTTAAGGTATATACTGAGATTACATTGCACTTACTGGGAAAAAATAATAATGAATTCTGTTTTGACCTTAAGAAGTTAAGTAATATGAAGACTCCTTCCAAATACATCTATTATTAAGTGTGTCAGAAGTATTTTTTCACACTTCTGCTCATTGAACCACCAAGTTTCTTTTTTTTCTGTCTCTGTGTGTGTTGGGTCAGTCAGGTGGAATGAAATTAGAACATCTTTTCTTTAAATGTCATAGCAACCACTACTGCTTTATAACTAACCTTCATAGGCCATTTTATATTCAGAGAAAAAGAACTTTTTAGTGTACTGTAGTTACATTTCAAATGATTTCAAATGGATCCACAATGAGTTACATAATTAACTCTTCAGTTGTGTCTACTTGGGATGAATGAATTAAATGGGAAGTAAAAGTTGTGTCTTTAATGAGGCTGTTCTAACAGACGTTAAACAAAAAAATTCTAGCATCTTGAATAGCGCTGAAATCATCAGCCCTAGATGGATGTATTTCTGAAGCACAGAAACTCAGAGAACCAGAAACCATGTAGTCCAACCTAAATTTCAACATGGATGCTCTCTACAGTATCCTTGATGAACTGTCATCTAACCTTCACTAAAAGTCTTTTCTTGAGGGAAGAATCCACTATCTCCCATGACAACCTATTCCACTTGGAGAAAACTAATTGTTAGGAAATTGGTTCTTATTTTGCTTTGGTGGAGGAAAGTTCTACCTACTAATTTTGCCAGAGGGCTAATTTTGCCCTTTAGAACTAAATCAGAAATAAGAATAAGAATAAGAATAATCCCTTTTCTTCATGATAGTTCCTCACTTCCTTGAACAACTATCATTCACCACAATGACAGCTAGCATGCACCCAATTCTAGGTTTTCTTCCATCATGATAAATATTCCTAATTGTAATATAACATTATCTAGAGACTTCTCAACAACTGTATTGCTTCCCTCCTGGATACTTTCCAGATTGCTTATGATTTTCCTAAAATAAGAAACCCAGCACAATAAAGGCCTTTTTATGGCACTTTTGGATTTGCAAACTGCCTAGAAAAAAATGAGTCTACATTGTTTCTTCCAGATTTTCTCCTTTCAGTTACTTCTTAACTCCTTGCTTTTAGGCTGGCAAATTCATCACTTAATTGAAACTGCTTTATTCAAAGGATAAACGATCTCATAAATGGAAAATCTAAAGGCTTCCTCTCCATCCTTATATATCTTGGCTTCTCTGCCATATTTTCCACTACTGAGAACTTTTTTTTTTCTTCCTGGATACTCTCTTTTCTGGATGTTCTCTTCTTTTTTTTCTTACCTGTACAACTGCTCCCTGTCGGTTCCTTTAGCTAGATCATATTCCATACATACTTCACATTCTAACTGTGACTGTGCATTAATACCCTATTCAGAGCTACTTTTATTCCCTCTCAAATGCCTCATTAGTTCTCAGGAATGTAATCATCATCTCTATATAGATGGCTCCCAGATCTTTATATGAGGCCTTAGTGTCTCTTTTGAGCATTAGTACCTCATCAATAACTTCCCACTGGACATTCTGAACTGGTTGTGTCATAGGCTTCTCAAATTCAACATGCCTAAAATTAAACTCATTATATTTTCCTTAAAACCCAGCATTCTTCATAAATTCTCCATATTAATGGTGTGAGTATATCTATGGAGTAAGCTTCCAGTGACTTAGGTATAAAGCCTTTGCATTACATGTGATTTCTCACTCTCCCTCATTCCATGTGTCTGCTTTGGACATGACATAGTTTTATCCATTGTACCTGCACAAGTCTTGTGTTTCTCTTCTTCTATTCACTCATAGGACCAATACTTTAGTTTAAGCCTTTATCACATCTTGCCTGAACCATTGAAATATACTAATAACTGATCTCTCTGCCTCATGTCTTCCTCTTCTCCAATGCATTTGTTACATGATTACCAAAGTCATATTCCTATTCTTAGCATGTCACTCTCCTCCCCAATAAACTCCCAATTGTCTCTAGGATCAAATAAAAACTCTTCTGTTTGATGTTTGAAACACTTTATAACCTATCACCCACATATCTTTCTGGGATCATCATACATTTCTAAACTCCATGGACCCTAGAAGCTTTTAGAAATTATAATATTACTTTTCCTTACAAATGACTTTCCACCTCCCACCACTGTCTTTGCTCAGGCTGCTCCACACACAAAAAATGCATTCTCTAATTTTTATCTCATCTTCTTAGAATTCCTACCTTCCTTCAAAGCTCATGTTGTTTACCATTTTCTACATAAAGCGATCTTGAGTCTTGAGTTTTCCAGGTTCTAGTGATGTTCTTGTATACCTCGCCTCCAAAAAAAGGCCTTGTATTTACTTTGTATATACATATATGTATACTTGTTATTACCCCAGATAGTATGTAAACTCCTTTAGTGCAGAGGCTTTTACAAAAGTAGCAGTGTCTATCAAGGCCTAGGCATTTCGTAAACGTGTATTGTTTGACTAATTTATTTAATGAAGCAATTTAATGTTTGTTTTCCATACAGTAACATTGAGATTCACAACCACCCTGTGAGACAATTGCTAGTGGAATATTGTTCCTATGTGTACATATAAAGAAACATACACTTAGAAATGTTAGATGGCTTGGTTCTGATCATTCGGTGAGGAAGTGTCAGAAGCAGGATTTGAACCCAATAACTACCTCTTGGAAAATATGAAAAATATGTTTCTAGTACAGCAAGAATATGGCCCACTCCCTCTAAGTCTCTCTGTCTCTCTGTCTGTCTGTCTGTCTGTCTCTCTCTCTCTCTCTCTCTCTCTCTTTCCTTACTTTCCTTCCTTCCTCCTTCCCTCCACCCTCCCTCTCTCTCTTCATATCTTGTAAGATTACACCTTTTACTCTTCTAAAATATCCAGATATTTTTCTCCAAAACTGTTGTCTACCCATGCCTCCCTTGTGTTGTTCTTAGGAAGCTCTTTTAGAAAAGCATAGTGTATGAACACACACACATACACACACTTAATAAAAATTTCATGCTAGCACAATGCCTGGACTAGTATTGCTTAATAAATGTTTATGGATTGATTCTTATATTTGGGTCATATTCTAGCCTGCTGAGATTTTTAAAAAATCTTTATCCTATCATCTCACACCACAGTTACCAAAGTGTGATTCAGAGTCTCCAGGCATCCTTAAGATCCTTTCAGGTAGTTTGCAAGATCAAAACAACTTTCATGATAATATTAAGGTCTTTTAATTTTGAATACTGTGTACACACACACACACACACAAGTATATATATAAATATATATATATACATACATATATAATACATACACACACACATA
The DNA here is from genome assembly GCF_003287225.1 of Phascolarctos cinereus. Taxonomy (NCBI): domain Eukaryota; kingdom Metazoa; phylum Chordata; class Mammalia; order Diprotodontia; family Phascolarctidae; genus Phascolarctos; species Phascolarctos cinereus. The sequence continues at coordinate 435,903,858 of NW_027555847.1, read as the reverse complement.
TATATATACATATATATACACACACACACACATATATATATTGTCCTTGATAATTTTTAAGAGTACAAAGGGGTCCTGACATTGCAAAGTTTAAGAACTGATAATCTACTATGTTAGCAATTGTTTTAGTTTTACATCATATGGAAATTAGATAAGTATTCTCTCAATGTTTTTGGCCAATTGTCAAACTTAGTGTTATGCAACATAAATTATTAATAAACCTGAATTTACCACTCACATCAGTTTCAGTTAAGTAAAGTTCTGGATCACATTGAAATAGCAGGTATGAAAGGGTCTGGTAAACCAAATTATAACTCTGAAGATCCAGCCTGTTTATACAATTATTGTTTTATGTGCAAGATTGAACTTTTTTTTTTCATTTTGGGAGGGTTGAATGTGTGTGGGCCCAGATCTGTACTTACAGTTTCATCAGTGTCATGAACTTCCAATATGTAAAATTTCTTCACCATCACAGAATAAAAGGAAAGGCACATGTTCACACAAATGCTAAGTGTCAGAGATATGACTTGAGCATTTCTTCTTAGGCCTATCTTCTATCCATTATACCATACCATATCTCTTGTAGAGTAGCAAGTTTTGAAAAACACAAAATTAATGATTAACTTAGGAAATATATAAAGCCAATTGGGGGGGCAAATTAATTATTTTATTTCTCTTTAATTATATGGAAAATTCAAGTAATGTAAATTCCAGATAATTGCCATGGTTTAGGAAATAATAAAGAAAGTGAAAATGTCTAAAATCTTTAGTGACTTTCCATTGTGCATAGATAATTAATCTGAAATTTAGACTAAAGAAAATGACTTTATATGATTGTTTATCATTAATGAGTTATTTTGATCAGCTCTCTAGTTGAATTTTTTGGTTAAGGTAGATAGGAAACAGGTTGTAAAGTGTTTTAACATCAAACTTGCAAAATTATGCAATGATGGTGAATCCTTTGCTTGGTTATTGGTAGATAAGTTCTGATGCTGCTCTCTGGCAAGTTTAAATGCTATCACCTTGTCTTTTAAGGCAGAGAAAATTTATTTTTCTTTTTAGTCAAGTATAAACAAATTTGATTTCACCTTATAAGAAATAACTTGTCAAAATTAAAGGAGGGATTTATCCAAAGATAAATATTGTGAAAATGAGAAAAAAGCTTCTGCTCTTATATTTAGGCAAGACTAGGCTCAGGAAATACTGCAAATCTCAGTGCTAAATTGGAATAAGAACTCTAACTTCTTATATTCTTTTTTTCTCCCATTCCACTAATGGAATTATGGAATCATAAGACTGCATTGTTATAAAGGGCCCTGATTTATAGTTAGTTTGTCCACAATCCAAATTATGAATCACATCTATACTATTTCTGACAAGTGGTTATCCAATTCCACTTGAAAATTCCCAGGCTGGGGAATCTCACTAGCCTTTGAGGCAGCCTATTTCATTTTTTTCAAAGTTCTAAGCGTTAGATTTTCTTTTTCTTTACCTTAAGACTATCTCACTGCACTTTCCACTCATCTGTCACTTTTCAGGATCACCTACTTTATGTTCAACTAAACACATTTTTTTTAAATGGTACATATTAATAGATTGAGAGGAGATAAGGAATGGACCTGTTATTTCATTGATAGATGAAGTTAAGCAAGATAAACCTACTACTGAAGGTGTGCATGCTCTCTATAATTTATAGTCTCAGAGAGTTTCTAGAATATCAAGAGTTTAACTAACATGCTCAGAGTCACACAGCTAGTGTGGATCAGAGGTATAACTTGAAGCCAGGTTCTTCTGTCTTCAAGGCCAACTTTTAATGTACTACATTACATTTCCTTTAACAATAGTTTGTATCCTAATAAAAAGGATTATGAATTATTCTATAAATCTATGCAATTTATCTATGTTATTTCTGAAAATATTAACTTTATGCATAGCAGATATACTTAATAAGGATAATAAGAAAAAGTAAGCATTGAAAGAAGGTTTAGAATTAAGTCTTTGCTTATCGAGATATTATAGTTGACAGTTTTATTGGGATGAGCCTATCATGGGAAATGATGTTGAGTGGATCATATAACAAGGATGATGGATAACAGATGGGCTGTCTGCCTAATAGATTGGCTGTGAAAGACACACATGCAGAGCCAAGGTAGAGGTCCAAAACTGAAAGAGCAATTAGATGAGCTATTTGGAAAACATGGAAATAGTTCATTTGGGATCATTATGTTTTGTATATGGCAAATCTATGCTCCCTTTGTGATAAGTGATGACAATTCAAATGCTGAGAATTTTAAGACACTCAGTATATACTAGCCAACTGGTTCCAGGAATAATTTATAATGAGATGGGGGAAAGGAAATGGATCTGGGATTTCACTGGTACAGAGAACTCCTATATGAGGATGTTCTTTCTACTGTTTCAGGTTGTCTACTTCTCTATAATTCATGTTAATAGATCATTGTGTAGGGCTTGGAGAGATTAAATGACATGCAAATAGTCATAAAGCTAGCTAATGTAAGAATGGGGACTAGAGCAGTTGACAGAAAATTACCTTTTCTTTTAAGACCTTTGTACCTTATTTGATGTTATCAACCAGCTTATTTTAGTAGTGCTGATAGTGATATGGGTCACTCAGTAAATTTTATTAGATGACGGAGTGGGTTAATTCCCATTACATTGAAATTTAAGAATTACTCAACTTCTTTTGAAATATACTATATTTGGGATTTTGACTTTGTTAACATTGAATATTAGGATCTTGGTTTTTTTTGTTGTGTTTTTTTTTTAATATGGAAATCTTGATTGTAATGCATTGCTTAACTGAGATAGATGACCTACAGAAAAGGACTGGACTTGCAGGCAGAAGACCTGAGTTGATTCTGGACTCTAATATTTTCTAACTGTATAATAATTTTTCTCATCTCTACTATGAGTTTGCTTTTTTGGCTGAAATCATCATATGGACATCAACTTATCATATAGCTTGCTTCTTTACCCTTCAAAGATGCCTGTAAGAGTGCAACCTGATGTGGTCACTCAAACCTAACTTAAAGGGGATCCCTTTTGCCCTTATTTAAGACAGCTTGAGTTTCACTTCATGCATGTTCCACATATCTAGAGCAATACTCCAGTCATCAGCAGCGTGCAATAAAGAGATATCAATGAATTCAGGCTGTGATTGCAGATAATATTCTTAGTCATGTAGCTACTGTGACATGTCTGAGTGTAAGTGAGAGGAGCTATGGGATTTCTTCTATAGGTTGATAGGAATCCCATCCTTCCTACAATTGAAAAGAAATCAACCTGATTATTATTAAGAAGTTTGACACACAGAATGAGGATACCAGAGAACAAGGTTAATATTAGATTTATTTTTATTGATTTATTTTAAACTTAAATACACAAGAAAAGGAAATATTATAAAATGAAATCCAAAATAAGAAAAGAAACAACAAAAACGTCATGTGCACAGCAGAGGATTCAAAACATATGGCAATAAATTTCCATTTCAAGAAAGCTTATTTAATAAATGCTACACATTGTGTTCAGAGCTGTCTTTTCTTTGCTTCCTTATAAATTTTCTTTAGTTCTCTGCTGTGCATTTTTACTTTGTTTTTTTTTGCCCTTCCTCCACCAAAGGCTAATACACACACACACACACACACACACACACACACATATGCTAAGAAATCTATCATCACACTAATATATAGACATATACATTCATATGCATCTATGTAAGACCATATTATCCTTATTCATCCTGTTTCTCTAAGGGTAGATAACATCTTCCTTCATAAGTCTGAAGCATTCCATAGTTTTCTAAGTCCACTAACTCATCATTTCCTATACCACAGCAATATTCCAACCTTATACTTTCTAGTTAATTTAAATAGTCTAAAACAATATTGATTAATAGGGCTGACGTATAATGCAGTTTCCCTATTTTTCTCTTTTGATTAAATCTATTTGAGCTCTAACTTTGTCTGAGATAGTGATTACTACCACTGATTTTTTCCCTAATAAATTCTACTCCTGATCTTTATTTTGTTTGTATGTATTTCTTATTTCATGTCCTTCCTGATTCCTCTTTTTTACTTCTACTCACTCCCTTGCCCCCCCATTACTTAACTTACACCCCCTCCAAAGATCCCTCCCTTAACCTCTTCCCCCTCACCCTTTCCCCTTACCCTCTTGTTCCTATCTGAATTTAGAAGGATTTTATAACTTTCTAAATCTATCTTATCTTACCTATCTACATATCTGTTATTATTCCCTCTTTATCCCATTCCCATTAATCTAAACACCCTTCTATATGCCCTATCTTATTTCCACATGTTCCTATTTCTTCATAAATTTAGAAGACTGTTATTCTCTTCTAAATGTATATACTATTCTCTCTTTAACCCAGATTTGATATGAGTGGGGTTCCCTCTAAAAATGCCTCCTTTATTCTCTCCCCTTTCTATTGCCTTAGACTTTGATTTCTTTCTGAATTTGTAAGACTGTTAGACCCTTCTGGATGATATGTAATTTTCCCTCTTTAACCCATTCCCTAGGAAAGTAGAATTCCAGAACTAACAGTCCTCCTCCTAATCTAATTCTTTTGGGTCAATTCTTCCTCTTGCAAAATCATTTGTATTAACTCTTTTTGCCTTTTCCTAAATGGTTTTACTTTTTAAAATCACATCGTGCTCAGATCTACTCCAATCTTTCTTTCAAACTACCCAACTGCTAATAACAATCTTAGACAAATGTTTTAAATGTCCTTATATAAAATGTGAAAAGTCTGTCCTTATTGAGCCACTTGTAATTAGTCTTTGACATGTACCTTATATTTTGCTAGAATATTGTATGTCAAATTTTCTGTTAAGTTCATATTTTTAAAGAAAAACCTGAAAGTGTGTCAATTCAGTGAATATCCATTATTTTTCCATTTCCATTTCCATTTTCTGGATATGATATTTTCAGCTGCAACCCTAGTTCTTTTGCTCTTTGATATATAGTGTTCCAAGGCCTATGGTCACCTAGTGTAGCCACTGCTAGGTCTTGTGTGATTCTAACTGTGGCTTCACCATAATTTATTTTTTTTCTTTTTGCTCACAATGTTTTCTCCTTGAGCTGGGGGTTTCAGAATTTAACTATGGTATTCTTGTAGATTTTCCTTGTAGGATCTTTTTCAGGTGGTGATAGTTATATTTTTTTCTATCTCTACTTTCCCTTCTTGTTCTAAAGCTTTAGAATAATTTTATTTAATCATTTCTTGTATTATTGTATCAAGATTCTTTTTCTCATTGTAATCTGATCAGATAATCCGATTATTCTTATGTTTTCTTGATCTGTTCTCCAGATCAGTTGCTTTTCTTATGAGATATTTCCTATTCTCTTCTATATTTTTTCATTCTCTCTCTCTCTCTCTCTCTCTCTCTCTCTCTCTCTCTCCCCCACCCCTCCACACACACAAAACACGCACACACACAAACGCACACATATTTTCTTGGTCTCTTACAACTTCACTGGTTTCCCCTTGCCCTATTCTAATTTTCAAGGAGCCATTTTCTTCCTTAAGATTCTGGATCTCCTTTTCTAATTGGTTGACTTTCTTTTCATAATCGTTTTTCTTGAATTGTTTCTATTTTCTTTTTAATTTTTCCTCCATCTTTCTCATGTGATTTTTAAATTCTTTTTTTTTTAATTCATCCATGAATTCTTTTTTGGGCAGGAGACCATTTGACATTACTCTTTTGCTTCAGTATCCTCCTCTGAAGAAAAATACTGATTTTCTCTGTTCCCATAGTAATTTTCTACAATTCTTATGGGTTATTTCTCTTTTACCTGCACATTTTTTTTTATTTGTAGCATCTTATTATTGTCATTGCCTTTAGTTCTGGGATATGGGGGATAGTGCCTCTGGCCTTAGATTCTCCTTCAGTTCTCCCCTCTGGCCTGGAACTGAAACGAAGAGCTCTGTCCTCCTATAAGTGCCCACAGCCAGCAGTGTACCTGCCCCACTGCTCCTGCATTCACCAAGTGTGTGCTGGTTCCTTTTCACCAAGGGATTCATCTCAGCAGGACAGGTAGGTCTGACATCCCTTATCAGCAGAGGTTCCCTTAACCTTCCCCTGCTCAGATGCCAATCTCCCCACAGTGGCTGGAAGATAAAATTTCCTGTGGCTGGGGACTAAATTACCTTCCAATCCAGTTAGCCCCAAGGCTTGCTATTTGCTTTTTCAGTGGAACTAGCCTGGACATGTTTATACTTCACTGGGACCAAACCTTGGTCCTAGGATTTTTCCACTGATCTTACCCAGTTGTTCCAGGAGGACCACTGTTCTGCCTCAGCTCTTGTTTATTTTTACTGCTCTGTGTTCGTCCTGAGGTGTTATTTTGTCTTGTTTGTGGGGGAAATCTGAAGAGCTTAGAATTTTCTGACCTATTTCACCACCTTTCCAGAATCCTTGATATTAGCATCTTGATCTAGTCAAGAGAATTTCCTTGTAGACCACCTTTTCCATCATACCATCATTAAGCCTCATTAACAATTCAGCCAAAAGATTTTGCAACAGGGGTCTAATGAGCTAAGGAAGTTTCTAGTTCCCTTTTCTCGGTTGTAAAATCAGAACTTGAAACCAAAGCTATTTAAATGACTGCAGTGTGCTCTTTTTACCACTTGCCTTAGGCCTAAACAGGTGCAAAGACTAAAAGTACAGTCAGTATAAATATGATTAGAAACAATGGATATCATGTCACATTTCTTGTTTGCTTTTTCTTCACGAAAGTTGGATAGAAGCAAAACATGAAGGGGAAAAATACCACAGAATTCTGACCTTGTTAATTTTTTTTTATAAGTTCACATTTATAAGGCAGGGTTAACATGATACAAGGAGAAAAGGTAAGCATTTTGAAGTCCATTTCTTTGGTTGCACATGATCCATATTCCTACATCTCCCTGGCCCTTTTAGATCCTATTTTTAAAAATTAATCCCATTATTCAATACACTAAAATCAATAAAGCAAAAAAAAAAATAGAAAGACAGTTTTAAGCAATCATGCTATGTGAGTTGTACTTAAATAGTAAGTGAGGAGATCAAGTTGGGATTTCTGAAGGTGTCTTGTGCAATTCTGACCTTTCTGACATGTTAAGTGGTGACACTATAAATAGCCCTTGAATACCTGGTCTGGCCTCAAAGCAGCATTGGTACAGGCTTGAGATGACTGAAAAACCTAGAGGTTTTATCAGACTACCAATTCAATGTGAGTCAATGGTGTGATATAGAGGTCAAAAAAGTTAATATGATCTTAAGGTACTTTATGAGAGGCATAGTGTTCAGAATTCGAAATACACTCTAGTTAGACCATGTCCAAAAGATTTCAGTTATCTTGAAATTTAACACTTATTATTTTACCTACACTCCTCACAAAACCTTGTTCTTGTTGTTCCTGTTTGGTCATTTCAGTCATATCGGATTCTTTGTGACCCCATTTGGGGTTTTCTTTGCAAAGATACTGATGTAGTTCACCATTTCCTTCTCCAGCTTATTAAGGAAGTATATTAACAGAAGAGAATGCCTCCAGAGGAGGTGATTTGGATGGTTAGGTAAGAAGAATATCCTTTATTTGTAGATTATTTGAAAAAAACAGAAGAAAAGTTTACAGGAGAAAAAAATAAGAGGAAGAAGAGGCATGATACTTTTCTTCAGCTGTCTTTAACTATGGAGAAAGGATTAGACATTTTCTACTTGGCCCCAGGACCCAGAACTGATGTAAGAAAAAACAATTGTAGTTGTAGAGAGGCAGTTTTATAATTCATATAAGATGAAATGTCTTAATGATTAAATTAGATCTGTCTGAAATTGAAATGTGGTACATCAGGTGCTGTAGTCCTTAGCAGTGGAGTTCAACCAAGTGGGGGATGGATAGGTATTTGTCAGGGATATTGCAGAAGACATTCCTAGTCAGATATGAATTGAATTATATGGTCTCTGACAGTCCTTCTGACTTTGAAAGTCTTCATTTTCTGGAGAAAATCTGGGTAACTTGATGACACAAGAGATAGACAGGTTACCACATTTGGAATCAGAAAGACCTGGGTTTAAATCCCTTCTAAAACATTTAGAAAATGTAAATCCTGGGCAATCACTTCACCTCTCTCATTTTCAATGTCTTCATTTGGAAATTTTTTGATTATAATAATAATAACTAAGATACATCGTTGTGTTGAGGATCAAATGAGACAAAACATGTTCTTTGCTCACTTTAGAATGATAGTTGGGATGAAGAGAAAAAGGAAGATGACAACGACGACGATGATGATGATGATGACGATGATGATGGTGATGATGACAGAATTGTTCTTAGATGTCTCTGACAAGGAACAGCATGAAGTGGATAATTTATCCTATTTTGTACATAAAGGAGAAAATTCAGATTTTCAGCTTGTTCATTTTAGTTATCTTCAAATTTAACTGAGTCCTCAAGGATTCCTATAATTTTACCTAGTGTCCTCATAATATTTTCTTCTTGTCATTCAATCAGTTTGTTCACATCTGACTCTTCATGACCCTGCTTAGGGTTTTCTGGTCAAAAATGCTAGAGTGTCCTATTTCTTCCTCCAGATCATTTTATAGATGAGGAGCCGAGGCAAACAGGGTTAAGTGACTTGCCCAGGGTCACACAGCTAGTAAGTGTCTAAGGCTAGATTTGAACTTAGGAAGATAAGTCTTCCTGACTTTAGGAATGACACTTTAGCCACTGCACCATATAGCTGCGGATAATATCTTCCTAGAATACCATAATTTGTAATATTTTTCTTGCTAATAATTAAAACAATATCTAATATTTGTATAGTCACTTAGAATTTACATTCATTATATCACTTGGGTCTGAAGATATCACCTTCGACATCCAACCTCAAACCAGATAGAATAGCATTTGAATGCATGCATGAATGACACAATGGGTTAGCATCTATGACCCTAAAAATGCATACTTTTTTTTCTATAACCAGTTTTTCATTTCCTTGCTAAAAACTTAGATACCATTGATCAGCTTTCTCACAGTTTACTAGTATATGAAATAAAGGATAATAATAATGATTTGCTATTTCTCATCCAAGAAATACTATGAAAAAACCTTCAATAAAATTTATTGTAAAGTACTTTGCTAGTATTAGGTGCTATATAAATGTACATAACAAAAAGCCACACAGACTTTGATTGGAGTGAATAATGGATATTATTTTAGGGGGCATGACAGCTTTTCTCTCTAACTAGGAATTCTTTCTGCATAAATGACATATGTGTACTTGAAATTTAAGAACTTGTGTGTTTTCAATTTGAGTAAATGAAACAACTGGGTTGAGGTTGTTTGACCATGTCAGCAACAAACTTAATGCATGCCTATTTTCATGGCTCTGCTTTGCAGATATCTGACAGGTGGTGGGCACATTATTTCAGAGCTCAGATCAATGCCTGGTACATAGTAGGTGCCTGATAAATATTTATTGACTCACTGATTTGAAAGAGAGAATACTTATCTTTTATAAAGTTCATTGTGGCTTCATCTGGTTAATGAATTCATTGAAAAAGTTGATTTATTTCCTTTCCCTCATTATGCCTTAACTGGAAGGTGACACCACTGCACAACACTATGACAGTATGACTCTTTCTGTGTATGTACGTGTATATATTATATATACATGCATATATAATGTATACACATGTACAAAATGTGTGTGTAAATATAAGCATGTATAAATACAAATTTATATACACAATCACAATGTCACAAAGTTGTGATCTTCCAACTGGAACATATGTGTATGTAATGTATATGTATGTTACATATGCATATGTGTATATGTGTGCGTGTGTGTGTACTTATATTTATTCAGGTGTGTGTTTATATTTATATATATGTGAATATATACATATATAATGGGATTTAAAGATGTTATTGTTAGCAAACTTTAAATTACACATACATGAGTATATATGTATACATATGTGTATAGCTCTAAACTATTGGAAAAAAATAAATATACATTTATATGGGGAATGTTTATTTTTTTCAGCAATTTAGATAAAGGAAATATGTTTTTACTAATTGATTAATATACATCAAGCACCGTGTTAAATTCTTTACAAATATTGTCTCATTTAATTCTCATAACAATCATGAGAAGTAGGTGTTATTATTCCCATTTTACAGTTGTGGAAATTGAGGCATACAGTATTTAAGTACCTTACCCAAGGTCACATTACTAGTAAATATCATAGCCTAGATTTGAATTCTGGTCTTCTTGACTCTGTGCTCAGCCCTCTCTCCACTGGGTCACCTTGTTGCCTCAATTTATATGTATATAAAACAAGAAATATGTGTTGGGCTTTTTCCCAGCTTCATTCCAGGATCAAATTTTTGTTGAAGAGGGGGTAGAGGTAGAAGTGAATGATAGTAGGATGGTTTGAAAGTAGGCATGGGAAGAAAAAAAAAGAGTATCTTAAATTTTAGATATATTTTAAAGATCAGAGGAAAAAAATCTTTATCATTTTAAAGGGTAAACAAGCAGTTATGTATCGCTCTTATTCTGATAGAATGTTGGAATTTGAGAGACAACAAAATAATCACTAGGGTCTTTTTTTCTGGTTTTCACATTGTATTCTCAGTAATCAGAAATTACTTAGTCAATCACCTTATAGTGTGCATAATAAAAATGTAACTCAAAGACGTTAAATATTCTTCCAAATTCGGGACAAAAGTAGATTCTTGTGCACAAGTTTCCTGACTCTTTTCTTGAGTCCTACTCCCCCCACTACCTTCTTAAAACAAACAAAACAAAACTAATAACTTTAGTTTTATTGAAGAACTAAAGTAGCATATGGTCTGATAACTTGACAGAGGAATTCAGCATTGTAAAAGAATCAACTGTTTTTAATGCTTTATAATAACAGATATTCTCCTTCTGGGTACAGAGAGGAAGTACATACCTTGCAACCGAGAAAAATCTGCTTTCTCCTATCTAGATTTCCCCTAATAGTTCTTAGGGAATAGATATCTTGCTAGATGTAGAGAAGGACCAATACCCAGAACTCCATTTGTGTATTGGGAAGAGAGATGAAGGGATAAAGGATAGAGAATGGAGAGTGGAGGGCTGAAATGTATGTATGTACTTGGACACTTCTTTCTCACTGTCAGTGTGATATATATGAGACTGGGTTCCCTTCTGAAGATAATGCAAGGATTTCTCTCCTTTTGTCTATTCATTGATTAAACAAACATTGCTGAAAAACTTCTCTTGAAAAATACTATAATAGGCTGGATGAGCAAATAATGTGTCTTTACTTTTCTCCAACTTGGAGAGTACTCCCTGGTGAACTAGCAAAGCACTATTCACACAGGAAACTTTTCAAGAAGCCCACTTAACCTTTATAAATATATGATCAAATTTACTCTGTGTTGTCACCATATATTCTTGTTCCTGCTGTCCTTCGGGACTTACAGACTAAGCCTGTACAGTTATCAAAAGCAAGATACTGTAGTCTCTTTAGAAAGGCTCTGTATATGTAGTCATGATAGAAGCAGCCTTGAATACTTTCTCTTATAGTTCCTTGATTTGCAAACTTGAGCAAATCTTTCAACTCTCTGAATTTCAGCTTTCTTACTGGGAAAATGAGAATAATGGGATCTACTTCATAGTAGTGTTATGAGGGTCAGAAGAGATGACACATGTCATGCTTTAAAATTTAAAGTGCTATATAAATATCAGTTATCACCATTAGAAGATACATATTTCTTCAGGAAGTAATTACCTTATAAAATAATCTAAGTAGGTTCAGTGAAGTGGATAGAATGCAAAACTTAGAGTCAGGAAGACCCAATGTTGTCTCAGGCACTTACTAGCTATGCAGCCCTGGGCAAGTCACCGAATCTCTCTACTTCAGTTTCCTCAGTTGTCAAATGGGGATAGCATCTCCTTCATGGAGTTGTAAGGATCAAATTAATTAATATATGTAAAGCTCTTTGCAAACTTTAAAGTGAAATTTAAATGCTAACGATTATTAAGCTAATGGGCTTGTCACAGAAAGCATATTTTAGACTAAGTGTACTTGTCTCTATAATTTCTCCCTAAATGAGAATAGATCATGGAGCTAGACTGGGAAGGAAGGATCTCAGAAGTCACTTATTCCAACCCCTTCTTTTGCAGATGTGGAAACTGAGGTCTAGGGTGGCTAAGTGACATACCCAATTTTATACAGTTGGTATACACATTAAAGTAAGAGATTTGAAATTGGGTCCTTTGGCTCTAGAATCAACACTCTTACCCTTAAATCACACTGTCTTGAAACTACAAAATAAATAAACAATTCATTAACATGCTTTTGTAAACCTAATGGAATGGTATCAGGTAATCACCAAAATATTTGATGAATGTCCAATGCACATTGGAAGCCATCATAAAAGTGAAAAAATACAAATAACATTAGTAGTGTTTAACAGAATACCACTTCATTAAAAAAAAATAACTAACTTTATGCAGTACTGCATGTCCTTTGGAAACATTTCTCTCCTGAAAGCTGTTGTTTTGCCAGAAGGATATGAATGCAAGTAGTATTTGCTGTGTGGAACAAGTGGGGAAATGGTGATGTTTTGAGAAATGAAATGCATTATAATAATCTATGACTGGACTGTGCTAAGCATCTTGCTATCAATATTGAATTCATTATTTAAAAATCTCATGAATATTTTGGCATTTATGTGACTAATTTGTGAGAAATAACTAAATTAACACCTTTATCATAAGAAAGGATTTATCATTTATAGCAATTGAAATGGAACCTCATTTTCCTTCTTCCTTTCTATATATGTGCATTTATGCTACATCATATAACATACACACTACCCTAATCTATATCTACAGATGCACATATAAATATGATTTCATATTATGTGATATAGGGGCACACTCATTCTTTTTGTCATTGCCTGTGAAGACTGGCTATCTAAAATACTTTAACACAATAAATGAGTATATAAAAGACATCAGAATTGGTATCATTTAATAGAAATTTTTATATGTTTCATTTATATTGTTTTATGTAGAATGATTCAATAATTCATTAAAGATCACTGTTTTTGAAGTTGCTATTGCTGAGAAAGAAAGAAGAGAGAGAGAGTGAGAGAGAGGAATTACCCCCAAGTAAAAAGCCTTATTAATAGCTATTCACTGAATTTAATTCTTTCTGGAATGCTATCACCAATTAATTTTTGACTTGATAACTCATATGGTATTTCATATTAGCTATCATCTCAACATGTGTGCACATATTCACACACACACACACACACACACACACACACACACCAGCAGTTACACTAATTGGCAAAGCACTTGGAGAAATTCAACATGACCTAACCTATGCCTACTCTGTACAGTGAAATGAAAAAAAAATTAAATTAAAAGTTATCAATGTCATAAGCAAGGAATAAAATGGGTTTTAAGGAAAGAGATTCATAACTGGGCTAAATAATGCATTCATCAAAGATGGGATAGTATTAATTGCCCCCAAGGATCATGAGTCATTTATGTTGGAGAGGTCTTGGGAGAAAGAAGTCTCAGCAGCTTCTGTTCGATATATTAAACAGTTCTAAAATGACTTATTAAGCAAATGATGACTCAGAACTACAGCTGTTCACATGGAACTGGATCAAGTTAGTTCTACAATTTTGAATTCCTAAATCCATAGAGGCCCATTTGAAGTGTTTAACAAGGAACAAAGTAATAGATGTGCTTTTTGAAACTTTACATGTAACACATAGCTACTAAAATGAGAAACTGTTAAACAAAAGTCAAGGGGGGAAAAAAAACCTAACACGAATGAAAAAACGAGTCCTGAAAATATTTCCTTTTAATCTTCTAGGCCAAATAATGAAAAAAAAAATAACTATAGAGTGATTGGGAGAATGGTGACAGCAAGGGGTAATCTTGTAGATTGTTTCTATGACATATGAGAATGTCCTTTCTTTTCTCAGTTACACACATATATATGTGTGTTACCAATATATATAATATATATATATATATATATATATATATACACACACACACACACATATGTATGCATATATGTATATATATACATATATATACACACATATGTATGCATATATGTATATATGTGTGTGTATATATGTATATATATATGTACATATGTATGTGTATATATATATATATATATATATGTATGTATGTATATGTATATATATTAGCAAGTCCCATTTATCCACAGTCAAATTAAAAGAATGGTAGATTATCCTTCAAGACCCTTTCTGGCTTCCACTGTAGGGTATAAATATTTTCATCTCATATTCATGTACATTTTGTTTCCTTGATAAATAATGCATCACCAAATGGCCAGCTTGTCACTGATGAGGCTTTCTATACATAGGCTTATGAAGCAAATATATCCTGTTGCTTTTAGAAGTGTCAAGCATATAGCCTGTGGATCGTGTGGCCCACAACAATACCTAGTGTGGCCTTTACCAGATGAAAATGTAATTGGGAAGTATTTAACACCATCAATAAAAATAGAACAAAACATAGATGAGGTTTATTTGTGGCCACAGAGGTCTTTAGATATGTTTAGTGGCACATGTTTGTATTTGAGTTTGACACCATTGGCTTAGACTACGTTTTTTCAAGGTAGATATTGCCAGAGCTTGTAGCTCACTTATATAGTATTTAAAAATCCATGATCCCTTATTGACCATAATGGGATCTCAAAGCAGAACACTGTGGAGGAGAAAAGAGAGAATGAGCTGGATATTCCTTGAAAAATTGCTATGTGCTATTACTGACTCTGGGATTCTCCTTGAAATGAAAGCCAATCTTATTTAAAACTGATTTTCTCCTTGGTTTCTTGAACTTCTATGAAACATGAAAAAGCATAGTATACAAATAATTAATGTTGTTTGATTTCCAACAGCAGTGGAGAGATACATAATGGGCATAAATGGTCTGAATTTTGTTAGAAATATGTTGAAGAAGCGGCATGCAAGATAGCAGAATGATGAAAGACTAGGAAAAGAGATGGTTAAATGATATAGCAAGATTGTCATTGATGTCTATACAATGTCAAGAGAAAAAGAAAACCTATAGCACATTGGGTAGAACCCTTTGAAGGAATTACAGGACTACGTGGAGGAATGACACAGGATGAATGAATGAATGAGTGGTTGGATGGTTGAATGAATGGATGGATGGATGAAAAATAGTTTACTATTATTCAATATGAGCAAAACATTGTGCTGAGTGCTGCAGATAGCAAGAGAAAAATAAGACAGTCCTTGCACTCAAATGTTCACATTCTAATGGAAGAAGCAACACATACAGAAAAAAAGTAGTTATAAGACAGATGGAAGGGTCCCATAGTCATTAGCATGTAGTAGCAAAGTACAAGGAAATGCCTCCTTCTAACATCATTTCTACAGATAAAATCACATCAGTTTTTGATGTTGAACCATTTAAGAGTACCAAGGATATTAGTGGCAAAAAATAATAACAACAACAAAACCATTTTCTGTGTCTTCAGTAGCTGTAGCAGTAGTACCCACAGAAAGAATGACCCGGATGTATCTCCATGGTGGGATCAGGGAAGGTGGATGGGGTGCTTCTCCAACAGTAGCTACAGGGGCTGGACTGAGAGCAGGGTCATTGATTTGGGGGACATTGCTATTCTTAAGGCTCTTGAATTCAGGGAGGAAAGAAATATAAATGCCATTTCTGGATTATGAACATTTCCTGATTTGGTATCCCATGGTTTCTATCAACTGGAAAGGATAATAGAGTTGATTGTAGATAATGTTCAGTTTGACTAAATCTCTGAATCATAGAAGCTCATCATTGTAGGGGACCTCAGAGCCAATCTAGTCTAGTCAATTCTTGAAAAAAAGTCTTTCCTTTTATCATATAACTGAAAAGTGACCTTCTATTCTCTGCTTCAAGAACCCCAGTAAGACAGATTCTATAACTTCCCAAAGTAACTATTCAGCTTTGGGATATTCTTATTGAGTAATTTTTTTTTCCTTTGTATCAAACCCACATTCTCTCACTTGAGGCTACATAACAATATTTGAAATAACTAACTACTGTAAGTATCATCATTCTCATTTTATAAGTGGTAAAATATAATAATAGTAATAAAAATGATCATCAAGATTTTTAAAAATAGATATACTTCTAGTCATTATGCTAAGTATTGGAGATACAACTAAAATGAGTTAAATAATCCTTCTCAACAAGGAGCTTACATTATAATGTGGGAGACAACAAGGATACCTAAACATGTATGCCATATAAATAAGAAGTGAATAAATAATGTATAGATGTATATACCCGTACATACATATGATACTACTTTGTAAATACATACATGCATATATGCACCAACAATTCACAGCCCTTGGGAACTAGTAATTGATAGCATTTTCAGGTTTGTAAAGTGCTTTAACTACTATCTAATTTAATCCTCCCCACAACCCTGAAAGTTAGGTGCTTTCATTTTTCTCATTTTACAAATAAAGAAGCAAGCTCAAGGAAGTCTAATTATTTGTCCATGGTCATACATCTAATAAGTGGAAAGGACAGGAATCAAAACCAGTCAAGCATGCTATCAGATAATCAATTCTACTCTCAGAAAGGTAAACTGAGCCTCTCTGTACCTCTTTTATTTAGAAATTCAGTACTTAAATAAATAGAAGTAGGGGAGACATGGTTTGATTGCAATATTTTTGTTAAGTGAGTGACTTTTCATTCTCCTTTCAGGAGGGAAGCAATATTCTGGAGGGAAGTATCTATAAGAAGGCTTGAGGGAGAAATGTTAGTATTCACAAAGGAAGAATAGAAATTCTATTTTGCATTTTTCCAAACATAGTTATGATTTTGCTGTACACTGCACAAAACTTCTCAAAGCCATAGGAAAGCGCTGCTTGATTAAGTAGAACCATAGATAGATGTATATCAAATCCTAACTATAGTGCCTATCAGACAAATGTGTATGTCCATCCAGGGAAGACAAGCAGCTTAATATGTCTGTGCTATTTCTGCTTATATAAGAGTGGAAATAGACCACAAGGACCACAACATTAAACTTTGTCAGTTCTTGAATTTCAATTGTCTGCATGAGTAAGCATCATTTCCTAATAACAGCCACAGAGCTTGTCTTGCTGTTATTAACACTTTTACTTACAAAGAAAAATGATATTGCCATTGAGACTTCCAGATCAACCCTCATGCAATCACACTTTCACTAAAACCTCTGCTTTGTCCATTCTTCATCTATCTGAAGACATCAGATTTGTAGTCCTTAGATAATACAGACAATGAATGTTAATTAAACAATATAAGGATGAAAATTGTCTTACTTGGTTCTTAGGCAATTCGATTTTTAGCCTCTTCAAAAAAAGTCAAGATAATATGAACCTGACTTAATTGGGGTTGGGGGCTGTCTGATCTTCAGGAAGGGAGAAAGATTTTCTTTTTTTGCTCTGACTCTATCTACACCTAGATTTCTTCAGGAAAAAAAAAATCTTAAAAAGCTTTTAGGGTTTCAAAAAATATGGATAATAGAGTTCCTTCCCACAAAGAAGGGTATCAGGTATTGTGCTAACTTAATTTCACCATATAGTATGTGAAAGATGAACTCTCAGAAGTGAAGCCTCCTCAAAAGGTCAATAATTCTTGATTATTACTTTCAAAATCCTCCCCCACTCAGACACTATTTTTAAGCACTTAACAGAAAGAATAAGCCCTGCCCCACCCCCAACAGCTCTTGGCTTTCCCACCTCTTTCCTTGTCTTTGAATTTCTCACATGGAATGTAAGCCCCACCTCCCAGTTAAGGGGATAGGAAGAAACTTTCCAGCTTAGAATGTAAGCCCCACCTCCCAGTTAGAATGTAAGCCCACCCCCAGTTAAGGGGGTAAGGGATAGTGGTAGGTGGAGACTTGTTTTCATGGTGGGCAGAGATTTACTTTTATAAGGCGGCCCCTGTCATCCATCTCCTCTCTCTCCACATGTATGAAAGGAGCAGACAGCCATCTCCCCAGATTGTAATAAAGATAACCTTTGCTTTCCACCTTGAGAAATCTCTGAGTTAAATTTGGGTTAGTGTCGCTGTCACGCACAGCTTTGGGGATTCCCCCGAGATTTCGCCCATCTGTGAGGGAGACTACCGTCTGGACCCTGGGGGTCAGGCCACCCTTGGAGGTTTCTCTGGCAACCCTAAGACCAGACTTAGGGAGCCTCCCTCCATTTGGGTAAGGTCTCCAAGAAAGACCCTTAAAGGAGAAAACAAAGGCAGGGAAGCCAGCCGGCCTCGGTGAATAGAGTGAAATAGAGTGAAGAATCGATCAGTCAGGTGAGTTGTATGCATACAGCCCGACCAAGAGGCTCTCATGTTCCTTTATTCCTTAAGTCCTTGACCTGGAGGGAAGGCAATGACCTTCGGCTAAATTAACTAATTGCTAAGTCTCTGACTTGGGGCTGGGGGTGACCCTGCCTGAATAAATTCCGGGGACACTGGAAGAGAATTCCAGTGACTGTAGGGGAGAGGGCGACCTCTTCTATTGGTGAATTTAATTGTTGAGTCACTGACTCAGAGAGGTGAGCAATCCCTCTAGACCAAATTCATTTGTGTATTGCTTATAGGTAAGAGAATTATGGGCAAACAGCAGACCAGAAGCTGCCATTTGATAATCTGGAAGATAGTCCTTTAGGGAGCAGACTCCAAGATTGGAATGAACTGCCTAAATATAAGGAGGCAGAAAGAAGATGATAAAATATTCTTGTCTTTATGGGGTTTGTTTGCATCTCGGAGGAAACGTCTTCTGGCAAAAGTTCGGATCCTCCAAAGATTGGATATGTCAAAAAATTAAATTTCTAAGTAAACTCAAGGGAGCTTTTTATATATGTCTTTTATATATATGCTGCTTTTTGGCTACCTGGGGTGTAGTGGATAGTGGTGGGAGAGAAAGAAGGGAAACAGGAGGCCCCTACTTGTTCTCCCTCCCCCATATGCTCTGCCCCTGCCTGCTGCAGGCACCTCGGCTCCACTTGTGCTTTTACCTAACTCTGGAAACATTGGGGAGAATCTGATAAATTTGGATGAAGGAAGTTTCCCTCATGGTCCTTTTAGAAGAGAACTTAAACAGCTTCTTAAGGACCAAGAGAATTTCCCTCTTCTTCCCTTTGAATCTGGAGGGTTTCTCAGTGTGGGGATTCCTAACAGTCCGAGCTTTTTCTGTTAACTCCTTTCATCCCAGATCAGATTAGGAAGAGAGTGTTTCCCACCTGGCTATAGGAAGGAGGAGAGAGATGCCTCTCAAGAAGAAAGAGGTTATTCTGGTTGCTGGGGCCCAGGAGCTATAACCCCAACTAGACGGGTATATTCTTAAATCAAGTAAGAGGGGAAAAAAAAGGAAAAAAAGAAAAAAGAAAAACCTCGGAAACAATTCAAAGGGTCCCTGGGACAAAATAAGTTTCTTTTGACCAGTCAAGGTTAGAAGTAGGATCACACACCTTGTCTGTCTGTCTGTGTATGGATGTTTTGTGTCTGCCAGAAAAAAATGTTTTGGGGGGTTAATTTTTGAGGTCTGAGATTGGAAAAGGAACAGTGGGAAATAGCTCCTGCCTCAGGCTTTCTTGGGGAGATTGAGATTAGAATGAAAAAGGAGAGAATCTCTCAGAAGTTAGTGGAAGGAAGGCCAGCAAGCAGCCTTTAACTGATAAGGAGCTTGTAGCCCAAAATGGCTAGGGCAGAAAGAGAAGAAAAAAGGGCTGAGGATTAGAATTCAGGTTTAATGGGATCCCAAGGCTAAGAGTTTGAGTGGCTGTCTTTTGTCTTTGTCCCTGCTGCCAATGTGTCTGGTACAGGGGCAATGTGTTTAACCTTACAAAAATAAGGGTTTTTAATATTATAAAAGCTATTTGGGGAGAGGGTGGGAGAGTACTTTTCTCTGGATTTGCAATTCTTCTGTCCCTTCTGAGTTCAAAGCTGCCCTAGCCTGGGTGAGTGTAATCTGGGTAGGGGTCTTAAGTTCCCCACCCTTGGATGGAGATAGTTCTAGATAGTTTAAGTAAAGGGAGGAAAAATAATTTTTTTTTACTTAATTTGAAAACCAATAAAGTGATAGAGGGTTACGTCCTGTTCAGGAGGGAGGTTCCATCTGATAAGCCTCCAAGAGGAGGATGGGATTTTTTTTTCTTAGTTCCCTTAAAGAAGTAAGAAAGAAAAGGAGGATTTAGAGCAGGAATTGTCACGACATGTCTTTTCAAGAGAATATATAAATTTGTGTAGGATATTTCCTTTTAAAAGGCCGAGTATTGGATTTAAAGCAAAAATGTTTTTAATCATTTATTATTAATGATTATAAATTTGGATCTGATTGGATTTAAGTTTACTGTTAAAAAAAACGGCTGTTATGACATGTGGCATTATTAGTTAATGTAATTGTTAGAAATACTAAGAATAATAAGATTGATAATTTCTATATGTGATAATCTGGAAATGCAATTGGATGTTATCTGAAGTTTATTGTTTAAGTTTTTACTGTATTTCTAAACCGTATTGTACTTCTAAAACTCTTAGATTGTAAAATTTGAGGGACCACTGTGAGGTAGAAATGGTGTTTAGGTAACTCTTGAATGGTTCTTTTAGTGATAAAGATGAGATAATTTGAAACTGTTAAATACCTAGTGAGGTATATTTGATTATAAGACTACGATAGGAGATTTTTCTTTAAAATCTTGACTATTATAAAAAAAATGGCGGTTTAAAGTTATAGTTTCAACATATTAATGATGAGATGAATTATTCTTTGGTCAAAGTGATTGGGAGTGCATTCATCTAAATTGATAATGGGTTATTTCAAAGTTTATTACAATTTTGGGAATAATTTTATAATGTATGCCCTGTGATACAAATATATTTCATTGTGAACAGCTTATTGATACATATTGATTTGGAATTAATCAGGTATTCTTTAATATCAGGGCTTCAATTGGGAATATTTTTTTTTTCTTTTTAACCCAGGCCTTCTTAGGGCTTACAATGGATTTGTTGGGGGATGGGCAGCAGTGGCATTGAAGTCAAATCAGGAATCAGGATATGGCCTGGGGATGTCAGAGCAGTAAAAAGACAATGATGGGCTAGGGAGGATGATAAAGAAAAGCCAATCTAGTGGGGTGGGAGTGGCCCCAGGAGACTGGACCTGGTGAAAGAATTCAGAAAGAAAGAAAGATGTTTATTGGGTCTGTATTAAGTTTTTAATATACTGCTTACATATTTCTGAATGTTCTTATGTGATGTAATCTAGTAAGCAATTTTATTAGTTATGTTGTTAGAAGGGCAATTTATTTTATAACCCAGAATGTTTAATTAAGAATTGTGCCTTCAAAGAAGAGAGAAAAAGGAATGAATCGGGGCTGTTGGGACATTCTATATGGTCCTGTTTTGTAACATTTCCTTTTA
Organism: Phascolarctos cinereus; assembly: GCF_003287225.1. Taxonomy (NCBI): domain Eukaryota; kingdom Metazoa; phylum Chordata; class Mammalia; order Diprotodontia; family Phascolarctidae; genus Phascolarctos; species Phascolarctos cinereus. The sequence continues at coordinate 435,882,335 of NW_027555847.1, read as the reverse complement.
AATAGTGTAATTTAAGAAATGACAACTTCCAAGTTTTGTCTCTGTTTAAAGGGAAGTTTTAGCTGGGATTATCTGGCTTTCACTTATGAAGCTTAAAATTGTTAACTAAGCTATTTGGAGTCATTGTTTAAGCCAAGAACTGGTAAAAGGATTTTGTGTATGTGAAGAGAAACTTGGTAATTATGCAAAAAAAAAAAACCCAAAAACCCTATTTCGTAAAATCTCATAATGCTCATACAGACAGCTTTTGACTACAGAATTTAGATAATTAGAAATTTTATGGTAATTAGAAAATTGTAAGCTGTTTTTGAGAAAGGGAGATACTATTATAAAAAAAAGTTTTGAAATCTTTGATACTTTTTTAGAGAGCCTACTAAATTTCTATTTGCAAGAAAATTATGTCCAAACCTACTTGAACTTAGAGTTTCGTTTCTGGGTTTGTTGTATCCTTGGACTGGATTTAACTGGGTGCTTTTAGAGAAACAGTCTCAGTGGGAGCAGTGTCAGAGATCTAAAGCTAGTGATTAATATTAAAGCATCTAAATTTCTGTAATAAATTGTAAATAGGAAAGATCTTACTGTTTTGATCTGAATTCATTCAATGGCCCAAAAGAGCTAAAATTACTATTTGAACTTATATGTATAAGATTCAAGTCCTGAAAGTGTCTCATTCTTTTAAATTAAGGATGGTTAGAGAGGGATAGATAAGCTTGAGAAACAGAAAGGCAAATGTATTTAGAGTAGCAACTTATGATCTTAATGGAAATTTGATTTTACTTCGGATGTTATTAGGAACCATAACATGTGTATGAAGTTATGCAAGCTACTTAGAGGTCACTTTGGAGATGTTCCCTAATTAATGTGAAACTATGGTCACACCTGAAATTCTGATGAGGGAAATTTGCTATCTAAAACCTTGAAATCTGTTAGTGAACTATTATTTTGAGTCTAACTCCAGGTATGGTTAACAAAGACCTGACTGAGCTACTGACCCATGACGTCAGCAACTTGCAAAGAGGTTTGTGAGCTTCACCTATTACCTGCAAGAAGGTTTTCTCATGGGAAGGTCAGGAGAATGACTTTTCTGCATGGCTGAGGTAGGATTCTCCTGGCTCAATTTCCCCACTACGACACCTGGTAGACTTTAAACCTGGCTCAATGCAGTTGGTTATTATATAACTTAGGCCTGGAGTTGACATGAATCTAGAGAAGCATTGTTCCCTTTAGTTATGTTCTTTCATGGCAAATTCCTATATTTGTAAGTTTGTAAGCATAAATATCGAATCTATTAAACAATAGATTGATACAGGAACATCTGAGGTTATTATAGTAAGATACAAAAGATTGAGTTATTTGGCCTAGAATTTCAGAATTAAGTATATTCCTGTATAAGTCAGGATCCTTTAATTTCTCATAATAGTTATGATGAGGTCTGGAGGTTTGGGGGTGCTGGGACTCCAAGGTCACAGCACAAGGGTCCCTTCTGAAGAAGTTCAGTTCAGGGGGGAAGTTTGTTGGAAATAAACATATAGGCCAGGTGATGCCCATAAAGAAGAGCAGGCATGAGAAAGTCTCTGGATCTTACATACACTAAAGTAACTTTGACCAGAGGAGTGGCTGAGAAAGGGGTCTAGGAGAGAATTCTGATTAGAATGTCTGAGAGATTGAATAGACAATGGGAATATATAATGAAGGGAGAAGTTTGAAAGGCATCTGAATAAGATCAAAAAGTGGGGCCAGGGTTTTCAAAGGAAGATGGAGAGCTGGGGCCCTTAGACAAATGAGAGCCACATTCTTTCTGGGGCAAGGGGCAGTGGTCTACTTGGACCTTACCCCATCATTAGGGGGTAATTAGGCCAGGAGATTGTAGAATGAGGATATTATTCTGTTACTTAGTTAATATTTAGTTAATGTTAAAGTTATCTCAGTTTTGTTACAATAAATATTAAAAGCAGAATAGCTTATAGCATATCTTGTAAATGCTTTAAAGGAAGCACCTATTTTAATAAAGGATTATTTATTTGTGCATGACTAGAAGTTGGGATTGTTTTGGTATTTGATATGTACTGGTTTTAAATTAACTACTATGTGTTGGAGTATGTTATTAATTCCTTAGTGGAATCTCATCCTCCTGATGGGGAATATGAATAGGAATGAATAATGAACTGATGCAAGGCGTAAAACTAGAAGTAATGCAGGGTGTAAGACTAGGTTCTATTTTTTTTTAATTTGAGCATCCTGAAACATGACAATTGGACGAAGTTCCAATTTTGATCTGGTAATCGTAAAGACCTAGGGGTTGAGTTAATTTTCATTATTTGTCCTGGTTATTGGCAAGGTAATTTAAAATTGTGTTGAGATCAATCTTATAGGAGAGTGGATACAAGAAGGAGGATCTCTGCAGGAAGAGAGTAAGAATCTGCTGGACACTGTTTGAACAGCACTTAGACAAGAAAACTTGACCAGATGATGCCCAGAGTGTCAGATAGAAGTATGAGAAGAGACTTCTGAAGCTTTAAATCAACAATTTATCATTACCTTTGGGCCTCTGTATCTGTAAGGTGTAATGTTTGTGAGGAGGCTTCAAATTGTAAGAAAGGAGAAGGAGGAATTGAGAGAGATGAACTCTCAGAAATGAAGCTCCTCAAAAGGTCAATAATTCTTGAGTATTACTTTCAAAATCCTCCCCCACTCAGACCCTGTTTTTAAGCACTTAACAGAAAGAATAAGCCCTGCCCCATCCCCAACCTGAGCTGTTTGCCCACCTCTTTCCTTGTCTTTGAATTTCTCACATGGAATGTAAGCCCCACCTACCAGTTACAGGGATAGGAAGAAACTTTCCAGCTTAGAATGTAAACCCCACCTCCCAGGTAGAATGTAAACCCACCCCCAGTTAAGTGGGTAAGGGATAATGGTAGGTGGAGACTTTGCATGGTGGGTGGAGATTTGCTTTTATAAGGTGGCCCCTGTCACTGGTCTCTCTCTCGAGACCTTCCTGTGTTTTCTGAAAAGGTATTTTGTATTTACATTAGATTTACTCTAAGAAACTCACAACACTTATCATGGAGGGTGTTCAAGAGTCAAGATCTCATACTTAGCCAGGCCATGGCCTTTGTTCATTAGTAATATGATAAACATGCTGGGATGATTCTTTTCTCAACTAAGAAAAAAATGTGCTCACAAGTAAATTTCCCACTGGACAGTGAGTACTGACTCAAGTTCAGGAACTTTTGAGCAATGAAACAAATACTAAGGCAGGAAACATTCACTTCTGGGTGCTGTATTCTCAGAAAAAGGAAACAGATAGAGGGAATCCCTTGCCAGCAACTAGGAATACTGAGAAATTAAATGAATTATTCCAGCCTTTATAGCTTTTTTGAAGATCAAAAATTCCTGAGCTTTGGAGTCAATGCTAGCTATCCACTTAGAGATTTCCTCAAGGGCATATTTGAGTCAAAGGAAAAGAGGATCATTACTGGAAGACACTCCTCTAGCTGACTGACTAAAGCTTTGCACTCTGAGTTAAAAGCCCTATCTTTTCATTTGGATAAGACGATGTATTGGTGATGATCTGCTTTGCAGATCTTCTCACTCTGTATTTTATCTAAACTCAAACTTTTTTTTTCTCCTAAACTTCTCTCCTTCTGTCAATGAAACTACTATTCCTTCCAGGCAACTTAGTTTGCAGGCTCAAATATCCAAGGAATTAACAAAGATTGTATATCCATAGCATTTCTCAGATATGTTTTCCCCCGCCATTCAGATAGATCTCTCCTGGCTTTTGTCTCCTCTCTTTTCCATCTGTACTATTTAACTTGGTGATTTCATCAGCTTCCATGGCTTCATTTATTATCTCTATACTCATTATTCTCATATCTCCTTATTCATCCCTAACCTCCAGATACATATCTTGAACTGCCTATTAGACATCTCTAATAATCAGTTTGATAGACATCTTAGACTCAACACATCCGAAAATGAACTAATTATCTTTTCCCATGAAACACTGTTAATCACCAAGTTCTCCCCTCTCCCTAACTTTCCTTTTACTGTCAAGGGTACTACCATGCTCCCAGTCCCCAAGTTACAACCACATACTTAACTACTCACTTTCTCAACTTCAATATCTAATCAATTTTCACCTACCTCTGCCTTTCTTTTATATATATATATATATATATATATATATATATATATATATATATATATATATATGCTTACTTCCTTCTTCTGACACTGCCATGGTGCCATTCCTTATTACCTCACAAACTGTACTATTTCAATGAACTGTCGGTTGGTCTTCCTCCCTGCCTCAAGTTCATATTCCATTCAGTTGTCAAAATGAACCTTCAGAACTACAGTTGTGACTTTGTCACCTTCTTATTCAATAAACTCCAGTGTCTCCCTGTGACCTGTAGGATCATGTGTAACTCCTTCCCTTTTTTGTGTAACAGTGGTTTGACAAACTTATACCACCTAAGATAAAAGAACTCATGGAAAATAACAGGAATGTGCCTTTGGGAAGAGGAAAATCTGCTGTGGATTACAGCATTTGGGAACAGCCTCTTTACATTAACTCTGTAGCCAGAACTCCCTCCATCTTTAAACCTACTCAATTGAGGAAATTGCTCTCTTTTCTAGGGGCATTCAGGAGAGAAGGACTTATTCACTCACAACAAATATGTGATACAGGAATTGGGGAAGGCCTGAGAACCACCTTTTCTTCCCCTTAGGACAAAGGACCACTTAGAAATGACTGTGGGGTCTTGGATATATTTCATTTGTCATTTTTAGGTACAGGTGCAAGGAATGGAGTTCCTGACCTAAGAAACTGAGCTATGGAAACTTCAAAGCCCAGGATTCCCATCCAGCTGTTATAATTTACTTATCTGGGAAACCCTGAGAAGCCAGGTCTCTGGAACTTCATTTGTAAAAATCCTATTCTGATGTAATTAAATGCAGCTAGGGTTCTTTGACCCCTAAAATTGTGGGGTAACACAGTTGGTGTTAGCCTGAGGCAATGGACAAATGTGACAGAAATCATTGAACTCCTAAGCGTACTAGAGAACCGTGAGGAAATAGTGAAATGTGTATCCACAGAGTACATGAGAGGTGATAGCACGTGGTAGGCACTTAATAAATCCTTCTTGACTGACTGACAAAGTCACTATCCAAATTCAGGCCCTCATTACTACACTTTTTGACTATTCCAATGGCCTCCTCATTGGTCTGCTTCTCTCCAGTGACTTCTCTCTTCAATCATCTTTTTATATAGTTATCAAATTGATATACCTAAAGGGTGAATCTGACCCCTGTTACAGCACTATTTATTTAGCTGCAGCTCCTTATTACCACTAGGATACAATGTTAATACCTCAGTTTGTCATTTAAATGCGTTGCAATCTGGCTCCACCTTCTCCATTCACCCTTATTGCTACTCCTCACATTCATACAAAAGCTCAACTAGAATATCCCACTGTGAATGGGAAGTTAAGGTTTGATCCAATTAATTAAGCTGAACCAGAACTATGACCTATTATTTAATCATCGAATTATATATTATTCAATTAAATGTATCAGATAAATTAATTTGTATGACTTTTGCTATTCAGTCATTTCATTCTTGTTTCACTTTTTGTAACCCTATTTGAGGTTTTCTTGGAGTGGTTTGCCATGTCCTTCTCCAGATCACTTTACAGGTGAGGAAACTGAGGCAAATAGGGTTAAGTGACTTGCCCAGAGTCACATAGGTAGTAAGTATCTGAGGCCAGATTTGAACTCAGGAAGATGAGTCTTCCTGACTCCAGGCCTGGCACTCTATTTACTGTGCCACCTAGCTGCCCTTGTTTGACTAGCTGCATTGATAAAATTAGATGAATGCTTAGTTACTAACAATCATTATTGCAATGTCTGCACTATTCCCTAAGAAAGTAGCAGGTATTTTACAAGTTCAACTCTCTCTCTCTCTCTCTCTCTCTCTCTCTCTCTCTCTCTCTCTCTATATATATATATATATATATACATATATATATATATATACATACATATAATCATAATATAATCATATTTGTGCATTTTATTTATGTATAAAAATATATTTATACATAAATGGTACCAAGTAATCACAGACAACCATGTGTGTATAATGAATCCTATTTAATCACATTACTCTCAAGAGCAAAAAGGCTTTTGATATTCTTAATAAACTAAATAATTTAAACATTCACTGTATCTTTAAAATATCTGGTCATGTGCATGTTTTATAGTATACTTAATAGTAAAAACATTGATTTAATAAAGAAATAAGCATAAACATACTGAGGCTATATGCATTTTTAAAAGCTGTTAGTTATTCTTTATTATCCACCTGACATGAATTCATTCTCCTAACTCTTAGAGGACAATTACCTTCAATGTAGCCCTAGTCACTAGGGATATTTGTCAAACTTTGGCATACTATGTCATACTTTCAATGATCTCCTATTCTCCTTACTCTACTAGCTAATGATAACTCAAATTTATACAGTGTTTTAGGTTTTGCAAATCATGCAGCAATTTTAGGTAAGTATTGATATTTTTCTGCCATCTCCAAATGAAGAAATTGAATTTCAGGAAGTTATGACTTGACTATAGATATTGTTCATAAAAATATTAATTATTTCAGAGATATTCAAATCTAAGCCTCCAGAGTTCAAGTCCGATGCTCTTGTATGTTTCATAGAATTCACTATGTGATTTAATCAGCACAAAATATTATTAACCATATCATTTATTCCTTTTTTTTTGAATGTAATTCTTCCTTTTAACCTTTTCTCTCCGTAGCTTATCAGACAGGATTACTATTTTATTGCCCTTTTTCTATAGGACCTCAGCCTTTTATTTCTTTTTTTTTTAAATTGATGCACTCTCCGAAATGAACATTTTATGGGAGTATGCTACTCCAGTTGACTACTTTAAGGAATTTTCTCTACATGACTGGTAACATTTGAATAAATCTTTTGAATTCCTGTGGACCTGGTTTTTCTCCACATAACTGTGGAGAAATAAAGACTGGGATTGAAGAAGCTACTTAAGAATCTGAATATTGGAGCAGGTACTTTCACATCTCTTCTGGAATTTAGAAAAAAAAAACCAGTCGCTTGTAATGACCTAGTCTTGATTATAGTGCAGATAAAACACTTTATAACTCAGTTCAAAATCTTTATTACAAGATCATAATATGGCAGATTTAGAGCTGAAATTTCTTTACAGACCATCTAGTCTAATACTCTACTTTTAAGGGAAAGAAAATTTACTGGAAAACTGAAGTGACTTACTTAAGGTCACATAATTTCTAGAAGTTCCTGTAACTCCAAATTTGGTGCCTTTTTTATTATACTTTTCCTACCCCATTTTTCTACTCTTCTTTTATTTAAAGTCTATTCTATAACTCTCCCATTTTGGAAATCTCATTATTTGAATATGTTTAAAGAATTTAAATAGATTTCCAATTTTTTTTTTACATTATGGGTATTTTAAATGGAGGTACCTGAATATGGAAAAATTGATGACATGACTTCTCAAAGTCCCTTTCATCTTTATTATTCCATGGTTTTAAAAAGTGACTTGTGAAAAATGCCTTCATTAGAACAGTGTAAATAAAATGTTCCAGGCTGGAGTTAGAAATGCAGTAGCTCTATTGTGATTAACATGTTTTATTTCCTATTGTAGATCCATCCTAATTGCATATTTCCTTCTCTAGGTAAAAGCATTATCAAAAATAAATCATGTTCAGAAATAGGAAGCGACAAATTAATGAATGGTTATTAAACATTGGATAGTGAAAGACCAAGAGGAAAATATGTATTCCAAAAATTCTTAAAATATTAAACAATAAGGAAAATATTGTATTTAATCTTCTTTGGGATATCAATTAGAAAACTGATAGATGAATCTTCAAAAATATGTATTTTTTATCCGATGTTTTTTAAAAAAAATAACCTTTTAAGTTGCTTAATGTTTATTTTGACAATTATTTTCTTTGAACTAAATAACTTAAATGTTAAAATTCTTTGAGATAAATATCAGATCCTAAATGCTGTGCCTCTCACATAGTAAGCAATTAATAAATATTTGTTAATTTGACTTACTTCATAGTTGTCTTATGAGCTTGACATTCACTAAAATGTTAAGGTAACTAGTTAGACTTCTCCATTTCTAGTCAGACATTCTCCATTCTTTATTTGTGTAAATGATTTTTGAATGCAGATGTGATCTTCATAATTAGACCCCTAAATCAATGTTATTAGATAAAAAGTAATTGAAACCTTGACCTCGTTCATGTTTATGTAAGATTCATGCATTGTTTTAAACTGCTCGGAGAAAATGTGGTCTAACAACTGACTCCTTCTCGGGACAGAAAGAAAATGTAGATTCATGAAGTTCTTTCATGTGAAACTACTCATAATGAAAGAAATTCCTTAAGCTACACTGTGATATCAATGAACACCCACAGAGAGAACCACGGGTGACTGAATCTTTTGGAAACAACTGTCCCACACCCATGACATCTATGAGCAATTCCTTTAGGCAGGAATTTTCATGTTTCAAAAGAACGAGTGCTGCTAACAAATGTCTATAAAGTATGTTTTTATTATGTTTTTGAATAGAAGAAAAGGAACATGTCTCTTGGTGTTAGATCATTCAGGATGTGTGTGGTTGCACAGACACACACACACACACACACACATACACACTCATGAACAAAGTCAAAGCAAGGGTTTCCCACATAACAGTAAAGGTTTTTGAAAGTGGAAAACATGAAACATTTTAAAGTTAAGTTAGAAGACTAAAAATTGAATCTTTGAAATATCTTTACATATCATAATTGCATATGACTTCTTTTTTCACATTGCCTTCTAAAAAAAGTCTGTTTACTATCCCTAGGCATTTTTTTTTAGTCATGAAAACCTTCATAAGTTTATATTCTGAATTAGAGTCTTTTATGAGATTTATACTTTGAGAATGATGAAGGGAAATATGAGGTTGAATTTTAGCCTTCTTTGATAATTGATTCAGAAAAGCAATGACTAATTCTGACAGTATTCTGAAGAGGCTGAATATCTTGATATTATCAAGTACCATGTCAGCTTGAGCCGCTAATTAAAGAAAAACAAAGAAACTAGTTTTATCCTCTTTAAGATTTTTGGACGCAGTCAAACATTGTGTTTGGTTTGTATCTACAAATATAAGCATGAATAATTATGGTGATTTTTTTCTTTTCTTTCTTTCTTTTTTTAAAACTATTAAACACCAAAAACTTTCTATATTCTTCCATGGTAAGAATTTTTTAAAGATGTATTCAGTTGTTTGAAAAGAACCCCATTTGATACTAAAAGGGAAGGAAACAAATGTGGAAAGATACTCCAATTTTTAAAAGTGTAAGTCACTGAATTAAAACTTCCACTGTCTTGAGGTGGAGGACCAAACTCTAATAAATTTTTGGAAGAATATTGATGCACTTCCCCCCCTGCCCCAGTAGAATTGTAGTAGCTGTCGGCACATTTTCTTCTTTTGTAATAGGGATAGTAGTTAACAGGAGGAGATCACTGTTACTCCAGTTAGTCTTAGATTTGGCACAGATATGTCTTCTTTAAAAGCTTAAAGAAAACTCTTCTCAAAACAAACAGGCAATAAGCCCAGTGAGAGGAGAGAGCGTGGAAATAGGGGAGAGGAAGTATACTTAAAAGGAAAGAGTCAAACAAAAACATAATGAAGCAAGCTGTGGGATTTTGAGATATATTATTGGAAGTACTTGTTGTGGGATAGTAACAACAACAACAAAAGCAGCAGCAGCAGCAAAAAAAACCTTATTTAAGTGGTGTTTATTTTCATCATGTCATTTAATCCCCTTCCAGATTGATAGGACTGTAAGATGGAGGGAAAGAGAGGCGTCTTATTTTCCTGAGTGGGGATTTAAGAGCCATTGCATAGTAGGGTTGGTTAGAGGGTAGTAAAGGGAACAGTAACTCTGAAGGTCCTTCCCAGCCTTCAGAAAATGAGTTTTGGGCATATATGTGTGGTGTTCTCACACAGAAAATAGATACTCAGACATTCATATTTATGCACCCACTTTTTCCTATACTGTTTTTGTCTCTAGGGTACAAATATCTTTGGGCATCTGAGCCTTGGCCACAAAGAGGATGTGCTTCAGGCCCACTGGCTAACTTATTTCTGGGACCTTAAGCACCTTAGGATGTTGACAAAAGGAAAAGGGTACTCAGCTGTGGTCACATACAACCTGCAGGACCTGCCCTCTTTGAAGATCAAATGCTTTCAGTATTTAGGACTGGAAGGGACTTCAGTGATTAACCTGTTTAGTCCCCTCATTTTACAGATGAGAAAACTGACAGTCAGAGGGGCAAGAAATTTATAAAATGATGCAGGAATTCTGATCATAATTCCAGTTCTTTCCACTCTTCTATAAACTAGAATCTCTCTCCCCTTCCAGCAGCAGCTTTGTCTCTCTTGATATTAGCAGAGAAAGTTAAGTCAGAAGTTAATATGTTTTGTTTGTGTACATATGTGTGAGTATTCTTAATCATTACATCCATATCTTTCCGTGGTTCCTGGTTTTTATTACTCTTATAATTTCTTATAGTGCAGTGGTATTACATTACATTCATGCAGCACAATTCATTTAGCCATTCTTTGACTGATGAACATCTACTTTGTTTCCAATTCTGAACTATCACTAAAAAGTGCTGCTAAAATATTTTGGAGTATGTGGGGACTTTTCTCTTATCCAAGGCTGCTTTGGGATGTAAGCCCAGCATAGCAGTCTGTGATTCAAAAGTAATAAACATTTTAGTCATTTTATTTGCATTATTCCAAATTATTTTCAAAAATGGTTTTACCAATTCACACTTCCACCAATAATGTGTTAGTGTGTCCATCTTCTCACAATCCTTCCAATGCTGTTGCTATGTTTTGTCATTTTTGCCAATGTTTTGGAGGTGTGAGTTATGAGATTGTTTTAATTTGCATTTTTTAATTATTAGTCATTCAGGACATTTCTTTCCAATGTGGTTGTGAATATTTTACATTTATTTTGAGAACTACTTGTTCATATACTTTCACCTCTTCTCTGTTGGAAAATGGCTATCTGTAATATAAGTCTTCTGCGTTTTTTGGGAGATTGATCCTCAGGTATTTTCAACATTTGAAAGTTATTTGGAATGGGATTTTTTTTTCAGTTATTGTTTGTCGTATTTTGTTAATATCTATAAATGTTATTGATTTTCGAGGATTTTGTACCTTCCAACTTTGCTGAAGATATTATCTCAATTAGCATCTTTGCTGATTCTCTTGAGTTTTTTCAAGTAAACCATCATATCATTAGCAAACAGATAATTTTATTTCTACTTTACCTGTCATTTATTCTTTTAATTCATTTCTCTTGTCTCATTGCAATTGCTAGCATTTACAGAACTTTATCAAATAATAGGGGGAAAGTGGACTTCCTTGTTTCACTCCCATAGTTGGAAAAAGTTCTATCATATCCCTATTGTACATGGTGTTTGCTTTTTGATTTAGATAAGTGCTTTTCATGATTTTTTTTAAAGGTCCCTTTTTGCTTATCTGTTTTAGGGCTTTGGGCATTAAAGAGTGTTGTGCTTTGCCAAAGACTTTTTCCACATCTATTGAGATGATCATGTGGTTTTTTTATATTTTAGTTTTTAATATCACTATATTGGTTGTTTAAATAGTGTTGAACCATACTTCCATCCCTGGTATAAATGCCAATTAGTTGAAATGGATAATTTTTTGTTATTATTTCAGAAAAATTTCTGTAGTGTTTTTGCTTTTTAAAAATATATAATGTTATATTTTCCTCCAATTATATGTTAAAACATTTTTAATATTTTAAAAAGTTTTGAGTTCTAAATTCTATCCCTCTCTCCATCTCTCCCCACCCCCTCCATGAGATGGTTAAGCAATCTGATATAATGTATACACGCAAATTCATGTAAAACCTTTCCATATTAATCATTTTGTTTAAGAAGACTTGAACAAAGGAAAAAAAATGAAAGAAAGTGAAAAATAACATGCTTCTGTATTCAGACAATATCAGTTCTTTCTCTGGGAGTGGACAGCATGCTTCATCACGAGTCCTTTGGGATTGTCTTGGATCATTGTATCAAGAATAGCTAAGTCATCCACAGTTCTTTGTCATACAATATTGCTATTACTATGTACAACATTCTCCTAGTTCTGCTTACTTCACTTCACTTTAGTTCATGTAAGACTTTCCAGGTTTTTCAGAAACCATCTTGCTTGTTATTTCTTATAGCACAGTATTATTCCATCATAATCGTATACTACCACTTGTTTAGGCATTCCCTAATTGAAAGGCATGGTGTCAACTTCAAGGTCTTAGCCACCACAAGAAGAACTGCTACAAATATTTTTTTCACAGATACTACCCTCCCCCTTTTTGATGTCTTTGACATATAGACCTAGCACTGGTACTGCTGGATCAAAGGGTATACAGTTTTATAGCCCTCTGGACATAGTTCTAAATTACTCTTCAGAATGGTTAGCTCAGTTCACAACTCCACCAACAGTGTATTAGTGTCCCCAATTTTTCCACATTCCCTCCAGGATTTATCATTTTCCTTTTTCATCATATTAGCCAATCTGGTAGGCATGAAGTGGTATCCTGGAGTTGTTTAAATTATCATTTCTCTAATCAATGGTGAATTAGAATATTTTTTCTTTTCATATAGCTATAGATAGCTTTGAACTCTTAGCCTGAAAACTGCCTGTTCATATTTTTTGACTATTTGTCAGTGGGGGGATGACATGCACTTTTATAAATTTGACTCAGTTTTCTATACATTTGAGATATGAGGCCTTTATCAGAGACAGGTGTTGCAAAATTTTCCCACAGTTTTCTACTTTCCTTTAAATTTTGGTTCCATTCATTTGGTTTGTGTGAAAACTTTGTAAAGTTATATAATCAAAATTATCTTTTCTTTTTTTTTACATTTTTAATGCTCTCTATATCTTCCTTGTTCTTAAATTCTTTCCTTATCCATAGATCTGACAAATAAATTATTCAATGTTCTAATTTGCTCATAGTGTCACCCTTTATGTGTATGTCATGTACCCATTTTTACCTTATCTTGGGACAAGATGTGAAATATTGGTCTATACCTAGGTTCTGTCAGCTATTTTCTCATCAGTTTTTGTCGTATAATAAGTTTTTGTTCCAAAAGCTTGGATCTTTAGGTTTACCATATACTAGATTACTATTTACTATAGTCATTTACTATAATGTAATGTTGATTCTCCCATGTTTAGAACCTTCTTGCAGGCCCCTTGCTGTGCGGCTAGCTGCTGTTGCTCTTGGACCTCACTCCTCTCTCAACCCATTGAGACAGAACTTTCTTGCTGTACTGGCAAGCTGCTTCCCTGCTCCTAAACCAGTTCTGAGGTGGTTTTCAAGTTTTTGGAGGGGATTTGGAAGGGCCCAAGGGGGTTCTTTCCTCACTCTTCCTTCATGCCACCATAAGTGTGTAGTCTACTTGTTGCGATTTTGTTTAAGATCTTTAAAAAAATATTCATTAATGATATGGGTCCATAGTTTTGCTTCAATGTTTTATCTTTCCCTGATTTAGCTCTTTGGACTGTTTGTCTCACAAAAAGTTGTGATACGGTGTTTTCTTTTGGAAATCATTTGTAAAGTAAGGGTACTAACTATTCTTTAAAGTATGGGTATAATTTAAGAATCCTTCAGGTTCAGGAGTTGTTTTGGTTTGGTTTGGTTTGGTTTTTGTTTTTGGTAGTACCTTTACATGTGGATCTACTTCCTTTGTATGAGATTGGTTAAGATTTCTAGGTGGTTTTCTAATAGTTTGGATGTTTTACATTTTTTGTATCTTCAAATATCAAAAGACATCTATCTTTTATATTTTTCATTTATGCTCTCAGTTTTATATAATACTCAGATTATTTTTTAATTTTTGTAGTTTTGCTATTATTTTATTTCTCATATCTCCTCTTTCATTCTCATTTTACATTTGCTTAGTTTGTTTTCTCATTTTGAAATGAATGTTTAGTTCATTAGTCTCTTTATCTATTTTGTTAATGTGTGATTTTAAGAATATACTTTTCTCCCTGACAATCACTTTAGCTGCATCCAAGAAATTTTATATTGTTTTATCACTATTATTTGCTACTAGAGCTATTAATTATTTCTGTAATTTGTTCTTTCACCCACTCTTCATTTTGGATTTCCCTTTTAAGTCTCTATTTGAGTCTATCTTTTGTTGGTGGTCCCTAAACTAATGTCTATTTTTATTACATAATACTCTGTAAAGAATCTATTAACCATTTCTTCCTTTTTATACTTGTTTGCAATATCTCTGTCCTAGTAAATGGTCAGCTTTTTTTTTAAGTTCCATGTGGTGAAGAGTAATATGTATATTATTTTGCTGTCATATTTAGAAGATAGCATAAGTTTTTTTTTTAATTCTAGCTTTGCCAGAAATTTGTTCAATTCTATATTTCCCCTTTTTTATCTTTCCATTAGATTTATCCAAAACTGATATAGGGATATTGAAGCCTACTGCCACCATTGGTATTAGTTTGTTGTATATAGTTCTTCTATGCATAATATATTTTCCTCATTTGTTCCTTTTAAAAATCTTTTTTGAATGGTTGTTTTTATTCTGTTTAATATCAGCTAGGTGGCATGGTGGATAAAGTGCTTGGCCTAGAGTCAGGAATATTCATCTTCCTGAGTTCAAATCCAGCCTCAGACACTTACTAGTTGTATGACCCTGGGCAAGTCACTTAACCTTGTTTGCCTCAAGTCCTCATCTGTAAAATGATCTAAAGAAGGAAATGGCAAACCACTCTAATATCATTGCCAAGAAAAACCTAAATGGGGTTATGAAGAGTTGGACGTGACTGAAAAATGGCTGAACAGTAAAAATAGCATGATGATAGTTCCTGCTTTTTTGGATTTACTTGATGCATAATAAGTATTTTCCATTCCCTAAATTTTATTTATTTTTATTTATATATATATAAAAATTTGTTTCTTGTAAACAACAGATCATAGGCTTTTTTTAATCCAATCTGTTATTTTTTATTTGATTATTTAATTCATTTACATTTAAAGTTATTTGAATTAGATCTATATTTTCCTACATCTATTTTTACAATTTTTAAAAGTTATTATTTTTCTCTCTCTTCTGCCATAGACAAGACATTAAATTCCTTCAATTATCTTACTTTAATCTTTTTTTTTAAGGTCCTTATTCTCACTGACTCTCTTTCCCTTCTGATTCTCTCTCCTCATTTCTTACCCTTTTCTCTTTAGGATTTTATTTATCACTCATTCCTATTTTTTCTTACCACTCTTTTTTCCTGTCAGTTATTTTCCACCTTCTCCTTCTCTCAGCTAGTCATGTTTATTAACATTTTGTTTTGGTGTTTTGACATCATACTTCCTTGTGTCACTGTTTTTCCTGATGATTTATCTGTTTATGTTCAAGATCTTTGAGATTTTTTCTTGAAATCTTTGATTCTTTCAGTCTTTCCTCCCCTCCACCTCATTTTTTCCCTTTGTCATTAATATCCTGACTCCTTCCCCTCTATTTTTTACTATTTTAGCTTCTTACCAGCCTGGCCCTCTGCCCCAATTGACTTTTGGGTGGTCAGAAATGACTCCAGCTGGATGCTGTGCTCTTTTCCTCAGTTTTGGTGGAGTGCTGCATAGCTCTGCATGTGTAGGGTGTCTTGACTTGCTGCTTTATCCTGTTTTATGTTCCCTCCACCCCGGCCCAGTTCAGAGCTTTATTTCCCTGATGCCAGCAGCTCAGAGTTTTGCTTCATTGGTTCTCCTGGAGTGCATCTTCTAACAGACTTTTCTGTTGAAAGGCTGTGCCCAACCTTGGTTATTGAGATCTGAGCAAATACACACACACAGATAATACATATATACATACACATATATACATGTATATATACACACATACAAATAGATGCATATAAAGATGTATGTGTATATGCATATGTACACATATATGTGCATATGTACACATATATGTGCATATGTACACATATGTATATGTATACAAATATACATTTCTATATAGTATCTTCAGATTTGTCTTGAGTCTATAAAATATGCAAAGTCATTTACTTTTTCACAGCTAGTCAAAGTAAACAACCACTGAAGAGGATGTGCAAAAAAAAAGCTACTAAAATGTACAGATTACAGTTCAAGAAATAAGAAGCACTCAAAAGTGAATCTTAGAATGGACTTCATGCTTTCATGTCCAAAAACTAGATACAATTTTCCATTTTGCTTCTTTTATAAATATATTCTAGTTAATAAGTGGCATATTCCTTTTATCTAACTCTTCGTATAGCTCATCTCAACATTATTTTTAACCTAATGAGAGACAATGGGAATAATTCCTACTTAATGAAGAATGAATTTTCACAAACTTAGTTAGTGGGAACCTATTTGACAAGAGCATATGATATTGAATTAGATGATAAGTCCAAATGGGATCATACAATAACATACTTGAAAGAGAACTTAGATAACAAATCTAGCCCAACTCCTCATTTTACCAATCAGGAAACTGAGACTGAGAGAAGTTGTGATTTGGCCAAGGCTATACATGTAGTAAAGTGAAATGAAAAGATTTGGACCAAGGTAATCTGACCCAATTAGTGCTATTTTCACTGTAAAGTGCTACCTTTCTAATCTAACTGATATGCAATTCTTTTTTATAATCACATACTGCTGAAGACTATAAAAGAATGTAAAAGAAAAATTGTATCTTGATCAAATGAATATTTCTTTATGTTAAAATATTATTTTCTAAATTGAATATATATGTGTGTATGTGTGTGTGTGTGTGTGTGTGTGTGTAATCAACTAAAGTTTCCTGTTCCTGTAGTACCCATGTTGCTTACCATGATTTTTTTCCTTCCACAGCATTTTCTTTTCTAGACAAGAAGTTTTTCTGATATCAAAATCTTCTTATATTCATTAGAAAAAAAATGTGCTCTTGTTAATGTCATTTGTGTCTGTTCTCACTTTTGTGTGGCTTTAATTTATCTTGTTATTTACCATCTGTTTGGAGGGTGGGTTTATTACATTCTAATAATGAACATATTGAAGTAAGACTGTGAATGGCCAGTGCCAAGTAAAGCACAGAGACATTGAACTCAAAGAGTCTCTAGACACATTTTTTTTTGCATATAAATCTGATATTCACTAAACATCTGGTTCACCATAACACATTGGAAGTCCTACTTAAATGCTTCATCATGGCATGGAGTTTATGCTGCTTTCTTAAAGTCTATGCCAGTAGAGTTCAAGGCCAGGCAAGTCTTAACAAGCTGAAAACGTTGTAATAATGGGTCCAATGGCATCTGGTCTTTGAAGACCAGTCTAAGTAAGTTCGGAAGGTTCATTCTTTCAAACATGTTTGTGAAATAATTACTATTTTTTTTAATCTCCTCTTAGCAATGCATGAAGTATATCTGTTAACATGTGGATGGATTAGGATCTTCATTACTTGAGCAGCATACTTATTAATGATACCCTGGCTCTTTAGAAATTGAAACTGAAGTAATAATATTTTCACATGGCAAGCAGTTATGTCCAGTCCCAATGGATCAATTGATGGAGGCCCAACATCCAATTGGAAATCTTACGTTCAATTTTTTTTCCTAATATTTTCTTTTGACTTTTGTTAATGAGCTTTCTGAGTGGGAATACATGTATGTCTAAAGACACACTCCATCTTGCTGACTCTTCAAAAAGTTTATAAAATCAAAAAGGTTTTAAGGAAGGATCTTTCTTGGCGTCAATGCAGAATGCCACTTAACACTTATAAAGACATTTTCAAATCTGCAATGCATTGCCAACTTAATGAGAAGCATCAGTAATGATGCAATGACTCAGTCCATCTAAATCAGAATGTTTTCTTTGCCCCTGGAATTTCTTGTTAAAAAATAATTCCACTGTGACTAATTTATGGAAGAATTAATGAGTCTAAGAAAGGCCTTTTGTCATGAAAGTAAATTCATATCCTTACATGGACTTCTATTATCCTGATAAATAATCTGATCAGTTGATCTATTTACTTCATTAATATATCAGTTACTTTCCACTGAGAGAAGAAATTTATTATGGAACTTTTTAAAAGCTCCATTGTGATATCATCTTTTCTACGTAGATAATATAGCTGCCATTTCTTTTTTTTTTGTTCAGTCTTTCCAAGCTCAGATGTCAAAACAATTATCTGAATGTAGGAGGGAGGGAAAAAAATCATTAAAGGAAAAAAAAAACCAACATGAGCTATATTCTAATATTGTCCAAGAATCATTTCTTAAAAATAAAAAAGGAAGGCATAAAAACAATTACATTTCCTCAAATTCTGACACATTTCTACCATAGTTTTCAGTTGATTTTGGGGGGGGACAGAAATGCTATGAGATGGTCGCATAGACACTAGTGAACCTTTGATCTCACTGTATCTAATTAGGGAAATTAATGTGATCTTTTATGTTTAGGAGCCAATGATGTGTTAAAAGTCATTTTTAATGTGAAACCTGACAAATGGTAGTGAGTATTTTTGGACAGCAGATCTAGCGGGCTCTTTATTGTCTCAGTGCTGTCAGCTTTTGGCTCAGACAATTTGGGATTAACATGAAAAAAAGATTCTTCATTCCTGAGGCATGCCTGGAAAACATGAATCTGCCTCTTTTAGGTCTCTTTTGTTGTTGTTGCTCTGAGCTTCTTCGAGTTCATTATAGAATCAGCCACAATTTATATTGTATATCTTTAAAGAAAAAAGAAGGATACCTGGAAGGTTATGTGCCTGCCCAATACCTCAGTTTTCCTATGGGCAACAATAGCAATACAGGCTTTCTACTTACTTCATAATGATTGTGTAAGGATTAATGAGCTAACATATTTAAATAACTCAGTTTCTCAATGATAGTAGCTATACCAACATAATTTGAAGCTCAATAGACACACTCTTGTTAACCTACATAGAGGAAAAGGTATTTCTTCTTTGTCTTCAGGCACATCAAGAAATAGAAATCAAGGAGAATGCCCCTTTAGCATATTTTGCATATGTGGTATGATCATACAGTTAGGTGGCTGATTTTCTAACTAGTTTTGCAGACAAGGCTAAAAGAGGAGCCACAGGGATGTTTTAAACAATGTCACTGTCAGAGGATGGAGTGTGCATTACCCCTAACACCTACTCAGACTGTTACAGTCTGCTGTACTTGTGTTAAAAAATTGACTTCATTACTTTCTAGTAATGAAGCCAATCTTTATTGTAGTGAAATACCTTGTTCATGCAGCAGTATTTTCATTGTTGTTGTTTTGGCTATGGAAATTCAAGCAGGACTGCTGATAGCTGGCATACAGTATTGGTGTATCTAGTGATAGCCCTTATTGCAGGGGCTTCTGGAGCCCTGAGTGTTGGGAGATTGCAGAGTATGCCAGTGTCAAGGATGAACCAAAGAAGAATGGAACACACACATACACACAAGTAGGGGTGAGAGGAGGAGAGAGAGTCAAGAAGTCAGAAAAAAAAGAAGAAAGGAGATCAAGAAGACAGAAAAATAGAGGGATTAAAAACCATATTAGGCTGATACAGAGATAGTGGAATCTCCCTCCCCACCCCCTGGCCATCTTCAAACAGTAGAAACACTAAGAAAGTGTCAGGGATATTGTAGTGATTTTGCTTGGTCAGGTATATATTGGATTTGATAGGCTCAGAAGTCCTTTCCAGCTTTGAGATTTATTGACTTTGTGACCCCTCTTTACCATCTCAATTCCATGTCCCAAGTGATCAAAAGAGAGTTTGTTAATACCTAAAATGAAGTCCAGGGAATGGAAGTGTTTAGATCAATTGGACAAAGATCTAAATTAAAAGGCACTGGAGAAAACTGTCAGTATTTTTCTCTTTGTGGTCCAAGAACAGCTTGGAGATAATTCTCTTCCAATGGCCATTGAGGTACATTCCCCTGCCTCTCCCCATCTGAGCTTCTGTCTTAGATAAGTGAGAGATTGGACTTAGAGAAGGAACAAAGACAGATATTCAAGACAACTTTTCTACCATTCTGCTGTACATTATCTGTGCACCCAAACCTAATGTTCAGTTAAATATTCCCTGAGCTTGCTTAAGAGTGTCATCAAATAGGTTGGGATAATGTGTCCTTTTTGTGATTGGAAGTTGCCTTGCATTCATGAAACAAATAATGATAAAAAGCAAGTATTTGCCCCAAACCTCTTTTTTGGCAAAGAATTTTTGTCAAAACCAGCATATAAACTGACCACTAAAGTGATCCAGTAATTCCAAAGGTGAAGGAGGGAGAGAAATCTAGATGTGAAATACAATCTGTGAGAAAGCATGGAGATGAGAGAGACAGATGGTTATATTCAAGAATCAACAAGTTAGACAATTTGGCTAAAATGTAGAGTATGTAAGGAAGAATGATGAGAAAAGGTACTAAGGCCAATGAAAGTTCAAGGAAAATGAGAAAAGAAGCTATCAAATTACCAGTTAGGAGATAATTGGTAAACTTGGAAAGAAAATTGTAAGTTTGGTAGTGGAATTGGAAGCCAGATTGCAAAGGGTGAGAAGTAAATAAGTGATGAGTAAATGGAGATAGCTGGTATAAATCATTCTTTCTAGGAGTTTGGCAGGGAATGGAAGAATAGATATGGGATAATAACAGATTGGAAGATAGTAGACCATAAAGATAGGTTAAGAATACTCAATTCTTATTCTGATGTTATTTTTCTCTGCCAAGAAGAAGGAGATTTTGACTCAAAAAAAACAACAACATTTTTTTTTCC
The DNA here is from genome assembly GCF_003287225.1 of Phascolarctos cinereus. Taxonomy (NCBI): domain Eukaryota; kingdom Metazoa; phylum Chordata; class Mammalia; order Diprotodontia; family Phascolarctidae; genus Phascolarctos; species Phascolarctos cinereus. The sequence goes on along the minus strand of NW_027555847.1, from coordinate 435,861,439 downwards.
AGTATTTGAATCTAAATATTCTGTTTATTCTTTATCTTTCTCCAATACCATAATCCTGTTGATCTTCTAAAGTTTTATCTTAAGCTTTCTTTTCCTCTTTCTCTACACTCTCTTTCCTGGTGACAAAATCAGTTCCCATGGATTCAATTATCCTTTTTTGTGCAAACAATTCTGAAATTTATATATCCATCCCCAGTGTCTATCATGAATATCCCTATATTTCTTTTACTTAAATGAATGCAAGACTTTAATGGTCCTGAAATAAGCTGTCAATTACAAAGATATTGAAACAGAATGAAGTTCTTTATCTTTATATTCTGATTTCCTTTCAGATCTTCCAAGAGATTGTATTTAATTTGACTGTAGGAGTTATATCTATCTATCTACATATGTGTACATATATGTATATTTTTCCTTTTCATTACCTCTTCCCACTGAAAAATAGTAACAATAAAAGAAAAAAAAAGTAACTCCTTCATTACAAGCATGCATAGTCCAAAACAAATCTCCATGTGAACCAGGCCTCAACATGGATGTCTCTCTGAATTTTAAGGTCATTATCTTTTTGGCAGAAGGTGAGTGGCATGTTTCCTCTTCAGTCCTCTGGGCTTAATAGTTAAGCATTTCAGTGACAAGAGTTCTAAAGACTTTGTGTGTGTGTGTGTGTGTGTGTATGTGTGTGTGAGAGAGAGAGAGAGAGAGAGAGTGTGTATGTGTGTGTGTGTGTAACATTATTGTCATTGAAGAAATTGTTCTTCTAGTTCTGCCTATGGCTTTCTAATGTCCTCTAAAACAATTTCATCATTTATCATGCAATACTATTATATTACATTAACATATCTGAATTTGTTTAATGATTTTATCAGCAGTAGGAAATTCCCTTAGTTACCAATTTTGACTACTAAAATATGCTGCTATAAATATGTTTATATACATTGGTTCTTTTCCTCCTCCTTTGATCTCATCATGTTGGCATATCTTCTTGTTATCACATCTTACCATTATCTCATTTCCTTATCTTTTTCTCTCTCTCAAAATACTTCCCCTTTGCTCACCTCACTCTATAGGACAACACAATTCTCCCAGTCTCTCAATCTCACAACTTAAGAGCCATGCTGTATTCCTCACTATCTCCCACCTGACTGCACCCTCCCATTTTAATTTGTGTCCAAGCCTTATAGATTTTCAACGTGTAAATATACACTCGTCTCTCCTCTGCACTACCATTACTCTAGTAAAGGCCTTTATCACCTCATGCCTGAACTATTGTAATAGTTTTCTGATACCTCTGCCTGAAGTCTCTCCCTATTCCAAACCATTCTTCATTCAGCCACCAAAGTGATTTTCCTAAAGGTCAGGTCCAATCAAGTTACCCTGCCCCTTTCTAAATTCCATTAACTCCCTATTGGCTCTAGGATGAAATTAAAAAATGCTGTTTAGCATTCAAAGACCATCCCAACCTATTCCCATCTTACCTTTTCAGTCTTATTATCCTTTGCTCCCTTCTTCAGTCCATTGACACTGACCTCCTGAATGTTCCACAAACAGGACACTTATTGTATCTCTTGACTCCAAGCATTTCTCTGGCTGCCCTCCCCCATACCTAGAATCCTCTCCCTCCCCTTGTCTGTCTACTGACCTCCCTTGTTTCCTTTAAATCACAATTAAAACCCAATCTTTCAATGGAAGTCTTCCTCATCCTCCCTTCATATTAGTGGCTTTCCTCCTATTTCCCATTTGTCCTTTATATAGCTTCTTTTACATATATTCATTTGCATATTTCTTCTCCATTAGATTGCATGCCCCTTGAGAGTGGGTATTATGTTTTGCCTCTTTTTGTATCTCCAGAGCTTAGCATAATGTCTGGCTTATCATAGGTGCTTAATAGACATTTATTGATTAATTCATTGATATTTTTGGGATATTGGACTAATAATGAGATAACTGGTTTCGTGGGGTATTGCAGACTAGTAATTTTGGGGGCATAGGTCCAAGTTGCTTTACTGGATGTCTGGACCAATTCATAGTCCCACCAAAAATTCCCTAATGAGTTTGGTTTCCCAGAGCTCCTCAAATAATTATAATTTTCTTCTTTTTGTCATCTTTGACAGTCTCATAGTTTTCAGGTCGTATCTTAAAGTTCATCAAATTTTCATTTCTAAGGGACATATAGGAGGGTTCCTGTGCCAGGCAATGAAAACACCACTAGCCCCTTTACCATTATGTCTGCTCAGACTCTGATAGAAAACAGCTTAGCACACCAACCCTGAGAGCCTTGAGAATGCAGCACTTCCAGTCCAGTGCCTCCAATTACCATACTGCTAAGCAAGCTCTATAGAGGTGCAGCCAAGAAACAGCTCCTATAAAAGCTATAGCCACATCTTTTGAAGATTAAGAAAAGTTAATTCTATATCACCAAAGCCTATGGAACTGTCACTTGATTCAAGATCAGAAGTTTATATGATTTATTCAGTGGAAATAACATTAAAGAAAAGAAGCATCATCATTTCCTTTGACGTTGCATCCTAAGAACTAGAGTACCTTTCTATCTGACTTGCAGCTAAAACTTTCCACATATGTTTTCTCCTCCATATGAATGTAAGTTTTCTGAGATCACTGATTCATTTTTTAATCCCTAATGCTTGTCACAGTGCTTTGTATTTAGTAAGTGTTTAATAAAAGCTTTATTCATTTATTTACTTTTATGTATAATTATTTGTGATTTTGGAACATTTTCCCATGATTGTTGATAGCTTATGTACCTTTCTTTGGAAAATGTTTGTTTAATATGCTTTGACAATTTATCTATTGAGGAACTGCTCTTATTTTTATTAATTTGTGCAACTTCTTTATATGGTGTACATATATTTCTTTATCAGAGAAAGTTGCTACAAAGTTTATTTTCACACTTACCTGATTCTCATCTAGCTTTAACAAATATATTTAAATCTAATATCGATCTGTTTATACTAAAACTTCTTTACATGCTTATAATCATACTTTTCTACCCCTACGTTTTCAACTACTGCTGGACATCACTGTCTGTATTTACAACCAGTAACTCGAAGTCAGTTCTGTTCCATAGTTCTCCCAACCCCTCAGTGTTCCTTATTCTTATAATGGCACTACAGTCATCACTGTCACTCAGGCTCAATATCCTACAGAATTTGTTCTTACTTACATCTAGTCAGTTGTCACATGCTTTTACATAAATATGAGTCATAATAATTTTGATGGTGTGAGATCTAAGATTTTAAAGAGTTAAATGAAAGATTTATAAAGTACTTTTCGCAGAAAACTTGAACACCTATGTTATTTATTCCATTATGGTGTTCAGATTTTTTTGTTTTTGACTTGTTTTTTTGGAGACCTAGGATCATTGTTATCTCTACACATACTGACTTAAAGATCAGTATGCTCTGTTTATTTAGCAAACATGAGTTCTAACTTTTTGCTCCTCTCTGTCAAGATTGTTCTTCATATCTGTATATTTATATTCCCAATAAGTTGTCCTTTCTTTTGCTTCTTTGGAGAGACTCACTGTTGTTGATTCATTAATTTTCTATTCTGCTAATTATTTCTGATGTGTACACCATCAATTTGGATTTCACAATTTGGATTGCTCTGTTTAACCCTTCTGGAACATGAACATTCTAAAATGGTGAAGCATTCTATTGTGGTTCTATCATCTCATGGTAATCCTCTGTTCCCATTTTCTTACAACATATAGTCTAAGATGTGTGGATTCATTTAGATGTCTTAGTGAACATCCTTCTTTCCATTTTTAAATATCTTCCCTGTCAATTTATCTTCTTGTGCTCAAGATTTTTAGGGGAGTTTTATTCTTCCTGATATCTTTGGTAACTTCAGTCTCTTTTTCTTATATTCTCTAATTTCTCCCTTTCTGATTTATTGCTTGATTCCTGATCTCTCAGTGGTAGAACTCAAAACTGTCTTAGCATCCACTTATGATGTAGAGTTTGCTTTTCACTGGCTTCAATCCCTATCCCAAGTGATTTCTTCAGCAGAAGAACTGGTTCCAGTTGAAATTCTGCTCACTTTCCTTCATATTCAGTGTAGCTCATATGTGTTCTGATATCTTGCTCCAGTTCTCTCTGTTATGTTCTCTGGATGAGTGCTGCAGCACACTCTAACAACAGGCAGATGACCATTCTGCTTTGCAATAGTTCTACCTTCACAGCATGAGGACAGAGAGAATTTAGTTTGTGATATTTGTTTTCACAGAATGATGGGTATAAGGCAGGGAAAATGTACGTTGGCAGAGACTTCAATAACAAGGAAATTGCTAAGTATCTCCCTGAGCACTACTGTGGGTGAATTTGTGCTTCCCTACAAGAGCATGGAAGCTGGAGGAAAAATTGATATTGAGTAAAGTTTGTATTAGTGATAGCCTTTTCTCTGATATTAATTAATCAGAATTCCTCAGAATTCTAGTGCCTTTGCCTGAGGAAATAGATGAAATTATTTCATCTCTTGTACACAATTCTCATTTTGGTGATTTTGGAGATCTGTGAGGACTGTGGAAAATGTCTAGTGCTCCACCTTCTTGGATCTTGTGAACCTGACAATAGATATTAGAGGAAATCATTTAATCTAACCACAGAATCATAAGTAATATATACTATCTACACTTTGCCCTTTGTGTGTTTGTTTTAGGCAACACAAAACTTTTTTGAGATTCCTCATTCATAAGGACATAAAAATATTGACCTATACTATTGAAATCCACAAAGACCAATGATATGTTGTTGGTTCCTTACTATGGAAAATGAAAGCATGAAAAATCAGCAATGAATATTTTGGTAATTCAAACAACTAATTATGTTATTGTATGTTACTGTATAGATTCAACATGTATTTATTTCAGATATGTGGAATAAAATTATATATGTGAATGTCATGTCTATAAAAGTTACTTTGATATTTCCAGGATTTGTGATTTCATGAATGGAGATACTTCCTTTACTAAACAAATCATAATTTCTTGATAGATGAGTAAACAATCATCATTTGCTGCCGTATCTGAAAATAATCATTATGGGGCAGTTAATCTTTTGATGGCAAACTTCTAAGATCTTTGATAGGCTAATTCTCAAACAAGAAATATAGTGTTCATCAGTGAGTTGTACTTGAAGCCTTACCAGTCTGGTTGGACCTGAAAAAGTTTGTGCTTCATTGGATAGCTGTGAAGTACCAGTATCAGGACCATGACATAAAAAGACATTGGAATAGAGCTTTAATGGAAGAAATGCATAATATATATTTTACTATTCTAAAACAAAACTGAGTCTCATAATTATTTTGATATAATCTTCTTGGAAAATACATTATGGACTCAGACAACAAATCTCATATTTTCATATCTGCAAGATGTATTATACTTTAAAAACTTTGAAAATTTTAGAAGGTATATTTCCCTTTTTCCCTTTGCAACTTACCATCTGGTATCTCTTCATTTGTGTAGAGCATCTTGAGGACACAAACTTTATTTTCAAGAACATTTCATTCTAATTGAAAAATGTTGACTAACTCTTTCAGTAAACATCAAAGTATTTGTCTCACTCTCATTATTTTTGGATGACCAAGAAAAAAGGCATACATTCTTGACTTTTACAGAGATAGGGCATACACACCCATTACTACCGTAGTGGATTCAGTGGCTGCTTGAAAGTGTCTGAATCAAGGAAAAGTGGTTTAAGATCACTCTCTTAGATGCTAAAGAGTATGCCCTATTGAAGGGGGTTCATTCAGATAGCACTTAACAGGTCTCAAGCAACCTACCATTGAACTTGTTCCCAATGAGTCATCTCAGACCACTGACTATAATAGTTACTCTAGACTTCAAGACAACAGAGCCAGAGGCAAACTTATCACCTTGAAAGGAAATACAAATGTTATTTGTTCTATTCTATGTGTATAAGAGAGGCTCAGTAACCAAAAGATCGGGCAGACACTGACAGAAAAGACCTTCATCCCATCTCCAGTAGAAAATAATCTTCTTAATTGTGAAGGGTGATTTATTTTTAATCCATACCCATCATTCTTTACATAGGATATATACAGTGTTTAATCTGGTAATAAATGCTTAATAAATTATTGAATTGAAATCCTTAAGTACTTTCAAGTAGCTCATATTCATCTCAGTTTTCTCACCTGTAAAATGAGTAGGTTGGGGAAGATAGAAATCTATAACTCCATAGGCACTCAGTTTTTCTGCCTCTGGGCTGTCCTAAAGCTCTGGCCCTACAGGATATTGAGGAAAATATACATTGTATTTTCTATGCATTGTCTGGGAACAAATGGCTGCAGATGCTCATTTTCTATCAACTCAGTATCACTGCGAGATTGATTGTTATGTTAAAAACATTACCTATTTTCATCTGGTTTTTTGAAACATTGCGTATATATCTGGTTGGAATAATTATTTTCTTAGTGGGATAATATGGAAGTTCACATTTCACATAGAAAATTTCCTGCTGATAAAACATACACATTCAACACAATATGCATGTGTTCCAATCTACCTAAATTTTACCAATCTGGAAAATGATAAAACATTTACATATATGTATTTCTTTGTTCCTAATGCTATTTGTCAGTTGAACTGTGGTGTTCACACTCACAGGCTATAGATTGCAGTAGCTTAACCCACTTCATGTAAAATGGTACACTGTATATTATAGAATCTCAGAGTTTGACGTCATCTCACAAACTATCTAGTCCTCTCCCTTCCTATACAAGGCTATCTCCAAGAAATCAGCTTTAAAACCTTAGCTTAAAAATCTCTAATGACTAGATCCCAATACTTATTGATGCAGACCATTCTATTTTTGGACAGTTCTTTTTGGTAATTTTTTCTCACATTTGGTTTAAATCTGTCTTGGCAATTTCCATACAATGTTGCTAGGTTTTCCCTTTGGAGACAGTCAAAATTAATGCCACTCTTCTTTCAGGAGATACTTTAGATGCTTCTTATACCCTCCCATAAGTCTTTTCTTCTCTAGGATAAACATCCTTATTTCTTTCTTATGCATGGTATCAACCATTAACCATCCTAGTTGCCTTCATTTTTATACTATTCAACTCATCAATTTCCTTTCAAAAATGCAGAGTCCAGAGCTCAATGATCTTTTATACCATAAAATCTGACCTCCAAGACACTAAAGAATGATGGCTACATAGTTAGACAAAACCATCAGCTTAAAAGAAGATGCTATAAAAATAATTTAAGGTTATAGCTGACATTTATCATTGTATACCATCTTCCTTCTTTTCCTATTCCAATATCAATCCCCTACCATCTCAACCTTCTTTCATTGTCCCCAACACTACCTTGTATTTTTTTTTTACAACATTGGTATGATGGACAAAAGATAGTATTGTTTTAAAGCTTCAATATTCTTAGGTTTTATTATTGCACGGTCATTGTTTCTATCTTGTCTGCTAAGAAACAAAAAATGAACAAACATAAAATTGCTTTTCAAGGAAGGTCATTTTATAATGCTATTTGCCACCAAAACACACACATGGACATGAAATCTTGATATTGTGAACATGAAAATATTCCATGCTTTGTTATTAGAATTATAAGAAGAAATTTGATGGCCACCTGAACTTGAATACACTTTGATAGTACATAAATATAGACTTCCAAGATGCATCCCACAAGATCCCCTCCATATGAAATAATCATCTTTATTTTTACAGAGAACAAAAAGAAATCATCACATTAACAGCAAAAATAAAACAAACAAATTAACAAAAAAAAGCTACTTGAATGACAGACTGCTTTGGAAAAAGGGAAAAACAAAATTAGAATGAACCCATGTCTCCAAATTATATTAGAAATATTGCTTACATGATACATCTGGAGGAGTTATGCTTCAATGAAATGAGTAACGGAAGCTAGGGTTGGAAGCAATCCTAGAGGTTATCCATTACAACCTCACAATAATAGTGTGCATGTATTGTCTCCTCCAGGTATATTGTAAGCTCCTTGAGGGCAGGGAATGTTTTAACTTTTTCTTTGTATCTCTAGTACATTGCACACTGCCTAGAACAGAGAAGTATTTAATGCTTTATTAGCTTTTGTCATTCTTTCATTTGATTTACACTTTAAAAGTTAAATAAGATTTACAGAGAGTAAAGGGATGTGGGATTACAGAAAATAGCAATTTCAAAGACAGGAGAGAAGGAGGCAGGTGTAGAAGATAAAGATATTGTAGTATGACTCTAGCTTAGAGTATGTGGGGGAAATAACTTGGCATAAGGTTGAAAAGTAGTTTGAGATTATGTTGCAAAGAGCCTTGCATGTCAGACTGAGGAATCTAAATGATGTTTACCTATTTTATTTTTAAATTCTGAACATCAGTGTGCATGTACCAATACACACACACATCCACACAAGCATTTCCACATTCACCGCCAAATATCAAAAGATTTTGTATGAAAATGTGAATCACCATTTCATAGTCCTTACTTTCAAAAAATGCATTAAATTCAACACAACCTATGAAATAAATAGTATGTCATTTTCCCAGTATTTCTGGTGGAGAAACTGAGTCTCAGGTAAATTAAGTAACTTGCTCATGGCTGCAAAGCTAGTGAATCTTGAGGCTGAATTATAGAATAGTTCTTATTCTAATTGAACCATTCTTTCTCCTATACCACATAGCCTCAATTTATGTAGTATGACTTATATGTTACAGAAAATTCTCTTTACATCTTAGCTTCCATGTCCTTCATGACAACCATTTTCAGGATGTATTAGAGAAGTGGCAGTGGGTAATATTCTACATTATATGTTATATTACAGTCATTCTTTTCTGGATCCAAAGTTTATATTTGGGTCCAGGGAAAAAAAATTCCATTTACATTGTTCTAAGTCACTTCAACTTTATGAATTTATTAACTGCATCATAATTTCCAAATGTATATAGGCCCATTAATTTATCACTTACTAAGTTCTCCAATAAATGTAGTACTTTAGACCTTTAAAAATCATCTTTTAAATTAAGATTTTAGAATTCAGACTAACCTTTGCTTCTGTTGTGTCCATGAACTAATCAATACCTTTTAGCTCATGAGTAGCAGTATGCATAATCATTTTTTAAGTCACATATTAAATATTTTTCCATAATTTGAAATTAGGCTTAACTACAAAACCTCAAGGAACTATATTCATCTAAAATATGAAACCAAATAATAATCTCCATTGATACATTGTTGTACTTTGTTCTTTTGAATCCACTTAATATTTATTATTATAATATTAAAGTAATCTAACTTTCATACCAACCAACATTTGGTTAGTTTTTCATATCAATAAATATCACTGCTGGTTCTTGTGGAAGATATATTTAATTCAGAGTCAGAAAACCTTGCTTTACAATATTTCCTTCTGTGACTTTGGGCTTCTCTCTCTCTCTCTCTCTCTCTCTCTCTCCTCTCTCTCTCTTCTCTCTCTCTCTGTGTCTTTGTAAAATCAGGGAGTTAGATACATGATCTCTAAGTTTGCTTTTATTTCTAAGTATATGCTTTTATAATATGCAAACCTGATTTGCCTATAAACACCAAAGCTGAGTTGTTTTCCTTTGTTTTATTTTATTTCCATCAAATAGCTACTTTCATGTTATGGCATAATTAATTAGTTGTTAAAATAACTTCTGATTGATGCACCAAGTTCCTGTGGAGAAAAGCATTAATCAATTAAGTACTTCTAATATTCTGGCCTCCAATCTCACAAAAGACATTTTAGTAAATAGGATGCAATCAACTTGAAAACAAAACAAAAAATAAATAAATCAATCTCCTCAGAATATGTTTTAGCATATCAAATGTAATCCAGCATGAACAGATCAGAAACATCCTGATTTCAATCTGACACCGACCTTCAGAAGATTGAAATTCCATTATTTGCTCAGAAGCTATTTCTAACACAGGTCACATCATTCAATTTTTGTTGTTGTTATCCTTTCAGAAAACTTTTTTTGTCACTTGCTCACTCCATTGAACACTTTGAAATTATACGTAAAGCTTATAAAATTTTAATGGTGGCCAAAGCCTACTGCCAAGAGTCAGATTTTGGCAGCTTAAACACTACTAAGGATGGATACAGAGCCAAGGAGTGAGATTCACGCTATGGTATTTTCCCTACAGTAGCTAGACAGAGAGAAACTCTCAACAATGTTTTGAACATAAGTATTGAGTTTGATAGGGAGGTAACTGAGGTAAAACAAAATTTCTTGATAGACTTTTTTTTGTTTGATGGATTTTTAAAATAAAGTAAATGTTTAAAATAAACTAAAATACTTTAAGGTCACATCCCAATTTATGGAATTCAAGTCATTGTCTGACTATTATGAGATCTGTTTTAAAATGGGGAGAGCATTGTAAGCTCAATTTACTTTAACTGAGACTATTTTTATGGATGCTTACTAACACCACTGCTATTGTACTCATCTCAGCTGAAAAAAAAACAGAATAGAAAAAAATAAAAATGTCATCAAGCAGTGACCCTAAATCAAGGTAATTACAGATTAGGCAAATACTAGTACTAATTATTATGCCATTTTGTCCCTACTTCATTCTAATTTTAATGAATTTTCTACCTGCTAATCTTTAGAGTTCTAAAAATAATGAACGTGGACCAGAGGTAATAGATTTATATTGTTACATTAATATAGAATAGTTTCTTAGAGTGCATGTGGAAATAAATTATTAAGTTTTATTTTTGATAATGGTCAATATTGTCACTCTTCTCAACTTTTTCACTTCCATCACATTAATAAATATAAATTGAGGCACAGGAATTTTGCATGATTCATCATTTTATTTATTGCCTACAGGTCTTTCTGAGGGCTAATTTTCAGTTTAAAAAGAAAACAAAACAACTATCTTCTTATAGTATCCTGACCCCTTCAACACATAGAAACTTATGTCCTAATTTAGTAAATATTGTACGATGTTTTATAGCAATTTTAATTCAGATTAACAAATAGTAGGAAATATTCTATTTTTATGTTAGCTGGACAAATTCCACCAAATGGCATGGAAAATCTCCTATCAACGAGTGGTGATTGACAGCAACAGTTGGATGATTTATCTTGTCAGTGGACAACAGGTCTGAGATAGGAGCCACAAGATTCTTCACACTGCTCACATGGATATCAGAAGAAGAAGCTTTATTTTTCTCTAAGCAATTCCTTAGGAACCTACTGGCAACATAGTAACATGCTGACTCCACTGAACAAATATTCACAGAATGCTGACATATTGGAACACCTAACTAGATCTCAGAGGCAATGTTCACAAATGTATAAAGGAATCACATATGGTTGAGTTCCATAATGCGTGCACTCCCTGGCAGTACTAGGCTTGTCTAAGGCCTATGAATAACACTTCTTACCAGCACCTTCTAGATAGCTTACCAGAGATACTTAGAGACTATGTCTATAAAAGAGTATAGAAATGTATCAGAGATTTAGAGCTCTTACAGAAGAAGAGATGTCAAGAAATCATTTTACTCAGCCCCCAAAAGAACCAGTTAAAATATGGAGAACATTTTACAAATATTATGGATAACAATAGCTGATATTCATATAGCACTTCATCTTTGCAAAATATATTGCACATATTATTAGCAGTGCGAGTACTTATTTAGGGGGTCAGTTCTTATCTGTGGATGTACATAATTTCCATAGGTAGATTTCAGAGGACCTGTAAACTTGCATATGAATAAAAATTCCTCTTTATTTGAATATAATTTGTTTTCTTTTAAGTCTTCTCTATTTTATTAATTAAAATTTGTTCTGAGAAGAGACATATTGTTCTTTTTTTTTCTGTCAGAGACAAGTTCTATTAGAACATCCACCATATTGGCTAGACTCTTAAGGAATCTGAACATTAATGAGGTATTAGTTAGATTATAAAAATCTGAGCACCTTAATGGAGACAAGATGGACTTTACATACAGAAAAATGGTGGGAGGGATCTAGAAGTGGCCAAGTAGCTACTTTGAGGTAATAGAATGACAGAGACCTGGCCAATGTGGTCAAGAGAGAATGGAGATTAATGGTAGAAATGGCCAGGGGCCATTGGGAGGCAATACAATGGAGGGCTAGGCTAGGTTAAGGGTAACAGAATTGGGAGATTGGGCATAGGCAATAACAAAAGGGCAGTTGATGGTATTATAGTCTCAGGCAAAATCCAGAGATTTGGCCATGTCGAAAAATCTAAGGTTTTTCCTTTCTGGGGTCCAAATCCCAACTCCATCATTCTGCCCTCAAACAAATGAGACACAAATTCTTTTGGGATAAGGGACAAAGTTCTTGGCTTCTGAAACTGCTTCCTGCTGGCAAGGGGTGTAGAGCTGTTCTTGCCTTGAGGGGGTCCCAAAGAGGTTGACTGGAACTCAGCACAGGCTGCATGCAGGGAATGATGGGGGCACATTGGCTAGTAGCTGCTTGCTACCAACTGTAAGTGAATGGCCTGTAGTCTGGAAGACACAGATCTGACAGAAAAGACTACAGGGCCCAGATATGACAGGATAAAACATCTTTAGCTCTGTTTGGATTCAGATAATTCAGTTTCCCAGCCATGCAGAATCAAATCCACCTCATAGCCAGACTCAGGAATAGCCAGGTGGTATCATTCCTTTTCAAAGGAACATAACAGGGAAACTGAGGTTAAAATTGTCCTCTCAGTTTTCTCCCATGCTGACTTCCCACCAGTATCACATTCTCTCTGAATAGCTTGTGGCATTTCTCTCAGATGGTGGATTATTGATTATCTATGGATTTGTCCTGGTATAAAAAGCCAATCTTTAGAAATTATTTCTATATACTTGCAAATTTTCAACAAAACAAAATCCAAACAAATTTTTGGCAAAGTTTACACATCAAAACAATAAACAATAGCCAAATTGTTTTAGCGGTAACCAAACTATGAAAAGTTGCTTAACACAACTGATACAAAAAATTTGCTAATTTGAAACTTTAAAAAACCTATTACCAATCAGGTGACTTCAATTTTGTTGAATGCATTTCCAAATTACTTTACACAGAGAATCAACATCTCACCATTAACAGTTAAAACTACAACTTTAAAAGAGTGTGCTTACCGAAGTTCAGAGTCTAGCTTCTTTACCTCGAGTAGGATGTGCTGAACCTGGGTGATGCTTCCAGGCAAACATTGCCCCAGGGCCCAAGGCATTGCCAGTGGTGCCCATGCTGTAGAGGGTGACTTTGCGGGGGGGGGGGGGAGGAAGGTGAAACTCTCTTCTCCTGTGATTGACAGGTACCCTCTTGACTCAAGAGAAGGGAGTGGGAGAAGGGAGTGACAAGGGTTGTAAGGAGGTATTTCAAAATTCCTCATTGATTGATCACAAAAATTCCAGAATCTGCTAAGATGTTTTTAGCTGTTCTAACTTTTCCTTGTAACCTCCTTGAAGGAGGATTCAGGTGTGCAGAGGGAAGGGAGTAAGTAAGCCTCAGGGAACCGAAAAGCATCTGCAGTTTTTCCAATTCCCTAGTGCCAAGATAATTGACAGAACTGGTATACACTTCTGGGTAGGGAATCCATCCTTGTCCTCTATGCTATGGAAGGTGTACCTCGGTCTATGGCCTTGAACCAAACCAGTGGACTGAGAGCCTGAGAGTATCACGCTGAGTGTGAGCCAGCCTAGTAATTGCCCAAAAAGCACCCCTGAGTCTTCCTGGGTGCTTGCAGAATGGCCCCAGCTGCAGGGCAAGAAAGAAGAGGGAGAGGCTTACATACCTTCCAGTCTTGTCTGGAGAAGAACTTGGGGTTAGGTAGCTTCCCCACATGGGCCATCAGAATGTTGAGATTTAGGGGTTTAGGGGTTGTGGGATCCTAAAATGTCAAGAGCAAGAGATGCAGGTTCTGCCCAAAAGATTCAACCCAAGGCTTCTTTCAGCTTAAGACAAGGTTTATTAGAACATCTGTCATATTGGTCAGACTCTTAAGGAATCTAAGCATTTGTATAGCTAATGCAAGCCGGCCAGGTCTTAAGAATCTGAGCTGAGACATACTGCTCTTATGGGGTCTATATCATCATCATCAACAACAAAAACAACAACAACAACAAAAGAAAAAGAAAAAAAGAACCTATGACATAGAGATTTAACCCAGGAAACTATTGTCCAAGACTAGGGTTACTTTTATACTCCCACATAGATGCTGTATCCACAGGTCTTGTGTTCTTTGACCATGCTAATGCAAAGCATTGATGCTATAAATCTTACTACCTCACAGGCCAATGTCACCACCTCTAAGGATCTCACTGCAGTCAAATCCCTTTGCTAGAACCAAACTGTTCTCCCCTTAAAGCCAGAATAGCAAGCTAAATGTCCAGGCACACAACAGTCCTCTCTGAAAGCTCATGCCATACAAGATGGCTAGGATTGAAAGTGACGCTGGACTGGCATCCTTATTCAATGCTTTTTGAAAATCCCTGAGTCTCTCTCTCTCTCTCTCTCTCTCTCTCTCTCTCTCTCTCTCTGTCTCTGTCTCTGTCTCTGTCTCTCTCCACTCCATCCATTAGAATTTGTAGATGACTCTATAGTTTCTAATTATATAATCACAGTAACCCTTGTTAGTTTGAGTGGGCAGGATTATTATTTCTGTTTTTCAGATGAGTTAACTGATTCAAAAAGAAATAAATATTTAAGGTTATAAAGTTAAAGAGGGAATATATGTGGGTGTATCTATATATACATACATACATGTGTACATATGTGCATATACACACACACACATACAGCCAGCAATTTGTCTCAGATCAAATGTGAACTTCTCTATTTTCCACTTCAAGACTTACTATATTGATCGCACTTACCCTTTTAGGCTTATAGCATGTTGATTTCCTTTAGAAGCTGTCATGTAACTTTGCCGAATTACTTTTCCTTCCATAAAATATTTAATCTTTTTTCTCCTTTTCTTTGTAGATTCTATCTCCCATGACTGACACTAATTCTTTGCTGAATAATGTTTGGTTGTGTATGAGGCAAACATTGCTTTGGCCTTAGTAATTTGTTGTCTTTGTGTATACTTTAGCACATCATTGTTATTGTAAACTCTTTTTTGCTTGGTTCTGCTCAGTTCACTTGGCATTAGTTCATAAAAGTCTTCTAGGTTTCTCTAAAACAATTGTCTTCATTTCTTATAGCACACTAGTATTATGTAATATTTAAATACCATATCTTATCTACCCTTTCTCTAATTTATGGGTGCCCTTTTAGATTCTAATTGTTTTGCTACATCCAAAAGAGCTAAAATATTTTTCTGCTTCTTTAGAATTTGTTTTGCTTCACGTCTTTCATGAATTCTAATTGAATGTGTGCCCAAACTGTTTTTATTTGCAGATTTGTTTATATATATATTTTTGAATTATTCATTTCTTCTGGTGTGTGTTTTCAGCATCTTTGTCATCATCATAACTTTTTATTGTATGATTCCTGTTTGGTTTTTCATTTTTCCAGAATATTTCTTGATTTCAGACTTAATGGTAAGGCTGGTCTCTGCACACTCCTGGAGAGGTGTACTGATTCTATTGTGTACTGATTCTATTGCTACTTTCTTGGAGTATTTAATGGTGGTATTGTTACAGGATTTCAAGAACAGCTCAGACTTGGGACCTGCAAGCTTTCAGTATTCCCAAAGTGATTTGATTCAAGGCAAAGACTGACTCTTGCTCCCTGGTCTGAGCTCAACATTTTCCTGACCTTGGTTTGCACATAAACAACAGTAGAATGCCACCAGTCTCAGCCACTTTTAACCAGCATGGAAGCTTTGATGGTTCAGTATGATATAACTGTAGTTATCCAAACATAGACTTCAGACTAAGCTAGAAGCTGGAATTGAGACCCTGCTCTGCTCTTAAGATCTGACCTACATTGCTGCTGTAACTACTCTTCTCTCAGTAAACTGCCTAAGGTCTCCAGTTCTTCCTTAGCTCATAGCACCAATACCATCCTCATTCCACCTTGGATCTATGACCCAGAGTTGGTTACTAGGTGACAAGGCAAGGAGTTGGCACCTATCTTCATATCATTGCCCTGGTATGGATTTTGGACCTCTTATTACCCTTCTGCACAGACTTTCCCTGAGTAATATGATTCCTGAGTAGTGTGATCCCTTTTCTCAGTGTTCATATACCTCTCCATCTCTATGTGCTGACTGGATGTGAAAAAAAAATGACTCATCATGACTTTTTCTTGAATTTCCCTATAAGTACTCACTCTAGTGTGTTTTCTAAGTCTATTTGGAGGAGATTTTTTTGGAGCATTTATCTCACTGCACCACTTCCTGTTACTTTGCCAACAATCCCTTCTGGAACTTCTTAATGAAAAATATTAAATTGTCATTGGTACATTTTAGGTATATCATTTTGACAGCTTTGTGCTTATGAAATGAAAAGAAGAAGGAACTTGAGGGAAGGATACTAATTAGAAAGCTATTGTAATAGCCCAGGTGAGAGGTGAAGATGGTCTAATCTAGGATAATGGTTGCATGAGTAGAAAGAAAAAGATGGATGCAAGAGTTGTGAAGAAAATTTTTTTAAAAAATGGACAATTGATTGAATATGAGGGTGAGGGCAAGTAAAGGACTAAGAATAGATATAACTAACTTTTAAAAAATATTTTTAATTTATAAAATAAAATAATCATTTCCATAACACAGTAAAAATTTTACATTCATTACCATATTACATTCATATACCACAACTTTTTCAGCCATTCCCCAATTGATGGGTATTCCTTCAATTTCCAATTCTTTGCCACCACAAAAAGAGCTGCTCAAAATTGTTCTTAAAATAATTTTGCTATTAATGTATGCAATGTTCTCTTGGCTCTGCTCATTTCACAATTCATTATTTCATTCAAGTCTATTCATGTTTTTTTTTCTAAAATCAACTAACTCATCATTTCTTAGAGCATGGTAGTATCCCATCAAGATCATATAGCACAACTTGTTCAGCCATTCCCAAAATGACAGACATTCCTGCAATTTACAATGCTTTGACATCATGTACAGGTCTGCTATAAATATTTTAGAACATACAGGTTCCTTTCTCTTTTCCCTAGTCATCTTTGGAAATAGATCTAGTAGTTTTATTGCTGGATGAAAGGGTATAGGTAGTTTTATGGCTTTTGGGGCATAATTCTAGATTGCTCTACAAAATGTTTGAATCAGTTCACAGTTGCCTCAATCGTGGATTAGTGTCCAATTTTTTCCACATCCCCTCCAATATTTGTCTCTTTCTCTTTAATCATTTTAGCTAATAGGATAAGTGTAAAATGATATCTCAAGGTTGTTTAAACTTGTATTTCTCTAATCAAATTATTTAGAACATTTTTTTCATATGACAATTGTTTTGATTTATTCATCTGAAAACTGCCTGTTCATCTCCTTTGACCATTTATCAATTGGAGAATGACTTGAATTCTTATAAATTTGACTTAATTCTCTATATATTTTAGAAATGAGGCCCTTATCAGAGACACTGGTTGTAAAAATTCCCAATTTTCTACTTTATTTCTAATCTAATAACTATAATTATATAAAATCTAATAATATCATAATCTAATAATTTTGTTCCTATAGTTTCTGGGTTTGTTTTGGCGAGTATACTCCCAGATATGTTATAGTCTCTAGAGTTATTTTAAATGGGATATCTCTTACTAACCTGTATCTCTTATAGCTTACTAACATGACCAAAATGATGAAAGTGCACTCAACCAAAATAGAGGATTCTTTTCAAGAAAGAGGTGAGTTTGGAGGAGAGATGATGAGTTTTATACTGAACATATTGAGTTTGAAATTCCCTTGGAACATGCAGTTGGAAAAGTCCAACAGGCAGTTGTTGATATGAACCTTAGGAGAAAAAGCAGGACTAGATATATAGATCTGGGACTTATTTGCATAGTGATGAAAACTGAAGCAATGGCAGCTGATGAAATCAACAAAAGAATATAGAGCAAAAAGAATAGGGGTCAAGACAGAGCTGCAGAGTATATGTGGAAATAGTCTTTTATATTTTTCTATGAATGATTACATTTTCAGTCACAATTACCTACAGGAAAAATACATGTTGAATAGATTCCGTATGAAGGGTTTATGGAAAGATATGGATAAGAATCACATAAAATAAATTTGGGTTGAGTTGGGATGTGCATCAAGGAAGAAACTATTAATGAGTGTGAATAAACTAATGTTTAATTTTATAAAGCGAATTCTGTGAATACTGGCAACTTTTAAATCCTTTTATTTATATTAAGAAACAATTTGGAATATTTTTTTAAAGATTTGTTTATGTTCTCACTTTGTTTTGAGTGCGAAAGTATTCTCAGTATCATATGAATTTGAACTAGAAGAGATCTTATAAGGTATCTATTCCAGTTTCTTCATTTTAATGAAGAAAGTAAGATCCAGAGAAGTTAGTTAACATCTCTATCATTCAGAATAAGCAGCAGACCCTGACTTAACTGCCTTTATGACCTTGAGCAAGTGGTCACCTCCAAGGGTCTCAATTTCTTTATTTGTGAAATGAAGAAATTGGACTATATTATTTCTAATGTTCCTTCTAGTTCTAAATCCTATTATTTTATGTGTTCCAATTCAGTTCTCTTTCTATTATTACAATTCGCTATGTGGGTTTAAGAGTCTCATAAGACTACATGTTTCTTCCTACTTTAAGTCTTAGAGTAATGGATGATTCTATTTTCTAAGGAAAGAACATAGTAACTTATATATTATTACTTTTATTTGAAGTCTTCTGATCTCAATTGTGCATGGACCTATATAGCATGAAAAAGATATAGGATGAATATTATTTAGAAAAAGGCTGAATTTAATCATATCTTCAGGAGAGTTTACATAAGAAATATGAATAAAAATGGTAATAATGGCCATTACTACCATCACCATTATGGTCATCAACAACATCTTCATCATCTCTGGGAGATGTTACAAAGATTTTCTCCCTGAATCTGCATATTTTGATCCCAATACTTTTATTCAGTTACTAAAAACAGCTATTTTATCTACCTGTTCAGTATTCTATAGAACATTAAACATAAAAGAATGAAAGTAAGACAGAATATTCTCCCAGGACCATTTCTATCTAAACTTCATCAAATTTTCCAAAGAGAGGAGATTAACAATAATAATGATAACACTAATAACTACCAAAATTTTATTTGATTTTGTAATTACAAAGCAATTTACATAAATTATTCAATTTGCTGCCATAAAAAGAACATTACCTCTGATGTAAGAGAATTCAAATTCCTCTCCTGATTCTTAATACCTATGTGATCTTGGACAAGTAACAATCTTTATGAACCTTAGTTTCCTCATCTGTATAATATGTTAAATAAACTACATGGCCTCTGGGGTCCTTTAAGTTCTTTTGTGCCATGATACTATAATTCTCAGATAATCTTATGAGGTAAACAGGGCAAAGTATATTTTTCCCATTTTATTGATGAGCATACTGAATCTCAGGTATTAAGTGACTGGAAAGGTAATAGCTAGTAATCTGATTTCAGATTCATACCTCTTTTACCTATAATTCATGATGTATCCTAAAGAAAATTATAGCCCACTTTTATATAACACCTTGTATTTGTCTTTATGTCATGCATTATATATTCAGGCATTGCATGAGCCTGGTAGCTAAATGTGTTCTTTGAAAAACTTTGTTAGTACCTATCCCTTGCTGACTAAATCCAACTCAATGCTCTTTGTTGTATCAGAATATCTTGGAAAAGAAGCCAAATTAGAGAGTTGCCAACTTGGAAGGAGTATCAGAGGGGATCTAGTCCAACATTTAGCTATATATGCAACTGAGTCAGAAAATCATTAACAAGTGGACATTAAGTCTCTGCTTGAAAAAACCCCAATAGCAGTGAACTCAGTGAAATTTGAAGAAGTCTGCTACATTTGGGGACAACTCCTAAAATACTGGTCCCCTCCCCCTTACACTGAAGCAAAAACACTCTCCCTGCAATGTTTACCTAGTGGGCAAGGTTCATCTATGAGACAAGCAGAGGAGTTACTGCCCCTCAAAAATTTTAAGTTGGCTATAACATTATAGATTTCCTGTCTTCTCCAGAAAATATGTTCTTTAACCAAGTCCTCACAAACTATGGTGTTAACATCCTTCATGATTCTTGTTTCTCTCCTCTATGTACATTCTTGCTTTTTTCAAAACTTAGCCCACGGAACTGGACACAATATTATAGAGACAGTATGATCAAGGATGAAAATTCTGAAGTTAATAAACTCCATGTCCTTAACACAATGTTACCATTAATGTAGCTTAAGATATTCTTTGATGCTTTATCAATAGTAATGTATAATGGCTTTAGAGTTAAAATCCTTGGAAAAAAACTTTCTAGCCACTCTTCTTTCTGTGCTCTTTAGCTACTTTTATTTTTTTTGTACCCAGTAGAGTACTTAAATTATTTCTTACCAAATTCCATCAAGGAAACTTTAGTTCACCATTTGAGCCTCTGAAAATACTTTTGGAACACAAGTTAGTCTCCAGAATATTTGCAAAATATTAGTATAATACACATATACTGGTTATTAATGCGAAATCAGAATGAGATTCAGTTTCACTGTCATGGAAAAAAACATACCCATGATAAATATGTATGACAAAATTGATATTTTTAGAACCCTGCTTCATGGTGCTTTCATATTTAAAAGTCAGGCTGAACCAAAGGCAAAAATATAATTATCCAGTAGAATACAGTTATGGTTACCCAGCAGATTCAGAATTTGAATAAAATCTTAGATTGAAAGTTTTAGAGACCATAAGATTCATATTTACACCTAAAAGCTGTGAAATGTCCCAAAGTGCCATCTTCTACAAATTGATGTATCCCCCTGTGTTTTGAAAAGGTTGACTCTAGAGTTTAGGAAATATACTTCTTTTTATTCATCATAAACATTGACTCTGGCTGGCAGTGTCTTCTGTAGTGATGATTTGTGTAATAAGACACATTGTAAAGGGACATTGTAAAATCTACCACTTACTCCATGGATTCTATATCTCCTATCAATAAAAGACATATATGTTATATCTCTCCTCACTTTCTCAGCCAAACTTCTGGAAAAAAAATCATCTTCATAGGTTGCCTGCAATCCCTCTCATCTCATTGCTTTCCAAACCTCTGAAATTTGAGTAATGACTCATCCTCCAACTGAAACTTCTCTCTCCATAGTTACCTATGTTCTCATGAAAAACGTAATAGCCTTTTGGCAGTTTTCATTCTTCTTTATCTTTCTACAGACTTTGCCAGCATTTATTGCCCACTCATTCTGGAAATACTCTCTGCATTTTCATGACTTCTCTCTTCCTGTTTTCCTAGCTATAAGACTGTTCCTCCTCAGTATCCAGTCATTCATCATCCATGTCATGTATCAATTGTAAATGTATATCAAAGCTCTGTCCTCAGCCATCTTCTCTTTTCTCTTTGTGATCTCAAGAGTATTCATTGGTTCAATTATAATTGCTATAGCTAATAGATAGTATTATATATATATATATATATATATATATATATATATATATATATACATTTAAAAACTGATTGAAAAAAATATCTCATTTATTACTATGCTGATAAGTCCTAGATCTCTATATGTAGACCTAATTTTGAACTGAATTCTAGTTTCATATCACTAACTACTTAATACACACTCAAACTAGATTGCTAAAGATATTTTAAACCAAATATGTTGAAAACAAAGCTCATTATACTGTTTCCATATTGCATCTGTCTTCTGAATGTTTGTTACCCTGAAAGCATCATTATCCTTCCTGTCAACCATGTTCAAAATATCAGTGTCATCCTTGACTCATTTTTTTAAGGCAATCCGGGTTAAATGACTTGCCCAAGGTCACACAGCTAGTAAATTTCTGAGGTTAGATTTGACCTCAGGTCCTCCTGACCCAAGAGTCAGTAGCTCTATCCACTGTACCCCCAGCCTTGACCCGTTACTGTTGCATATACCTTATCTGGTGCCAAATATTATTCTAACTCCACATTTTTCACATGTGCCCTCCTCACCATACATACAGCCATTCTCCTTTTTTTTTTAAATTTTACTACTGTAATATCTTCCTATGTGATCTCTCAGTCTGAAGTCTATCTCCATTCCAATACAGTCTCCTCACAGCCACCAAAGTTGTTTCCTGAAAGTGTAGTTTTGTTCATATTAAGCCTCTGTTCACTAAAATTCAGTGGCTTACCATTACGTCTTGTTTGACAGGTAAAGCTCTTTACATCTGACCCTTCTTACCTTTCAAGTCTCTTTGTAAATTATATCCTTGCGCACCTTCTGTGATCCATGCTGACCTACTTGACATTTTCTCCACAAAATATGTTTCATCTTTGCAATGGCTTTCTCTTACCCCTGGAATGGACTTTCTCTTCACCTCTAACTATTTGAATCCTTTGTTTTTCTTCAAGAATCTACTCATATCCCACCTTCTATATGATGTATTTCCTGATCACCACTGTCCATCTAGAAACCAGTTCACTCCTTTCTAAACCTAAAATATCTTGAATACATACATACATACATATATATATATATATACTTACACACATATCCATATATGTATATATTTATGTACATATACACATATACACGTGCACATATGTGTATGTATGATGATGTATGTGTGTGTGTAAATACACACATATTTATTTTTGCCTGTTCTGTCTTCCATGTTAAGAGTTTAAATTCTTTGAGAACAAGAGTTGTTTCACTTTTTTTGTCTATTCCCAGGGCTTATCACATGTGCCTGGCACATAGCAAGTACCTAAAAAATACCTACTGAGTGATGGATTGATCACGTGCTAGGTGACTTTAGGTAGAGTCACTTAACTTTTCTTTTATTCCATTTCTTCATCTATGAAAGAGAAATAATAACATTTGTTCTATAGAGTTATTATGATGATCAAATCATATGATTAATGTCAAATGCTTTTGTAAAATAATGCTATATAAATTACACTATAAAGTATCATTAGGGTGCCTCTTATGACAGCACAACACAAGCTTTTCAAGTACCATCAAGTAAGAACGATATCAAGTGCAGGTGTTTTAACTGACTGTGTTATCTTTTCTGTCTTAAGGAACATCCTTGATCAATTTAGACAGGCTCATCAGCACACCACCAATATTTAAGTGCCTTCTAAAGCATTGGGTACATAAAGACAAAAACGATATAGTCCTTGTCCTGAAAAAGCTTACTTTCTACTTGGTGGGTGCTGGAGGGAAGGCTGTATACAGATAAGTTAATAATTATGTCCATAAACAAAGCACATATAAATACAAAATACAAAGCAAATACGAAGTAATTAGAGGGGTGCAACACTAAAATCTGCAAAGATTGAGAAAGCCCTTAAGGATCAGGTGGAAAATCATCTGAGTCTTGAAGGAAGCTAAGAGACAGAGATAAGGTAGGAGTACTTTCTAGAAATGGGAGCCAAACTATAAAAAGACACCAGAAAATGGTTGACGTGCTAATGATTTTTTTTTTCTATCCCAGCACACTCTGAAGAGCAATTTCTAAGATGTGAAGAGGTTACAACCTGTGTGCAGTAATGTGTGGGATGGAGACAATAACCACATGGTTGACATCATAGATTCCTGAATCATTGGAATGAGTTACTGTTATTATTAACAATAACATTTTATTAAGGTTCAATTTATTTAATGAAATAATAACAACAATAATAATGAATGAATTATGTGGAGTTGAAATTAAGTTAATCTAAACTGTCACAGAGCTTTGAGGGATTTGGGTCACATGGAACAGATCTAATATTGATTGAATATTTAGTTGGACTGTGTTTTAGATTGATCACGGTCTTTATGCCCTATGCTCAACTTTCTACATTCTATAGGAATTCTATTCTTAAAGGAATTCTATTATTAGTCTTAAAAAAAGATCATTCAATCAGTAAGCGTTTCCCAAGGAGATAGAAAATCTTTAATATGTCAGCTTCTATTCAAAGTTCTGGTACAATAACTTATTATTGCTTGCTTTGTGCAATTTTTGGTCAGAATGTGATGCAACAAACTTTGTGACTGAAGTTTCATCTTGTGGCTAACAGAAAGACAGGATTTTCTCTCTTGAGTTTGTAGTGCCCAGAGATTTATAAGTCATGCTGCATTTATATTAATGTAGCCATCCCTCAAGGAGAAGTTCATGGTGAATCTTAAGTTGCTAATAAGTATAGCTAACATATGAGTGGTTCTTTGCCATGCAGCACAGTGGCAGAATCATCTGACAAAATAAATGTAGGTTTGGGGAAATGTGGATGAGGAAAAGGGGTGAGTTACAGTACATGACAGATTGGTGTACAGCCCATGCAGAAGATTGATCAGCCTATAGATTTTACTTAAAACAATAATGTATATAGCTGCAGGCAGAAAGAGGCATTAAGTTACCAAGATGGATAGGCAGAGAATACTTACTACCCTTGGATCTACTTCCTTGAAGATAAATGTAGTAGTAGAGAAGCAAAGAAGGAGCCATAGGCAATGAGCACTTCTAGACTTCCTCAAATACTATCTACCTGACCCTATACCTACACTTCTAAGTTTCTTTTTTTTTCTTCATCAAGTATATGGCCTTGATTATTGTTATGCAGTTGCCATGCCACTGAATGTTTACTTACAAGAATCTTCGCTTCAAGGAGAAGAGTTAGAAATAAATATTTTAACTAGGACTGTTGAATTTGACAAATTATTTGCTAAAGATTGAAAAGAATGTGTATGAGAGAGATCATTTATTTTCTTAAGATTTTATTAAAAGTAGAGGTTTTGTTAGTATTGGAAGGCTATGCTTCAAGGGACCCTGATTTGTGAGGAGATACCAGACCAGAAGGAACAGTCAATATAGAGTGGGGTCATGGGATGGGGCTGCTGTAATTGGGCTGAAAAAGTCTTGAACCCTGTAGAGGAACACATTGATGAAAAATCCTCTTAAATGCACAGTGCTCAATATAAAAGAGAATAAATGAACATCCATCTAGGTAGGTAGACAGGACTGGAGCTAAGTGAGGGAAAGAATGTAAAAGCTTTTTATTAAAAGATGATTATGTACCAATCATTTTGTTTAGGATTAGGGATATAAATATAAAAATAAAATAGTCCCTATACTCAAGAAGCCCATGTTCTAAAACAGTTCCCTTTTATAGATTATTTCTTATATAAAGTTCCCCTTATATGAAATTTTTTTCAATTACATGTGGAAAGATCCAGTGGTCCTTAATATGCAGGATCAATATGTATGGTCACTCCTACTTTAATGTCACTTCCATTTATAATAATATATGCACATCTTATGTGAATCATTTGACAGTATCCAGGATTTTTGTAGTGAGAATTTTGTTTTCTGTGTGTTAAGTAGCTATTATTGGTAAGGAGTCTGGGGACTATACATTTGCAGAAGTAGTTCCTAGAAGAAATCTCTATTAGGGTAACTCCATGGACGATAGAATAGTGACAACAGGGTGTATGCTGGAAGCAGAGCTATGGTCTATAGTTGGGAGTATTGTGGCAGTTGTAGTACCACAATTATTCCCAAGGCTCTTGGACTTACTTGTCAGTCCTCAGCAGTTGATCGTTAGGTGATATTGCTGGTGCCAGGGACATCAGATCCCTTTTACATAAGGATTTCTCCTTTTGTTTTCTTGAATAGAGTCAAAACACAGTAAAATATTTTCTAAACTATACTCCAAAGTAAATTATAATACCAAGTGTAAATTTGCTTCAACTCTTCCTGCCATCCATTTCTGTACATTTTATTAAGCCTATCAATGTAATACATTTTCTTTGAACCCTCAAAAAGCAACTGTTATAATATGCAGTTACTTTTCTGATTGTTAAAAAAAAAAGGAATATGTGCCCTTTAATAAAATGTGAGCGTGGTCTTTCTTATCACATATTTTGTTTTCCTTTCTTGTTGTTGGTATTTGTTTATTTTTTGGTGGGAGAGATAGTATTTATATTTATAATATCCAATATGAATGGAGGTACTTAAGCCCTGTTCATGAATTGGTTGGTTGTTGTCCTTTGTTCTCAATGAGGTCCAAAATGACATCACTCTGCTACAGTCAGGTAACAGTGTGTCCAAATGTGACTGATTAGACCAATGAGAGCTCAGAATCTTCTACCACAGGTTGGGCACAAATAGTTCATGTGAACATTTAGAACGGATTCTCTAAATTTGCACATCTTGTGTTTCCTTTAAGGTACTTCAGTTATGCATTGTTCATAGAGCATAGCACCTTCTCTGATAAGGGCATGCCATACTAGGAGGTCCTGTTCCAGTGTCTCCCATGTCACACAATCATTTCCGAAGTTTTTAAGAGAGACCTTGAGAGTGTTCTTGTATTGTTTCTTCTGATCACCATGTGGGTGCTTGCCCTGTGTGAGTTCTCCATAAAAATAGTCTTTTTTGGCAAGCATACATTTTGCATTTAAACAATATGGCCAGCCCATTAGTATTGCACTCTCAGTAGAGTTTGAATGCTTGGCAGTTTATTTCAAGAAAGGACCTTAGTGTCTGATGCTTATCCTGCCAGGTGATCTTTAGAATCTTCCTAAGATCAAAAGGAAGTGATTCAGTTTCCCTGGAATTGGTATACTATCCAGGTTTCACAGGTCTACAGCAATGAGGTCAGCACAATGGCCCTGTAGACCTTCAGTTTAGTAGTCAATCTAATATCTCTCCTTTCCCACACTTTCATTCAGAGCCTCCCAAAAAACAAGCTAGCTCTGGCAATGGGTGAGTCAACTTCATCACTGTGCATATCTTTGGAAGGTACACTACAAAAGTAAGTGAAGTTATCCACAGCATTCAAAACTTCTCTAGTTGCTGTAACTGATGGTTCCATGTATGGGGATGGTGTGGTGGTGGCTGACGGAGCACCTGTGTTTTGTTGGTGTTAATTGATAGGCCAAAATTAGTGCAAACAGCATACTTTGTTTCATCTTAACTTCAGGTGTTACATTGAGTGCACAATCACCTGTGAACAGAAAACCATACACCAATGCTCTGTCCACTTTGGTTTGGGCTTGTAGCCTTTTCAAGTTGAAGAATTTACCATCAGTGTGGTCACTGACCTTGATGCTGTATTCATTGTTATTGAAGGAATTTGACAATGTGGCTGATAACATCATGCTACAAAGCATCAGAGCAAGCATACAGCCTTGTTTCACTCCATTGGTGACTGGGCAAACATGTGAGCATTGTCCATTATCCAGAACCCGGGCAAGCATGCCATCATGAAATTGATGTGCAATGCTAATAAACTTCTCTGGGCAACCAAATTTTCACATAATATTCCATAAGCCCTCATGACTGACAGTATCAAAGGCTTTGTCCAGATTTACAAACATTGTGTACTGACCTCTGTCCTACTCATGGCATTTCTCCTGGAGTTGTCAGGAAGCAAACACCACATCAAACATTCCTCAGCCCTTTCTGAAGCAACACTGGCTCTCAAGTAAATGACCATTTTCTAGGTTAAGGATCAGCCTATTAAGGAGGACTCAGGCAAGAATCTTGCCAGCAATAACTAAGAGAGACAGCCCCACACACACACCTGTGATTGTCACAGGACAATCTATTTCCTTTACATTTATAGAAACGGAATAATGTGTATAACCTGGTTATATGCCATATAACCTTGAATATTTCAATAAGTTTTTTTTAAGGCAATTGGGGTTAAGTGACTTGCCCAAGATCTCTGAGGCTGGATTTGAACTCAGGTCCTCCTGACTTCAGGGCACTGCGCCACCTACCTGCCCCCTCAATCAGCTTTTGTATGAGCAATGGACACCCCACCTCATAAATCTAGCTGGAATAGAATCAGCACCAGGTGCTTTGCCATACAAAAGGAGCCTAATGGCATTCAAAACCACTTCATTTGGAACTTCAGCTAGGGAAGGGTTGACTTCAACTTTAGGCAAATAGTCAATGGCTTCCCCATTAATTGATCACACTCTGTTGAGAAGACTATGGAAGTATTTAGCTCATTCTCTCTAGGATCATGTCCTTATCACAAATCAATGTGGCTCTATCAGCTCTGAGTAGTTGAGATGCACCATAGGTCTTTGGCCCATAAATAACCTTCAGGGCATTATAAAAGCACTTTGGATTGTTACTATCAGCATAAGATTGAATTTCATCTACCTTCTTAATGAGTCAAGAATCCTGCATCTCTCTAATCTTCCTTTGTCTTTTAGTTTTGATGGAATTAAATGCTGACTTCTTAAAGACGGATGAACTGTCTGCTAGTAATCCCCATTGAGTTCTTGTTTTTCAGTTAGCAGCTTCTGAATTTCCCCATCATTTTAGTCAAACCAATCTTGATGCTTACGAGTGTTGCAACACAAATGAGCAAACGCAGTGCTGTGCACCAAAGCTCTGAAAGCTACCCACTCCTTTTCTGCTCCACTGTGCCAACCATGTGTTGGATGAACTTTCCCTCCAAGTCAGCAGCAAAGTGTTCCTACACAGAGAAGAGTTCTAATCCACTGACATTAGTTCTTCTCCTCATTTTGCCATGGGGCTGCCACTTTTTTGAATGTGAATATTTAGCTTGGAAAGGATAAGTCTATGATCAATCTAGCACTCTGCACTATACATTGCCTTTTTGTCTCTCTCACATCCTGTTTGTCTCTTCTCCTTATAATCACAGTCTATTAGATGCCAATGTTTGCTGCCAAGGTGCATCCATGAAGTTTTATTGCATTTAGGTAAATGGAAGACAGTGTTGATGATGAGAAGGTCATGAGATACACAAGTCTTCAACAGTAAGTAACCATTGTTGTTTCTGTTTCCAACTCCATTCCTACCCAGGACTCCCTGCCAAGTCTGGTAGTTTGATGACAGTCTGTTGAGAAGACTATGGAAGTGTTTAACCCATCTCTCTAGGACCATGTCCTTATCACTAACCAAGTGGCTCTATCAGCTCTGAGCAATTGAGATGTGCCATAGGTCTTTGGCACACTAATAGCCTTCAGGGCATCATAAAAGGGAATTATTGTCTAGATTACTTTTGATTGTAAAACCAACACTAGCTTTATGGTGCTCCCCTTTACTGCCATCACTCTGGAAAAGTCTGTATCCAGCTCTGTCTTCAGTAAGTTTGCCTTCCTTTACCAGCTTTGTTTAACTCAGGGCTGCTATTTGGATGAGATATCTGCTAAGACATCTCTCACAACACTAGCTGCTCATATTTCATGTTTATTGGATTTTACGTTGTCTGTATGGGTGTGCATATTCCATGTGCCAATGATGAGTAAAATTGTATTTGCAGAAATTTTTGTACTTTTTTTGTGTTTCCTCTGCACAGTGGGATCCCCACCTGCTATAGTAATCAGGCCAGGGTTGGGTATGCAAACAATATTTAGGGCAGCTTCTGCAGCCACTTCCTCACACCAGTGTGATCCTTAAAAGGCTTCCTAGACACCCAAGGGGCTGTCAAATCCCACTGTTGCTTCCAGTGAGAAGATGACCCTATGGCCTGGGCCACTTGTGTGTATGGTTATGACTACAGCTTCTAGTGTATTTGCACCTGTTGCTTCATCACTTGTCTGTCACCACAAGGCTTTGAGATAGGTAAAAATGGTAAAATGGTATGGATGATGTCTTTTGATTCATGTGTAAATTGCATTTAAGTAGGGCAGAGTTGCACAAAGTCATCAGCCTCACTCTGTCCTCCAGAGTCATCACAGGCCAGTGGCAGGACAGAGTCAGAATGACTGGTGATGGTTTGACATGCAGTGAATGACATTGTCATCTTAGATGTCTATCCAAGCTCTAAGCACTCAACAAAGCCTTCTTCAGCTGCCTTCATGACTGTTGGAAGAAATAGTTCTTATCCACCCATTTCACCAGGGGAAGTCTTCACATGCTTGGGTTAGACATTCCCCTAACTTACTGATGGATTTGAAACTCCTTGGTTACCTGGTTTAGCCCATCTGTCAAAATGTTTTACCACGGTGTGGCCATTGTACATGCTACAACCTCCTGGAGCCACAGGTGAGAATTAGGTGAAACAGGTAGACACCAAAGTTGGAAAGGAGCCCTAAAAAAAGGCTTGGCAGCCCTTACAACAGAGGTACTAGTCTTCTCTGAATATACTCTACATCCATGTTCACACACAGCAAATTAAAGGACCTATTTATTTTCTTGCTGGGAGGTCATTTCTATTGACTTTATATTTTGCTTTTTTTGGTATTGATTCATATTGTTTTGACACATCAATCTCATCATACCAACCTGTGTCCATGTAAACTTTCCATATATAGTCAACCACTTACTATAGTGATTGTGATTGAAGCTACATGCAATTTTCTACTTACATATTAGTTTTTTAATAAAAAAGGGAAGTATGTCTGAAACCATCATTAGTCATCATATTTGATCTGCATTCTATGAATCTGATAGTGCTGTCATAATTTACATTAATTTACGAAATTAGGATGATGTCCTTTTGATTCTGCTGTCTTCAAGTTGCATGAGTTCATGAAAGTCTTGTCATGTTGTGATTACTTTTTCATGTTTGTCATTTCTTAAAGTTTAGAAACTTTTCATTACATTTTGTGAAAGCTAAACAATATTAAGATACACTACTTTTCCAGTCCAAAATTGATTTTAGAGTTTTTTCTGTATATCAATTACAACAACAAAAAATACAACAAAAGAAACAAAAACTAAAGTCTTATGGAAAATGGATACAGATGGTAATTAAATCTAAAACCTCCCACAAATACCTCTTTTTTACTTGCAATCATTATCTTTCCCCTTCTGTAGAGATCAGGACATTCATTCAAAAGAAATTATTTTTGGTTCCTCCAGAAAGGAAGAAATCAAGTGGTTATTAAGTGACTGTCCATTTGATACAGTAGAATATTAACCCCAAATTCAATTTTAATAGTTTGTGCTCAAATTTCTATCAGACTTAGACGTGACATACTGAGTGAAGTATTATTATTTTTCTTTGCTAATTCACAAACCAGATTTGTTTAGTCATTCTCCAAAATTTAGATGTATAATTTGTTTCCAGTTTTTTGCTAACAGAAATAATTCTACTGTGATTATTATGGCACATATAGTAACCTGTTGTCTTTAACCATTGAGGGCTATAAACTTAGTACTGAATTTTGGATGGGAGGGTATAAATGTTTCAATTTTTCTCAGATAATTTGATTTTGTTTTTCAGAACACTGAGAATGCTTAAAAATCCATCAACAGAGTATTAGTGTCTTTGTCTTCTCATAAAATATGCAATATTTCTATCTTTCCCAATTTTGGGGTTGTGAAGAAGAAGAAGAAGAAGAAGAAGAAGAAGAAGAAGAAGAAGAAGAAGAAGAAGAAGAAGAGGAAGAAGAGGAAGAAGATGATGAAGAAGAAGAAGAAGAACTCTTGTACTCATGGAGCTTGTATTATAGTAGGATAAAACAGATTATAAAAGAGAGCTGGAAAGGAGAGAGGTAAAGAACAGCATGCACTAGCATTATGTGAAGATGGCTCAGAAAGGTACTGCATTTCCAGCAAGTTAAGACAAATGTTATGAACAAGAGACCAGGTATTGGGGACAGTAAGTACAAGGTTCTTGTGGACTTGGAGTGAGGTGTTGGAATGGAGATGATGGACTGAGTACAGGGGTGAAACTGAGGGTCATAGATGTTAAATGAATTGCCCAGATTCACCAAACTAGTAAGTTTTAAGAATCAAGATTTGAACTCAGTTTCAACACCTACTCAACTATGTCATTTCGTATCTTATCTGAGATGCATAAAGAAAACCTATCATGTTTGTCATTAGTCATTAAGTGCATTGATTTTGTTCATGAAAAGAATAATTCAAATTTACATAATCAGCATTCTCCTTTTATTTTATAATTATCAATGTTCATTGAGTTTGAAATATTTCTATATTTATAACTGTGAAAAATACAACTTTTCTTCCACCTTTAATTTTTATGGTGTGACTTTTATATCCAGATAAATTCAATTTTATATCCAGATAAATCATTCATTTACATTTACATTTGTGCTTTATTGTATAAGATGCTGATGTAAATCTAATTTTGCAATAATGCTTTCCAGTTTTCACAGAAAGTTATATCAAATTAATGGTCCCTTCCCTGTAGTATTTAAGTTTATTAAAGTATGAACAAAAGCATCATTTTAATAACAAAGTAATAAAAATTTTAAAAAATCATATTAATGGGTGCAGAAAATTCTTTGATACTAATAGAAATAAATGGAGCTTTCTTTAATATGATCCAAGGACAAGATTTAGAACTAGTTGTAACAGTGAAATATTGAGTCTCCTCCCCATAAGATTAGGGGTAAAGAAAGTATGCCAAGCTAAAATAATTTTTACATGTCAATGATCTCATGATTTTATTAGAGAACAAACAACAATGAATTAAGATAATAAATTCTATTAAATTTAAATATTTTTTAAAAAAACACAATCAGAATATTTTCTATATATTACTAACAAAACTCTGGCAAGACAGAAAGAAAATTTGTGTTTTTTTCAATGCATTATATATCTGGAAATTAACCCACCCCAACCACACAGGAATTACATAATTAAATTCCTGTTATAAAATCCAACCTAATCACCGTAAAATCTAATATAAAAAGATACGGGCAGATACATACAAAGACATATAGATAATGTATGTATACATATAGTATGTATATATGCTTTGTTATTATTGTTTCAGTTGTGTCCAACTCTTCTTGACCCCATGAACAGTAGCACACCAGGCCTTTCTATCTTCTACCATGTCCCAAACTTGGTCCAATCCCACTTTCAATGCTTCCATGACACTATTTATCCATCTCACCCACTGCTGCCCATTCTCCCTTTCCTTCAGTTTTTCCCATTGTCAGGATCTTTTCCAATGTGTCTTGTCTGCTCATTATGTGGCCCAAGTATTTAAGTTTTGGTCTGGTATTTGACCTTCTAGTGAATAGTCTGAGTTATTTTTTTTAAAGTATTGACTAATTTGATTTCTTTGACAACCAAGGGACATTAAGAAGTCTTCTTCTGCACCACAATTTTAAAGTGTCATTTCTGTGGTGTTCAGCTTTCCTTATAGTTCAACTCTCACAGCTATCTATACATTGCAACTGGAAAAATCATAGTTTTGACTATACATATCTTTATAGGCAAAATGATGTCTCTGTTTTTTAGTACGCTATCCAGATTTGCCATAGTTTTCTTTCCAAGGAGCAAGCATCTTTTCATTTCATGGACATACTCACCATTTACAGTGATCTTTGAGCCCAAGACTATATAATCTGACACTGCTTCCATTTCGTTCTCCTCTGTTCACAAGAAAATGACAGGACCAGTTACCATCTTTGTTTTTCTTGATACTATGTTATTTTTCTGCTGATTAAATATCAAAATATTTTTAGCATTCATTTTTACAAGATTTTGAGTTTGAAATTGTTCTCCCTCCCTTCCTCCCATCCCATCTTCCTAAAAGAGTAGGCAATTTGCTGTGGGTTATACTTGTGCTGTCATGTATTAGTCACAGTTGTGAAAGAAGAAACAAATCAAATGAAAAAAAAGAATAAAGTAAGTGAAAAAAGTATGTTTTGATCTGCATTCAGAGTCCATCAGTTCTTTATCAAGATGTGACTAACATTTTCCTTAGTGAGTCCTTTGGACTTGTCTTGGATGATTGAGCTGCTGTGAAGAGCTGTCATTCATAGTTAATCATCACACAATGTTGCTGATACTGGGTGCAATGTCATCCTGATTGTATTCATTTCACTTGGCATCAGTTCACACAAGTCTTTCCAGGATTTCTGAAAACTACCTGTTCATCATTTCTTACTGCACAATATATTCCATTGCATTCATATACCATAGCTTGTTCAACCATTCCCCAATTAATGGACATCCCCATAATTTCCAATATTTTCTCACCATGAAAATGGGTGTTATAAATAATTTTGCACATGTAGGTCCTTTTCCATTTTTTGTAATTTCTTTGGGATACAGATCTAGTAATGGTATTGCTGGATCAAAGAGTATGCAGAGTTTGGTTGCCCTTTGGGCATGGTTCCAAATTGTTCTCCAGAATGGTTGCATCATTTTATAACTCTAACAGTGCAACAATCCCAATTTTCCCACATTCTCTCCAATATTCATCATTTTCCTTTTTTGTCAATTATTAGCCAATCTGATAGGTGTGAGGTGGTATCTCAAAGTTATTTTAATTTGCATTTCTCTAATCAAAAGTGATTTAGAAAACTCCTTCATACACCTATTGATAACTTTGATTTCTTCATCTGAAAGCTGCCTATTCATTTCCTTTGACTATCATTTGGAGAATGGCTTGTTTTCTTAAAAATTTGACTCAGTTCTCTATATATTTGAGAAATGAGGCTTTTATAAGAGAAAACTTTTTCAGTCTTTACTTGCTGTATAGAATGTTTCCCAGATTTCTGCTTTTCTTCTAATCTTGGGTGCATTAGTTTTGTTTGCACAAAATCTTTTTAACTTAATATAATCAAAATTATCTATTTTATATTCTTCAATATTCCCTATCACTCATTTTGTC
This sequence comes from Phascolarctos cinereus, assembly GCF_003287225.1. Lineage (NCBI taxonomy): Eukaryota > Metazoa > Chordata > Mammalia > Diprotodontia > Phascolarctidae > Phascolarctos > Phascolarctos cinereus. The sequence goes on along the minus strand of NW_027555847.1, from coordinate 435,826,754 downwards.
ATTAACCTGTAATGCACTTAACTTCTTCTTTAAGAATGTGGATGCTAAACCACATGGTTCATACATATTTAGTATTGATATTACTTCATTTTTTTTTATGGAACCTTTTAGCAACATGTCGTTTTCTTCCTTATCTCTTTTAATTACCTCAATTTTTGCTTTTGCTTTGTCTGAGATCAGGATTGCTACCCCTGCTTTCTTTACTTCAACTGAAGCATAATAGATCCTGCTACAGTTCCTTACCTTTTACTCTGTGTTTCTCTGCTTCAAATATATTTATTGTAAACAATATACTGCAGGATTCTGCTTTTCTGATCCACTCTGTTATCAGCTTCTGTTTTGTGGGAGAGTTCATCCTATTAACATTCATAGTTATGATTATTTACCATGTATTTTTCTCCATCTTATTTTTCCTCCTCTTTGAACTCTGCCTCCTTTCACCCTTTCCCTATTCACTAGTATTTTGCTTCCATCTCCAGTCTACCCCATCTGCCTCCCTTCTGTCAGCACCCCTCCCCCTACTCCTTTTATTGATCCTCCCCTCCTAATTCCCCATCAGATAAGATAGACTTCTATAAGCAACTGATTGTGTATATCATTCCCTTTGATTCACTACTGATGAGTGTAAGGTTCATGTGATGCCCATCACCCATTCTCTTGTTTCCCTACACTGTAGTAGAGCTTTGTTTTATATCTCTTCAAGTGAAATAATTTGCCCCATTCTACCACTCTCTTCCTTCTGCACCCAGTGTACTCCTCTTTCTAATCCCTCAATTTTCGATGTCATTCCTTCAAATTCGCCTTATACCTGTAACCTTTGTGCATGTGCATGTGTGTGTGTGTGTGTGTGTGTGTATTTTCCTTCTAGTTCTACTATTAGTGGAACAATTTCCAAGAATTACAACATCACCTTTTCATATAGGGATATAAATAGTTCAGCTCCATTAACTCCCTTAAGTTTTCTCTTCAGTTTTTCCCTTTTCGTCTTTTCCATTTTTTTGTTCAATTCTTATCTTCTCCTTATGAAATCTTGAAATCTTTCTATTTCATAGAATGGCCATTTTCCCCCTTGAAGTATTATGCTTAATTTTTCTGGTTAGGTGATTCTTGGTTGTAGTCCTAGATCATTTGCCTTCCAGAATATTATGTTCCATTACCTAAGATCTTTAAATTTTGCAGCTGCTAAATTCTGTGTAATCCTGATTGTGGCTCCCTGATATTTGAATTACTTTTTCTGGACACTTGCTGTATTTTTTTCCCTTAACCTGATGGTTCTGAAATTTGACTATAATGTTCCTTAGAGTTTTTATTTTGAGATTTCTTTCCTGAGGTGATCAGAGGATTCATTCAATTCCTGTGTTACTTCCTGGTTCTTGGATATCATGGCAGTTTTCCTTGGTAATTTCTTGAAAGATGCTGTCCAAGTCCTCCTTTTGAGTATGGCTTTCAGGTAGGTTAATGATTCTGACATTGCCTCTCCTGCATCTATTTTTCAGATCAGTCATTTTCCCCATTAGACATTTTATATTTTCTTTTTTTTTTAATTCATTTGAATTTGTTTGATTGATTCTTGATGTCTCATAGAGTCATTAGCTTTTATTTGCCCAATTCTAATTTAAAAAATGCTTTTTTTCCATCTAGCTTTTGTACTTCCATTGGGCCAATTGTACATATTTAAGGAATTGTTCTTTTTCCACAGTATTGACTTTTTTCATTATTCCTTTGTGTCATTCATTTCTTTACCCAATTTTTCTTTTACCTCCTCTCTTATATGATTTTAAGCTCTTTTTGAGTTCTTCCATGAATTTTTTCTGTGCTTGAGACCATTTCCAGGTTTTCTTTGGGGATTTTCCCATAGGTGAATTTATATTGTTATTCTCTTCTGAAATTGTGTCTTGATCTTCCCTGTCACCATAATAACTTTCTGTGGTCAGATTTTTGCTTGCTTATCTTTTCTTGTCCTTTTTCCTTTCTTTTAAATTTGAACTGTGCTCCTATGGTGGAAGGGGCACTGTGTCAGACCTCTTGCACCAGGGGTTGCAGGCTCTAGATGTTTACTGGATGCTTCACTGATATTGCCCTGAGGCCCATAAAGGACCCCAGAATTTGGTGCTAACGTGAGGGCATGGGGTGTTTCTTCATTTCCAGGGGGTTACACTGAAGCACATGGTGGTCTGGCTTCTCAAGGCTGCCTGTTTGTCTGGGGCTATACTGAAGCATGTAGAGCAGGGGAACCTGCAGCCTTGAAGCCACATGTGGCTGTCTATATCCTCAAATGTGGTACGCTGACTGAATCCAAACTTCATAGAATAAATCCTTTTATTAAGGAGATTTGTTCTGTGAAGTTTGGATGTAGTGAAAAGAGCCACATGTGGCCTCTAGGCCACAGATTCTCTGCCCCTGATGTAGAGGTTCTCTGAGCTGGAGTCTTCCCATTCCAATGACTATGCTGAGGTACCTGTGGAGTCCTGGTGTTTACTTTTGCCTGCTCCACTGCACTGAGGCTCAGGATCTCCTGCTGATTGGCTGATGTGGGGCTTGCTTCTGGCTTGCTGACGATTCTTACTATACTGGACTCCATTCCTCCTTTACCGGAATGAGACAGACCTTTCTTGTCAATCTTCCAAGTTTCTTGGGCTAAGACCTCAAGTCTTTTTGCTGGCCCTACTGTTCCTGGATTTGTTTTGGGAAGATTTGGGGAATTGTTTGGAGGTGAATATGGGAGAGTTATGGTTATTTATTACTTAATCTGCCATCTTAATTCCCTGGAAGTCCTTTTTTTTAAAAAAAAATTTAACTTTAAGCTAGCTTTTATGATTTCACTCTCATCAAATGTCTTTTTAATTCTTTACTTTCTGCCATCAGAGTGGTCCTGTCTGCGTAAATGAAATTGTTGATATTTCTTCAAGCAAACTTAATTCAAATTTTTGATTCAAGAATGTCTGGTATTTCATGGATTTACTCTGCATATAAGTTAAATAAAAAAGGTGACAATTATAAAGCCTTGTTGTAATATATATATATATATATATATATATATATATATATATATATATATATATATATATATATATTTATTTATATATATATATATATATTATATATATATATTTTATATATATTTATATATTATATATATATATTATATATATATATATAATATATTATATATATATATATATATATCTTTTTGAGCACTTGCCACATTTTATTGTGATACACATAGTCAAAACCCTCAGTGAAGTCAATGAAGCAGGAGACTCTTTTTTCTATAAGTCCCTTGATTTCTCCATTGTCCAGTGAATGTTAACAATTTGGTTTCTAGTTCCTCTAACTCTTTGAAAATCAGCTTGCTCTTCTGATAATTCTCGGTTCATCTAGTTCTGAAGCCTAACTTGCAGAATCTTAGGCATAACTTTGCTGGCATATGTAATGAGCACATTACTTTGGTAATTTGAACATTCTTTGGCATTGCCCTCCTTTGGGATTGGGTCATAACACGATCTTTCCAATACAGTGTCCACTCTTGAGTTTTCCAAATTTATTGGCATATTAAAAGTAGCACTTAACAGTATAATCTTTTAATATTGCTAATGCCTTAGCTATAATTCTATCACCTCCACTAGTCTGATTAGCAATACTTCCTAAGTATAGATTCTATTTAAGATACTGAGTTCTCCCCTTTCTTATCCCAGTCCAATGCCCCATGTATTTTATTTTTTATTTGATATTTAAAAACAGAAACAAAACACAATCCCTTTTTGAAGTAGATAAGAATACGGTTCATGAAATTTCTTTTCCTCTTTATCTAGTATGTACATCTCAATGACTTTCATCCTGTATTCCTCTAATTTTGATGAATCTTAAATCTCTAACTCTCTATCTTCTCACAATCAATCAGGTATTTATTTTTACAAAACTAAGTTTGCTCTTGTCTATGTTTGTTGTGTGTATTTTTCAGTAATCTTTAGGCAAGGAAGCACTTCCAAGGGACAAGTCATGTCTGTCTCTTTTTTCAATATTTAATACTTGGATTATCAACATTCCCATGAGAAGTATACACACTTATCTGATGTCTCCAAAATTCAAAGACTCTGTCAAACTCTTTTTTCCCAAAAGAATAGTCCAAAGACATACATTTTGAGAAATGTCCAGAATTATTTGTATGTTTAAGTGGAGGTCATTTAAAAAATGCTTTAGAAACCTCATCTATTCTTCTAATCTTCCTCTTATAGTATGATAGATATAGGACTAGAAGTGACTTCAAAGCCCATATAGTTTAAAATTATATGCAAATGAGAATCAAGCAGGACAAATAACTTGCATAAGATGACTCAAATAGCATCTTTGATTGTTATTTGATAAATATGGCTTTATCATTAATTCTTTGAGCTATCTTCTTCATTTTAAAGAATGCTATTTTGCTGAGATTTACTAGGTTATGCTCCAAATTATCAATTATCTTTTTGAGGTTGCTTTTTTTTTAAAGCTCTTCTTTCATTCCTTTCCCCTTCCTTCAAAACTTTTTGTAGGACTTTTGATTATACTTTTGATCATTCCATTCACATTTCTGATGTTCTGGTTACATTTAAGACTTTTTTTTCTGGTATAATAGTTTTATTGACATTTTCTTTTCCATATCATTCATTAAAATCCCTCAGAAAATGTAACAGGAGAAATAAGGAACTACACAAAGAAAAGCTCCTAATACAATGGAGAAACACCATCAAAATGACAATGCAAAAGTTTCCCAACTTTACCTTTTAACATTTTTATTACTTTAAAAAATCTTGTGAATTTCTAGGTGTTCAAATCTAACTCAGTCTTATTCAGGCATTTTGCAATGAAGTACCTCTGTTAATTTCACAAGTTGCCTCCTATTCCTAACATGCTCATCTTGCACAGCTCTGTTGAACTTGGTCTTTATTGTATATTCCAGTTGAGCGCATTCATTCTGTAAAGGCATCACTGGTATTCCAATCTAGGTGTAATAGGGGTTGGAGAACTTGTTACTATTCTTGAATTTTATAGTTTAGAAGAACAAGCTTTCTCTCTTATAACGCTGAGAAGTTATAAGTATTGTAGAGGTATTTGACCCAGGATGTAGACCAGAATCACTCTAAGGAGTCTGAAAAAGAAAGACAGGACTGTAAGAGATAAAACTGATAAAAAAGAGCTGGAACTGCATGAACTGAGCATCAGTGGTTGTCAGGGAGGTGGTATGATCCCCTCTGGATGTAAATCTAATGATTTAATGAGCTATGCTGGAGGAAGAAGTGGTAGCCAGAGGGAAAATGAAGGGATTTATAGAAAGAAAGAGGCAGAGGAAAAAAAAACAGATAGAGAAAAAGAAACACTCAGAGAAAAAGGCAGAGATAGCTAGATAAGCTATACCAAAAAAGGGGAGAGATTGTGTTGGAGTATTGGTTCCTGCAGGCATTTTGGAAAAAAGAACATGGATGTTATCCTTCCATAATAATGGTCTACTCAAAGACTGAAGAAAAGCCTGGGATACTTGGCATACTCTTTCCCCAACTTCATCTCCCAGTGCCTGCCCTTGTTCAGTATAAAGTTCTGGTTATATACATATATGTGTCTGTGTCTGTGTGTGTGTGCATGTGTGTGTGTATATACATATATCTACATATATATGTATATATATGAGTGTGTGTGTGCATGTATGTATGTATTGTTCTTTTTATATAGTATATGTTTTTTTTTTCCTTTTTTGTTTTGTAGGCTGTTTCTTCCTTTAATTTTATTTGTTTCATACATTCTATGTCTATGTAATCTTTGCACTGAGAAAAGGAGGGTAAAAGAAAATAGAAGTTAGAAATTCACAAAATTTAAATTGGGATAGAGGGTTAAATTTCTATCCAAATATTTGGGATTTTTCCAGTTGAGATATTATTATTTTATTTATAACTTTTCTTTTGTTAGAAATAATGCAAAGCAACTGGAGAAGAAACAAGATACCTCTTGTCAATCTATAAATTAATCAATGGATTCAAAATATAACCATAAGGTGTTAAGTATAAGTGTGGTAATGTGATTCTCTTAATTTTTTTTAATTATTATTTTTTGGCTAGGCAATAGGGTTAAGTGACTTGTCCAAGGGCACACAACTAGTAAATATTATGTGTCTGAGGCTGGATTTGAACTAGGTATTCTTAAATCCAGGGCCAGTGCTATATCCACTGTGCCACCTAGCTGCCCTTGATTCTCTTTTAATATGTAGACTAGACAACACTTGGGTAGGCAGCTTTTCCAATGAATTTGACTATGAAAAGGAGTGAAGATAAAAGATGATAGCTTCAGGGAGTGGCAGAGTTACATGAAAGTTATTCAAGAAAGTACCCTGTGGAGGGGGTAAAGCCAAGATGCAAAAGAAAAAGCATGTGCCCACCTAAGTTCTCCTCAATTCCCTCCTAAATACATTTAAAACCATTCCCTATTATCAGCAGTAGCATTCAAATTCTTAAAGAAGTTAAATGAGGTACAGGAAGAAATAAACAGCAAAACTATACTAGTGGGGGATTCAACATCCTTCTCTCAGAACAAGATAAATCTAACCAAAAAACAGACAAGAAAGAAGTTAAGGAAAGCAATAGAATTTTAGAAGTTAAATATGGTTGATCTCTGGAAAAAAAATGAATGGGAACAGAAAGGAATACACTTTTTTCTCAGCGGTACATGGCACCTACACAAAAATTGACCATGCAATGGGGCATAAAAACCTCATAATCCAATGCAGAAAGGCAGAAATATTAAATGCATACTTTTCAGATCATGATGCAATAAAAAATTATATATAATAAAGGGCCATGGAAAGATAGACTGAAAATTAATTGGAAACTAAATAATCAAATCTTAAAGAATGAGTGTGTCAAACAATAAATCATAGAAACATTCGATAATTTCATCCAAGAGAATGACAATAATGAGACAACATACCAAAATTTATGAGATGCAGCAAAAGCAGTTCTTAGGGAACATTTTATATGTTTTAATGCTTACATGAAAAAAAATAGAGAAAAAGTAGATCAATGAATTGGACATGCAACCAAAAACACTAGAAAAAGAACAAATTAAAAATCTCCCATTAAATACCAAATTAGAAAATGTGAAAACCAAAGGAGGGATTAATAACATTGAAACTGAGAAAACTATTGAACTAATAAATAAAACTAAGAGCTGGTGTTATGAATAAACCAATAAAATAGATAAATGTTTGGCTAATTTGATTAAAAAAAAGAAGAAAACTGAATTAACATTATCATAAATGAAAAGGGTGAATTCACCACCATGAAGAGGAAATTAAGACAATAATTAAGAGCTATTTTCCTCAACTGTATGCTAAAAAGTTTGGCAATCTTAGTGAAATGGATGAATATTTACAAAAATATTAATTGCCCAGATTTACAAAGTAAGAAATAAAACACATAAATAACACTATTTCAGAAAAAAAAAATATTAAAAAAGCCATCAATGAACTTCCTAAGAAAAAATCTCCAGGGCCAAATGGATTTACAAGTGAATTCTATCAAATATCTAAGGAACAACTAATTCCAATATTATATAAACTATTTGGGAAAATAGGTGAAGTCTTACCTGAAGAAATGGAATGGAAGGTGGCCTAGCTATACTAGATCTTAAATTGTGTTATAAAGCAGCAATCATCAAAACTACTTGGTACTGACTAAGAAATAGACTGATGGATCAGTGGAATAGATAAGGTTTGTAAGATGCAACAGTCAGTGACTATACCAATCTACTATTTGATAAGTCCAAATACTCTAGCTTCTGGGATAAGAAACCACTATTTAACCAAGACTGCTGGGAAAATTGGAAAAAAAATGTACGGCAGAAACTGAGCATAGACAAACATCTCACACCTGATATCAAGATAAAGTCAAAGTGAGTACAGGATTTAGATATAAAGACTGATACTATAAGCAAACTAGAAGAGCAAGGAATAGTTTACCTTTTGGATGTATGGAGAAGGGAAGAATTTATGAACAAACAAGAAAGAGAAAACATTATGAAATTCAAAATGGATAATTTTGATTACATTAAATTAAAAAGGTTCTGCACAAACAAAACCACTGCGTACAAAATTAGGAGGGAAGCAGAAAACTGGGAAAGAATTTTATAACCAATGTGTCTGATGAAAGCCTCATTTATAAAACATATGGACAACTGAGTCAAATTTATAAGAATACAAGTCATTCCCCAACTGATAAATGTTCAAAGGATATCAACAGCCAGTTCTCGGAGGAAGAAACTAAAGCTATCTATAGTCATATGAAAAAAAATGTTCTAAATCATTACTGATTAGAGAAATGCAAATCAAAATGACTCTGAGGTACCATATTACAGCTATCACATTGACTAACATGATAAAACAGGACAATGATAAATGTTGGAGAAGATGTGGGAAAATTGGAACACTAACGCGTTGTTGGTGGAGTTATAAAATGATCCAACCATTTTGGAGAGCAATATGGGTCTATGACCAAAGAGCTATAAAATTTTGCATACCCTTTGACCCAGTAATAATATTTCTAGGTCTGTATCCCAAAGAGATCATAAAAATGGGAAAAGGAACCACATGTATAAAAATATATATAGCAACTCTTTTTGTGGTGGCAAAGAATTGGAAATTGAGGGGATGCTCATCAATTGGGGAATGCCTGAACAAGTTGTGGTATATGAATGCAATGGAATACTATTGTGCTATAAGAAATGATGAGTAGGCAGACTTCAAAAAACCTGGAAAGACTTACATGAGCTGATGCAGACCGAAATGTGCAAAACCAGGAGAACATTGTACACAGTAACAGCCACACTGTGGGATGATTAACTTTGATAGACTTGGCTCTTCACAGCAATGCAAGAATCTAAGACAACTTCAAAAGACTCATGATGCAAATTGCTATCCACATCCAGAGAAAGAACTGTGGAGTCTAAATGAAGTATTCTATTTGCTCTCCCTTTCTTTTGTTGTTTTGTTTTATTGCTTCATTCTCGTGGTTCCTTCTATCAGTTCTAATTGTTCTTTACATTATGATTAATGGGAAAAATATGCTTATTGTGAATGTATAAGTAGAGCCTATACCAGATTACATGCCATCTTGGGTGGGGTGGGAGAAGAGCAGGAGGGGAGAAAATTTAAAAGTCGAAATCTTATGGAAGTGAATGTTGAGAACCAAAAATACATAAATTATTAGGGAAATACACACACACACACACACACACACACACACACACACACACACACACACATACAGAAAATAAATCTATCTCACCCTACAGGAAAGTAGGAGGAGAATGGAATAAGAGAAAGTGAGAAGGGGGAAGTGTTGATAGAAAAGAGAGCAGATTGGCATAGGTAGAAGACAGAATCAAAAAACTTTTAAGGATGAACAGGGTGGAAAGAGAGAGAGTAGGATAAATGAAGTGGGGAAAAATAGGGTGGAGGTAAATACACAGTAACCATTAATGTGAAAAAAAATTTACAGTAAGTTTCTCTGATAAAAACCTCATTTCTCAAATATGTAGAGAACTGAGTTAAATTTATAAAAAATAAGAGCCATTCTTCAATTGATACATGGTCAAATGATATGACTAGGTACTTTACAGACAATGTAATCAAAGCTACTTATAATCATATTAAAATGCTATAAATCACTATTGATTAAAAAAATGCAAATTCAAACAACTCTGAGCTACCACCCCTCAACTATCAGATTGGCCAATATGACAGAAAAAAAAATGATACGTGTTGGAGCAGATATGGAAAAATTGAGACATGCACCATTGAAGTTACATATTGATTCAACAATTCTCTAGAACAATTTGGAACTATGCCCAAAGCTTTAGAAAACCATGCAAACTCTTTAACAAAGAATTATTACTACCAGGTCTGTATCCCAAAGAGATTTTTTTTAAAGGAAAAGGACCTATGTGTACAAAAATATTTATAACAGCTGTTTTGGTAGAAACAAAAAATTGGAAATTAAGGGTATGACAATCAATCAAGGCATGACTGAACAAATTGTTATATATGATTGTGGTGGAATACTATTGTGCTATATGAAATGATGAGCAGAATGCTCACAGAAAAAAACAAAAGAACTGGAAAGACTTACATTAAATTATGCAAAGTAAAATGTGTTGTATGATGATCCACTGTGAATGACTTAGCTGTGCTCAGATACAGAAATTCTGAAAAGCTTATGATGAAAAAATGTTATCCACTTCTACAGTAAGAACTAATGGGATCTGAATGGAGATTTAAGCATACTTCTTTAAGTTTATGTTTTTCCTGTGGTTTTTTTTGTGTGTGTGTGGTCTGTGTTTTCTTTCACAACATGCCTAATGTGGAAATATATTTTGCATGACTGCATGTGTTTAATGTATATCAAATTGCTTGCCTTCTCAATGAGGGAGGCAGTAAGAGATTTTGGACCTCAAATTTTTTAAAAAACGTTAAAAATTGTTTTTACATGTGATTGGTTTAAAAAAAATATTAATTCAAACAAGAAAAGAAAAAACCCTGTGAATAAAAAGTATTCAAGATTAGAAAAAAGAGATGACGAGTGAATAGTTAAAGGGACAAATACCTTGAATATATTAGGGATGATAGATTGAGAGGAAGGCAAAGTCAAGTGAGTTATTGTTGTTGTTATTGCTGCTGCTGTTTTGTGTTTGTTTTGTTTTGTTTTTAATAGAATGTGATTGACCTGGTTTATGTGGTAAACTGTGAAAAAAGATTCAATAGTTATGGAAAAGCCTGAAGATGACAGGGAAAGTTGATCAATATGCAAAAAATTTTGCAGGAGAAAAGAAGGTATAGGATAGTGGGCATAAGTAAACTAGTTGTAGCAAAGAAAAGTGACATATTTACTCACGAATAGCAATGTATTTGGCATTCCATTTAATCAGTACTATGCCCTCTTTCAGATGGCATTAGGCTTTTTTCTGAGGTTTTAGTCTTCCAATGTGTTTAGTCATGGTGACTGAAAAAATAAAATTCTCTCTCTCTCTCTCTCTCTCTCTCTCTCTCTCTCTCTCTCTCTCTCTCCCCATCTCTCTCTCTCTTTCGTATATGCATATCTTGTTTGATATCACAGGATTATTCAGGGAAATTATTTCTGTGGTTACATTTATCAAAACTCTTGCATGATTTTCACATATGCTTGTAACACATCTAATTAGAGGAAAGTTCCAAAAGCTGTTATGCTCTACCAAGTCAAATACTCTATTATAATCACAAACAATATATAAAGTGAGATTTTTCTATTAAGTATACCTCTCGATCACTCATGTGTTTATAAAGATGTGAATCATGCTCAAAAGTCTGCCTGTTTCTTTGTGACATTTCATTAATACTTTCCTCATAAAGATTTTATAGAGATGAAGAAAATAGGCATCTTCATCTCCAGTTTCTGATGTCTTTCCTTTTGCCCTGTCCAGTAATAATATTTTCCATGATCTTTCTAATTTTTGGAATTTTCCATTCTTTTCAAAATCTTGAAAATAAGAATGTCTTTACACATATATGACCTCCATTATGAATTTCTTCTGCGTTCATTTTTTTCTAATTACTTTTCATGACCTCGTTTTCTGGAATGTAATTTCTACCTTTGCAGATAGCATATTGCATGCATTAATGAGAGCAGAACACTATAGAGCAAAAGCAAATCTCTCCCTTTTCATTTCAATGTGTTGTTCTATTTCCAGTTTGATCTTTAAGTCCTTATGGGATAAAATAGCTCAGTCAGGCCTCATGCCAAGCTTTCCTCAGAATCACATTCCCCCTACATTATTTTTCCCTGTTTTGTGACATGATAATGTTCAAAGTCTTCCATCCTCCTACTCCATATTTTTCCTCTATTAACATTAACAGATATTTCTTTAGAGCACTAGCATGGCACCAATTTTTCATTGATGCTTCATTTTAATTTGATTTTATTTCCTACTGACTACCTTCTCCACCAAGTATGCACTTTCTTTGCAACAAAGTTATTCAGATAATCAAATCAAACCAACATAATGGCCATGTTTGACAATATATGCTTTATTCAGTACCTTGAGCCTTTTCTGTCAAGACTACTGCTTCACAGTAAATTCTCTAGGAATTACTGACCACTACATTAATCAGGGTCAGATGTTTTTAAATTCTGTTTGTCTTTACATTGTAGTCATTTTGCAGATTTCCTCCCTAGTTCAGCTTAATTTTCTGTGTTATCAGTTTATATGTTGTTCTTAGTTTTGTGAATTATTCCATTTTTTTAAGTGTTCCAGTTAATATAATGTCATCAGTCTTTGATTAATTGTTTCTCAGGCTTCTGAAGGAACTCGCTGATGTAATTACTGAAAAATTGTAGAAATCTTTGTACAATAGATGTAAAGAACAAATCAGCAAATACCCATTTTCAAAACAAAAGGTGGGGGGAGAAGAAAATAAATATTTCACTAGATAGGCTCATGAGCTTGGTATAGTTCTGCTAAAATTTTAGGATCTGTTATTAAGTGGATGATTTGTGAGCACTTAGAAAGGAAGGATTTATTCACTAAGAGACCTATGGTTTAATTAAGTCCCAGTAACAAGCAATTAGCTTTGTTTCATTTTTCTGTATTAAAATGGTTGATTTGGGAAATGCTATGGATATAATATATATGAATTATAGCTAGATATTTGACATATTTAGTCATGGTATTTTGTGGGGGAAAGGAGAGATATAAATAGCATAATATTACAGTTAGGTAAGTTGAGAAATTATTAATTGAAATGACCTAAAAGAATGTTGATTAATAGGTTAATATATTAAAGGTAGTGGGAGCTAGCTAACTGACTCTGTTGTTCAGTCATTTCAGTCACATCCAACTGTTTGTGACACTATTTGGGGTTTTCTTTGTAAAGATACTTAGGTAGTTTGCCATTTCCTTCTCCAGTTCATTTTATAAATGAGGGAATGGAGGCAAACAAGATTAAATTTCTTGCCTAGAATCATACAGTTAGCAAGCGTCTAAGGTCAGATTTAAACTAAGATCTTCATAACTCCAGACTTGGTGCTCTATCTGCTGCACCACTTAGCTACCTGAAGGTGTGTGGTAGAATATCATAAAGCTCCGTCTTTTTCCTTGTAGTGTTAAAATTTTCATCAGTGATTTGGACAAAAGTAAAAAATGACATGGTTATCAAATGTTGGGATAAGACAAAACTGAGAGGGACAGATAATTCATCAAGAAATAGAATTTGGATATTAACAAACCAGATTAATGCATTCAAGTTATCTAAGAAGAAAGATATTTTTCTATACTTGGGTTTTATAAAGTAAATGCAGAAGTATAGGGTGAAAGAGATATAACCAGGAAACAGTTCACGTGGGAGAAAAGTGATCCGGGAGTGTTGGTAGCCTAAAAGCTCAATCTGAGTGAGCAGTGTGACATGGGAAACTAAAAAGCTAATATTTGGCTGCATTAAGAGAACTGTGGAGGATAGTGTTCAGGGAAAATGGTGGAGTAGGTCAGAAAATTTCAAGTTCTCAAGATTTTCCCCCACAAAGGAGATAAAATAGCACCTCAAGGTGAACAAATTGCTGGTAAAATAAATAAGAATAGGTGCACAATAGAGGTCCTCTTGGAACAATCTGAGGATATCTGAAGGAAAATCTCCGGAGGATGTTTGTTCCCTGTGAAGAATAAATAACTTCTGGCTAGGGTCCTGTAAAACATTCAGCTTTCTTGACATGAAGATTTATTGCTATGTATTTTGAATCCTGTCTTATGTTTTGCTGTGGACATGACATGATTTTTTTTCTTTTCTTATTTTGTATTTATTTTAATATATAAGTTTATAATGTTTCTTTTTCTTTTCTCTACTGCCTATTTGAGTTCTACTGTTTAAATCTAAAAAAAAATGTGGGTTCACAGGTAGGAAAATGATACTGTTTTACAGCTCTGTCCTTAGTTACTTCACAACTGTTATATTAAGTCCAGTTCTGGGCACTACATTTTAGAAAGACAGTAAGAAAAGATTCAGAGAAAGGTTGCCACCATCTTATGGAAACTTAAAAACATATAGATTGGTAAAATGCATTTTTACTCTTCAGAAAAGAAGACAATGAGAAATTGATAAATTTTAGCAGTTCATAATTTGGAAGAATAATTTAAGAATAATTTTGTTACTACCTTCTAAATTACGTATATATGATTCCTTAAATACTATATACATACACACACATACATAAATATATAACATATATATTCATATATATGTGTGTGTATGTGTGTATATATATATATGTATATATATATACACACACACATATACGCTTTAACTTTCCTATGCAAACTTCTCTCATTCTTTGTGTATTTTTACTTATTAACGATTAAATTATCACCAAAAAAATCATTAAAAAAGGAGGGATGTGATTTGGATCCTTTTTTTTTTTTTTTTGGTCCCAAAAGATGTGTGATCTAGAACTATAGGCATAAGTTGAAGGAAGGCAGATTTCAGCTCAACACAAAGAACAAAAAACAAATAAAATGCTTAACAATGGAAACATTCCTAAAGTGGAAGAGACTCCTTTAGAGGGTCCTCTTTGCCTTGTCTCTGGAAGTGTTTAAGCAAGAGGTAGGTCCAGTTGTTAGGAAGGCTATTGAGAGGTAATGACTCAGGTAAAGCTTGAACCAAATAACTTCTAATGTCTCTTTAACTCTAAGATTTTATAATTCCAGTTTATTCATTTGTGGAAATATATGGTGCACTGCCACAATAGTAATGATTTTTGATAATAATGATAATAATATTGAAATCAATTCTTCACAGCTATTATTTATATAATACTTTAACATTTGTGAAGTGCTTTACAAATGCTTCATTTTATCCTTGCACCTACCATGGGAGGTAGGTACTCTTAGTATCTCTCTTTCACAGATGTGGAAACTGAGGTAGATAACTATTAAGTGACTTGTCCAGGGTCACATAGCCAGTAAGCTTCTAGAGAGATAAGATTTGTCATGGCTGTACATGTTGGAGGAGAAAAGGAGACTTCAACTGTCAAGACAACTTGAAGTTTCTCTCTGCTAAAAGAGAATATCTTTTTTTTTGTCTTGCATTAGCAACAATTTCATATTTTGGAAGGTAAGAATAAGTAATAGATAGAGAAGTGATATTACAGATCTACTCTTACCAATATAGAAGGCCTTGGCAGCAAAGGAGAAGGATTAGGGGTGTGGAAAGAAACCAGGCTTGCCATCTTGTATGCCATGAAAGCTAAGAATGGTACATTGGACATAGAATTTAGAGAAGTGAATTTCCAAAATTCAAAGAAAATAGCTGTAATCTTATAGTCCAAAATTGAAAAAGGAATTTGATCTCAAGAGGTGAGAGACACTCAAGGATCAAATTGCTACTAAAAACAAAAAAGACAAATTATGTCAGTGAAGAAGACCTATCAATGAGCAATGCAAAAATTTTTCTTGTTGACTGTGTGCCACCTAGTAAAGCAATAGGAAAATAGTTCCTGGGTGGGAAGAACAACCCCTTCACTTCAAGGATTGTTGTACTTCTGGGTTGTTTTACTTCTTTCCTTGAGATCCACATGGAATAATATTTTACCCTGTTGTTAAATTCCATGTGGCTGACTGGGTAACGAATGAAAAAGCAGTAAGCTGGGGCCATTGGGGTTTGCAGCTGTCAGCCTGGCGATAAGCTAGTGCTTTATCATCAGAAACTAAAGAGTACTTAAATGATACTGGCTCCAGTTGTGGTCATAATTTATGGGCCTCTAGTGGCTACTTCCCTGGTGCTCTTTCCTCCTGTCCTCTAGGTTTCTATTTTGCTGTAGTCTGCACTATAAAACTTCAGTCATCTTCCTGCAAAGAATCTTTATCGCCGTAACTTCAGAAAAGGCAAGGAAGAATACATAGTTGGGAAATGCAGCAAAAAGTTAATACAAATGAAATACCAGAAGAAAAATGACTACCATGATCATATCATGTATATAGGAAAGGGGAACTGGAACCCCCATTTGGAATGGGGGAGCCAAATAATTTCAGCAAACCATGATAGGCTTAAGTCTCTAGATATGTTTTGCCAAAAGGAATTGGTGAAAATGTCCTTGGTATACATGAAGCATTATTTGCTCTCAAATTCCACTAATGATTTTTTTGAAATTTTCTGGGGGTGTGAATTTATTTCTGGGTACCTTAGTAATGTGTGTTTTTGTGTGTGTGTGTGTGTGTGTGTGTGTGTGTGTGTGTGTATGTATGAAATGATTTTTTTATACTGACCTTGTGTTGGTTATTTTTAATCAGGCCCTCTACTCTGTGCACAATAAACACTAATGATATTGAAAATGTTCCTTCTCATAACAAGAGATATGCCGTTTCCACCTCACACAAAGAATGCTGAGGACTTTGTCAAAACTCAATTTCTCAAATACAGCTTAACTACAAATCTAACTGGATACTTTTCACTGTTTTACCCCTTGAATAATAATTTCTTGAGTATGATCAAGCAGTAATATTTCTATCAATACCAGAAGATATGAGTTTGATATATTTGATATATTTTTGTTAATGCCCCAATCTTTGTTAGACATAGAATCCCCTACCACAACATTGCAGACAGCATCCAAGGCATGTGAATAATAATAATTTTAAAAAAAGAATTGTAGTCATTAGTGTGTGGATTTGGTACAAACAATGGAATTACATAGTTTAATGGCATGTGATTCCTCTCATTTTCCTTCAGTGAATTTATCACTTATGAAAATCAAGGAATATTAGCAGGCTCCGGAGGGAGGAAACAGACACAATTTTGTGAATGTTTAGCTATCAGATTTCAAGGCTTGGGAGGTAACAAGACGCAGTGAAAAGAGTTTCGCACTTGGAGTCATGCAGATAGGTTCAAATACCCGCTTTGAAATTTCCTAGCAATAAGATAATCATTTAACCTCTCAGTTCTAGTTCATTTACATATAAAATGGAAAAGTTACTATCTGTAGTACCTACCTCTCAGGGTTGTTGTAAAGGCTGAATGAGATGATATGCATAACATGCTACATAAATAGTAGCTGTTATGATTTCTGACTTCTTTTTAACATACTTTCTTAGGTATTTCAGCATTAAGTGGAAGGGACCAAGGAAAGAGATAAAGAGGGCAAGTTACAGAGAAATAAAGACAGAAAGACAAAGAGACAGAGACAAAAACACAAATAGACAGATCCAGAGAGACAGAAACAATGAGAGAATGACAGAGATAGAAAGAATACTCCAATGAGATTAACTAATATGATTAAGAGCAAATTACACATTATTTAGGAATCTGGGTATGAATTGAGCTAGTAATTTCAAAGGAAGAAAGAGAACACTTTAGGTCACAAACATAAACAAGCTACATATAGGATTAGTTCACATCATTTTTTTTCAAATAAGACTGATTAGTTTTCTTAATAGTATGATGTTTCAATTATCTTATATTTTTTATTCATTTAGATGCCATTTTTTAAATGCTGTAATTTCTCTAAGGATTACATATAGATCACTAACAGAAGGAATCAATGTTGTATCTTCCTCACCTTCCATTCTACCCACAGAGCATTTTCTACACCCTCCCTGTTTCACTATCTGTTATGTAGAAATCTCTTCTCTGTTTCAGGTGTCTACATCTATCAATAGCTATATCTATAACTCATTACTGAGATTCTTGCAATAGCAAACAACGTCAAATTTCCTATTTGGAAGATTCCTCCTAGCTTTTGGAGGAATTCACATGCTTTTTCTGGTTGTGTTTAACAGAAAATAATGTTATCTAAACTTAAGTTACTTTTATTGATGCACAGAAATCTATTTTTTTTCATTTTTATCTCTTTTCCAGTGGCTAATCTAAGCCTCTCTTTTCTCTTCAAACTCCCTCTATCAGTCTTTTCCCCTTACTCACAACAGAGAATTTCCTTCTAATTTACTGAGAAACCTGATGTCATTTGAAATGAATTCCACCATATCCCTTGCCTCATACTTCCAATGCCTTTGATCCCAACCCCTCCCATAACAGGGAGCTTGCCTCTTAGACTATCTCTTCATACTCTGTATCTCCATCTGCTCATTCCTTTCTTCTTGACCGTACATCTATAGAGTATTCTCCATGCTTAAAAAATAGTGTATTGACCATGTTATCCCCCTCAAGCTACCATATGTCTTCTTCTCTAAATTCATTGCCTCCGCTTAGTCATTTCCTACTCCCTTCTCAAACCATTCAAGTCTTTCTCCAGTGATCACCACTCTAATAAGAATGCTTTCTCTGGTAACCAAAGTTCTCTTTGCTTATAAAGAGAACTGAAAAATCCAATAGCATTTCCTTAAGTCTCTTTATCCTTTACTTATTTGTGTTTTTGATATTATTATCTATTCCCCCAACTGAAAACAGATAGTTCTCCCTTTACATAAGACTTCTATGTAAAGCATTTCTTACATGACACAAATTTGTTTCTACCAACCCACTTCACCTAGTCTATATGACAAAGCCATATACAAAGTAATACCTTTATGCATGTAATAAAATGTTGTCATCTTAAATACTGCATCATGAAAATAAACAGAATTATGAAATAAAAATGAAGTTAATGTTAAAGTATGCACAGTACTCTACAGTAAAGTTAACATATGGGTACAGCATGCTGTTCCTTCCCCACCCACTCCACCTAGCTTTTATCTCAGGTAGTTGGCTCTGCAACATTTTTTTAAGAAACTATCAAAATATACTTAGAAAATGGCTTCCTTTTTTCCCTCATACATCTGATGATAACAAACAATATCCTCAACTTGGAACTTTTAAAAATCTTGATATATTTGGATAATTCTTTTCAATACAATAAAAAAATTCACTCAAATGATGCAATTGCTGCTTCTCCCCAGTGTTTCTTTTTGAAACATTTTGTTGGACCTCAGGTTCTGAAGCTTCCATTTCTTCTTCTGCAATCTTTACAGCAAACAGCTCAATCAGATCCTCATTCCATAATTATTCTCCATGAGACTCAATCACCTCCTCCACACCATTCTCATACATTTCTAGCTCCAATTCTATTGCTAATTTTATTCTTGTTATTTACTTCTTAACACATTTCATATTTGTAAAATCCATAAATTGCTGTCACCTTTTTTTCAAAACTCTCTTCATATAGGTTTCTGTAACATCTTCTCATGCCTTAATAATATTCTGCATTGCATGGAAAATATTCTATGATTTCCAGAAGTCTCTCAAAGTCAAGTCCTTATCTGCATCAAAACTGCAATTGCCTGGGCAAATGCAGCACATAAAAAAATAGGCCTTGAAATTTCTAGTCATTCCCTCATTCATAGGTTGTAATAATGAGATAGTATTAGGGGTAAAGTAGACCACTTATACATTTTCATCAAAATCTTACCAAAGGGGAGGATGACCTGGGGAATTATCTAAAAGAAGTAGAATCTTGAAAGGAATATCATCATCATTACAAAACTTCTCAACTTTTAACAATGAAGTATTGCATAACTCACTATTCAAAGATGATAAGGGCTACCCAGGCCTTAGGGGTAGTGAAATAATGCACAAGCAGTGCTGATTTGCTGATTCCTTTCAATGCTCTGGGATTTTCTGAGTGGTGCACAAGAACAGGTTTTAATCTGTAAGTCACAGATGCATTCTCTCCAAGTAGAAGAGTAGCTCTATTCTCAAAGCTTTATACCTTGGTATAATATTCTTTGATATAAATAGGCCATTTGTGTTTACATTAAGAGACAGATAGGTGACTCAGTGGATAGAGTACTGGTCTTGGAGTAAAAAAAGATGAGTTCAAATCTAGCCTCACTTACTAGCTA
Source organism: Phascolarctos cinereus (assembly GCF_003287225.1). NCBI lineage: Eukaryota > Metazoa > Chordata > Mammalia > Diprotodontia > Phascolarctidae > Phascolarctos > Phascolarctos cinereus. The sequence continues at coordinate 435,806,882 of NW_027555847.1, read as the reverse complement.
TGTGACCCTGGGAAAATCACTTAACTTCTCTTTGCTTCAATCTACTGAAGAAGGAAACATATGACCACATCTATATCTTTGTCAAGAAAACCCCATGGACAGTATTGGCATGGTCCATGGATCACAAAGAGTCAGACAAGATTGAATTGATGAGGTGTTAATGATGGACTCCTAAAAGGCCCTGAACTTTCCCACATGGCCTAGATTGATGGCATTTGTCTGAGGGACTCAAGCCCTCCCCAGTCAATAATTCTTTCAACTGCCCCACCCCAGGCTATTCATCATTCTTTAATATCATCTAGACCCTTTTTCTGTTACCTCTCAGTCACCTTAAACTATTGGCTACTCCTTGATCACATCTTTCCATGGTCTTTCTGTATATAAGGGTCTATTTTGTCCCCATTAAATTGCTCAGATTCTTTAAGAGTCTGGCCCAATTGTATCAGCCTCACAAATAACACAGGTTCTTAAAAGCCACCCTGCTTCTGTTGGTGAAACAGTAAACCTTGTCTCTGACTGAAAGAAGGCTTGACTAGTCAAATTCATTCCAGGCAGGAGGGATACCTTTTATCCTCGAATTTTGGGATTCCCAACACCCCTAGACTACAGCATATGGTTCCCTGACTAGGAAACTGACTAATCACAAGTCCTTCTCCAGCCAACACCAGAAGGTATGTAAGCCTCCCCTCTCTTTCTATCCTTTCTTGTTCTGCAGTTGGAGTCACTCTCCAAGCACCTAGGAAGGGTTGGAGGTGCTTTTCAGTCTTGACATTCTCAGGTTCCATTCAGGTTTGCACCTGGCCTGATTCTCTCAGGCTGTTGGTCCAGTGGTTCAGTTTGAGCTCATGGACTTGGGCACACCTTCTGCAGCAGAGAAGATGGATACTCTATCCAGAAGCATATGCCCAATTCTTCAATTCTCTTGAATGCCAGGGATCTGGGACATGTGGGAAAGTCCATGGCTTTTTAGGGGTCCATCATTAGTGTACCATAAGAACAACAACAAATTAATCTACATTAAAGATTGCTCTGGCAATGTAGAGACCTTCATCTGTTATTTTTTGCGGAAACAATGGGAACTTTTTGCTGTTTCAATATCTGCATGAACAGCCTCTCCTGACACTTGTACATTATGAAATTCTGCAATTTTTAAATGCTGCAAACTAACCACTGTTATATATAAATACCTGTGTTCCTTCAGGGTACTTTACCTTTATATCTTCAAAGAGACTTTGAGCCTTGGCTTAAATTGTCATCAAGCTTAAGGGAATATTCTTCTGAGGCTAGCCTTCCATCCACATAGTTAATAGTTTCTCCATATCTAGAATAGTCTCTTCTCTTTGTTTTGACTGATAAGTCTACCATGAAAGCACTATATTTTTGTGTTCCTTTATCTAGGCAGCATCTTTCATTATTGTGTTCACAGTTGACATAGCAAGATTCAGGTCATGTAGCTACTGATGACAATTTTTGTCCCCTTTCATATTTTCTAATTATTTTCATTTTCATATGGTTCACTTTACCCTTCAAGAACATATTTGTTATTAGGCATGATGAAAATGTAAGGATCATTACTGAATACAGGAAGAGGCACAGTCTTACTATCTGCAAAATTGTGGGAAATAACTTAGAAATTCTTTTCAGCTTCCCAAAACCATTTATACTGCCTGCATCTTACAGAATCTATTGGCATTTGAATCCAGGTGTTCTTAACTCCAAGTCCAGCACTCTATCCACTGCTTCATACTGTCAGTAAATTTTTGACCTGGTCCCTTCAAGCCATGAAGTCAAATGCTATGTATGTATGTATGTAAGTGTGTATGTATGTATGTGTGTATGTATGTGTGTATGTATGTATGTATGTGTGTGTATGTGTGTATATGTATATATAATATACATATATAAAATATACATACATGCATACATATATGTGTGCATATGTATGTGTGTATATATGTATGTGTATATGTATATATGTATACATGTGTTTGTGTGTGTGTGTGTATTTGCAAGTGCTAAAATCTTAGGAAACTTATTTGGGGCACAACTATGTGTTTACATGTGGTGGACTAGCATTTCTCCAGTACTTGTATAGAAGCAGAAACAGAAGGAGTCCTTCTCTGATAACGGTTGATATGAGAGTCAAATTAACTTTCTTGCTTTTCTTTACCTGTAACACTTCATCCCCTATTTCTGTGCCTTTGCATTTACTCTCCTCCATATTTGGAATGCACAATTTCCTCATTTCTTCCTCAGAGAATCTTCACTTGCTTCAAATAAATAAAATACCACTTTCTTCTTGAAATATTTCCTGATCCTCCATATCCACCCCAATACTACTACATTCCTTCCTTCTGTTTATATTGTATTTATTTTATACTTATTCCATATGCATTTGTATAAGTACATGCTTCTCCCTTGAGAGAATGTTAACTCCTTAATAGCAGAGACTGTTTTCTTTTTTTTCTTTGTATTTCCAGTTTCTAATATATGCCTAAAATGCAGTATGTGCTTAATAAATGCTTGTTCTTTGATTTATTACTCGGATCAGATTTGTGGAAGTATGATAGATAAATCTCGGATATTTACATTTTAGAAACTATTCAACTATTCAATAATATTAATAAATAAGGGAGAAGGCCAAGAAAAGTTGAACTCAATTCTCTAGTGTCTGGCATGCAGGTCACATAAATTTATAGACAAGGGACAATTTCTTGCTCAGTAGTAAAAGGAGAGCAAAGAATATGATTATCCTCGCTAACGTATGAGTAAAGGATTACAGTTATTGACTGATCATGTTTACTAACATCTGTGTTTAGAGGCAAAAGGGAGGAAGGCTAATTATTTGTTTGTTGGTCATTCCCCTAATTAGAGGGAAATAATCAGAAGTACTGAGTATTGCATAAATGTATAGGCCAATGTCTAGAGACATTTTCATGACATACAGTAGCAAAATTAAAGTTGTGTTTTCAAATTCTAGCAAAGCAGTTTTATCATGGAATTGAGTTATTGGACTAATTTAATGTTTCATCTTCTAAAGAAAACAAACAATGCCATAAGCAAGGCAGATGAGGCATGATAAAAAATAAGATTTGCTCATGCAAATCATCAAGTTCACACAACTTATGTAATATTGATTTAACTTCAATTCGTGATGTGTACGTTTGCACACATGCAGCTAAAACTGAAAAAAAAATCTATCCACTTGTCTCACCTAGCAGACAATTGCCTACTTACACATTAGTAAAACAGAAAACCAAGGGATGCAAAGGGAATGATATAAATGTCCTAGATGAGTATGGTAATCCTGGAGTTAGTGTCTGGATTAACTCCAGTATTGCAAATAGTTTTGAGAAAAACATGGATTCATGACAATTTACAAGTCTGCCTCTTGATATTAGTCACCCATGAAGGCTGGAAACAAAGTCATACTGTGCAGCTGTATTATTTTGTTGCTTTATGGGGCCCTAGGTGCCTCAGTGGATAGAGCACCACGCCTAGAGTTAGGAAGACCTGAGTTCAAATCTGCCTTGAGACATAGACCTCTCAAAAAGAGTCATGAATAGCTGGATGCAATTGAAAATGATTAAACAAAAAAAAAAATCACATGGACATCTTTGTTCCAAAAACATGCTACTATGATGCTGCTATCTGTCTTTTGCTCTATCTTTCATCAATCCACACACATACTTCTATTGTTGTTTAATCATTTTCAGTCATGTCTAACTCTTAATGAACATTTTGAGATTTTATTGGCAAAGATATTGGAGTGATTTGTTATTTCTTTCTCTAGCTCATTTTACAGATAAGGAAGCTGAGACAAGCAGGTATAAGTGAATTGCTTGGAGTCACATAGCTAGTAAATATCTGAGGCCAAATTTGACTCTAGCCCCAGGACTCTATCCATTGTGTGTGTGTGTGTGTGTGTGTGTGTTTGTATGATGTATGTATAATACACATGTAGGAAGACATGTGTGTGTATATAATATGTATGGATATATGCATGCACATGTGCGTGCACACATATGTACTTACACACAAATATAGTATAGGTAAAAGGATGACTAGACTTGTAGTTTTATTGCTATAGGAAACTCCATGGATGGAGAAACTCCTTCTACCAATACAGGTAAATTCTTCTAGAGATATTACTTACCAGGCTCAGGGTCACATAGCCAGTATGTGTCAGGGATAGGATTTGAATACAGGTTTGTTTTTTTAAGTATGATGCCAGCTCTCCAGGCCATGGCATGGTGTGTGTATTATGTATGTATATACACACAAGCATGTATGTATTGTATGGCATATGATTGCATACATTTGTGTTGTATATGTGTACACCTGTATATACACAACCAAGCATTAGTACATGAATAATATATACAATGTTACAGAGGCCCTGTCCAGCATTGGTAGGAAGGGTTTCTTCATTCATGGAGTTTTCTCTATCAATGAAGTTGCAGGTCTAGTCACCCTTATACCTCTCTTCCTCTCCTATAAATGTAGTGTGTAGAGATACAAATACACACACATATGCACACATGCATGTACTTATATGTATATATGGAAGTGTGCACAAACATACATCAGCACTGTGTATGTACATACACACCTATATAAAGGTACATGAACATTTACACAAACATTTACACATACATACATATAAGACAAAAACAGATGTGCATTAGTGGTTACATCAATGTTTTGGCTGCTGTCCAAATTTACTTTTGTTTAAAAATCATGCTTTATAGTGGTAGGATGAAACCTTATCAGTCAAATCCTTTAAACACATAATAGCTAACTATAAATTAAGTATGAATTATAATATACCACTGAAATTATTGTACTTATTATCCCATAAAATATTATGAGCAACAACAACAACAATGACAAACAATTTAATTAAGGAGGCACCAAAATTAGAATCACACAAGATGTAGCAGTGGCTGCACTAAAAGGCCACAGGTCTTGAAACACAATATATTGAAGAGCAGAAAAATGAAGTTATGGCTAAAATATATATCCAGCAAAGTTAAGTATAATCCTGAATTTTAAAAAAAGGATATTTAATGAATTGTCAGACTTTCAGGATTGTGTTAAAAAAAAACCACCTGAACTTAATAAAAGATTTGTTATATTAGATCCAAGACAAATGTAAGGTATATATCAAAAACTAATTACAAGGACTCAATAAGGACAGACTGCTTACTTTTTTCCAAGGAAATATAAAACATATGTCTAAGATTCTTACTTGTAGTTGGATAGTTCATAAGAAAGAATGGGGTAGATCTGAAGTAGTTATAATTTTAAAAAGTAAAAACCATTTAGGAACAGGTTAAGAGGGTAATTATTTTATACAAATGAGTTCTGAGAGGAAAAACTGACACAGAGAATTAGATGGAGGAGGAGGGCTAGCAGTCTCAGAACCCTACTTTCATTGGGAATGGGTTTAAGAGGGTACAAGGGTATAAAAGTCTTCTAAATTCAGAAAGAAATAAAAAGGCTAAGGGGATAGGAAGGGCAAAAAGGATAAGAGAGGGATTTCTAGAGGGGATGGTAATAGATTAGGAAAAAGGGGTAATAGAAGGGTGTTTAGATAAATGGGAATGGGATGATAAGGGAGGGATACTTGAATGGGGTAGGTTAAGTAATAGAAGGGCAAAATAACAGGTAGAAGTAAATTAGAGGAATCAGGAGGGATAGGAAATAGATAAACCAAACATAAAATGAAGATCAGGAGTATAATTTATTAGGGCAAAAAAAGCAGATATAGTAATCATGATCTAAGACAAAGTTAAAGCTAAAATAAATATAATCTTAAGAGAAAAATAGGGTAACTACACTGTATATCAGCCACATTAGTAAATATTGTTTAGACTATTTAAAATAACTAGACACTATAAGGATGGAATATTGCTGTGACGTAGGAAGTGATGAGTTGGTGGACTTAGAAATAATTGGAAAGGTTCAAAGTTATGAAGGAAGAAGTCATCTACCCTCAGAGAAACAGGGGGCAAATAAGCATAGTACAGTCTTGCATAGATGAATATGAATGTATGTCTATATGTGATTATGATTATATATATATACATATGTATGTATATGTAAATGCAGGCATATATGTGCATATACATGCATATATGTGTGTGTTTGTATGTTGACATGTGTGTATGTATGTGTGTAGATAAATGTATCTGTGATTCATTGTACCTTGTTGGGGCAGGGGGGAGAGGAAGGCAGAAAAGAATAAAGTAAAAAGTGCACAGGAGAGAACAAAAGAAAACTTACAAGGAAGCAAATATTGACAATGCTGAACACAGCAAGTAATATTTAATACACAGGCTTTCTCAAAATGGAAATTTATTGTTTTATATTTTGAATGTTCTCTTAAGTTCTGTCATGCACATAACAATGCTTTTTAAAAATTTTTTATTTAAGTTTGTAACGCATTTCTTTTCTTATTGTGTATTTAAGTTTAAAAAATTCATTAAAAAAAGAATATTCCACATTTAAAAATTTGTGTCCAAATTGTCGAGAGGAAAGATGTGCAAACACTGCTAGAAGATATGCATTTATGGGCAGGAAAGTATTAGCTGAAGAATTTAGACTGGAATCTGTCTAGTCCACTCAGAGTGAAAATGGAGCTTACCAGATTTCCCACAGGGACTAGCTTCCAAAGAGAATATCTGATGTAATCAAAGATGGAAGATAAAATACATGGCTTCTTCTGCTCTGCATAAACATTGTCAATTCTCAGCACACATGTGCATCTGTTCAGATAAAAGGAATTATGCAGATTATTCTAGGATAAACAAAGAGGATTAGAACATTCCCACATATCATTCTGATTATGACAAGAATCGTATGGGGTTTTTCCTTAGTCAGCATACTATAGCCAGTAGATTGACTTTTTGAAAAATTACAGCAGCTCTCTAGAGTCTTATAGGTTTGCTAAAGTTCAGCCTTCATTTCCATATGTTGCATTATTATCTAAGTTCCATTTAGATACAGTAGACATTTTAAAATATCACTACAAGAGTGAGTAAATTACTCTAGCACGTTGGTATTTTATTCTTTGTTAGTCCGAATAAAGACATTAATAGAGTTCTTGATGTCCTTACTCGCTTTTATATATTCATTAAAAATGACATACATATTTATATAAAATATACATGAATATTTAACAGCATGTGTTGAATATGTATGCCAATGCACGCATGCTCAAAGTCTATGTATGTCTCTCCATGAATCTCTTTGTATAATTTCCCAATCTTATGGATTTAGACATAGAAGGAAAACTGTACTCTGAATTACTAATCCTTTTGGTTTTGCATGCCATTGTGATGGATATCCAACATGACAAATCAACTCCCAAGATGATCTGCCAACAAAGGGAGATACTTGTGACTCCTAAGATATACTGGGAAATGCTAGGTGTGAAGTGAAGTTACCCTATTTTCAAGTTGTATTTTTTATTTAAATGCCAATGTCAGCCTCAGTTTTTCTGTTTAATCATGAATACTGCCCCAGGCTGCCAAAAAGGCAGTCATCAGCATTGCTTAGTGAAGGAAGCTTAGCACTGTCAGCCATCTTATCAGGGCTGTTGCATGGGCAACAGCTTTTATCTGTGAATATACACATTAAAATGCTACTATAATCCTACTTTAGTCTTTGTAGCAGACTTTCAACTACAAATGAGATAGGAAGAACCTCTTCTGGTTAAAGGAGGAATATTTACATATAGATCATATTCATAATACCCACAGGTATACTATCAAGTCATAATTGAAGTTGGAGAGTTATAAAAAAATTGAGAAATGTGAGCCAATTAGGGGGAAATAACCAGCAGAACTGGATACTTTCTTAAATTACAAAGGTCACATTTGAATGTACTGCACAGAGCCAATAGACTTGGCCTGGCTCTTCCTATCTCACCTTATTACAATCCAGAAGATTATTATTTCACATGATGGTGTCTTACATCTTGTGGTTTATTACACCAGACAATAAAGTTGCAGTCGGTTTTTTAATGGCTTTCTACACAATAGCACCTTAAATCATCATTTTAAGCATGGAAATGACAAAGAGAAGAATAATGCTTATAAGTGTCGTGAAATCTTAAAAGTCATAGCATATAAATAGTTTTTTAGCTTTGTTTCTGAAACAGACAGAGCCAAAGTTTCTTATAGCTTCTGGCCAAAGCTTCTGCTGTTGCTGTATCATAATGAAAGCTGCTTTTTTTTTTAAGGGTCTTTAATGGAATAGAAAAGAATGAAATCCCATGCATATATTAAAGAACTTTTCCAGGAAAAGAAAGGGGAAGAAAAAAAAAGTAAGAAACACACATATGCAATTTTGGCAAATGAAAGGGGGTTAGATGTTATCTGGCCTAATTCACTTATGCTACAGATAAGAAAACTGAGGTACAGATATATTAAATGGCTTGCCCTAACCAGTAGCAACAGCTGGAGCCAGCACTGCTGCCCAGCGCCCCTCATTCTGGGACCATCACATTTTCTGCTACATTATGCTAGCTCACCATTAACTGAAATTACTCTATCCAAAGTCAGCAATGAACTTTTAATTGCCAAATTGAATGGCCTTTCTCGTTTCAACACTCATCCTTCTTGACCTCTCTGAAGCCTTTGACACTGTCAATCACCCTCTTCTTTCCTTTTTTCTCTAGACTTCCAAGACACTACTGGTTCTTTTCTCCTCTGATAATTTCTTGATTTCCTTTGCAACATCTTCATCCAACTCAGTTACTAAAGGTGGATCTTCCACAGGCTTTCTCCTGGAGTCTCCTCTATTCTTTCTCTGTAATATTTCACTTGATTATCTCATAAGCTACCATGATTTTAACTTATTATGTCTATGACAATTAATCTCAGATGTATTTATTAAGTAATAGCCTCTCTTTCAACCTCAAAATTCATATCATTAACTGCCTATTTGACTTCTCTGACTTGATATTCCATAGATATCTTAAACTTATTATGTCCAAAACTGAAATCACTATCTTTCCCTGCCCCATGACCCTTCTCTCTTCTGAACTTTCCTATTACTGTCAAGAAGAATACCATTCTCATTCATCCAGGCTCTCAAACTAGGTGTCATACTCAATTCCTCACTCTCTTTCATCCCCCCGCCCTGACCATATCCAATCAGTTGTCAAGTCTTATTTCTATCTTTATAGCATTTGTCATATATATCTTCACTCCTGTGACACTGAAACCACCTTGGAATAGGCCCTTTTCACTTCATACCTAAGACTGTTACTTCACCCTGCAATTTGGTTTCCTACCACAAATCTCTTCTTATCCCAATCCATCCTCTAGTTGGCTGTAAAATTAATCTTATTAAAGCAGAGAATTGACCATGAAAGCTATCACCCATTCAATAAATTCTAATGCCTCCCTATCACTTTTAACATAAAATATAAAACTTTTTTTTACATTCAAAGTTTATTATAACCTGCTCCCCTCCCTCTTTCCAGTTTTCTTAGACTTTATGATAAATGAAATAAGTGTTTCTTATTCCTTTATCAGACCAAAACAATAATTATGTTATGCTTTATGACTTATCTAAAATTTGTATTTCACTTAGCAATTAGGGCAATATTCTAGACAGAGTTGGAATGTAATAAGTTTGTTGCATGAGTGAATGAGAGAATGAATCAGACACCTATTTGTTTGCTCTATAAAGAACTATCTTGAAATATCTGAACTCTTTGACTAACTATATGATACTTGACAAATCAGGATCCCTATTATTTTTGTTTTATACTACCAGTTTCCATTATAAAAATGGGCATATGCATCTTTAATTTGTATGGTTATTAACATAAATAAATATTTTTATCAATACACCTGAATTAAATCAAATAATTGCATAGTCTTTTGGGGGGAAAATGTAACAAATTTCTATACAAGCTTAACTATGTGTTTTATTTTTTAAAATCCTCATTAGTCTATTTGATCATTTCTTTGACTTTCAATCATTTCTTCAGTAACCTCTGGAGAGAAATTAATATAAGGGGAAAGATACAATTTTATCAGTTGGATATTTATTAACATTAATCTAGGAGGAAATTACTGAACTGGAAAAAAAATCATAGAAATAATTTCTAATATTGAGTGAAGGAGAAAAAAAAAATCAGCCTATCCCAAACTGATAATTAGAATGCTTACCTAATCTCTACTATAAAGATAATCACTATAAACCTTATTGACTTAAAATATGAATGAAGTTTTATAAGTCACAGAACTCTATTTTCCCATTTGAATGCTGAAGGGCATTAGTAAATATCCTCTGGAGAAAAGGGGAAAAATTTTCAGGCATTTAAAAACCTTACCTGGCTGAAGAGGAAAATGTTGGTATCCTTAGGAGTCAAACTCAACCCAGAAAGTTTCTTCAATCCTTTAAAAATTAAGGGGTTTGGACTTCACCACTAAAAGCTCTTCCAGATCCAAAACACTGAGTTCATTTTGATTTCAATAGTATTTATTATAGTAAAATTCACTCTTCTGAATGCTATAGATCAAATAATGAAAATAAGTAAGTCTTTGCCCTCAAGAAACTTACTAACATGGGGAATAAGGCATTAAAAAGTATAAAGTAAAAAGATGATAAAGCAATGGAGAAATGAAAGATAACATTTATATAGAGCTTTAAGACTTGCAAATCACTTTACAAATATCACATTCTATCCTCATAGCAGCCTTTGGAATCACTATTAATATCTCCATTTTACAGAAACTGTGAGGCAGACAAAGGTTAAGTGACTTGCCCAGGGTCACATAGCTAGCAATCATTTAAGGCAGGATTTTAACTCAGATTTTCCAGACTCCACGCTCAGCACCTCATCCCCTGTGTCACCTCACTAAAATTTATATTTATATGCATGTGTATATACATGTATCATATGTATGTATATGTATATGTATGTGTGTATATAATTTATAAACATTTGAAAGCATAGAATAGTTTCTGAAAAGGACAGAAAGCTAGAGCGTTCGACTAATGAGTGGCCTTCCTCAAATCAACAACAACCTATTAATGATTATGCTTTTGGGATTCAGTGATTCAAACAGTTCTGAGAGTACCTAACTGTACTATCAACTAGTCTTTGTCTTTCCATACTGTCCTCACATCTTCTTATGTTAGCTAATAAATTTACTGTCATGGTAGATAGATAAATAGACAGATGGTTTGTAAAGCATATGTTGTTAGATAGATAGACAGACAGATAGATAGATAGATAGATAGATAGATAGATAGAATCACTAAATCACCAATCATCATGAAATATCTCTATATCACACATTTCTGTATGTGTGTGTGTGTGTAATAGAGAGAGAGAGAGAGAGAGAGAGAGAGAGAGAGAGAGAGAGAGAGAGAGAGAGAGAGAGAGAGAGAGAGATTCTCTTGATGACAAGAGAGACACAAAGTTATTTATTATTTGGGAAAACTAGAGCACGAAGGTCTTGTCTGTTTTCCCTTAAGTCTACATTTCTTAATGGCCTACAGAAATCGGACAAAATTAGCAGATTTAACAAAATGAGATAAAGAAACTCTCAGACTGGCCAAAAATGACAATCACTTCCAGTATGGGATCACAGTTTTGGGGAAAAAAATACAAGTTGCCACCACAGCAAACCTTCCATACCTGAACTGCAAGAAGAAAGTATATGACAATGAAAAAAAAAGATATTTTTTTAAAAAAGAGTTTAATTTAATAGCTGTGGTAATTAAGCATTTATTTGTTTTAGTGTGTGCCAGAGTTAGCTCCTTATATTCTCTTAATAGTTAGTACAGGGTTATGGGAAGAATGCAGTACTGTAGTTGGAGCTAGAAGACAATCCATTTACTAGCTGTGTGAATTTAGGCTTGTTTTGGGTGAAACTGTCCATAAACTTTTTTTATGGGATTCTGATGCCCAGTCCCAAGGGCTTCTTTTTATTTATTCCATAGGTTGCCATGTTAGACAACCTATTAACAGTGGCTAATCCAATGACTGTCTAGGTCATTGACCCATAGGTCAGTCTTCAGATAGTGCATACTATTCTGTTACTGGGGCCATATTCAATTCTTCTAGAGTTTGGAAAAATATTCAAGAACTTGTATTTCCACAGGCATAGCCTAAGAGAACATGGTGGCAACACTTCATTACCATGATTAGACATGGTAAAGACCTAACATTGAAGAAGAACTTTTGTCAGTGAAGGCTTGTTAGATTGAATTGAATTGAGTTTTTTTTAAGAGGTATTGACAGGTTAATATGTAATAGTAATGGAAGTTGGATGTATATATTTCTGATAGGAAGAGATATCTCACAGTATTGATTTTAGTATTTTAATTTTTAAAAATAGAGCTTTTAATCTACCTTTTAGCTTTTGTCCATTCTTAATTTTTAATCACATCATTAGAAATGTCTCAAGAAATGAGAGGAATTGTTCTATATTCTACAGCAGATGTTCTTAACCTTTTTTGCATCATGAACCACCTACCTTTGTCAGTCTGCTGAAGCCTATAGACTCCTCAAAATACTTTTTAAGCCTAAATCCTGCATCCATAAATCAGCTTGAAGCACCCACTAAGTGCCTGACACTCTGCTAAGTTCTGAAGATACAAAGAAAGGCCAAAAAAAAAGCTCCCTGTTCTCAAGTTGCTCACAGTCTAATTGGAGAAACAACATGCAAACAGTAATGTACAAACATGTATATACAGGATAAAATAGGGGAAGAGGGTAATCTCAGAGGGAAGGCACTAAGATTAAGTCAACTGGAAAGGGCTTCTTGCAGAAGGTGGGATGCTTACTGGCTCTTTGACCTGAGGTGGGTCACCTAACCTCCCTTTTGGCTTCAGTCTTTTCATTTATAGAAAAAGGATAGCACCTGTATCCCAAAGTTGTTTTGAGAATCAGTCAGACAACCTATTTTAAGTGCTTTTGGACAGGGATAGATACTAGACCTGTGATTTCACTGATATAGGGAGCTCCTCAGTGAGGAAATTACTGCTACCAATTCATGTCAGCACTTTCTCTTCCACTTATAGTCTTGTTGCTTAGAGTATTGAGAGATTAAGTGACTTGCTCAGAGTCACATGGTGCTCACATCTCTGAAACTTGTCATGCCAGAGAAAAAGTAGCAATCAAATTAGGTCTCTGACTTTGTTTCTAAGTCTAGAAAGAATTATATCTGATGGGGGAAGTGTAGGGGAAGAATAATAACTATATTCCTAAAGCTTCTGTTATTAATGGACTTTTTTTCTCTTTTAGACACTCAACAATTAAATGGGTTATTAAATTTTAACTTTTTTATTGTTTATATAATAAGTGTTTCTAATGCCTCCCTGAAGTCTTGAGGAAATAGATCAGTGAGGCAGAAAAAGCTAGGGAATATATTGGTAAACTTGCATTGGCATTACTCTGACCATGAGATAAGAGATGTTTCCACAGAATTCACCAGCACTGACGTTGTGGGACTGGGATTTTGTGAACAATTTCACAGTCTTTTGGAAGAAAGACAAAAGAAGTGAAGCAAATCAGAGCTAGACATGGAATTCAGAGTTTATCCTACATCTTGGTGCTTTGTGGAATTTTTTCAGACTCAAGGAGACACTAATTTTATGCTTTTTTCTTATTTCATGCAAAACTTTAAGTGATGTTATGACTTCAAAGTTAATTGTGCATTTAGTACATTTGGTACCACTCTGAGAAAGAGTCAAACCAGGGGATGCTGTGTTGATTGGCTCCATTTTGATGAGATAACTCCAATTGCCCTTTAGAGACAATTTCTGTCTCCTAAGATCACATCTGGAGAAGTTACCAAACATCTCTCTATGAATGGAGGTTTAGCGCAGCCAGTTTCTTGCTGCAGGTGGCACCCCAATGCTCACTCCTTACATCAGTATAATGTTCCCTTCCCCCCTTACCTCTGCTCTTCTGGTCCTTCATTCTCTAGTATTTATTCCAATTGTTATATAAAGAAATTATAAGCTGACTAATTCTTGTTTCATGGTTAGTTGCCTGTAACAATGGCAATTGAGAGGAAAGAGAAATGTGAGAAAAGTGGAAGACACATCTAGTATTCCATATGAAACAGGGGAGAGTAGATAAAATAATGATTTCCACCCCTCCTCTTCCCATTCTTCAGATCTATTACAAAGCATTGAAGAAAATTTGGGTATTCCATAGGCAGCTTGAAGTTTACTTATAATAAAAATTATAAGCAAAGAGAGATTAATAACTTGAATAAAATAATACCCTAAACATAGTAAAGATAAATACCATGGGCTAGTCTAGAGCTAACTCAAGATGAGGAAAGAAAAGGGGACCACTTTCCATGTGTATCACATGGGTCCCTTTCTGGAACCTTTTGTTGGTGTATATTTTGTTCCTCCTACACCTACATCAATCTCCTGAGTAGCTTATTGGTGCAGAAGGATTTTACTCCCCATTTCCTACCAGGCCACACTTATATTGCTCTTCTTTGACTTCTCCACAATACTGCCCCCCCCAAAACTATAACTGAGTACTTTCTGTTCCTCCTCTCCTCCTGCTTTTCAGCTTTCTTTACATAACTATTTGAGGGTAAGGGCTATCTTTCTAGTTCGTATTTGTTACCCCAACAACTAGCACAGTGCCTGGCACATACTAGGCACTTAACAAATGTTCATAGACTACAGTTGACTACAGGAGACTCAGGGACTTCTCTAAGTCCCACCTCAACAACTAACTTTAAAACAACTTGTACATAACTTGGGAATGTACAGAGTCCTTATGAATGTGTGAAGCTTGTCCAGCTGATGCAATTCTCATGTGGATTTGATTATGTCCAGTGTTGTTTCTGACCTGTTTACCACATAAAGAAAGGAGCACTATTTGACTGGCTGCTGACCTGGAACTAGGAATGCATTCAAAAGATATTAACTGCCTAAGGTCTTTCCCTTTGTCATGCCTGGCCAAAAGGACAAGCATAAAGTCCATGACTATGGCCCTCTGCTCTTTGACCTTTTATATTTGATCTTTTCTTTCTTAATGTGGAGAAGTATTAGAGACAGCTGTGACCTAGCTTAAAAAAGTTTGGAATGGAGAACCATCAGAAATCAAGACAATGGGCTCTAGGCTGGTATTTGCCAGAAGCTGTGCAACATCAAGGCTGCTATAGAGGCATTGATGAATGACTTACAGCCCAGCAGAGAATCAGACCTGACAGTCAAGATGCTGTTCTCCGGGGCCAGCTTTGTCTTTAAGTCTACATTGCATTTGGAAGGGTATTTGCTAATGCTTTGTAGAAATTGCTTTAAGTTTGAGCCTTCTACCCCAGTAACTAAAATGATGTAGTGAGAATGAGTCTTCACTCCTGTTTTGTTTTTTTTTGTTTGTTTGTTTGTTTGTTTTTTGAGGGTGGGGTGGGGCAGGAGAAGAAACACTTATACTTTCATTCTTACTCTACCTATCTTACTAGGTACTACAAAGAAAAAATGAGATAATATTTGTAAAGTACTTTGCAAACCTCAAAGTGCTATGTAAATTCTTGGTATTACTCTTGTTTGTACTGAAATAAAATTACATAAAAAATGCTGGTTAACCTGGAGGTAGGAATTCACTGAGTTCTGCACATAATGACCCAGGCCTTCATCTTCACAGTTACCTCCACTTGACTTCTTTCACTCCTGTTTCTTTGTAGGTAAGACTATTTCCTTTCTTTTACTAACCTCTGCTGTCACTCTATACTTCTTGCTCTCCTTGGCTGCTGCATTTTTGTTGTCTAGAGTGTTTGAGAAGCAAATAATTTCTTCAGTTCTGGTTTTTTCCTAAGAATATTTCAAATTCTTCTTTATCATTTAACAACCATACTTATTTTATTTTGTTTGATTTATTTTCTGATTAAGCTCAGATTTGCAGGGTAGGTCGCCCTGGGCTATATCCTGTATTGGTCTTCCAGAAACACACCATTTGATTCCCCCTGTATTTTCTCAAGGGTGAAGAATAGTCTTAAGTTATTTTAATTTCCTTTCTTTTATATTTGAAGGTCTTTTTCCTAACTGCTTGTAGAAATTCTTGCTTCTGTATTGAATTTTTAATTTAACTACTACATGTCTTGGAGTTTGCAGTCTTAATGGTTGTATTTTTGATTGTGTGTTTGTTTATTGTCTCCTCCATTAGATTGTGAGCTGTTTAAAGGCTGGGACTACCTTTGGCTTGGCCTTTTGTATCCCCTGCACTTAGCATAGTGCTGAGCACATAGTAGGTACTGAATAAATATTTATTGATTGATTACATATCTCTCTGCTGGGTTGGAAAGACTGGTACCTTTTAAGAATCCATGATGCAACTGCTCTCTTCAGGGGACTATCTTTAAAATTCCATCTTCAAGAACTTTTTTCTGTCTTCAAAGACCTACTACTAGAGTAAGGCTGGTGACTTTGCACAGCTCTCCCTCACTGAAATCCAGTTCCTTGCAAGTTATGGCATCACTTTCCTGATGTCACAGTCCTCTTCAAGAATGAAGAACAAAAAAAACCAGCGAATAGCTATAGTTGCCCCAATGGAGACCCAAGTGTCCAGTTCCGGTTGGGCAACACATCAGATAAGTGTTAAGTGACTTGCCCAGGGTTACATAGCTGATTAGTGTCTAAGGATGGATTTGAACTTAGGATTTGACTTCAAGCCCAACATTCAATCTACTGCACCACCTACTAGGAAGCCTCTCTTCCAGTACTGGTAGTGGAAGGGGTACTGAGTAAGCTCAGTATAGATGCCAATTCATGTTTTTTTTACTTTTGTTTTTGTTTTAGTCTCATATTTTTTAACCTTCTTTTGGGACATGGTTGTCCTGCATCAAGGAAACAGCTGACGTTGCTTTATCTTTGACGTACAATTTCTGTCTTGAGAGGTTTGAGAGGTCATACAGATCAGAAAAAAGTCTACTCCTCCATTTGGTTTGTCAGGTCACTCAGAAGTCAGAAAGTGAGTAAATGCATTTTAAAAGAGCTAACTTTATCTATTGGCTACTTTGAAATAAACTGCTGAAGATTCAAATACTATAATGTTTGGCCCTAGTGTGTCATATATAGAGGTCTTTGGAATTACATTTGACTTGACTTGCTTTGAAAAGATCTCATAAGTTATCTATTCATCTTGTTTCCTCTGATAGAATATAAGCCCCTTGAGGGCAAGAACAGTTTGATTCTTTTCTTGCACCCTCAGAACTATCATGGCACATGGCAATGTTTTACAATACTTAAAAAACAGGTTAAAGGCATTCACTTTCTTTTTCTTAAGCTTTTGGATTGTATCTATAATTATAAGGAATAGTATCTATCAACAGACTTAAATTCCATTTAGAGTAATAAAAAGAGACAGGGTATTTCATGGTTAAAGCAATGCACAGGAGCATTTTATGGAACCATTTTGATTTCAATAAAATCAACTAGGGACTAACCTTTCCCCAGGAGAATTGAATTTTTAATTAATGTTTCATGGAATAACACAAGAACATAAAGTGTACATTACAGAACCACAACACTAATTACAGAGGCAGATTTAGGCTTGATGTAAGAGGGGAAAAAAAAATTCCTAACAAAACTATGCAACAGTGGAATGAGCTGCCTCAAAAAGCAGTGGGCTCTCTCACTTGGGAGGTCTTCAAGCAAAGGTTTCATGACTTTTGAGTGCAATGAGGAAATGACTCTTTTTCATCTATCAGATTAGATACGTAGTCTATTCCTACTATGAAATAACTTTTAGGGAATCAAGATGGCAGAGTGAAAGCAGTGACTTGCTTGAGCTCTTCTCCAAACCCCTCCAAATACTCATAAAAAATGGCTCTAAACAAATTCTGAAGCAGCAGAACCCACAAAAAGACAGAGTGAAACAAATTTCCAGCCCAAGACAACCTGATGATTGACCAGAAAGGTGTATCGTGCGGGGCTGGGAGTGCAGCCCAGGGTGGCCTGGGTGTACAGGCCACAGCGTGCTCGGGCAGGCTGCAGCAAACCTGGAGCAGGCCTCAGAGGACTGAATCTCTGGCAGCTGTGGAGGTTTCCAGACTCCTCAATCCACCAATGCCAAAGACAAATTAGAAGATCAGTGGGAAAAGTCTCTTTCTGTCGGTGCTGAGATAGGAAGGCAGGGTTTCAGCTCCATTCCCCAAAAGCATGGCCCTGTGGGGGGGCAGCTGCTTCCGGAGCTTCCAGCCAACAGAGTGAGGGGGAATCCAGTGGCTGATCAGAGAGGGATTGCAGGGATCTCTTTGCCAGTGCTGAGGCAGGAATCTCTTGCTTTGCCCGTGTTTGGATCTGGACCACAGTTCTAAGCAGCGGTGCTGGGGTGAGGAGGAGCACTGGCTTGGTGAAGCTTGTAGTGGTTGTGGAGAGGAGCCCCTCCTCACAGTTACAGGACAGAAAGGAGTAAACACCTTGCCCTTTATCATACCACCTTGGAAGAACTGAAAATTTATAGGTCCCTACAAGTATCTCTGAAAACAGCTGTACAAACCCCCGAAGCTTGGGACAGTACATTCTCCACATTGGAAGCAGATTCGTACCTTAACAAAGAGTTTAAAACTCAAGTAATTGGCCAGGATCATGAGCAAGCAGTGCAAAAAGAGTCAGACTATATTATCTTACTTTGGTGAAAAAGAAGACCAAAATATACAACAGAAGAAGACAACAAAGTCAAAGCCCCTACATCCAAAGCCTCCAAGAAAAATATGAATTAGTCCCAGGCCATGAAAGAGCTCAAAAACAATTTTGAGAAGCAAGTTAGAGAAGTAGAGGAAAAACTGAGAGTGATGCTAAAGGAGACCAAAAAATACTGAAAAAATAACACCTTAAAAAATAGCCTAACCCAAATGGCAAAAGAGGTCCAAAAAGCCAATGAGGAAAAAATGCCCTAAAAAAAAATTGGCCAGATGGAAAGGAAGTCCAAAAGCTTACTGAAGAAAATACTTCCTTAAAAATTAGGATAGAGCAATTGGAAGATAGTGACTTTATGAGAAATCAAGACACAGTAGAACAAATCTAAAAGAATGAAAAATTAGAAAACAGTGTGAAATATCTCATTGGAAAAACAACTGACCTGGAAAATAGATCCAGGAGAAAGAATTTAAAAATTATTGGACTATCTGAAAGTCATGATCAAAAGAAGAGCCTAGACATCATCTTTCAAGAAATTATCAAGGAAAACTGCCCTGATATATTAGAACCAGAGGGCAAAATAGAAATTGAAAGAATCCACAGATCTCCTCCTGAAAGAGATCCCCAAAGGAAAACTCCTAGGAATATTGTAGCCAAATTCCAGAGTTCCCAGGTTAAGGAGAAAATATTACAAGCTGTCAGAAGGAAACGGTTCAAGTACTGTGGAAACACAATCAGGATAACACAAGATTTAGCAGCTTCTACATTAAAGAACCGCAGGGCATAGAATCTAATATTCCAGAGGGCAAAGGAGATAGGATTACAACCAAGAATCACCTACCCAGCAAAACTGAGTATAATCCTTCAGGGGAAAAAATGGTTATTCAGTGAAATAGAGGACTTTAAAGTATTCTTGATGAAAAGACCAGAGCTGAATAGAAAATTTGACTTTCAAATACAGGACTCAAGTGGAACATGAAGAGGTAAACAGGAAAGAGTAATCATAAGAGACTTATTAAGATTGAACTGTTTACATTCCTGAATGGAAAGATGATATTTATAACTTGAGACCTTTGTCAGTATCAGGGTAGTTGGAGGAAAAAAATTATATGTATGTATATGTAGATAGATAGATAGGGGGCACAGGGTGAGCTTAAGATTAAGGGGTCATATCTGGAGAATAAAATTAAAGGATGAGAGAGGATGATACTCGGAGAAGGAGAAAGGGAGAGGTAGAATGGGGTAAATCATCTCACAAAAAACAAACAAACAGAAAAGTCTCTTACAGTGGAAGGGGAAACAGGGGAAGGTGAGAGGGAATGAGTAAATCTTATTCTCATAGGATTTGGCTTAAGGAGGGAATAACATACACATTTAATTGGGTATGGAAATCTGTCTTACCCTACAGGAAAATAGGGGAGAAAGGGGACAAGAGAGCAGGGGGATGATAGAGAGGAGGGCAGATTGGGAAAGGGGTTAATCAGAAGTAAATGCTTCTGAGGAGAGACAGGGTCAAAAGAAAGAATAGAATAAATGGGAGGGCAGGATAGGATTAAGGGAAATAGAGTCAGTTTTTCACAACATGTCTACTATGGATGTGTTTTGCATAACTGCACATGTACAAATTTTATTGAGTTGCTTGCCTTTTCAATGAGGCTGGGTAGGGAGGGAGGACTGGGAAATAAATACAGGAAATGGGGTACAGAAGTCTATCCTGCCCTACAGGAAAATAGAAGGGAAGGAATAAGAAAAGGGGAGAGAGATAGAAGAGAGGACAGAGTAGGGGAAGGGATATTCAGAATGCATGACATCTTGGGGTGGGGAGAAGGGGAGATGGGGTGAAAATTTGGAAGTCAAAAACTTGTGGAAGGGAATGCTGAAAACTAAATATAAATAAATTTATATTTTAAAAAAAGAAATAGCTTTCATTCTGTGATTCAGGAAATTCATAATTAAACATACTTTTTCTTCATCCAAAATGTTAAGAAAAATATTCTGTTTTCATGTTCACTTTTTAAGCCATTGAAATTTTCATTATATATCTATATGTGTACATATAAATACAAACATATATACACAACCTGTATCAGCTATCAGCACAAGTATGTATATAATTTGGACAGTGTATATGTGTATGTATATGTATATATGTACACATATATAAAATAATTTATTGTATTTAATAATATATAAATAATGTAAATATAATTTACTACTTAAATATATGTTATATTATAGGTAGTGATATGTGTTTTTATAGACAGTATTCCATATATTGATATCTATTCATATAAATTTATTTCTATGTCTGTATATATCTATAACTATCTATCTGTCTACTATCTATCTGCAAAAAATACTGTCAGAGCATGAAGGAAGAGCATTATATCTCCCTCATGATAGGATGACATGGGGAAGAACCAACTTTATATCTTTTTTGCTAGTTACTAGCTTAATAAACTGTAAGAAAGAACTCTACGGTTTATAAAATGTTTTTTTTTCCTTGGGGGGGGGAAGAGATTGTTTGTAATGCCTGTAACACAACTAAATCAGAATTACTCATTTTTTCACACAAAATATGAGTAAAATGACAAGAAGACACCTAGTTCAGGAAGTTAGATGAAGTCATATATCAGGGGAATCAGTTTCTGGGCATTTTTGTGTAGCTCTGAACTCCACATATCCTCATACAATATTTGGGCCCCTTAATATTCTCCAAGTTTTTTGTGCATTTAGTAGTCATCAACCATCTAAAACCTTAACCTGAATACCCACTATATCAGACCAGATAAAAGAGGTTTGAATCCAAGAAAGAAAAGACATTTTAATAGGACAAAATAACAATGTGAATAACAGTAAAATGAAGCATAGAAGCATAGAATAATAGATAAATAATAATATATAATAATGGATAATAAATAATAGATTAGTAGATAAATGTTATCCCCTTAGGTGCCATACAGTCTAACTTCCTCATTTTATAAATGAAGAAACTGAGGGCCATAGAAGGAAAATGACTTGCCTAAGGTCACACAAGTAGTTTGCAGCAGAGTCAAGATTTGAACACAAATCTCTGCCTTGAAATTTGGTTCTTTTTTTCTATTCCATGGTTACTTAATTAATAAACATTCTCTGCATCTAAATATAAAATGAATACCACCTCCTACAAGAATATATTCCATTCAGACACATAGAGTTGGTGGTGAAACTTAGCATTCCATTACTATGTGCTTCTGGAATTTCCTTTCATCCAAGCTAAGAGAGCTAGTCTGGACCAACCCTAACACCTAGTAAGAAGTCAACTTTACTCTTAATGCAGCTCTGAAATTGGCAAGGAATTACCAGGCCATGCCCATGTGTCCTTCTCCTTTTCTCTTTACACTCAATGATCCCTTATCTTATCCTTTAATGCTCACAACCCTTTTGCTTATCAGCTCTAGTTCTCTCCAATTTTTCTACATTTTTGTTTTCCTCCATATTCATGACAAATATTCTCTAATTGCTGCTCTGTGGATGCTCTACACTTCTTTATTCATTATGCCAATTTTACCTTTCATAGGCCTCTCTCCAATTGACATGGCTATTTCTTCCCAGTGCTCACCCGTCTGATGCAACCCCATGTTCCATTGAAAAGTGTCACAGGAATTTTGTGTCCATGGACTTTCTCCAGTGAATGACACCTCTGCCCATGTCACTCATCTGTTCAAGTATTAGCAATCAGAAGCTGTGCTAGATAGCATATTAAGGGGCAGTGACCAATTTAAATATCTTAAACATGTAAATGTAAAATTTTTGTCACTAATCTATGAGTTCTATGAGATGAGAGATGTTTAATTCTTAGTTTCTTCTATATCCCTCATAATTAATAAACAATAAATCATTATTTATTTAATTGGAAGAAGTTCTCCACAAATAATTTCCAAGCTTATTAAGTTCCCAGTAACATTGATGTTAGGCTGTACCTTATCTATAACAATCTTTACAATCTTTTTTCTTATTTTCTGTCTCTTATCTGCTATGGCCTGGAAAAAGATAACCAAACCTATTTAAACACATATATTATAAAACTCAGGATGACAGCCTAAGAAATAAAATATGGCATTGTAACATAGAGGCTTTCAGCCTGACAACTGTATCCATTTTTTTTTTTTGGCTAGGCAGTGGGGTTAAGTGACTTGCCCAGGGTCACGCAGCTAGTAAGTGTTTGGTCTGATGTCAGATTTGAACTCATGTCCTCCTGACTTCAGAGCTGCTGCTCTACCCACTGCGCCACCTAGCGGCCCAACTATATCGATTTCTCAAAGGGCTTTTTCATTTACATCCAGATTGAAAGCTATGTTCCAGAGACTTGAAGTTGTTATGAGTCGAAGCTCCCAATACTTGGGGTGTTTACTATATCTTAAACAACTAGGCTCACATATCATTCTGTATGCTAATGCTATAACTGCTTACAGACTGTTCAATCCCATTTTTAAAGTTTAGTTTAACTAAGATACAGTCCACATATTGACATGGGATGTATAGGTTTCTAGAGAAGCCCATCATATACATTGATGTCTGTTGTGTTGATCACCATATTTTGTGTTTTGAAGATTGCACACTTGGAAATACTGCCTCATTTCCAGCTGTTCTGGCAGTTCATGATTTGAATGACAACATGCCCAGTCCCTTAGACCCCATACACTCACAGCCTTTAAAGGAATGTAGAGACATTGGATTAAATCCACAGATGTTAGATCCACACAATAAGCAAACTCAACATGAAATGTCCATGGAGTACAGAGAAGACAGTGGCTCTTTGGAGCTATTTCTATATGGGACTATCATTTGAATTCAGTCAAACAGCTGGTTAACTGAGCCACAAAGGTTTGTTTTTCAATAAAAACAACCAGATGCTTAGCTGAATTGGTTGAAAGTGCTGTTTATTTTGGTATTATTTAGTACCACTCTGCTTATACTCATTCTGCTGGCTCATTCCTCAAGGCCTAGCACTATGTGGGTGCATATTTGGAGCCAGGAACAACCTCTAGTTTTATAGAGCCTTCTCCTGATGATGCCGGGTGTTCTTCACACCCAGAAACAATCTAAGCTCAAACAAGGAAACCAGAATCTTCTGTGACATAAACAAACAGAGGTAGAAAAATGAGGAAAAGATTTGAAATTCTTTCTTGGACCTCAGTTTGTTGAGACAAAAATGGATTGTGATAAACTATTAAAATGGAAAAAAAAATCTAAAAAGATAAAATATGTATTATGAACATAAAAAAGTACACAAACAATAAGAAAAAAGAATCACAGCACTTATCCTATTTAAGGAACATCAATGGCTTACCATTTCCCATAAAATAAAATTAAAACTCAGCCTGGTACAATACTAAAGGTTCTCAAAATTTGCTTTCATCTCCCTTTCCAACTTCATTTCATGGAAGATTTTTCACATATGCTTAGAACTAGCTGTAATGAACAAGGTTATCTTGTGTGACTTGGGGTACCATGTTCTTGCCCGACTTAATTATTACATTTTTAGGTGAGGCTCTTACAAGTATCTTACTTGTCTTGCTTTGATTTATAGAGAGATACATCTAGTAAGCTGAATGATTATTAATATGGGCAGGCTGTCAAATCTCTGGCACTCAAGCTGGAGGTTTCTGTTTGTTTGAAAGGGACCCTGTGTTTACCAAAATAGGCAAATAAGATAACATCCAGGATGTGTGAGTGGATAGACCTTAACATCTTGAGGCTTAGGGGCAGTCAACACTGAAGAGAGAGAGAGAGAGAGAGTATTGCACCAACCTAGCCTTGGGAGACTGTTGTTTGGTACATTTAAGGGCTACCTAATCTGAGACTAGACAGATTTCATGTGTTCACACTTTTAATTATCTTACCCTGTTAAGATATTTCTGAGGATGTGTAGCATTTGTTCCTTTGAAAATATTTTCGGGAAAATTCATTGTTGTCATCTGGAGGATGAAGTAGCAAAGGCAAGTAGGGAAACAGGGAAAGAAAGGCAGATAGTATCCTGTTTGCAAGAGGAAAAAAGCAGTGAGGTAATTAAATTTGGAACACTGCAGATCTCTAAACTTACAAAGCCAAACAGACTCAGGCTGGGAAGGTGTGGTTCTGCTCTCTAAATTGTAATATAGGGATCAAATGCAGGCATTAGAATGTAGTGAAAAGTGAAAGTCCTCAAAACAATGACAAAGAAACGTTATTTTTGTTGTTGTTGTCATTTTTGTTTTTCTTTTAAAGAAGTGCCTCACTCCATTTTGCATCTGTTGCTCTGCCTGGTTTCAACTCCAAGAAACAACATGCATCTCCTAGGATGAGCTTATCACTTTTAAGCTCACCACCATGCTGCTATCAAGCCTTGATTGACACCACTTTCTTCAGTTTCCACTGTCTGTAACTGGAAGGCTAGAGGGTGAATCCCAATCTCTTCCCAATGCCTTCCTGGATCTGGGACTGCCAGATCCTCCCAGCATCAGATATTCTGCCCCCTTTCAACTCTATAAAAAAGGTGTTCCCTCATGTCTCCCCACCTCTCTGCCACTTTTCTGCCTCTTTTTTGTGTGTTTTCTCCCTCTTTAGATTATAAGCTCTTTGAAGGACAAGACTTTCTTTTATTACTTTTTTACCCAGTGCTTAATACAGTGCCAGAGACATTGTAGGAAGTTCATAACTGTTTATTGGATTATTGGAAAATCCTATAAAGGTGTTCAACTACTAGTAAAGCTTAAGAACCGGATCTGAATCCTTTCCAGAAAGCAAAATAGAGTGTTTACCAATTTCTGAATGTGTCTCAACCTTTCCTGCCTCCATGCTTCTCTTCTCATGCTACTGGACAGTAATGGCTTTTCTTTCATTATCTCCTGTTGATATTCTTCAAGGGGCATCTTGAATGTCACCTCTTCCATACAGCCTTCTTTAATTTTCCCTGCCTAAAGAAATGCCACTCTAAAAAAAATCCTTTGTTCCTATGCACTTGCCTTATTCTATTTTTAATTACAGGCATTCCTGGGTATACCATGTCATTGAAGACATTGTAAAGTCTTTGTGCCCAGAGACTAAGTCTTATTCATCTTTCTAGCTTACTTAAAATGCCTTTCATACAACTTCTCAAAAATGTTTGTAGAATGAATGAATGTATAGGAGATAGAGGAAGAGGGGAGGAAAAGGAGGCAGGTATGAAGCCAGGAAAAATTGGGTTCAGTTCCTGTCTCTGACACATGCTAACTCTGTAACCCTGAGCAAGACATTTAACCTCTCCGTTCTGTGGAGTAAACTTAATTTGACCTCTAGCCAAATTTGGTCTTACGTAATTTTTAAGTATTGCTTCCACCTCTGGCTTCTGGAGTCAAACAAATTGAGTTGCATTCATAAAGGGATATTCTTCACTTGGAAGTTTCTTTGCCAATCAAATGGCTGTTACAGTCCTGATCTATAATAGTAACTCCTTAATATTTTCCAAAGCACCTTGCATACGTTATCTTATTTGGATACTAGCAACAACTCTTCATGTAACTGAGAGAGTATCCCTGTCTTAACAAGGATGAAATTGAAACTCAGAAGAGACACATGATTGACAAAGGTCTTTAGACTCATAAGTGGCAGAGCCTGATACTAGAAGTCAGGTTTGCTAACTCTAGGTCAAGAATTTTTTTTTCCATCATGCTATTTTTCATATAGGTATCTTCTCTTTTGCTTTATTGCTTCTGGGACCATGTGAAATGAATAAAAGCCAATTGTGTAATGTTTAATTTGCAAATAAGTGCAATATCTATTCATTATTGATATTATGGCAAGGCATGTGCTAAGATGCTCATTGAATTCATTATAGATTGTACATTATAAAGAAAAACATTAGTATTTCACTTATTAAAAATGAATACAGGATTTTACTATGATGTTTTCTTAAGCCATTTGAGACTAAAAAGAAATGTGTTTAATATTAGGTTGAGTGTAATGACACTGAAATTGTATCTTTAAGCACCCGAGAAACAGTCATTAACAATTTAATTTCCCCTCTGCCACATTGGATTAGCATCTAAGGGTTTTGACTGAAATAAAAAAGTGTTTCAAAAATGTTTTCTGAACTTATTTTCAAACATTTTGAGGGGAGATTATATAACAGACTTTCTGCTCCTTGATTTTGTTTTAAAGGGAATCAAAATCTGCTTATAGAGGCACTGCCTCACAGATGTTCATTTTGCTTGTGTTAGGGTTACTACCCTCTGGCTTGCTAATGGCCGTCACCCTAATAATACTATTCATACTCACTGAGAGTATGCTGACACTCCCAGGAACACCCAGCTCTGGGCTTTATGCACTACAATGCACTATCATAAAACACAAAAGCTCAAGAAGACAAAAATATTATTGATCTCTGTCTATAGAAACTCTAAAACTATATGTTTTTGTTAAAACTCATTTGGGAAAATGTCTTTCCAATCTCACAATTGTATGTCTTTGTTTCTTACCACACATTCTGTATTCACCACATGAATAATACATATTAGTAGTACAGTATTCTATCACTGCTCATGAGGCCTCACCTTACCATCTGAATTCTATGTGTCTGTTGTAATTCAAAAGTGAGAAGCTGAAATACAATAACATTAAGCCACACATGGCCACATCTCTTGCAACAACTTTTATTACCATCTTAAGCCTCCAAAAGTCTCAATCCCATCATCTATTGTTATTTTTGAGGCAAAAGAGACCTGGTCTCTGGTCAGGGGTAGGACTCCTGACAAAGTGACTTTTTGATTTTGAAGCTCTGAAACAATATTCAAATATTAAATGGCTAAGCACTTATACCTATAGTTTCATTAATAACAACTATATCAGACAGCCTAAAGGTCCTGGTTTTTAGTTGATGCAACAGAGGGCATGCTTCTAAGTTTAAACCTCATACAAGTAGTCTGCTGTCAAAGTTATTAGAAGTGGAAGAGGCCTTTGCTGTCATCTATTCATCTATTCCAATCTCCTGTTTTTTTTTTTTCAGATGAGGAAACTGAGAGTCAGGTTACAAAGGAAGTAAGTGGCAGTAGTAGAATGCAAGTGCAGGTCCTCTGACCCCAAACCCAGTGTCTTTTTTCACTGTGTCATATTACATACCTCCCACATCAAGAGCTCTGCCCATTTTGTTAAAAAAAAAAAAAAACCACTCACCTTCACAAGATATGTATAGCAAAAATCATTGTCACAACTCTAGATTTCATCTCTTGGCCTCCTCGTAGAATCAGAATGGAACAGGTTGTCCCATTGCTTTTCCCCCTTCTGCCCTGCCCTTTTGCCCTAAAGGCTTCTGGGGTTTTTGCAGTCTTATTTCAGAATGTCTGCACTGCAAACTGCAGCTGCTTCAGAATAAAAGCTAAAAACTCATTTGTCTGCATTTATCATGTTAATAACATACTCAAAGGAAATTCATGGGCAATGGAATTTCTATATTTGCCTCATGGTCGTCATGGTTTCTGGAGAATGCAGATGCTCTATGGGAAACTTCCGTGGGAGGTCTTCAGGAACATGAAAAGGAGGTGGGGGTGGGGGGAGCTGGTCTTCAAAATGAACTTATACAATCATTAAATAGTGGGGTAACAGATCAAAGTTTCAAGCCCATTTTCCTTGGCACCTGCTGTGGATTACTCAACTATCACTTGCCCCTGGTACAGGTCACTGTTCTTGCTTTCCACCATCTGTGTATTACCCTTCTTAAAGTCCTTATTTACAGTTGTAATTCTTTTTTTTTTTTTGGCATTTGGATTCTATTTTCCATTTTTTGGCCTCCTGTGGTGCTTTTGTGAATCCCAGCAGGGCATTTTGACAGTTGTCCAACTCACTTGCTTCCTCCTTTTAATTTACACCATTGTTATTGGTATTATTTGAAAAAGAGAGAGAGAGAGAGAGGGGAGGACAGTGACCGTTTCTCTCTGTGTGCCAGCCTCAAAGGAGTAATGAAACTAAACTTTAAAACCATTGTTTTCCTAATTGTTTATGAATTCTCCTAAAAAAATTCATATTAAATA
This sequence comes from Phascolarctos cinereus, assembly GCF_003287225.1. NCBI lineage: Eukaryota > Metazoa > Chordata > Mammalia > Diprotodontia > Phascolarctidae > Phascolarctos > Phascolarctos cinereus. The sequence continues at coordinate 435,778,212 of NW_027555847.1, read as the reverse complement.
CTAGCTCTGTCTTGTTAAAATCAAATGTGAGCTTCTTTTCCCTTTCCTTAACTCCCTATTCTGTCTATATTTAATTAGAGAACCACAGAGTTGGAAGGGACATCAGAGGGCATCTAATCAAATTAATACTTGAACAAGAATGTCCTCTACAACATACCTAAGTGGTCATGAAATCTTTGCTTGAAGATACCTAGTAAGACAATGGAGAAGGGGATGGGTACTTACTATCTCCAAAGTTGGCCCTTTCCATTATGAAATTTTCTTGACATCTAGCCAAATTTGGTCCGATGTAACATATATTGCTCTTCATTCTGACTTGCAAGACCAGGGCAAATCTGAAACTTCTTCCAAGGTGATTTGATAATGGCATATATATGAATGTAGACTTTCAGCTTACAAAATTCTACTATAGTTTGACTCATTTTTTAAAAAATCTCATTTAGAAAATTTATTTTAAGTATTGAATAATTGTCTAATGAGATATGGTTACAGAAAACATTTTGTAAACCTCTGTTTTGTAAGCCTGTTTCTCTAAGTATTATTATTTATTTTTAATTTAATTTAATACAATTTTTTACATTTTAAGTTCCAAGTTGTCTCCCTCCCTCCCCACTCTGCATTAGAGAATGCACCATTTCACCCATCCACACAAACATACACACACACACATGTACACACACACACACAAGTACATGCACATGTGCACACAAACGTGTATATACATACATGTATATGGATACATGTATACTATATATGTAAACCCATAATATGCCTGCTACTATCTATCATTCTTTCTCTGGAGGTGGATAGCCTCTTCCTCCATAGGTCCTTTGTAATTGATTTGAATGTTTATAATACCTATTAGACACTCTTAATGATTCTGTTATTCTTCAAATAATATTGGTGTTAGTATATCCAGTGTTCTCTTCCTTCTGCTCATTTCACTCTTCATTATTTCCTACAAGTCTTTCCATATTTTTTCTAAAATCAACCTGCTCATCATTTTTTACAGCACAGTCACAATCATATACCATAACGTTTTTTAGCCGTTCCCTAACTGATAGGCATTCACTTAATTTCCAGTTTTTTGCCAGTACAAAGAGAGCTACTACAAATATTTTGGAACTTATAAGTTCTTTGCCTTTTTCCTTGATCACATAATAGTGGTATTGTTGAGTCAAAAGGAATACACAGTTTCTTTCAGCATAATTCCAGATTGCTCTCCAAAATGGTTGGATCCATTCACAGTTCAAACAACAGTATCTTAGTGTCTCAAGTTTTCCACATCCCCTTCAACATTTTTCATTTTTCCCTTCGGTCATTTCAGTCAATTTAATAGGTGTGAGATGATATCTCAAAATTGTTTTAATATGCAGTTCTCTAATTAATAATGATTTAGAACATTTTTTCCTGTGATTATGTATAGCTTTGAATTTTTCATCTAAAAACTGCCTGTTATATCTTTTGACTATTTATCAATTGGGGAATGACTCATGTTGTTATAAATTTGCCGCAATTCTCTATATATTTCTTATATATATATATATATATATATATATATATAATATATATATATATATATATGAACAGTCTATACAAATTACCCCCCTCCCCAATTTTTGACTTACCTTTCAGTCTTGGCTGTATTGTTTTTATTTGTACAAAACCTTTTTAATTTAATGTAATCAAAATTATCTATTTTACATCTCACAATGTTTCCTATCTTTTGTTTACTCACAAATTCTTCTCCTATCCACAAGTCTGATAGGTAATATGTTTCATTTTCTAATTTACTTATGATATTTCCCTTTATGTCTAGGTCATATATACATTTGACCTTATCTAGGTAAATGGTGTAAGATATTGTTCTATACTTAGTTTGTGCCATAGAACTTTCCACTTTTTTTTCACCAAATAGTGAATTCTTATCCCAAAAGCTTAGGTCTTTACATTTGTCAAACAGAAGGTTACTATAATCATTTACTACTGTGCATTATATGTCTACTCTATTCCACTGATCCAACTTTCTATTTCTTAGCCAGTACAAGATAGTTTTGATAATGACATTTTATAATACTTTAAGATCTAGTACTGTTAGAGCTCCTGCCTGTACTTGTTTTCATTAATTGTTTTGATACTCTTGACCTTTTGTTCTTCTAAATCAATTTTTAAATTTTTTTTACTAACTCAGTAAAATAGTTTTTTTGCTAATGTAATTGGGAAGGCATTGAGAGATAGTTTAGGTAAAGTGGTCAATTTTTTATTATATTGGCTCTGTCTAGCCATGAACAATTAATACATTTCCAATTATTTAAATCTGACTTTATTTGTATGAAAAGTGTTTTATAAGTATGTTCATGTAGTTCCTGGGTTTGTCTTGGCAGGTATACTCCCAAGTAATTTATTCTGTTTACTATTATTTTAAATGAAGGCAATATCAGTGTCTCTTGCAGAGTTTTGTTAGTAATATGTAGAAATGCTGATGATTTTTGTGGGTTTATTTTATATCCTTCTACTTTTCTAAATTATTAATTGTTTCAACTAACTTTTTAGTTGAATCTCTAGAATTTTCTAAGTATATCACCATATTATCTGCCCAAAAATATTGCTTTGTTATCTCATTGCCCATTCTAATTCTTTCAATTTCATTAATGACTATGAATGTAAGAATCCTAAATAAAATATTAGCTAGGAGACTTCAAAAATATGCCACAAAAAGTACACATTGTGGCCAAGTGGGATTTATACTAGAAATGGTTTAATATAAGGAAAACTTTGATCATAATTGATTATATCAACAGAATAAAAAAAAATCAAATGATTATATCAATAGATGCAGAAAAATGTTTTTGTTAAAATACAATATTCATTCCTATTAAAAACACTTGAAAGCACAAGTTTAATGGATTTTTCCTTAAAATTATAAGAAGTGCACACCTAAAACCATAAGCAAGCATTATTTGTAATGAGGGTAACCCAAAAAATTCAGTAGTAAAACAAGGGTGCAAATATAATAAAAATGACAATTCTACCTAAACTAATCTACTTATTCAATGCCTTCCAATTAAATTACCCCAAAAATATATATATTTTACTGAGTTATAAACAAATAAGAAAATCTATTTGGAAGGACAAAAGGTCAAGAATGTCAAAACAAGTAATGAAAAAAGTCAACAAAGGAGGTCTAACAGTCCCAGATCTTAAAGTATTATAAAGTGCTAATTATCAAAACTATCTCATACTGGCTAAGAAATAGAAAGGTTCATCAGAGGAATAGAGCAGACATAATTGATTATAGTAATAGAGTAAAAAAAATCATACGATTTTCTTTCTCTGTTTTTGTTCTGCCTGATTTGGGTATGAGCACCATATTTGTTTCATACAAGGAGTTTGGTAAGACTCATTCCCTATTATTCAAAATAATTTATTTAATATTGGAATTATCTGATCTTTAAGTGTTTGGTATAATTTACTTGTAAATTAATCTGATGCTGATTTTTTTTTCCTTAGAAAGGTCATTTATGTTTGGTTCAATTTTTTTTTCAAAATATATTTCTTTAGATATTTTATTTCCTCTTTTGTTAATCTAGGCAGTTTATTTTTTGTCAGCATCCTGCCACTTCACTTAAAATGTTAAATTTATTGGTATATAATTGGGCAAAATAATTCCTAATAGTTGCTTTGATTTCATCATCTTTTTGACACTAATGATTTGGATTTGTTCTCACTTTTTAAAAATCATATTAAGCAATGGGTTACCTATTTTGCTACTTTTCATTTAGCTTTTCCTTTAAAAATTTGGATGCTATAGCATTTGGTGCGTATGGGTTTAGTGCTGATATTACTTCATTATCTATGGTAACATTTAACATAAAGTGGTTTCCCTGTTTATCTCTTTTAATTAAATGTTCTAACTTTAACTTTATCTTGCATCAAGATTGCTGTTTTTGAATTAGTTGAACCATTATAAATTCTACTCCAGCCCTTTTTTATTCTCTATGTGTCTTTCATTTTTAAATGTGTTTTTTGTAAACAACATATTATCAGATTCTGTTTTTTATCTGAGTAGCATTAATTTTCATAAGGTATTACATTTTAATTGACAACCTGACTAACTTAAAATATATGTGAACTCATATACAATACATAGGTCTATACACATGTAGAGATAATCATACTTTTATACCATATACATATGTATACTTTAAGATTATGCATATATTACACTTTTATTTTTTATGTTTTTGTGTTTATAAAATAAATAATCATTTTAAAACCAATTTTTAATGTAATTAATTTCTATGGAACTATATTTTTAACAGAATGGTTTATTAATTTTTAGAATATGTCAGTGATCTCACCAAGCACAAGAATTGACATAATAATTGCTAACATTTATAAAATTAAGCATTTTTCCCCAATTGATCCCTACACCAACCTTATGAGATATACATTCACCCAATTTTGCAACATATTGACAGAAGTTAAGTGACTTGCATAGAATTACATCTGACTGGATGGCTCCTCCCAGACCTTCATTTAAGGAGGCTGCCCATGACAACCATGTCTTCATTTTGCACTGGGATGCATTGTAGACTTCATCATGCATTAATTCAAAATAACTCCCACCCCACCCCCTTTCAGCCTCTTTTTATTTGTTGCCTTTTCCATTAGAATATAAGATCCTTGATGCAAGAACCTTTCTTTTTGCTTGAAAATATATTCCTGCCAATTAGCCCTCTGATGTACACATAGTATATGCTTAATATTTGTTTTAAATTTATAACTAATAAATGTCTGAGTCAGTATTCAAACACAGATCTTCCTAACTCCAGTTTCAGTGGTCTATACACTATATCACCTAGAATTTGGTTGTTCGGTCATTTCAGTTGTGTTGATTCTTTGTGACCCCATTGGGAGTATTCTTGGCAAAGATACATTAGTAGTTTGCCACTTCCTTCTCCAAATAATTTTTCAGATAAGTAAACTTAAGCAAATTAGGTTAAGTGACTTGCCCAGGGTCACAAAGCAATTAAGTGTCTGAATCCAAATTTAGACTCAGGTCTTCCTGACTCCAAGCCCAACATTGTACCCACTGTGCTACCTAGTAGCCCATATCACCTACAACAGGTAATGCTAAAAATAATCCTATTTCATTTTTGACAGTATGTAATACATTGATCTAGAACAAAGGAAACTAGAATGCATTAAATGCTTTACTGAAATCAAGTTAAATAAACTCACTCATATAGCATTATGAAAATAGGTAGTAGTATGAGCATGGAATAAAAGTTGGAAGAGGATAGATTTAGGCTCAAGCTAAAAAAGAAAAAAAAACTTCTCTAGCAATTAAAGTTATGCAAAATAATCATGATTTGCCCTGTATGATAGATAGGTGTATCCTTATTAGATAGATGACAGTTTTTGACTATATTATAGAAGCAATTCTTGTTCAGAATGGACTAATTGGCTTCTGAAGTCCCTTCTAACAATGAGATTCTATGATTATTCTGGAGAAGACAGAGAAATATGAATTAGATAATAGCTTAATTAGGTGGATAAAAAAAGGCTAGTTGAATGACTAGATCCAAGGATTAGTCATTACTAATTGATATCTTATACTTAGAGAAAGCCAAACTTACCACTGGAATGTATAAGAAATCTCTTTCTGATTATTTTATGTTCCAAAATTTAATTAAAAAAATAATAGCTTATATATACCACATATATATATCAATTTTGTCAATGACAATAAGCTAGGAGAAGTGGCTAATGTCTTCACTGTCAGAGAGAAGCTCCAGAAGACTTCAAATACTCTTGAATGCTATGCCAAATCTAATAAAGTGAAATTTAATAAGAAGTAATATGAGGTCTTATATTTAGGTTTAAAAAAATAACTTCACAAGTATAATGTGAAAGACAGAGGCATATTTAATTAATTCTTCCTTTTTAAAGATATGAGATTTTATCGGACTGCAAGTTCAACATGAGTCAACAGAATGCCATGGAATTCCAAAAAGTTGTTAACAATTCGGCTCACAAGGCATAGAGCCTAGAATACAAGAGTTGATGATGACACTATCCTCAATGTCAGATTACATCTGGGATACTGTGTTAAGCTCTGGGTGCTACATTTTAGGGAGGATATTAGCAAACTGAAGAAGGTCCAAAAAACATGGTCTTGATGATGACAGGCCTGAAGAATGTGCAACATAAGCATGGGTTGAAGGAATTGAAAATATTTAATATGAAAGATAATTAAAGGTAGGATGAAATATTTTTTCAAGTATTTGAAGGGTTAAGAACTGTGTAAAGAACTCTCCAAAAGTGGAGTGAGATTTCTCAGGAGGGACACAGCTCTCCACAAGTAGGGTTTTCCTGATCAGTGTCTGGATAATCATTTGTTGAAAATGTTATAGAAAGGATTCTTGGTTAGCAATTGGTTTCTGATGACATCTGATTTCCCTTCAACTCTAAAGTTCTTAGATTCTATAATCCCAGAGATGTAACATTAAAGAATACTGGGAAGTGCCTTGGAGAGGAAATCAGGGAAACTGAGTTTTTGTCTTGATTTTATGACATTGGCTGAGTCTTCCCTACCTCTAGAACTATTTCCTTACCTATAAATTTATTAGATTGGACTAGATAACATCTAAGTTCTCTAAAATCTACTATTAACCTATTATCCTATCCTACTATTCTATAGTAGTATCCTATTATACTCTTGTTGTTCATTAGATTTTAGTGAGAAAATATTATCAACCTGCTAGTCAATCAGCTTAATTTTTGACAGGCCCCAAAATGTATTCTACTAATAAGTTAGTTTACATTAGATGTGTTTCTAAACTTATAAGCATCTTCTGTGCCTCTTTATATACCATTTTTTTATGATAATATATAAATTGTTATCTTAGTGTCCTGAATGAATGCATGTAGGTCTTTCTAGTAGAGGATAAAATAATAATAATACTTATTTATATAATATTTTAAAGTTTATAATATAATTTTCTGGGAGCCAGGAAGTTCATCAATACCCCTATGTTATAGATGAGCTCAGGAAGGTTAAATGATTTTCCAAGGTCACATGGCTAGTAAGTGAAAAACATAGGATTGGAATACAGATACTTTGACTTTAAATTCAGGGTTCTTTCTATTTCAATATGTAGCTTCCTTAATTAGCTTAGATATTATAGGAAAAAAATGAGGTATAGTAGCAGAGCATTTGGGAGACATTAAATATGGATTAGCATAACAATATGGAATCATTTTGTTCAGGTTTGGGTAATTATAAAAAAAATGTCCACTTACTACAGGGGAAAAGTAAGAGGAGAGAGAAGTGTTTACCTTCTGGAGGGTGGCAAGAGGAGGAGGAATCCATCACATCAGTCTGCTAATATTTTAACATTAGAAATTCTCCAAGTTAGTTCAGATAAGTTTAAATATGAATAGGTGAAAATACCTGCTGGCAACTAGCTCATTTGAATTTTGAAACCTTAAACTGTAAGAGGTCTACTATGATCATCCCTTTTCTATCTTCCATACTAGCGTCTCAAAGGTAAGTCACTAGTATAGGAGGTCTATCAAATCTAAATCTCTGAAAACCTTGGGCTGAACTGCTCCTCTGAAAAGTGTTATGTGGAGGCCCTATAAGCCCAATGCGTCTGTAATCAGCAATAGTTTCAAAAATGCAAAGACTCAAAAGGGAGCGTATTTTGAGATTTTCTGTATTTAAATTCTGCAGTTCGGCTAAACACACATAATTATCTTCTTTGGTGAATTTGTAAAACTCAGGACCATTCCCACCCCTCATTTGTGCTAAAAATAAAAACCGTATAAAATTGTACCTGCACAATATAAAGAAAAGTGTTAAAAGATGATTTTGTCTCTATAATTGAAAAGTCCATGACATTTAAATAATCATTTGTGTCCTGCTGGAATAAGGGAGAGGAAGGGGGAGAGAAGGTAGGATATGTTTATAATAATGTACAAGTATCACCAAATGAAATGACATATCCCTTAAGCAAGGGTCCTTAATCTACAATGCATGGACTTTCAATGAATATAATTAAGGGGGTGCTTGGATAGGAAAAGAAAGTTGATCTTTATTTTCACTAACTTCTTTTTAAAAATACATTTATTTTCACTTATTTTGAATATTTTTTGTGGGGGGTTTTTGTGGCTTTTGAGTTCCAAGTTTTCTCCCTCCTTCCTGCCTTCCCACTGGGAAGGCAAGTCATATAATATCAATTATACAAGTATCTTCATTGACTTCTAGTGAAATTCAACATTTCCTTAGATTATCTAAAAATATTGTTCTGAGAAGGTGTCTGTACACTGGTTTCACTATATTACCAAAACAGTCCAGAACACACACACACACACACACACACACACACACACACACACACACACACACGTTAAGCACCTCTGTCCTAAGGGGACCAAAAATTGGAAGTATAGCAACTGAGTGCCACCACTGGAGTCCTAATACTATCTTTTTCAGACACAGTGGTAACTCTGTGCATTTGAAGTCTATGCCAGAAACTGCAAGCTCTGGTGGGTTCTGCCAAGCCAAATATTCTTAGAATATAGACCTGAGCACCAGTCTAAGTCCAAAAAGCTCACCAGAAGACTGGTTATCATCTTACAAATTAATTGTACAAAATAATTATAAACATAGGACATGTTTTATAGCATGGAAAAATTACTCACTTTGAAGGAATCATAACTCTTTGAAAGTAAAGCAGTCATCCCCATCCATGTCCCTATCCTTATCCCCTTTCCCTCCATCACCAAACCTACCACCACCATCATCATTGAAATGTACACAGTAATGCTTTTAGCTTTGCAATAAGCTTTATGTACATATCATTTGATCCTCACAGCAGCTCTCTAACAAGATGATACAAGTATTATCATTTTACAGATGAGGAAATTGGGACTTAGAAAAGTTCAATGAATTGCTCCTAGTCTCTCAGCCAATAAGATTTGAAGTTAGCATTGAAACCCACATTTTTCCTGAGACTAACCACAGTAAACATGTTATTCACTGATCCTTGATTGAAATAATACATTTACCTCTGAAAGACAGGTCCCTCTAAGACAGAAGCCACAATTAAATAGGGGCAGGGGGTAAGAACAGAAGAGGAAAGAATGGTGGCGTTTCAGAACATAGAAATCCAGGTTGCTGAAGAATGGATTAGGGTGAAGAATTTGATGCCAGGGATATTTAGTCATGTCAGTGACCATTTCTGATCCACTTATTTTGACAGTGTAGCTTCAGTATAATCATTTCTTGCTGTTATTTTTCATATGTGTTTACTGAATTATGAAAATGATCAAATTATCCCTTTAAAATATAACTAGGCCAAAAATCAATCATAACAATAGGGAATAACATGACAAAAAACAGGAATTAAGTCCCACTAAGAATTAATGGAGCTGACTCTGGGGGTTAGATATACATCTCTGCCTGTAACTTATTACTCTTAGACTGAGAATTAGTGAAGAAGAGATCTAAGGATCGTAAAATAATCTGAGAAAAAAAAATTTATCTTAGTTATCTTAATCTGGGAATAGATGGTGGTAGGATACCACGAGATGTGCACTCACAAGCAGACAAGTTCCCCTAGTAATCTTAATGATTTTCTCTCACTGATTCCAGTTCAATGCTCAATATTTATTCCCATTGCTTCCAGAGCTTAACATAGGCAAAAATGAGGGTTTTCTTTGGGCAAAGAAGGTATGCCAAAATGCATGGAGTTAATAGCATAAGTATCACTAATCAGAGAAAAAAATAATCTTACATGTTGCCATTTTATAGTTCTTCATATAGTGAAGAGTACTCTTCAATATTTGCCATTCGACACTCATTATTTTCCTTTTTTAAAAATTTCATTTTAAATTCCAAATTCTCTCCCTTTATCCACCTCACCCAATTGAGAAAGCAAGAAGTATAACACCCATTATGCATATGACAGTTTTCCTTTTTAAAACAAATTACATGTTCAGTCTCTCCTCATAATCCCATTATAAGGATCTGATTCATACTCATTGAGTTCATTGCTTAAATGATTATGTTTTGAGAGACTTTAAAGAGATCATCTAATCCAACAACACTTATTAATTTTTTGTGGAAGTTTTTATGTTTCCTCCAGTAAAGAGTTCCCTGCACAGGGCACAGGTATATTTAGAGTGGTGTGTATAATTTCAGGGTCTTCTATGCCATATCTACCACTTTTATATGACATTTCCATACTTCATTCTATAGTTGCGTTGTTAGAGTGATATACCTGAAAGAGAATTCATAACTTTATTTGGCACTGCACAGAGAACTATACACACTCACACACACACAGAGACAGGCACGTGTGTGTGTGTGTGTGTGTGTGTGTGTGTGTGTGTGTGTGTGTGTACACACATATATGAAACAGAAAACTGAAATGCAAATCTTGTTAATATTGGATCAGTATTAGGAGTCATTCTTCTAAACTTCCTTTTTCATTTCTCCATTAGAAAGTTGAAAATAGTGCCTTCAGGAATAACTATTTTCACCAATGACAAGAATAACTACTTTGAAGAAAATCTTATATGATATCTGTCTAGAATTGTAAATACAGCCACTCATTATGAAAAACCATGACCTTAGAATGAAGTCATCATTGGTTGCTTATAGACAAAAGAAGATTGATTCTCTGTTCTAGATCTTTTCAAGAATTACAAGTAAACTAGTCAAAATTAATAAGAAAATTGAGCATCATCATAATTTTTATTAACTGACTTCACTGCTGCAAAGCTTTGGTAATCCGCAGAAAGCTTTGGACTTATGTAGCTAGAACATTCCTAAGAGTCTAGAAATTCAGGGCAGCTAGGCAGAGCAGTGGATGGTACATTGGCCCTGGAGTCAGGAGGAGCTGAGTTCAAATCTGGCCTCATACACTTTCTACTTACTAGCTGTCTGACCCTGGGCAAGTCACTCAACCCCATTACCTAGCAAAAACAAACAGACAAATAAACAAGAGTCCAGAAATTCAGTGAAAAAATAAAACAACTTTGAAAGTGAAGGTAAAGAGAAATATGGCCTGACGTTTGAGTTCTGGCTCTGTTCTTTTCTTAAGTGTGTGACATTGATCAAGGCATATAAAATCTCCGAGCCTTAGGTTTCTCATCTGTAAAATGATGAGATTATACTAGACAATCTTTAAGCTCCCTTCTAGTTTTCTACATTTTATGATTCTATCCTGGTTTATGTTGAGACATACATGAAACAATGAAATCCATTCATCTTTGATTCCTACTTTTCTCTACATTCAAATACCCTTGGCCACAAAATCCCACTGATTTTCCTTTTCATTGTCACCAGGCTTCCTTTTTATTTCTTCTTACATAGTTCTAGTTGATTATCTAATTTCATAGGTTCACCTTCATTCATTAACTGTTTCACTCAGTTGCTCTGAAAGCATTTAGTAAGTATTGACTCTGAAAGAGAAGCTATCAAATTAATCTTCCTCAACAAAACTTGGATCATAGTGGATTATTTATTTATTTTTATTTATTTTATTTTTTTGCAAGGCAATTGGGGGTTAGTGACTTGCCCAGAGTTACACAACTAGAAGTGTCAAGAGTATGGTCTGAGACCAGATTTGAACTCAGGTCCTTCTGACTCTAGGGCCAGTGCTCTAGCCATTGTGCTACCTGACTGCCTCTTAATTTTTTTTTAATTAAAAAATAAATACCAATACATCCCTAAAGTGACTGTGTCAAATTTCCTAAAGTTCCAAATTCTATTCATCTCTCTGTCATCAGACAAATTCACATCTCTGATGGTGAGAGAACTAAGGTCAACAGCCATATTGTCTAAATAAAACAATGAGGGACATCATCATTTTGGTGTTTTTCACTAAGGAGATATTTAATAAGTATGTGTTGAGCTTTTAGTCTGAATGTAAATACTAGTGAATACATGTGTAGACTAAAAATAATGCAACCTGTACTCCTTTATACATAGACTGTTCCCCAGACATGGAATTCTCTCCCCCTTTAAGAATCCCTAGCTACCTTCAAAACTCAGGCCCCCCCTATATAAGATTTTTACTGATTCCCCTCAATTATTACTACTCAGAGGATCATGAATTCAGAGCTAGAAGAGACTTCAGAAATCTTGTCCAACTCCATACTTTTACAAATGAGGAAACAGGGGGCCTAGGAGGTTAATTAACTTTTTCAAGGCAAACACAGGGAGAAAGTTGTAGAGCTGGACCTATAACTCAGGTCCTCATACTCCAAATTCAACCACCTTTTCACTGCACAAAACTACCTTCACTGCAATAATATCATGTTATTTTTATAGTTTATGTAAGCCTTTTTAATTTGGCCTCTCAATGCTGTAAGAACTTTTTTGGTACAATAGATCACAGAAAAAGGATGCACCAGCATTGATTTGAGCATTGATTAACTGTTATGGAGAGTTCCCTATGTCAATTAAGTAATAGGTGCATCCTCAAATCATATACTTGTGTATGTGTGTGTTTGTACGTATTTTCTTACCCCATCAATAGAATGTAAGTTCCTTGAAATCAGGGAATGCTATGTTTTCTCTTTGTCTCAAAAGCACCTCACAGATGGCACTAGCCTGACACATTTGGCTTAATATGTTTGTTGAATTGGATGCCAGATGGTGAAGATATCTCAGTCAAGTAGGAGGGTCAGTAATCTTCCAAGAATGGAAGAGTGAAAATATGAATATGGGTTTGAGTACAGAAGACAATGTTTGGAACTTTTGCTATAGGAAGTTCACTAATGAATCAAGAAGAGATCAGTACTTTAGAGAAAGTCATGAACAAGAGAGCAGCTGCTGAGAGAGCAAAAAGGATGAAAGATATAAAAGGTCTGTGATATTTGAACAATGGGAAAATGAGTGAAGAAGAAGGAAGAGGAGAGCAATGGGTGAAAGGTATATTTCTCCATAAAACCTCACAGAAAACACCCAAAAGCAGTTTTTGTTTGAATTAGGGCTTTGGCCAGACTCTTCTTATTATAGATCAAAAACAGCTGACCAAGTAGCATCCTCTAGCAAGACAAAGGTTAGAAACTCTTAGGAAATTCAGTAAATTGTACTAAAAGATGAAGCCTTGCTCAATAGCTCCTGGTGAGCAAGTCTATGTCTAGAAAACAAGTTTGTGGGACAGCTAGGCAGAGCAGTGGATAGTGCATTGGCCCTGGAGTCAGGAAGACCTGAGTTCAAATCCAGCCTCAGACACATAGCACTTACTAGCTGTGTGACCCTGGGCAAGTCACTTAAGCCCATTGCCTAGCAAAAACAAACAAACAAACAAATAAACAGGTTTGCCCTGGAAGTTAACTAAACGAAGAGAGAACTGAAAGCACCTCCAGAAAGTATGAAGGGTAGGGACAACTTTCCAATGATGTGCAGACAATGTCATACTTTTTAGTGTTTTAGGGCTACACAACAGTTTTGTATGCACAAATTGTTGGTTGGCTTCCATATCACTTGTAGATTTTTATGTTTTTCTCTGAACAAAAGGATCTCTCTATAAATGACAAAGCAAGATTGTTAGAGAATGGAGGTAATGCAGAGGTTGGAAGAATGTTCCTATAATCTTTAGCTTGTTAGCAAGAATAAAATGCCATTTGAACAAATAGAATATGTGATTCAAAGGGAAAAATAAAGAAGAAAAAAGAATATGATGAGGCACAGGGGAAGTTTGGTTAGTGCCAAAAAGCCAGTTTCTGAAAGAATGTAACACCCAAAAGAAAGAGAAACATAAGGACTAATTCATCACTGGACCTATTTAGTAGTGATTTCATGCTTCCCATAGAGGATGAGTCTTCTGATCCATCCAAGTCTTTTGAGAAGGAATTAGTTTCTTATGCCTTAAGGAACACGGTTTTCAAGGTGACACTAGGAGAGAGATCATCTAATAGTAAGGAGTAGTGAACTTGGATTGAACAATAAAGAAATCTCCCACATTCCTAGGATTTGTATTCTGGTAGTTGTGATATGGCTTTCTGAGACTTGTCAAATTTCATAAGCACTACCCTTTTTTTCAAGGTTCACATGGAGACGAATGATGATATTAGAGACAAAGCATAGTTACCAATTATGATATTTTGAACAAAAAATATTTAAAAACCTTAGAGAAGAGGCTGTGTTTTAATCACTGCTTTTGAGTAAAGAAAAGGATTTGAGAAGAGAAACACTGATTTGAGAAGTGAAGTTTTGTGAAGAAGATGGTGCCTAAGATTCAGATTTAGATTTTTCAACCATGACTTAAAATCTGTAAATGGTGAGTTCTATCACAGAGCTGGAGTAATTTCCTATAGGCTAGCAAAACATATACATATATATGTATATACATACATATATGTACATACATACGTATATATATGTACATACATATACATACATACATATATATATATAAATGCACACATACACACGAATTCTGACATAACAAATATCACAGAGGCTAACAGACATGACAACTAGATAGATGAGATAGGAAAAAATATATCTGTGGAGAGATGCAATAATTCACAGAAAAAATATAAGTTATGTGGACAGATGCAAAAGGTATAACAAATATCTTCTTAATAGAAGGTAAGATCTCAGATATGATGTAGGGTATGAATTAAGACTCAAATATGCTGTGGAAATGTATTCCATATCCAAAAGGAGAAGAATAAATAACAAGCCTATGGAGTAGCTTCATATATTGAAAACATATATTCACTGAAGGCAGGACAAAACTTCTAGGACAAACATGGCAAAAAGCACATGACTGAAATAAAATGAAGAGAGAAACCAGAAAAAATATTGTGTGGTGATTACTGTATATTAAAGATCACATGGACTCTAGGAAGAAATGGATATGGAGTTTGGGAAACTTCACAAACCTTGCATGCAGGCATGAGTTGGTAGGGATAGGGAACTTCAGCTCTCCAGACATTATTGCAACTCTATCTCTAGAAAAGTAGAATAGTACAGGAGACTCTTGACCAAGAACCATTGCATTGTTCAAGTGGTAGTTTAGGTAACAAAGAAAATGGAAACTCAGAGCTTGATGCTGGCCAGGGAGTCAGGGTTTATTGCTTAGTACAAATGATGGGAACTTAAAACATGTGCATAATAGAATTTGTAGTAAGGAAAGGAGGTCTTATTAACCCCAACTCCTAGAAGTTCTATGTATGGGAGGGTGTTGTGCTGGGGGGTGTGTGTGTGTGTGTGTATGTGTGTGTGTGTAAGTGGTGGTCATTGGTTTGGTTGAAGTAAATTTGCTACTCAAATAGAATAGCTGGGTCTTCAATTAGCTTAGGCTTTCTTTTCCTTCTTTTCATTGAGATAGAAATCTAGGCTCTTATCTCTATGCATACTACGTGCATTTTCCCACTTCAGGCTACAAACAATTCTTTGAAGTAGGTACTAGAAGATATTATTGCATATAAGGAAGGTGAGGCTGTCAGAGAGGTTACCATTGCCTATGGACCATAGACCACGGTCCAACCATAAGTAAATAT
Organism: Phascolarctos cinereus; assembly: GCF_003287225.1. NCBI lineage: Eukaryota > Metazoa > Chordata > Mammalia > Diprotodontia > Phascolarctidae > Phascolarctos > Phascolarctos cinereus. The sequence continues at coordinate 435,762,675 of NW_027555847.1, read as the reverse complement.
CAGAAATGGGATTTGACCCCATGTATCCTAGCTTCCAGATAAAGCACTATACTATGCAAAATGGGTCCCAAAAGATTTTTATTTTTCTGGTTCAAAACTTGTAAAAAATGTGGTAGTTTTCCCCCTAAACTGCCTTTTCCTAGATTCTTCTGGTTTCTGTGATTGGAAGAACTGAGTGATCAATCAATCAAACAAAAAACATTTATTAAAACCCAAATGCTGAGTAGTGATATAGAATTCCTATTTCTAGTTTCTAGTTTCCCTGTTTGGCTTTAGTAAGTCATAGTTAGGTGACTTTATTTCTTCCTTGAGGAGTATTTTTCTTTTCAGAATTCAATCCCAATATTAGAACACATTCCATTCATATCTATTGAGAATAACTGCTATGATTGAATTTAAATTAATTAAATTCAAAAAGGGTGTTAAGTACCACCACAGAACCTGGAAATATAGAGATCAAAATGTCATGATCCTTGTCTTCAGAAGACTTCCACTCTAATGTTAAAAAATATGTCCTCAGAGTTCCACTTCCAGGAGCCAAGTTAGCACAGAAAGAGGTAAGTTGCTCTTACCCTCCTGTATTAACCTCTGAAAACCCAGAAAATATCACCCAAGGAAAAACCCTGGAACAGCTGAACCAGAAGAAAGACTGGGTGCAGCAGTCCTGAAGGCCAGGTAGCATGAGGGATTAATGGGAAAGGCCTGTGTTGCCCTTGGGGAAGAGAAGCAGTACAGAAAGGGAGGCATCCCAGCAAACTAGCAGAAAGCCCCACCTCAGCATACCAGGAGGAGATCCTGAAACCCAGGTGGTAGAGCAGGCAAGCACCAACACCTGGACACCAAAGTGCCTCACTGAGGGCTGGGGAACCAGTGGAAAACAGGTCAGAAAACCACCAGGTGCCTAGGCACTCTATAGCAACTGGGTCTTCTGGCGCCTCAGCAAAAATAAGGGAAGCAGCACTACAAAGGACCCCAGGCAGATAAACATCCTGCAACATCATCTGAAAAGAGCTGGAAAAAAGTGAAAGGAAAGGAAAAGCAGGCAAACTAGAGTTGCCCTAGAGTTCCAGCCTTGCTGATTCCAGCCCAACACCAGGTAAGCTGCCAGAACCCTACAGCCTGCAACTGCCAAAATTGGAGGCCTCAACACACAAAGCCAGCAACCAGGTCCTAGGCTCTCAACATGAGAAGCTTAGGTCAGTGCCCTCTGCTTCCCAGTAGGAAAGATCAATCTCTTTAAAGGCCAGGAAATAAGCAAATACCATGAGCAAAAAGAAACATACCATAGATTCATATAATGAGAATAGTGAAGATTGAGGCAGAAATTCTGAAGAGGACAACATTGTCAACAAACCTACATGTGGAAGTTCAAACGGGATTATGAACTGGTCTGAAGTGAAAAAAAAAAGCCTTCTTAGAAAAACTCAAGATGGATTTTAAAAGTCATATAAGAGAGGTAGAATAAAAAATGAGAGGTATGCAAGAGAGACTTAATAGCCGAGAAAAAGGACAAAAATTAATTGTAGAAAACAAGTCCTTAAAAAATAAAATGTGCTAACTGGAAAAAAAAGTGCACTGAAGACAAGTACCTAAGAAATACAATTTGCCAAATGGAGAAGGAGGTATAAAATCTAATAGAAGAAAACAATTTGTTAAATAGGTTAAGTATGCAAGACATAGTAGTCAATGACTATTGTAATCTATTATTTGATAAACCCAAAGACCCCATCTTCAGGGATAAGAACTCACTCTTTAACAAAAGTTGCTGGGAAACTGGGAAAGAGTATGGCAAAACCAGAAGTAGATCCAAATCTCATACCACATATCAAAATAAAGTCAAAATGGGTTCATGATTTAGATATAAAGGCTGATATCATAAGCAAACTGGGAGAGCAAGGAATAGTTTACCTATTAGATTTATGGAGAACAGAAGAATTTGTCACCAAACAGGAGATAGAGAACATTATGAAAAGCAAAATATGTAACTTTGATTACATTAAATTGAAAAGTTTTTGCCCAAAGCCAATGCAACCAAAATTAGAAGGAAGGTAGCAAATTGGGAAAGAATTTTTACAGCCAGTTTCTCTGATAAGGGCCTCATTTCTAAAATATATAGAGAATTAAGTCAAATTAATAAGAATACAAGTCATTCATCAATTGATAAATGGATATGAACAGGCAGTTCTCAGATGAAGAAATTAAAGCCACCTATAGTCATATGAAAAAAATCCTCTAAATCGCTATTGATTAGAAAAATGCAAGTCAAAAAACTCTGATGTAACACGTCATACCCATCAGGTTGGCCAACATGATAAAACAGAAAAATGATAAATGTTGAAGATGTGGGAAAATTGAAACACAAATGCATTGTTGATGGAGTTGCAAAATGATCAACCATTTTGGAGAGCAATTTGGAACAATGCCCAAAGGGCTATAAAAATGTGTACACCCTTTGACCCAGCAATAACACTTCTAGGGCTATATCCCAGAGAGATCATACAAACGGGAAAAGGACCCACATGTACAAAAATATTCACAGAAGCTCTTTTTGTGGTGGGAAAGAATTAGAAATTGAGAGGATGCCCATCAATTGGGGAATGGCTGAAGAAGTTGTGGTATATGAATTTAATGGAATACTATTGTGCTATAAGAAATGATGAACAGTCTGACTTTGGAAAAACCTGGAAAGACTTACAGTATGATACTGAGTGAAATGTGAAGAACCAGGAGAACGTTACACATGGTAACAGCCATGTTGTGCAGTGACTAATACTGATACACTTAACCTTTCTCAACAATGCAAGGATATAAGACATCTCCAAAGGCTTCATGATGGAAAATGCTATCCACATCCAAAGAAAGAACTATGGAGTTTGAATGCAGATTGATGCATACTGTTTGCAAATTTTTCCTTCTGTTGTGTTTTGTTCCCTCTTTCTTGTGGTTCCTCCTAATGGTTCTAATTCTTACCTACCACATCACTAATGTGAAAATATGTTTAATGGTAATATATATGTATAGCCTATATTAGATTGTGTGTCATCTTGGGGAGGGAGGTGAGGAAGGAAGGGGAGAAAAATTTAAAACTCAAAAGCTTATGGAAGTTATTGTTGATAATTCAAAATAAATTAATTAAAAATTTAAAAACATATATATCCTCAGACAACCATGATACAAAGCAAAATCCTTCTCAGGTACTACTTCCTCCACAATATCCTCTATTCCTTTCTTGCTTTCCTAAAATTACATATTTCCTCATTTCTAAGTGTATTTTATTTAATATCATTTTTTGCCTTTATTACATTCTGTGTTTTATCATACTTTTATCTGTACATGTCTTATCTCCCTTTTTAGGTTGTAAGTTTCATGATGGTAATGGCAATGCCATTGTTCATGTTTATAGTAATTAATAGGTATAAATTATTAAAGAGCTAATCTCAAAGCCAGGAAGTCCTGGGTTGAAGTCTGCTTTTGATACATACACTTCTCCTTTCTCTAAACTAAAGTGTTAAACACTCAATTCACAACTTAATTTGGCTGGCAACGCTATGAAGTGTAGCCAGAATTATATTAAAATATAATTGGGAAATATTTAGCAAAATTGATAAAATTATAATAGGATATAGATAATCATAATATATGAATCTACAAGTCTAAATGCTCCCTGTACATTTTAGTGACTTTGTTTCTGTTTGAGCTTGACAGCATTGCTCTAGCATACTTTATAAAACTACAGATTGCTGCATTGGTAGAGGGATTTTCTTTAAGAGTTCCACTGAAATTTCATTGTCTATCCTATCCATCCATCAGTATCTAAGAGCTGTATAAGTTGTCAATGCCCATTCTACTTAATTGCATTAGAAAAAAATGAAAATAATAATTTTCTTCCCACAATAAATAATAAAAAAAATTCTCCCAAGTGCAAGGGAAAAGTCATCATAGTAATAGCATTCTCATTTTAAACATTTGGAACACACAAGGCACAGACAACCTGGTAATGACATTTAATAATCCCTCCTATATATAGAAACCAAACTCCTCTTGGGATCCACTACTAGGTCTTAAAGGAGATTTGTTGAAGAATAAGCAAAGCCATTCAATGCTCAAAACAGGATGCCCTTTGAAAAAATGTGGTTTGCTCAAGGGGAAATCATATGACTTCACTGGAGACATGCAAAAAGTTCAAGGGGGTGAGGGCAACAATAGAAAGATAATTGGGATGCCTCCATTCTACCAAGATGAAGTAGCAGCAATTATGTCCTAACTAGGGCAAATTGTCAATCCATAACAGGATCCAAGGCTCATGTTTCCAAGGTGAACTAGGGAGTCAAAGAAGGAATATAAATTAAAGAATTCACCAGAGAACTTTTAGTGTCATTGTCTTCAGGCCATGATAGGAGAAGGGAGTTCCTAGTGGTCGTGTAAGGTGCAGCACCCGATAAGTGAAATAGATTAGTTACGTAAAACATAGTAGTCAATGATCATAGTAACCTAGTGATTGATAAACCCAAAGACCTCAGATTTTGGGATAAGAACTCACTATTGGAGAAAAAACTGCTGGAAAAACTGGAAAGCAAAGGACACAAACTAAGTATAAACCAACATCTCACACTGTTTAGCAAGACAAGGTCAAAATGTTTGTGTAAGTTAGATGTAAAGGGTGATACCAAAAGCAAATTAGAGAAGAAAGGAATACTCTGCCTCTTGGATATATGGGCAAGAGAAGAATTCCTGACCAAACAAGAGGAAGAGATCATTAAAAATGTAAAATAGATAATTTTGATAAAATTAAATTAAAAAGCTTTTGCACAAACAAATCCAGTGTAATTAAGATTAGAAGGAAAACAGACAGCTAGGAGGAAAAAAACTTTACACCAAGTACCTCTGATAAAGTTCTCATTTTTCAAATATATGGAGAACTAAGTTATATAATAAGAATACAAGACATTCTCCAATTGATATAAAGTAAAATGATATGAACAGGTAGTTTTCAGATGAAGAAATCAAAACTATATATAGGCATATAAAGAAGTGCTCTAAATAAGTTTTGATTAGAGAAATACAAGTTAAAACAACTCTAAGGTACCACCTCCCACCTATCAGATTGGCTAGTATGACAAAAAAAAATGATAAATATTGGAAAGGATGTGGGAAAATTGCACACAGATGCACTATTGGTGACTTTGAGGAATTTGGAGCTATACCCAAAGACTTATAAACCTGTGCATACTCTTCAATACAGCAATACCACTACTAGGTCTATTTCCAAAGAGATCATAAAAAAGGGAAAAGGACCTACATTGTGCAAAAATATTTATAGCAGCCCTTTCTGTGATGGCAAAATATTGGAAATTGAAGGGATGCCCATCCATTGGGGAATGCCTGAACAAGTTGCATGGATGAATATAATGGAATACTATTCTACAATAAGAAATTAACAGGCAGATTTCATGCAATCCTGGACAGACTTGTATAAACTGATGCAAAGTGAAATGAGCAGGACCAGGAAAACCATATACACAGTATCAGTAACATCATGCTTTGATCAACTACGAATGACTAAGCTCTTCTCAGCATCACAATGATCAAGACAAGCGCAAAGGACTCACAAGGGAAAATGCTATCCATATCCAGAAAAAGAACTTGTGCACTCTGAATGCAGATTAAAACATGTTTTTTTTTTTACTTTATTCTTTCTTGTGTTTTTTTTTTTCCTTTTCATTGGTTCCCTCTTCCATAGCTATGACTAATATGGAAAAAATAATTTTACATGATAGCACATGTATATCCTATATCAAATTGCCTATCATTTTAGGAAGAGGGGAGGGAAGGGAGGGAGAAAAATTTGGAACTCAAAATCTTGTAAAAATGAATTCTAAAAATGTGCTTGATGTGTAACAGTGGGAAAATAAAATACTATTAAAATAAAATAAAAGACAATTAAAAAATAAGATGCTAAGGTGGTGCTGTGAATAGAGCACTGACCCTGAAGTCAGGAGGACTTGAGTTCAAATCTGGCCTCAGACCAAACCCTTGACACTTACTAGCTGTGTGACCCTGGGCAAGTCACTTAACTCCAATTGCCAAAAAAATACAAAAAAAAAAAAAGATGCTGCACTAGGACTCATTTTATGATAATAACAAGCTAGTGACACTGTTGAGTGGTGATGGATGCAAAATAAGGAATGTCTGAGTTCAAATCAAGCCTCAAACCTCAAACACATACTAGATATGTGACTCTAAGTAAGTCATTTGACTCCTGTCTGCCTCAATGTCATCATGTGCAAAATGGAGATGATAATAGCTCCTACCTTCCAGGGTTGTTCTGAAGATAAAATGACATCATATCTGTAAAGCACATTAAAAATTTTAAATCACTGGATGAATGCTACCTCTCTATGGGACTCAGTGTATAAAGAACCTGTGGGAAGGTCTAGGATTTGAGTGAGGTCCAGTGTTTTATAAGATGGGAGGGGGACCTGCCCTGAAAAGTCCAATTGGTTTCACAATTCAGAGATCGTAGGCAGAAAAAAATACTTGGAATATTCCTGACTGGAAAATTCTAGCATGCAATTTTCTAAATATAGAGGAATCTAGAATATAGAGGGCTCCAGAAAAAGGGAATGGTAAAGGATGAGGAGGTGGGGTGAGAATAAAGCAGGAGAAGAGGTGTCTCTTAGACTTTGATATTTCACTGGACTGTCAGGACAGAGCCAGGATCGGAGTTTTCTGGATCCATCTCCTATTTGCAACTCATTTCATTTCAATTCAACAGTAATTAACTTAGCACCTATTTTGTACACGACACCATCCTTGGTTTTATAAAGAAGATAACAAAATCTCAGACCCAGTTTCTGTCTTTATGGAACTTATAATCAGTACAATACTGATAGACAGTCCTTATGGAGGGTCTAAGAAGAAATGAAAGAAGACATTGAGAAAGTCCAACCACTTTGTTGGATAAATGAGTTTCCAAACAAAGAGGGAAAAACCCTCTGAATGAAAATAGCCAATCAACTGAAAGCTCTTTAAAGGCAGCCTCTTCAGAGATGACATATTACTGTTTCAAAATTCTTTTATTTGGCCTATATGAGAAAAATTGGATCTTCTATAAAGCTTTTCCCTCTCTAAACTAACTCTCCCTTGTCTAATTGTTAACTTGAATACCAATAGCAGTGTTATTCATATTTAGGCAAACATTTGGGAAGAGATCTGTAATGTACAAATATATTTACACACAGACACAGCACTTTAAGGTTTTGAAACCACTTAACTCATATTTTCTTACAACAATATACATCTCTATAGCAATCTCTACAGCAATGCTCTATTATAAGTGCTATAATTATCCCCATCTTACAAATGAGGAAAATGAGGTAGATAGAGGTTAAGTGACTTGACCAAGGTCACACATCTAGTAAGTGTCTGAAGCCTTTAAGCTCCTATCCAAGCTGCACTCCTAATTGACTTTCTCTATCTATCATGCCATAGAAGTCCCTATACCTTGGAAGCTTACATTCTCCCTGGACTTTCTATATTGGAAGTATCCTCCACTCATGTGGCTTCTCCCTCTGACTGACTGAGATTCACAGAATCTCAATTTATAAAGAAAAAGCCCAGACCTGTCATGCCTTCATTTCTCTCCAAGTTTTACTGTTGACTATATAAACTTTCTCTATCATGTTCCCATGCTGTATAGCTGTATAGCTTCCCCAACCCTTTTGTCCTTTTCAAGGGTTCTTTTATGTGTTGTTTCCCCCATTAATGTAAGATCCTGGTGGGCAGAGACTATCTCTTTTTTCTCCACACATTAGCATATATTTTAAATACATATATGTGCATATATAGTATTTATACTTGTACATACATTCATAACTGCATATATATGCATTTCAGACACATAAAAATATAGATGATTGATATGGGACATAAACATAAAGATGGGTATAGATGTTAAATATGAAGGTGGAAGTAGTGATAAAGATATCTACATCACTATCTATAACCATCATTTGATATATAGATTGATATGAGTATAAATTTATCAATATTTCTGTATCTCTATATCTAGTTATCTATCTAATGTAATCTATCTTTAGCTTTCTCTTTATCTTTCTATCACTCTACCATTTTCACTATGTCTTGAGATCTCTTTATCTCTTCATTTCTCATCTGTCTGTCTGTTGTCTCTGTCTTTATCTCAATATTCTCTCTTCATCTCTCTACCTACATGCACTCATATGTAGTTCCATTATAGAAACAGCTAGTTCTTAATGAAAAGGGTAGTAGGCATGTGGTGTTGTATGAATGACAATATTTACAAGAATCCCATGGTCCTCCTTTCTTTTTGGGTGCAATTGAGAATATCTTATGCTTTTCTTTACTTTGTATGATAGTTTACCTGGCATTTGTAATAGTTTTAATGTATGTAAAATCTTTGAAAGCTTTCTTTCTTTTAAAACTCAGAAATGACCTTGTAATGTGGGTGATACAATTACTATCATGATTTTGGACATTTGTATCACTCTTTAAGTTCCAAAAGAGTTCCCATAACCTGTATCTCATTTGAGCTTCTCCACAACTCTGTCAGGTATGCATTGCTATTTTTTAAATAACACTTTATCTTTTTTTTTCCCAATTACATTTCAAGAAAATTTTTAGAGATTTTTTTTACAAGATTTTGAGTTCCAAATTTTTCTTCTTCTCTCGCTTCCCTTCCTCTTCCTAAAATGGTAGGCATTTTGATATAGGTTATACATAGGCTATCATGTGAAAATATTTTCATATTAGTCATAGTTTTGAAAGAAGAAACAGATCATGAGGGAAAAAACTATGCTTTAATCTGCATTCAGAGACCATCAATTCTTTGTGAATCACATTTTTCTTCATGAGTCATTTGCACTTGTCTTGGATCATTGTGATGCTGAGAAGAGCTGAGCATTAGTAGTTGATCAAAACACAGTGTTGCTGATATTGTGTACAATATTTTGTTGGTTATGCTCATTTCACTTTGCATCAGTTCATACAAGACTTCCCAGGATTATCTGAAATTTGCCTGTTTATCATTTCTTATTGCACAATAGTAATCCATTGTGTTCATAAAACCAGTTTGTTGAGACACTCCCCAGTTAGTGGGCATCACGTTAATTTCCAATATTTTGCCACCACAAAAAGGGCTGTTATAAATATTTTTGCACAATGTAGATCTTTTCCCCTGTTTTATGATTTCATTGGGATACAGACTTAGTAGTGATATTGCTGGATCAGAGAGTATGCACAGTTTGCTTGACCTGCTGGCATAGTTCTAAATTGCAATCCAGAATGGAGGGATCAGTTTACCTCTCAACAAATAGTGCACCAGTGTCCCAATTTCCCTGATCATCTCCAACATTTATCATTTTCCTTTTTTGTCATATTAGCCAATCTGATAGATGGGAGGTGGTGCCTCAAAGTTGTTTTAATTTGCATTTTTCTAATCAAAACTGATTTAGAGCACTTCTTCATATGCCTATAGATAACTTTAATTTCTTCATCTGAAAACTGCCTGTTCATATCCTTTTACTATTTATTAATTTGAGAATGGCTTGCATTCTTATTATTTGACTCAGTTCTCTATGTATTTGAGAAATGAGGCCTTTATCAGAGATACTTGTTGTAAAGATTTTTTCCCAGCTTTATGTTTTCCTTCTAATCTTATTTGCATTGGTTTTGTTGGTGAAAAACTTTTTTAATTTAATAGAATCAAAATTGTTTATTTTACATTTTGTAATGCTTTCTGTTTCTTGTTTAGTCATGAACCTGTAACTCCCTTAACTTCTTCTTTAGCAATTTGGATGCTATACCTCTTGGTGTATGTATATTTAGTTTTGTTATTACTTCATTGTCTATGGTACCTGTTAGCAAGATGCAGTTTCCTTCCTTACCTCTTCTAATTAGGTCTGTTTTTGTTTTTGCTTTGTCTGAAGTCAGGATTGCTAGCCTTGTTTTTTATGCTTCAGCTAAAGCATAATAGATTCTGTTCCAGACATACTCTGTATGTCTCTCTGCTTCAAGTGTGTTTCCTGTAAACAACATGTTGTAGGGTGCTAGTTTTTGATCCACTCTGCGATATGCTTCCGTTTCATGGGAGAGTTCATCCCATTCACATTCATAGTTATGATTACTCTCCATGCATTTCCCTCCATCCTATTTTTACTTGTGTTTGTCCTCTCCTTTCACCCTTTCCTTCCTTACCAGTGTTTTTCTCCTGTCTACTGCCTCCCACATCTGTCCTCTCTTCTGTCAGTCACCCCTCCCCCTACCTTTATTTAATCTCCTCCATTCATGCTTTCCTGTCAGGTACGATAGATTTCTATATTCAACTGATTGTGCATATTATTCCGTCTTTGACCCAATAATGACAAGACCAAGGTTCAAGTGATACCTTTCACTCACCCTCCCATCTTTCCCTCCAATCTAATAGGTTTTTCATACCAGTTCAAGTGAAATAATTTATCCCATTCTACCCCAAGCTTTCTTCTGCACCTTCTGTACTCTTCTTTCTCATTCTTTAATTATCTTTTGTCATTCCCTGAAATTCACCTTATACCCAAACACACTGCCTTCTAACTGTACTATTAATGATAACGTTTTTAAGAATTACAAGCATCTTCCCCCATACAGATGTAAACTGTTCATCTCTATTGAATCCCTTATGTTTTCTTTTCCCTTTTTAGGCTTCTGTTGTATCTTCTTCAATTCCTGTCTTCCTTTTTATGACAGCTAGAAATCCTTCTATTTCATTGAATGACCATTTTTTGCCCTTTAAATATTTTGCTTAATTTTGCAATGTTGGTGATTCTTGGTGGTAGTTCTAACTCCTTTGCCTTCTTGAAAATTGTGTTCCAAGACCACCAGTCCTTTAATGCTGCAGCCGCTAAATCCTGTGCAATCCTGATTGTGGCTCCCTGAAAATTGAATCATTTCTCTTTGGCCACTTGGAGCATTTTTTTTTGATCTGATAGTTCTGAAATATGGCTATAATGTTCCTTGGGGTTTCTAATTTTGGACCTCTTTCCTAAGGTGATTGGTAGGTGCCTACTTTGACCTCTGGTTCCAGGATATCAGTGCAGTTTTCATTGATAATTTCTTGAATGATGCTGTTCAGGTCCTTCTTTTGATTATGGCTTTCAAGTAACCCAATGATACCGACATTGTCTCTCCTGGATCTATTTTCCGGGTCAGTTGTTTTTCCTATGAGGTGTTTTACATTTTCTTCAATTTTTTTTTATTCTTTTGAATTTGTTTGATTAATTCTTGAATTATCATAGGGTCATTTGCTTCCATTTGCCTAATTCTAATTTCTAAGGAGTTATTTTTCTCAGTTATGTTTTGTACTTCCTTTTCCATTTGGCCAATTGTAGTTTTTAAGAAGTTATTTTCTTCAGTGGATTTTTATATCTCCTTTTCCATGTTTCCAATTCTACTTTTTAAGCAGTTTTCTTTTTCCAAACTGTTGACTCTATTTTCATAATTCTCTTGTATCACTTTCATTTATTTTCCCAATTTTTCTTTTCTCTCTCTTATATGAGTTTTGAAGCTCCTTATTGAGCTCTTCCATGAGTTCTTTTTGGGCTTGAGACCATTTCCTGTTTTTCTTTGAAGTTTTGCCCATAGGTGTTTTGACATTGTTGTCCTTTTTCTGAGCTTGTGTCTTGATCTTCCCTGTCACCATGGTCAGATTCTTTTTGTTGTTGTTGTTGTTGTTGTTATTGGTTTTTGCTCACCTTTTTCAGCCTTTTTCCTTTCTTTTAAATTTGAGCTCTGCTCCTGGGGTGGAAGGGACACTGTTTCCGGCTTCTTGTGCCAGGAGCTGCAGGCCCTGGCTGTTTGCCTGGTGTTCTACTGATGTTGCTTCGAGGCCCACAGGGACACTCTTGTCTGGTGGTGTCCTAAGAGGGTAGGTGGGATTAGTTGATGATGCTGAAGGCCATAGGGATCTGGGAGTATTCCTGGTAATAAGCCAGAGACCTAGTGGTGGTGTCTGGTGTGTGCTTAGGCTGGTGGAGTGTTTCTGTGTTTCCCCAGGGCTATGCTGAAGCATATGTTTTTGTGGCTGCTGGAGGCTGCCTGGTTTGCACAGGACTATGCTGAAGAATGTGGCTGTTCTCAGTGCTGTAGTCTGCCTATTCCTCTGTCTATGATAAGGCATGTTGCGGGCTGGGGGGAGTTCCAGGTGTTGGCTTTTGTCTGCTCCACTGCACTGGGGTTCAGGATCTCCCACTTGTTTGCTGAGGTGTGGCTTGATACTGGCTTGCTGGGACACTTCCTGCCCTGTACTATGCTCCCCTTTTATGAGTGAGACAAATCTTTCTTTCAGATCTTCCAAGTTTCTTGGGGTAAAAGATTGTTTCTCCCTGTGTTTTTGCTGCTTCTCTTGTTCCAGGATTTGTTTTGGGGAGCTTTTTATGGCTGTTTGGAAGTGTATATGGTTAAGTTACAGTGATTTCCTGCTTACTCCACCATCTTGCTCCCAGAAATCTATGTTCTATGTAGTATGTTTTATAGATGGGTAAACTGAAACTCAGACAGTTTGTGACTTGCCAGTGATCACACAGCTAGCGAATGTCAAAGACAGTACTTAAATCCTAGTCTCTCAACTTCAAGCCCAACATTTTGTCCACTAAGTGAGACTCCTCTGCTTCTCTATCATCATCCACATTTTAATAAGTACCTGAACATGTTTTATTAGGTTAATTGGTTAACCCATGGTCACATAGTTATTTTGTAGCTGAGGCAGCTAGGTGGTCTAGTGATTAGATTACTGGCCTAGGTTCAAGAGGACCTGAGTTCAAATATGGTCTTAAAATCTTACTAGCTATGTGACTCTGGGCAAGTCACCTTACTTCTTCCTGCTTTGGATTACTCACTCGTTAAATGGAGATAATAACAGCACTTACTTATCGTGGTTATTATGAGGAAAAAAATGAAATAACATTTGTAAAACACTCAGCACAATGCCTGGCACAGATTAAGTGCTTAATAAATGTCTGGTTTCTTTCTTCTTTCCTTCTTTGTAGTAAAGGTAGCATGTGACTCCACATCTTTGGACCTCGAGTCCAGTAGACTTCTAAAAAGTAATAAACTCTTCTGCTCTGTAGGAGTGATTTTAAGAATACCTCACTAAGTATAGTATAATAGTAAGAAACTAGAAATTATCAAATACAGTAATTCACAGCAACACAATATGGTTAGAAGTGAAGAAATCTGCAGCTCAGATTCTACCAGGGTCTAGAATTGGGCCTTGAAGAAGTCACAGAAATGACTTATCCTGAAGCATGTTGCCTCTTCCTCTCCCTCATTTCTCTTTTAACTCCCTTCACGCTCTATTCTAGCCAACCAGAAATTAAGATTTTGTATTTTAGTTTGAAAAATGTGCCCTTTAGAGAGTGGAAACATGAATGCTCATTGCTCTAATTTTTGCTCCAAACCTGCTTTGGCTTAATTCCAACACAAATTCCTTTACCTAAACTGGATAGTCCTTCAGCCTCTACCTACTTCAGTTTCTTAAACATTCTTAATCAGATCTGATTAAGAAGCAGGTGGAGTTGGTGTATAGGAACCTCAGTTATGTGCCTGAAAGATTTCCCTCTGTGCCATTATATGAACCTGCTTCTTGCTCTGTGGGTAGGAAATTGAGCTCACCATTTCTGTCTTTTTACATCAGTGCACAGTTTCATTCTTAAAATCTCCTTTTTGGAGATACAATTGTTTAGACGGCTCCAACAAATCAATGTGAGTGATATCTATGTTTCTGCTTATATGCACCTGCCTGCATTTTAAAAATGTGTGTTCCTTTTTGTGAGACTTTCCTTTCTGTGATATGCTTGGAAAGAGCAAGAAGTGCGCTTGCTAGCCATAAAGGGGGAAAAATAAGTTGTTCACTCAGGTTTGGATGAAGTCAGCCTAAGCGTACCTCATTACTGAATCAATGCCACTCTCTGAGGACTGTTACTGAGTGCCCTTAATCAACACAACATATAAGCAATAAAGTCTTCCTGCAAACAAGGTAATGGCAAGTAAAAAGGATTACATTTATTGAGGATAACAAGAAAAAAAGCTTACCAAAAAACAAAAAGGACAAAGAAAATGAAAGAAGAGAAATTGTCTCTGCTACGTCCCTGGGTAAAATGCAAGAATAAATAACTAACTTCTACCTTGAGGAATTAACAATAATCTGAAGGGATTATGCAGAATTGAAGGGCAATTGTATAATATGACCACTTAGCAACAAGGGAATGTAGTGACAGATTAGAGCTGGCCATTGATCCTTTCCTCCTCTTTCCCCTTGAGTCCTCCCTTCTGTGGTTTAGCTTTGATATGGAGTCACATACAACTAATAATCTGTTTATTTGTGAGATCAAATGGTACTTTTGGTGCAGACACTGAGGGACCTCAAAAGTGGTACATAAGCTTTGGGACTGCATTCATTTTCAAAGTGTTTACCTTAATAATCCATAAAACACTTACCTCTTTCCATTGGCATGTCTTTCATGACACTCATTAACACTAAGGACTTTGTTCTCTCAGTAAAGATTCATACCTTTCCTTTGTGGTAGTCTTTTCTGACCAACAAATTAACAAGGATAAAAAAGGTACACTTTATAAAAGGAAAAGCTTCTGTTGTATATCTTTGTAGGGAGGATGATTATCACTACAGTGCCCAACCATACAGCTCAGCACTGGCTTCCGTTTTTCAGACATTATTCAGTCACACTGTTGGGAGATATTGGAGTGAACCCAGTGTATTTTATGAAAAAGGGCATGGGAATTAAGGTCAGAGGACCAGACTTTTAGCCCTTTTTTACTTTGTTCCTGCCCTTATTGGCAGCATAATCTTATGAAAATTTCTGAACCTTATCATCCTTATTTGTAAATGGCATTACTAATACTTACAATACCTCTGTCATGGCTATTGTGAATTTCAAATGTTTGTAAGATGCTTTGTAACAGTAAAGGGCTATGTGTGTGTGTGTGTATATATATATGTGTGTGTGTGTGTGTGTGTGTGTGTGTGTGTGTGTGTGTGTATGTTACCATGAGGGCATACTCTTTCTTGGTCCTTGGGGTCTATACTATGAGATCATTGTCTAGTTGTCTAGCTTGGACTCTGGGAATTAACTCCTCTTTGATGGTGTCTGACTCCACTCTACCTTAAAACAATACACAGAAATTAAAAAATTTCCTAAATAATAAGTTTGATTATATCATTACCTTCTCAAGAACTTTCCATGGATCCCTACTGCCTCCAGGATAAAATGAGACTCTCCTCAGTTTGGCACTTAATGACCTTTACAATCTAGTTCCAGCTTGCATTTCAAGACTTAGTTCATGTTACTCATCTCTGCGCACTTGACATTTCAGCAAAATTGCTTTCTTGCTTTATCCCAATGTGGCAGTCTATCTCTTACATTTTGTGTTTCTTACTTTCACTAGAATATACTCTGTACTCACTTTACTTAGATTCCTTACTTTCTTTCAAGGCTCAGGTCATTCGCACCTCCTACTAAATGAGAAGATTTTTTTCCCCCTGATTGATTAGCTGAGTGAGAGATCTATCTCTTTTCAAATTATTATAAATATGAAGTACTCCACTCCCTGCCTTATATTGCCCACCTCTTGCCTTACGCATATTCACTTGACAGTTTAGTCAAATCTGCGGACTAGAGGGTATACAAAAGTTATCTCTGACAGCTCTGTATTGATTATGATTGTTCAGGTGTTTGTACTATGTCATGAGGAAAATTCTTTAAACAAACTGCCGATTTGGACTCTTTGGATATACTGAAAGTATAAACTAGAGTCCATTCTGAACTCTGGGGGCTTCTCAGAGTTCTGTCCAGAAGAGTCACTGTGGAGGGATTGGGGTGGCAGAAGCTTTGTCACCCTCTTTTTCACATATGTCTATGATAGCCATAATCTATATCAGCAGTCCTGTGCCTGGGATAGGGCTGCTTCTCCACTCTTGTGTTTCCTGTCCCAGCTAGGTAACTCAGCTACAATTTAAGTATTGATGAGTCCAAGGCACCTTGTGGATTTTAGAATATCTTGAAACTTCCAGGAGGCTAGGAAGGCAGGGGTGCAGTGTCCGCTGAAGGGATTCATTGTTTTTGCAAAAGTAGAAGCCTGGCGCCAAGGGATATATTAGTGAGAGAAAGAGAGCGAGAGTAAGAGAGAGAGAGAGACAGAGAGAGAGAGAGAGAGAGAGAGAGAGAGAGAGAGAGAGAGAGAGAGAGAGAGAGAGAGAGAGATTTGAATCATGCCTTGTATCACACTTTGAGCTTCACTGGACTCTCTACTCAATCGTAGTAAAATGTGAACTGGGTAATTAGTCATCTTTTGAAAAAAAAAAAACTAAAACAACAAGGCTAGACTATTAGCCTTTCAGCTGCTTATACAAGTATTGATAAGGTCCTGGATTCTGTTCTAATCATTCTATGATTCTTTATTGATCAACAGTCTCTTCTGTATATGAAGAAATTACCTATTCCATATCTGATCCATATCACAAATCAGATACTTCCTTTAAAAAAAATTCTCCCCATATTTGTGGGAAAAACCCTAGGCAGAATGGATAAAAAGAGTATACAAATGTGTGAATTTGTGAGTTTATTTGTCCTCTTGAGAAGTCAGAAAATTACTTTGAACAAAGAACCCAGGGCAATTTGTAATGATGATAAAGGATAAGATTAGCCCAAAGTCCCAGTCCCTATGGCTTTATCTATGTGGTACCTCACTAGGGATATATTTAGCTAATTATCTGTAAGCTAAACTCATTAGAACAATGCAAACTCCAAGAGAGCAGTATTATTCCTAGGAAGCAGCTCAATGTTTTGCATACAAAAGGAGCATAATAAATATTTGTTGATAGTTATGGTTGAATTGTGCTTAAATATTGTGCTTTCAAAATCCATTAGTAAAATTTAGTCCCAAGATGACCAAGGTTATGATATCTAGACTAATGTTATTTTAGCACAAGTCTATCAAAATTACTTCATGATTATTGATGAAGATTTAGATAAGAATAGATCCATATACTGTTTAATGCCTTATTTTTGTTTAGTGCTTTGAAATGTATACAACATAATCTTATTTGGTATATGAGGCTTTAACATTTACACAATGATTTCTCTCTGTGTAAGGTGACTCTGTGAAGCAAACCCTATTTTACAGAGAAGAAAGCAAAGGTTCTTAAATACAAAGCAACTTTCTAGTGGCCACAATCAATTACTACAAGCTAAGTTTCAGGATTCAATCCAGGTCTCCTGACCCCAAATTCTGGATTGTTTTTCTGATGTACCAAGATGCCTCTTTATAGCAAGGCAGGTATTATTCATTTGATTTTAAAACTGGAGAAACTAAGGCTCATTTAAGTGATTTGCATTTTAAGAAAGTTAATGATTAAACAAACAATAGCAAAAACCTTATTTAGACTAAGCTGTGGCATGTTACCAATTGATGATTTGTGCTTGTAAAGTTCCTTAAAAGATTTTATCAAAGATATATGCAAATAGAAAAGGAGGCCAACCAGTCATATTTAATGAAAGAAAGATAGCAGTTGGACAATAGGAGTACTGCTGTCACCCCTGGGGGTACTTATGGAACTTGAACTCATGCCAGTCCTCCAAGAGAGGTGTCAGTTTTGCTGCCCACAAGAAGGGAAGGGGAAGGGGAAGGTAAAACTCTCAACTCTGTCCCAAACCAGATTAAAATGTGATTAAGAAATGTTTAACAAAATGAATAAAAAATACAGTATAACATAGATAGTGTTGGTTTCCTGTTAGTTCTAAGTCAATATACAGATCATAATGATCAATTTCCATCCATTTCTAAATCACAAAGTAACTTTAATAGAAAGAATAGTGCTAAAATAACATTGGCCTTAAGATCATAGTCTAGGTTACCTTGGGACTAAATTTTAGTAATTAATTTTCAAAATATAATATTAATGGAGCAAAATTCAACCATCTCTATACAATAAGCATTTATTAAATAACTGCCCTCTACAGAACACTTTGCTAAGCCCTAAGGATAGTACCCACTGTCATGGAGTTTGCATTTTACTGGGGAAACCTGAAACATAACTTAAGTTTATACCTAACATGATGACTAGTACAACACCACACAGTTAAGAAGATAGTGATATGGGCTAATCTCATTCTTTACCTACCATTACAGGTTGCCCTGAGTTCATTGTTCAAAGTCATCACCTGACTTCCCAATATGAAAACCAGACTCCCTAGTTCCCATATTCATAGGCTTTTCTTCATTTCATGTGCTCCAGGAAAAATGCTCCTCATATGATTGCTAAAGCCCTATATGGAGTAGTATGAGCTCTAAGGCATTATGCTCCAAACTTTTGTTGAATATCATTCCATTGATTTATTTTTATTTATAAATCATATGCATGTTCCATTACACTAACAATTGTGTGTATTAGGGATTTAAACACACAAACTTCTGAGGAAACTTCTGCTAAGAATGCAAGTCAGTACTTTCTCCTTAGTTTTATTTCTTAGAATTGTCTATAGCAGCAGGGCTAAACTCAAATAGAAACAGAAACCTACTAATCTGTATATATGGACAACTGTGCACCACATATGGATTTAGTTTTAAAATGTAATGTTATCTATGTTTTATTATGTTTTCTATTTAGTTTGTTCTGTATTTCCCAATTATATTTTAATCCACCTCCAGCCTTGGATTTCATGTGTAGAGTTGTGTATTCAATCAATAAATGTTTATTAAATGAATCCTTCATGATAGGCATTGTTTTAAATACTGAGGAAGCAAAGAAAGGTATAGAATGTCCCCTGATCTCAAGGAGCTTGCAGTTTATTGGGAAAATAATCTACAAAAAAATTATGTACATGATAAATTGAGGATAAGAGACACTACTATTAAATAAGATTAGAAGAGGCTTTTTGTAAAAGATGAAATTTTAGCTTGGACTTGAAAAAATACAAGTAAACCAGTAGGTAGAGATGAAAAAGTATACAATTCTAGTTAAAGGCGATAAAGACAACTCCCTTTAAAGACAAAGTCCAGCTGAGCAGTGCAACAGCTTGGAAGCAGAAAATCAAGAGAGTTGACAGTAGTTAGGTTACTTCAGCTAAGATATGGTACTTGGTGAAGTGTTAGTGAATCATAGAGAGGATCAACTCAGCCTAGCAGTAGAAACATCATTCAACAAAAAGCTTACATATATCAAGAAACTTTTCAGGCAGCTAGGTGGCATAGTAGATAGAGCTCTGGCCTTGGAGTCAGGAGGACATGAGTTCAAATCCAATCTCAGACACATGACGCTTAATAGCTGTGTGACCCTGGGCAAGTCACTCAACCCCGATTGTCTCACCAAAAAGCAAAAAAAAAAAAAGGAAACTTTTATGGACAATTACTCAGAAGAATGAGGTCACTGATGTTTAAGGTTCAGAGTTCTGATGTAGCCTGAGTGCACAAGTTTTCCTTACATGTGTACCTCCTTTTCAGGTTTCTGAGTATGTACCAATTCTCCTCTGAAAGATACTCAGTGCATTAGTGGGAAAATGTGACCCAGGTTTATGAGGGTATTAAGATGTATTGATTATTCCTGAATTTTCCTCTTAAGTAAATGGTTATGTTTAAAACTTAATGATCTCACTCTCAATAATTTTATTTGATATAGTTCTGGAAATGCTAGTAACAGCAATAAGACAAGAGAGAGAAATTAAAGGCATAAAGATAGGTAAAAAGGAAATAAAACTGTCCTTCTTGCTGATATGACATACTTAGAAAATTCAAGGAATCAGCAAAAATACCAATTGAGATAATTTACAGCATCAGCATTTTTGCAAGCTACAAAATAACTTCTTAAAAATCTACTGCATTTCTATACAACAACAAAATCCAGGAAGCAAAAATGAAAAATGAAATCTCATCTAAAATAATTCTAAAATGTGTAAAACATCTGGGGATCAATCTGCCAAGGCAAATAAAAGATTTGCATGGATTCAATTACCAAGCTCTCCTTCAAGAAATTAAAAAAAAAAGACAACTTATATAGCTAAGGGATTTATCGGTGCTCATGACTGGACCATGCCAATATAATAAAGGTAACAATACTACTAAAGTTAATTTACACCTTTAATGCTATACTGCTCAAATTATCAAGAGAATGCTTTACAGAAATTAATAAAATAATAACCAAATTCATTTGGAAATCTAGAATATGAAGGGAAATTATGGAAAAAAATAGGAATAAAGTGGTGAAAACATTTCAAGACCTGAAGCTATATTATGAAACAGTAGTCATCAAAACAATCTTGTATTGTTTAAAAATGGAGATTATACAGCAATGGAACAGGTTAGACAAGGGAGAAACAATGGAACTCAATATACAATGCTTGAGAAAATTGAAAAGTGAATTACCAAGGAAAAAATTTATTTGATGAACATTTCTGGGAAAACTGTAAAGTAGTCTGGTAGAAATTAGGCATCCTGCCTAAATCAACACCCTGTACCATATTCCAAAATGCATTGTAAATGGCTATACTCTCTTGATATTAAATGTCATACTATTATTTTTAATTAGAAGAGGAGATCATATACTTCTCACAGCTGTGGAGATGTATTCTGAAGCAATCAAGAGAGAAAGGTAAGTACAAGAGATAAAATGTGTGCATGTATCTTTGATTAGATGACATTTAAATACTTTTGCCCAGAGAAAATTAGAGAAGACAATTATCAGACAAGAAGGGAAGCAGTCAAACTGAAAAAAATAAAATGTCCATCAATGAGGGAATGTATAAACAAATTGTGGTATATCAACTCAATGGAATATTATTACTGTGGTGTAAAAGTGATGTATATGATGGATACAGAGAAACACGGAATAATTCCATAAACTGATACAGAGTGAGGTAGAGACAAAAAATTATACACAATAATTCCAATAATATACACATGTTAAAAAAAAGAAAGAAAAAAATAAATATAACAAAATTGTAAAGATCAACATGATATGAAAGAAAGGATATGAGAAGATATTCCCAACCTATCCTTTCATGGAAATAGGATGTCTTCAGGTGTTACACATTGCACATATTTTCTGACTTTTTGAATGTATTGATTTATTATACATTTTTTCCCTTTTTTTTGTTTTTGGTCTCTAAAAATAGTACATGTTACAAGACATTGTCTCTAGGAGTGGAAGGAGGAAGGATACTAGGGAAAAACTATGATGATTAAAAATATACAGAAATCTAATAAAAACTTAAAAAAAGGAAAACTAACAGTGTCATCATTATGACTGGTGGAAACACAAATATGTGGGGGAATTGGTTAAGAGTTTTAATGGTGAGTAAGGAGAAAGTTTTATTTACACAAAAATTATGATGGGACAGCTAGGTGGCACAGTGGATAGAAAACCAGCCCTGGAGTCAGGAGCACTTGAGTTCAAACTCAGCCTCAGATCCTTGACACTTACTAGCTGTGTGACCCTGGGTCAGTCACTTAATCCCATTTGTCTCACAAAAAATAAATAAACAAATTAAATCAAATAAATTATGCCTAAGCCCCTGAGAGAGGTTGAGAGTAGTTATATAGTGGTAGCCTTTCTCTGGGAACTCAGGCCTACTACTATGAGGATAGTTTGGGGTAAGTAAACCACTGTATAACAGAGAGTGTGGGTGACATGACAGAAGTGCCTCACAGATGAGTTACATATGTATGTTTATTGGTTTATAAACTCTATTATGTGTATGAAAGGCAGCATGGCATGGTGAATAGAGACCTTCAAATTATGGCATACCATACTTAGTTCAAGTCCCAGCTCTAACACAAGCTGACTATGGTTAACAAGCAATGAGCAAATCATTAAACCTCTCAGTGCTTAGGACAACTCATTAAGCTAATATATTGTAGAGAAGGTACCTACAGAGATTGAAGGAGTTTAATTTCCTCATCTTGATGTCTCTTATACTTGTGAAATCACAGGTCCAATCCCTATTTTTCTTCCTATACATGTACTATGTAACTACTATAAATGACTACATGACCTTAAATTCAGCTGATTCTAGGACTTCATTTTGTTGGCTATTATAACTGGAAAAAAATACAGTAAAAAAACAAATAGATCTAAATGAAAGAAGTTCATTATTGCTTGTGCTTACTAAATTATGAGCTCTTTTTTCAATTATATTTATCAGTTTTTACAAAGTTTTTGTTTTTTGTTTTTTACTGAAATTAGGCTTATAAATTTCTTTCTTCTGTTAATCAGTTGTTTTTGCCAAATATTGGAATGTATTGCATTTTTATACTTTTAACAAATGAGTCAAAAATCTAGTCAAACTGTTCCCTTGAAAGACATTTAAATAGTTTAGTAAATGCTTTTTCCTGTTTTTTGTTTTTGTTTTTTTGGTGTGTGTGTGTGTGTGTGTGTGTGTTCAGAATTTTATGGGTGATGTACACATCAATTTTGACCAAAAAATATTCTGGTGGAAATATTTTGAAACATCAAATTTCAAAACACAATCTTTATAGCACAAACTTATTTTGAAAAGAAGTACCTTTGTTGTTGTTCAGTTGTTTTTCAATTATTTCTGACTCTTCATGACTCCATTTGGGGTTTTCTTGGTAAAGATACAAGAATGGTTTGCCATTTCTTCTCTCACTCATTTTACAGATGAGGAAACTGAGGCAAACAGGTTTAAGTGACTTGTCCAGAGTCACACAGCTATTAAGTATCTGAGGCCACATTTGAAATCATGAAGATGAGTCTTCTTGATTCCGTGCAGGAACTCTATCCATTGTGCTACCTAGCTGCCCCAGCAACTTTCTCACTAAATGTTAAAATATTACTTTTACTTTGAAGGGGAAAAGTATTGTGTTTCTTTTTTTTTTAAAGTATCTACTTGGTAGCAAGTATTTGTGTGTTTATTTTTTCACATCTTCTGGGTACTACGGATAGCCACTTGGCAACATCAAAAAGTTCAGTAGATTTGGAGCTTCTGTCTTTTTATAAAAGAAAAAAATGTGTATCTTATCTTTAAATTTGAAATTTATTTTGAACACTTTGTCAAGTGAATTTCGGTGTGTTACAAGAGTTTTATGCTCACTTCCCATCTTATCAAATTGACAAACTATTGCTTTCACAATGAATACTCAGTAAAATGAATGAGTAAAAATTTTTCTCTTAAAAAAATTCCTTGTGTGTGTCCTGGAATAGGTCAAAATTGTAATGATAATAATTTGTCAGTAAATACACTTAGTCAAGCTGTTTACTTCAATACTGAAGTATCGCTTCCTCCCATAGAAAATGCTACTAGAGAGTAGAGTAGGCAAATCTCAGATTCCAGTCGCTGCTCCAGAATCCAGAATCTAATTGAAGAGATCCATTGGTATTGAAACATGACCTGAAAAGTAATATGTACATACCCTGGTGTAGTTGGATATTTTTAAGTAGCTGCTTCAGGACTCCAGGTTACATATGACTCCTGGAAAAAAAAAAAAAGACATGCTAGGAATTCATATAGCAATTTGGCTTAGTGGCAAGATTGAATGGAGCAGAGCAGTATTGAGTGATAATGGGTGAGGGAAATGGAAGGGTTGTGTTAGAGATATATCTCATGATTGGTTATTGTGATGAGGGTAGGATATGGCTTTTATTCAGATTGGTGACATAACCCCATGGATCGCGTCATGCTTTCTTTAGGGCACTTGCAGGCCATATTGTAGACCAGTGCTCTAAAGAGCACTGGTAAAACAACAATAATGATTCCATACAAAGAGAAGATTTAGACAGATTATGATTGACATTAGTGGAGAGAACCCCTATATAGATAAGATAATGGCCTCATCAAAGTGGTTAGAAGTCATACAATTAGTAAGTGGCATACTAGGTTAAGAATTTGTCCTTTGTTATTCCTAATTTTGTGTATTTTCCACTAAATCATATTTCTAAAATATAAAATGATGACATAAAAAACAGAAAATTAGGATGCCATATTGGATAGAGAGCTGGCTTCAGACTCAGGAAGACCTGGGTTTAAGTTCCACTTTTGAAACATACTCATTGTATAATACTAGACAAGTTTCACAATTTTTCAGTGCCTCAGATATGAGACTAGGTGGCATAGGCAATAGAACCCTGGGCCTGGAGTCAGAAAGACCTGAGCTCAAATCCAACCTCAGACATTTAGAGGCTGTGTGACCTTGGACAAGAATCTGTGTCATGAAGTTGTTGTCAAAATCAAATCAGAAAAATATTTATAAGATGCTTACAAGAGTGCCTGCATAGTAGACACTATACAAATACTTGTTCCTTCCCCATACCCATTCTAATTCTAGAAGACTAAAAATTTCAGAGCAGTTGATGATCTACATCATGGAAAGAATTTACTCCTGAGTAGCTACACTAATGAAATCACAGGTCCTTACCAATCGAACTTCTGTGCAACCTTCTAGATCATTGGTCTGACCATTTCATTTACTTGCTCCCTAAGATCCAAGGGGGTTCTCTTGCTTCTGGGATCAAGTACACATTCTGGTTCCAGCCTTCCTTTCCATGCTTCTTGCACGTGTTCCAGTGAAATTGGCATATACTCACTGTTCCCCATATGTAACTTTCTCCCAATTATGATGGTGGAGCTGACTCTCTAAGTCTTTCAACTGGCTGTCCTCCTCACTTAAAATACACACTGTCTTCACGTTTGCCTCCCTGAGTCCCAGAGATTTGTTTAAAGCTCAACTCAAATACCTCTTTGCTTGCTGAAAGTCAATCCTGATTTTTTGTACCCACCTTTCTGCCATTCCCCATTTACCAGTGTACCCTTCCCTCGAAATTACTTTGATTCTATTTAGTACTTAATTTTCTGTGTATATATTGTTTTCTTCACTAGAATGCAAGCTCCTTTAAAGAAGAAACTTTTTTTTTTCTTCTTTGTGTCCCCAACCCATAGCACCATGCCTGGCACATAGTAGGTGCTGTATAAATGATGCCACATACATACATACATATATACACACTTATTTTCTACCTAGACTTGTGATTTCATTGGTGAAATCTATCAATGTTATATCTATCTATACATTTCATTGATGACATTTGCTATCTCTGTTTTTATTTTTTGAAGTTCCTTGTTGGTTAAGTGTTGCAACATCATACACACACACACAGACATACAATCATTCATTTTCTCTCTATACATATGTGTATGCATATATACACACAAACATATAAACAAATATACATACACATATACTTATACATGTGTGTATGTATGTATGTGAGTGTATTATGCATTGTTAATATAAATAGTATGGAGGCAAAATAGATATAGAAATAAAAGGCAAGCTATTTCTGAACCTAAGCTATGATTATACAAACTGCACTAGAGGCTCTTCAGTTACTATGGACAGTCCTCTCATTCACGAATATTTTTGGCAACAAAATACTCCTTGGTGAAATGCTGTCAGCTATCAAATTGTTGGACAAGATGATGGCTAAACTTCTACTTCTAGTGAACACCAAATGGCAGACAATGCCAGTGCTGCAGGAGGAGCAGGAGGCCCTGGGGGCCACGGAGTCAGAAGCCAAGGTAGCTTCCTCAGTGGCTTTGGCAGCAGGGGCCGAGGTTGAAGTCAGGGCTGTGGTAGAGGCCATGGCCATGGCTGTGGGGTCTGGGGAGGAAAGGCCGAAGACAAGAAGTGGGTTCCTGTCACTAAGCTGGGCTCGGCAAGGGCACGAAGATCTGATTTGGAAGAGGTCTATCTTTTCTCCCTTCCTATCAAGGAGTCTGAGATCATAGATTTCTTCCTGGATCTTCATTGAAAGATGAGGTTCTGAAGACCATGCCTGTTCAGAAACAAACTAGAGCTGGACAATGTACCAGGTTCAAGGCTTTTGTGGCCATTGGTGACTACAATGGCCATGTTTGCTTGTGTATCAACTGCTCCAAGGAAGTGGCCACAGCTATTTGTTGTGCTATCATTCTGGCCAAGCTGTCCATTGTTCCTGTGAGATGTGGCTACTGAAGAAACAATACTGGCAAGCCTCACACAGTGCCCTGCAAGGTCAGTGGGTGTTGTGGATCGGTTCTGGTGTGCCTGAACCCCACCCCTAGAGGTACTGGCATTGTCTCAGATCCTTGTGCCTAAGAAGCTCCTGATGATGGCAGGAACTGATGAATGTTACACATCTGCAAGGTGCTGTACTGCTACTCTGGGTAACTTTGCTAAAGCTACCTTTGATGCCATCTCTAAAACATACAGCTATCTAACCCCAGACCTGTGGAAGGAGACTGTGTCCACTAAGTCTCCCTATCAGGAATTCACCAGCCATCTTGTGAAGACTCATACTCGCATGCCTGTCCAGAGGACCCAGGCAGATGCTGTGGCAAGCACATAGATTTTTTTTATATAAACAAATAAATTGAATTACACCTACTTAAAAAAACAAAGATGACTGCAAAAGAATCTTCCCATCAAAAATTGTTAATCTGAGTTTCCATTCACTACCTTGTTTGGAGGCCTATCATTTGTGCCAAACCAGTTTAGTTCAAGAGAGCAATTGATAAGATAAAAGGACTCAACATATTCTCTTAAGTGAAAAGAACTTAGAACCTTTATTTGTGAATACAAGAAGTACGTGCTATTCTGTTATTTTCAGAAGAGGTCCTGAGTTTAATTTGAAAGAATTGACATATGAGAATATATTTCTTTACAGAACAGATGCCTATAATACTCTTCTACTAGATCTATTCTCAGAAATTTGCATTTTACATATCTGACTGCACACATACTGCATAAATTGCCAGGTGCTGAGATACTTTTTATATTCATCTTCATGGTGTTTCCTAACATTTTAGGCTAATGTAATATGCTTGTTTTCTGCCCAGCACTGTACTTAAATGTTTACTTTATCTGATGCTGGTTGGAATCCATTGCATTGCAACACACAGGCTTTCAAAATCAAATACATAGATTTCCACTTGTCCATTTCTCATATCCACTCTCCATTGCACTCCTGGTTTTTTTTGTATTACATTGCATTGGCATGCTGCAAGGAAAAGACCGTTTATAGTGTATTTGATTACACAGTTAGACATAACAGTTTAGCACAATATGTTGTAATCAGGACTACTCAGAAAAGCAATTTAGCCCTGATCTTGTCAAATTATGCGTGTACTGAATGTATAACTTTTCCTCAGTAAAAGAAGCTATTTAGTGGCAGTAGTGAGCATGATAAAACACTATTGTTATTTGTTGCTATTATTTTGCTTTAACAGGGAGGAGAAATTAGTTGGGCTACCATAAAACTATTTTTTTTAATGCTCTTCTTCAGATGAAGAGATTTCAAGGAGGTGGGTCATCGAAGATCAATTTGTCAATAGTTAGGCAAGGGACAATTAGATAGAAGCAACCATAAATAGGTGAAAGAGAAGTGGAAAAAAAGTCTAGTTGAGAGAAAAAAAGGAAAAGGTGAAGAGAGGAGGGACAGTGCAGAGTTTTGTTTAACTAGGGATATCAATCATAGTTTTGTCTCAGGGCATTAAAGTGTATAATTTAGTAAAATATGATTTTTGAAAATTGCGAACTTTTAAATTTGTTACATTTACATGTCAAAAGCACTCCATTAACAATGGAGTTAATCATAAACAATTAAGCAAAATAGGCAGCTAACAGCTGGCACATTTCCTTCTTAAGTGATCCAACCTCAGAGGAAATCCTCCATGATCCAATCCTACTATGTTCCAAGCCCCATATAGCAGAATCCCAAGAAGTGTCCACAGTGTCCTATTGTATTTTTCTCTTATAGAGTTCAGTGTCAACTTTCAATCCATTGGGTGGTGGGTATTCCATGGGATCTCCTTTGGGGAAAGGAATGCTGTCTTGTACTCTATTTCCATGGACCCATTATCCTGTTGTTGTTGTAGTTGTTTGTTCTTGAAAAGAACCATGACATCAGGAAGATGATGCCATGACTTGCAAGTGAATTGGCTTTAAGTGAAAAAAAAAACAGTAGTAGATTTTTAAACACACCTTTTTTTGTTCACCTTGTCCACTACTCCTGAATCTGTGGATTGCATTTTTTTAATTTGATGAATGCAATAGATAGCCCTAATAATAATAACTCACAGATATATAACATTTTAAGGATTATAAAACATTTTCCCCACAGCCATGCTGTGAGGTAGGATATTGTTGTTGTTTGTCCTTCTCAGAAAGGACCAGGACCTCAGAAAGATGATGTCTGACATGCAAGTTAATTGTATTTAAACGAGGGAGGGCTGTGGGAAGGGGAGGGGAAAGGGAATAGGAAAAGGAAGAGGGAACTGAAGGAGGAAGGGCTCAACTGAATTTGTCTTAATTTCTTTCTATATAAGAATTTACAATTTGAATTATACATTTGATTTGAGGGTATTACTTATTAACCAACCAACTTATAAACTATACCCAGATATATATAATATACAATTTTTTTTTTGTCCTGGGTGACATTGTGTGGACCAGAGAGTAAGGGAGAGAGACAGGTGGTGGGAGAAGTCCTATATCCTTTATTGACTAAATATTCTAATTTTTTTTTTTGGCTAGGCAATGGGGTTAAGTGACTTGCTGAGGGTCACACAGCTATCAAGTGTTAAGTGTCTGAGACCGGATTTGAATTCACGTCCTTCTGACTCCAGGGCCACCCTTATCCACTGTGCCACCCTTTTCACTTTTTTAAAATATTCTAATTTTTAAAGGGCTGACTCAACTTACCCTTCAACTAAGGTCTATCTTTTTTTTTGGTTTTTGTTTTATTTTGTACTGTTTTTCTTTTTCTTTCTTTCTTTTTTTTTTTGCTAGTCATTCTGCAAGCACCAGGATCCTTTTTATGATCCTGGGGCTCAATTGGTTTTCATGACTTCTATTTCATCCCTATTATTAATAACTGGACCTAATTTTGAAAGATGTCTTTCCTTCCTTTCTCTTCACTTTTGTATTCATAGAGTAGAATGTACAATACCACTAGTGGATGTCAGAAATCAGACTTAGAATGGTTTCCTTTTGCTGTTTGCAGAATGAAAGTTCCTTAAAGGCAGAGAATGTTGAATGATTGACTTTGTATTCCCATTCCCTACCTAGCACAAGCCCTGGGACATAATGGGTCCTTAGAAAATATTTATCGTCACCTATAAAATGGGGATAATAATATCCCCTTAATTAATAAAGCTGCTAGGAATATATATTAGTACCATGATATGAAAGGTTTCTAATTGAAAAACACACACACACATATTATGAATCACTATTGTTATTTATTATTATTATTATTATTATTATTACCAACAACCCCCATATTTATTTTTGCTGATTGATCCATTTTTAAAAGAATATTGAATGTATGATCTGCTAGGCTTAGTCTATGTTTGGCAGGCAGCTTATTTTGTCTACTGACATTGTGTTGCTTGCTTATGCCTGGGGCAAGGTGGCTTTCCAGTCTTTGACAAATGTCCCAAATTATGAGAGGCATTTACTGGTAAATGGCCAAGCCCACAATCCCATACCACTGGATTAGGGATACTCTGGAAGCTGTGGAGGAACACTTCATTCACTGAGGCATCTAATTATCTCTCTCTCTCTCTCTCTCTCATTAATTTAAATTAAAGTATATTTACAACTTTAATTTACATGAATCATTGTTATCTACTTTCCATCCTTGTCCATCAATTGAAAACTACTTCTCAATAATTAAAAAAAATTAAGCAAGAAAAATGACTATGTATGACTATGTTCTTCCTTCATGGACTTTCACCTTTCTAATGGGAAGACAGAGAAAACTTTCCTCATGTTTTCCAGGGGAAAAAATGGCCAACACAGTTGTTCCTATTGACATTATTTTCATGTACATCATTGTTGTCATAGCATATTTTTTTTCTCCAAGATTTGTAGGTCAATCTCCTTTAATGAATAAAAGAGTATTTATAACTCCACCACTAAGTAGATGAAAAATGCCTTGTTTCTCTACTTAAACCATTATTGCCTGAATGTCAATAAACAGACTTAGTACTGCTGTATCTAAAAGAGTTTGTAATTGCCATTTTCATCCTTAATGTTAGATCCTGTGTGTGTACTTTCTATCTTCATAATGTTAAAATAATCAAATCAGGAACCTTAATGACTTTCATTCATTCATTCAAGAAATAGTTATTAAATACATTGTGAAAAGGCTTGGATATTCACAGGGGTAGCACATATGGGATTTAATGACTGAGTGTTCTTAAGATATTTCACAGTTGAACCAAATATATGTAAGCTATATATACTTTTTTAGCTTAAAAAAACACCAAAGATTTTTCATTTGATATCTCAGTGAAACAATTTCTATTAGGATGCCTTTTCTAAAATTGGCTTCTTAGTAGTCAATACAGACCTACTGATCTAACTCAATTCAACATATATCATTGTGTGTCTACTATGGGTGAGACAATGTTAAATTTAAACCACCGTCATGAACCTCACCACCGGAGTGAAAATAGCTGCTACCTTATCTCTAAAAATGAATAGATTATTGCATATTCTTAAGTATCTACCATCTGATTTATGCGTTCAGTCCTAAAGATACATGGGTACTTCATATTGTCCTAGAATGATTGCAAATCATTTAAAGATTAATTCATACTTGCTTTCAGCAGAGAAACATAATCATTTTATTTTATTTTATTTTATTTTATTTTTTCATGAAGATCTCAAATTAATCCTACTTATATAGGGCTTACTCTCTTTAGAAGAAAGACTGAGTCATTGTTCTGGTCTATAATTCCATAAATTGTACTATTCTTCCTCACAACTAGGCTCCCAGTATGTAAGCTATTTTCTAAAGGCACGTTGGGCCTTTTTAAAAGCTGCATTAACTATTTCAGATGACAAGGGCACCATTTAGCGTACCGAGGTTATAATTTACCAGTGGCCTGAAAGAATTAATGAAGCTTTCAAAAGCTCATGTCATTCTCTGGAATATGCACTATACAAATCTTTCATATAAATGAAAACACCAGCTAAAGATGTAGTCTGTCTAAATGGGTTGGGTTACCAAATGCCAGTGATGAGAAGAAATTTGGTGAGAAAATCAGTCTACTCTCAGGAATATTTTTTTTTAAATAAGAAGAAATATATACATCTATTTCAAGAAAATGTATGTTACATACATAGGAAATGGATGACTAAAATAATTCAAGTAATTTCATATCATATAAGTGAAAATCAGTCTCATTAATTCACTGTTACCATTTTGTCTCCTTGTATATATGTTTGTACATGTGAGTGGGTACCTGCATAGGAGAGGCTTCTATGCAACTTATATTCTTAGAAATCTGCCTGATACACTTGACCTGAGGGCATACAATCAGTAAGTATCCCAGGCAAAATTTGAATCTAGGTCTTTTTAAGTCAGACCAAGTTCAATTTTCTATCAATTGTCATGCTGCTTCATATATACCTACATGAAGAGAGAGAGAGGCAGACAGAGACAAACAAGAGACAGAGATAGAGAACTATGAAGTAAATATGTGTATATACACACAAATAATTCTCTGTGTATATTTACATGCTTGAATGTAGATAAAATCACAAGAAAGTCCTAAAGATAATTGATTGAAGCCAATTTTTAAAAATGATACTTACTGAAGAGTTCAATGCGTTACAATTATTACAGATGCAGCCTCAAAGTGTTGAAGTCAGCTTTCATCCATTAACCTGTCATTGTTTATATAAGTACCAAATGACCAACTTTTGTCTTGACAAATTTGGATGAAAGAGATGAGATGTTGTTCATAGTAATATCTCCTGACAATTCTCCATCATATTTACATTTCATTAGACCTATTCATACCCATCATTACCTAGGTAAGAAAAGCCTGCACCTCATAATTGAGTTATGAAGTTTGAATTTGTATGCAGGGTATCTGGGTAAGAATTAAATCTTTAACAACCATGACCTCTACAACCCTCAGAAAGTTACTTTTATACTGCCCTGTTTTCCTTACTGTAAGATGAGGAAATTCAGCTAAATGCTCCCTAAGGTATCTATCAGTTATTATAATCTGTGATTCTATGTCTACTGTAATTGTTTTGGCAAATTCTATGGAATAGAGATAAGTACACAAGAACATTTTAATTGCCACACCCTGAAGCTTTTCCTCTGGAGATAATATGAACAAGGTACCAATACATTCTAAGATAAAATAGGAAAATTATTAGGCCATTCCATTTTGTTCCCTAAGTCTTACATCAAGCAGTTGTTTTAAGATTGCCTAAGGACAGACTAGCCAGATAGAGAGATAGATAGAAAAGTAAACAAGTAAATACGTAAGTGAATGAACAAATAAGTAAAGAACCAAACATATTAAAAACAAACAAATAAATAAATACATAAACAAATGAATAAGCAAAGGAAGACAGGAATGCAGTCAGGCAGGAGGGAAGGAAGAAAAGAGAGAAAGGAGGGAGGGAAGGAGGGAAGGGAGAAAGGAGGGGAGGAGAGAAGAAAGAAAAGAGGGAGAAAAGGATGTGTTCTATTTCACCTCCTAGTAAATTAGGAAAAAGAAAAAGGAAATGAAGAGTGGAATAGATGAGGTTAGTGTGGAAGAAAGCATGTGAACACATTTGAAAGGCATGTTTTTGTTTTCCTTTTTTAAAATAAAGATGCTACTTCGTGAGCTAATGTATCTTTTTATTGTTCTATAGACAAAAAGTTGGAATGTAATGAAATATCCATAGTCAATCTAAACCATTATAGCAAGATTTTACTTAAGCCCTAAATGTGCAAAATAAACAAAAATCCACTCATATCCACCTTTTCTCATACATACATGTGTTTCAAAATAATAAGTAATTGTGAATTAAGATTCCATGCATATATTGAACATCATGTACAATATGAATTTCTTTCTCCATAGGGAATGATATATGGACATTCAGTTTAGCCAGATGTCCAAGCA
Organism: Phascolarctos cinereus; assembly: GCF_003287225.1. Classification (NCBI taxonomy): domain Eukaryota; kingdom Metazoa; phylum Chordata; class Mammalia; order Diprotodontia; family Phascolarctidae; genus Phascolarctos; species Phascolarctos cinereus. Next base: position 435,729,679 of record NW_027555847.1, on the reverse strand, counting down.
GTTCCATCACACATCTTCTGCCTTCTCTCCCCTCATCAATTAGCCATGCTAATTCAACCCTGTGGTTGAATAGATTGAATTACCCAGTTAATCTGAAACTATTTAAAGGTATCAACACACTACTAAAGTACATCCTGAACCAGATTAAAATTTAGTTCCTATCTGATTTTAATATGCTGATGCATAAAATTTAAAAAAAAATAAATGTATAACCATCTATGTTTTTCTGTCATTATGCAGCTGACAGGGATCCTTACATATGCTTTAGTATCTACCATTTCTATTTGACTTTAACACTACTGGTTTAGAGGTAATTTTGCTATTTAGACCACTAAATGTATTATGGGACGTGGGTTTGGCAAATTAAATTTTATTTTTTAGAAAGTACAAGATGGAGAGGCATGTCTAGTGAGATGTTTGTCTGGGAAAAAAGAAAAAAAAACTAACAACCAAACCAATGTGACTTCAGTCAAACCACTTCACTTCTCTTATCCTCAATTTCTTCATATGTTAGATAAAGAGTTGGACAAGATGAGTTCCAAAGTCCCCTCAAGATCTAAATCTATGATTATATGAACATGATACATTTATTGAAGCATTTGAAGTGATGTCATGTCAAAGAGGATTTAGAATTGTTCTGTTGGGCCTCAGAAAGCAGAATGAGGAGCCATAAGTTGAAGTTGCTAAGAGGCAAATTTAGGCAGCATGTAATAAGGAGGGGGAAACTACTTAGCAATGAGTTCTATCCTGAATTAGAATGAGCTATCTTGAGAAGTAGTGGGTTCCTTCTCATTTGTCAGTAATGTTTGAGAGGAAATGCCTTCTGAGGTAGACTTCTACTATTTGTAAGATGCTATAAATCAAACTCATGGATTTGTCTGAAAGCAAGTGTTCTAACATCCAACAAGTCTAACTAATCAGCTGTTCAAATGTCATGGAAATTAGGCACACCAAACCTAGGAAGAAAAAAAAAGGCCTACTGTTGACTATAAAACAATAAATGTGAGACTTAAAACATTACTGACCACATAAAATTCATTCACCCATTAACTCACAAGTGTAATTAGTTTTATCTCTAGTCTAAGGGAGCATATTTTCAAACATTTGAAATATACTGCAGTGACTGAGTAATCAAGATATCCCTCCTTTCCCACTCATTATTGCATAGATGCAGTAATTAAAGGGCTGTCAATGAGGCTCTTTTAGAATTAAATTTGCAAAGGTCTTTTTTTTTTTAAGATTGCTTCTAACTGAAAGCTGGAGTGCCATACTGAAGCTCATTCATGTTAAACCCAAGCAAAGAACTGTCAAAAAAAAATCCACTATATTGTCAATTGATGTTTTCTGAGGTGATCTCATCATTTTCATTATTTTGCCAAGATATGAAGCTCCAAACAATAATTTACTTTGAATAACAAAAAAAAGTCATATGGACATCAGATATGCCTGTAGTATTGTTGTTTTCCAAATATAGTAAAAGCTTAAAAAAAAAACTACCCATACCAAATTTCCCTGCCCTGATCATACAAAATAAGACATCTATTAGAGTTTTCTTTCTTTCTTCAGATAGATGAGCTGGTTTACATGGTAGGAACAAAGGAAATACCACTTTGCATTGAATAAGAAATATGAAAATCATTAACCTATTTCTCACAAATTATTCATTTTTGACGTTTCAAAATTGGGGAAACTATCATAGCTAGTATTATCATTTCATTACTTTATGGATGCTTGTTGTGGTGGGTTATTCTACTGTGAATACAGAAACAAGTCAATTCAAATTTATTTCAATATAAATTTTAAACATCTACTAGACACAAGCATTGTGCTAGACTCTGGGGACAGAAAAATAGATGCTAAACCATCCCTGTTCCCAAGGGATTTATATCCCACACTGAAAAAGACAGTTTGGTGGTTTCTTATGAACAATGATTTAATTTTTCACTTAGCAACCATTCTTATGTGTATTAACTTCTCTGACCATTGGATTGTGGATAAAATTGACTGATTAAGCCTATACATTAAACTTTTTGAGCTAGAGAAGTGTGTACTTGAGAACTTGGGATTATACTATACCATAGCCTCAGGCTATGACTAGGGGAGCTACATTGCATCAACTTCCAAAAATGTAAATTTCAGGTATAGTGTCATGTGGAATCATCATATTACTTTTGCTTTGAACCTAATAAAGTATGATATGAGAAGACATCTTTATGAATTTTTAAAACTGTATTTAATTAGCTGATTAAGATAATTACAGGAAGAAAAAAAATCACCTCTGACCCAGATTTTAGATATCCAATGTCCCCTTAAAGATTATCTCTTGCATGATTAAACAAGTGTTTGTTGGTCCCAATACATCATTAGCTGGTATACAATCAATCTGTTCACCTCAGTAACATATGTTTGTGGACATCTGTTTTATATGAGTATGTGTGCAGGGCTTAAGCGAAATACTGAGCCAAGTGATTGCTCAATGTATTTCATTAATGTAGCAAGTAATGTTATTCATGTTTCCCTTTAACTTTGCTTTCACTTGCATCATTTCTGTCTGATTTAGTTCTCTGAGTGATATAGCAACTTCATTAAAGAAAATCATTTGGAGTGAGGCAGTGTCATAACTATCTACATGCAAAGGCAAGACTTTAAGTCCTATGCTAATTGCCCCCGTTCACTGTCTTGACCATTGTCTGTGCCACTTCAGGGAGGCATAGGAAAGTATCAGAATTAGGGACAATACAGACCTCTAGATACTGCCCAGGAGAATGTGAGAGGGAGATAACAGGAAAGTTTATTCGAAAGGTTTTAGAAGGAGAAATAGGGACAGATCAGCTACTATTTGTTAACTCATTTAAACTCCTGAAAGGAGAGGTTCCTGACTTGGGACACCCTTAACAAGGTGGGGAAGAGAAAAATAAGGTTTCCTGCCACTTGGAGGGAGTCACTATACTGATAGCTACAAGAGTACTCCATGTCTCTAAACATTCCATCTGTATACAGTGGCCTGGGCATCTCTTGGTATTTAAGTGAGGCTGACAGAGAAGATTTGTTATTGGATTAGTCTCAATGAGAGTTATGGTGTGATGCCATATCCAACAGACTGTAAAGAAGAACCACCAAGGAAATACTTGGAAGATATCACACAAAACGAACATAATGAAAGACCACAAATGAAAAAAGGATTATAATGAAGAGGACAAATTAAAAAGGACAGATTCAAAAATTGAAGCTTGGGCATAAAAAAAAAATCTTATCAAATTGATTCTTTAGGATTTTAAGAATCAACATGGGTTGGGGGGGGTGTGCAATAGTGCAACATCAATAATTTAGTGATAAATACAAAAAAAAAAGCACTTGTCCAGAAGCATTTGGAGTAGAGACATTCTTACTGCATATGTAATGGTGGTGGTGGTTTTTGATGTTGTCATCGTTGTTGCTATTGCTTGTAATAGCACCAGATAACATTTTCTGAGAAGGCATCTAGCATGCTTGCAAGTTTCAGGTTGGAGCTAGTCTTCTGAGCTCTTCCTTAAAGAGAAAGAACCCAAAATGGTAACATAAATCCATTAGACAAGGGCTGGCATTGTTCCATCTTCAGTTTAGTACATAGGTTGATCTTGGCAACAAGAAGAATTTGTGAAGGATAAAATGTTCATTTCCTTTCCATTCCCTTTCCTCCTTTCATTTTTTTTTTATTCATTTTTCTCTTCTTTTCTTCGACACCTTCTGCTTAACCTCAGAACATGTCTTGTCATCTGCAGAAAGGAGAACATATGTAACAAATTTTGAAACCAAAGTGAATGGAAAAGCCAGTGGCAACAGGGAAAAATCTATGTTAAAAGGAGACCACAATTATATTAATATGTGCCATTCTGTAAAGAAACCACTGCAGTCATGAGACTATAAATATGCAAATCTGCAGAGCTTAATCTTACACAGGGGAACACAGAGCATTTCTAGGCAGTTTTAATTCATTCAACAGGGAACAGATCGTTGGGAAAAAAAATGTCGTCACTAATCTAGAGTGATACCATTTATGAACATTTAAAACTCGAAATTAAAAGTATCTAATGACAACTACTTCATCCTAATGATATATGTGTGTATCCACACACACATACACACACACACACACACACGCGCGCACACACACACACACACACACACACACACGATGTGTCTATTTACTCCATCCTATGGATAAGCAGCAATATTTGTATACCTTTCACTGTGAGCACAATGATAGCAAATCATTCCTACACACTGAATGCAAACTAGGTGCCCAAAAAAAGACCTATTGCATATGCAGTTCCACACAGATGCAGAGATTTTTAATCCTATTTACTTTTTTTAGCTGTGATCTAAGTGATAAATTTCAAGCAAATCACTCAACTCTGATTTAACTAAATGATGAAACCTTTTCTTAGGAAGAAACTGTGATTTATGGAGCCTTAGCACCAAATAACATTTCAAGGAGGCATTAATATTAATCATTTTTGGGAAAACTTTTGTTGTGTAAAAATATATACTGTTTCTAAGTGCTTTTTTGCCCAACTTCCTGCCTGCCACCTATCATTTCCATCCATTACTCACAACTGCCTGTAACTGCCTCTCAACTTACATACCCTTCACAGCATTCACCATAGAAATGGATAAACGCTCAATGACAGTTGACTAAATGTGATTCTGAAGTGAAGAAAGAGGGGGGTGGAATTAAAATATGAGATCTATATTCTCTGTCTTTGTTGGCTGTGTGCTATATTCCTGTGCTTTAACTTCCCAAAGAAAGCAGGTGTCCTTCATGTTCTTTTGAAGTCCACAAGACAGAGACTATTTACTACCTTACAAAAAAAATAAGTGTCACTTATAGCTAATGTAATAAAGCATCATCATCATCATCATCACCATCACTACCATATATTTATATATTTATGATATATTAAGTGTTTTAAATGTTACTCATTTTGATCTTTAAAACCCTCTTTAAGGCATATAATACTAATACATTTTGGGAGCACTCCCAAAAATAATAACAAAGCATTTTCTTCACAATGACCCTGTAAAGTAATAATGTTATCCAAATTTCGCAGAGAGAGAAATTAAGGCTGTAGATCAAATAACTTTTCTTATGGTTACATAGTGAGCAAATGTCAGAGTTAGTACTTAAACCTATAATTCATATTTCTAAAACAAATATTCTTTACTTCCCCTCAGTATACTCTCAATGTACTATATCTTTCAACAGCACTTTTAATCAAGTCCGATTTTACTTGTAGCATGGAGTATTTGGAGCAGTAGAATTTTCCTTATGGTGAATAAAGGGAGTAACTAAAATAGTATTGATTTGAGGGGTTCCAGGAAACGATTTCTGTTCTGATCACCTGTCCCACAATAGACTTATATAAAGCAGCTTATGTTCTAATAATAATTAATTCCTCTGAGTTACAAAGCAGGTTAACTTGCTAAAGTGATAATACCCAAGAAAGTATTAATAAATTAGCTGTGAGTCATTAGCCCCTTAGCATGGATGAGTTTTTCAGATTGTATTCACACTGGCAGCTAGTAGAAAGCAAGCCATTCTTGGGGTAGAACATTCTACATGCACATTTGATAAGGGAAGCCAAGACAATAAACTGAGTATATCAGGCAATGCTTGAAATGGCAGGCTTAGGTAATCTGTTTCAATAGAAGGGACTAAGTGCAGATCAAAGAAGGACATAAATTATCAGGTCCTTGGGCTAAGGGAAGTTCAAGAAGAAAAGCACTGAAAGGAGAGATAGAGAGACATCTTAGATAAACAACCTTCTTTAAAGGAGGTCCCCCCCCTCAAATTCTGTACTGAGGACAATAGAATTTATCACATCCAATGAGTGCTGTGGTATAAAGTTTGAACGCATTCATTTATCAGGGTGTCAATAAAGTTCCCATCCCCACATGTCAAGCACATGACCCAAAACAAAAGGATTCTCCTGAGGAGGGGCCAAGGTTTTTGGTTTTTGTTTTTTCCTGGCTCCCAAAGAATGTTTTGCCTTTCCCCTTAGTATTTTTCCCATTGTGGTCTTGTGAGTGGACATGTTTGTCTCCTTAATCTAAATCCAGATTTATGTCCTGTGCTGCTGGGGAAAGTTTACATCTCATCTACTCTTTGTAGTTTTCAAGTGAGATCATTTGTTAAGAGAAAACCGTATGCCACATTTATACCCCAAAGCATCCAGCACATCTCACCTCCTTGCCTGTGAATTCTCCCCAGATGAAATAGATGCCTAACTTCTTATAAGTAAACTCCAAACCCAAGAAATCAGTTTCTTCTCTCAGCTGCTCCTATAGTTAGTTATCAGACATCCATCCAAGAACAGTTCCACTAATGGAAAAGAAAAAAAAAATCCAAGACTGTCTATGTCCAGTTATCAAGTTTTCAGGAGCTCCAGGTGCTTTCCTTAGCCTTTGTCTCTATTTGTGTTTTCTCTCTGTCCTCCTTCTGTCTCTTCTCTGCCTATATATCTATCTGTCTCTGTCTTTGTTTGTCTCTATATTGTCTGAGTCCTTCTGTCTTTATCTCTGCCTCTCTGTCTCTTTATTTGTAGCCTGAATGAAGAGGGTAAATTTAAGCAAATAAGACTGGACACTGGTCACTTGTGATGGCGATCCTAGTACTGGCCCAAATGAGAGATGGGGATTCCTTTCTAAAGCGCATAAACAACCTAGATTTCTGTCTTTTAAAGGTATTCAGAAGAAAAGTAAGCTTACTTTTCCCTTTCCCAGACAAGATTTCCCTTTGCCTCTCCATCATATTCACTTCCTCCTCAAAATCCTCCACTCCTAGGCTATTTCTGTTATCTCCTAGCTCTACTGCTTACGTTTGAGCATCTCTGGATATCCATGTCACGATAAGGCATTGAAGAAGGACTTTTTTTCCCTTCTAATTAGCTCAACCAATCATTATTTTAGTAAATGTTTACCAAATGCATTCTATGACCATAGCATTCTGAATGACTTTGTGAGCAAGTCAGGTGTGTGTGGGGCATGTGCCACACATGATTATATGGTCTATGTTATGCCTACAACAAGGTCCAGGTATGTCCTTGTGATGTGCTGACTTTGTAGTATGGACAGTATGTTTTAGATATGGGTATGCTTACGGGCAAGCTTACTCTATTGTCACCCAAGGTAGACAGATAGACAAATACATAAATAGATAAATCTCTGACACTAAGGAACTTATGACTGAAAGGAAGACATAAGCTTATAAAGAGAAAAATAACAGCATACACATTATGATTATTTATCTTATGAGGAATCTGTAGGATCTTGTTTAAAGAAAATTTGTACTAATTTCTTAAAAGGGAAAATTAATTAATTATTTGCAGATATAATATATGTAGAACAGTACCATGCCTCATCTTTGTGAAAAGATAATGATTGTTGGGTGACTTCCTTGCCTTGACTTCCTAAATTTGTGGCATAGTCAGTTCTTAATGAATACTTTTTAGTTGGTCTAAAACCCCAATAATAACTAAACAACAACCAAAAGCCATGAAAACTGTTCTGTCCTCAGTGCTTCTTCTGAATAAAATAACACCACACCAGCTATTACTATCAAGTAAGGAAAATGGCTCTTTCTGAAGAAGCGTTGTTCCTAAAAGTCATCACCTTGTGATGAAGGACTGCCAGCCTGTCCACTCATGTTGGAGCTTAAGCTCTGATACATGGTTTTAAGTCAACAATCTTACTATATGCCAGGCACTGTTCTAAGCATCGTTTAATGTCTTCCCTTATTAGAATATGAGCTCCCAGAGAGCAGAGACTCTTCTATTTATACCTCCAGTGCTTAGCATGTTGTTTTATACACAAACCTTTAATAAATCTTTTTTTCAGGTATACATTTATTCCTTATGAAGTTGTATAATTATATTAATGAAACTGATATTGCCTAAAACATTTGAAGCACCTCCAAACTTTCTAGAGTCATACATGAAATATGTGCTCTGTGATTTTATAATCATATTCCATGACATACATCAATGTGGTCACCACTTATTGACTAGACTTTGTTGCAAAGGACTGTGTTGTTTCCAAATGACACATAAAATGTCAGAGGTTGAAGGAAGGTCACATCAGAGAATATTCAAAGAACATAACTTAGTCTATGCAAGGCATCTTGCAAGAGGAATCCATTTAAACAATAACAATGTCATTAGAATATATTCATAGCCTCCCATGGTGAGGATCAAACATGCTTGTACTGTTTGTTTTTTAAAAAGTTTTTTAAAAACATTAGTCATGTTTAAGATGAAATTGTTTCTTGGTTTCCTCATCTGTAAAATGGCTTAATTGGTCAGGATAATCTATAAAATCTCTTCCACATCTCAGGTCCCATGATTTTATAGCAACAACTTAATGGTCACAGGATCATGGATCTAAAGCTAGAAATTACCTCAGAGGCCATCCAGTCCAACTGTCTCCTTTTTAAAGATGAACAAATGTGATCTAAACAAAGTGCCTTGTCCAAGGTTACATAAGCAACAAGGAAGATAATGATGGACCCCTTAAAGGCCCTGGACCTTCTCACATGGCCCAGGTCTCTTCCCAGTTAATCCTTTCAACTGCCCTTTCATTGTGTCCTTCATTGCCTGCACTTGGCCCCACTCTAGATTGCCAATTCTTGATTCCATCTAGACCCCTTCCACATGGCCCAGATCCCTGTGGTTCACCAGGGGCACCTGACCTTTCCAGGTCCTTCTCTGTTACTTTCAGTATCCCCAACTATTGGCCAGTCCTTGACCACTGTATATAAGTGCCCATCTTGTCCCCATTTAATCTCTCAGATTCCTTAAGAGTCTGGCCTACTTCTATTGGAGATAATAATAAGCCTTGTCTCTGCACAGATTCTTAAAATCTGGCCAATAGCACAGACTCACTAGGAATCTCGCTCACCCTAATCGTGTTCTAATATACCTTGTCTTTGGCTGAGAAAAGGCTTGGGTTAAATTTATTTGAGGCAGGACCTGTGTTGCTTGCCCTTGAATTTTGGGGTTTCAGCACCCCTAGACCTCAACATTTATGCTATAGCCCACTATATTTTAAGGATTTCTGGGACTGTCCAGCTTTCAAAAAAAGACTGTATCCTGTTAATGAGCTTTGTAAAATGAATATCCTTTGTCAAACCATGTGTCCCAGTTTTTGGTTTGGAAAATATGGTCAATATACATATAAGTTCTGTGCAATGAAATCTGAGTCCCATGCATCTTCTTAAATGAATCATTATTATTCTTAGCCTTTCCTTTTAATGAAAAACCAGGGTGTGTTTTACCTTAGAGGAAGTTGCCAATGAAGAACCTTAAAGTCCTTGAAGGATTAGCTGTATTTTTAGGACATTTCTCAGAGTGGTCCCTGAAAATGACTGACCTTCTGAAAAAAAAAGCTCAAATAAGCAGGTGACTACTCAGTGCCACTTCACCTGGGAGAGGGAGGGTGCATCGAAACTGACAGAAATAGATGTGCTCCGACAAAATACTAAAATAAGGTCAAGCTTTAGAAAGGTTTAAAAATACAGTGTCCTCTTTTTACCATGAAAAGGGCATTTTAAAAGTTAGACTGAAAGAGAAAAAGAAGCTTCAGCAATAGAAACCCAAATAAAATTAAAGATACAGTCACAAGAACAGAGAAAACCAGAAACAAAAATTCTACCCCATAATTCAAGGGAATGAGAAATCAGATTAAATTCTGTGGCATTCACCTGGTAGAAATTTTGAAATATGTGTAAAAAGCTCCAGTAAGTTCACTTCAGTGAAGTTGTATTTGGAAAATAAAAGTTCTTGTGAAACCCAAGAGATGAAGGAAAAAAAAAAAACCTATGCTATAGGAGAGATGGTATGGTATTATACATAGAGACAAGGCTGGCCTTTGAATCAGGAAGACCTCGATTCATCTGATACACGATATGTGCATGACTATGGGTTCCTGATGTAACTTTTCTATGCTCCAAGAGAGTAAGATCATAAGTTAATGAGGAGTTGCCACTGTAAATTAGTCAAGGCAGTTTTCATTCTGGAAGTGCCTTACACAGAGGAATTCACAGATTTAAGCCTGTTCTTCCCCTCAGAAAAAAAGCCATATGAAGGGAAATAATTAATACATTATTATACATTATTCTAGTTTTGAGAAGTATTATATAGTGAATAGCTGAAGTCTTACTTCTGATACTTCAAGGTTGTGTGACCTTAAGGAAGTCACTTAACCACTCCTTGTTACTGACAACTTTGTAAGCAAAGGAATAGCAAAGAAGGTATTTATCTACATTAGCAGGAGGAATCTCTTCATTTAGAGTTCCCACCAGTGACAAAAAGGAAAAAAAGAGTGCAAAAGTTGATACAATCATGTGCTGTTATATCTTCCAAACTTTTTATTTCATTTTTTGTTCTATACAAAAACTATACCCACTGTTCCAGTATTGTATAGTTTATTTTTAGAACATGCATAACACATTTTCCTCATCTTTCTCAGCTTCTATGATAATTTAAAGTAAATTGTTTCAAATTTTTAAGGCTACATTTTCATTTTTTTTCTGCTATTTTTCTTTCTTTTAGGGAAGTACTAACAGGATTTTATATAAAAAGCCCTGCATATGGCCATATAGTATACAGCATATGCAGATATATATCTGCATATTTTAGAATCTCAGAAAGCTGAATATGAATGAGTTAATCCTCCAATTAACACAGCAATCTGCCAGTGAAATAGAAACAAGTAACTTCAGGCACTTAACTACATAACAATAGTGTTGATTACTCATAACTCACTCAAATGTAGAGATGCTCTTTGAGTGTTATAGTGTGAACATTCTTTTTTATTTTTCATTTTTGTCCAGAACTACAATTTCATGGTTAGAGTTAACAGGGAAGTCCTGGTGAGGATATTCTCTCTATGAATGTGTTAGTCAAGTATTCTTTCTGTGACTTCCAGGTCTTCCACTATTCAGTCTAGTAGTTAACAAGCAACTTTTAAGCACTTAGTGTGTGTGGGGGGGCACTGTACTAAACATGGAAATACAAACACAATAAAAAATAAAGTGAACCCCTGCCTTCAAGAAGATTACTTTTTACTGAGGGAAGGAAACAAATAAAAGGTAAGTGGAGGGGTATGGGGTTGGAAGGAGAATAAGTGGCTTTGGGGAGAGAACAGCTGTCCGGAGGGAAAAGAAGTCTGGCCTTGACAATTCTCGAACAGTAATCCAATCAGAGGGAGGGGCCCCAGGGGCTCTGGGAACTTCCAAGTTTCAGAGCTGAAGGGAATCTTTCAGGATGATGGTATTTCTGTGGCATAATGAAATAGAGAAGAGTACAATCTGCAGGGAAATGAAGAGAAGCTAGAGGAAATGATGACATTCTGACAAGGTCCACTAGAAATTTATGTTAACTAATCTTAACTGAGTACTCATTGTAGAAAGGTAATTCTTTTCTATTTCATTTGCCACAGAGACAATTTCAAAACTATTCTCTATTTTCTTTAATTACTCGTTCCTCCTACCATCTAAGTTAAGAGCTTACCTTTTATTTGACCAAATTAAATAGATGAATGGATGAATATGTACATATATGAATAAAGCCATTCACCAAAAGCTACTTCTTTACTCCCATATTATTATCAATTTCTCATTACCTGCTGATTTTTTGCCAGCTGCATATAAACAAGCCCTTGTCTTCCCTATCTTTAAAAACCTTCGCTTAAGGAGCACATGTAACAGAAGCCACCACGCTACTCAGAAATTTCCAAATTCATCGACTGGGTCACAAAATACCTAACCTTGATATATGTTTAGTCATATTTTTAAACACCAGAAATGATACACAAAGAATCTTGAAGAATGGATTGCAATCCAAAGAGGAAAGGAAGACATGAAAAGAACTTTTTAGCACCTACTATGTGCCAGGCACAGTGAAAAGTACTTTTTATAAATATTATCTATATGATCCTCACAACAAATCTGTGGAGTTGTTATAGTTGAGGGAACTAAACAGATTAAATGACTTGCCTAAGGTCACACATAGCTAGTAAATGAGAACTTATCTGAACTGAGGTCTTCCCAACTCCAGGCCCAGTGCCCTATCTACTGTACCACCAGCTGCCCCCAAATTATTTCTATATGGCCAGAGAGCTGAAATAAAATGAATGTTGGTAGTTGTAGCTACAGACATAATACAGCTAGGTGGCATAGTAGAGCTGATAGAAATTGGGAAATAAAATCTCCTTGATTCCTCAGAAATTCCTTTTTCTCTTATTTTCTTAGAATACTCTGCTCAGATGCCCAAAACTGCATGCATCTATGGGCATATACAGCCTGTAGACTTGGAGATTGCCAGGAACAGTGAGTCCCTCATGTTGGTAAAGCTATATAGAAGTCCAGCTGAAGAAAAGATACCAGAGCTTGACTTGCTAAATGCCATTTGAGGCTCTAGAAGCCTGAACAAACAAATCAGGATATCATTGATAATATTAAATTTTGTCTAGAAAGCATGGAGAAATCTGTTTCTGGAGAACCAAGTAGATGACTGATTTTTTTTTTAACAAGAAAGATACTTTCTCCAAAGATATGGATTATACCCATATCTTTAACAATTGCTGGTTTGAGGAAAAGAAGTCTTGTGCTGCATGTGGACTCTGAGAAAATAATTTTGTTGTTTGCTGGTTGTGGTTATGGAGGTGTATGGTGTTACAGAGGTGAAATGCTATGACAAAAACCTTCATTCTGACATGTATGGTGGTTTAGTATATGAATTCATGTCAGATCTCACTTTGGTGAGTTCTTTGGTGAACAGAAAAGGACCTAATTCTCATCCCTGCCAAACATGAAATAATGGCTACTACTACTGGTGAGGAGCTTGCAGTGTATGGAAAAATTGACTTTGACTTGGAAGAAGAAGGAAAATGCAAAATAATCACAGATATCTCTGCATGACTCAATGCTTAATGTACACCTTTCATGAGATTGAAAGTGCTTTCTCTGGAGCAGAAGGCAAACTGTGATTCTAAGGAAAGTGATTGGCAAGTTCTCAAGAAAATAGGTGCCAAATGTAATATATAACATCATCAAGAAAGAAGTTAAAAGTTCCTTGAATGCAAAATTCACTGAATTAAAGATGCCCATCAAGTTAAAGCTAGACAGGGACCATGTTGGAAAATGATTGATATCAGATCATAATCACCAAAACTACATGCAAGAAAACTTTTTTTTGTAATATTGATTCTGACATGATAAGAGAAGAGGGAAATATTCCTGTGACCTAGACCTTCTAGGAGTCTACCATTAAAAAAAAATAATGCTGTCGTACATTAGAGTGGTGGACGATGGTATGCACTCAAAGAACAAAAAGTTTAGCAGCCATAACTAAATAGAAGGGACAAAAATAACACTATACCAACATCAAAGGAGTCTAATTTATTTCCCCTCGCCCCCAACTCCATGGACTGCCTATTCCTCCTAGGATTAAATATTAAAAATTTGACATTTGGAGCTCTTCAAAACCCATCTTTTTTCCTGCCTTACCATTACTTTTTGCAAGTACTCAATATGCAGCCATTTTGGTCTATTTGTTCATCCAGGCATATGATGCTCTGTCTTCCATTTTGGTCCCTTTGTACTAGCTGTCACTCCTGTCTGGAATGCTTTGCCTCTTCATCTCTACCTCCAAAAATATTTTGGTTTCCTTCAAAATTCCAGTCAAATGCCCCCTTCTGAAGGAAGACTTCTGTTTTCCCAGGTTGTCAATGTCTTCTCCTCAAGGTTATCTTTTATTTATACTGTATGTATCTTTCATGTATTTATTTATACACATGTTGTGTACCCTGTTAAAACTTAAGATTACTGAGGGTAGGATTTGATGATTTTGTTTTTTTTTCTCTTTGTATCACTAGCACTACTTACAATGTCTTATGTGTACTAAAAGTTTATACATGCTTGTTGATTAAAAGATTTTAGATTTAGAGAATTCCCTGTGTTACTGCGAGGCATAATTACTTGGCCATGGTCACATAGTCTATACAGATTTTGAATGAATGAATGAAAAAGTCGTTTATTAAAACTTATGTGTGAGGAATTGTGCTAAGCACTGGTGATACAAACAAACAAATAAAAGAATCAGTACTTTCATGGAACTTATAACAAATTTAGATAATACACATAGGAAGGAATTTGGGGATAGAATTGAGATAGAAAAGCCAATGTCTTTAAGAAGATGGTAATGCGTGTCCTTTAATGTGATTTCCAATGATAAAACTAAATACATTTTTGATGTCTAGCCATTTTACAATAAGAAGGATGTGGGTGATAAGAACTTTCTTTTCCAGCTTTCCAGTGCATGTGGCTTTTGAGGAGGCAGGGGATATAGGCCCTATAGAGGTTGGTGCCAGATCACCTCTCCCGCAGAGGTTACTGCATTGCCCAGTGGCTGAATAGCCAGGGCCAGAGACAAGGATGACAATCTAGGGGTGTTCTACTATTCCTGGGGCTCTTGGATTTGAACACAGAACAGAAGCAGGATATGAACCCAGATTCTTAGCCCAGTTCTTTAATGATTATGCCCCTTACCTACTCCCTCTCAGTCACAAGCATATGTACATTTTACTTCTCAGAGTAATGCTTCTAAATATAAAAAATAGGAAAAATGGAAGGTTAAATTGTTATTTTACCTATTCGAAAAAAACTATCCTAAGGCAGCTTGTTTTCACTACTATAGGGCTAAGAAGAGATAAATAAGTAGGTCCATGGTGTTTAAGATTTTTTTTGTTCATATTGGAAATCTGAACTCCTTTGAGCAGCCTTTTTATCTGTACATGATCAGATTTGTCACTTCTATAACTTCACTGAATTATCAGATTCAAATGCTATCTTTATTTCCCTTGATTTCAACTGTTTTAAGTAATCTGTTAGACACTTGACTCTTTTCTCTCTTCCTTTAGGTAGGTATTTTCAGATAACTACCTCTTTCTTGGCTGTAAAAAGAAGATAAAATTACTAGTAATTCCTTCCCAAGGTATCACCTCTTATGCTTATGAAGCCAAGTATAGGGGAAAATCTCATTTATTGGATTAAGAAGCTGTTTGGTGGCAGAATTTTTGCAGATATAAGTCACTTGGGGATCCCATTTCCAGCCTGAGTGTATACGAGGTGCAGCACTGATATATTTGGACACACTGAAGGGTGACAACAGTATGCTCCTTCTTCCAGTTCCCATAACATATTATATGTAAGGGGAACATATGACACAAACCATCTCAATTCTTAGTCCACTTTGCAAAGGATGCTGAAAATTCACACTCCTGAGCATGAAGGGCAGTAGATGTGCCTCACCCTTTCCCCCTCCCAAAACAAATAAATAAATGATAAAAGTCCTCTAGATTTGAAAGTTTTGGGGGCTAGTATCAGGAATTTGTTCCAAAGAATTTCTTCATATGTTCTAATATATGAAGCAAAATTTTCCTCACTATTTCAGTGGAGTCTTTGTGTTTGAAAGAATAATGGTATTGCTGTAGTTGCCCTTGGAGAAGCCAATACCTCTACAAAGTATTTGTAAAGCAGGGTTTATAAGAAGATGCCTTTTTCAATTTTATAAGTAAAGATAAGTGCTGGGGTGGGGAAAAGTAGTTAGTATTCAGATACCTACTTTTATATCATGTGTTCTACTACTGCACAGTTAGTGGGAAGACCATTGGTTTGAGTGTCATATGTTAACTTTTGTTGTTCCATGACCACTAACTACATCCCTCATTTTTGTATCCACCTTGCAAATGAAAGATAATGATCCAAAGAGTTCAATAGCAGCAAAAGAGAATATATATTGTACACTAAAAACATCTTCCTACTACTAGAAAAAAAAATAATTCAAGGATTATTCTTCACTTATGAAGAGAATACATATCTTGCCTCCATATATTTGTATAACAGGTCCCCAATATACTGATTATGGTCTTCCTCCTCACTTCTGCCTCTGGGAATCCTTACTTCCTCTCAAGACCTAGCTGAAGTTGCACTTCATACATAATTTCTTTCTTTTTTTACTGCTATCTCTCTCCCACCACCAACCTAAAATAATTTGCATTTATTCTATTTCTACATATCTGCATACATGTTGATCCCTCCTACCCCCAGTAGTATGTCAGTTCCTTGAAGTCAGGGATTATTTGATTTTCTCTTTGTACCTTCATCTTCAGGCACCTTACCTGGAATAGTATATGCTATAAATTCCTGTTAAACTGAAAAGTCAGTTGGCAACATCTTTGCTTACAAAAGATAGAATACTATTATAGTTCCTGAGAGATATAGAATGATGGTAGTTAATTATGACTTGTCAAGTTCTTATGAAACTTTGAGATTTCAAAATGAGGTCAATGTATTTTAAACTGTCCAGTGTAAGATGGAACTATTCCAGGACTTGGGGAAGGGGAAAATAGTTAAATATCAGAGAAAAGACAATTTTTGGCTTGATATTATTTTCACACAGCATAATTACATTAGCAGTTCAAAATATATCCTAAATTTGCATTTTGAATCATCATTGGTTATTCATAGCACTATTCTACAAAAAAATAAGAAGCTAATGTTAAATGCACCATTTAACAATTTACCTGATACAAGTCTTGGTAAAAGGACACACATAAATATTTATGATAAAAAATGATACTAACTAATAATTATATTCATATACCTTTTCATGGTCATAAACATTGCATTCAGGTTAGCTGGTATGGATTAGGGAATGGCATATATTTCCTAACCCAGCACATATTTGTCATTCGCTGTCTTTCTGCCAAGGAAAGTGGGGCTATCATGCTCTGAACTTAAGCCCCCAGGGATTGGATTTGAGATCCAAAATAAAGTAGAGGTTTCCTCTCCTATCCTATATAAGCACAATCTTTCCCTACAAAATGTTGACTCTCTAAAACTTGAAGGACAGTCAAATGTTCATAAAATGTGTCAGACTATGGAAAGATTTTATCTTGGAATTTAGTATGAGGCAATATTTGCATTATCTGCATAGATATATTTTATTGGCAATAACTTAAAACATAATAAAATCATTGTGCAATACCTCAAGGATCCATGATAGCACCAATGGGGAGGTACTTTTTTCCCTTTGGTTCAGGTCTCAACTCCCTTTTATTTTAGTTAATGATATTTGAATGCTGATGCAGTTAAAAAATTCATCATCCTTAAAACCACCTAATGCCAAGACTTTCCAAACACACCTAGTATGTTTTCATACTTCAGGGGTTTAGATGACAGATTACATCTAGTTCATGCTCATAGCTTTTCCAGCATGGTAGTTCTACTAGGCTCTCCGCTACCTGAATATTCCTTTGCTGGATCATCATCTATATTCCTCCCATTAAGTGTATCTTCTTCATTCTGAGGCTTCTTTTTTTTTCTCTCTACACTTAATCATGGTTAATTCACCTAGTATCATTGGTTGAATTATCAGTGCTGTGCAGAAAACTGCCTGATCTCAATATCTAAACCTGATATCTCTCTTAAATGTCAGTCCTACACCACCAACTGCCTGCTAAATATCTCCACCTCACTATATCCTGGGAATCTCCAACTTAACATGTCTGAAAGAAAACTCATTATCTTCCCATGTAAACCTGCCAAACTCTTCCAAACTGATCTCTTTCTGTTTGGGGTGCCATCCATTCAGTGATCAAGGTTTTTAACCTCAAAATCATCCTCAGTTCTTCCCTACTCACTGGTCATATCAAATTAGTTGCTAGGTTTTGTCAATTCTAACACCACACCATTTCTGACATCCTCTCCGCCCCCATTCCCACTCTCTATTTATGCAGCTCCTACCTCATTCCAAGACTATATTGTTTCCTGCCTAGATTATTGCAACAGCCTCCTAATTGGTCTCCCTACTTCAGATCTATCAATTTATAATCTGTACTCCACATGACTGTAAAATGAAAAAGTAACTTTTTTTAAGCATGTCTGACCATAATAATTACTGGTTGGAATATCATCAGTAATTCCCTATTGATTCTAATAGAACAAATTATAAACAATAAATTCTTAAACTTGACGTTTAAAGTGTTTCCTGGTGTATGTTCTGCCTAACTTTTCATAATTGTTTCACATTCCTATCCTTAACATACTTTATGTTTCCAAACTGTCCTAATTGTGATTCCTCAAATTCAACATTCATCTCCCATGTTTATACTTTTACTCAGGTTATCAGCGATTTCTGAAATACATGCTTTCTTCAAACTTTTACTTAAATACCACCAATCCAAGAACTGGTCAACTAGGTGGCACAATGGATAGGGAGCTGGGCCTAGAGTCAGGAAGATTCATGTTTGTGAGTTCAAATCCAGTCTTGGACACTTACTAGTTGTGTGACCCTGGGCAAGTCATTTAACCCCATTTGCCTCAAAATCCTCATCTTAAAATGAACTGCATAAGGAAATGGCAAATCAATCCTGTATCTTTGCCAAGAAAACCTCAAATGGGCTCATGAAGAGTTGAACATGACTGAAAGTGACTGAATAATAACAATGAAATCCCAGAAAGCCTTTCCTGTCCCTTCTACTTGTTAATGGTTTCTTCTTCATAAAATTATTTTGTGTTAACTCATCTGTTTAATTACTGTATTCCCAAATAGCACAATACCTTGCTCACTGATGAATTGTTGTGCAATAAAAATGTTGAAGAAGAGGAGGGCAGAATGTTATGAGCAATATCACTTTAAAAATCAAAGCATTGGAGGAGAAAATAATTGTACAAAGATTTTGTTATCAGATTTAATTAATGTACTGCCAATTTTTCAGAGTGTTTTTAGATGAAATAGGAAAGGGAAAAATACTATATATATATGTATTATATATGTCCACATTTCTTGAGTAATCTAAACCAATTAATTACAACAGATCATTTGGACTTTAATACCTTTGTTCCAAATATAGTAGAGGATGGTCATGGTACTAAAAAATTAAGTCAGAAAAAAGTGTTAGCTCAGATCACCTACACATAGAAGAAAGTTGAGATGAACTTAACTTTTTTGTTTTGTTTATTTCTTTTTAACATTCATTTAAAAAATATTTCTTTATTCTCTCCCTCCCTCCTGCCCTTCCTACACCCATTGAGAATGCAAGGAATGTGATACCCCTAATACATGTGAACTCATTCAAAATATATTTCAACTTTAGCCATGTTACAAGAAAAATGCGAGATTTTTTAAAGTGAAAAACAATATGATTTAAGTTTCACTCAGAGTTCATCAGTTCTCTCTGTAGAGGTAGATAGCATCTTTCATCATGAGTCCTTTGAGATTGTCATGGATCATTGTATTGAACAGAGGAGGTACATTTTTCACAGTTTGTTTATCATTACAATATTACTGTTACTGTGTACAATGTATGACTGGTTCTAGTCAACTCACTTCATATTAATTCACATGTCTCCCTTTTTATTTTTTTTAATGAAACAATTCCCATCATCATTTTTATAGCACAATAGTGTTTCATCACAATAGTACTCTAAGCATTGTTTCTGACTAGCTAAAATAACAATGAACATTTGACTCAATAGAGCAAAATGCCAAACACCTCTACAATATTTAGGTCTGTCACTCAATCACATGGAAAGACCATATCAAAAAGAGTAAGGATCTTCCATTTTCTTCCCTTCCCTTCCCTTCCTTTCCCTTCCTTTTCCCTTTTCTTTCCCCTTATCTTTCCTTTCATCTTTGTATTCTCAGCACCCAGCAGATTGTTAAGAAATTATTATACATTGTTGTACATTATAAATTAATTTATTAATACTTATCAATTGATTGAATAGAGGCAACCACAGAGTTAATTGTTTAAAAGTCCTGTCATTATTGATATCAAATGAAGCATAGAAGAAAGACTTCTTTGCTACATAAAAAAAACCCTTTGTCATAGACAATATCCAACATTCAGTTCAAATGGAAGAGATTAAGTGATCATTTATAGAGTTTGCTAGCAGGTGTACAAATATAGCCTTTTGAAATTAAATAAAATTTATCAAACAGCTATAAAACTATGCACACCCTTCAACCAAGCAATGCCACTACTAGGTCAGTATCCCAATGAAATCAAAGAAATAGGAAAAATAATTTATATGCACACAAATACAGATAGCAGATCTTTCTGTGGTGGCAAAAAATTGGAAATTTAGGGGATAATCAAAAATGGGAAATGGCTGAACAAGTTGTGGTATGTGATTGTTACAGAATATTTTTGTGCTGTAAACAATGATGAAGAGGATAATTCCAGGAAAAAAAAATCCTGAGAAGACTTGTATGAGCTGATGAAAAGTGAAATGAGCAGAACTAGGAGATAACTGTACATAGTAATAGCAATATTGTAATGAAAATGAACTGTGCAAGATAGTTACCGTGATCAATATAATGATATACAGTAATTCCAAAAGATTCATGACAAAAAAAAAAAATGTCATCTACCTCCAGAGAGGGTAGATAGCATCTTAAATTCAATTGTTTTTCCAAAGTTTTCTTGCTATGTTTTCCTCTTGCAATAAGTTTTACCTGACTTCAAAGGTATAATGGCTATCATATTTCTTGACTTCTCTATGAATAGGGGAGGGGTGGAGTGAAGGAGAGAATTTGAAAGTGAAAATAAAAATTGAAAAAAATGTACAAATTGTGTCAAGCCCTAGAATACTACAAGATTCCTCTAGAAGTTCTATGTCTACTAAAAATAGAACAGCTATAGAACTAGCCTTTTCCAACCTGCATGGAAAAGAATACATGAATAAATACTACTTACCACCCAAAACATGAGATGTAGTTGGATGGGCAGTCCATTGAATTAATCCATCAGTACACATACTTAGGACAATTAATGTAAATGGAAAGTATGGAGGTTCCAAAAAAATGCCAATTTTATGTAAGATAACTTTACTTCACATTGAATAATCCCTAGATGCTCCCTGGTACACACACACACACACACACACACACACACACACCCTCTTTAAATATTACAATGATACACTATGACATGAATCACATCATTCTCTCTGAAGACTAAAACTTGCAGGTTAAACAGAAGATAAAACTGAGATGTGTGATGACTGTAAGCAGCTCCATTATATTACCCATGATGACTAGCATATAAAAAATAGCATTAATTTTGTTTTCCAGGAAATGTGTTATCAGACAAAATGATGAGTGAATCTGATCCCTAGCAAGAGTGAAATATAAAGAGATGGACAACCCAAATTTATGAAAGTTTAAAAGACACTAAAGTCACACAAAATGAGAAACATGGATGATTTCTAATCTTCCAGGATGAATAAAGTAACCTTTTCAATAAGATCATTGATGCATGTATAACAGACAGTATGATTGGTCCCTGAACTTGGATTCAAGAAGACATAGTTTTCAATTCTTTCTTAGGTACTACACTTGTGGCATTAGTTACTAAGTTCTCAATGCCTTAGTCTTTCCATATTTAAAATAAGGGAGTGGAGGTAGACTCAAAAACCTCTGTTGTACTCTCTAGCACAAAATCTATGATACAATTATCCTATAAAATATTGAGGAAATTACTTATGTATGTCATTTCCTCTACAAAAATATAAACTAGAAGCCTTTAGATGACTAGTACTGTCTTTTGCATGTAACAGACACTCAGTGTTGACTCTAATTGAATAACGTGTGATACATATTGAGGTCTTATTCTAATGTTTCATTAGGCTCTACAGGTGACCATGATTATTAAAAGCCCATACCAAGCTAGAAGGGCTTTAAAGGTAGATTCAATGTTGGACTACATCTATCACTTGAAGACAAACCAAAGTCTGAGAGATTCAGCACCAGGTGGCTCTCAGGAAGATACGTGCTTCACCCACATCAATTCACAAAACTCTGAAGATCCAGAGGAATTAAGATCTGTGCCACATTATAAGAAGACTTGCACTGGTATTGTCATGTATCTTGAGGTATTAAATTATTATTTTTATTTCATATGTTTTAAATTATTGCCAGGAAAATATCATTTGGAATAGTGCAAACATTTTCTCCTACTGAATTTCAAGAATTTTGGATGAAAGCCTGGCAAGCTCTGATATCTTGTATGGACATTTCTTGGCCACAAAATTTCAGAGAATCCAATAATTATGACCATATTTATAGGGATTTTAAAAAATGAGATGACAGTCTATTTCTGATGTTTACTTTCAGTAATTACCTATCATGAATTTTATCTTAGCAAAGCAGTGACATTTCCTTTTGCAGCTCTTTGGTCTTTCTTTATGCACAATTTATTATAATATATGGCACTAATTAATTAAAACTGCAGATAAGTGATTTTTATTGGTGGCATCACCATCTAATATGTTCACTCAAGTATGCTTCTGTAGGTTAAAGTGTCACAATTTGGTGAAGTAGACACCCAGAATAGAGTTGCTATTTTTTAGATGACTTAATTATTCTCCTCAAATTGACACAGATTTTATGTTAATGAATTTTTATGTAAAAGAAGAAAATAAATATCCACAAACTCAATTAATGGAATAAAAATATCATAGTAGTTATATAAATACCCAAATGGTATTATTGCTACAAATTCAGGCATTTATTTGTAGAGTGATTTTTAATAGTCTAAAGCATAATTAGAACATAAAACTTTTTTAATTGAAAATTAGCTTCAGAAATTGAATGTCTGATCTCCTTGAAATTCTGGCTAGAAGGGTTTTGCTGCTTCTGCAGCCTGTCCAATGGAAGGCCTAGTCTCTAAGGGCTTATAGTCTAGAAACAGAATGCTTGGCACACTGAACTCTTAATTTGCTTGACATATAAAAAGTCACTTTCTTAGAATGCAGTTAATTTTGCACTTTGCAGATGAAAATCAGGTTACCTAGGCAGCTAGGTGGTGCAGTGGACAGAACACTGGACATGGTGGCAGGAAGTACCAAATTTGAATTCAGCCTCATACACTTACTAACTGTATAACCTTGAGCAAGTCACATAACTTTCATCTGCCTCAGTTTCCTCATCTTTAAAATGGGAATAATAATAACACCTACCTCCCAAGATTGTTATGAGGATCAATTAAGATAGTATTTGTAGGGGTAGCTAGGTAGCACAGTAGATAAAGCCCAAGCTTTGGAGTCAGGAGGACCTGAGTTCAAATCCAGCCTTAGACACATGACACTTACTGTGTGATCCTGGGCAAGTTGGTTAACCCTGATTGCCTTGCCAAAAAAAAAAAAGAAAGAAAAAGAAAGTGTGAAGTGCTTAGCAAACCTTTAAGCTTTATAAAAAGGCTGTTTTTGTTATTATTATAGCAAGCTTTTTTGTTTCCAGATTTCCAATTATGACCTCCCCTCTAGGTTATTTCTTTCCTGGATTTTATTCAGGATATGCACACAAACACACATGTGTGTATGTATGTGTGTATATATATACATATATACACACGTATGTATGTATATGTATATAAACACATCCTAGATATGTGTGTATAGATACACATATATAAATACATATATGTATATGAATAGATATATTTTTGTGTTTGCATGTGTATATGTGTATGTCTAGAAAAACATATACACGTATATAGTTATATGTGTGCACATATGTGTGTGTGTTTGTGTATTTAAGTACATACAATTTATTTTTTTAGTCATTTCAGGTGTGCCTGACTCTGTGACCTCTGTGACCTCATTGGTGTTGTCTTGGAAAAGATACAGGAGTAATTTGCCATTTCCTTCTTTGTCATTTTACAGATGAGGAAACTGAGGCAAAAAGGGCTAATTGATTTGCCCAGGATAACATGATGAGTGTCTGAGGTCAGATTTGAATTTAGGAAGGTGTCTTTCTCCAGACCCAGCACTCAATCCACTATAAACCCTAGCTCTCTCTGTGTGTGTACATATGCATATGTATGTGAATATGTATTGCATATGTATGAGTATTGCATGTGTATATCTATGTGTATGTATGCATATGTATACATACTTTATATCTATCATCTATCTATTCCTCTTTTTTTTAATAGCCCTTTATAAAATTCTCATCTTGGCACTTGAAGACTTAAAATCAGTCAGTTAACTAGTATTTATTGAATATATTCTATGTACCAGAATTTGTGACAAATTCTAGGAATATAAATTCAATTCAAGAAAGGCAGTCCCTGCCCTTAAGGAGCTTATATTCTAATAGGGGAAGACAGCACTGGAGGAGTATCGAATCAGTTTCGAAAAGGATTATTTTTCATTTCTTCCTTTTTGGGATGTGATGAGTTTAATGCTTGCTGGCAGCTTCTGGGGCTATTTTAGGCAGTGACCTACTATGGATGTTTATTCTCTCCCTCCCTCCTATCTTGACAGGAAGTGAGGTAGTAAGATATAAGCAGCAAAAAGGAGAGTGAAGAAAATTTCAGACACCTACCCCAACCTGAACCTGTTTGTTTTGAGATAAAGACTTTAGCTTAAGAGGCTTCTTGTCTAGGGCAAAGGTCCTGGTTTCTCATGGTTTTCTTTCTCTGCAAAAGGATAAAAATTAGGGGCAGCTAGGTGGGACAGTGATAGAGCTCCAGCCTTGGAGTCAGGAGGACCTGAGGTCACATCTGGCTTCAGACACGTGATACTAGCTGTGTTACCACGGGCAAGTCACTTAACCCTGATTGCCTAGCCAAAAAAAAAAAAAAACCCTACAAAATTTAAAGATACAGATTGTAAACAAAACTTAGAAAATGCTCTGATCCTCAAGGCAACTGGTTAATTTATGGTCTCACAATTGGTATAATTTGATGTCGTTGATTATCCTATAGTTCCCCTCCCTTAAGCCTCTTCCTCTCCCCATCCCCAACACTGGTCAAATCATTCTCTGTAGTAAAAATAGCTCATGCCACGATTGAAATTATTTCATCTTTACCAAGTAATCTATTGTTAAAAGAATGAAAATAACCAGTAAGTAAAAACAACAACAACAATAACAACAACTAGGAGAGAAATGTTTAATAATTAAACATGCCACGTATTGCATGCAGCAATAAAACAGAAGGGAGAAACAGAGAGTGAAGTAAATTCATCATTATCAAGTGGTTTCTCTGAGAAGCCCTAATTTATCCACTCCCTGATAGAATCTCTTAATGAGCTAGTGGTGCATTAAGGAAAGAAAAAAAATTCTCCAGTCACAAAAGTGTTAGGGTCAGTCACCTGGAAAACATTGTAAACTGGCTTCTGCTGCTTCTTTTCTAGCTCTCTATCTGTCTCTGTCGCTCTGTGTGTGTGTGTGTGTGTGTGTGTGTGTGTGTGTCTTTCTGTCTGTCTCTCTCCATCCCTCTCCCTCAAGTGGCTCTCTAGAGATTTAAAAAAGGCCATATTAACAGAAAACTTGATTCTCCAGTTCTGCTCCCGCGATGGCTTCCTCTTTTCCGAATTCAGGAACAACCAACTAGGAGGATCTTTAGACACTGAGGCTTCCTTGTAAGGAAACTAGTACAAGACTTATAAGGAAACTAGTGGAATGACTTAACAACATGATTTTATCAGGGTCATTATTAGCTTTGATTGCTCAAAATTATCAATCACCACCACAATATATCAGAATATTGAGGAAAGGGTTGCAGTATAATTCATCTGAATGGGCTCATGGGATTTGCAATTAAAAGTAATCTCAGAGATTTTACCACACAATCCCTCATTTTAAGGATACTGAGGTTCAGAGAGAAAAAGAGACTTGCCTGAGGTTATTAGGGAAGCAGTGGTTTAGTTTTGACTACAAATTGGCTTAGAAAGACCTGCATTGATTCTAGACTTTCAAGCAATTCCTAGCTGAGTTACCCTGGGCAAGTCACTTAATCTTTGCTGGCCTTAGTTTCCTCACTCATAAAATGGGGATAATAATGACACCTACCTTCTAAGGTTGTTGTGAGGATCAAATGGCATCTGGCATGATGCCTGACACATAGCAAAGGACAACATGAACTTCAGCTATTGTTGTTGCTATTGTTGCTGTTGTTGTTGCTGCTGTTATTCTTATCTCTCTCATCATCATTATAATTATTATAAGCTATACAGTTTGATCTTTCATGAATAGGACCATAGGCCTTTGAGGTCCATTCTGGAGTTTAGTAGATCTGTGATTCTTTAACAATCTCATGACTGGGTTCACTACTAAAAATAGGAAGAATGGGAGAATGAAGACATTAGGAGGCCCATAGTACTGTTTCAGAGATTGATATGTACTTCTGAATAGATCCCAGATGTCCATATTCTCTCCAGTGTTCCTGTAGAGTTTACATAAGTTCTAGGGTGGAACCACTAGAATTTGAAATATATTGAACAATCACTAAAAAAAAACTATTTGCATTGTCATTGTTGTTTAGTCATTCAGTCATGTCTGACTATTTGTGAATCCATGACTGAAGCAGGTCTGGCCCGTCTTTCCTCCACTATCTCCCAAAGTCTGTCCAGGTTCATATTGTTTCCATGATACTAACTCTTCGTCTCATCCACTGCTGTCCCCTTTTCCTTTTGCCTTCAATCCTCCCCAATATCAGGTTATTTTCCAATAAACCCTGTGTCTTCATTATGTGACCAAAGTATTTGAACTTCAACTTTAGTATTTGACCTTTTAATGAATAGTCTGAATTAATTTCTTTAAGTATTATCTGATTTGATCTCCTTGCTGTCCAAGGGACTTTCAAAAGTCTTCTCCAGGGACAGCTAGGTGACTTAGTGGATAGAGTACCAGGCCCTGGAGTCAGGAGGACCTGAGTTCAAAGCTAGCCTCAGGCACATAACACTTACTAGCTGTGTGACCCTGGGCAAGTCACTTAACCTCAACTGCCTCACAAAAAAAGAAATTTTTTTTTAATTGAAAAAAAATAGTCTTCTCCAGCATCAAAATGCAAAAGTGCCAATTCTGTGGCACTCAGATTTCTTTATAGTCCCACTCTCATAAGCATACATTGATTACTAGGGGGAAAAAATGATCAAAAAAACCTCATAACTATCTTTATATGGACTTTTGACAGCAAGGTAATGTCTCTGCTTCTTATATGCTGTCCAGATTTGCCATAGCTTTCTTTTCAAAGAGCAGCCGTCTTTTAATTTTGTGGCTGCAGTCACCATTTGCAGTAATCTTTGAGCCCAAGAATGGAAAATCTGATGCTGCTTCCATTTCTTCTCCCTCTATTTGCCAGGAAGTGATGAGACTAGTTACTATGATTTTAGTTTATGACATTAAGCTTCAAAGCAGTTTTTATATTCTCCTCTTTTGCCCTCATCAAGAGGCTCCTTAATTCTTCTTCACTTTTTGCCATCTGAGTGATATTACCTGCATATCTGAGATTGTTAATATTTTCCATAGTAACTTTAATTCCAGCTTTTGACTCATTGAGACCAGCATTTCACATGATGTACTCTGCACATAAGTTAAATAAATAAGGTGACAACATACAGCCTTGTCGTAGTCCTTTTCCACTCTTAAACCAATCAATTGTTCCATGTTCAGTTCTAATTGTTGCTTCTTAGCCTACATATAGATTCCTAAGGATATAAGAAAGATGATGTGGTACTCCCATATCTTTGAAGACTTTCCACATTTTGTTGTAATCTACATAGTCAAAGCCTTTAGTGTCAGAGCAGCAGCCCCCTCCCGGACAAAGTGAGCCCTGTAGCCTGACATGCCCTAGCAGCCCCAGCAGTGGCTTACTGGAGGTCGAGGGGCCTCTGGCCAGGCCACTGAGTAAGACCTGCAGGTTGGCGGGGGGCGGGGGGGTGTTTTGGTTTGCAAGGGTGCAGTGGTGGGAGGGGGGGTGTCTCACCAGCCTCCAGCATCAGAAGCAGAGGCTTATTGAGTCCCTGTATGCCACTGGCCAGTATTTCTGAAATACAGAAAGATGTGGAGTACAGATTACCGTTCACAGTAAACAACCTTACAATTAACATTAATATCTTCTTTCCTCCTCAATTTCCTCAGGAAAAAACAGTGATCAGTGTTTACCCTCCAAAACGACATCATTTAATGGACAAACACTGAGTGTACATTACCTGTCCATTAGTAAACAATTTTACCATTCACTCAGACCTGGGGAAAATTATTGAGAGCCTCTTCTTTGAATTTTGGAAGAATCCTCCGTTTTTGGCTCCCAGTTCAACGTTTCCATACCTGTACAGCGGCCCAGCAGGAATGCCTCCTTATGATGCTCAGGGTTTTCTGTTTCTCCACTCTTATCCTCCACAAGAAGCCGGCAGGCCCGTGGCTTCTGTTCCGATTGCTGACACCATATTTCTCCGGCCTCGAGTTACTCCACACCCAAAGCTGCTGTTCCCTCCTATGGCTTCCTCAGCAGCCTGCCCATGTCTCTACCCACCACAGGTGCCCCGATGTTGACAGGCCAAAACGGGTGTGGTTACAAGATTCCTGATATCCCTGCTGTGTTTCCAGAACTCTTCGAGCTTAGCCTGTTGCAGCTGACCGACAAGAATGAGGAAGAGGAAGCGCTCCTACAACAGTTCTTGACTGCCCCAGCTGAAGCAGGTCCTCACAGACAAGGACGACCTGGTCAGGAGCATTGAAGACCTTGCCTGGAAAAATCTCCTTTTAGAGCCCAGCCTGGAAGCCAAAAGGCAGACTGTACTCGACAAGTATGAGCTGCTCATGCAGATGAAGTCGGACTTTGAAATGAAGATGCAAAGACAGCTTGAGCTCAGCAAGAGTTGCAGCAGCAGTGCCCTCCAGGCAAGGCTGAAGGTGGCAGCCCACGAGGCTGAAGAGGAGTCGGACACCCTCGCAGAGGACTTTCTGGAGGGCAAATTGGAGAGATATGATTTTCTCAGCAGCTTCATGGAGAAGAAAACCATTTGCCATTATCGCCGAGCCAAAGAGGAGAAGCTTCAGCAGGCCATAGCTACCCACACCCAGTTCCACACTCCCCTCTAGATTTTCCTGAACGCGTGAACTGCCAAGAGAAGAATGAACAGTCCCAATTAAGCACATTTGCAATAGATGTGATTTGCTAACAGGCATTTCATCCTAATGGTTGTATCGTGTACTAGAGATTAACTGTATCCATTGCTTAGAGCTGGGCCTGATTTTGTACAAATTAGGATGCCTTTTATTATCTTTGAGAAATCCTTCTTCACTCTGAACTTTGTATTTACTGTTGATAAAGTCTTTTACCATATTTAAGCTTCTACTGCTACTCCCTGATTATTAGAAATTAAATACCTATGCATGTAATTTTGTATAAATTCAAGTATTTTATAAATTCATATTCTTTTAAACTAAAAAAAAGAAAACAACAAAGTCTTTACTGTAGCCAATGAATAAAAATTTTTTGTTTGTTTGTTTTTTGTCACTCCCTTGCTTTCTCCATAATCCGGAGAATGTTGGCACTTTAGTCTCTAGTTCCTCTGCCTCTTCAAAAACCAGCCTGCTCTTCTGGTAATTCTTAGTTCACACATTGCTGAAGCCTAGCTTGTAATAACCTTTGTGTTGTGTGAAATGAGTGAACTTGTTTAGCAATTTGAACATTCTTTGGCATTGCCCTTCTTTAGAATTGGAACATAAACTGTTCTTTTCTAAGCCAGTGGACACTGTTGAGTTTTCCATATTAAGACATTTATATTCATGCCAGCCATCATATGTTTGCACTCTGCTCTCTCTCTCTCTGTCTCTCTGTCTCTGTCTCTGTCTCTGTCTCTCTGTCTCTCTCTCTCTTTCTCACTGGAAAGATGTTAGGATACACAACATATTATTGCACTTTTGATTATTGTACTTAGAAATTATTAACTGTATTTTTAAAAAATCCTCTTGTTTTTAAGGTGTTTTGATGAGGAAACTTTACTTTTTAAAGAAGTTTTGAGTTTTTCCTTCTATATTAGCTTTAATTCTTCTGTAATCAATTCTATGAACAAATCCTTCTAATTTCAAAGGGTTAGGATTTCTGTATTAGAAAATACTTTTATTTTGTTGAGGATGTAAATATAAGTATTAACGTTTTGGAAAGTGTCAAACTAGCAATAACAATGATATTTATATCATCTTTAGATTTTGCAAAGGATTTTCCATATATTTTCTCATCTGAAGCCTCAAAAAATACCAAGGGTAGATGCTATAGTTTTATTATATACATTTTATAGATGAAGAAACTGAGCCTCAAAAAGCTTCAAACTAGGAGAGAGATATCTAGTTAGATGAATTTTCCATTGTCACACACCTAGTAAGTTTAATGAATAGAATTTGAATCCATTTCTCATTACAAATATCCACATATTATCCACTACACCTGTTTTTACATATTCAAACTCTATATGCTTTGAAAATGACATTCATCTTTCTAATGTCATTTTATACTCCTGGCCATGATATAAAATGACAGCTGAAGCAAAACAAAGCCACCAAAAAATCTCTTTGATTTTCTGCAAATTATTAAAAGCTTATTTGCTTATTTATTAAAATCTAGCACTATTGTCTTTAGAGATGATTTGCTAGCTTCTACCTGAATGTGGGATCATAGAAGAAGAAATGCTTGACAACCAGGCGATTGAACTAAGGAGATGGTCATTGTTTCAACACTGAGACAGCATTGTCCTGAATTTTCTCTGCACCTTGTTGTAAGTGAAATCCCTAGAATGCATGAATTGAATATTTCTTTCCCTGGTTTTGAGTGTGGAGAAAACATTTTCCTGTCCTGGTCTCTAAAGCAAAATAAATAGCAGGCTGTACAGAGCAACTAGATATGAAAATACAGAAAAGGATGGTAGAAATTGGATGTCTTCAGGACTCTCTTAAAGATAATTTTAAGGAAAATTAAAAAAAAAAAAACAAAAACATGCAACTGTACAGTTCCTCTTTCTTGATGGTCATTTAGGATTAGGAGGATGGACTCTTCAATTCTTTGTTTTGTTTTATTTTGTTTTCTTCTTCCTTGTGAATATGGAGCTAGAATTTGAATCCTGCTTTCCTTCTCCTCTCTACAGAGACAAGCGTTACCTTTTCCTTTTCTTATCTTTTCTCACTAGCTTCTACTGAAGCAAATTAAGTTTGTACATTCTTGCATGCCATAGAAGCTAAATGTGTTCTGAGGTACAATTTTGTTTTTGTTTATTTTGTCTGTTTTTGTTTGTTTGTTGGTTTGGTTTCTTTGGAACAGGAACACCCTACAGAATTTGGAAACATGGTTCTCTGCTTTTCTTCTATACATGTTGAGGTGTCTCTTCCTCAGTACTCCCTCCCTCCATTTACTTTCCTCTCTGTCTTCATTTTATCATATTTGGGGATACAGAAAACTGTACTCATTATCTTTTTCTCCTTCAACCCCATCCCCTTCCAAACTTCCCTATTACTGTTGAGGTACCACCATACTTTGTGTCACTGTTACCTAGGCTCACAACTTAGGCTCAATTCATCACTCTCTCTTGAACTCCATATTCAATCTATTACCAAGGTCTTCAGATTTCACTTTCTATCTCCAACTATGCTTAGTTTCAACTCAGTAGAACAAAATGCCCCTCCCAGGATAAGCTGATCACTTCAGATCTGGTCACCATGTTGCTAACTCGGCTTTGAAAATTCTACACCTTTCTATCTCCTTCAGCCTTATATTCCCCTCTTATTGGAAGGCTGATGGGTAGAGCACTAAATTGTATTCAAAGCTTTCCCTTATAGAGGGCAGATCCTGGACTTTGTCCTCACTTAGCTTTCCATCTGCAGCTCTGTTTTACCATGGCTCTAAAACAAGATCCAGGTGTCCCATGGTATCCCTCTCTTCCCCCATTTGAGCTTGTTGTGTGTGTGTGTGTGTGTGTGTGTGTGTGTGTGTGTGTGTGTGTGTAAGACAGAGAGAGAGAGAGAGAGAGAGAGAGAGAGACAGAGAGACAGAGAGACAGAGAGACAGAGAGAGACAGAGAGAGTTGCCTTCCCCAATTAGATGATTAAGTCCCTGGAAGACAAGAACTCTTTTTTTTTCCTTCTTATTTGTATCCCCCTGCATTAGCAAAGTGCCTAGCAAATAGCAGGCACTTAATAAACACTTATTGAATTGAATGAAATTGAATTTCACCTTTACATCTCTTGAATATGTCCCTTCTCTCCTCTGATACTGTCACCACTTATCTCACCATACTTGGATTACTATAATAGCCTGCTGGTTGGTTTCTGTGCCACAACTCTTTTCCTACTCCCGTCCATCTTCCATTCTGTCACCAAAATAATTTTGCTAAAGCACCATCTGACCAAAGAATACGCCTAAAATTGGAGAGCTCCACTGTAGTCAAATAGGGCTGATAATTTTTTTTTTTGGTGACTAGATTCTGTAGCAGGTCCAGAAGCAGAGAAACTACTACTACTAGTACTCAGATCACATGAAGATTGCAAGGACATCCTGAGTAGTTTGAGCTACAAAAAGTTTTGTCTCATGTCACTTTGACTATGGTTAAGTGGATCCTATGGAAGAGGATTCTTTTTAAAGGGAATTCTTTTTAGAGGGGAAGCTCTTAACTTGCTATTCTCTTTATTTTGCAATAATTTTCAGTCATACCCCACTCTTTGTGATCCCATTTTTGGGGGTTTCTTGGCATACATACTGGAGTTGTTTGACATTTCCTTTTTCAGCTCACTTCATAGATAAGGAAACTGAGGCAAACAGGGTTAAGTGACTTGCCCAGAATCACATAGCTGGTAAGTGTCAGAGGCCAGATTTGAACTCAGAAAGATGAGTGTTCCTCACTCCAGGCCCAGCACTCTATCTATTGTGCCACCTAGTTGCCCTATTTTGTCTATTACCTCTCTCTTTAACTGAAATCTTTATTTCATTTAAATAAGCTTTCTTTTTCTTTTGTTTTGTTTTGTTTCTCATAATGTTCCTCTCACAACTAAATTCAGATTCTTAGATGTAGGACTTGAATAAAATGCCCTTACGTGATGTGCTTTTGATAATTCATCTTAGTTATTTCACAATTTAAAAAATAATCCCATCATCATTTAAGGGAAATAATTAATAGCTTTTCTTTTTTGACATCTTTATTTCCTTATCTTAATCTTTGGTATATCCAGAAAACAATAAATACTGCAGTTTTCTGAGGTTTTTTTTTTAACTTTAGAACAATAAAACCATGTCTCAGGAATACTCATGCCAGAGTAATATAATCTAGGCATGAAGTGAGCTTTTATATGCTGGGAGGGATGTCACTAACATATTCTGTAAGAACACTAAACCTAACAGAAAATCCATGATGATTTTTAAATCAGTGGCCTAAGAAAGCCCAGGTCACACTTGTTAGTTGATTTTTCCCCTTGCCCCCAAAACCATGAGACAGAAACATATTTCTTCAGGAAGTCAAGCTCTGTGGGATAGTATTGGAAGCCTACAATATGTTTCAGAGACACACACATTGTTTTCCTTTCATTATAAACAGTTGGAATTTGAAGTTGAGCTATAAACCTTCCTGTATATGTCAATACCTTTGTTTAGGTTTCCTGCAACAAGTGATGGAATCTCTAACACTGAAAAAGAGAGCTATAAGCTGTTTTCCTTGCAGTTGTTGAGACAGATAGTTATGTGTGACAATCAGTCACCCGGAGATGATGCCCAGGGGGACAAATTGGATATGCCCATCCATCCACCATATCAACTGGCATACAACATTGCCTTCTCTATTGTCACCCTTGACAAATGAGGTAACTTTTTGTTAAGTCCTGTCTTTCTCTTTTCCCTGAGCCCATTTTCATGTAAAGATGGTCACACTACCTGCTATAAAACTGCAGTAATATGTGTTCCCCAGACAGACAGCAATAACGAGAAACTTGTATTAGTTATAGATTTTTATTTATTTTTCATTTCTCTAAGGAATCTCCTTTTCCATTTTATGCTGCTGCCTACAGAATAAACATCGTCTGTTCATTTGGCTAACGTAAAAGCCATTATTGAAAATCTAGCATCCTGTTTCCCAATGCATTTATACTCTAATAAACATATACTAAAAAAACATATTAGACTTTTAGTGTTACCTGCATTGAATTTGAAATACTGTGAATGATTCTGTAATCTCTTGAGACTGAATTTTGTAACATATATGCAATAAATGAACAATGTGGTTGAGATATATCACATATGTAGATGCCAAAAATTTTTGACTTCTTAAATATGGAAAGACATTGTCACCTTTATGGTTGAACACATGAATGCCACCTCAATGGAAAATTAAGTAAGAATGACTATAGTCTATTAAAACTCATTGAAATCATGGCAGTGTTCATCTCTGTGTTAATAGTCCAATCCATCATAAAATCTTTTGGTATCAGATGACATCTATATATCTATATCTATGTAAATATATACACACACATCCATATACATACACCATCTCCCTTTTCTATCCCTTTGTACTGTTTCCAATAACAATAACACATTTATATAGTGCCTATACGATAAGCACTGTGTTGAGTGCTTTACAAATATTATCTAATTTCATCTTCGCAACAACCCTGGAAGGTTCTATTGTTATAGAACCTGGGAGATGCTATTACTATTCTCATTTTACAATTGAGGAAACAGGTAAACAGAGGTTAAGTAACTTGCTCAAGGCCACACTACTAGTAGCAGTCTGAAGCTGGTTTTGAACTCAGGTCTTCCTGACTCCGGGTCCAATTCTCTATCTACTCTACTACCTGACTTTTAGAGTCATTGGTACCCTTTATTTAAAGTTCAGCTCAAGCATTACTTTCTACATGAAAGTCTTTCCTGATCCCCCTGGCTAGTAATGGAGCCCCCTCTAGTTTTCCTAGCATATTTACTAAATATAATTTTATGACTAGACATATATTCATTAAATATAGCCATGTATTTATAACATATGTAGTCATTAAAAATAACTATATTTTTAATATAAACATATATCTTACATGTGCTATATAATATATATTTATATGTATGTATACACATACAATTTGTATGTACTTATAAATGTACATGTCTTCCTTGAGACAAT
Organism: Phascolarctos cinereus; assembly: GCF_003287225.1. NCBI lineage: Eukaryota > Metazoa > Chordata > Mammalia > Diprotodontia > Phascolarctidae > Phascolarctos > Phascolarctos cinereus. The sequence continues at coordinate 435,694,695 of NW_027555847.1, read as the reverse complement.
ATAATCTCCTTGAGGACAAGAATTGTTTCATTTTCTTTCTAGTAAAGTGCCTAGTGCAATGCGTAATTCATGTGTATATGTTCGGACATTTGAAAACCAAGGAAATCATTTAAGGATGAAAAAGAACAAGAATACAACTCTTTGTGACCCTGTGGACTAACTATCTATGAGGTTTTCTTAGCAAAAATACAGGAGTGGTTTACCATTTTCTCCTCCAGTTTTAGGCTAAATGACTTGCCCAGGGTCACATAGCTAGTAAAAATCTGAGGTCAGATTTGATCTCTGGTCTTTCTGACTCCAGGCCCAGTTTTCTATCCACTGAGCATGCCTAACATAACCCATAGCAGATGTTTAATAAATACTTACTGATTGAGCAAAAGCTGTATTGCTCCTTGAACCTATGTGACCCTGGCTAAGTCACTTAATCTGTTTCCTCATCTCTTATAATAACTGAAGGTTTTAAGGCTTTGCATCATACTTTATGCACAATATCTCATTTGAGCTTCTCACCAACCCTGTGAAATAAGTGCTACAGTTATCATCATCTCTATTTTTCAAATGGAGGGCCTAAGGCTCAGTGACACTAAAGTCTTGCAGAGAGCCCACATAACTTGTGTCAGATGCAGGGTTTGAACCAATGTTCCTTTGAACTCCAGGTCTAACCTTGATTCCACTATACCACAATTTGAATGCCTTCATTTTGCAAATGAGGTTTTGGATTAGATGATCTCTAAGGCCCTTTCCAGCTCTAAATCCTTCGATCTTTAAACCCCAGTTATTAATGCTGTGTCAATAAATGTAAACAAGTTAAAAAAAGTTCTAATTAAATTTTAAAAGAATCAGTAGAATTTAAACTTCATGGTAGTAATGTTAATTACCAGTTGAATAAACTCCACAAGTATTTTTTTCCCTTCCAATTTATGTGTGTGAACACAAATCAAACTGGCACTTGAGACATTTTTCAGGCAAGTTAGGAGAATTCTGCTGAAAAAAAAAAGAGCCTGGTGCCTGAATTTTGCTGTGATTGTGTCAAAATTGATAAAATTCATGCTAGTTACTTCACTCCATACTTTACTATGTCTGAAGAAGTTCATATGAGAAGAATTCTCACAGCCAATATATTTTCAGAGTGGCATTTGCCTGGGACAAACTACCAGAACCATTGACACAAACCCATTGGCTAAACATCTTTTGTATCAGAGAAGCCTTACCTTTTGATAGATGGGCTATTGCATAGAAATGAAAAATGGCAAAGGCTCTAGCTGTATCTATACAATACTAAATGAAGTGCAGAAGTCACCACCCAACCTAATACAACCTTAACAATGAACACAAAAGAAGCTGATAATTGCAGATAAGGGAGGTCATCTCAGGCTTAAAATTTTTTTCACTTTCATTCAATGCTTTTGGTAAATGCCAAATTTCTATTTTATCTTTTTTGTTAGTTCAGTTCAAGCTTTGCATTTCTTGACACAGAAGAAGACTTGAACCAGATGCAGATCTGTAAAAGTTTAAGTTTTCCATATAGTAACTCTATAGCTAAGCCTGGAAGTATGAAGTATGAAACAGCATTTCTAGCACTGATCTATTGAAGAGAATCCTAATCTACAAGGTATAGGAAGGCCTCATACACCGTGATTTTTTAAAAAATGAATTTGTCAATAATTGTGCGGACACAGTCAGGGGTATGCTAGAACCATCTCTGACTCTCAAGAGCCAAATCTTAAATTTTCAGTACTCACATTGATATCTCAGAAATTACCAATTGTAACAAATCAAGGCTTGACTTATTGTTTTGTTGATCATTCACACAACAAAATGTTAATAATGCACATTAATTTTTTTTAAATATGTGTATCTTTTTTTTTCTCTTTTTCAGAGAGCTTTGTTGTTCTGTATTTACCAGTATACCTTTATATGTAGTATATAATCTTGATCTTTGGGACTTCTGGGGAATTAAGAGTTTACATGTAGGAAAACAAACCATCCCATAAGTATATATCGTAATGAAGAGTTCTAGGACTTTTGGGGTGCTGGGATCCCAAGATCATGGTACCAGGCCCTGCTGAATGAATTCAACTCAAATCTTCTTCAGCCAGAGTAAAAGTTTATTAGTGATAAATCACAAAGGCCAGGTGATGCCCATAAAGACCAGCGGGCATGACAGGTTCTCAGCCTTGTGGGCCTGAGATTCTCAGCCTCTGAATTGTGGTTAGGGTGGATCTTAAATACTAAAGTAACTTTGGGTAGTCAGAGAAGGGGGCTGGGAAAAGGGTGTAGTTAAAAACTCTTAATTGGGGAGGTTGGAGAGATTGAATGGACAATGGGAATAGACAATAGAGGGAACAGGAAGGCAGAAGTTTGAAAGGCATCTGCACAAAACTAAGGTGGGGCCAGGACTTTCAAAAGGATATAAGGGAGGTCAATAAGGAAGGCCTTTCTGGGGCCTATAGACAAAAGGGAGCCAGATCTGAATAAGATGGAAAGGTAAGGCTAAGGCTTTCAAAGGGAGATGAGGGGTTTGAAGGTTTAAGGGTTTTCTGGGTCCTGTAGACCAACAGGAGCCAGATTCTATTCAGGGCAAGGGTTGAAGGTGCATCTGAATAAGATCTAAAGGTAAGCTAGGGCTTTCAAGGGGAGATAAGAGCTGGGGTCTGTAGACAAGTGGGAGCCAGATTCCCTTTGTGGCAAAGGCAAAAATCTTGTCTTGGGCCCTGCCCCCATCAATAATATGCATCATAACTATTTTTCTATCTTTCTATCTTTCTATTTGTTATCATTTAATTATGATCATTGTTGTTCCATGTTCTTTCCTGGTAATATATGTAATATACTCACATAATGTTTTACACTACTTATTTCTCCCAAGTTGTTGCTAATATGTTGCAGCTTACTTATACCTACCATGCATTTTTCTGTTTTCTTTTGGGTCATCTGCAATTTTAAATTTTCAGTGATCACGCTATTCCATGATTTGCAACATCATTAGTAAAACATTACTACTACTATTATTATTATTATTATTTAGAGGAAGGGAGGGTTGACTGCATAGAACAGCTTAGTATTCTGTCATTCCTCAATGCAATTAAGCCCAATGACATCCTGTTCCTTCTAGTATCAAATGTAAAGTTTTCTGTTTGTTTTTAAGAACTTCAATATGCTGGGCTAAATCTACCTTTCCAACCATATTATACTCTTCGTCTTAGCAGAGAGAGACTTCCTTGCTGTTCCTCATGCGCAGTAGTCCGTATTCCATCTCTGTTCTTTACACTAGATGTCCCCTTGCTGGGAATGCACTCATTCCTCAATTCTACTTATTATTTCATTCAAAATTCACCTTAAGTATCACCTTCTACTTAAAACCTTTCCTGATTTCTCCAAGCTGCTAATGCTTTTCCTCCTCCCACCCCAAAATTACCTCTAGCTATAGAATATATATTTTAGAAATATTTATACATATGTTTGCTGTCTCCTCTAATAAAAGGTAAGTTCCTTGAAGGTAGGAGAGTGACAAAAGTAGTAGTAGTAGTAGTAGTAGTAGTAGTAGTAGTAGTAGTAATAGTAGTAGTAGCAGCAGTAGTGTTGGTGGTGCTGGTGGTGCTGGTGATGCTGGTACTGGTGCTGGAGCTTCTAGTGAATGATTTCTTCCACTAATATAGATGGTCATATTTTCTGCAACCTGTAGCCTTGGAAAAAAGGCTAAAGCATTGAAAAGTTAAGTGATTCAACCACAGTCACACAGCCAGTATACAGTATGTCAGAGGCAAGACTTGAGCTCAGGTTTTCTTGACTTTGAAGCAGACTCTCTACTCACTATCATACTGTCTCTCTACCCAGAATACAGGAGATACTTAATAAATGCGTATGTGCTGGTTTTCTGCTCTCTATGAAGTTGTTATATCAATTTCAACAGCATTTATGAGACTATCAATATTGTTGCTGCATTTTGAAGAGGGAAGAGAAATTGGGTGGAGATATTTTAAGTGTTATCTAGAAAATGTTAACTGTCATGCTGAAAGAGACTTGTAATCTATTGGGGGGGGGATATCTGAGAGAATGAGCAAGCTAATGGGCAAAAATTTATTCCTCTCCTTCCCCTAACACAGGCCAGTCAGACTTGAATCCATTGGATGGGTAAAGATCAGTAAACCATGCAGATTTATTTTACTATGTTGCAAACCAATTAATCAAACTGAAGCTATATATAGAGAGGTTAGAGTGTGTGTTGGAGGGGGAACTGAGATGTAAAGGGGGATGAAGATTACAATAGCAATAGTCAAAACACAAGTTTAACTAAACAAACTATAGAAAAACTATAGAGAGAAATTCTAAATAAAATAATTAGTTCTGTTTGGAATGTCACCTGCAGGGAGGAGCAATATTGAAGTTAAATTGCAAGGTATATATTGATTAACTAAACATTTTAGAAGAAAATTCAGTTTTCATTGATATCCTAATTTTAAAAGGATTTTTTATTCTTAATCTATTCACTAGAAAGACTTTTTACCAGTGGTCAGGTAATATTTGATATACATGAATATTTTCAACAGTGCTCAGAAATTTGTAAATGCCCCTAAATATGTTTTAAGTGTCCAACACTAAAATTGTGATCAAGAAAGTATATTACTTTACAGCCTACATTTTCCATAATACATCAACCTGCATTTTTCTTTTTTACTTGTTGGGAATGCTACAATGTCAAGTCTTTGTAGAAGAATGGTCTCTCAAGATTTATAATTGCAAGCAGATGTGTAAAACAGTTTACATGATAGCAGTGTGGCAAGCAATTCCTCTTAAAGTTTAAGCCAACAGATTTCTAGTTGAATAGGATGCCTCCCTGTAAGGAACTAAATAGCCTCTAAAACATGGTTGGATTTTTTTTTTTAAGTTTTAGTTTTCATAGTCAAGAGAGGAACAGATGATCTATATAGATAGAAGCCAGGCAAATGTTATATGTCTTTTGTTTATCCCTAAGGGTCATGTTCATATCATATGACAGCCTATATGTTAAAATATTGTTCTAAGGAGAGTGTTGACACAAGATAATGTGATTTATGCTTCACATCCATCATATTGACAGGTTTGGGACAGATGTCGCTGTTTGTCAAAACACTCCACAAAATAAAGGGAAAAAAAATCTCTTAATAAGATGATGAATATTTCCTTCTACAATGTTCCTGTCTATTTTTCATTTTTGTGAACATGTTAGTGCCTCAAATACTTCTTGGTTTAATAAGAAATGCTGAAATATGGCATTATTAAATGTTTCCCTGAAGACACAATCATCAGTTATCATTCATTCAAAGATCTTTCTAAGATAAATGTATATACACACATGTGAACACACACACATATACATATATCTATGCATATATAAATATACATACATATATATAAATATATAAAATATGTGATTATATATGTGTGTATGTATATGCACACAGATTGTGTATATTATATATTATATATGTTTATGTGTATGTGTATCTCTACTAGAACACTATAAAGCTAACCTACAATACTAAAAAACTAGAAATGCTATTTTAATAAATGACATATGAAGGAGTTGCAAAAAAGAAATTAATCCAGTGAGTCAAATTCTCTCTAGTGCCCAAGTTAAACATGGGTGGTAAATGAGTCTCTATGGAAGCTATATTAAAACTTTCAAGTTACTAGAGTGCTTTTCAGCATATGTAGGCAGCATGTTCATCGTGATTAAAATCATATTTATAAAAAGAAGATACTGAGTGATTATTGTGGATTATTCATAGGAGGAAAAGAGCCCAACTCTTGCTTCCAAATTACATTGATATAATTTCAGTTCTCACTTTTTTTTTTCCACTCAGAATTTCTGGAATGAAATTGAGAAGTATTCTCTGAAGCAGTTGTGGAAAAAAGTGATGGATTTGGATCTGAACATCCAGGGTGAGAATTTAATTCTTTTGTTTTATTTAAATCTTATATCTATAGATATGTGTACCTTACTTTATTTACTTGTAAAATTTAGGCAATACAACACTCATGTTACAGAATTATTATGAAGCACCAACAAGAGTTGTTAAGAGGATCAAATGAGTTACTGTAGGACTTTGAAAAGCTAATAGATATACAAATATCATCTATTATTTTACAAGAATATAAACTGATAACTATATAATCATGCATCTTACCACTAAAACCCTACTCCTGTAGCTTGGGATCTCAGTGATGAACCAGTCAACTTCTGTCATGTTCTATCAAGTTTCCCAGGCTTCCAGAATTTACCTGGTAAAGAATCGCATCCATGTTATCTAAAGACTTGTCCAGTTATATTCAGTCAATGCTTTCACATCCAAGTAATAGACATTTAGGATCACACAGATTATCTTCTAAGGTATGGAGAGTTTTGCTTTGTATTGTATCAAACTCTGCAGGCTAGCAAAACTTGGCCATCAAGTCTCAAGTTTGAAATTTCATGAAATCTTTTATTCATAACACTCCACCTACCATCTCTATGCTTTTTATTAGTTGCTCCTCATTTCTGGATTGAACTCCAGCACTTATAAGAGAATCCCTTATTTTCTCCAAAAGTCTCCTTACCCGAAGCACATGGGTTTCCTTCCTTACTCATGTTCCTCCCTGATAGATTTCTATAATTATATGTCCACTTTCCTCCATTGACATGTTCATCATTGGTGGGAGACTTTGGCCAAAGTTTATGATAGACTGTAATATTTTGATTATTCCTGCTTTTGATTGCCATTGAGTAAAGTATTATGTTATACATGTTACATTGTGTTAATGTTAATATTTATGTTACTATTATTTTTGCTTTTGTCTTCTCATTTAGTAACTGTATCATTTTTCATAGTTAAGAAAACCAATAAGACAAAAATTTGCTTAATTGTGCCTCTTCCACCCCCTGCTATGGCCTTATATTTATTTGGGAAACATTTTGTACATGCAAACACATACACACACACATATATACATATATATTTTTATATGGCCTTTGTGGATGAAACTCCTTAAAGGAAGAAGGTATATCATGTTTGTATTTGTATCCTCAGTGCTTATCACAATGTCTGACACATAGTAGAGATTTAAGAAATACTTGATTTTTATATACCTTGTATTAAACAAATCCTTTAATACTGAACTTGTATCAATTTATTTCTTGAACTACATAACTAATTTGGTAAAGGAAGGTCTTTTAGAGCACATAATAAAGCTAATTGTTGGATATTCCTCAGTAGACATTATCCTGATTTTACTTTGGCACATCCTTGATCACACTTCAAACTATCTATTTTGTTGACAATGTAGAGAGGAAAGGTAGGAGCAGAAAGTACAAAGAATATACTCTATCCTTCTATCTAATGCTGCATGGAACATCTCTCTGGAGAGCTTTATCATGATGTGTTAGGTCACACAAGCCAAGAAATTCAAATTAATCTACAATTAGTAAGTGCCTATTGTGTGGAGAACTCTTGAAAGACAGGGTGGCATTATAGGAAAAGGGATTGTTTGGACTCAGAGGAGCTGAATTCAAATTATATATCTCTGTTGCTTCTACAAATGCAATGGTCATTATTATTCATTAGACTGAGAGATCAGACTTGGAAATGATAAGTTTGAGATTACTCTGCACAATAGCAAGGGTTGGATTTAAGGAAAAACTACATCCAGCTTATATTGACCTTCTTGCTGTTCCTTATACAAAAACACTCCATCTTCTTTCCCTATGAATTTTACCTTATTTTCCTCCAGACATGGAATGCTTTCTCTCCATCTCCCTCCTTCCTTGGCTTGTTTCTACTGTCGTAAGCATGGCTCTAAAGCCAATACCCTCTTAGTTCAGGGTTTAATGTTGGGAGAAATTAAGACACTCATGAATCATTGGACAAAGTAGATTTGCTTTATCCAAATATCGTAATGATATACAATTAGTCTATGGTGGCACCTAGTATCATCCTTGTCTCCATCTGGAAAATGATATTGTCAATAAGTGGGATCTTCAACATGAATGTGTTAGTATTGAGAATGATGGAAGGGGAACAGGTGAAAAGTACAATTGCAAGTCAAGTATTCTCATCATTGAGACACCTGGTGAAGGAGATTTGGACTCTGCATTTTTCATTCAACTAACTGATTTTTATCACTAAATTGTTTGGCTTATGCTAGTTAGCAGTGGTTCTGGCAGGGTATAATCTTTATGTGTAAGCCATTTCCTAAGGTGGAACTTCTGAAGACTCATGCATTAAATCAGCAACTACAAAGTAGGTGCACGTTTTGTGTCCAGCAATATAGAACATATGGAAGAATTATAAGACATAGGTATCCTCCTTATCAAATGTTGGTGATGAAGATTATGATGATGGTGGTAATAACAATGATTATATAAGAGTTATTTTTAAAACATTTCTGTAGAATAATAATAATAATAATAATAACAACAATAATAATAATAACCACTTCAAAGTCAAACCCATCTTCTATGACATAGGGACTGCGGACAAAAGAGTGGGGAATGCCAGATAGGTTAATATAGAAAGGTGATTCCAGGAGTCCTGAAATCATACCAGTAGCTGTGAATAACTGATAAGAACTCTGAAACCCTGGCAAATTGAGCTCTGGCAGTATCACTGATAATGTTGGCACCCCCATGTAATGTAATGACGATTGCTCTTTAGAACCAAAGGAATAGTGTGACACAAAGCTGTGGCCTGGCCTTACTTGGAACCATAGTGATAATCATTTTGACATGAAGGACAGTGGAGCAAAGGATAAAACCCTTCATTCTGGGACCAAAAAAGGCAAGGTACATTGGGAGAAAAATAAGAAATAATAATATTTCGCATGTCAGAAGTGCTTTAATGCAGATTTTGTTGTTTATTAAAAGAGAAAAGCTAAACATTCCATGACATAGAATGGCAGCATAAACAATTTCATTATGTATCAGTATTTTGTCATTATTATTATTATTATTATTATTATTTTAAAAATTACTCTCCAGGCTTAACTCTAGATCTTCTCTACCATTCAGCTCCTCATCCTGAAGCCTCATTCTAGTCATATAATTGAAGTACCCTCCGATTGGATGACTCCTTCCAGACTTTCCATTTATGGAGAGCTCACGGCATGCTATATCTCTTTTCTCTAAGAGCTACATTGATAATCTCACAGAAGCTCTCTCTGTGTCTCTTTCTCTCTCTCTCTCTCTCTCTGTCACACACACACACACACACACACACACACACACACACCTTTTCCACACGTTTTCAGCTTTTATGTACTATCTTCCCTTATTAAAATACAAACTCCTTGAGGGCAGGGATTGTCTTTCTATTTGTATTTTATTCCAGTGCCTGAGGAATAGTAAACACTTAATACTTATTTCTTACTGTTGTTTTGTCAATTTTCCCTCAGATTCATGTCACAGAACAGTGTGTTGCCAAGCAGTGATATGCAACCATTTTTTTAATGCCCTAAACTAAGACTAAATGAAAGAAGACCTGAATTAAAAAATAAATAAATAAAATTCTAGATTCTTGAGAGGGAAAAGTTAAATATCTGAGGTTACTTAAAATCTTCATTTAAGAAAAACTGCAGAAATTCTACATAATAATAAATCAAAAAAGTAAATTGAAATCACTCAAAATTATTTTGAAAGGAGATGGGCATACTTAGACTAGAATTTTGAAAAGCCATTTTTGAATTTGATAGTATGGATCTAAACTAGTGGACCAACTATACATTCCACTGAAACTGCTCTCTCCAAAATGACTAGTGATCTCCTAATGGCCAAAGACATTGACCTTTTCTCAGTTTTCACTTTTCTCAACATTTCAGCAGCCTTTGACATTGTGGATCACTCTCTCCTCCTTGATACTATCTTCTCTCTTGGTTTTTGGGACACTACTTTCCTATTTATCTTTTACCTATCTGATTGCTACTTCTCTGTCTCCTTTGTTGGATCATCCTCCTCATCACACCCTCTAAATGTAGATGTCCGTCAGTATTCTCTCCTGGATCCTCTTATTTTCTCCCTTTATATTACTGTACTTAGTGATCATATCAGCTCCCATGGATTTAATTATCATATTTATGATAACTATTCATAAATCTACCTTTCCTTCTTCAATCTCTCTCCTGGCTGCCAACTTCACATCTCTACCTGCCTTTCACACAGTCCAGTAGACATCTTAAACTAAATATGTTCACAACAGAATTCATTATCTTTCCCTCTAAACCCTCCCTTACACCCTACCTTCCCTATTGCTTTAGAGGGTAACACCACCCTCCAGTCCTTCAGGCTTGCAAACTAAAAATTATCCTGGAATTATCCTCTCTTTGACATTTGAAGTTATTCATGATATGGCCCCCTTCTACCTTTTCATTTCTTTTTTTTTTTTACTGACACTGGCCTCTTGATGTTTCATGGGCAAGACACCCCATATCTTGGCTCTGAGTATTTTCTCTGTCTGTCTCATATGCTTTTCCCTCTTGTGCTCTGATCACTGACCTCCCCTGGCTTCCTTTAAGTTTCAACTAACATTCCATCTTCTACAGGAAGCCTTCCCTAAGCCCTCTTAATTACAGTGCTTTGCCTTTTAAAATTATTTCCTATTTATTCTGTACATAGCTTGCTTCGTATATGTTTATTTACATGTTATCTTCCCCATAAGATTGTAAGCTCTTGAGGGTAGGGATTATCTTTTGCCTCTTTTTTTTATCACCAGTGCTTAGCATGTCTGGCACATAGTAGGTGTTTAAAACAATTTTATTGAACTACATAAAACAGACTAATTTTTAAAGTTGTCATTCTCTAAAACCATTACACATAATTACATTTTTTCTTAACATTTGTCATAAAGTATTAACGTATTTTAGAACCTGACCAGAAAAAATATATATAGTAGTCATTGACAGAGTAACAATCAGAGGAGAAAAATTAGTGTCTCCAGGGGTTCTTCCTAGGGACATGCAAAAAACACCTCCATAGCAGAAGCTGCTTCACAGATATTTTCAAAAGAAAAATGTGCACAAAAGTACCAGAAGATTATATGACTATATTACAGCTAATATATAATGTAGAAAACTTGAATGACCTTATCTCTCTCCAAAAGGCAACAACAACAACAATAACAACAAAAGAAACATACCAAACAGAATCTGGAACAGAAAAAAAATTGAGTGTCTAGATAGACAATTATGAATTGACTGCAAAAGTCAAAAGGTGTTTCAATTTGACAAAAGTATAAGAAGAAAATTTAAAAAATTGCTACAGAGATTTAAGAAGCAACAAAATCAGAAGAGAGAACCACCCCTTTCCCTTCCCCCCTGAAAAAAAGGAAAAAGAAAGAAATGGGAATTTTTCACCCAAGAAATTTTTACATGATCCGGACACATAGGTATATAAAGTGAGCATACAAATCAAACATTTACTGAAAATAAATCACAAAGAAGTTTATTTTTCAAAAAAATTAGCATAAATATAATTTTACTATTTATTAAAGACAAAAGCAAATTTTCATACTAATGAGATGGATATGTGTGCTTATTTTTACATTAAGAATTAAATCATGGCAATCTATTTGGCACTGGAGGATGTAGGGCATCTTCAATGTTTTTCAGGGTTGATTGATACTTTGATTTTATTATTGTCTATGCAGAGAATGCTGCTTTGCATAAATACACAGTACAAAATGGTAGAAGTATGTTTAGGACCATTTCAAACGTTGTTAGAAATTTTGTCCTAATTTGAGGCCAAAAATTCATTTAATGATTGTGTACATACAGTAAAAACGCTACAATTACAACACTCTTGAATCTCAGTTGAGATGTTTCTGGCAGCATTTGTTGTGTGGCATGGCAGCATGTGCAGTGCAAAGTGCACATGTTGTATGTTCAGAACCAGTGATGTACTGAAATTGCACAATGCAACATGGGCAAGTGCTGACAGAAACACCTCATATTCCTCACACATTTGATTTTGAATTAATTTTTGGTTGTTGTGCATTCAGAAACCCTTTATTGTTGCCAAATTTTTCATGACCCCCTCATTCAGTTACATGACCCTATATAGGATCACAAGCCACAGTTCAACAAGTGCTGTTCTAAACACTTACAAGAAGTCCAAGGTAATCCTAATTGAATCACATAAGAAACAAAATACTTCCATTGTTAATATAATGAGCCATGGGATTATGATCACATAATTTAAATTCTAGTTTCTCTATAGAAATGGAAAATGCTCTGTATAACATTCATATTTATTGCCTCAAACACTTCACAGTGGCACTTGAATTCCAAGCCAAACACTTTACCAAGTTCTTCTAGATTACAAGCCTAACTCCATTTTCCTTAATGGAAAACATCACATATCTCTAAGCAAGATATTAGAACATCCATGTTTTCCAAATATGTGTCAATTTCATGTTTATGTGCTTTACATAAAGATTCACAGCTTATGTCCCCACAAAAATAAACATATAAACACTCATAAAAACAAATTGCTGTGTAACCAAGCATCCCAGGAGCACAAAGGGATAATATATTATCAATTCAATAATTGAACATACTACCCAAATTTTACCATAACATTTATGCTACCTTTATTAATCATCATATAGCCTGTGATTCTATTCTGCAGGCATGGCTTACACATATATTAAAAATATATTAAAAAGACCCTAGCATAACAAAAACTATAAAGTTTTCATTGTCCCTCTAGAGTATTAACTGTCCTCATGGAAAACAGTCCTCTCTTAAAACATGACACCAACTACTGCCAAGAAAAATTTATATAAAACATGACATTTTTTTTTTCAGGGAGAAAGTCTGAGACTGGTGTACTTCTCCCTAACCTTAATTAAATCCATTATCATCTGTCCTAAATAGAATTAAGTATGGCTTCCAAGTTAAAAAGAGAGACATACCAAAAGTAACTTATTAATCACTTGATGTACATGGATGGCATTAAGCAATATGGCCTTAAGGGAAAAAAAAAAACTTTTTTTTCCCTTCTGTGGTATCTTTTTCCATTGATATACACAAATGTAATTTGGATTTGATGAATGTAAACTTCTTAACCTCTACCAATTACAGATAGAGAATGAAAGCTTCAAGTTTGAATCCAGAGGTTAAATTGAATCAATGAATAAAAATTGCACTTACCAATACCTTGGTCTTCTTCAGGCAAGGCACATTGCACATAAAATATATCACGGACAACGTTATGGCTAAGAGACTTACAAACATAATGAAAGCCAAGTTTAATGGGAAGAATAAAGCAACTAATTCCTATTTGATAAAAGTATTAATGTAAAATTTTGGAATTGTAAAATAAACTGTAACAAATTAGTCAGGCTCCCTCCTAAACAGTGGTACTATATTAAGAAAGTACACTGCCCAATGGCATAGGACAGCCAGAGAAAGATCTACATATCCTTAAAAAACATCATGTATAGACATTCTCAGAAAATATGATGGAAAGATCAAAAATCTATTAAAAATGACCATTTAAGACAAATATACATCACTTCACCAAGCAATGGTAAAGGCAAGCAATAGTTATACACTGTTGGATTGGTTGACTGTAACTAAAATTGCTTTACTTTAATGTGGAGTCTGTTAAATAACCAAGATTCAAAAGCAAAATCAAAAGGGCCTCCATAGGTGACATCTCATCAACTCAGCCATCAAAGCAATGTTGAACAAATGATAGTCATCAGATTTGTTTCTGAAATTAGAATGAGTTTGGATAATAATTCATTAAGAGGTCATTTTCACAAAGAATTACAGAATGGTTATTCTTAAGAAACCTAGATTTACTAATTAATGCAAGTTAAGCAAAAAAAAAAATAGCTGAAACTGTGCTATATATGTTTATGTCCTGTAAATTTTAGTACCGACTAAATATCTAGCAAGATGTAATCGGGTGCCTGTAAGCATGCATTAGAACCTCACTATCTTTCATGGACAGATAGATGACAAATTCTTAATCTGTCTATCTATCTAAAAATCTTTTTAAAAACTTTACTAATAAAATGTACTGGGACTACAGCATAATCACAGACTTTCCTATAGCCCACAATTGCTCAAATATAACAGTGATCCAATAAAAAACAAAACAAAACAAAAACCTTAAGGATATCTTTTTAATAGATGTTGCCATGTGAAATACTCAAAATCTCTAAGCTATATGAAAAAAAACTTTCAAAACATTGATACCTAGAAGAAATTTAATTTAAAAAAATGGGAACAGGATGAGGTATAAGCCAATCTTGTCATTATGTCTGCTACTAAGATTGTAGATGTTTTTGAGCCTACAAAAGATGATCTTTCATTCTAATTATTTTATTCATCTACAAAGAACATTAATTTCATCTACCTATGCAAGTCTGCAAAACATTAAATATAAAGGAAAAATAGTGGACAGAATACCAACTTAATTCATGACTTTTTCTGTTTGAATTCCATTGAACAACATGAAGAGAAAATAATAATAAAAGTAATAGTACTAGTAGCCTGGTAATTAACTTTATATGGATACACTACTACTATAACAACTATGATTACTCCTTCTCTTCTGACTCCTCATCTTATTAACGTTCATTAACATTATATGAATATCAGGGACAGAGTCAAGATAGTAGAATAGAGAAAGTACTCAGTTGAGCTCTCCGAATGTTCCCCTTCATATAACTTTCTTTCAAGGCAAGACAACTTTAAAATAATGACTAGTATTTTAGAGTGGCAGAGCCAAGGAAAGATCAGAGTGAGATATTCTTCTGACCCAAGATAATATAGGAGGTCAGAAAGAGAAATCTGTGACACAAGGGAGGAGACTGGCCCATAGTTCATGTGGATGAAATACCATGGTGGAGTTGTGGTTTAGGGATGTTGGCAACCCCCAAATTCAAGGACAAAATGCCTTGAAAGAACTGGATTCAAGCCATCTTTCAGTCAGAGACAAGGTTTATTGTTTCAGTAATAGAAATGGGTGGGACTTTTAAGAATCAACACATTTGGTAGATGAGACTGATCTTTTTTATAAAGGAAAATGATTTTTGAGAAGATTTAAATGGGATCTAGGAGTGGCCCATAGGCTGCAGTGACACAGACTGAGAAAAGTCTAGATAGGATTAAGGATAGGAAATAGCCTGGGTTGATCCCAAGGTAACAAGGGCTCCGCTGGGTCAAAGATTACAGAACTAAAGGTCCCAAGCCACAGTGAAAGGACAATTGAAAAGATTATTCTGGGATGGGCTGATGCCTCAGTCAAACACCAGGGACTTGGCAAAATTCAGGGGAAGTTCAAAGGTGGGGTGGGTCCAGGGCTTACACCCAGTCTTTGGGACAAGGTAGTGGTGAGAAAAGCTTCAGCAGCTTCAAGAGTTCTCAAGTAAGAGACAGTAAGAAGACCTAACTGATCATGTTGGAAATAACCTCTGGTGCTCAAATAGGTACAGTAAGTTAGACAGACTTATGATGAGTGAAGCAGTGAAACTTTAATACACTTCCCACAGGAAGTGGGTGTTGAACTCGAGATGAGCACATACACCTAGAGAAGCCAGAACAAAGCACATATCCGGGATACTACTCCTGGCTACAAGTGCCTGCTAGCTGACTTTCATAGGTAGAAGTCAGCACAGGTCACAGACTTCCCGAAATGCCTACCACATGTTTGGCGAGGTAAGTTTCAATCACTCTAAGTAAAGCTTAACCTTTGTTCTTCCAGCATCTTTAATTAAACAACGATTTTCAACTGGTTCTTGAAGCTCCTGACCCAGAGCTATTTTCCTTTAATTTCCTTATATGGAAATATAATGGTTTTTTACTTCTCACAGTCAGAAAGAGATGAGAAGGCATCTTTGTGCTAATACTAGACATAGGACCAGACTCTAGCAATTCCATTGCTTATACTCACTTCTGCATCATAGTTCAAGAGCAGAGGGGAGCACTTTCATTCAAGAGGGTTTGAAAGCCCGCAGTCACTTCCTATCCCAAGGAGAAGGGACCTTGAGAAGCAATATCAATTGCAATACCAACTAAGGGCCCTGGAAACAGCCTGCTAGAACTCTCCTTGAAATTTTCCTCATAGTGAAGTGTCTGGCATTTGCCTGAGGCATTAACCCATCCCAGTAATTCTCTCAGTTGGCCTTTCATAGTGGTCTGCATCCTTCTCCCAATTCTCTGTTACCTAGCCCAGCCCTTCATTGTCTGTTACATCCAGATCACCCCTGGCTACTTCCCACCCATGATTCTATCTAGATTCCTAGGCACTGGAATTCTCTGTTACCTCACAGTCACTCTAGCCTACTGGCTACTCCCATCCAGATCCTTTTTCTATAAAAAGAGTCAGTCTCATCTAGGCAGGGTGGAATTTTAGAATCATGACCACCTTGACAGGCATGCTAATAAAACCTTGTCTTTGGCTGAAAGAAGGTTTGAATTGAATTCTTTTGAGGCAAGATCTGCATCACTATTTCAGGGTCCCAGCACCCCTAAACCCCAATGGAGGGGGAGCTTGAACCTCATTCACATCTAAATTTGTTCAAAGAGAAAAATTACACACACACACACACACACACACACACACACACACACACACACCAAATTGGAAATATAAATCTAATACAACAGGACAGAAGGAGGGGAAAGGGAAAAAAAGAAAAGGGGAAGTAATAAAAGGGAGGACAATGTTTTTAAAAGGAGTGGTCAGAAGCAAAACAGATTTTAGAGGAAGGATAGGTCAAAGAGAGAGAGAGAAGAAGAAAAATAAGAAAGTAGGACAGAGAGAAATACAGTTAGGAATCATAACTATGAATCTGAATGGGATAAACGCCTGTAAAACAGAAGCAGGTAGCAGAATGGATTAGAAACCATAATCCAGCAATATGTGGTCCACAAGAAGCACTTTGAGAGAAATAATTACTAATAACATTCTTATTGGAATCCAGTTGTTGTCCTCTCCCCACCCTTTTTACTTCCTCATAGTGGAGGATAGAGCTGACAAGATTGGCCTAACACTCCAGGAACATTCTTATAACAATCTTGGGCAGGACTCAACTGGGAGAATTTATTTCGGATAAAAGTATGAAGAGAATCTTAATTTAGGTGAATTCCAGCCCTAAAATATTAGGTTCCATCCTGGAAACCCCCCTTGTTCATTTTAAGTGGTTTGAGTGGGGAGAAATGTCTTTGTCTAGAAAGCTGTAGGAAGCTGTGCCAGATTGTCAGTAAGAGGAGCTGAAGGACTTCAGCCAACTTCCTCCTCCACCCCCTCATTGAACAACTAATCAGGATTGTTCTCTGACTCTCAGGGGCACCCATTTTCCAAAGGTATTCCAGCATTTGATGATCTCCATGGTTTGTCTTTGGGTACTGATAGAAACCACTATTCATCAATTATTTTATTATTTGCTAGACCAATTAATAAATTAATCATTAATTACACATAAATTCTGTCTCTGGGGATTTTTATTCATCTAAACTTGAAACAGAAAAGACACACAGAGTTAAAATAAAGTGCCAGATCAGAATTAATTATGTTTCAGTTGAAGTAAAAAACACAGAAGGCTAAAAGAGAAAACACGGACAATCAAATAACATCAATACTAAACATATATGCACAAGATGATATAGCATTCAGATTCTTAAAGGAAATTTTAAAGGAATTACAGAAGGAAATATTAAAACTATACTAGTGGGGGAACTCAATTTTCCCTTTTCAGAGCTAGATAAATCTAACCTTAAAGTAAATAATAAAGAAGTTATGCAAATGTATAGAATCTTAGAAAAAATAGATATGTTAAACCTCTGAAGAAAAAGAAGGAATAAAGACAGTACCTTTTTTCTAAGCTATCTACATAGCACCTTAACACATACACACACACACACACACACACACACACACACACACACACACACACAATGACAATGTATTAGGGCATAAACATCTCACAATCAAGTAAAGAAAAGCAGGAATATTAAATATACCCTTTTCAGACCAAAACACATTGAAAACTATATTTAATAAAGGGCTATGGAAGGATAAATTGGAAGTTAATTACTAAAAAATCTAATCCTGAAGGGTGAGTGCATCAGAGAATAAATCATAGAAACAATAAACAATTTAAAGAAAATGACAGCAATGAGACAAGATCCCAAAATTTGTGAGATACAGTGTAAGTAGTAATTAGGGCAAATTTTATATCTGTCAATGCATACATCAATAAAAGAGCAGAATAATGAACTGGGTTTGCAAAAAGAAAAACTCAGAATAATAAGCAAATTTAAAATTTCTAATTAATCACCAAAATAACTAAAAATCAAAGGAGAGATTAGTAAAATTGAAAGTAAAAAAAATTTAACTAGGAGATGGTTTTATGGGAAATACAAAACAATAAAATAGATAAACCATTGGTTAATTTTATTTTTAAATGAAAGAAAACCATATTATTAGTACTGAAAATGAAAAGTGGAGTGTACCACCAGTGAAAAGGAAATTAAAACAATTATTAGGAGTTATTTTGCCTGGTGATATGCCACTAAAACTGAGGCCATCACCAGTCATCCTGATCTATATCTTGCCACTGGACCCAGATGGCTCTGGAGGAGAAAGTAAAGCTGGTGATTTTGCACAGCCATCCCTCACTCAAATATAATTCACTTGCAAGTCATGGCATCATCTTCCTGATGTCATGGTCCTCTTTGAGAATGAAGGACAAACAACATACCACTGAAACTAACAATCTAAGTGAAATGGAAGAATATTTACAAAAGAAAAAAAATGAAACTACTCAGACTAATAGAAGAAATCAAATACTTCAAAACCTTATCATAGAAAAAAAATTAACTAAATGATCAATGAGCTCCCCTCACAAAAAAAAAAAAATTCCCAGAAACAGATGAATATATGTGAATTCTACTTAACATTTAAGGAACAATTAACTGCAATGCTATATAAACTGGAAAAAAATGGGTATAGAAGAAGACCTACAAAATTCATTTTATGACACAAATATGGTTTTTATACATAAACCAGAAAGACATAAAAGAAACAAAGGAAAATAAAAACCATAGAAAAATTTCCTTAATGAATATTTATGCAAAAAATTTAAATAAAATACTAGCAAGGATATTACAGCAATATGTCAAAAAGATCATATACTAAAACAAGGTGGGATTTATATCAGAAATACAAGGCTAATAAATATGAGGAAAACTATCAGCATAATTGACCATATCAGTAACAAAAACAATAAAACTTACAGAATTATACCAATAGATGAAGAAAAAGGCTTTGACAAAATACAACACTCATTCCTATTAAAAATGCTAGAAAGCATAAAAATGAGAAATAGTATGTCTCTAAAACCAACAGCAAGCGTTATCTGTAATAGTGACAAACTTATAGCCTTTCTAATGAGATCAATAGTGAAGCAAGGATGTTCATTATTGTTCAATAATAGTTTAAACTATAAATGCTAGTTATAGCAATAAGATAAGAAAAAAATGAAGGAATTAAAATATGGAATGAAGAAACAATTGTCATTTTTTTCAGATGCTAGGATTGTATAGTTAGAGAACCCTAGATAATCAACTAGAATGCTAGTTGAAACAATTACCAATTTCAGCAGTTACAGAACATGAAATAAAACAATATAAATCATCAGTATTCCTATATACTACCAACAAACTTCAGCAGAAAGAAGTAGAAAAGTAAATTCCATTTAAAATAACAGCAAACAATATAAAATACTCGAGCTTACTTGCCAAGACAAACCCAAGGATTATATAAACACAATTACAAAACATTTCTCTCTCTCTCTCTCTCTCTCTCTCTCTCTCTCTCTCTCTCTCTCTCTCTCACACACACACACACACACACACACACACATGCACACACACATACCACAGATCTATACATTTGGAATAAATATCAATTGCACATGGGTAGGCTGAGCCAACATAATAAAAATGACAATTCTACCTAAGTTAATTTACTTATTCGATGCTATGCCATTCAAACTACCGAAGAATTATTTTACAGAGCTACCCAAAAGAATCATCTGCAAAAACAAAAGATTCTTAATATCAAGGGAGCAGTTCTAGATTTCAAACTATATTACAAAGTGTTAATCATCAAAACAATCTGTTACTGGCTAAGAAATAGAGTGATAAACCAGTGAAATAGATTAGGTACACAATATATAGTAATAAATGACCAAATATCCAAGCTTTGGGGGTAAAAATTAAAAATTTGACAAAAATTGCTGAGAAAACTGGCAGAAACTAGGCATAGGCCAACATGTCACATACAAAAAGAAATAGATCAAAATGATAAATGATTTAGATATTAATGGTGATATCAAAAGTAAAGTAGGGTAACATGAAAAAAAGTGATCCTCTCAGATTTATAGTTAAGGGAAGAGTTTATGTTCAAACAAGAGACAGAGGGGGTTGTGGTTAGTGAAATATATGTTTTTGATCACTTAAAAGCATTTGTACAACCAAAACTAATGCAGCCAAAATTAGAAGGAAAATAGAAAACTGGTAAAAAAAAAATACATCAGGTTCCTCTGATAAAGGTCTCATTTCTCAAATACAGGGAGCTGAGCCAAATTTCTAAAATATATATACATGAGACATTCCTCAACTGATAAACGGTAAAGGGATATAAACAGGCAGTTTTCCAAGGAAGAAATCAAAGTGACTCATAGTCATTGAAAAAAATACATGAAATCACTACTGATTAGAAAAAAGCAAATTAAAACAATCGTTAGATAACATTTCATACTCATTAGATTGGCTAAAGTGACAAAAAGGAAAGTAACAAATTATAGAGGAGATGTGGGAACACTGGGACACTAATGGATTGTTGATAGCATCATGGACTGGTCCAACTATTTTGGAAAACAATTTGCATCAGTGTAAGAAAAAAAAGTTATAAAAATATGCATACCCTTTTACCCAGCAGTACTGGTAAGTACGTATCCCAAAGAATTTTTTTAAAAAATGGAAAAGGACCTACTGTACAAAAAATATTTATAAGAGCTCTTTTTTGGTGCAAAGAATTAGAAATTGAGGAGATGTCCATCAATTGAAGAATGGCTGAACAAGTTGTGATATATGATGACATACTATTTTGCTATAAGACATGACAAGCAGGATGGTTTCAAAAAATGTGAAGACTTACATGAAGTGATTCAAAGTGAAGTGAGCAGAATCAGGATAACATCGTACATAGCAACAACAATATTATAAGGATGAACAACTATGAAAATCTTAATTAATCTGATGAAGACAAGAACCAAGATAATTCACAAGGACATGTGATGAAAAATGTTATTTACCTCTAGAGAGAAAACTGATGACCTCTGAGTATAAATTGAAGGATATTTTTTCACTTTCTTTATTTTCTTGCTTTTTATTTTTTTGCAACATGGCTACTGTGGAAATATGTCTTACATAACTTCATATGTATAATTAACACTATATTTCTTGCCTTCTTAAGAGATGGGGTGAAATAGAACAAGGTAAAAAAATTTGTAATTGAATTTTTATTTAAAATACGCATTTGATAACCTGATTGGGATAGCCTTAAATATGCCCAGATATTTGGATGATAGTCATTTTTATTGTGTTGCCTTTTATTTTCTATTAAAATATATATTTATATTTTAAAAAACCCTACTACTACTACTACTACTACTGCTACTACTACTACTACTACTACTACTACTACTACTACTACTACTACTGCTACTACTGCTACTACTACTACTACTACTGCTACTACTACTACTGCTACTACTACTACTACTATTACTACTACTACTACTACCGCTACCATTGCCACTACCACTACCACTACCACTACTATTACATCAGCAATGTTAATGAAACACAGGGCCCATCATCTTAAAGCAACTATATAAAGGTCAACATCAAAAATGTAGAAGGAATTTGGAAGCCCTTCTTGGTACTGGTGTTAGTGAAGTGGTTTCAAAAGCTTAAGGATTTATTTAAAAGAAACAAATAAGTGGATATCACTTAATTGAGCAATAATAAATGTTGCCAAGTACTATACTGATTTTTCCAGTTAATTTGGTGGCAAAGTAGGAATTAGAGTTAGCCAATATCCTACAATCAAGCCCTTAAGCTTTAAAGTACATGAATAGAACAATAAAAGGGTGAAAGGCACAGCACAGAAGCTGTCCTAATCCACAACAGGAAACAAAAGCAATGAAGCACCTAGGCAGCCATGATTTAGGTCATAGCAAGAATATAACCCAGAGGAATGTCTGGGAAACATAGCACTTGGAATCCTGCTACCAACACAATCAACAAAACCTGACATAGATCTACTGCAAGGAGGATTAAAAAAAAAGACAGGGAAGGGACAATGGTTAAAACCTAAGTAAAGCCACCAGGAGAATGAGCCCCAAACCAGGTATTCTTACATTGGTAACTTAGCTACTTCATCCAGGACCCAGACAATATGTTCACATCATCTGAGAGTACAAGAGGGAGCATAATCTAACCCAAACACAAAGCCCTGATATAGAAGCAAATACTGAATAAATGAGTAAACAGAACATAATGCCAAACATCATGAAGAAATATTATTGAGAGATAGCTAAGAAGTAAACCCAGAAGGAAAACAAACAAACAAACTCCAAAACAGGTCGAAGTAGAGCCTGAGGGTGAGAAATAAGTTGACCAGAAAGGCTATAAGAGTACCTGTATAAAATGAAGCAAGACATAAAAAATGAAATATTATATAAAATGAGAATGAGGAAGGGAATAAGAATTATTAGCTTAGAACACGGTATCATCATCCAAATATTTTCTTCCCATCACAATAGGTAAACATCATTGTTTCTATTAAATACAAGCCAATGAATTTTACCACTAGATGCAACCAATGAAATGGCTAAGATCCAAAAGTGAAATCTAAAGATCCTCTATAAACAATATCCACATGAACTCAACCATCAATTTATCAACAAAGAAACACACAACAAATGACTTAATAGGCAAAAATCTTTACAAAAATGGAGAGATTTATGATGAGAATTCTGAATCATGTCATCACAACCAGGAATTACAGATACATTATATTTTTGAAGCTAAACTTATTAATCAATGCAATGAAATGACAGAAACTGTGCTACACATCATTGAAAGCTGCAAAACTTAGGGGCAGCTAGGTGGCACAGTGGATAGAGCACCGACCCTGAAATCAGGAGGACCCGAGTTCAAATCTGGCCTCAGACCAAAACACTTGACACGTACTGGCTGGGTGACGTTGGGCAAGTCACTTAACCCTGATTGCCTAACAAAAAAAAAAAAGCTGTAAAACTTAAGTAACTACCAGTTACCTAGCACTATATAACCTTGTGGCTAGAATTACACATCAAAAGCTTGCTATTTTTCATAAACAGATTACACATCCCTGTATTACAAATAAAAATCTCAAATATTGACTGGTATTTAGTGAATAAATTATACTGGAACCAGATCATTATCACAGATAACTGTTTATCATCATCTATATGCAATTTTGATGCATAGATGCTTAAGAACAAAGTTTTCTGTAGAATTTGCCATACCAAGTACTCTAATATCTAAACTAGATGAAACAAAACAAAAAGAAAAAAGGAAAAGAAAGACAAAAATGAAGAAAGAAGAAAAGAAAGAAATTGGCAATATAGAGAACTAACCAAATAAATAAAATCAAACCATGTGGGAACAGGATTAGGTGCACATCATCCTCTTCATGATGTCTGCCGTTGGCACTATCCCAAAGATGATTCTGATGAATCTGAATTTCAAAAGATAAGATTTCATCACAATATCTTAATTTAACTATACAAGGTAGTTATTTTATTCACTTGTACAATTCTCTGAACAACATTAAATAAGAAAGAATAATAGCAAGATAGTAACTTGTCACAGAATGTCAATCCCAATTTAAATCCCCTTAAAAATAGAAAGAATGATAAGAATAATAGCATAATAACTTACATAGATATAACACTTTGCAGTTAACAAAACATTTTCATTTATGTTATTTAATTGAATACTCACAAGTTTCTTAGAAAATAGGTAATACAGATATTTTTATCCCTATTTGAAACTCAATGTTGAGTAGGAAAAAAAAACTTTAAGTACATTAAATATTCAAATAAGACACCACAAAATCTAAAGCTTTCAGGGTATGCAAGTGCATGTCACAAAATTGAAATCTGATATAAAAATACAAACAAGCAATGTCTACATTATCAGTAAAAACAAAGCAAAAGAAAAATTCCAATTCTTCCTTTCTGTCAAAAGTGATCTGCCTCTCTGGCAGGCAATGCGATTGGCTGAGACCCAGCAGCATTTATATCTTGCATCATATTACTCTGTAGGGAGACCATGGTCCATTGGTTTGGATCAAAGTTGCAGGTTACAACAGTTCTGTAATGATTCTGCTGGTGAGTGCATAGATACAGTCACAGTCCTTTCTTGGTAGGATGATAATTAAAACTAGACATAATGGTAAAATATCTCAGAATGAATCCAGGGAGCATAACTATATTTGTGCCCAGAGGTATAATAAGATGTTTCACAGCTGCCAACACATGCTGACTTCTAGCGGGAATTACGGGGGAAAACTATTTGAGCAAAGCCAAAAGAATAGTATCTACAACCAGTGGGTATATTGGATACATGATTATAACATCCAGCTTGCCTAATCTACCAAAGTTATTTTAATGTTGCAAATATAGCAAAAGCTATAGGGTTAGGTATGCAGCTTAATTATTGTAGCATTGTCAGGAATTTAGTAACCTAGCTATTCATAAGAACAGAGTAGCTCTCTCTGTCATGTCTCCTGCAAGTGAATTAATAGTATTGATGTTGTCTGCTACTTCTGTTATATCACATAGCACCCAGTACCTTCCTGGACATATACTAGATGCTACAGAAATATTTGTTGGAAAAAAAAAGAAGCATTTGTTGAGCAAGCTAAATCATTATGATGTTTCTTCTACATGAAGAAAATGGTCCTCTCAACTCCACTCAACCAGTTTCTGCCCTTACTGTAACGTCCAGCTTAGGGTCTAGTTCTTCATAAGAGAAGAGAGCTTTTCTCCACAGAGAAAGCTCTGTGCTTTGTCAATCAAGGGCCTTTGTCAGTTACACCTGGCTGGCAGTGATCTCATCATTCTTCTGAATATCCTGCCTCTTGTTAGACATTGCATATCTTTTATTGAATTTTTACATTCTGAATACGTGAATGAATGAATGAAAAGTGTATATTAAGTACTTTATATGCGCCAAGCTACATGTTAAGGGTTAAGAATACAAATACAAAATTGAGACTGTTCTTACCCTCAAAAAGCTTCCATTACAAAAAGAAAGACAATTTTTCCTGAGAAGTGGTGACCACAAAAATCACAAAGTAGTCTGGAAAATCACAAAGATGGTGAGAGGAACAGTAGGGGAGTCAACTCAGAGATCTGAATGACTGGCAGCTGTGGTGGTTTCCAGACTTCTCAACCCACAAATGCCAAAGACAGCTTACAAAGTCAGTAGGAAAGGTCTGTCAAACATGGGTAAGAGAGTGTGGGCCAGGCCTAGACTGGGGTGGCAGCTGCAGTAGTGGCTGCTTCCAGAGTTCTGGCCCACAGAGAGAGGAGAAATCAACCAGCTTATCAGAGGGGCATTACAGGGATCACTTTGCTGTCCTGAGGCAGGATTCTCTAGCTTTACCCGTGCTTGGATCTGAATCTCAGTCCTGGGTGGTGGTCGTGGATGAGGAGGAGCACTGGCCTGGTAGAGCATAATCAGTAGTGGAGAAGACTGTATCTTCACAGTTCTAAGGCAGAAAAGAGTGGTTGTGCTCACTCATAGACCACAGTACAGGCCAAGAAAGTAGTAAACACCTTGCCTTTGATGATACCTACTTGGAAGAACTGAAAATGTATAGGTCCCTAGAAGTATCTCTGAAAACAGTTGCACAAAACCCCTGAGGCTTGGGACAGTACACCCTCCACTCTGGAAACAGAGCCTTGCCTTAACAATGAGTTAAAAAGTCAAGTAGCTGACTGGAAATATAAGCCAACAGAGGGGGAAAACCCCCCTCAGATTATAGAATCTCACTTTGGTGACAAAATACACAACCAGAAGAAAACAATAAAGTCAAAGCTTCTGCATCCAAGGCCTCCAAGAAAAAAATATGAATCAGTCCCAGGCCATGGAAGAGCTCAAAAAGGATTTTGAGAAATAAGTAAGAGAAGTAGAGGAAAAACTGGGAAGAGAAATGAGATCAATGCAAGAAAATCATGAAAAACAAGTCAACAGCTTGCTGAAGGAGATCCAAAAAAATACTTAATAAAATAACACCTTAAAAAATAGCCTAACCCAAAAGACAAAAGAGGTCCAAAAAGCCAATGAGGAGAAGAATGACTTAAAAAGCAGAATTAGTCAAATTGAAAAGGAAGTCAAAGAGCTCCCTAAAGAAAATAATTCCTTAAGAATTAAGAGTGGTGCAAATGGAAGCTAATGACACTATGAGAAATCAAGAAATTATAAAAACAACCCAAAAGAATGAAAAAAATAGGAGACAATGTAAAATACGTCATTGGGGGAAAAAATGACCTAGAAAGTGGATCCAGGAGAGATAATTTAAAAGTTATTGGACTACCTGAAAGCTATGATGAAAAAAAGAGCCTGGACATCATCTTTCAAGAAATTATCAAGGAAAACTGCCCTGATATGTTAGAACCAGGGGGTAAAAGAGAACTTGAAAGAATCCACCTATCACATCCTGAAAGACATCCCAAAATGAAAACTGCCTGGAATAGTATAGTCAAATTCCAGTGTTCTCACTTCAAGGAGAAAATATTGCAAACAGCCAGAAAGAAACAATTCAAGTATTGTGGAGACACAATGGGGATAACAGAAGATTTAGCAGCTTCTACATTAAGGGATAGAAAGGCTTGGAGTATGCTATTCTGGAGATGAAAGGAGCTAGGATTAAAACTGAGAATCACCTGCCCAGCAAAACTGAATAAATCCTTCAGGGGGAAAAAAATGAATATTCAACGCAATAGAGGATTTTCAAGCATTCTTGATGAAAAGACCAGAGCTGAATAGAAAATTTGATGTTCAAAAGAAAGACTCAAGAGAAGCATGAAAAGGTAAACAGGAAAGAGAAATCATAAGGCATCTATAGCTGTTGAACTGTTAACATTCTTACATGGAAGATATATATATATATTATCTCACATAAAAGAGGGGGTGAAAAGCTTTTACAGTAGAGGGGAAGAGGGGCAAGGTTAAAGGGAATGAGGGAATCTTACTCTCATTGGATTTGGCTTAAGGAGGGAATAACACACACTCAACTGGGTATGGAAACCTATCTTACCCTGCAGGAAAATAGGGGGAAAAGGGATAAGAGAGGGGGTGATGATAAAGAGGAGGACAGATTGGCAGAGGGGCTAATCAGAAGCAAACATTTTGAGGAGGGACAGGGTCAAGGGAGAGAATAGATTAAACAGGGGATGGGATAGGATGGAGGGAAATATAGTTAGTCTTTTACAACATGACTATTATGGAAGTGTTTTACATGCACATATTTGTAACCTGTATCAAATTGCTTGCCCTCTCAACAAGAGTAGGTAGGGAGGGAGGAAATGAGAGAATTTGGAACTCAAAATTTTAAAAACAAATGTTAAAAATTATTTTTACACGCAACTGGAAAATAAGGTATACATGCAATGGAGTATAACCATCTATCCTGCCCCACAGGAAAAGAGAAGGGGGAGAGGATAAGAGAAGGGAGGGGGTGATAGAAGAGAGGGCTGATTGGGGCAAGGGATATTCAGAATACACAGCCATCTTGGGGTGGGGGTAGGGGAGAGATGGGGAAAAAATTTGTAACCCAAAATCTTGTTGAAGTGAATTTTGAAAACTAAAAATAAATAAATAAAATTTTTAAAGAAATCCAGATTGAAGAAGCAATAGTTGTGACTAGAGCAGCAAGAGTGGCTGGGTGGATCACTCTGCCTTGTACAGAAGTTTATGTACATGTCTCATATTTTCTGCTGGACTGTGAGCTCCTTAGAACTTTCTGGACATCATCTCTTTCCTATCCAGAGGCCCAATTTCCTAAATAGATACTCCCTAGATTGGGCCAGTCTTATATCAAGGACTCCTGTCATGCTTATTTCATTACTGGCTCAACTAACTCTCTTAAGGCAGCTTGCCCTGAGCCAGGTATCCTTCTCCTTCCACTTTCCAGCTTCCCTTTATATGTTGTCTTGCCCCATTAGAATATAAGCTCCTTGAGGGTAGTGGTTGTCTTATTTTCTTCTATTGGTATCCCCAGAATTTGCTTACTTATAACAGTACTTTGCACATAGTAAAATTTTTATATATTCTTATGCATTCTCTCTCTCTCTCTCTCTCTCTCTCTCTCTCTCTCTCTCTCTCTCTCTCTCTCCCCCTCTTCCTCCTGTCATGTGCTCAGGGTGATATGTTTTTCTTTATGTCCTTCATCAGAGAGAAGGAATCATGGTAGGATGTTAGCTTTGGAGTAAGAGATCTTGGGTTAAATCACACCTTCAATAAGTAATATTTGTGTGACACTGGACAAGTCATTAAACCTCCTTGGGTTTCATTATCTATAAAGACCACATGGCCCTGTGATCCTCTGGTATGTAGCATAGCGTTGATTTACTTCAGTCTTCCCAGGAATTTTCATAAAAGCAGCTTCCCTTTTACTTCTAAAATAAACTTAATTGTATTTTTCCTGACTTGCTATCAACTCTAAATCCTTCATCTTGTCCTAGATTTATACCTAGAAAGAAGCTTGAGAGATTATCTCATCCAACCTGCCCATTTTGTAGATGAGAATTAAGTGACTTACAGATTAAGTGACTTACCCAAGGGTAAAAAGGTAGCCCACATATAGCAGCATAGATAAAATTCAAATTCTGTTCATTAAACTTCAAATCTGGTGTTTTTTGTTTCCCACTACACAATGCTATAATCCTTAATGTTTATTTATTGGTCTTTTGGGTTTATCTATTTTTATATTCTAGATTTTTTTTATTTTGCTTGCAAACTAAAAATACAGCCACACAGTCTGGTGGAATGAGTAGTTGTCAGTACCCCTGTCAGCACTCAAAGTCTATAAGCTTCAAAGTAATTGCCCATCTGAATTAGTAAAGGAGTTTCCTCAACAGGAATTCTCTACGTTGATGAAATTACAGTTTATAAATGAAAAATGTAAGGTGATAGAACGTGATCTATGTGATTCATTTTGTTCAGTACACAGGACCACACTAGTTATAAGAGGAATATATATATTTTTTCAATTTGAAAGGCAGAAGACTGTAGTGGGAGAAGAATTCCACATGGAGTCAATCAGTCAATAAGCATTTAAGTGCCCACTTTTTGCCAGGTATTGTGCTAAGCATTAGGAATACAAAAACAAAGTTCTTGTCAAGGAACGTGGATTCTGTTGGAGAAGAAAACACGTACAATACATAAGAATATATATATGCAAAAAAAAAAAGGTAATGGGGCCACTAGAAACTGAGAGTATCAGAACAGATTTGCATAGGTTATGGCAAGTGAAATGACCCTCAAAGGAGAATAAAATTTCTGAGAAGTAGGGTTGAGGAGGGAGTGCATTAAAGCAAGCCTATGACAAACAATCAAGAGACTTGGATCCTGGCCTTACCTGGCTTTTGCTATGTGATCTCTAATTATTAATTTAACTTCTCCACATCCCTTTGTCTTTATTTTCTCTCTCTACTCTGCATCTTGCTGCTCTGCTTGGTTCAACTCCACATAATAAGAAGTCCCTTCCAACATAAGCAGATTACTTCTAAACTCATCATTCTTGTTGTTCAATTGTGTTCAATTTTTCATGAGTCCATTTGGTCTTTTCTTGGCAAAGACACTGGAGTGGTTTTCAATTTCCTTATCCAGCTCATTTTACAGAGGAGGAATTGAGGCAAAGTGTCTGAGGCCAGATTTCAACTCAGGTAGATGAGTCTTCCTGACATGGCCAGTATTCTATCCACTGTACCACCTAATTGCCCCTCTAATCTCATCATTATACTGCTAACTCAAGTCTTGAGCAACAACATCTGGATCAGTCTCCCCTCCTATGCTTGGGGGGCTGGATAGTGGAATACCAAACTCCTCCCAGTGCCTTCCTTTATGGAGGCAGAAATTGGACTTTCAGCTTATACTACTCTGAATCTTCTCTGTCTGGTTTCAACTGAACTGTGTCTCCCCTATCCCCATGACTTTGGTGCCTCCTTTTGTGTATTGTTTCTTTATTAAATAAGAAGCTCCTTGAGGGCAAGAACTGTCTTTCTTTTCCTCAATTGTATCTTCCCATCTTTGCCACTGCTTTTTGCACTGGGGACTGACAGATGATGAATCCCAGCGTGTGCACGTGCATGTGTCCATGTGTATATATTTTGAAAAGGAGAGAAATAAAGGAAGAAAGAAAGAAAGAAAGGAATGAAGGAAGAAAGAAGGAAGGAAGGAAGGAGGAAAAAAAGAAAGAAGGAAAGAAGAAGAGAAGTAAAGATGGGAGAAAAGAGAAAGGGGAAAGGGGGGAAAGGAAGGAAAGGAAGGAAAGGAAAAGCGGGAGGGAGATGAAAGACAGAAGGGAGAGTGGAGAGAAAAAGAGATAGAGAAGCAGAGAAAATGCACGTGTACATGGAGTATGAATCAGTGTGGGACATCTGTATCTTTGAAAGAGGAGCGTGTGTGTGTGTGTGTGTGTGTGTATGTGTGTGTGTTTGTGTGTGTAACATGATTTCTGTGTATATATCTCAGCCTTTGGGGAGTTCACCAGTGAATTTCATATTTGTGACTGTTCAAATGGAAAAGGACTGGGGTTTTTTTGTCCCCAAGGGTCTTTGTATGGTTCACTAGTATGTGAGAGGGGTCCCTTTAGATATACATGAGTTAAAGTATTTTTATTGTTTCTGTGAATGTGTTTGTAAGGAATATGTTATATGTGGAAGATGGAGAGCTGGAGCACTGAGACAGTAGTTAATGGACAGTGTTTATGAATTCTAACTCCTGAGTGGAGGAGGGGTGATTTTTAATACCCTAGGTAGTAGGATTCTACAATTTAGGGTTCTGGTCTCAGAAGGGAAATTTCTTAGGTAGTACTAACCTTGGTAATCTGCTTGTGGGTAAGCCCAAGTTGGAGGGTTTTCAATGTTGAGGTCAGGGATTTTTGTGTGTGGGTTTGTGTGTGTGCTATACAGATAGCCAGACTGGTGAAACCGATGGACTCCTTCTCAGAATAAAATTTTATGTCTTTGTGCTTTCCATTAAATCATGTTAGTTTTTATTGTCTAAAACAAAACAAAACAAAAACAAGCATCTCCTTTTTTTTTAGCAAAGACCTTTAGTCCCTGCCTCAGAGTTTTGTAACTTACATTGCACAGATCAGTTACATTCTTGATTTATTTAATTTTTTAGTTAAAATAAGAAGATGAAAACAACAGGTCTTTAATATGCTAATGAATGGGTAAGCTTGAGCTTGAATTGGGTATTCTACACAATGATTATTGATGTATTGTGATTGATGAATAGTGATAAAAACCATATTGGTCATTTTTTCCCATGAGCATTAACATGTCATTTGATACTTTGGAAGTGTGGCAATCTATGAGTTTTTTCCAGGAGGTACACCCTTTTATTGTGAAACTCAAAGGCCCTCAATGGTTTCCCATATACTAGGGTGATTCCTATTCTTGCTGATACATGAATTCCTCACAAAGGATCTAACGAACAACCTGAAAGACATCATTTTATTTTCTAATCTCAGGAATACCTAAAAGACAAATTTACTGGTAATAAATATATAAATAATCTAGAGGTCAGTAGGTTAAAAAAAGACATCTAATCATCCACTTGTTCCATTTATGGTCATGATATTAAACTGCATTAGCACAGTTGTGGGCCTAATAAAGTTTAAAAAAAAAGGAACTCCTTTAGCAGCATTATAAGTATTACTTTTAATAAATCACAGTCACACTTAACCACATTTTATTGCAAATTATCATTTATTTGTTTGTTTGTTAATTTTTATATCTAGAGTATTTATATCCCAATAGTCATTTGATTAGTTTCAACAATGTGAAATGGTTTTGATACATAACCTAATACATTCATACTATAAAAATACTCCAATTCTCTAAAATAGAAAATCATTTGAATTGTGCAGAGGGAGTGTTTATTCTAGTTTATAAATAAAATTTCTTTGGTGTCTAGTGCCTGGGATATTACCACTTAACATGGACTTTTGTTGGATACTTATCATAATGGAGACAGTACATTTTATATCAGAATTCGCACCATGAAAACATTTTTGCTTTTATTTTTATGTTACAGTTGTATCTTGTTCCAGTACCCCTGACCAGTCCCCTACCCTTTCTAGTCAGCATAGCAACTGAATTTATAAGTAGCCAACATAAAGGGAAATTGCAGGAAATAAGTTTGCAAAGATCAAAGGAGCATAATATACAAATTGTAATATATATGGACCAAAACTCCCATCCTGATAATAATATGTACTGAATCAGCAGAAGCTATCCAGGCTTTTCTCAGAAAAATTGCAGATCTCCAAAGTTTCAGAGCAGCAGAACTTCAAAAAGGAGCTAATACTTTGAAATGACATGGATATGTGTTCTGTAAAGTTTTACTGATAACTTTTAGATGATTTGGATATGTTAATGAACTATTCCTGGTGTCACATGAAAAGAGTTAGTCTGCTCCCCCCAGAACCTTATAAAAATGAAACCTCAAAGTCTTGCCCTCTGAGTACTCTTCTCTCTCTATCAGGTTCACACCGTCCAGTGATCTCAACTCTAGCCCATGGTTATGTGAGTGATATATAGTCTCTTCTTCCACCACTCCATCCCCTTTTCCCATTCCATCTGCCTTTATATCCCTCCCCACTTTTACCACTTGTCTCTGTATTTTCTGTTGCTTTTTGCCTTCACTCCTTTAGGTTAGTAAAACAGAGTTGCCACTCTGTTTCCTGGGGCCAAACCTGCTCTTTCCTGGTGAGTAGTCAAAGAACAGGGCTTACCTGCCCCCATTTAATAATTTCACTAATTAATTATCAATTAAATGTTCATCCATATTTCTTAGTTGATTGGTTAGCTTTTACTTTAGAATATTTATATGAAATTTTTTTAAAAAACCTATTTTTAACCTTGTTAACCTCTACTACCATGAGGAATAAAAATAACTTAATCATTCTATTAACAGACACTAAACACTTAGCATGGCCAAGCACTGTGCTCAGTTCCAGACATAGAATGAAAAAGTAAAAGTAGTCCCTGCCTTTCATAGAATCTTGAAAATGCACCACTTGATGTATTCTATGGGAAAATGACCTAAGATGACCTTATTCTGCCAATTATGTAGAATTCAGTTAATAATTTGTAGGACTGCTATAATCTCTACCTTTTCAGAAGGTTCAAAATCATAAGTATGTAAATAACCTTTAGATACTACCAATGATGATTTCCATAAGACACAAATGACATTGTCAAAGGTCTGTATGAATGGAAAAGGGTATGGGAGAAACAAAGTATAGCCATTGCTGCATATTGCAAATATGGTCTTTGAGTGATTTTCTCACCTATCTGACAATATCCTATCATCATTCTCTACTATTTTATCCTTCCCTTCAGTCTCTAATAATGTGGTATCCCTTTTACCTGCCAAGGCCAGCCCTTCTGAATACACCCAAGATCCCACCCATCTTCTCCAGTAGATTCACCCACTACAATCTTATCTGTCTCCCTAATCCTTCCCTGATACCTTCCATACTGGTCTCTCCCATCCTCAACAAATACTCAATAGATCCTATCAACTTGCTGACTACCATGTTGTATTTCCTGTTTCTTTTTTAGTCAAATTCCCTGAAAACAGTTGATCACAATCAGTGCCTTGACTTCCTTGCCTTTCATTTTTTTTAACATCCTAGAATCTGTCTCCCAACTTCTTTATTCAACTGCCATAATCCTATCCAAAGCTACCAATAATCTTTTAATCACCAAATCTAATGGACTTTTCTTAGTCCTCATTTTCTTTGACTTCCATGCTACATTAGATACCATGTCCTGAATATTCTCTCCTCTCTCAAGTGGGTTTTTGGGATACCTACTTGACTCTCTTCCTGACTTTGTCTACTCCATCTTTTTTTCCTTTGCAATTCATCATCTATGCTAAGCCCACTGAAGAAGTGTTTTCCCCAAGGCTCTGTCTGGGTCCTTTTCACTTTTCTCTCTTGATGCCCTCACCAACTGACCTAGGTACAGTTAACATCCTTATATAGATGATGCACATATCTCTATATACAGTTCTAGTATCTCTTGAGCTGTAGCACAGCATCTCCCAATGGCTATTGGAGATTTCATACACGTTGTCCCAAAAGCATCACAAACCACAGACACCCCCCCACCTAACCACACCTACACCCACCCACACCCACTGGCTCTCACCAAGGCTAGAGCACGTGAGCATGCTCATGCACGCACACACACACACACACACACACACACACACACACACACACCCCACATATATAAATAGAACCCATTATCTACTGCTTCTTACTCTCTTCCAAACTTCCCTATTAATGTCAATGGTACCACAACCTTTCCAGTTACCCAGGTTTGCAATCTCATGCCATGCTTACCTCCTCACTTTCATTCACCTCATCCTTCCTAATTAATAAGTTGTCAACTTGCTATTTCTAACTCTACAATGTCCCTTCTACGTGTCCCTTTCTCTCTCTTCATGCAGCTGTCATCTTAGTCCAGGCCCTCATTACCTCTTTCCTGGACTACTGTAATTGTTTCCCATTTATTAGATTTGCCTTAAATATTTCCCCATTTTAAACAATTCTGCCCATAGCTACTCCCAAAAAACCCCCCAAAAAACAAAGGCTTATGATTACTTCTAGGATCAAACATAATAATATGCCTGTTTATCTGAATGAATATACACACTCCTTTTGGTATTTAAAGCTTTTCACAATCAGGCTTCTTTCTACCTTCCCAGGCTCCTCATATTTTACTTCTCTTTACTCTTACATTTACTCTGGCCATACTCCAGCTTTACATTTACTCCACCCATAGCAGCCTATATAGAGTTTGACCTATAGCATTCCATGTCCAATCTCTTTACCTTTCTGTTGTGTCTCCCCTATGCCTGGAATACAATTCCTTCTGACCTCCATGATTGGAATCCACTCTCTCCTCGTCTCCATCCTTTGTAATCTCTGATTTCCCTCAAGACAAAATTTGTGAAGTCTTTCTTATTGTATTTTCCTTATTCTATCTTTCCTATTGCTATTTCTTATCCAGGTACTAAAGCACTCTCTTCAAAACTATCTTTTGTTGATGGTGCATATATTCAGAAAACACTAAAACACATACTTTTTTATGTCCTCCTTTAGAATATGAGGTCATTGAGAACAGGGCCTATCTCTATTTTATGTTTTTCCCACTTAGCACTTAGCACAATGTCTCTCATGTAGTAGGCTCCATACATGCTTTCTGATTGATTTCTGGAAAGACATGAAATCCTGTCTAAAGTAATGGAGAGAATTCCTACAATATTGAAATCGTGGATAAATCTACATATCAAAATAAGTGATTTTCTAGTTTCTTTGTTTTATCATTTGAAAAATAATTATTTGAATAATAATAATGTACATGTATACATTAGTACTAAATAGGTGTTTTTCTTGTGGTAATTAGCAATTAAAAACATACGGAGAGACAAAAACAAATTGAATAATTGTGTTGTGCACATTCCAGGGCTAAGATGGCAAGGGAGAAATAGAAACTTCCATTTTTCTTTAAGAAAACTAGAAAAAATATGAATTTTAATAAAATAATAACAGATTTAGAATTAGAAGAGACCTCTGAAATCACTGAGTCTTCTTATTCTTCTTATTCCTTCATGTTATAGATAAGGAAATCAATACCTGAGGAGAAGTTAGGACACATTCAAACTCCCAAAGATAGTAGTAAGTAGTAGAATTGGAATTTGAAGTCAGATCCTCCTGCTCCTAATATAATGTTCCTCCCCTCCCCGCCTTGTACCACACTACTTCATGTTAGATTTGTAGGAAATGTTGTCATAAGGAGAGTTTCAGATCCAAGCCTTTATAGTACCTAGCAGGAAAAAAAAAATAAAAGTAGGAATTGGAGTCTTATAATACCACAATAAGGTAGCTTCAAGGTGCTAGAATTACATCATAAATCCCCCAAAGATATTGTTCTGCCTAATATTTATAGGATTATAAGATAATTAATTTAAAGCTAGAAGGGACCTTAGAGGGACTTTCTTATTTTATAGATGGGGAAACTGAGACCCAGAGACAATACAATAGGCTCATAGTCTTTATAACTGGATGAGATCTCAAAGCTCTCCGAGTCAATAAAGGAAGACCAGTGGTTCTTGAGTCTACTAGCTCAATGCATGAACTAATCTAATTAAGTAGAATAGAACATGAACACAGTCAGTTCCCCAGGAATTCTTCCCTTGAATCACGTAGTTTGGATTGGATTCCGTTTAGGAAATCTTAATGTTAGGGAAGAAGGAGGTTGGAGGCAGAATGCCACCTCTTGCTCAACTCCACGTTAGGGTGGGATACCTTTTTTCAACAAATATTTTTGACGTGGACCCTGACTTAGCCAACTTCTCCTCAGCTAATGTTTAATGCACTGTCTAATAATCAAATCTGTCTCTCTCTCCTAGGATTTAGAGCTGGAATAAAACTTACGTATTGGCATCAGCAGTTTCTGAAAAATGTAGTATTTCCTAGCTAGAAGGAGAAATAGGAGGATAAGAAATCAGAGACTTTGGATTGTCAACAAGGGGGAGAAAGGTGGACAACAGCTGCCAGGTGAGAGAGACCATGGCAAATAAAATGCAATGTTTCCCCAGAGCTGTTATTTAGTGATTGACACTGTTGAGTTGTTTCAGTCATGTCTTACTTTTCATGACCCCATTTGGGGTTTTCTTGGCAAGGATATTAGAGTACTTTGTTATTTCCTTCCCCGGTTTATTTTACAGATGAGCATACTAGGGCAAACAGGGTTAATTGAGTTGCCCAGGGTCACACAGCTAGTGTCTGAGACTGGATTTGAACTCATGAAGATAAGTCTTTCTGATTTCAAGGCCAGTGCTCTATTCATCGTGCCACCTCGTTGACCACAGTAATTATTAGATCAACTAGAATTATTGGCTCAGCTATAACTACGAGCAGTTGGAACCTGGTCAGTGTCACTTATCTACTTAAGGAATGATGTGCTTGATAGAACTTGATGCTTGTCTGAATATATCTGCCTTATGACCATGCTTGGACCTGATGAATTTGTCCACGCTCCACTTTCCCCCTCTTGACTGCAAAGCAAAGTAATTAAAGATGCAGCCTCTTTTTTCTTTTCCTTTTCTTCTCTCTTCTTCTGTTTAGCCAGGAGTTCTTCAACATTTGTTGTTGTGGCACTTTGGTTCAGCCTATGGACCCCCTCTCAAAATAGTATTTATTTTTTAATACATAAAATGAAATACAGATGGTCATAAAAGAAACCTCTTACATTGAAATTGTCATCACACTAAAAACAATATTCATGGAACCCAGATTAATAATTATCATTTCTCTGGGTTAGAGAAAAACTAAAACAGAAACTCAAAAAAAACATAATGTATTCTAACCTATTGTTCGATCCCCCATGGATTATGATAGTAAGCTTGATTCTCTTTTTTATAAATGACTTTATGCTCACCATTTGTAGGAATGTTTTTACTTAAGATCAGAGTTTGCATGGGGGAAAGGCCCTGAGGTGTTTTGTATCGTACAAAATATATGGTGTTATGCTGCAGTGTATTTGCAGATA
Organism: Phascolarctos cinereus; assembly: GCF_003287225.1. NCBI lineage: Eukaryota > Metazoa > Chordata > Mammalia > Diprotodontia > Phascolarctidae > Phascolarctos > Phascolarctos cinereus. The sequence goes on along the minus strand of NW_027555847.1, from coordinate 435,656,743 downwards.
AGAACTCTCTGGGGACTATGAGTCATGGTTTAATTTTATTAAGTATCATATTATTCTCTATCAGACAAACCCCTAAAACCTGAATGTAAAAAGTAAATATTATTTTCCCTTAGAAGAACAGGCTGATTGGCCACATGCTGCTTTTATAAATGTCAATGCTAACTTGGAGGCAAAACTCTACCACTCTAGCTGAAGGGTTGTTTTTGTTGTTCAGTCATTTTTAGTCTTATCCAACTCTTCTGGACCCCATTTGTGTTTTTTTTTTTTGCTTTGTTTGCAAAGATACTGGAGTGGTTGTCATTTCCTTCTCCAGCTTATTTTACAGATGAATTTGAACTCAAGTCTTATTGACTCCAGGTCCAGTGCCCTATCTACTATTCCACATAGCTACCCATATAACTTAAGGGAGAGGGTAGCTAAAAGAGACTAGAGGAGAAAGCCAGTGCTGATCCCTAAGTAGTGGTCTTGAAGGTTTTGACTCAACAGTTTTCTGCTTGGGAGAGGACAAGAATCCTCTCATTACAAAGCAACATCTGGTATTAGATATAAATTATAGAAGTATAGCTTTATAACTGGAAAAGAACTCAGAAGCCAGAGTCCTGATCTTTGGATAAGAAGGCCACAGTAGGTTAAATGAATTGCCTAAGGTCAGGCACTAAGATAGTAAGCATCAGGACAGGATTGGTACTCAGATCCTCTGACTCCAGTGATTCCACTGCTTTTTCCTCACTAGTTGTCTATCCCCATACGTGTACGTGTTATAAGTTCGTTGCAGAACTGAAAAAAAAAAAACACATAACTAAAGCAGGAGCAAGGCCTGGTAAGAGGATAAGCCACTTGGGCTTATCATCTGTTTCTATATCTTTCCTTCTCCCACTCATTTACATGGAAAATGAAGCATTTAGGAGGCTCATGAAAATATTGTCAAAAAGTCAAGCACTGGGGTTTGTGAAGTTTCTTTGTTCTGTAAAGAATTTTTGGTCATACAATCCCTATTGGGGAAATTAAGCAGCAAGTTACTTGGGCTTTCTGACTCAAGATCTCTGATGCAAACTACCCTTTGTAACCAAGACCTTTTCTTTTGCCTAGACCTATGATTTCAACCCTTGGGAGCTTCTATTGAGGAAAGTTTCCTTACTAATTTAGATTTACTAATGTTCTGTAATTTATAGCTTTAGGATATTACCATGGGTACAGTCAGGTTGAATGACTTGCTGAGGGTCATAGAGATAACATGTTTCAGAAGCTGGAATCAACCCAAGTCCTCCTAATGCTGAGACTAGCTCTCCATTCACTTTTCCATGTAATTCTTCCTAATGAGAAAATACAGATCAATAGAATTGAACAGCCACTAATTATATGAGATAATATTCTCTTTATCAAGTCAGTTAGGTGGCACAATGGATACAGCTTGAGTTGGGGGGAGGAATAGATTCAAGAATACCTGAGTTAAAATCTGGTCTGAGATACTTGCTGTGCGACCAAGGGCAAGTCACTTAATCTCTGTTTACCTCAGTTTCCTCAACTGTAAAATGGGGGTGATGATATCACCTAATTTGCAGAATTGTTGTGAGAATCAAATGATAAATTATTTATAAAGTGTTGATCACAATGTCTGACACATAGCAGGTGTTTAATAAATGTTTTTTCCCTCCCTCCCTCCCCTCCCCTGTTTCAAAGACCTTGACACCTGCATTTAAAAATCTCCTCAAGAAGCTGTTTCTGGATTTGAGCTAAAAAGATCAAAGGCAAAGCCTACTTTTCCTATGTGGGAGAAATCATATCTCAGATGAAGACTCCAGCTGAAGCCACAGTCTGATAGCTCTTGCTGGGAGCAGCTCTACAGCATCATGACCAGTATTAGCATGTATAGCTGGCAGTGTGGCCACAGCACCAGCAGAGCAATGATAAACAGCAGCCAACAATGAGATCAGAGATAATAGGTTGTGTAATTGTGTAAAGCCCACAGAATACAATCCCACTGGGAACAAATTTCATTAAAATGCCAAAAACATATCAATAACTTTGCAGTGAGGGAAGAATGAGTTTTCCCTCCATGTGTGACACCTAGCTACCCATGTCCACTTTGTGTGTAGCCATCTACATATGTGCTCCTCCACATGAATGGTCTTTAAATAAATATCTTCTTCTCTTCCTACCTATGGTATGAAGATTTTTGAAAAAAATATGCTCCAGGCTTAAGAAGGGAAGTATTGCTATATTTCTTACTATTTGTTATTCAGTCATTTCAGCAATGTTTGACTCATTGTAACCTCATTTGGGATTTTCTTGGCTAACATACTGGAATGATTTTCCATTTCCTTTTCTAGATCACTTTAAAGATGAGGAAACTGAGGCAAACAAGAACTCTATCCACTGTACCACTTACCTGTACCATGTTACTATGGTGTTTCATTAAATTTCTCTGCTTAGAATTGTGTCCTTTGGTTAACAATCAAATGTAACCATGGCAACGTTGGTTCTTAAACTGTGCTTTTAAGTGGATATGGAACCACAGACTACTTTGAACCTGAGCTCACACTGTTAGAAGGAGATCTAAAATAGAGGGTATTCCAAGAAACTTCAGATAGAGATGAGGGAGGTAAGGCCCAATGTTACCGATTTAGTAGATGCTGGACCAATATTTTCTAACTGCAAATCCAATGCTCTTCTGAACCTACTACACTCCAGATCAATAAGTCTTTGCCCAGTCCTTGTGATAGTGTAGACATGCTCCTGCACACTGTCTCCATTTGACTCTCTCTCACCGTCCCAAGTCTGACTCTAGACACGCACACCAACTTTTCACTTTTCTGCCCACTAGAGGTTTTCTCCCAATGACCTTACCACAACTCCTCCAGGTAGGGAATGGACATTTTGGCCACTTGCATTTTCACCTTTTCTCTCTCACCTTTCTCACCTATGTTCTTTGTATATGATATTTGAGTCTAAACTTGGCTGTTTGGGAAATATCTCTTTATCATTACCTTGTCCTTAGGTAACTAACTACCCTGAATCTGTATTCCATATAAGAGAATGTATTTATTAAAACAAACAAAACAAAACAAACAAACAAAAAACAGTTAATGAGTTAGGCAGACTATGGCTGTGTAACAGTCTAAAGTTTTAGTAGAACTATAGCTTAGAGCTTGACACCAGCATTATTGTGGGACTCTGAAGTATTCCAAGGGGTGTAGTGAGACAGTCACCCTGTCATCTTCTGTGGAAACTTACACTCTAAAAGAACACATCTATGAAAAAGGAGAAACCGTAGTACTGCATTCTCCTAGTGAAATCTGAAAAAAATCAGTGACCAGACATGGAGAGGGAATTTGTCTTTTATTTGTGTAAGAAAACTAGAATGAATACATTTATATATTTCTAGGGGGGAGGAGTAATTCCTTTCAAAATATATTTATTATATATATATATTCACTCATTTTGGAGATTCTACACTTCTCTCCCTTTCCCCCTTCCCCAAAGATCTTATGGCTTTTTATGCTTCAGATGAAACTCGGATTCAAAAGAGTGAGATTTTCCCCCCGAAGGCCCTGAAAGGATAAAGGAATTCAAGACTTATTCATATGTTTTTATTTAAGCTAGAATAGGTATAGATAGCCCCACACAAACCAGACCGCAAGTTCTCTCTCATGACCCCATTGTCCTCTGCATAATAAACTCAGATCTGTATGCTTCCTGCCCCACCATCCACACTGCAGGGTTTTGTTCACTGAGCTTAAGTATATTTTTAGTTACTCTGTCAAGGCATAGGGGTTCACAGGAGTTCATTGCTTAAATCACTTGGAATGCATTAAGAAAGTGAGCACAAGCACAGAGGGCAGGAACAGGGAAAGGAGGAGAAGGGAGATTGGGATGCAGTATAATGTGAGGTAATCAAGGGGGTTAATGCAGGAACCATTTGGCCGGAGCTGAGAATGCAGGTGCCAGCTTGTTCCAATTCTGGCTCATCCTTCTTTTCTGTGCGTGTTACTCCCACAATGTTGGGAGAAGTCCTGACCTGCTTTAGTACTAAATTGGGGTTGAAGGTCCTTCTCCTCCTCAGCTGATGATTCAGGGTAAAAGCAATTGAGTCTCCCTACAGCTTCTCTATGCAAACCTCCCCTAGGTTTCATATGTCACTTTGATGCATAGTTTTCCTTCTTATATCATCTCCTGATAGGAAAGGAGCTAGGTTATTACCTTCAGCTGTCCTGGTTTAAAATAAACACATAAAAAGGAATGTTTAAAAGGACTCTGGCCATTTGTAACTTCCCTCCAACTGAAGTTTTTTTTTTTAAATGAGGGGAGCAGTACAGAAGATTAGGAGATATATTATTGATTGGTATGGAACTGTCTTTTCACCAAGTATAGAGAATGATGTTGAATGCAGAATGTCAAATCATATGAGTCATAGAGAATTCCTAGGAGAGTGAGAGTGACTTGTGCGTGGTCCACAGCTAGTGTCAAAGGCAGGCCTTGGACCTAGGTATTCCTGACTCTAAATATGGCCTTTCCCCTACATTATGCTGAGCAGTCACTGTCATGGATAATTTCCTTACTTATGTGGTTTTTTTTTGTTTTTTTAGGCAGTTGGGGTTAAGTGACTTGCCCAGGGTCACACAGCTAGTAAGTGTCAGCTGTTTGGTCTGAGGTTGCATTTGAACTCTGGTCCTCCTGACTTCAGGGCTGCTCTATCCACTGCGCCACCTAGCTGCCCCTATAATTTCCTTATTTAAAGCAACAGAAATAAGAACTTTAAATCAAGTCATTTTAAAAGCAAGGTAATTCATCTCATTTCTAGAAACAGAGGAATTTCTAATTTTCCCTACTATTGCATTTATGAAAATGTGGAACTGCTGCTATACATCAATACCTCAAAAATGTTCTTTAAAAGAAGAATTTTATGATGGTTTGAATACCCAAGTGAATATTTTTTAAAAAGATAATGAAAGCTGATCACCTGGGAATCTCCACCTACACTTTCAACTGGAAAACTCCCTGGAAGTATCAGACTGTATTATGAATTCTTGAAAGTCAAGAAACATTTATTAAGCACCCACTATGTGCCAGGCACTGAAGTGAGCTATGGAAGTGCAAAGAAAAGCTGCTCACACTTTAATGGAGATGATGACATACAAATAACTATGTAGAAATAAACTATATATGGGGTAAATTGGAGATAATCAATAGAGGGAATTCATTAGCATTAAAAATGATCAGGAAAGGCTTCCTATAGAAAATAAGATTTTAGCTGGGACATGAAATCAGAACTGAGAGTCGAGGAGAGACTATTCCAGGCATTGGAGGATAGTCAGTGAGGAACAGCAAGGACACCAGTGTTATTGTAATACAGAGAACATTGCAGGGACCAAGGTATAAGAAGACTGGAGACATGAGAAAGGGGTCTGGCTATGAAGGACATTGAATGCATAACAGAGGGTTTTATATTTAATCCTAGGAGTAATAGGGAATTATTGGCCTTTATTGAAAACTGGGGTGATATGTTCAGACTTGCATTTTAGGAATGTCAATTTGAAAGCAGAATGGAGGGGGTGGGGATGGAATGGAGAAAGACTTGAGGCAGGGTGATCAGTTAGCAATCTACTGGAATTGTTTAAATGTAAGGTGATGAGGAACTCCACCAGAGTGAAGGCAATGTCAGATTAGAGAAGGAAGCTTATACAAAAGATGTTCTCAAGATAGAATTGATGGTGCTTGGCAACAGATTGGCTCTGGACGATGAGAGAGAGTGAGAAGTTGAAGAATGATCTGGAAATCATTGGCATAGACATGATAATTGAATCCATTGAAGATGATGAGATTGCCAAAATATTATTGAGGCGGAATAGACGAAGGCCAGGACAAAGCCTTGGGCATGTATTCATGGTTAGTGGGTATGACCTGGATGAATATCCAGCAAAGAAGACTAAGAAGGATTAGTCAGACAGGTATAAGGACAACATGGAGACAGAAGTGAAATGAAACTCTATCAAGAAGAAGGTTATTGACACAGTCAAAGTCTTCAATGCAGAGAGATCAAGAAGGATTGAGAAATAAGGATTGAGAAAAGGCCATTAAATTTGGGAAGCCAGAGATGACTGATAACTCTGGAAAAAAGTTTCAGTTGAATGGTGAGATCCAAAGCCAGACCACTGTCAGTAAAAGAGAGAGAGAGAGAGAGAAAAGGAAGTGTAGACACGTATTGTAGATGGACTTTTCAAGGAGGTTAGCCACAAAGGAGAAGAGAAATAAAAAAAAAAAGAATATCTGTTAAGGATGGATGACTCAAGTCAGGGTTTTTTGTTTTGTTTTGTTTTTGAATAGTGAAGAGACATGGACATGTTTGCAGGCAAGGGAAAAGTATTCAGGGGACAGAGAGATTGAAGATTAGTTAGATATTAGGGATGATAAAGGGAAAAATTTGCTGCAAAAGACAGGATGGAATGGAAATATTTGTATATGTAAAGGGGTTTTCCTTGGCAAGGAGAAGGGCCACCTTTTTGTGTGAGACAGGAATGAAGAAAGAGATAGTGGTGGAAGGTATTTGAATGAGATGAGATGAATAGGAGAGGATAAAAGGGATCAATTCATATCCTGTTTGTCCTATGAAGAGAATGCTACCACCAAAAAGAAACCATATGGAGCTGCTTTTTTGGATGGAGTTAGTTTCTGTTCTACAGAATCCAACTGAAACATGGAGATTTTCTGTAATTATCCCTATAGGTTCTGATTCACTCAAAGCTTTGAGAGGAGCATAATGCAAGAGAAGTTGCATCAAATCTAGTATCTGGGTCTGAGACTCCTTTTTGACCCCAATTAGGTGTGGGAACATGGGCAAATCAATACAACTTTTCAATGCCTCTTTGACCATGGACAAATTTTTCAATACATCTGCTAATAATTTATTGGTTGCCTACTACGTCCCATGCACTGTGGTAAGTGTTGGGGATACAAATACAAAATAGAGACATCCTTGTCCTCAGGGAGCTTATTTTCTACTTATGCAATACAGGCTGTTTATAGATAAATATGAAATAAATATGAGAATGACTCCCCCCCTTTTTTTATTAAACCTGAAATGTCCAATGACTGCATTGTAGTGGTAGTAGTAAGGTCCTCAACACTTACACCTGCTTGCCTCAGCTTTAAATTCCTTGCTGCTATTCTTTCAGCTCTTAGGTTTGGGGATGTTTTCTCTCTCCAAAAGTTACCTTATTTAAGATTTTCCTTTTTTTTTTCCCAGAGGGCAAAATCATCTTTGAACTTGGAGAAACTCGGGAAGCACATGCAAGGCTGATATTTTGGAAATGTTCTGTCTATGGATTTAAGGCTAAATTCTGGAATTGTATTGCCTAGGCAATAGAAATCCTCCCTCTACAAGGGAGGTTGTAGAAATAGTCAGCATTTATACAGAACTCTAAGATTTCCAAAGCACTTTATATATGCATTATCATTTGACATTGACCTTGAACTCTTGACCTCACAGGTAAGCACAAGAAGCTTCTACATCTAAAACATTCTACCCTTGCTTCAGCTGTTTCCATCTATTGAAATGGGAATTCTCCTCTCCATATGCTAGTTGAAAAAAAAAATTCTTTGTCAGTTCATGTGTCTCCCATGTGCTTCTGAGGTTGGTGTGTGGGAAAACTTATATCTATAGGCTGTCTCCCTGGACCTAGTTCAGGGCTACTGTTCTCTAGTCTGTAATCTAAATAGGAAATAAGAAAGAAAAGAGCTTTGAGCCTTTTTGAAACTCAGTTTCAGTTTCTGCATTTGCGAAATTGGGTAGTAATGTGTTGCTAATTTTATAGTGTTATTGAAAAGAAAGCACTTTATTTAAATATAAAGGATATGAATCACCTCTATTCTCTTCATTGCTATTATTATTAGTATGTTCTCTAACTGTAGGATGACTTACAGCACTCCTAGGTTAGGATTCTATGATATAGTTTAAAAAGCTAGTCCTTTCCCCTCCAGACACTCAGGTCTTCCAAAAACACTTTAATGTCATTTATTGTGTATGTGTCAGAATTAACCTGATGTATTAATTGATGTCTTATTCTAGAGAGAACACTTCAAAGGGAGTGACATAATCTATTTAGTGGACAGTACCTTTCAATACATAGAAGCTTACTTCCGTGTTGGTAATTTTGATAATGTTGGGTGAACTTCAAGACCAAAAGTTATAAATTGTACCTCTAGCCCTTCACAAGCTTTTGCGAATTTGCTTGAAAATAATTAGGAAAGGGGGAAATGTTTATTAGCCAAACTTCCCCCTTTTTTTCTCCCTGCTTGACTGAAATGCAGGTCACATCTTTTGCAATACCTCTTCTTACAGTTTTATAGACTCTGTGTCCTGCTAGTGGGTCATCATTAATTTTAAGGAAATGCTGCTTACTATAGCAATTTGTATCAGCTGTCCACAGACCCGCTGAACCAGAAATCTATAATCTTTAAGATTTTTCAACTCAGTATTAACTCACTCCAGAAAGTAAGTCTTCTTTTGCCTTCATAAGCCAAGAGGTTTTTTTTATCTAACTTTCTACTGCAATGGCCCATTTATATTAGTCATCAGGATATTCCACCCAGAAAAGAATTAAATGAAGACCACTCAAGTTGTAAGGTTATAATTCCAGCAGATATATAATTCCAGCAGAAAAAGGAAAGTTAAAAATTGGACCAAATTGTTCATTGCCAGAGAAAACAGGGAATAGCAGCAGATGGACCATAAGACATTAAAAATCCATTGGATTCTCATGTTACTGTAAAAGATTCAGGGTAGAGAGATATAAGGTTTATAGAAAATGATTAGTAGTCTTGTTCATTCCCATGCATTGCTCTGAAAAATGAGATAAAGAATTATCTTCTTCTAGATAAAAGGAGTTAATGAGAGTGGAGGTGAACTCTCTGGATCATTATTCTTTGAAATTGACAATCTCCAGAAAGCTTTTGTGATGATGTTATCTGATTTCTGTTTTGCTTGTTGAAACTGAAAAATGTTCATTTGGTTTTTTTGGGGGTAAATTTAGCATTCTCTTACTCCTCTGTTCAGAAGCTGAAACATTTATGTTATTATATCATTCAATTATAGGTTATTATTTGCCTTATTGAAGAAGAAAAGAATGTTTTTACTCAACTGAAAACCTATGTGCCCAACTTCTAATTAATCTAATTTAAATATATTTTAGTTTCATAAAAATTCAATAGCATTTACTACCTTTAATTTATGACAGCTGATTCCCTAAGCATGGTGATTTTCATTTATCAAGTGGCCTGGCAGTTTCATATTTTGTACTTCCAGCAAAATTCGACTTTGCAACAATAATCAAGTAACATGTTCTTCTCATACCTTAGCTGTGAAGAGAAGGCAGGAGTGTTCTTGAAGAGGGCTACACGGAGTCACTGATATTGGATGGCCTTTCTATCCCTACTCCCATACTGGTTTTTTACTGCATCCTCAGCAAAATTAGGACTAGTTAAAAACAGATGGGTTGGTGCTCTGAGGGGACTTCCTAAAGCTGGAGGAAATGCCCCATCATGCCCTCTGCAACACTATCATATTCAAGTCCACGACTTGGCTCAGATATTCCTAATGACTAGGAATCTAGATCTCATTCAAAATAGGACATTATTACAGTCCATGAGTAGTATCTCAAAAAGAATAGAAAGGGAATGTTTTCTCCTGTTCAACATTTCCCTGTGCTTTAGTAGAATTGAATAGAATGGTCCTAATGATTTGCTTGAAAAATTATTTCATTTAATATAAAATGTTCAAAGGATCATTAATTTAGCACCAGAAGGAAACTTAGATGGCCACAAGTAATTCAATATCCTCCTTTGTTTTATAGATGAGGAGCCTGAGCCCAAGAAAAACAGTGGCTTGCCAAAATTATGAAAGTAGTAAGATGTAGAGCAGAAATTAGCAACCAGGTCCTCTGTTACAAAATCCAGAACACTTCTCATAGACCATGCTACCTCTCCTTTTAAAGCTTATCAAATATTTCTGTAAATCTCAACTTTGTGACCAGAAATCTTTGAATTATAACTCTATAAATAAAAATGCTGCAGGATGTTTTGAAAGTATGTTGACTGAAAATACTGATGATTTTCAATGTAAAAACTAAAGCAAATCCAATTTAACTGACTCTTCAAGAAGGGTTTTTTTCTAAATTTTTAAAATGCTGGTCATTTTGTATTACCTTAACTGGCATCATTTTTTTTAATCTGTATGTTCATTATTCAAAGCATATTGTTTTATAGTCCAGATCATGCATAGAAACCTAAATATGGGATTAAGTTGTGGAAAGAACACTGGACAGTCAAGAGTCCTACATTCTGGGTTTAGCTCCATCCCTGCCTAGCTATGTGATATTTGGTAAGCAGTTCAGTGGTTCTGTATTTAATTTTGAAACATGAGGTGCTTTAAAGTCCCTTTTAGCTCAAAAACATTATGATTCTATTATTCTAAACAGTCCTATTATAGAATTGAGCTGCAACCCGCTTAGAACTTAGATAATTTCTAGCTTTATCATACGGAAATGAAATAGATAAAATTGTCACTATCTAAAAAAGAATGATTTTCTATATATAAACATATACATATGTGTATATATATATATATATATATATATTCAATAAAAAATTTATAATGCACATGCACATACATATATATAACATCTATATCTACATTTACATCTCTCATATCTATTTCTATCCCTATCCATTTACCTATTTATAGATCTATATCTACAAAAATCTAACTATGGATAGATTTATATAAATAGTTGAAGCAATTTTGTTACCAGCAGGAATGCCTAACAGAAAGTCACTAATCACTTGTTTTCCATTTCAGTCTTTCAAAGGGAAGCTCTTTTTTTCATTTGAATTAAGTGTGGGTACTTGATGACATTGACAGCAGCTGAAAGGAATTTTCTCACCCTCAAGCCAAATAGTAGACCAAAGAGGTTTATTAGACCAAAGAATAGCAGCTGAGGCAGGGGGAAAAAAAGGATTTTAAAAAGAGACGATATAAGCCTTTTGCTTTCTATATTTTCTGGATGGCTAAATACTACTGTGGTTCTGATCTCATTAAAATATTTCTTGATAGAATGTAAGATCCTTGAAGGTAAAGACAATATCACTTTTGTCTTGTATGCTCAATGCCTATCTTAGCACTGGTACATAGAAGCCATAGTATTATAAAGCTTTTAGTAGTCAGTCACTTGATAAAAGTTTATTAAGGGCCTACCATGTGTCAGGAACTGTGCTAAGCCCTGGGATACAAAATACAGCAAGTCATAGTCCTTGCCCTCAAAGTGCTCACAATATAATGGGGGAGAAAACAGGCAAAATACATACATACATACATATTATATATATACAAACACACATATATATGTATAAACGAGCTATATATAAAATAAATAGGGAAAAAATAAAAGGGTGAAAGCATTAGAATGAAGTGGTATTGAAAAAGTTTTCCTATTTTCCTTTAAGCTTGGACTCAAAGGAAGCCAGGGAAGCCAACTGACGGAGATGAGAAGGGAGAACATTGCAGGTTATGGGGAACAGCCAGAAAGAATATCCAGAACCAAGAGATGGAGTCTTTTTAATGGAACAACAAAGAAACAACAGTTAACCGAAGAGTATATAACAGAGAATGGAAAGGTAAAAGAGTGCTAAGTTATGAATGGCTTTGAGAGGCAAACAGAGGATTTTGCATTTTATCCTGGAGACAACAGGGAGGCATGGGAGTTTTTTGAGTGGGGGGGGTGATATGATCAGACCCGCACTTTAGGAAAATGGAATGGAAAGATGTGTTGGAGTAGGGACAGTAGGTACCAGTAGGCTATTGAAATAGTCTAGATGTGAGGTGATGAAGGTCTGCACCTTAGTGGTAGCAATGTCAAAGGGGATGAACTGGTATATTGGAGAAATGTTACAAAAGTGACAAGTCTTGGCAACAGATTGGATATGAAAGTGAGAGTGAGGAGTCAAGGATGACACCTAGATTGTGAGCCTGTTACCCTAGGAAGACGTGTTGCCCTCTATAGTCATAGAAAAGGTAGGAAGAGGGGAGGGCATAGGGGAAAAAAAAGATTATGAATTCCTATGGACATGTTGATTAAGATGTTTGTTGGGCATACAGTTCAAGATGTCTAAAAAGTAGGTGGAGATATGTGATTAAAGGTGAGCAGAAAGGTTAGAGTCAGGTAGATCTGAGAATCATCAGCATAGATATATTAATTAAATCCATGTGAGCTAACGAAATCACCAAGTGAAATAATATAGAGGGAGAAGAGAACAAGACCCAGGACAGAACCCTGTGGGACAGCAAGTGTTAGAGGACATGATCTGGAAGAGAATTCAGCAAAGAAATAGAGAAAGAGTGGCCAGATAGGAAAAGAACTGAGAAAGTGCTATCCCAAAAACCTAGAGAGAGAAGAAAGTGTCAAGGAGAAGAGGATGATCAACAGTAACAAAGGGTTCAGAGAGATTAAGAAGAATAAAGGTTATGAAAAATGCATTGGGTTTGCATTACAAGCTCTGAGGATCTTTTTCCCAGTCCCCTCTTGCACTGGTTAGTCAGGTTCCTCCAGAGAAAAGCCACTTATGTTGTTCCCTTAGGGTTCCTGGGATAATCCTAAGGGGTTATAGGATTCTTCTTTAATACTAACAGCTTGACCTTCTATCTCCCCAATTTAAATCAATATCTCTCTTATATCATCAGTACTCTACAATTAATGCATCATTTAACCAGATAACATAAATTAGATTTAACTGTGTTATATTTCTTGAGAAAGAATAATAGGACAGAAATACACACCTTTTTCCCCCCTGTACATTTTCCTAGGGTTAATATCTTATTTCTTGACCTTGAAATGGGCCACCAACTAATCTAGGGCTTCTGCCATGTGGACTTTTCTGGCCTGGAAAATGTTATGTCATCAATTTAGTTGTATACATCAATGTCCTCAAGAAGGGCTACCTCTTTGAGGTCTGTTGTTGTTCATACCTCCTTTTTCAAAGAGAGCCAATAATATCATGGGGTAATGTCAACTCACATGTAAATTGGATTTAGATGGGGCAGAGTTGCACATAGTCATCAGCCTCACTTTCTCTTCCTGAGTCACCAAAACCTGGTGGCAAAACAAAAGTCAAATCAACTAGCCTGGGATGAAGTGGATGACATTGGTGTCTTTAATGTGTGACCAACCTCTAAATGTTCCACAGTGACTACTTCAACCACCTTTATGGACATTGGAGCAAATTGCTCTCATCTGCCCATTCTGTAGAAGAATGCTTCGCATACTTGGGGTAGACGCCCCCCTAACTCACTGATGGGTTTGAGGCCCGTTGTTTACCCTCAATCTATTATAGCCCATCTGCCCAGATGGTTTTACTGGAGTGTGGCTGCTGAATACGCTACAGTTTCTTGGAGTCACAGGTGAGAGTTGGGTGAAAGGTGAACACCAAAGGTGGATGAGTAGCCTTGAAAAGGATTCAGCTAGCCTTTGCACCAGAGGTGCTAATCGTCCCTGAACACCCTGTACACCCCTCTTTCAGGTCTATGCTCACCATAAAGAGGCAATATGAAGGAAAGTTCAGGTAGCCCTGAGGAAGTGCAATGAAAGTTCACTGGACTTCTTCCCAATTGAAAGTAAACTGCTCCTGATAAGTCTCAGTCACAGAAATAAAGGAAGTAAAGATTGACAACCCCATAGTACTCACCATGGCCCTGGGCTCAGTCATGAACGTAGTTAATACAATCTTGATCATTTATTCACTTACCTGAGGTCCATGGTAAGCTGCCAAGTGCCAGTGACTTTTTCATAGATATCATGATGAAGAAAAAAGGGTACAGGAAGTAGAGGAAGGGGAATAAAGGAGAAGGGTTTAATTGTGTGCTCTGAGGATGGGGCTCCCAGTGGTCAGTCCCCACACTACATGCAAGGAAGAATTCTTGTTGATTCATTCATTGATTGAACACAACCTGACACTAGGTAGTTTCCTGAAGTTCCTCCCTTCAGGGAAGAGCCCATGTAATATCTACTATTTAGTGAAGACTCATAGAGGACACAAAGTCTCTTATTTTTGTCACCAGGTAAAGAGAGCTGTGGAAGCCTACATGAATAGCTCATGATGTAGAAATTAAAGAAGTTTATTACTAATGTCCTCACAGGAACAACAAAGGAGAACAGAAGCTCCCCTAAAACAACTCTAGAAGCAAAAAAAGCTATCCAGTGGGAATACAGCCTTAGAAACACAACTTATCCCTGGTCATATATATTGCCCAGGCTACAGACTTCCATAGATAAATTGTTTTCTTCCACACATTTTGCTCTGACCAAGTGTGTTCTTAGTGTTTCCTCTTCCCCATATGTGGTTTGGTGAATTGGTAAGGAGTAAATGGAAATGGGGAAAAATTTGCGTTTCATGTATTTTTTGTGTCACTTTGTTCAAAGTTTTTTGCTTTGAATTAATGTGTCTTGTGCTTGGTCTGTTAAAAGGAATATCAGCTGGGATTTGTGAGCTGTGGCCTTAAGTAGAAGGCATTCCAAACTATGCCTTGAACCTGGGACATTGTGTGTGTGTGTGTGTGTGTGTGTGTGCGCGCACGCGCGTGCGCGTGCATATGCACATGCACATGCTGGCATACAAATGTGTATATTTAGTAAGGGTATTGGTCTACATAACTTTGCAAGGCTCCTTCAAACTCCAAATGTTCATATGAACATGTCATTTCAGAAATGATACATGGGACATGAAAATATGGGCTATGATATTTAATATGATATTTAAATTACAATAAAATTTCTTTTTTTTTCCTTCTCAGTTTAAAATGTGTTCTACATTTAAAATAAACAGGCAAAAAAATTACAATATCTTATTTATTTAAAAATGGGAAGATTTGGAATTGTAATGACTATTTTCAAAGCATATGATTTTTTGGGGAAAAAGAAAATATGTTGAATGCAAGTTCTTTGAATGCAGGAGTTTTTTGTTTTTTGTTTTTCTTTCATTCTATCCCCAAAGCCAAGTGTCATGTCTGTCATATAGTAAGCTTTTAAGAAATGGTTGTTGATTGATTGAAAATGTTGATAGGTCTGAAAGACTTATATTTGAATATCAACCCTGGTTCAGTAGATACATCCTATTTTCAGTGTAATTTCTTGGCTCAGTTTCACATTCAATTAAAGATTTTTCCTAAATAAGATAAGATGTCAGGATGTAGCACAGATAGCAACCAGAAAGCTGAAATTTTTTTTTCTCTTTTAATTATACTTATGTTTTACCTTAATTTAATTGAATGCCTCCTTTATTTATATTCACTGTAGATGGGAATTCCTGGACTGACATTCTGACACAAACCCCTTATAAAAGGGTCTAGAGGAAAAAAAGACACAAAAGCATGAGTCAATATTGCACATTAAGAGTATTTACAACCATACTGAAATTAAATTCAGTATTTTACAGATGTGAGGCACTATGTGCATTATAGAGGATGGAAGAAAATCACCTTTTGTAAATTGGTAACTAAAAAAAGATGCCAGTAAAAAAAAATGAAGTGAATGTTTGGCTTAATTGAATATTTAATCTTTAAATTATCTCACAGCCCATGCATCTTTTATCTCTTTTATAGTTATATTATTTTGAACTTTAAAAACTTTGTCTGAGTGATACTATTTGCATGGAACATGCATGCATCTTCCTATCTGATGGGTAATAATTTTCATTTATATTTTCTTTGGAGTGAACTCAGACACATCAACACTCTAGGTACTCATTGAGGAGCACCTTCCTATCAGCATAGTAGTGAGAAAATAGCAAAAACAAAAACAACAAAAGTAAACTAACATAACATAACAACATAGTAAAATTAAGCAAAAACAACTTGAGACTTGTCCAGAGTTCAGGCAAATAAGATTAGGTTCATGGTGGAAATGATCAACTTGAGTTAAATTAAACAAGTTTACTTCAGAGTCTCAGTTACAGAAAGAAAAAATTTCCAGAAGGAGTGGAAACATACCTGGAAGGAGTGGGAATAAATAAAGGTTTTCTGAAGGAAAAGCAGTCGAAATATTTTAACTAACAAGAACATTTGGTCTGTGATGCTATATATGTATATGTGTGTATGTGTATGTATATGTGTGTGTATATGCATATGTATGTATATACACACACATATATACATATATACATACACATACATAAATACATATGTATATACACATATGTATACATATATACCAAATTATCCTTCTCTTTTGGTATTATATACCTAAACGTTATATAAAATTGAAACATGGGGTATATTGACCATATCCCTTTCCACTTCATTCAACTTGAGGTGATATGGCTATAAATTGAAGGCCGATTTTTTTACCCCAACCATCCTCATATTCTTTATATTTTAAAATATTACTTTTGCCTCATTTTTATATCACATTTTCACATAAGCTTCTCCCCCTTCTTCCCCAGTCAACCATCCTTTGTCACAAAAATAGTTATTCAAAGGAACTCAATGCTGCAACCATATCTAACTGTTTAAAATTTTCCAAAACCATAGTGTGATTTTATGGTTTGTTGTGGGGGTCTTTATCTGAAATAATTCAGAGTCAAACAACTTCTAATCCAATTATAGGCATTTATTGGGAATGACACCTCCAATAGATTGAATTCCAAAAGGAAACAGAAACCTAGTAAGATAAGAGAGTCAATTTTGCAGTGTAATGATGCTGATTACACAGCAGAAATTATGAATATTAAAAAGGCAAGAGGGATTTGTTAAGGGATTACATAACGGGGGAGGGGCCCCAGCCTCAGTGAAACTGCACACGTGATTGCCCACAATGCCTACAAAGAAACACATTTAGGGGGACTTATAGGTATGATGATGATACTGTAATAAGCCTCTTTACATCATAAATTCACTTAAAGAACAGGTTTTGCTGTCACTATGCAGGTGCCTACTTAGGGAATATCCCTTCTATTGTTCTGGAGTCCACATCCTGCTCAGGCATCTGGATGGTGCTGCTTTCTGATTGGCAGACTATTGTGGTCCTGAGATTAGGTGGATGTGGTTGTGGTTGAGTGCGTGGACACACCCATTGTTTCTGTGGGAAATATGAGGTATGGGTCTGGGGGGTAGTGGGTAACTAGAGGCAGTGATTGGGATCCCATCACATGGACATGCCTCTTGTTTATGTGAGAAATATGAGTTCATGGACACAGCTATTGTTCTAGTGAGGCAGTGAGGCATATATGAGGAATTTAAGACATTGAATGGGGAGGAGGGCAATAACTAGGTAAAGGCAGTGGGCCTGCTGTTCAATGGGGCTTATGATTGAGTCTGGGCTTGTGGTATGATTAAAGCCAGCTTGTAAATCAGGACATGCCTACTATTCAGTTGGCCCAACAAAGAAGTTAGAATATTGGAACTGGGGGTACCTTTATCATGATTTCATCAATAGCTCCCCATCTCTCCAAAGAAAAGAGAAAGGCTCATTTCTTTATCTCTCCTCCTAGGCCTAAATTTATCATTATTAGCCTAGCATTCAACTCCATTTTATTATTCTTTTTATTTATATTACTGTTGTTTTACAAGTTGTTTTCTTGGTCTGCTTCAGTTCATACAATTATTCCTAAGATTATTTTTTCTAAAGATCTCATTTTCATTAATTCTTACTGTGCAATATTATTCTACTGCATCGTTATGCTTCATTTTGTTCAGTCATTCTTATTACAAACCCTTTGTTTGTAGTTCTTTCCTGTTACAAAATGTCACTGTGAACATTTCTGTATATTGTGTACAGGCTCTTTTTTGTTTGTTTGTTTTTGAGATACTTCGGGGAAATAGATCTCCAATTCTCTTCTTGCTCTTAATTGGTAGAATAAGTAATTCTCCTATAACCACTGGTCTGATTGGTAGCCAATTTTGACACCTTTACATTTTTGTCTTAGATAAGATGGAAAAGGGTTGGCTGAGGTCCAAAGTGCATTAAAGCTGCTTTCTTGAAAGAATGCCTGGAAGTGTTTCTATTTGACATACTCCAGCCTCTATCTAGATCATATTTCTTAGCACAGTTACAGTCCCTAGAGGAGATCATGTACAGAACATGAATATATAGAGTATAATCTGACTTTTACATGAAGCTACTATCCAAGAAATTGATTCTTTCTTTCCCTTAGCTTCTTTCACCAAAATTTGACCTTTTATTCACTATACAGTGCACTGTAAGATCTTTGCAATGGAATATAAAGATAACTTACATAGAGCCACTCATTGATTACCTTCACCAATGCAAAAGGAACCTCAGAAGCCATCTATTTCAACTCATATCTGTATCCTTTTGACGTTATCAGCAGATGTTCCTCTAGCTTTTGTTTGAAAATCTGATGTGAAGGTGAATACATTAAAAGCTGATTGAGGAGGTTATGCTTTGGGATTAAATTAAGCTTAAATCAAAATTTGAATTCCCCATAAATCTCTCCTAGTTCTGCCCCATGAAGCAAGTTTTTGTTATTCAATTGTTTTTCAATCATGTCTGACTCTTTGTGATCACATTTTTTGGGTTTTCTTGGCAACAAAACTGAAGTAGTTCACTATTTCCTTCTCCAGATCATTTTACAGATGAGGAAGCTGAAGCAGAATGTTTAGTGACTTGCCCAAAATTACACTGCTAGTAAGTGTCTGAAGCTAGATTTTAATTCAGGAAGATGGGTCTTCTGGGATGTAGGCTGGGAAACTCTATCCATTGTATCACTTAGCTGCTGATGAGGCAAGTAGAATACATCTAATCATTACTCTCTATTACAGCTCTTCAAATATTTTAAGAAGGTCAAAGTGTCCTTGCCTCTTTCAACTAATACACAATAATAGTTTATTAAACATTTACTCTATTCCTGGAAACAAGATCTACCTTCTTGGAGCTTTAATTCTGTCTGGGTAAATAATGTTTATTCATATAAATACTAGCAAATTGAGTACAAGGTAAGTTCAGTGACTAGGGATTTACAGCTCGTGTGATCAAAAAAGCTGTCATTTAAAAATTGTCATCCAAACAGATATTTGTGGGAGAGGAGGAATGTAAAAGGTGAGGAGGCAATTCATTCAACATAAAGGAAACAACCTGAGCAAAGGGTTGGAAGATGGAATATGGAAGGTCTTTTGTGAGGAATAGCAGGACAGTTTGCTAAAACTGTAGAATGAGTGATGGAGAATAAAATAAGGCTGGAGAGGGAGGTTAGAGCTGGGCTGTGAAGGCCTTTACATACCAAACAATGAAAGTAATAGGAATCCTAAATGTAATATGGAGCCTTTGGAGCTTAATGAATAGGTAGGTGGCCTAGTTAAACCTTCATTTAAGAATTATCACTTCAGTAGCTATAAATGGAGGATAGATTGGAACAGGTAAAATCTTTAGGCAGGGAGAACAATTAGAACATTATCACATTAATATAGGTGAAAAGAAATGAAGTCCTGAATTTAGATTTTATATGTAGAAAGAAGAAAACACAGAAATTAGGCACAGACCAACATCTTAAACCATATACCAAGATAATGTCTAAATGAGTACATGATTTAGACACAAAGGGTGAAACTATAAGCAAATTAGGAGAGCAAGGAATAGTTTACCTGTCAGATCTATAGAGAAAGGAAGGATTTATGACCATACAAGAGATAGAGACTATTATGAAATACAAATGGATAATTTCTATCACATTAAATCAAATTATTTATTTATGTATTTGTTTATTTTGCACAGACAAGGCCAATGCAACCAAGCTTAGAAGGGAAGCTGAAAGCCGGGAAATATTTTTTTTATAACCAGTGTCTCTGATAAAGACCTCATCTCTAAAATATGTAGAGAACTGAGTCAAACTGATAAGTATATAAGTCATTCCCCAATAGATAAATGGTCAAAGGATATGAACAGGCACTTTTCAGATGAAGAAATTTAAGTTATCTACAGTATATGAAAAAAGTGCTCTAAATCACTATTGATTAGAGAAATGCAAATTAAAACAAATCTGAGGTAGCCCATCATACCTATCAGATTGGCAAATGCAACAAAACAGGAAAATGATAAATGTTGGTGAAAATGTGGGAAAACTGGAATGCTAGTTCATTGTTGGTAGAGTTGTGAACAGATCCAACCATTCTGGAGAGCAATTTGGAACTATGCCTAACGGGCTATAAAACTGTACATACCCTTTGATCTAGAGAATGAACAATGGAGTTTGAATGCAGATCAAAGCATACTATTTTCTTTTTCTGTTTGCTTTTTTATCTTCCTTGTGGTTTTTCCCTTTTTTTTTTTTGATTCTTCTTTCACAGCATGACTAATGTGGAAATATGTTTAATATGATTGTAGATATATAGCCTATATCAGATTGCATGCTGTCTTGGGGAGAGAGAGGGGAAAGTGGGGGGAAATTTAAAACTCAAAATCTTTTGAAAGTGAATGTTAAAACTAAAAAATAATTAATTAAGAAAGAATGAAAGGAGAGGATGATAAAACAGACATTGTAGGGGAAGAATTAGCCAGATTTGACAAGTCTTTGTATATAATGAATGAAGGTGAATGAGGAGATGAATGTAGCTGTAAGGTCACAAACTGGGGCTATTGAAAAAATGGTGATGCACTCGACAGAAACAAGAAAGGCCAGAAGAAGGCAGGTTTTTGAGGAAAAGCCAAGGAGTTCTATTTTGGGAAATCGAAATTAAAATGTTCAGTAGCTATTAAGTGATGTGGGAGAAGGGGTAATGCATACAGAAAGTTTTTTGTTTGTTTTCCCCAGAGTTTGGTGGTGAAAGGGAGGCAAGATACAGGTAATGACTTGAGGAAATGATATGGTGAAGTGTAGGATCTTTAAAAATGAAAGACACTAAGACTAAACATCCCTGTACCATTCAACCAAGTATATTGTAAAATATACCTTCCAAGTAAAAGAATAACATGGAAGAAACCTGGAATCCCTCAGAGACTTTTAGCCTTTAGGATTGCCACTGTAGCGGATTTTATCTAAAGAGAAATCAAAGTCGGAGGTTCCTAATCTTTTTTGTTTCATTTATCCCTTGACAGTCTGGAGAGATACATAGACATTTCAGACATTTCAGAATAACAATTTTAGATGCATGGAATATATAAAATGCATGGTATAAAATACATAATTACAAAGGAAAGCAATTATGTTGAAATAGTACATAAATATACACTAAAATATGTACACACATAAATATGTATAAATATGGGTACATATGTGTGTGGATATATTATATATGTTATACCATACACATAATATAAATATACACACATGTGTATTTCAATACATTCATGAATATATGTGCACATCTGTGTACACACACATTTATAATGTTATACACACATCTATTGGTGTGTACATAATGTTTCCATAGGATCAGTTTTCATCTACCTGGACAAAGAGGTATTGTATATGCATGTATTTTTACATCTATACATATAATATACATGATATATATATGCATACATGATATATGTATAATATATACACACACATATATAAATATGTTTATATATATGTATATATACACACACACATACATAGGTATGTGTGTATATTGTATATATACACATATATCTACCACCACAGATGCCAGATGAAGCAACTATTCTTTAAGTCATCAGCAGTCTAGAATTTCAGAACATAAAAATTGGGGAGTGGAGAGAAGGCTCTAAACAGTGTGCCTAGAACGTGATAGGACTGACATTTACCAGCAAACGCACAGTGCACCAAGGGCTCTCCTCCTTCCCTCATCTTTAGGAATTAGCTTTTCCAAAAGCAGATAAAGCTGCCACTTGGAAATGATAGGCCTATGCTTCTACCATTGGATAGGCTCAAGCTCCAACTCTAACAGGGATTAGCTTCTTTCAGAAGAGGACAAAGCTGTTCCAGGACCTGGTCCTGGTCATCAAAAGGCATAAAATGCCCCAGTCATATGAAATCTAAGCCTATCAGACTTGGTAGGTGCCTCAGATGACTGTAGTAATTAAGTCCTTCACCATCTTCTTCCCAGCTGTCCCGCTACATTTTCATATGGACACAGGGGGTGCTGTAGCCAGAGAAGCTAAGGGCCATTGTATCCTTGTTGTTTATCCTCGTTATATTAAGGCAAAGGAAATCTCATTTTGTTAACTGTTCAATGATTTGCAAGTGTCTCGTATTATCACCTCAACCAAGAGAATAGAGGTTAGAGCTGCCATGAACATTCAGAAATTAGAAGACGGGTGCTTGTTCCATAAGCAAGGTTCTCTTCTGAGTTGTGATTTGTCCTCTGCCATTTGAGCTGACATTCTTATTAAATATACAGCATGAGCTCAGTCTAGCTCCCACAGGCCTAATTACTACCTTCACCTTCCTCTTTCCCTCTTTCTTCTCCCTCAACTCCCTCTCAGACTTTCATAATCATAAGAGATTATTGGCTTCTATGAGTCAGAGGCAGTAAGGTCCTGCCCTAATTACGTACTTAATTAGTGACTGGTGACTACTAACTTGTCACCCCACCTTCATACTTCCGTAATGCTTATCAATATGATTCTGAGGTGAAAATTCTCTTCCCTCTTTCTTTTGCTTCCCATACTTTTTCCTTATTTGCCTCAGCTCTGGCCCTCTATGAATCATATTGTCCTCTGCCTTACTCCTCAGTTATGTCTTCTGGAACTCTCATTCAATTGTCAATAACATCTCCTTTATCCCAGATCTCTTCACTTCATACACTTTCCATCTGTTTTAAGCTAACAAAAACCTGGTTCTGCCCAGAAGACAATGTTTATCTGCTCCCCTATACTGTCACTTGATCTGTCTTTGCCATGCCTTAGTGCACTGAAACAATAAGTAGCAATTATTCTTGTTCTTCATTCCTGCTTCCACTGTTACTTTTCCCATATTACTCAGTACTATTTCTTCCTTTGAGATTCACTCTATCTATATCACCCAGTCCACCTCCTCCCAAGATTATATCTGCCTTCAAATCATTCTTCCTCTTTTTTCTAAAAATTCAATGCCATGGCCACAGTTGTCTTCTCCTCATCAACTCCTGCTCTCATTATGCTTGGGGACTTCAGTGTTCCCTCAGACATCCTTGCCTCCTAATATATCTCCATCCTTAACTCATTTCTTCTCTACTGTACTGTGCCTGAGCTACAGACAGGGTGGAAATATACTGTTGATTGGGATATAGTTCACTTTGTGTTTCAGAGTGCTGAAATCAGAATTCAGGCCACATCCACCTGACTTTCTTTTTTTCTCATTCCTCTGACACTTATTCTCTGTCCCCAGTGTAACACCCAGATAATCTCACCTTCTTAATTCTCTCAATCAATAACCCCTCTTCTGCCTTTAGTTCCTTCCTTTCATAGTATTGAACCTATGTTTGACCACACATTGTCAGATACCTTTGCATCTTTGACCCTATATCATTTTATCACGAGTCATATTTTGGGTAATGTCAATCTGCCTATATCACACATTCTACATTGGTTATTCTAAATCTCCTCTTCTTTCCTCAAACATTTGATATCATTTCTTCTTCTCTGCTGATGGTAGAGTATTTTGGTTCATACTTTTACAAGGAAATATAAATCCTCCATGGAACTAGTGCTCTTTTCCTTTTCTCCATGTCCCCAAACACTTGTTTGTTGTTCTTCAATCTCTCTTCCATAACTCTAATCTCTGAATAAAAGGTGACTTTATCTTTCCAAGGACTGTCTCTACACTTTTGCTCTTGATTCTATCACTCTTATCTCCTCCTAGAGCTATCCCCTTCATTTAATATATTTCTTTCTCATCTTAAATCTCTTCTTACCTACTGACTCCTTCTCTACTACTTAAAAAAACGTGCCGGTCTAACATATCTTGAAAAATCTTTCACTTGACTTTATCATCACCTTAATCTGTCATCCCAAATCTCTTTTCCTTTTTAAAGTCAAAGCCCTAGGAAGGTTCATTGATACTCATCTGCTTGATTTCTTCACTTTCTACTCACTTCTCAATTCCATGCCACCTTCCTCCAAATCTCAACACTTTCCTGAAGCTATTCTCTTCAAGGTTACCAAAAATCTCCTAACCACTAGATAAAATAGCCTTTTCTCAATTTTCATTTAATGTCCTCTTTGCAAGTTTTGCATTGTTCACTTCATTCTCTTCAGAGACACTTTCATCCCTTGGTTACTATGAAACAATTCTCTTTTGCTTTTTCTACCAATTTTACATCTTTTTTTTCATTCTACTTTGCTGGATTATCTTCTTTTTTCTGTATTGAATAAATATGGGGGTCCTTCTGGGGTCTGTCCTGATCTCTCTTTTCTTCCATCTCTACATGTTCTTCCTTATTTATCTCATCATTTCTCCTGTGTTTGATACTTATCTTTATGCCAGTTACTTCCAAATCTATATAACTAGGCCTAAACAGTCGCTACAACTTACTTTTTGATATCTCCACCTTAATGTCTTAAGTACATTATGTCACCTAAGTGGCACAGTGGGTAAAGTGTTGGGCCTAGAGTCAGAAAGGATTGAGTTCAAATCTGGCCTCAGAAACTTAATAGCTATATATCCCTGGGCAAGTCACATTTTACTAAACTGTAAAGAGGAAATAATGATAGCACCTACCTCACGAGGTTGTTTTAAGGATGAAATGAGCTAATATTTGTGATGCACTTAGCATAATACCTGGCGGGTAGTAAACATTATATTAATGCTGGCCATTATTTGTATCATTATCTTGTTCGTTTCCAAAAGGATTCTCATTATATTTCTTCCTATACCCATTCCTCCCTCAAACTTCTCTATTTCTATTTAGGACCATATATACTCCTGGGTTCACTACCTTGGGCTTATCCATGGGTTCTCTGTCTCTCTCTGTCTCTCTCTCTCTCTCCTACTCCCCCCCCAACACACCAGTGTGTAATCAGTTAAATTTTTTTTTGTGTCTTCCTCTATGACATTTCTCATACTATGTGTGATGTCCTCTTTCCACACACAAGCTCTATTCTAGCACACATCCTCATCACCTCCATTGTTGTTTGCCCTTCATTTTTGAAAAGGACAAAGACATCATAATGTTAGGGTAACATAGTAGATGATGGGTGATGTCTTGACTTTTGTGCTTGAATTGGATTTAAGTGGAGCAGAGTAGTGCAAAGCCATCAACTTAGCTCTCTCTTCCAGAGTCACTGAAGTCCACTGGCAGAACCAAAGTCAAGACAACTGGAGGTAGCTTGGGATGCAGCAGATGACCTTGGAATTTTTGAGGTCTGGCCAAACTCTAAGCAGTCCACCACTATTATAAACAAAATGCAAGAGCCTCCTAAATTGTCTCCATGCTTCAAGTTTATTTCTTCTCTAATAGATCTCACTAAGTTGATATTCCTAAAACCTGTCCAACCATTTTGCTTCCCCCATTACAATACAATCTAACAAACTCCAGTGGTTCCTTGTTGCCCGCAGGAAAAACAAAACAAACAAACAAAAAAAACACCCCCACACACAAAAAGTGCCTAAGCTGAGAATTTAAGTGCCTTCACATTCTGGTACCAGCCAACCTTTTCAGGGTTATTTCATATCCTTTTTCTCCACTTACTTTTCATTCAAAATTAGTCCACTGGCTGTTCCTCATGTGCTACATTGTCTCTTGCCTCCATGCTTTTGCAAAAGTAAATCTCCATTCCCCCAGTACAAACCTGTCTCATAGAATAACTTCCTTGGGTGTATAGCTCAGGTGCAACTTAATACATGAGGCCTTTATTTATCTCTCTTTTTATTAGTCATTCAATGGTTAACACAAAGATTTAGATAGTACTACCAGGAGAAGGAAACCCAACAAGGAGACAATGAGAATACCTAGAATTGCTTCAGCTGAGGAAAGTTTCCTTACCAATTTCCCAGCTAGATGGTGAAATGAATAGAGTGCTGGTCTGTCTAAAGTCAGGAAGATCTGAGTTCATACATAACCTCGGAAACTTACTAGCTCTGTGACTCTTGACAAATTCATGGAATTTCTGTGTACCTCAGTTTACTCAACTGTAAAATGAGAATAACAGTAGTATGTACAATTCAAGGCTCTTGTGAGGATCACAATTATACCAATCACAATTATCTCATGAGATATTATTTGTTAAGCACGTAGAACAATGGCTGAAAAATAGTAGGTGCTTAATAAATGATTCTTTCCTTCCTTCCTTCCTTTATTCCTTTCCTGAGCTACTCATCAGCATGTACTAGCCAACAATCAGTGCATCCTCTCTCTCCCCACCCCCACCAGCTCTTTGGGACTGTTTTATACTCAGGGGATAAAAAAGTGTTGACAACAGTTTGAGTATTTAGTTCATGGAGCTTTGAAATTCTAAATACCTTTTAAAGAAAAACTAGTCCTATGTGAGTAGAGGAAAGGCAAAAATATTGATTCTACCATAGAGAGAGTCAAATTAGAGGGCATTTGAGACCACTTCCCTCAGTAAATATATTATCCTGTATACCATCTTACTTTTCTCTTATCCAAGATATGCTTTTGATCTAATCATTCAACTATCTCTTAATGTACCAAACTAATGTACCTTAATGTACTTATTATCTAGCCCACATTTCTCCATCTTGTTCCAATTTGCCAAGTACGAAGCTGAAATCAAGATGTATTTTTCTTGCAATATTAATAGATTTGATGACAGAAAGGAATTTCCAGGTCGCCTAATTTGACCTCCTCATTTTACAGTTGAGAAGATATATATTTTTTTAATTTTGCCTTTTTTTTTTTTGGCAAGGCAGTCAGGGTTAAGTGACTTGCCCAGGGTCACACCTGGGCACACAGGTAGTAAGTGTCCAATGTTTGAGGTCAGATTTGAACTCAAGTCTCCTGACCCAAGGCTGGAACTCTATCCATTGCATGACATTAATTTTCTTGTCAAGGGTCGTGAAGGTAGCAAGTAGAAGAAACATGATTTGAATACCTGTCCTCTGACTTTAAATAGAACAGTCTTTCCATTTTGACATGTTGCCTCCTGATTAGTCCAATAAGCCTTTTCTGATCTCCATAGTTGACGAATATTTGCCTCCATAAATTTCCCATAGAATTTTCTATGTGCCTCTTTTTATTGTCTAATTACTTTCATAATTATTTGTGTAAGTTTTGCCTCACTATCTCCAATAATTTAAAGGTCCTTGAGGGGCAAGATATTATTATTTTTCATCTTTATACCTTCAGGAAGTTAGATGATATATGGATACATACATCTGTATACATACATGTGCATATTTATGAATGTGTATATATAAACTGAATTGCAAATGTACTAATTTAATTGAAAATTAAAATATTCTGTCTATGCGTATGTAAAAATTTCTAGGGTCTGATTCTCACTGGGATTCCCCCCTCCACCTGCCTACACTCGCTTTTCTGCCCTTTGGACAGACATGCTTTTCTCCCAGTCCACTGTTCATTAGTGCCTTTTCCACAGTATATGTTTGTATTTCAGGGTGTGAGGCTGGGGTATGGGGTAGGGGAGGTCATGGGGGAAGTGGGACTAAGATGAACTGATACGCCAGATAATTTAGTTTTCAACGTACTGATAGAAAGTGATGACTGAAATTATTACTTGTATGAGAACTCATGGATTTTCAGAGGCATTTGTGTATGCTAAAACCATGAAGACAAAATATCAAAAGATGCTGTTAAGTTTTATTTTGTAGTTTTGTTTTTGGTCTCCTTTGTGTGTCCTGAAAACACAAGGGAGAACAGGATTCCAAATCTGACTTCATTTTCACAAAGTCAAATAAAAGCAAAATACTCCATGAGTGTTTTCAAATCTCAAATCTAAAGGTTGAATGGCCATCCTGCTACTTTCAGCATGTACGACACAACATATGGCAGGCATTCACAGCCAGAGACAAGTCAAATTAATTTTAGTCAAAGACCACTTCAGTGTCTTCAGCTACTTGAGATTTTAATGTCATCTTTAATGTATTGTCCTTTGTGCTCTGTGTTTCCATATGGGTAACAAAAGACAAATTATTGAGTTACAAAGGTCATTTTCAAAGCTTTCTGAAGGCACAGGACACTGCCATACAGAAGCTCACAGTTCAAAGTTAAGTGCCCAATTGAGACTCCTGTGGACCGGGAGTGCATTTTGTTACCCCAGATGACCTAGCAATCTAACTCAGACCAAAGAATAGCTTAGCAGATGTAGGACCTTAGGATGGGAGATAGATATAATTATCGTCACAGCTGATCATAATTTAAATGGCACAGGGGCAGGAGAATGGAGTGGCTTTGATTTTCTATCTCAAGGTGAATGTTTTTGCACACCCGCCTCTGAAATTCCTGCCTCCTGCTTCTACCCAAGGGGAGAGGCTAAAAATGCAAAAATAGTCTTATCTATTTTTAGAAAAAAATCCTGTTTTACCTCAGCCTAACATTAAGATTCTGTTAGTGTTATGTTTTATTTGTTCACAATCATGTTCCAAACTGATACATAAGGATTGCTGTGAATGCTTCTGCCTGACTTTTCCCCTTAGATCTCAATGACCCAGAAAATAAAACTGATCCTAGGCATTTTCCACCTCAGAATGTGTCACAGATTTTTGGATCCTAAGTGAATTGGGTAGGAAATGAAATAAGAAGGCCACTAGGTAGCCACTAGGTCTGGTGATAATAAAAACTACTTAATCTCCCTCCCCACCCCCATCACACACTCTTCATTTTATTTACATATAGTAATGTGCTTTGTCTGACCAATAAGGTAATAAACATTTGTAAAGTGCCTACTATGTGCCAAGCACTGTGCTAATACTGGAGATAAAAAGAAGGACAAAACATGGTGTCTGGTCTCAAGGAGCTCATAGTCAATGTGGAAGACAACATATGAATAATTACGTACAAATAAACTATACAGGAAAAAAAATGAAGGTAATCAACAACGGGAAGGTATTAGAATTAAGAAGGGTCAGGAAAGGCTTCGTGTAGAAGGAAGGATTTTAACTGGACTTGAAGGTATCCAGGGTAACCAAGAGGCAAGGAGGAAAAGGAAGAGATTTCCAGGCATGGACAACATCCAAGGAAAATGTCTAGGGTCAGGAGATGGAATGTTTTCTGTAAGAACAGCAAAAAGAACAGTGTCACAGGATCACAGAACATTCAGAAAGAGAGGTTGTAAAATACAAACAATTTGTAAAGTAAGAGGAGGTCAGGTTATGAAGCACTTTGAATGAAAAGATAAATAGACTTACCTTATCACTATAAATAAATTAAAATTTGTCAGATACAGTAAATAGAGGATCTAAGGTGGAAATAAGAGGAAATGGAAAGATCTTTGTGTCCTTGAATTACTGATCATAGCCATGTACTTTGCCCAAGTTCCTTTTGAGATACTGCTCTTTCCTTTTTCCAACTGTATCCTATAGATAATTCCAAACTCATTATTGTTTCAGGCTTTAGAAGGTTAGAAGTAAAGGATAGAAAATTGAGTATTGGTCCATATTCAGAAATAAAGAGAATAAGTTAAGGGAAATAAAACTGGACAGGTGGAACACTAAGTTGCATGATTCCCTCACTTCTATGTTGCAGTATAATCTGAACAAATCATCAGAGACAGATCTTTACTTACCTGGGAGATGAGAATGAGTCGGTACGAAGTAATGCCAACAAGTGGAGCACTGTATAGGATGTTGTTGGACTTACAGTGCAAATGCAGTCCCCAACACCGTGATTTTAGGCAACTACTTCAATTCTGTCTTAGTTTCCTCATCTGTAAAATGGGGATAACAATGGCACCTACCTTCCAAGGTTGCTGTGATGGTAAAATGAGATATTTATAAAATGTTTTGCAAACATTAAAGTGTTATAGGAATGCTACATTGGGTTTTGGTTTTTCCCAAATTTGTCAAATGTTTATACTGACCTGCTGATATGTATCTCAAGCAACCTTTACTATGTGCTGGTTAACCAGATGCTTGTCCTTTTGCCCTTATTTGAACTCTATGTAATGTATATCTCATGAAGATTTGGGAGAAAGTCCCATATTTTTCCAGCTTTTACCTTTGCCAAATGATTTAATAAAATTATTTCTAAAAACCTGTTCAGGTTTGGGGTTTGTTTTCAACCAATTGACAATTATTGCTACTATTATTATTAACATTATCATGATTAAATGTGCTTCCTGAGGACCAACACCTGACTAAAGTTTGGCAGTGACATGATGGGGTTAGACACAGTCCCCAAAATATTTCTTGTAATGGAATATGCTCTCTCAACCTTACTCCTTGGCTTCCCTGCCCCAAACACTGCAGAGGGAAGACTGCACACC
This sequence comes from Phascolarctos cinereus, assembly GCF_003287225.1. Lineage (NCBI taxonomy): Eukaryota > Metazoa > Chordata > Mammalia > Diprotodontia > Phascolarctidae > Phascolarctos > Phascolarctos cinereus. The sequence continues at coordinate 435,626,402 of NW_027555847.1, read as the reverse complement.
AAATTTAACAACAATGATAACAACCAAATTCTGAGATTAGTTCTTTCACATATGTAGGAAAGATTGTGTGTATGTGTGTTTTTTTTTTGTGTGTGTGTGTGTATACACGTGTTTTACCTTTCTGAGGAGCCAGGTGGTTTACTATAATGTTTTATTGTTTTTATTTCTCCTCTGAGTCTAAAACCGAGATGTTTAACATAGATCTTGACATGATTTGGTCTGTTTACATTTCAAACTCACCTCCCTGTTGTACCCCATATATAACACCCCATCACCAATCTCTTTGTCTTTGTCTAGGCTACAAATCAATATTGAGAATGTCCTTCCTCTATATGTCCTTCCAAGTGAATCCCTAGTATCCTTCAAGACTCAGTTCATCTATCAACTCCTATACAAGGCCTCTCCTCATATCCTTGGTTGCTAGCACTTTCCCTCTAGAACTGATTTTGTATTTATTGTACTTATAATTGATTTTGTATGTATTTTGTATTTGTTTATCAATGTGCAATAGAATTTTTTTTTCCCCAGTAAAATGTGAATTCCTTGTAAACAGGTAGTATTTTGCTCATTTCGCATACTTAAGGTTCCACATAGTACCTTCAATATAACAGATACTAAACAAAAGCTTATTGATTGGTTGTTTGGTTGAGCAAAGAATTTCAGAAAGAGCTAGATTAGGATGTAAAAAAGATATTAGTGGGAGGGTTTTTATTTTTCCCCTTATTTTGAGAACAACATGAGGAAAGATCATTGTGAGGCAAGTATAGAGGAAGAAGCAAAAGCTGAGTACTGCTAGGATGCAGAAATGTCACATTGCAGATTGACCTAAGAGAGGTAGGAAAGACTGTAAGAGGGATTATTCTAAGGGACTTCACTTAGAGGTTTGGAGTATTCAAAAGATTAGTTTCTTTAAGAAAGGATCAGACTTCTCAATCCTACCTCTTGCTTAGAGGGAAAGAGTATTGAGGACCCATCAACATATGACTCAGAGAATCACAGAGGCAGAATATTAAGATATTAGGAGGAGTAAGTGATAAGGAAAAGAACCATAACCCCTGAACTTAGTTTTCAGAGAGTACCCTATTGCAACTCATTTTATTTTTTAAATGTATGTCTTCCTTCGGTCTTGCCACTCATCTCTCCCCCATCCAGAAAAATGTGAAAACATATCATAAAGGAAGAAAAAAAATATCTGTACTGGTCATGTCAAAAAAATTGTCTCCATCTGTAGTCCAAGTCTATCCCTTCTGTATCAGGAAATGGATAATTTGTTTTATACTGAATCCTCTAGATTGTCCTCTAGTCCTCTTAGTTGGTTATTGTGTTGATCAGAGTTCTAAGACCTAAAAAGTTGATTGTTCTTACAATATTGTTATTGTATAAATTATTCTCCCGTTTCCATTCAATTCACTCTGCATTTATTTGTACACGTTTTACTGGGTTTCTCTTTGTAATTGTCTTCATCATTTCTTACAGCGCAATAACATTCCATTACTTTCATATACCATAAGTTGTTCTGAAATTCCCCACTTGATGGGCACCCTGCTCCTCAGTTTCCAATTCTTTGTCAACTCAAATAGAGCTGCTATGAATATTTTGTACATATGGTTAATTTTTCCTCTTTCTTTGATCTCTTTAGTGTATAGACCTGGTAGAGATATTGCTGGGTCAAAGGGTATGAACAGTTTTAATAACTTTTGGGGCAAAGTTCCAAATTGCTTTTCAGAATGGTTAGACCACTTCACAGCTCTACTGTGAATGTATTTCTTTTCCTATATCCCTCAAGCATGTATCATTTTCATTTTATGTCAGTTTTGTCAAACTAATGGTCAGAAAGTGGACCTCAGAACTGTTTTAATTTGAAATTCTTTAATTTTAGTGATTCAGTGAACTTTTTTTCATTTCACTACTGATAAGTTGAATTTCTTCCCCAGAAAATTTTCTCCTCCTTTGACTTTTTACCAAATGGGGAAAGATTTATTTTTTTCTAAATTTGAATCATTTCTCAAAAAAAAAAACGCTTAGAAATGATCTTTATCAGAGAAACTAGTTGCAAAGATTTTTGTTCCACTTACCCGTTTCTCTTCTAATTTTAGCTGCATTGGCTTTGTGTGTGTGTGTGTGTGTGTGTGTGTGCGCACAAACCCTTTTGAATTTTATATAATCAAAACTGTCCATTTTATCTTCCGTGATTTTCAAAGTCTCTTGTTTGATCATGGCTTCTTCACCTATTTAGACATCTGAAAGATAACGTATTCCTTGTTCTTCTAAATTGTTTATGATGTTACCCTAATGTCTAAGTCATGAAACCAATGTTGAGCTGGTAAATGTTTAACAACCAGCACTCCTAAAATGTACTGAACATTTTTAAGTCTAACCTGCATTAGTAACATTTTCTCCATCACTCTCTTAAGCTTAGATAATTAACAAAATAATAAATCAAGCCATAATTTGTAAGATTTGCTTATTCCCAAGTTGTCAGCGCCCACATTGAAAACATAGTTATTGGCTTTCTCAGTCAGTATTAGCTTGTTCCAGCCCACTATTGCTGAAGTAAACATTTGAAGTTTGTCCTAATATACTATGGGAGGTGTTGGTCTATATCTGGCTTCTCCCAGACTGCTTTACATTTTTCAAGTCTTTTTTTTTTCTGAAATATGATATAATTTGGTATTTGGTTATGTTATGTCCACTTCATTGTTTTTCCACTAAAATTTTAGTCATTTTTTTCTCCTAGTGATTTAATTTTTCTTTATACTTTTTAGAATTTCCAGTGTGGACTTATTGGCATAATAATAAATATAAAAAAATTATTGAGTGTTATCATATTTTTGATTAAATTTTCATGCTCCAAAATATCATGGACCTGAATATCTCTCAAATTTGTTGTCTTCTTCTAGCTCTGTAAAGACTGTTTTATAGTGGTATTCATGTGGGTTCTACTTGACAGGTTAAATTCCATGTATTTCTGCATTTTATAGTTATTTTGAATGGAATTTTTGCTACTATTCTCTCATTTTATAATAAAATATATAAATACCAAAAATTTTTGTGGACCAGTTTGGACATTTTACTTTATTAAAGCTAGGATAATTTCAATTTATTGATTCTCTGTGGTTTTCCAGTACAATACCCTGTCATTAGCAAATAGAATTTGATCTGCTCTTCCAATTTACATACATTTCATTTCTCTCTCGTCTTATTTTTATGCCTGGATTCTAAACAAACATTGACTAATGATGGGAACAAGAAACATCATTATTTTCCCACTGTCTGTATTAGGAAAGTTTACAATGTTTCTCTATTGTACATAATTATAGCACTTGGATTTGCATCTATACCATAATCATATTAAAGAACGGGCCTTTTATGAAAATAACATGATAAAAAGTGATGAGATTATTCATACATTTTAATACATCAATCTAGCTGGTATGCTTATAGTCCATGGAGATCAAAAATAAAAACAAAAAAGATTCCACACATGCAAATAATTTTAATAACAACATTTTTAATGGCAATAAAGAACTGGAAACAAAGTGGATGGCCATTGATTGGGTGCTAGCTAAATAAACTTTCATATATTAAAATAAAACAATATTATCATGTAAGAAGAATTCACCAATATGATGGATTAGAGAAACACCAGAAGATTTTTAGGAACTGATGCAGTCAAAACCAAGAGGGGGTAAAGAGTGACCTTCTGAGTCCATCCTAGAAATGGGAGCCAAGAAATCTGGATTCAAGGGGTAGGGATTCCATATCTGTAAGCAAACTTGTTGGGACCAATGATTTTAGAAACTGTATTTAGTCTGAGAATATTCTCCACAGTGACCAAGAGGGAATAGGCTAGATTGTGCTCTTAAGGTATTTGAGGGTGGAGGATGGGAGAATGTTTGTGTTTTGTTATTGCTATATACTCAAAGTAAATGTACTTTTGGAAAAACTGAAAAATCATATTTATAATATGTTCTGAAAAAAAACACCCCTGAAAATAATTGTCTCCTCAGCTATAAAATATTGATTTTTCTATAACTCCTTTGAGATGATCTCACATATCTTGTTAACACAGGATATTTGTTTCTGTTGTTGTAAATTATTACATTCATGTAATCCATTTTAATAGGTTACAAGTGTATTAAAACTGGTATAATGAGATTTTTGTGGGGAGGATAGCTTGTTTAATATAAACTAAGCTGATGAATTTCTCTTTAGACCTTTGAGACTTTATGGCATGTTATGGTATAATTGTATTACTCCTCAGCCAATATATTGCTTTCTGGGAAGATGTTTAAAATGATAAAAGTTGCAAATGGTTTGTATAAAGCATATAATCATGTAATTGGCCTAAATTTTGAAGGGTCATCAGTGTTCTCTCATCTTTTAAAAATTAATATGTCATGTCTTTTGTTAAGAAAGTAATAGATATAGATATGGGGATGGGAAGGAAATGACAAATGTCATCAAATCAAATACCCAACATTTTATAGACAAATAAGCCCAAGGATTTGAGAAGACTTGGTCAAGGTAACATATGTAGTAATGGCAGAGATAGGATTTGAATCCAGTATTCGTGAATTGAGAGCCAGTGTTTTCAGGCTTTCAGAAGATAGTAAATTAGCAAAATGTTTTACTAGTAACTCATATGTCACTGTGAAATTCTTTACTTTTTGATCTGGATCTTATCTGACTTATTACTTCCTCATTTTTCAGAGACACTAAAGTTTCAGTTCCTCCCTTAATATACTGTTTTTGTCATACTTTTTTTTTAATGATACTCAAGCTTTCAATTTCATTTTTGGCTTGTCGTTTTTTCCTTTCATTGTGTTCTATTTGTTTTGTTTTGTTTTTATCATATTTGTTGTTCAGTTGTTTCAGTTATGTCCAACTCTTCATGACTCCATGTGGAAATTTCTTAGTAGAGATACTAAAGTGGTTTGCCATTTACTTTTCCACCTCATTTTTACACAGAAGGGATTGAGTTAAACAGGGTTAAGTGACTTGCCTAGGGTCACACAGCTACTAAGCATCTGAGGCTGTATTTAAACTCAGGTCTCCTTGATTCTAAGCTCTGCACTCTATCCAATGTGCCACCTAGCTGCCAATTTAGACCACTTTTTTTTTTTTACAAATTCCAGGGTTTTTCTCTATTCTCTATTTTTTTGTTTGTTTCTCAAGAGTATATAACAAATATTTTTATCTATGTCAATTAAAAAAAACTTTATTCTTTGTACATTTTGAGTCCATCTCCTCAACCACTTAACTTTGACTTTGAATTGTTGGTTAAAAATATTTAGAATTTATGATAGACTTTTAATTTCTGAATTCCATTCTTTTTTTTTTATTGGATTTAACTCAATAATATGGTGTTCAGGATTACTTCTATGTGTACTAATTGATAAGAGATGTAATCTTCCTTTGACTTTCCAAAGGCCCTCAATCTTTAATAATTTTCTTAAGTCTCTGCCATGATATAATTGGGTGATTGTCCTTAGAAATATTGGTAAATAGCTCCCCTTTCCTTTAACAGTATCCTTACCATTGAAACAGGCATTGCACATTTTCTCTTGTGCAGGTTTTGCACTCTCTAGATATTATACTAGGACATTATTCTTTCATCATGGTAATAGCAATTTTTTTTTAAATTAATGCTTTTTGGTATAGTTGGGCTATTAATTGGATTCAAGGCATTCAAATAAAAAATGAGCTTCTGAAATTCTATTCTAAGTATATCTATCACCTTTTATATAATTGTCTGAAAAAAACCAATTAATTATTCTTATCAACCATTTCATTTTTAAGCAGTACTTCTTAAATCTGGGTTAAAAGTAGATTTTTTATATCTTTAAGTTCTTCAGCTACTCCTCCTTTAGATTTCATTATTTCCTCAATTTCTACATTTTTTTGTTTAATCTGGATTTTCTAATTGAGTTGTACTTTAATTTTGTCCTGAATTGATCTGTAATACTGTATTGTATAAATCAGATCTGAGAATTCCATTGGTGAAAATTAGTATGAAGTACTTGCCTATAACTGTAGAGGTCTATTTTAACTTATATGATAAAGTAGTATTATGTAATTAAAATATTTCTCTACAATCCATCTCATACACAGTTGTGTTTTGCCCAATTTAGTGATCAGCTCCATCTCTACCATGGCATTTGGAGCAGCAGAAATTTTAATTTATTCCAATGTATCTTGCCTTTTTATGGTACAAAAACATAAAGGATCTGTTGTTCCTGTTGCCTTCTTTGTCAAGATGATCATCATTATAATTGAGTATAAGGACTGACTGCAATCCTATTCAACACTATCTAATTCTTGGATCCACAGATGCACTTTTATTATACTGGCTAGGGTGTTAATTTATACAGTGTTATAAACAGGGTCCACCTGGCCTCCATTTCAGATTCTCTTCAATATATTTAAATCCAACTTTTAATTCTGAGTGCACAAAGTCCTCACTGTACATAAAGTCTGGTTAGAATTCCCTTATTTTGTCATTTCTCTCCTTCCTACAAAATGGACGATGGTTTACATTTTGAGGGTTATTATTATTAAATTTTATATCATGGAGCAGGTAGGTGGTATACTGGATAGAGTGCTGTGTGTGGAGTCATGAAGACTTGGGTTCAAATCTGGCCTCAGATACCTACTAGCTGTGTGACTCTGGGCAAGTTGCTTAAACCTGTTTGCCTCAGTTTCCTCAACTACAAGATGAAATGAAGAAGGAAATAGCAAACCACTGTGGTAGTTTTGCCAAGAAAATACAAAATGGGGTCATGAAGTGTCAGGCTTGTCTGAAAAATGACTGAACAACAACAATAACAACAAAAACCCCAAAACCAAAACATGAAGTAACTAAGTGGCGTGGTAGGGTTGATGCTGGAGTCAGGAATACCTGAGTTAAACTACTGCTTTAAACATTAACTATCAGTACAACCTTGCAAATATCATTGTACTTCTTTTTGCCTCAGTTTACTTGACTATAAAATGGAGATAATAATAACCTCTACTTCTCAAGGTTGTTAGGAGGATCAAATGAGGTAATAATTGTAAAGCATTTAGCACAGTACTTGGTACAGAGGAGGAACCAAATAAATATTAGCTATTGCTATTATCTAAATTATTATAATTATTATGAAATAATTGTAATAATGATTGCTTGAACCTATGATTTCAATATTGGCACCTATTCTGAGATTTTCATGTAGTCTTTTATAGTTGCTTGGATCACAAGAAGTTAAGTGACTTTCCTAGGGTCACACACATAGTATAAAATGTGTGACTTGAACTCCTGTCTTCCTGACTACAAAGCTAACTTCCCTATTAGTAGATATAATAATTAATTTCTCATACTAATCCTTGTTCTGCTCCTTTTTTAATTATTATTCTTCTCTTTCCCTTCTATGTTGCCAAGTCACCTAGGTTGAGTTCTTGATCTCTGTGGTTTGACCCCTTTACAATCTAAATTCCTTGCCCTCCTCTGCTTATGGTACCTGCAGGTATTCCTTCCTGTCTTGGTTTATTCTATTTCATGTAACAGTCAGCCTGCTTGTAACCTAATTTGACACCTGCCACCCTCCCTCCTGTTTCACTGAACAAGGCTGGTCTCCTGCCCTTACTGCTTTGCTCCTCGGCTTTATTTGGTAGCTGTCCAAGTCCCAGGATGACCAAATCCTTAAAATGGCAATGTAATGAAAATTTTATCATTTATGGCATAATTTTCTAAAGTGAATTAGAACCAGCTCTTCTAAGAGCCTGATCAGAGTCAACCACAAATCAAAACTTAATTAGCTCATAATCTTTAATAATTGTGGTGGCAAAATTAAACAAGAGGGTAATGAAAACAATTGCTAGTTCTGCTACTTAATAGTGGTGCTGAAAACTTATCTTCACAAAAAATACTCAAATTAGAATGTGGTCCAAAAAAATACCAGTTATGTATTGAAATTTCAGTCTACATTTTGAACTCAGAATATGTATATTACCCATGCTGCAAACCCTACATTCTCCCTTCTAAAGAAGACTTCATAAGACTTTCTTCCCATGTCTTCTTTATTATACTTGTACCAAAAAACATGTTGAAATGTCTGCTAGCTTGCAAAGTTCACCTAAGTGACTTAATGGATTGTTAGTTACCTGTAGCAACTAAATTCAATTCAGACACTTAGAGATTAAAATCTTAATTTATATAGTTCTCAAGCCTAAGAAAATTGTGAAGATGTAAAATGGGAAAACCACAGAAAATTCTCCATTTAAAGCAAGGATTCATCATTGCAAGAATTGTAACCTGTATAATGAGGAGATGCACTTCAATTTATTTCCTCTTAATTACATTATCCAAATGATGTCTTTTATTTCAGGAGTTTGAAAAGACATTTTCTTTCAATTAAATGTGGGAAAAATAAAACGATGGAAAAAAATGAAATCACTCAAACCTGTGCTAAGACCTAAATTTATGACATTTATTTGCACATATGGAACTAAATATATTATGTTTTCACCCTAAAAAAACACTTAGACCATTCCACATTTAAGATAAATCGACCTTGTGAAATTGTAGTTCAGAAAATTTATCCACCTGACCCATGTGGTGGCCATGACAACACTGATATTTCTGGTAGGATTTACATGACTCTGGAGGAGAAAATGAGGCTGATGCTTTCACGCAGCTCTGCCTCAATTATATCCAATCCATGTGTAAGTTAAGACATCACCTTCATGATGTGTGTGTGTGGTCCTCTTCAAGAATGAAAAATGAATGAACAAATGAATGAACAATTGAACAAACAAACCATCACCACCACCACCAACAACTGTTTTGCATGAAGTTTTTACACAGAGAATACTTCCAGAGCAAAATTTTTGAGTTAATCCTTATCACACATATGTCTTAATATGCCTCACTACTATTATGATATGCATTTCATCTTACTTGTCTCATGGATGCTGTGTGTATGTGCATGAAGGAAAGAACTGGGTTCTTAGGAGAATGATTTGTATTCACCATATTTACCATGTTAGTAGCTGCCCTCTGGGGATCCAAACTGACAATTAGAGCACAAGTTGGGGGATGTCATTACTATTATTATTATTATCAATTTATTTTTCTTATTTTATTTACTTTTCCCCCAAAAAAGCTGGGAAGATTATCTGTTGCCCTATATAGTTTTTACTTTTGATTTCTTGAAATATAGCTCTGGAAAGACAGGCTATCAAAAAAAAAAGGCATTGTGTTTAAATGGTGCTACTTGACTATGCTTTTAAACCCAAATCACTCTGGCTCTCTTTGAATGGCCAATAATAGCCCCAAGCCTCTGTAACTCATTGTTTAGGTTTTATGGCTTTGAATTTGTGTAAATAGCATATATTTTTTGTTCTGGCACATTAACACTAACAAAATACCCTGTAAATATCACCTCATTTTATCCTCACAAAAACCCTGAAGAGAAAAGTACTATTATTTCTACCATTTTATAGATGAGGAGAAATACAGATAGAAGTCAAGTGATTTGCCTAGAGTTTCACTGTTAATAAAGTGTTCCAGGACAGAATTTGAACACAGTTCTCCTTTCCAGATGTATCATTCTGTCCAGTTCATTAGTTAACTGCCTAGAAGTAGTGGAAGAAGAAAGATCCAAATAATGGAAAGGCAAGTGACTAATAGAGAACTCAAGGGGGAAAAAAAATTGAGAAAAAAATGAACCAAAAAGGAAAGAGAGAAAGCCTGAGGGAAATGTCAGTACACAAGCAGATCAAGAAACAGAGGATCATAAAGTGAGAAGAATAAATGACTAAAACCTAAAAAATAAAACAAATCATGTTCAACATTAAAATGAATAATATTATGAAATGAAGTGAACCAATATTAACTGATGAAAGAAAGAATGCTAAGGACTCTGTAGATCTTGTGAGACAAGAATAACCAAATCCAGAATGATTTAAAAGAGAAACCAAACTCTTAAAAGACAAAATTAGGAATTAACTTAAACTTTTAACCAGAATTGTCAGGGCAATAATTTTTTTTTTCCAATCGCAGAGTAGGAAAGATTCACATCTTTACTAAAAAGCAAAAATCATAGGAAAGCAAATAATAGATTCAGTACACACATAATAAAGGGAAGAAAACAATTGTGAAAAAATAGAGAAGCCAAAGGCAAGATAGTTAAAGGTACAGGTAAATTTCATACATGATAAAGTAATTAATCTTATATGCAAATGCAGACAGAGGTAATTTAAGCTTTACAAGTATCTCAGGAAATCATGATTCATCTAAAACTCCTAAATACAGCAAAAATGATCAAGAATATTTTTGAATTACTTAAGAAAAAAAAATGCCTTGCTTCAAACTCCAAGGTATATAGCTATTACATTTCAGAATTTTAATAACACTTTTTATTTCAAGAAGACAGAGATAGGTAATAAAATAGAAATCTGAATACAAATGCAATTTGAATAACAGGATTTTTCTTCATTCATGAGAAATTATAGAAAATTAAATGGCACAGTCCCAAAAACAAAAGAACCAAGGCTGCAACCCAAAACAAATGCCATGAAAACCTGAGCATAATCATCAATTTAAAATAAAATAAAAGGGTTATGGAAATTTAAAACCAAAGCCTTGTCAGGTCATTCAAAAAAGGAAAGAAAGAACAAAAAAAATTAAGCAGGCTTGCAAATTTCTAGCAGTCCAAGCAACAGATGTTCAATACCTGTAATTATTTAGAAAAATTCTAAGTTATGAAATCAATTTTTTATGCTTATTGAACATTTTTTAAAGAAAGAAAATTGAAATATGAAACAAAAGAATGCATAAAAAGGGCCCACTAAGTGTCTTTAAAAGATTCTAAGGTATTAACGATTTGAGGGTAATTTAAAAAATGGGAAATAAATGTGGGAAAATTGAATTAATATCCAATGACCTAAATTATAATAATATCTTTCTGAAGAGAGAATAACAGTGGAAAAGTATGCAGATGGAGAGAGAGAAGATGACAGAGCCAATGCACTCCTATTAAGTTCAAAGGGGAATATGTAAGGGATAATAATTGGTCTGATTACTCAATAAAAAGCAGTATGGGAGAATGGGATAAGAATAATTAAGGGGAAGGATTGGGGCGGGAGAAACAGAAGGATACTTCCTTTCCAGTACACACACAGGAACAGACATAAACACAAAACATACATACAACAAATTTCTGCTTAAGTAGAAGGATGGAAAAATAAATTTTTTTAGCTTGATTTGAAAACCAATAAAGTGATAAAGGGTCATGCCCTGTTCAAATTGCTGAAGCCTGGGATTTTCAGGAGGGAGTTTCCATCTGAGAAGCCTCTAAGAAGCAGAGGGGACTTTTTCTTAGTTCCGTTAAGGAAGTAGGAAAGAAGGAGGATGCAGAGCAGGAATTTTCATTTAAAATCTTGACTATTATAAAAAATGTATGGTGGTTTAAAGTTATAGTTTCAACATATTAATGATGAAATAAATGATTCTCTGGTCAAAGTGATTGGGAGTGCATTCATCTAAATTGATAATGAGTGATTTAAAAGTTTATTAAAATTTTGGAAATAATTTTATAATGTATGCCCTGTGATACAAACATATTTTATTGTGAACAAGCTATTGATATGTATTGATTTGGAATTAATGAGGTATTCTTTAATATATCAGGGCTTCAATTAAAAAAAAATTTTTTTTAACCCAGGCCTTCTTAAGGCTGACAACCAGGTTTGTTGGGTGATGGGCAGTATGAGCCAGGCTCTTAAGGCAGGGGCTAATGGTCCTGTGGAAGTCTAGGCCTTGAAGTACCTTGATTGGGAGTGGCATTGAGGTGGAATCTGGAATCTACATGTAGCCTGGGGCTATCAGATCAGTAAAAGACAGTGATGGGCTAGCATAAACAAAGGAAAGGAAAGCCAGTCTATAGGGGTGGGAGTGGCCCCAGGAGACTGTTGGACCTGGTGAAGGGGTCTAGAAAGAAAGAAAGATTTTTTATTGGGTCTGTTTTAAGTTTTTAATATACTACTTATATATTTCTGAATTTTCTTATGTGATGTAATCTGGTAAGCAATTAAATTAGTTATGTTGCTGGAAGGGCAATTTCTTTTATAATCTAGAATGTTGTTAAATTAATTGTGTCTTCAGAGAAAAGAGAAAAAAGAATGAATCGGGGCTGTTGGGGCATTCTGTATGGTCCCATTTTGTAACATTTCCTTTTAAGTATTGTAATTTAAGAAATGCGAACTTCCAAGTTTTGTCTATGTTTAAAGGGACGTTTTAGCTGGGATTATCTGGTTTTCACTTATGGAGTTTAAAATTATTAACTAAGCTAGTTGGAGTTCTTGTTTAAGTCAAGCACTAGTAAAAGTATTTTGTGTGTGAGAATAAACTTGGTAATTATGCAAAAAAAAGGAAGGAGAGGTTTTGTGAAATCTCATAGTCCCCTGACTGCAAATTCACCTTTCCTGCCTGGCTATAGGAAAGAAGGGGAAGGGCAGCAGCTACAGCCTGAAAGTATCTTCCAGCACAGAGCCATGAGGGGAGAGTAAAAGAGGGTGGGTCAAGGTAAAGAAACCAGTTTTCACCTGTACTTGGTAAATTAGTCCATCCTTCTATCAATAATTTTACATGATCTGGAAGCACAGTTGTTGCCATTTGAATTTTTTTGTTTATGCTACCGCTAAAACAATTTAGTTATCACTTATGAAAATTGTAAGATTGTTCGTTATTGTTTTAATGTTAAAACTTAAAACTGGTAATTGATTACTATGTGTGTGTTGAAAAAGAGCAGTCTGAGGACTACCCCTGAGGGGCTAGTTAAAAAAAAAAAGTACAGCACATAGAAATTCTAAAGGTAGATTGGGTGGATGGGACAGCCCCTTCTCTGGGATCCCTGCTGATTCTCCTTAGTTTTGTAAACTTGACAAGGAGCTTGTTTGGGTCATGGAGTTCCTAAACAAGAAACTTGGCCTGCCGAGAATTTGCAAGTATATAGAAATGACTTCTAATGATTGGCTCTTACATCAGAACAAGTTTAAATTTGAGAAGAAAAGATATGAAGTAAAATCTCTTATGTATGTGAGTCCTGGTAAATCTGTATTGCTTATTGCAACTCCATGAAAAGTAAAATTAACTGTATCTGGCTTTAAGCTGTGATTAGTGATACTTGCTGTTTGAGGTAAAAGGCTGTTGGGACTATAACTAACTTTGTTTTGAGTTTGAATTTGGGTATAGTTTTCTGCATTAAATCAATATCTTAGAGAAATGGCACAAGAACAGGTAGAGGTCTACACAGAAGGAATGTGATCCATTTGGGAAAAAGGCCGAGGGGACAATCTTAGCCTCAATCTAGTATGGGATCCTCCAGGCTGAGTTTCCCCATTGTGTTCCTTTGGAAAGGAATGTTTCCCACCTGACTGTTCCTGAGTCTGGCTATGAGGAGGAACAGATACTGCATGATTGGAGAACTATGACTCTATCTGAATTTAAACAAAGCTAAGGATGTTTTATCCTGTCATATTTGGTATGTCACATGTTCCTGTTCTTTTTCCTTCTATAGTAAGTTTCTATAATCAGAAGGTCTTGTAAGTACAGTAACAAATTTACTAAAATAAGTGATTATGGAAAATCTTAGGTTATTTTAGAACTGGGACTAGTGTTCCTATGTATGTTCTGGTATGAGTTAGGGTCCTATAATTCTTGGTAATGGTATGGAGACAATCAGGGGCTTGTGAGAATGTTATTTTGTTATTTGGTTAGTATCATACTTTTCTAAAGTTTTGTTACTATTAATAATGTTAAAAGAAGAATGGCTTGTGGTTTATTTTGTAAATGCCATCAAAGAAACATGACATGAGTAAAAGTTTAAGATCTTATATGTACAGTGCTAAAATCAATCATTTAATATACACACACACACACACACACACACACACACACACAATAGAGCCTGTTATTAATCCCTTAGTGAAATCTCATCTTCTGGTGAGGAAATTAATAATGGATTAATGTAAAGTATAAGACACTGGATTCTGATGTGAATTTCTTAAACGTGACAATTGGTCATGGTTCCAGTTTTGAGTTTGAAAAATGATCAGGGTTATAAGGACTAGAAATAGAAATTTAAAATTGTGCTAAGGTCCCTTTTGTAGGAGAATGGACAGAAAGGTGGTTCCTACAAGAATACAACAAGAAGAAGATGCTGAAATGCTGTGCTGGAGATGGCTGGAACAAATACCAAGGACCAGAGGACTTCATTGATGATGTTTCCTGGCAGACAGCTGTCCAGTCTGAGACCACCCTGATGGTTATTAAGATTTAGTGGGGCGTGAGAAGGCTTCAAGTTGTAAGAAATGAGAGGGGGAATTGTGAAGCCTCTCGAAAGTGAAGCCTCCTGAGAGGATCAATAGTTCTCATTAATATTTCTTGATTGTTGCTTTCAAAACCCTCCCCCATTCAGACCCTGATTTGTTTTTCAATGCTTAGCAGAAAGAATAGCTCTGCCTCCAACCTGAACTGCTTGCCCTTTGAAAAGCTTCCCACCTTTTCTTGTCTCTGGGATAAGGAGGTTAGGGAGGGGAAATTGCAGCGAATTTTGGTTTCCTAGGAATTACCTAACTCATGGGAATTTGGCCCTAAACCCCATCCTGATCACCACACCACTGCTATGTCAGCATTAGGTTAACTAAATAAGGACATGTATGTTTGGATTGGCTATACCCTGTTTCCTTGCTCCTTGTCTTTGAATTTTCACACCTAGAATGTAAGCCCGTCTCCCAGCTAATGGGATAGGAAAACTTTTTGTGCTAAGAATGTGAATGTAAGTCTGCCTCCCAACCAATAGGCGTAAGGGATAGTGGTGGGTGGAGATTTGTTTGCAATAGGGTACATAATCTCATTTTGCTTTCTCTGCCTTGCCTCTCTCCTACTGGAAACCTACCTGAGGCGCAAATGCCCCTTCTCACAAGATTGTAATAAAAAGTAACTTTTGCTTCCACCTTGAGAAGTCTCTGAGTTTAATTTGGGTTAGGGTTGCTGTACCACACAGGAAGCATTTAGAGCAGAAAGGTTTATGATACCTACTGAATGGGAATGTGAAAGATTATGCACATTTCTCATCACTTTATGGTACTTTGACACAACCCAGAAAGCAAATTCAATGTCCATACCCTATTATGGCTTATTAAAA
Source organism: Phascolarctos cinereus (assembly GCF_003287225.1). NCBI lineage: Eukaryota > Metazoa > Chordata > Mammalia > Diprotodontia > Phascolarctidae > Phascolarctos > Phascolarctos cinereus. The sequence goes on along the minus strand of NW_027555847.1, from coordinate 435,611,214 downwards.
AAAGTAGTTTATAAATAAAAGAGATAAAAAGGAAAAGGAGGCACATATGAAATATAAATAAAACAGGTCTTTTTCTGTGAGCAAAGAAATGAAAATTGAGGAGGCAACTATCATTTGCGAAATGGATGAACAAATTATGGCATATGAACATAATGGAATACTATTTTGTTTTAAGAGATAATGACTAGCATTTTCAGAAGGAAGGGGTGGGGAAAGAAATTCAGAACTCTAAGTCTTGTAAAAATGAATGCTAAATTTTTTTCTTGATATGTAATTGTGGGGGGAAATAAAAAAAAGTATTTAAAGAAATAATGACTAGGTTGGATTTACAAAAAGAAGGCAAGAATATTTCAAAATTAACACACAATTGACAAATAAATACAACCAAAAATGTACAACAATAAGAGACAAGCTACATAATTGGAGAAATATTTCATGGCAATGCCTGCTTCACACCAATATTGTAAAAATTATAATACTTTCCATTTTTCTCTAGATATAGTATCACACAAATTTTAAAGAGACATTTTATAATAATTGTCTCTAAAATAGGAGCAGTATACCCCTAGTGGTAAAAATAAATGGTATGTGATCAGCCAGTAAAAGGGTAAGAACATTAATTGCATTTTATCCTTCCTGTTTTTCTCTAACACAAGCATGTCTACAGTTTCCCCATTCCAGTCCAAAAGTCTCCCACAGGGGTGAGGTACTAAATGTTTAAAATAAGCTTTCCCCCAAAAAAAGTACATATAACATATTTTAAAGGTTAATTTGCATTATTAAATTTTTCTTCACATTTTTAGGAAAAACTATTATTAATACTAATAATAAATTTAAAAATTTAATACCTGATTTGCAATGTTTGACAATTTACAAAATGTAAATTTTCACACTGAAAATTTAGTAATTGGCTCTTGTGATCTAGTTCAAGGTGACTCCAGAACACTGTGGACCCATCCCACTTTATTAAGCTTTTGCGCATGCCCCCCAATCATACTTCATTTTGCATTGGGATTTGGATCCTAACCAATTATAATCTAACCCCAAACCATACACTAAACATCATCACACAGGCACAGACCTATTGCAAACCTCTAATGTCACCTGATGCTTCTAGGGTAGGAACTCCTCTGAGGGTCCATTCTTTACTCCAAGGGATTTGGCCCTAGTGTGTAAATACCATCACACAGCCCCTAAAGAAGGATGGATTTATAATGAAAAATTTCTGCTGATTTAAAATTAAAAATGATTCAGTTTTATCTGACATTTAGTATGATAAATATTGATACACTTAGAAACATGGCTTCTACTGATGAGAAATATTATTTTAGAATCTGATTGTGGCCTGGTATTTGATAAAACCTTTTAGTTCAAAAAACATGTAAACTGTAAAACAAGAAATTCATCTTCTTTTTGAAGTATATTTGTCAAATGAACTCAGTAAATGATTATTAACAAACATTTACAAATCTTCCCTATCCCATGATATGCATAGGTATTTTTTTTAAAAAAGTAGAAGAGTCAGGAGGAATAGGAAATAAGTGATAGACACAAATATAAAATAAAGAGCAGGAGTAGAATTTATTAGGGAAAAAGGAACAGGGGTGGTAAACATAATCTTGGGTGAAGTTAAGGTTAAAATATATTTAATCAAAAGAGAAAAATAGAGAATCTACACAATGTGTTAGCCACATTTATTGGAACTGTTTTGGAACATTTAAAACAACTAGACAATATAAGGTGGGACTTATCAGTTGGTGGACTTGGAAAAATATGGAAAGATTCGAGCTTATGAAGGAAGAGGTTATTCATCCTCAGAGAAAAAGAGGGTAGGTAAGTATAGTATGGCCTTATATACATGCATATGATTATATATGTTTATATATGACTATGACTATTGATATCTAAGTACATGTACAATTGTGTATGTATGTATGGGTATAAGTGTGTTTATATATATACGTATGTCTTTGTGTGTATATGTTGATATATGTATGTATATATGTGTATATATGCATATATATGTTTGCATATGTGTGTGTGTGTAAACACAAACATATGTTTAATTGTAGTCTTCTGGGGAGGAAGAAGGAGGGGAAGAAAGTAAAAAGTGTACAGCACAGAACAACAAAAAAATTAAAACAAAAGAAACCAAAAGAAAACACAATACATACTATTTATTATTTAGGCTTTCTTGAAAGGGAAATATACTGCTATTTATTTCGAATCCTCTCATTGTGCTGTGCACATGGCAATATTTTTTTTTCGTATTTCAGTTTTTTTTCTTTTCTTATTTTGTATTTAAGTTTAACATTAAAAAAATACAAATTTTTAAAAAAAATCTGTGAGGCAGAAATTGGGAAGGATATATATATCCTTAAAAGTCCATTCCCAAGAAACAAGTACTCAGGTGTATGAAAAATAACTTTTTAAAAAGAGTAATACAAACTGCCAAGAAGCAGCAAAGAAATATGGATTAAAATTATCCTAAATTACCATTTCCCACCATCCTAGAGAAGACAGAAGAAACTGGGGAAACTAATTGTTATAGCTGGAATAAGATTGACATACATTTACTGAAGGATTTTGAATTAGTTCAACCATATTTTAAAAAAAGTTCCTAAATGGTTCAGACTCTTTGAACCAGAGATTCCATTAATGAAACTATAGCACCAAGGACCTTGCTGACAGTAACAAAGGACCAAGATATATAAAAATAGTCTTAGGGTATGAAGTCACACAAGGGTGGGAAGCAAAATTCCTTTTAGACTTTAGATGGTCACATTTGAAGGAAGTAAGGGCTAAGTTACAAAGACCAAGAAACTAAAAGGTGAGACCTTTTTTTTTGATTCTGAATGACTGTACTTGCAAGTTGCATTGCTGGGTAAAAAGCAAAAGGCAAAAAAAAAAAGCCTCTTCAGACTCTGAATGACTTCATTTGTATATGACAAGCTCAGGAATGTGACCTTGCCTAGATACAACTTACCATGGTAAATGGGAGAGATAGACTTTCAAAACTTAAAAGCTTGGAACCCTAGTATTCTTTGTTGATTACAGAGCAAATGGAATTTTTCTGGTTAATTTCCCAATCTACAGAAATTAGTTCCCCTGTTCTAGGGTGAGGTCTCTAACTGAAACACTCTGACCTTTACTAGGAAGAATAAGTCAAGAGAGGGTTAAGAATAAGGGCTTTACCTTGACTTAAGTTTTTAATCCTTTATTCAAGGTACAGACTACAGATGTAATTATGATATGGTTAACCATTTTTCTTTTTCTTTTCTCTCTCTCTCTCTCTCTCTCTCTCTCTCTCTCTCTGTATGTGTGTGTTTTGTTCTGTTTTTAGGAATCAAAGTAGCACTATCTTAGGCCCATATGTTAACTAAGCCTGAAACTGAAACCCACATTCAACTGTTTCTGTCACATAGTAAGTCCATCTAACAAGCTTTACTTATTGAAGAGTAGGTCCTGTGTCCCATCAATCACTCCCTCTTCTCTCTTCCTGCCCATAGTGACTCAATGACATTTTTTCTATAATTTAACTCATTGGAATAAGCATTATAGTGATGAGAATGGGATCTAGACTCCAAAAAAGGAAAAACCCTGAACTTTCCCACATGACCAAATCAGTGTCCCCCTGAGGCTATAATCCCATCCACTGGCCTTTCATTGTGGCTATACCCAATCTCCCAATTCTGTTACCATAAACCTAGCCCAGCCCTGGAATTTATTGAAGTGAGGAGTAAAATGGTTGGATATACCATTTAGGAAAATCACTTTGATGGAGGACTGAAGAATGGACTCAATTGGGAAGAGATTTGAGGCAGGCAGAACCAAAGAGTTGTAGGACAGTTGTAGAACCACCAGCTCCTGGGGGATACCCCAAGATCATGACGCAGGGCCCTGCCTGAAAGAATTCAACTCAAATCTTCTTCAAGCCAGAGAAAAATTTTATTAGTGATAAAACATATAGGCTACGTAATGTCCATGGGGACGAGTGGGCATGGGAGGTTCTTAGACTTTTGGGCTTGAGAGTCTCAGCTTCTGAATGGGGGCCAAGGTAGATCTTATACACTAAAGTGACTTTGGGTAGACAGAGGAGGGGTCTTGGAAAAGGGTCTGGGAAAAGGGTCTGGTAAAAGTGTCTGGGTGAGAATTCTGATTGGAATGTCTAAGAGATTGAATAGACAATGGGAATAGATAATGAAGGAACTAAAAGGCATCTCAATGAGATCAAAAAGTGGGGCTAGGGCTTTCAAAGGGAGATGACGTGCTGGGGCCTATAGACAAATGGGAGCCAGATTCCCTTTGGTTTAAGGGGCCAAAGACCTCAGCTTGGGCCACACCCCATCAGAACCACCAGCAGGCTATAGCAATGTTCAGGCATGAGGAGATGAGGGCTTATACCAGAATATTGGCAGTACCATAGGAGAAACTGGAGTGTATTTGAGAGATGTTAAAAAGGTAAAATTGACAAACCTTGGCAAATGACTGGACATGGGGGATGAGCATAAGTGAGGAGTCTAGAATAACAACTAGGTTTTGAGCCTAGTAAGTGGGAAAATGGTGGTGCCCTACACAGTAAAAGAAAAATATGGAAAGGGGGAGGCTTTGGGGAAAAGATAATGTGTTCAGTTTGAGATACGTTGAATTAGACATATCTGCAGGACATCCCATTTGTGATATCTCAAAGGTAGTTGTACAGACAATTCTAGAGGATCAGAACAGAGGTTAAGGCTAGATAAATAGATTTGAGAAGTATCCGTATATAGTTGATTATTAAATCCATGGAAATTGATTGAGATTACCAGATAAAACTATATGCAGAAAGAATAGAAGAGAGCCTAGCTTGGAGGCCTGTGGGACTTTACTATTAGTCATTGTGGTCAGAATAAAGATCCAGAAAAAGAGATTGGAAAGGATTAGTCAGATAAGTAAGTGGAGAACCTAGGATGATTAGAGTTTCCATCCCCCTATTAATAAAAAAGAAAAGATTGGGGAGAGAGATGTGTGCTCAGTACAAGTGATTTGGTCCAGTCTGCTTCTGCTCTTCTGCCTTTTTTTCTTTTTCCTTTTCCCAGAGCCCAGTTATAGATTCTTATCCTTCCTTGTTTTTAAATTGAATTATAGAGAGAAATAGAAAGCAAAACCATAATCATTTGTTAAAGTCTGTATTTCAGTTTCATACATAAGATAAACAAGAAAAAGAAATTGAAGGTCCAACTAGACTTTTAGAGAATTTGAATATGATGGATCTCTGGCAGATAAGTGATATAATGGATAGAGCACTGGGCCCTAAAGTCTTGAAGACCTGAGTTCAAATTTGGTTTTATACATTTAGTAGTTCTGTGACCCTGGGCTGTGTCCACATGTTGGAGGCCATTGCTCATAGCATTAAGGAAATCGCATTGCTAAAAATGACTCTTCTATTTCTAAAGCTATTATTATCATGCTTCTAATCCAAGACTGGTATACTTTGAGGTCTTGATATATACCTTTTCCCACCTGAAACATGTTATTTGATTTTCTAATAAAATTAAAAATGGGGAATACCAGAAAATAGTTGTGAATACTTTGTTATAGCAGAGAAAAAAGAGAGTAGTAGAAAGCTTGACAGGTCTGGATTCAGAGTAACTGGGTTCTGATCCTAGCTGTGTCACTGACTACTTGTGTGACCTTGGGCAAGTTATTTAAACTCTCTAAGCCTCATTTTGCTCATTTATAAAATGAGAGGGTTTATCTAATGATATCTAGGATCTCCTCCTGTTTCATATCTCTTTGTGTATAAATTCATTAGGAACTGAAGAAAAGATGGAAATGTGCTATTTTATGACTTGTAATGGTTAACCATACAATCCTGGATAAAATGCTAAACTGAACTAAGCGTTTAACATACAAGAGCTATCAAATAATCACATCGCCAAATTCAAGAGATCTACTGATTTGGGCCAGCTTATTGCTGAAAGATACTGGAGGAGGATAAGAGAACTACATTTTGATAACAAAATCTTGGGAAGGATAATATATGTCTGAAGGTATTCATATGTGTATTCCTCTTCCAACAAAACGTAAAATTGACAAAACATAAAACTCAGTGCCAAGTGTTTATGTTTTGACAAGTTTGCCATGATGAGGCAGTTGGATTATGTATATCAGTTGAGATTGTGCATTTGTGTGTATATATCCCTTACATTAATAAACGGTCATCATAAGAAAGAAATATGGGATTTTTTTGCTATTGTTGTTGTTTTATTTTGTTTTACATCATTTTGTAGGGTTCCATAAGAGTCAAAGTTCAAGTTTTTTAATACATTCCTACTCTCCAAAAAATATGAAGAGCTACATGTTTTATTAAACTAAACTGAGGAAATTACTGTATAAAAAGTTTAATTATTGTTATCCATTGAAAATACTAATCCTTTCAAATATTAAAATGCACTGACTCAATTTAATGCTATGCTAATAAGTATTATTTTTATTACTATTCTAGTTTTTCTTGGTACTTGACTATGTCTGTAAAATTGTGTTTTTTCTTCAAATTTCTTCTTCTTCTTATGCTTCTTGACCTTATAATCCTCCAAATAAATAGACGAGTGAATTTTTATTAAATTATCATATTACAAAGTTATTCCACAATTACTATGAATCTGGTTGTCCTGGGTCAAGGTTGTGAGAGGGCAGTGGAATAGAGGATTATGTGGTATATTTGTTACTTTTTATTCAAGGTTGTTTAATCTTTTCTCTGGAACTTTGAGAATCCAAATTTGAACTATGCCAGTAATTTAAACATAATAAGCCTATTATGTCTATTGTAGTTCATTAATTTTTGCAACTTATTTCATTTCTGCAAGGTTCAATGTACAGTAAAAACATGCTGCTCCTTGGGCATACTGTAGACTAATTAATTTCAAAGAAAAACTTTGAAGGTCCATTAATCTAACTTTCTTCATTACTCATTCAATGATTTTACTTGTTTAAATTATTGTTCTTTGTCAACAAAATAGAAAACTTTGAAAATTTCTCAAAAGTGGCCTTATCAATTTCCTTGCTTTAAAAAGGCAAGATGTTCTTAACATCACTCAGGCCAATGTGACAGACTTTAAAATTGAGCAGCCTGCATTTTTGGAGTCAGGCAGTGGAAAAGAGTTCCTTTTCAATCAACTCAGCTTTAGCTACATGAGGAATAATCTAGTTTATAGCAGCAACAGTGTGCCAAACTGGATTTGTTTATGATGATGAAATGGTGGTTTTAATTTGTGTGTGTGTGTGTGTGTGTGTGTGTGTGTGTGTGTGTGTGTGTAGGGGGAATTGTGGTGAAGGAATCTTTAATCCTTAATTAATTCAATGAAATATTTTTTCATTGTTGTTTTTTAATGTCTACTATATAAGTCTAAAAAGTTAAGTCTAATTGACAAGGGAGATTAAAAAAAATCACTGTATCTTTGACTTGCTTAAGATGTAAATCAGGGACCAGCCAGGGTCAGCCACAGAATTTGGGCTCACATAGACCTTTTGTGATCATGTGGAATGGACCCAGTGGGGAAGGGTAGAAATTGTTTAACAATCTACTCTCAAAAATGCATGAGATGATAAACTATTAAATTTAATCTACAGTAATTTTTCTTCCATCATTTTCTTAAGTCTGACAATCAATAAACAACAAATCAATTTCTGATTTTTAGCATTTGTTATTTTCCTAGGTGTAAATGTTTATTCTGAAAATTTAACAACTGGTTCTCAGTAGCTGGTTGGAGTTGGCTCCAGTATATCTCTGGCCTGGATTATGGTCTCTAACTCAGATCTGAGAAACTTCCAAAATAAAATATAAGCAGAGCTTTAGACAGCTTCTCCATAGTCAATGTAGAATATCATTGGCTACAAATAAAACAAATGTCACCAAGATCAGAAGCAAAGTAGAGAATTGGGGGAAAATATAGACAGTTTCTCAGATAAAAGTCTCATATTTCAAATATGTAAAGAACTTTGTAAAATCTGTAAGAATATGAATCATTCTCCAGCTGATAAATGGTCACAGATAATGAAGAATGAAGTAATGAACAGGTAATGAAGAAATCAAAATAATTTATAGAGATATTAAAAAATGCTCCAATCATTGATTAGAGAAATGCAAATTAACACAACCTTGAGTTATTATTGAACATTTAACAGATTGGATAAAATGATTGCAGAAGAGATTGACAAATGGTGGAGGAGATGGGGAAAAATTGGGACAGTAATTCATTGCTGGTGGAATAGTGAACTGACCAACCACTTTGGAGAGCAATCTGGAATTATGCTGAAAGAGTTATTACATTGCCATGCCCTTTGACCCTGCAATACCATTACTAGGTCTATTTCTAAAGGCAATTAAGGAAAAAGGAAAAGAACCTAAATGTTCTAAAGTGTTTATAACAGCTCTTTTTGTAGTGGCAAAGAACTGGAAATATCAGGGATGACCATCAACTAGGGATTGTCTGAACAAGTTGTGGTAAATGATTGTGATAGAATACTACTATGCTATAAGAAATAATGAACTCAATGATCTTAGAAAAACATGGAAAAACTTGTATGAAATAATGAAGAGTGAAATGAGAACCAAGAGAACATTGTATATAGCAACAGCAATATTGTTTTGAGAACAACTTTCAGCTAATAAGCCATTGTGACTATTATAAATACCCAAATTAGCTACAAAAGACATATGAAGGAACCAGAGAAAGAACTGATAAATACAAGTATAGAATAGTTTTATACACATACACACACACACACACACACACACACACACACTTATTTGTGTCTAATGTTAGCCATATCAAAAGTGGGGTTGGAGGGAAGGGAAAAAAAAGAAAAAAGAAAGAAAAAAGAAATGTAAATGATAGCTTTATTATATATTTAAGAAATAGCAAGTTGTACATAATAGATTTGTGTTTTCATGTGCAATTATATTTTTTATTATCCTATGTTATGGAAATGTTTGTTTTATTCCATAAATTGAAATAAAAAATGTGAAAAAATGAAATTAAATTTATAAATGTATATCATCCCTTATCCCCTAGCTGTCTCTCATTTGCAATTTCTCTCTGTTTATTGGTTCTTTCCCTAATTCCTACAAAAATGGCTTAGTTCCATACTTAAACACACACACACACACACTGACAAACAAACAACAGCAATCTTAAATAAAACAATATTTGTAAAGACCTTAGTACAGATTCTGGTACATTATAGGTGTTTAATAAATTCTTATAATAAGCAAATGCTTATTGTTCTCCACTTCTTCCTTCTCTGTACAGTTAAACCACTTGAAAAGGCTGCCCAATCCATACACTTAGTCTCATAGTGTAACTGATACTCAAGCTAGCCTCTCCAAATGTAATGGCCTGGTCAGAAACTTCACCCTCTTGACATCTGAGTAGAGTCAGATACTGTTGATCACTTTGTCTTGCTAGATGTTCACTCCTCTCTTGTTTGTTATTTTATTTTGTTTTGTGACATTACTTTCATTTCCCTACTTTCTGACTGCTCCTTTTCAAACTCCTCGGGTGAAACATCAGCTATGTCATGTTCCCTGACTGTGTTTGTGTCCCAAGACTTTGTGCTGAGTCATCTTTTCTTCTTGTTTCTCCATAACCTTTTACTTGGTGATTTTATACACATCTATATATAACTCTGTAATATATAAATACATGTACATTTATACATCAATAAGTTGAAAATATTTATATATTATGTATTATCTATCTGTACATACATATTCATGTATATAATTACCAAGTAAAAGAATGCATGTGTGATGTGTATATTTATAGTATCTAGTATTACCAAGTAAAATATATTCATATAACATATATATACAATATACATATATACACATATTGTATATACACACATATCACCAAATGAAAGAATATACATATAAAATGTGTGTGTTTAATATCCCCAAGTACTACATATGTGTGTGTGCATATAATCTCCACAAGAACCATATACTATACAACAGTATATTACATATACATATATGTAACTGTGTGTATGTGTGTATCCCTCATGAAGCCACCATACTAATTCAAGCATTTATCTTTTCTTGCCTAGACGATTGAAATAACCTCTTCACTGGTCTTTTTGTTTAAAGTCTCTCCTTATTCCAATCCATCTTCACAGAATGACAAAACATTTCTTTTTCCTGAAATGTATTCAGTTCTTCTGTTTACTATTAAAACCTTTTTCTAACATGGGCTTTTTCTACCTTTCTAATCCTCTTGTACATGGTATCTTTCCACCTAATCAATGCCATGTTTGTACAGTATTAGCCTACATGATGGTTCTAACATGTGAGGCTCCATTTCTCCTTTCTGTGCCTTTTCACTGGCTGTGCTTAATCTTTGGTATGATTCAACTCTTTACTCATTCATTTTAGAATCCCTACATTTCTTTAATAGTAAGATAAAATTCTACTTTCTTTATCATTTGTTTTTTGGCAATAAGCGATAAGGTTTTCCTTAGCTGCTAGTGCTTTCTTCTTAGTTCTAATACATGCACACACATCTACCTATATATGTTGTTATAACATTTGAAAATAAGCCTCTTGAGGGAAGGAACTATTTTGTTTTGTTTATTCTTTGTATCCTAATACTTAATTTGCATTGTATCCTGGTACTTAGACAGAAACAGGGTTTGTACCACTGATTTCACTGATATAGAGAGCTCCCAGATGAGGAAATACCCTCCACTAAAGAAAGTCAGAACTTTCTTCAAAACTTAATGGTTTTAGACAGTTGACTAAAGTAGTGATGTCAAACTCAAATAGAAATAGGAACCACTAATTCACACACAATGATCCCTGTGGGCCATATATTAACTTAGATTTAAAATGTAATATGTTTTATTATATTTTTATTTTGTTAAATATTTCTCAATTGCATTTTATTTATTTATTTATTTATAGCTAGGCAATGGGGTTAAGTGACTTGCCCAGGGGTCACACAGCTAGTAAGTGTCAAGTGTCTGAGGCTGGATTTGAACTCAGGTCCTCCTGACTTCAGGGCCCATGCTCTATCCACTGTACCCCCTAGCTGCCCCTCTCAATTACATTTTAATCTGACTCCATGGGTATTGAAGACTGTTGTCAACACATGAGACACATGTTTTCTACCTCTTGCGTAAATCACTAAGAGATTAAATAACTTGCCTAGGGTTCCATAGCCAGTATGTGTCAGAGGCAGGAGTTAAAGCCAGGGCTTTATGGTTCCAAGGCAGCTCTCTGTCAGCTCCACTATACTCCAGGCAGCTTGCCATGACCTTTTCTACATGGTTGCCCTTATTTGATCTTGATTAAGATGGAGGCTCCCTGTCCTAAGGATGAATGAGAAGAGAGGAGAGAAGTTAGAAGAAACGGGGAAAGATATTCAAGAGAAGTGTACTGGAGAAGAGGAGCAAAACAGAGAGAAGAGAAAGCATGACTAACTTCAGCCAATAACTAGATGAAGAGTGGTTCTACCAACAAGAATCTGTCCACGTGACTCTCAGTCATGAATAAATTTGTTACTGAGAACCAAGTAGAGGACTTTCATGTGTGTTCTCAGAAAGTCTGCAGAATACATGCCCTACTCCATGGGAAGTGACCTTCAGAATAAAGCCTATACTTTGTAATGTCATCTAGCAGATTAGATCAGAAGAACATAGATTTGAAGCTGGAAGGTAACTAAAAAGTAAATTATTTCAATCCCCTCATTGTACATGTAATATTTTACTCAATTGAATCTTCATAAAAATCAAATTATGAGTGAAAAGGCAGAGGCATGAAAATTTAAAGGAGAAGTTCTTTCATGGGCAGAAGAAGAATTCCATGCCGCAGAAGGGATCTGTGTCTGAGTAGATAAGATAAAACTAACAAGCGCAATGAAATTACCTCCAGATACTCTCTTTACACCTTTGTTGCTATATAATCATTTGCAGAGAACCCAAAGTATAACTGACTGCATCAAGATTGATCATCCTAAGCCAAAGAAGAATCTCAAGGTGAAATAATTTTACCTAGGCCAGAAAGAACAAATATTAGGTCTTTCTAACCTTCTGCCTGGAGGAGATAAACAGATACTATGAGGAAGTCAAAGTGGATAATTGTCTGCCAGTCTTAAGCTAAGGGTCACTGCCTATGTGGAAAGAAAACAGTAACATACCCAAGCATCCCAATATTCTGATTATTCAGTTCATATGACAGAGATCAGAAAAAAGACCTGGCAACTGAGCAATATGGCTAGCCCAGTCTGGGCTGACACAGATTACTGGCCAATCTGTGTGGTCTAGTCCAGACAAAGCCAGGTTCAGTAAATGAGTTGCTGCCTGGTTCAGCCCATAACCTGATTACTGTGAGGTCCTAGCCTGGCAGCTAAACAATATCTAGCCAAGATAATATTGCCCATGATGAATAAACCCAGATGAGCTGGCCATCTAGTGGAAACACTGCACTTGGTAACAAGTCAGTCCATCATCCACCATGACCTATAATGAAATTGATGAAGACCTTCCACAAAGTGCTTTTCAAACTGAGGTCAATGGACCACAGGGCATCAGATTCAAAGGATCCATAAATTTGGATTAGAAAAAATGTCATTATTTCCAAATAATTGGACCCCTTTGTAATCCTATAAATTTAAGTGTATGCATTTAAAAAAAAAGTTTATTCTTATTGGAGGGGCTATGGGCAGGGGGGAAAGGGGGAGTTCCATAGCCTTCATCAGACTTCCAAAGACCCACACACACACACACACACACACACACACACACACACACACACACACACACACGCACACACACAGAGTTAAGAACTCTATTCTTCAAAATGAAGTGATTAGAATCAGGAGATCATTGTACAAAGTAACAGCAATATTATAATGATGATCAGCTGTGAAAGACTTAGTAACTCTGATTAATACAATGACAGTTCTAAAAGACTCATGATGAAAGATGGTATCCACTTCCAGAGAGAGAGAGAGATGAAGGGGAAGAGAGACAGAGAAAGAGGGAGACACACACACACACACACACACACACACACACACACACACACACACACAATAATTCTGACTTCAAATTGAAGTGGGGTTTTTTTTCATTTTTTTTTCTTGCATGTTTTTTGCAGCATGGATAATATGAAAATATGTTTTGCATTACTTCACATTTATAACTAGTATCAAATTATTTGCCTTCTCAATGGGTAAAGGAGGCTGCAGGGAAGGATAAAATTTGGCACTCAAATTTAAAAAAATAATAAAAAATTATTAAATTAACTGATTTTAAACAAAGAATCTCATTCCTAGAGGAAGAACAGACCATGAGTCCATGTAGTTCCAATACTGTCAATTGCCTTGGATGTATCTATTACCTGTACACGTGCCTTGCTGCCATTTTATTTTGGTTTATGCCCGTATATTGTATTTTCACTGTGGTCAAGTGATTTTTATCTCTGTTTAAAATTCAGACTTGACTTGCCTTAATGATAAAACCATCCTTCAAAATGCAGAGGGATGCATGATGGTAATTTTAATTCTGAATCTGATTCTTACCAACAATAAGGAACAGTTTGAGGGGTTGGAAACAATAGCAACCTGCAGGGCAGGTGAAGTTTCTATCTTAGAAATTGTGATTTAAAAAAAGAAAAGCAGGGTAGCAAGGCATAATATATGCATCTTAGATTTTGGAAAAGCTGTTTTTAAAAGGTTACAGAGTATGTATAAGTAGGACCCCATGGCTTTATATTTTTTAAGAAATACCAGGCCATGAGTATGAAGGAACCCCTGAAGAAACAAAGAGAAAGCTTCTGATGTAGATTTTTCTTTTCTTAATAGAGGAAATAGCTAAAGAAATGTGGACTTACAAGGACTCTAAAAAAGAGAATGAAGAAATTAGCATAAAGCCAGATAAAGGAGAAAGAATACAAAAGTGTGGCAAATATATGATATTATTAGTGATGCTAATAGTTAAAATGATAAAGAAAGACAAAGACAGGCAAAAAGGTTTGTTATTCAAGAGATAGAGAACATTATGAAAAGCAAAATGGATAATTTTGATTACATTAAATTGAAAAGTTTTTGCACAAACACAGCCAAGGCAAATAAGACTTGAAGGAAGGTAGAAATTTGGGAAATAATTTTTACAACCAATCTCTCCAATAAGGGCCTCATTTCTAAAATATATAGAGAATTAAGACAAATTTATACGGCTACAAGCCATTCCCCAAATGTAAATGGTCAAAGGATATGAACAGACAGTTCTCAGATGAAGAAATTAAAGCCATCTATAGTCATACAAAAAAATGCTCTAAATCATTATTGATTAGAGAAATGCAAATCAAAACAACTCTGAGGTACCACATCACACCTACCAGATTGGCTAACATGACAAAATGATGAATGTTGGAGAAGATGTGGGAAAATTGCAACACCAATACATTGTTGGTGGAGTTGTGAAATGATCCAACCATTTTGGAGAACAATTTGGAGCTATGCCCAACGGGCTACAAAAATGTGCATACCCTTTGATCCAGCAATAGCACTTCTAGGGCTATATCCCAAAGAGATCAAACAAATGGAAAAAGGACCCACATCTACAAAAATATTCATAGCAGCTTTTTGTGGTGGCAAAGAATTTGAAATTGAGAGGAAGCCCATCAATTGGGGAATGGCTGAGCAAGTTGTGATATATGAATGTAATGGAATACTATTGTGCTATAAGAAATGATGAACAGGCTGACTTCAGAAAAACCTGGAAAGACTTATATGGTCTGATGCTGAGGTAAATGAGCAGAACAAAGAGGACTTTGTACACAATAATAGTCATGTTATGCGATGACTAATATTGTTAAACTGAACACTTCTCAGCATTACAGGGATCTAAGACATCTCCAGAGGCCTCGGGATGGAAAATGCCATCCACATCCAAAGAAAGAACTATGGAAGTCAAATTGCTATCACTTATTTTTACCTTCTGTTGAGTTTTGTTTCATCTTTCTGATGGTTCCTCCCATTGGCTTTAATTTTTACTTACAACATCACTAATGTGAAAATATATTTTAATAGAAATATAAATGTGTAACCTATATCAGATTGTGCTGTGTCTTGGCGAAGGTGGTAGGGAGGAAGGGGGACAACAATTTTAAACTCAAAAGCATATGGAAGTGGTTATTGACAAATCAAAATAAATTAATAAAATTAAAAAAATAAAATTTTTACACACAAAGAAAAAAAAAGACCTAATGAAAAATTTAAAAAGAAGGTTTGTTATTATTTTTAGTACAGCGCAGTTATTGGTCCTATTTTTCTTTATTTATATAAAGAAACACATGAAAGAAAGGAGAATATTATAGCTTTTCAATAATGGATTACTGATAATAGATGATGGAATGAAGGTAGAATTGTTCAATTCTTATTTTGCTATTCCTTTGATCTTTGGCCTGGAGATCACATTTTAAAACTGTTCAATAGAAAACTAAAATGAAAATAAAATGGGAGTTGGGAATATAATAATTCTTTTTTATGAGCTTGTCACCAAGACCATCCTCAGATCCTGAATGAAGAGGAAGATATGATCATGAAGACATTGTCAATAATCTTTAAATAATGTTGGAGAGTAAGAGATGTAATATATGACTGGAGGACAAATGTTCCTGCTAGTCATAAAAAAAAAAGAAAAAAGAAAAAAAGCAAAAAAAAAAGAGAAAAGAAAGGGAAAGGAAAGAAAAGAAAACAAAGGAGAGGAGATGCAAGGATATAAAAGAAGAGAAAAGGAATATAGTAATTTAGGGTGTATGCAAATAATAGACTGATGATAATGTCTTTAAAGTGTAGCAAAATTTTAGACCTTTTATTTTTTTTTAGTGGTGCCATATAAGCGGCAAGTAGAGCAGAAACAATATATTATTTTTATTACTAGGGCATATTTTTCATTGTTACTAAAGTTTCTTTTATTTGAAGTACTTAACATTACACTTCTTTTTGGTATGTGGAGGCAGATCAAAGTAGATTGAGATATTTAATGTTCTTCACAGCAGCCTGTAATTTTAATTCTACTTTTTCATTATGAATTTAACAAGCATCAAAGAAGACAAATACTTCAACATACAAATAAGAACAGAAAAGATGATTGTTTATGAAATCAAAACAAACAAACAAACCCTCTCCTACAGTTCTGTGCTGGGATCTCTTCTTTTCTGTCTCCTTATTACTTCCCTTGATGATCTTATAGGCTCCCATAGATTCAACCATCTTATGGACAGTAATAATAAAATGGAAAATAACCATCTTATGATGATGATTCTCAAACTACCTCTCTTGCCCGGATTTCTCTGCTGACCTCCAGTCTTCCAACTCTAACTGCCTTACAGACATCTCAAAATGGACATCTGGTAGACATCTTAAATTCAACATGGCCAAAACAAAACTCATTATCTTTTTCCCTGAACCTTTCCCTTTACCCTCAGTCTTCACTTTTAAAATAGAAATCAACATCATCCTCCCAGTCTCTCAGTCTCACAAAGTAGACATCATCCTTGTATCCCTAGTGTCTCTCACATTCCATATCCAAACACTTGCTAAGGAAGGCCTTTCTATTTCACCTTTGCAATATCTCTCAAATGTGCCTTGTTCTCTCTTCTGACACAGGCACTCTTCTAGTACAAGACCGCATGCCAGGATTATTGCAAGTCTGCTAATAGATCTGCTTGCCAAGTCTCTCCTCAAATACAACCCATTCCCCAATCAGCTTATAAAGTTATTACCTCCAAAAATCATCATCATCATCATCATCATCATCACCATCATCATTATCATCATCTTCTTCTTCTTCTTCTTCTTTTTCTTCTTTTTCTCACTGCCTACCAAATCTCCTTTCAATAGAAGCTATTCCTTTTATATTTTTCTTTTATTGATTTGTCCCTCCCTCATATTAGGAAATGCAAATACAAAATAAATAAACAAACAACCTAATCAATAAATAGATACACAGATAAGATAGATAGCACAGTGCCGAGCACATAGTAAGCAGCATAAAATATTATATTATCATTATCATTATTTATATGAAAAAATATTTTTTTATTCTAATTTGTTTATGATTGTGACCTTTGTTATTTAGGTCATTTTTCCGTTTAGTGATTGTCATGGTAAATGGTATGAAAGATTCATCAAAACCTCATTTCTGGGGGGCAGAGCCAACATGGTGGAGAAAAGCTAGAAAACTACCTGAGCTCTCTTCAGTTTCCATTGCAACAGCATTAAGTCAAGTCTTTAAATGAATTCTAGAGTGGTAGAACCCACAAAAAGAGTGAAACAATTTTCAGGCCAAGATAACTTAGAAAGACTTCAGGGAATGTCTAACTTGGGTAAAAGGGGAACTCAGCTCAACACAAATGGTGTCTGGGCAAGTCAAGGGGGACTTTTAGTCACAGAACAGATCAGCAATTAAGGCCCTGTGGTGCTGGCTCAGCAGACCAGGTGTGAGGAAGCCCCACGGCACAGAAAACCAGTGAGGAGGCCCTTTGCCTTCAGTGCAAAAAGGTTTTTACAACGGCCCCTGTATCACAGGAGCAGAGATCAACATTGAAAATCACAAAATAGGCTAGAAAATGAGCAAAAAACAAAACAAAATTTTAAAAAGAGCCCTGACCACAGAAAGATGTTAAGGTGATAGGGAAGATAAGACACAAACTCAGAAAAGGACAACAATGTCAAAACACCTACATGCAAAGCTTCAGAAAAGAATATGAATTGGCCTCAAGCCTAAAAAAACCTCATGGAGGAGCTACAAAAGAGTTTTAAAAATCAAAGAAAAGAGGTAGAAGAAAAATTTGGAAAAGAAATGACAGTGATACAAGAGAAATATGAAGAAGAAAAAGAAGAAGAAGAAGAAGAAGAAGAAGAAGAAGAAGAAGAAGAAAAAGAAGAAGAAGAAGAAGAAGAAGAAGAAGAAGAAGAAGAAGAACAACAACAACAGAACAATAGCTTGGAAAAAGAAAGCAATTGCCTAAAAAATAGAATTAGCTAAATGGAAAAGGAGGTACAAAAGCAAAATGAAGAAAATAATTCCTTAAAAATTAGCATTGGACAAGTGGAAGTTAATGATTCTCTGAGACATCAAGAATCAATTAGACAAAATCAAAAGAATGGAAAAAAAATAGAAGGAAACATAAGATACCTCATTTGACAAACAATTGACTTGGAAAATAGATGCAGGAAAGATAATTTAAGAATTACTGGACTATCTGAAAGCCATTAAAAAAAAGAGAGAGCCTTGACAGAATCTTTCCAGAAATTATCAAGGAAAATTTCCCTGATGTCCTAGAACCAGATGATAAAATGCTAATTGAAAGAATCTGCTGCTCACCTCCTGAAAGAGATCCACAGATGAAATCTCCAAAGAATAATGTAGTCAAATTCTAGAACTCTCAAGTGAAGGAGAAAATACTTCAAGCAACCAGAAAGAAACAATTCAAATACCAAGAGGCCACAGTCAGGATTACACAGAACTTAACAGCTTCTACATTAAAGGATCAAAGGGCTACTCTGGAAGTAAAAGGAACTTAGATTACAACCAGAAATGAGCAAACAACAGAAAGAAATTCTGACCATAGAAAGAAACTACAGTGACAAGGAAGGTCAAAACACACAATCAGAGAGGCGGAGACAAGATGACAGAGTAAAGGCAGGGATTTGAATGAGCTCTCTCCCAAACCCCTTCAAATACCTTTAAAAATTACTCAAAAGAAATTCTACAGCAGCAGAACCTACAAAAAGACAAGAGTAAAACAAATTTCAGGCCAAAACAACTTGGAGGTTGACAGGAAAGGTCTTTTGCATCAGGCTGAGGAGGGCAAACCCAACTACAGCAAAGCCAGAGCAGGCCGTAAGGCAATTGAATAACTTGCTGCAGTGGTGGTTTCCAGATCTCAGTCCACAGACACCAAAGACAATTTAGAAGGTCAGCAGGAAAGGTCCATCACACCTGGGTGAAAGAGGGACACAGTCAGGCATAGCCCTGGTCCTAGCAAATAGGGAGCAAGCCTTGGGAGTGACTGAATGGATGGCAGTGTGGCAGCAGCAGCATCTGCTTCTCCAGGAGCTCTCAACCCACACTTGGTAAGGGGCTCAAACAACTGGTCAGAAGGAAATTACAGGAGTCTTTTGGCTAGCACTGAGTCAGCATCCTGTTGCTTTGCCTATACTGAGACCCGGATTCTGGGTGGTAGTCCCAGGGCAAGGAGGAGCACTAGAATAGCACAACCTGCAGCCACGATGTAAATGGGACCCTCCTTACAGTTCCAGGGCAGAAAAGAGTTCTTGTGGTGTCTTACACACCAGAGCACAGGCCAAGAGAGTAATAAACACCTCTCCTTAGACCAAATCTCCTTGGAAGAACTGAAAACATACAGATCCATAAAAGTATCTCTGAAAACAGTTTCACAAACCCCCTGAAACTTGGGAAAGTGCAGTCTCCATCCTGGAAGCAGAGCCCTGTTTTAACAAAGATTAAAAGTTAACTAATAAGATAGGAAAATGAGTAAACAACTGAAAAAAAAAAGACAAAAAACTTCTGACTATTGAAAGTTACTATGGTGACAAGAAAAATCAAAATGCATACTCAGAAGAAAAAGTCAAAGCCTCCAAGGAAAAATATCAACTGCTCTCAGGCCATGGTAGAGCTCAGAAAGGACTTTGAAAATTGAGTAAGAGAGGTAGAGGAAAAATTAGGTAGAGAATTGAGAGTGATGTAAGAAAAGCATGAAAACAAGTCAACAACTTGGTAAAGAAGACCTGGAAAAATACTGAAGAAAACAGCACCTTAAAAAACAAAGTAGGCCAAATGGTAAAATAGGCCCAAAAACCAAGGAGCACAGAAACACCTTAAAAAGCAGATTTGGACAAACTGAAAAGCAGTTACAAAAGCTCATTGAATAAAATAATTCTTTGAAAATTAGAATGATGACTTCCACTTCTGGGAGGCAAGACGGCAGAGTGAAAAGGTAGTCGCTCCCACCCGTCCCTATCAAATTCTGAAAACCCAGAAAATATCACCCCAGAAAAAAACCCTGGAACAGTTGAAATAGAAGACAGAGGGGGAACAGCAGTGCAGAAGCCCAGCAAATAGGTTTCCCAGTGCCTCAGCAAAAATAAGGGAAGCAGAACTATAAGGGGCCCCAGGTGCATAAGTGCCCTGCAGCATTCATCTGAAAGGAGGGGAAGAAAACAACCTAAAGGCTTCCTAAAGCCCCGGCCTTGCTGGTTCCAACCCAACATCAGGTAAGCTGTCAGAACCCTACAGCCTCCAACTGTCAACCAGGAGGAGATTCTGAAGCCCAGGTGGTAGAACAGGCAAACACCAACACCTGGACCTCTGAGTGCCTCAGTGAGGGCAGGGAAACAGTGGAAATCAGCTCAGAAAACTACCACATTCCTTGGCACTGTACTGCAAAGGAGTTTCACAGTGCATTAGCAGAAACCAGGGAGGCAGTATTGCAAGGGGCCCCAGGCACATAAACACCCAGCAACACCCATCAAAAAGAAGCTGAAGAAAGCTAAAGGAAAGGAAAAGCAGGCAAGCTAGAATTGCCTGAAAGTTCCAGCCTTGCTGATTCCAGCCCAACATGAGGTAAGCTGCCAGAACCCTACAGCCTCCAATTGCCAACATAAGAGGCCCCAGCACTCAAAGCCAGTGACCAAAACCTAGGCTCCCAACACGAGAAGCTTGGGTCAGTGCCTTCTGTTCCCCAGCAGGAGAGCTCAATCTCTTTAAAGTCCAGGGAATAAAGAAACCATGAATAAAAAGAAACGTACCATAGAGTCATATTATGAGAAGAGTGAAGACCAAGACAGAAATTCTGAAGAAGACAACATTGTTAACACACCCACATCTGCAACAACAAAAGGGAATATGAACTGGTCTGAAGACCAAAAAGCCTTCTTAGAAGACCTCAAGAAGGATTTTAAAAGTCTAATGAGAGAGGTAGAAGAGTCCTTCAAAAACACAATTGGCCAATTGGAAAAAAAGTACACTGAAGAAAGCAAATCCCTTAAAAATAAAATTGGCCAATTGAAGAAGAAAGTACAAAAACTAAGAGAAGAAAACAATCTGTTAAAAGCTAGAATTGGACAAATGGAAACTAATGACTCTACGAGAGAACAAGAATCAGTTAAACAGAAACAAAAACGTGAAAAAATAGATGAAAACATGAAATATCTCATTGGTAAAACACCCGACCTGGAAAATTAATGAAGGAAAGACAATTTAAAAATTATTAGACTACCTGAAAATCATGATGAAGAAAAGAGCCTGGACAGTATCTTTCAGGAAATCATAAAGGAAAACTGACCTAAAGTCCTAGAACCAGAAGGGAAAATAACCATAGAAAGAATACACCTCTCACCACCTGAAAGAGATACCAAATTGACAATGCCAAGGAATATAATAGCAAAATTCCAAAATTACCACAGGAAAGAGAAGGTGCTGCAAGCAGCCAGAAGGAAACAATTTAAATATCATGGAATGACAGTCAGGATTATACAGACCTTGCAGCTTCTTCAGTAAAAAAAACTGCAGGGCCTGGAACATGATATTCCATAAGGCAAAGGAGCTAGGATTGAAGCCAAGAATCATCTACCCTGCAAAAATGAACATGATTTTTCAAGGGAGGATATGGGTATTCAGTGAAATAGGGAACTTACAAACCTTCCTGATAAAAAGACCAGAGCTCAACAAAAGATTTGATCTTCAAGTACAGGACTCAAGAAGGACATAAAGAGGTAAATGGGGCAGAAAGACACAATATGTTGTTAATAAGGGCAGACTGTTTACATCCCTACAAGGGAAGAGGACACTTGCAACTCTTGAGAACTGTATTGTTATTACACCATGTTAAAGGAGTATACATAAAGGGGGTGGATATTAGTTGACTTTGATGTAATGATAAAAAATATCTAATCAAGTGGGATAAATGGATCCAAGGAAGTGGATTATTCTGATCTTAGAAACCGTACTGAGAAAGGAGGAGGCAGACAAGGGTAAATTACATTACAGGAAAAGACAAAATCCTTATTACAGCAGAGGGAAAGAAGGGAGTGGGGTGAGCACTGTTTGAACCTTACTCTCATCAGATTTGACTCAAGAAAGGAATAACATAATCAGTTAAGTATAGAAATCTAACTTGTCCTATAGGCAGTAGGAGGGAAAAGGGGAAAGAAAAGGGAGGGGGGATAGAAGGAAAGGAAGAAGCAGTAAGGGTAAAGGGGAAGGAAAGGGATAATAGAAGGGAGGAAAGATTGAAGGAGGGTGTGGTCAAAAGTAAAACACTAGTGAGGGGGGTAAAACAGAAAGGAGAAAGAAAAGCATAAACGGGGGGGGAAAGGATGGAGAAAAAGACACAGATAGTAATCATAACTTTGAATGTGAATGGAGTGAACTCTTCCATAAAATGGAAGTAGATAGCAGAAAATGCTATCCACATCCAAAGAAAAACTATGGAAGTTGAATCACTATCCTTTTTTTTTTTCCCTCTTCTGTTGAGTTTCATTTCCTCTTTCTGATGGTTCCTCCTACTGGTTTTAATTTTTACTTACAACTTCAATAATATGAAAATATGTTTAATAGGAATGTAAATATATAGCCTATGCCAGATTGTGCTCTGCGTTGGGCAGGTTGGTGGGGAGAAAGAGGCAGAAAAATTTTAAACTCAAAAGCATATGGAAGTGATTGTTGATAAATCAAAATAAATTAATAAAATTTTAAAAAAAGAAAATTAAAATGGAGCAAACGGAAGCTGATGATTTCATAAAAAATCAAGAAACAATAAAACAAAACCAAAAGAACAGGGGAAAAAATAGAAAACAATGTGAAATATCTCATTGGAAAAACAACTGACCTGGAAAAAAGATTCAGGAAAGATAATTTTAAAATTAATGTACTACCTGGAAGCCATTATTACAAAAAAAAAAAAGCCTAGAATCATCTTTCAGGAAATTATCAAGGAAAATTGCCCTGATATTCTAGAATCAGAGGGTAAAATAGAAAATTAAAGAATCCACTCAACACCTCCTGAAAGAGATCCCAAAATTAAACCTGCCAGGAATATTATAGTCAAATTCCAGAGTTCCCAGGTCAAGGAGAAAATATTGCAAGCAACCAGAAAGAAACAATTCAAGTATTGTGGAAACACAATCAGGATAACACAAGATTTAGCAGCTTCTACATTAAAGAACCAGAGGGCTTAGAATTTAATATTCTGGAGGTCAAAGGAGCTAGAATTATAGCAAAGAATTGTGTATCCAGCAAAACTGAGTATAATCCTTCAGGGGAAAAAAGTCAACATTCAAGAAAATAGAAGACTTTCAAGCATTCTTGATGAAAAGACCAGAGCTGAATAGAAAATTTGACTTTCAAAAACAAGACTCAAAGAAGTATGAAAAGGTAAACATGAAAGGGAAATCATAAGGGATTTAATAATTTTAAACTGTTTACATTCCTACATGGGAGGATGATTTTTGTAAATCATAATACCTTTTACATTATTAGGGTAGTTACAAGGTGCATATACAGATAGAGGGCACAGGTGAGAGAGGAGTGTACTGGGACAAAGAGAAAGGGAGAAGGTAGAATGGGGTGGATTATATCAAAAAACTGAAGCAAGAAAAAGCTTTTTCAGTGAAGGGGCAGAGTGGGGAGGTGAGGGGGAGTGAATGAATCTTATACTCATAAGAATTGGCTCAAAGTGGGAATAACATACACACTCAACTGGGTGTAGAAATCTATTTTATTTACCTTATAGGAAAGTAGGAGAGAAAGGAGATAAGGAAAGGAGGGCAGTGATAGAAGAGAGGACAGATTAGGGGATAGGGAAGTGAGCAAAACAGATTCAAGGAGGGACAGGGTGAAAGGAGAGAGATAATAGAATAAATGGGGGATAGAATAGAAACAAATACAGTTAGTAATAGCAACTATGAAAAGCAAGTTGAAGCAAGTTTCTCTGATAGAGGCCTAATTTCTTAAACTTATGGAGAACTGAATCAAATTTATAAAACTAAGATCCATTCCTCAATTCATAAATGATCCAAGGTATGAAGTTTTCAGATGAAGTATTCGAAGCTATCTATAGCTATATTTAAAAAAATGTTCTAACTCACTATTGATTGGGGAAAAGCAAATTAAAACAATTCTGAGGTACTACCTCATACTTATTAGATTGGCTATTAGTACGGAAAAGGAAAATGTCAAATGTTGGAGGGGATGTGGGGTAAATGAGAGATTAATGCACTGTTGGTGGAGTTATAAACTGATCCAAGCATTCTGCAGAGCAATTTGGAAGTATTCCTGAAAGGTTATAAAACCGTGCATAACCTTTGACCTAGCAATACCACCACTATATCTGTATTCCAAAAGAGAGAGGGAGAAAAATAGCAGCTCTTTTCTGGTGGCAAAAATTGGAAATTTAGGGGATGCCCACCAGTTGGGAAATGGCTAAACCAATTATGGTATGTGATTATGATGGAATACTGATGTGCTATAAGAAATGATGATCAGGATGCTTTCAGAAAGACTGAAAAGACTTCCATGAGCTTATGCAAAATGAAATGTACTATGTACAAACTAACAACAATGTTGTAAGAATCTGTGAATGACTTAGCTGTTCTAGACAATACAATGATGCAAGACAACTGTGAAGGACTTATGATGAAAAATGTTACCCATCCCCAGAGAAAGCACTGATGGCATCTGAATGCATATGTAAGCATCCTTTTTTTTTTCTTGGTCTGTATTTTCTTTTGCCACATGAGTATTATGGAAATGTTTTGCATGACTACAAATGTATAGCCTACATAAAATTGCTTGCCTTCTCAATGAGGGGTGGTAAGGAGGTAGGAAGTGAAAGAATTTGGTGCTCGAAGATTTTAAAATGATTATTAAAAATTGACATTGCATATAACTGGGGAAAGTAAACATTAAATAGAATAATTTTACATGCAAAAATCAAAAAACAGGAAGTACAAAAAAAAAAGAACTGCATCTCTTTTAAGGCAGTTATAAAAATATTTACACAGATAGGCACTCGTATAAGTTGACTTTGATAAGATCATATAAAAATGTGGGGAGATAAAAAAAGAATGTATTGGGGAAGAAAGGAGGAGGAGGAATTGGTTAAATTATATCGCATGAGGAGGTGCAAAAGATATTATAGTGCAGTCAAAGAAAATAATGGGGCTAACTCATTGTTTGAAACTTTGAATGGCTTGACTCAAAGAGAGAATGACATTTACATTCATTTGGGTATGGATATCTATCTTAGCTTTTAGGGAAGTAGGAGGGGAAGGGAAAAAGAAAAGAGGAGTGGAAGCTGATTGAAAGGCACATAGATTGAGGGAGGTGGTCCGAAGAAAAGCACTAGAGAGGAGGGAGAAGATGAAAGGAGAGGCAGAAAGAGACAGAGAGAAACAGAGAGAAAGGCAGATATAGAAGCAGAGAGAGACAGAGACAAAGAGAGAGAGAGAGAGAGAGAGAGAGAGAGAGAGAGAGAGAGAGAGAGAGAGAGAGAGAAACAGAGGGAAAATAGGATAGAGGTAAATACACAGTAATTATTATTGTAAATGTCAAAAGGATGAACTCTCACATAAAACTCAAGCAGATTGCACAGTGGATTAAAAAAACCAAACATAATCTTACAATACATTGCTTGCAAAAAACATTTGAAGCAGAGAGACACAGCATAAAGGTGAAAGACTGGAGCAGAATATGTATTTTGCATCAAAATTTCTAAAGGAGAGTTAAATGAGTTACAGGAGAAAATAGACAATAAAACTATGCTAGTGGGGGACTTCTATTTTCCCCTCTCAGACCTATATAAATCTAACCACAAAATAAACAAGAAAGAAGTTAAAGAAAAAATTTAAAGAGTAAAAGAACAGTATTTAAGAAAAGTTAGACATGAGAGACCTGGGGAGAAAACGGAATGGAGATAGAAATGAATATGCCTTTTTCTCAGTGGTTTATAGCACCTACACAAAAATTCACCATTTGTCAGGTCATAAAAACCTCACAACCCACTGCAAAAAGGCAGAAATATTAAATGAGTCCTTTTCAGATCATGATGCAATAAAAATTACATTTAATAAAGGACCAAGGAAAGATAGATTAAAAATTAACTGGAAATTAAATAATCTAATCCCAAAAAATGAGTGGGTCAAAGAATAAATCATAGAAATAATGAATAATTTCATTGTACAGAATGACAACAATGAGACAATATATCAAAATTTATGGGATGTAGCCAAAGCAGTACTTAGGGGTAACTTTACATCTGTTAATGCTTTCATGAATAAGATAGAAAAAGAATAGATTAATGAATTGGGCATGCAACTGAAAAAGCCGGGGGGGGGGGGACATTAAAAATCCCCAACTAAGCACCAAATTAGAAATACTGAAAAACCACATAGAGATTAATAAAATTGAAAGCAAGAAGACTATTGAATTAATAAATAAAACTAAGATCTGATTTTATAAAAAAAACAAAAAAATAGATAAAACTTTGATTAATTGGATTTAAAAAAGAAAAAAATAATAGCATTAAAAATGAAAAGGTTCACAAAAAAAGAAAAAAATGTTGAATTCACCACCAATGAAGAAGAAATTGAAGCAGTAATTCAGAGCTCTTTTGTCCAACCCTGCAGTAAATAACTCTGGCAATCAAAGTGAAATCGATAAATATTTACAAAAACAGGAATTTCCCAGAATAAGAGAAGAGGAAATAACATACTTATATAACCCCATTTTAGAAAAAGAAATTGAACAGTCTGTCAATGAACTTCCTAAGAAAAAATTCCCAGGGCCAGACAGATTTATCAGTGAATTCTACCAAACACACAAAGAACAGTTAATTCCAATACTGTATGAATGATGGAAAAATAGGCAGCCAGCAGAGGGAGGAAAGGAGAAAAAATTGGAACTAAAAATCTTTAAAATTAACATTGAAAATTCTCTTTACATGTAAGTGAGGAAAACCAGTGAAATACTATTAATTAAAAAGGAAAAAAAATATTTCTGCAGGACTGCTATCCAAGTTTTCAAGAAGTTTTTGTGAAATAGCCAGTTGGTTGAAGCCACCTGATTGGTAATGGGCTTGTTTCAAACTTCAAATTGGTAAACTTCTGTATCAGTTATGTCAAGCAAATTTTTATAACTTGGATGTTACTAGAGTATGAAATGAGAGAAACTAAAAAGACTGTTGAAAAATCATTTCACTGCTAACCCTGTCTTATAATATTTTGTAACTGCCATTTAGAAAACTGAGTATTTTCACCTTAGCCTATAGTTAAGAGAACATTGCAGCTAAAAAAACAAAACAAAAAAAACAAAACAAAAACCTAACAACAACAAGAAACAACACCAACAACAAAAAACCTTTGGCTCCCATTTATCAAAATTGTAAGAATGTTAATGAAGATATTTGGGTTATTTTTAATGCTAAAACTGGTAATTGATTGATATGTGTATATGGAAAGGAGGGAATGAGGTGAAAGCTTTATCCATATATTGATTCTGCCCATTCACAGCAGACCTCAGGGTTAGTCAAAAGGTTTACCCCACAGCAGCTCTAAGGGTAGATAGTATGGTCATTGCTGATCCCCCTTATTTTACAAACTTGACAAAGAGCTTGTTTGGGTTATGGAGTTCCAAAGCAATGAACTTGGCTTGCTGAGAATTTGCAAGCAATAGTAATTAGGGTCTTTGTGTTTATTGAACATGTTTCTGTCATTTGTTTGCTTCTGTATGCTATATACTTAATCTATTTCATTTTTTTTATATTCGTACCAAATCATAGTGAAGATTATTGCTTAACAATAGTTTGAGAAAGGGTCCTGATATTCCCCTTTCATTCTCATTTAAAAAACTATTTTATCCATGAGGTTCTTAACACTCATGCCTGATTTTAAATTTCATTATATTTTCCAGCTGATTAAAATATTCTTTTCATAGTTTTATTCATATAGTACTGAATAAGAAAATTAATTCAGATAATAGTCATTTTCATTTTATTGATGCTATCCATGAATACATAATATTTTTCCACTTATTAAGGTTTGTCTTAATTTGATTACATTTTCTATTATTTCTATAATTTGTTCTGTTACATGGTAGTTGTTCAAAATTGTTTGATCTGCTTCCGGGAGCCAAGAAGGCAGAGTGAAAAGGTAGTTGCTCTCACTCTCCCCTATCAACCTCTGAAAACCCAGAAAATATCACCCCAGAAAAAAACCCAAGAATAGTTGAACTAGAACAAAGATGGGGAGCAGCAGTGCAGAAGCCCAGCAAATAGGTTTCCCAGTGCCTCAGCAAAAATAAGGGAAGCAGAACTATAAGGGGCCCCAGGTGCATAAGTGCCCTGCAGCATTCATCTGAAAGGAGGTGAAGAAAACAACCTAAAGGCTTCCTAAAGCCCCGGCCTTGCTGGTTCCAACCCAACACCAGGTGAGCTGTCAGAGCCCTGCAGCCTCCAATTGTGAAGAAATCCTGAAGCCCAGGTGGTAGAACAGGCAAACACCAACACCTGGACCTCTGAGTGCCTCAGTGAGGGGGGGAACCAGTGGAAACCAGCTCAGAAAACACCACACCTGGCACTCTACTGCAAAGGAATCTCCAGTGCATTAGCAGAAACAGGGAGACAACACTGCAGGGGCCCCAGGCAGATAAACACCCTGCAGCACCCATCTAAAAGGAGCTGAAGAAAGCTAAAGGAAAGGAAAAGCAGGCAACCTAGAATTGCCTGAAAGTTCCAGCCTTGCTGATTCCAGCCCAACAGAGGTAAGCTGCCAAACCTACAGCCTCCAATTGCCAGCATAAGAGGCCCCAGCACACAAAGCCAGTGACCAAGACCTAGGCTCCCAACACAAGAAGCTTGGGTCAGTGCCCTCTGTTCCCCAGCAGGAGAGCTCAATCTCTTTAAAGGCCAGGGAATAAAGAAACACCATGAGTAAAAAGAAACGTACCATAGATTCATATTATGAGAAGAGTGAAGATCAAGACAGAAATTCTGAAGAGGACAACATTGTCAACAAACCCACATCTGCAACAACAAAAGGGAATGTGAACTGGTCTGAAGCCCAAAAAGCCTTCTTAGAAGAGGTCAAGAAGGATTTTAATAGTCAAATGAGAGAGGTAGAAGAGTCCTTCAAAAATACAATTGGCCAATTGGAAAAAAAATACACTGAAGAAAACAAGTCCCTAAAAAACACAATTGGCCAATTGAAGAAGGAAGGACAAAAACTAACAGAAGAAAGCAATCTGTTAAAAACTAGAATTGGACAAATGGAAACTAATGTCTCTATGAGAGAGCAAGAATCAGTCAAACAGAAACAAAAAATGAAAAAATAGATGAAAAATGTAAAATACCTCATCAGTAAAACAACCGACCTGGAAAATCGACTCAAGAGAGACAATTTAAACGTTACTGGACTACCTGAAAATCACGATGAAAAAAAGAGCCTGGACAGTATCTTTCAGGAAATCATAAAGGAAAACTGCCCAGAAGTCCTAGAACGGGAAAATAACCATAGAAAGAATCCACCTCACCACCTGAAAGAGATCCCAAATTGACAATGCCAAGAATATAATAGCAAAATTCCAAAATTACCAGATGAAAGAGAAGGTGCTGCAAGCAGCCAGAAAGAAACAATTTAAATATCATGGAACCACAGTCAGGATTACACAGGACCTTGCAGCTTCTACATTAAAAGACACATGATATTCCATAAGGCAAAGGAGCTTGGAATGCAGCCAAGGATCAATTACCCAGCAAAAATGAGCATCATTTTTCAAGGGAGGAGGTGGATATTCAATGAAATAGGAGACTTCCAAACTTTCCTGATAAAAAGACCAGAGCTCAACAAAAAATTTGATCTTCAAGTACAGGACTCAAGAAGGACTTAAAAAGGTAAATGGGAGAAAGATACAATATGTTGTTAATAAGGGGGGGCTGTTTAAACCCCTACAAGGGAATATGACTTGCAACCCTTGAGAACTGTATTGTTATTACACCATGTTAAAGGAGATACATAAAGAGGGTGGATATTAGTTGACTTTGATGTAATGATAAAAAAAAATCTAATCAAGTGGGTTAAATGGATCCAAATAAGTGGATCAATCTGATCTTAGAAAATGTACTGAGAAAGGAGGAGGCAGACAAGGGTAAATTACATTACAGGAAAAGACACAAAATCCTATTACAGCAGAGGGAAAGAAGGGGGGGAGCATTGTTTGAACCTTACTCTCATCAGATTTGGCTCAAGAAGGGCATAATATAATCAGTTAGGTATAGAAATCTAACTTGCCCTATAGGCAGTAGGAGGGAAAAGGGGAAAGAAAAGGGAGGGGAAAGAAGGGAGGGAAGAAAGTAAGAGTAAAGGGGAAGAAAAGGGAAAGGGATAATAAAAGGGGGAGGGACTGAAGGAGGGTGGTCAAAAGCAAAACACTAGTGAAGGGGAAAGGAAAAAGGAGAAAGAAAAGCATAATGGGGGGAAAAGGATGGAGAAAAAGACACAGATAGTAATCATAACTGTGAATGTGAATGGGATGAACTCTCCCATAAAAGGAAACGGATTGCAGAATGGATTAAAAACCATAATCCTACAATATGTTGTTTACAGGAAACACATTTGAAAAAGAGTGACACATACAGGGTAAAGGTAAAAGGCTGGAGCAGAATATATTATGCGTAAGCTGGAGTAAAAAAAGCAGGGGTACCAATCTTGATCTCAGACAAAGCAAGAGCAAAAATAGATCTAATCAAAAGAGATAAGGAAGGAAACTACATCCTGCTAAAAGGCACCATAGACAATGAAGTAATATCATTACTAAACATATATGCACCAAATGGTATAGCATCCAGATTCTTACAGGAGAAGTTCAGGGAGTTACAGGAAGAAATATACAGCAAAACTATACTAGTGGGGGACCTGAACCTCCTCCTCTCTGCACTAGATAAATCTAACCACAAAATAAACAAGAAAGAAGTTAAGGAGGTGAATAGGACATTAGAAATTTAGGTATGATAGACATCTGGAGAAAACTGAATGGGGAAAGAAAGGAATATACTTTTTTCTCGATAGTACATGGCACATACACAAAAAGTAACAGTGTACTAGGGCATAAAAACCTTACAATGCAATGCAGAAAGGCAGAAATATTAAATACATCCTTTTCAGATCATGACACAATAAAAATTATATGTAATAAAGGGCCATGGAAAGAAAGACTAAAAAATAATTGGAAACTAAATAATCTAATCCTAAAAAATGATTGAGTCAAACAACAAATCATAGAAACAACCAATAATTTCTTTGAAGAGAATGACAATAATTGGACAACTTACCAAAACCTATGGGATGTAGTGACAGCAGTTCTTAGGGGAAGATTTATATCTCTAAATGCTTACATAAATAAAATAGAAAAAGAGGAGATTAAAGAATTGCGCATACAAAAAAAAACTAGAAAAAGAACAACTTAAAAATCCTCAACTAAACACCAAATTAGAAATACTGAAAACAAAGAGAAAAATCAATAAAATTGAAATTAAGAAAACCATTGAACTAATAAATAAAACTAAGAGCTGATTTTATGAAAAGAACAATAAAATAGATAAACCTTTGGTTAATTTAATTTAAAAAAAGAAAGAAGAAAACCAAATTACTAGTATCAAGAATGAAAAGGGTGAAGCTAACACCAAGGAAGAGGAAATTAAAACAATAATTAGGAACTATTTTGCCCAACTATATGCCAATAAATTTGACAATCTTAGTGAAATGGATACATATTTACAAAAATATAAATTGTCCAGATTAAAAGAAGAGGAAGTAAAATACTTAAATAACCCCACCTCAGGAAAAGAAATTGAACAAGCCATTGATGAACTCCCTAGGAAAAACTCTCCTGGGCCAGAAGGATTTACACGTGAATTCTATCAAACATTTAAAGAACAATTAATTCCAATACTATATAGACTATTTGGGAAAATAGGTGAAGAAGGAGTCTTACCAAATTCTTTTTATAATACAGATATGGTGCTGACACCTAAACCAGGAAGAGTCAAAATAGAGAAAGAAAATTATAGACCAATTTTTCTAATGAATATAGATGCAAAAATTTTAAACAAAATACTAGTAAATAGATTGCAGCAACTTATCAAAAGAATAATACACTATGACCAGGTAGGATTTATACCAGGAATGCAGGGTTGGTTCAATATTAGGAAAACTATCAGTATAATTGAGCATATCAGCAGCAAAACCAACAGAAACTACATGGTCATCTTAATAGATGCAGAAAAAGCTTTTGATAAAATACAACACCCATTCCTACTAAAAACATTAGAAAGCATAGGTATAAATGGAGTCTTCCTTAAAATAATAAATAGCATATATCTAAAACCTTCAGCAAGCATTATACGTAATGGGGACAGGCTAGAAGTATTTCCAATAAGACCAGGGGTGAAACAAGGATGTCCATTATCACCACCACTGTTACTCAATATTGTACTGGAAACGTTAGCTTTAGCAATAAGAGAAGAAAAAGAAATTGAAAGCATTAGAATATGCAAAGAAGAAACAAAGCCATCGTTCTTTGCAGATGACATAATGATATACTTAGAGAATCTTAGAGAATCAAGTAACAAACTACTCAAAATAATAAACAACTTTAGCAAAGTTGTAGGCTATAAAATAAACCCACATAATTATCAGCATTTCTACATATTACCAACAAAGCCCAACAGCAAGAAATAGAAAGGGAAATCCCATTTAAACTTACTGTAGACATTATAAAATATTTAGGAGTGTACCTACCGAAACAAACCCAGGAACTCTATGAACACAATTTTTTTTCCTATTTTATTTCATTTTATTTCATTTCATTTTATTTTATTTTAAATATAAATTTATTTTTATTTTTCAACATTCACTTCCACAAGTTTTTGAGTTCCAAATTTTTGCCCCATCTCATCCCTCCCTCCACCCCTAGACAGCATGCATTCTGAATATCCCTTCCCCTAGTCTGTCCTCTCTTCTGTCTCTCCCCCTTTCTCTTATTCCCGTCCCCTTCTATTTTCCTGTAGGGCAGGATGGCCTTCTATACCCTATCTCCTGTATTCCTTATTTCCCAGTAGCATGTGAAAACATTTTTTTAAACACATATTTTTAAAATTTTAGGTTTCAAATTTTCTCTCTTCCTCCCTCCCCACCCACCCTCATTGAAAAGGCAAACAACTCAATATAGGTTATACATGTGCAGTTATGCAAAACACTTCCACAGTAGACATCTTGTGAAAAACTAACTCTATTTCCCTTAATCCTATCCTGCCCTCCCATTTATTCTATTCTTTCTTTTGACCCTGTCCCTGCTCAGAAGTATTTCTTCTGATTACCCCTTTCCCAATCTGCCCTCCTCTCTATCATCCCCTGCTCTCTTGTCCCCTTCCCCTATTTTCCTGTAGGGTAAGACAGATTTCCATACCCAATTGAATGTGTATGTTATTCCTCCTTAAGCCAAATCCTATGAGAATAAGATTCACTCATTCCCTCTCACCTTCCCCTGCTTCCCCTCCACTGTAAGAGACTTTTCTGTTTTTTTTTTTTGTGAGATAATTTACCCCATTCTACCTCTCCCTTTCTTCTTCTCTGAGTATCATCCTCTCTCATCCCTTAATTTTATTCTCCAGATATGACCCCTTAATCTTCAACTCACCCTGTGCCCTCTATCTATCTATCTATCTATATACATATAATTTTTTTCCTCCAACTACCCTAATACTGACAAAGGTCTCATGAGTTATAAATATCATCTTTCCATGCAGGAATGTAAACAGTTCAATCTTAATAAGTCTCTTATGATTTCTCTTTCCTGTTTACCTCTTCATGTTCCACTTGAGTCCTGTATTTGAAAGTCAAATTTTCTATTCAGCTCTGGTCTTTTCATCAGGAATGCTTGAAAGTCCTCTATTTCACTGAATGACCATTTTTTCCCCTGAAGGATTATACTCAGTTTTGCTGGGTAGGTGATTCTTGGTTGTAATCCTATCTCCTTTGCCCTCCGGAATATTATATGCCATTACCTGTGGTCCTTTAATGTAGAAGGTGCTAAATCTTGTGTTATCCTGATTGTGTTTCCACAGTACTTGAATTGTTTCCTTCTGGCAGCTTGTAATATTTTCTCCTTGACCTGGGAACTCTGGAATTTGGCTATAATATTCCTAGGAGTTTTCCTTTGTGGATCTCTTTCAGGAGGAGATCTGTGGATTCTTTCAATTTCTATTTTGCCCTCTGGTTCTAATATCAGGGCAGTTTTCCTTGATAATTTCTTGAAAGATGATGTCTAGGCTCTTTTTTATCATGGCTTTCAGAGTCCAATAATTTTTAAATTCTCTCTCTGGATCTATTTTCCAGGTCAGTTGTTTTTCCAATGAGATATTTCACATTGTTTTCTAATTTTTCATTCTTTTGGATTTGTTTTACAGTGTCTTGATTTCTCATAAAGTCACTAGCTTCCAATTGCTCTATTCTAATTTTTAAGGAAGTATTTTCTTCAGTAATCTTTTGGACTTCCTTTTCCATTTGGCCAATTTTTCTTTTTAGGGCATTTTCCTCCTCATTGGCTTTTTGGACCTCTTTTGCCATTTGGGTTAGGCTATTTTTTAAGGTGTTATTTTCTTCAGTATTTTTTTGGGTCTCCTTTAGCAAGCTGTTGACTTGTTTTTCATGATTTTCTTGCATCACTCTCATTTCTCTTCCCAGTTTTTCCTCTACTTCCCTTACTTGCTTCTCAAAATCCCTTTTGAGCTCTTCAAGGCCTGGGACTGATTCATATTTTTCTTGGAGGCTTTGGATGTAGGAGCTTTGACTTTGTTGTCTTCTTCTGGTTGTATATTTTGATCTTCTTTTTCACCAAAAAGATAATATAGTCTGACTCTTTTTGCGCTGCTTGCTCATGATCCCAATTACTTGAGTTTTAAACTCTTTGTTAAGGTAAGAGTCTGCTTCCAATGTGGAGAGTGTACTGTCCCAAGCTTCAGGGGTTTGTATAGCTATTTTCAGAGATACTTGTAGGGACCTGTAAATTTTCAGTTCTTCCAAGTTGGTATGATAATGGGGGAGGTGTTTACTCCTTTCCTGGCCTGTGACCATAAGTACTCCTTTTTGTCCTGTAGCTGTGAGGAGGGGCTCCTCTGCACTGCCACTACAAGCTCCATGCCAGCATCCTCTCACCCCAGCACTGCCACCCAGAACTGTGACCCAGATCCAAACACACGGGCAAAGCAAGAGATTCCTGCCTCAGCACTGGCAAAGAGATCCCTGCAATCCTTCTCTGATCAGCCACTGGATTCCCCTAAGTCTGTGGGCCAGAAGCTGGGGAAGCAGCTGCCCCTACCAGGGCGACACTCTTGGGGAATGGAGCTGAAACCCTGCCTTCCTCTCTGAGCACAGCAGAAACAGACCTTTCCCACTGACCTTCTAAGTTGTGTTTGGCATTGGTGGATTGAGGAGTCTGGAAACCTCCACAGCTGCCTGCGATTCAGTCCTCTGAGGCCAGCTCCAGGTTTGCTGCTGCTTGCATGCCCACTCCCCGCTGTGCTCCCAGCCTGGCACAATACACCTTTCTGATCAATCATCCAGGTTGTCTTGGGCTGGAAATTTGTTTCACTCTGTCTTTTTGTGGGTTCTGCTCCTTCAGAATTTGTTTAGAGCCATTTTTTAATGAGCATTTGGAGGGGTTTGGGGGAGAGCTCAAACAAGTCACTGGTTTCACTCTGCATCTTGGCTCTGCCCCCTCTATGAACACAATTACAAAACACTTTTCACACAAATAAAATCAGATCTAAATATTTGGAAAAACATCAGTTGCTCCCGGGTAGGCCAAGCTAATATAATAAAAATGACAATCCTAGTTAAGCTAATTTACTTATTCAGTGTGATACTAATGAAATTACCAAAAAATTATTTTATAGAGTTAGAAAATATAATGACACAATTCATTTGGAAAAACAAAAGGTCCAGAATATCCAGGGAAGTAATGAAAATAAATGTAGGGGAAGGTGGCCTAGCAATTCCAGATCTTAAATTGTATTATAAAGGAGCAATCATCAAAACTGCTTGGTACTGGCTAAGAAATAGGGAGGTGAATCAGTGGAATAGGTTAAATATGCAAGACACAGTAGTCAGTACTATAGTAATTTATTATTTGATAAACCCAAAGACCCCAGCTTCTGGGATAAGAACCCACTCTTTGAAAAAAACTGGTGGGAAAACTGGAAAAGAGTATGGTAGAAACTAGGCATAGACCCAAATCTCACACCATATACCAAAATAAAGTAAAAATGGGTTCATGACTTAGATAAAAAGTCTGATACTATAAGTAACCTGGGAGAACAAGGAATAGATTACCTATCAGATCTATGGAGAACAGAATTCATGACCAAACAGGAGACAGAGAACATTATGAAAAGCAAAATATATAATTTTGATTATGTTAAATTGAAAAGTTTTTGCACAAGCAAAGCCAATGCAACTAAGATTAGAAGGAAGGTAGAAAATTGGGAAATAATTTTTGCAACCAGTCTCTCTGAGAAAGGCCTCATTTCTAAAATATATAGAGAATGAAGACAAATTTATAGAAACACAAGCCATTCCCCAATTAATTGATAAATGGTCCAAGCATATGAATAGACAGTTCTCAGATGAAGAAATTAAAGCCATCTATAGTCATATGAAAAAATGCTCTAAATCATTGTTGATTAGAGAAATGCAAAGCAAAGCAACTCTGAGGTACCACATCACACCTACCAGATTGGCTAACATGACAAAACAAGAAAATGAAAAATGTTGGAGAAGATGTGGGAAAACTGGAACACTAATACATTGTTGGTGGAGTTGCGAAATGATCCAACCAGTTTGGAGAACTCTTTGGAACTATGCGCAAAGGGCTACAAAAATGTGCATACCCTTTGATCCAGCAATAGCACTTCTAGGGCTGTATCCCAAAGAGATCAAACAAATGGGAAAAGGACCCACATCTACAAAAATATTCATAGCAGCTCTTTTTGTGGTGGCAAAGAATTTGAAATTGAGAGGAAGCCCATCAGTTGGGGAATGGCTGAGCAATTAGTGGTATATGAATGTAATGGAATACTATTGTGCCATAAGAAATGATGAACAGGCTGACTTCAGAAAAACCTGGAAAGACTTATATGGTTTGATTCTAAGGGAAGTGAGCAGAACCAAGAGGGCTTTGTACACGATAACAGCCACATTATGCGATGACTAATATTGTTAAACTGAACCCTTCTTAGCATTACAAGGATCTAAGACATCTCCAGAGGACTTGGGATGGAAAATTCTGTCCACATCCAAAGAAAGAACTATGGAAGTCTTATTGATCTCATTTATTTTTACCTTCTGTTGAGCTTTGCTTCATCTTTATGACGGTTCCTCCTATCGGTTTTAATTTTTACTTACAACTTCACTAATGTGAAAATATGTTTAATGGGAATGTAAGCCTAAAGCCTATATCAGATTGTGCACCATCTTGGGGAGGGTGGGGAGGAGGAAGGGGAGAAACATTTTCAACTCAAAAGCCTATAGAAGTGATTGTTGATAAATCAAAATAAATTAATAAAATTTTTTAAAAATTTGACCTCTAATTACAATTTTAAGTATTTCCTTAAGGGCAATCCAGTAAATATAATTCATTGTGTTTTGAACAGTAAATGATATATTAAGTATTTTCATTTTTTTATATATAGGGAAAGGCATTTATTCCCCAATACTTCATCAATTTTTGTAGTTATTGTGTTTGTCCTATGTCGTGGAAGAGGACTATGACATCAGGGAGATGATGACATTCCTTGCAACTGAGTTTGTTTTGAGTGAGGGAGGACTGTGCAAGGTCACCAGCCTCACTTTCTCCTCCAGTGGGCAGTTATTCATCAGAACAACTGAAGATAGCTCAGGATGCAATGGGAGACCCTGGCCCTTTTAAGCTAGGGTCTTCTCAGATTCTCACTTGGAGTGAGACAAAACTCATTCAGGAATAAGCCTCTTTAAGAAGTGATTCAAAGAATGGCCCCTTTAATTAAAAAAAAAAAATCAAACTGGGTCGGGAAGACCCTCAGGGTTGCTGGCCAAAAGAGAAACAGTTGCAAATGACATTTAGTTTGAGCCAAGAGGACCCCCAAAACAAACATGACCTGGGAGTAGCCTGAGCAGCCTTATCTAGGCTCTTATTATTTCTTCCTTTCCTTTTAATTCCTTTTATATTTGTCTTTTCAACTTTCATGTTTTGTATTATTATTATTATTATTATAATTATTATAATTATTATTATATTACTGTTATTCCTTATCTACACTTCTCCTTATCTCTCCTTTGTTCCTCTCTGCTTTTTCCCTTTCCATTTTTTTTGTTCTTGTTTTTTAGGCAATTGGGGTTAGGTGAATTGCCCAGGGTCACACAGCTAGTAGGTGTCAAGTGTTTCATCTGAGGCCAGATTTGAACTCAGGTCTTCCTGACTTCTGGAGCAGGTGCTCTATCCATTTTACCACCTAGAAGCCCTCCCTTTTCATTTTAATATATATTTTTAACAAAATCTCACTGCAGTGTGTGCATGTGTGTGCGTGTTTGTGTGTGTGTATCCCTGTAAGTGTGCATATAATTAGCTTCAACCTTCCCTTATTTGATTCAGATGAAAGTGAAGTTCATGGAATAGCCATTCTCCCCACTTTACCTCCATGATTATAAACTCTTCATCCTGTACACTTCTTATTTGTAACAGGGCAAGGTTACCATAGTTCACACTGGTTGTTCTGATGGGGGCAACTGGGACTGGAACTGAAACTGAGAAAGATAAATGACAGAACAGAAATAAATACTCTTCAAACTCATTTCTCAGAGCTGGGTTAAAAGGGATGGAGAGCAGGGGAAAGAACACCTTACCCTCTATACTCTTCTGTGGGAGAACTGTGATCTTCTCCCTCTGAACTGTAAAGAATGTGTCATAAAGAGTAACTGTATCTCCAGTTCAGAAGACAAGGCAGTCATTTAAAAGAGGCAGCTTATCAAAGGAGACTGCCTC
The DNA here is from genome assembly GCF_003287225.1 of Phascolarctos cinereus. Lineage (NCBI taxonomy): Eukaryota > Metazoa > Chordata > Mammalia > Diprotodontia > Phascolarctidae > Phascolarctos > Phascolarctos cinereus. The sequence continues at coordinate 435,572,070 of NW_027555847.1, read as the reverse complement.
CTCTCATGTTGTAGGAGATGCAAAGCACCTCTTTAGAGGCAAACAGCATGCTCTGAAGGCCTTGTTACATATACATAGTAGTGATTTCCCTGCCCCTTTCCCTTTTTTCTTTCCTGATATATTACGTAGTCCCTCTCATTTTTGTATTCTCCTAAGATCACCAAAAATGGAAGCAAATATTCGTAGGCATTCTGTCATTTTTAATTTTCTCTCTGACTCTTAGAGTTCTGAGAAGACACCTGTTTCTAATCTCCGTAGTAGCATATAAACAACTCATCCTCCTGTATTCCCTTTCAGTTAAACAAATATGTGTAATTTTCATTTCTTTTGGAAATTGAATTTCCATTTCAAAAGGTCTATTTGGGTAGAGCTAAGATGGCAGAATAAAACCAGGAAACTTGCTTGAGCTCTCCCCCCCAATCCCTCCAAATACCTGTAAAAAATGGCTCTAAACAAATTCTAAAGCAGCAGAACCCACAAAAAGACAGAATGAAACAAATTTTCAGCCCAAGACAACCTAGATGGTTGATCTGAACAGTCTATCACACCAGGCTGGGAGACAAACACAGTTCGGTGTGGGCACACAGCAAAGATCAGTCCTCAGCAAAACTGGAGCAGGTCTCCAGGGATTGAATCACAGGAAGCTGTGGCAGTTTCCAGACTTCTCAACCCACAAATGCCACAGATAACTTAGAAGGTCAGTAGGAAAAGTCTGTGACCTAGGGGAGAGAGAAGGTAGGTCCCAGCCCCAGTCCTTGTGCAGCCCTGGGGCCACTGCTGGGAAGCGGTGAGCTTCCAGGCTCACAGACTGAGGGGAAATCCACTGGCTGATCAGAGGGGGATTTCAGGGATCTCTTTGCAGGTAAAGGATTCTCTTACTTTGCCGGTACTTGGATCTGGGTCATAGTTCTGTGTGGTGATCCTGGGGCAAGGAGGAGCACTGGCTTGGTGGACCGTGTAGTTGTGGTAAAGAAGAAATCCTCCTCACAGTTCCAAGGCAGAAAAGAGTGCTTGTAGTCATTTATAGACCAAAGCCCAGGCCAGGAAAGGAGTAAATACCTCACCTTGATTGTACCACCTTGGAAGAACTGAAAATTTAGAGTTCCCTAGAAGTATCTCTGAAAACAGCTGCACAAAAGAGCTAAAAGAGGATTTTGAGAAGCAAGTAAGAAAAGTAGAGGAAAAACTGGGAAGAGAAATGAGAATGATGCAATAAAATCATGAAAAACAAGTCAACAGCTTGCTAAAGGACAGCTAAAAAATACTGAAGAAAATAACACCTTAAAAAATACCCTAATCCAAATGGCAAAAGGGGTCCAAGAAGCCAATGAGGAGAAGAATGCCTTCAAAAGCAGAATTGTCCAAATGGAAAAAGAATTCCAAAAGCTCACTGAAGAAAATATTTACTTAAAAATTAGAATGCAGCAATAGGAAGCTAGTGACTTCATGAGAAATTAAGATATTGTAAAACAAAACCAAAAAAATGAAAAACAACTGACCTGGAAAATAGATCCAGGAGAGATAATTTTAAAATTATTGGAGTACCTGAAAAGCATGATCAAAAATAGAAAATTTCAAGAAATTATCAAGGAAAACTGCCTTGATATTCTGGAACCAGAGGGCAAAATAGAAATTGAAAGAATCCACTGATAAGCTCCAGAAAGAGACACCCAAAGGAAAACTCTTAGCAATATTGTAGCCAAATTCCAAGTTCCTAGGTCAAGGAGAAAATATCACAAGTAGCCAGAAAGAAGCAATTCAAGTATTGTGGAAACACAATCAGGACAACACAATATTTAGCAGCTTCTACACTAAGGAACTGGAGGGCTTGGAATGTAATATTCCAGAGGGTAAAGGAGACAGCATTACAACCAAGAATCACCTATCCAGCAAAACTGAATATAATCCTTCAAAGAAAAAAAAATGGATATTCAGTGAAATAGAGGACTTTCAAGCATTCTTGATGAAAAGACCAGAGCTGAATAGAAAATTCGACTTTCAAATACAAGATGGAAGACAAGCATGAAAAGATAACCAAGGAAGCTAAGTCATAAGGGACTTATTAAGGTTGAACTGTTTAAATTCCTGCGTGGAAAGATATTTGTAACTCATAAGACCTTTGTCAGTATTAGGGTAGTTGGAGGGAAAAAATAAATGTGTATGTATAGATGGATAGATAGATAGAGGGCACAGGATCAGCTGAAGAAGAAAGGGGTACTGGAGAATAAAGTTGAGGGTTGAGAAGATTATACTGGGAGAAGGAGAAAGGGAGAGGTATAATGGAGTAAAATATCTCACATAAAAAAGACAAGAAAAGGCTTTTACAGTGGAAGGGAAGTGGAGGGTAGTGACAGGGAATGAGTGAATCTTATTCTCACTGGATTTGGCTTAAAAGGGAATAACATACAAACCTATTTGGGTATGGAAATCTATCTTACTGTATAGGAAAATAGGGTGGAAATGGGACAAGAGAGCAGGGAGATGATAGAGGGGAGGGCAGATTGGGGGAAGGCATAATCAGAAGCACACACTTTTGAGGAGGAACAAGGTCAGAAGAGAGAATAAAATAAATAGGGGGCAGAATAAGATGAAGGGAAATACAGTTAGTTTTTCACAACATGAATATGATGGAAGTGTTTTGCATGACTGTAGAAGTATAACCTGTGTTGAATTGTTTGCCTTCTCCATGAGGGTGGGTGGGGAGGGAGGAAGGGAGAAAATTTGGAACCCAAAGGTTTAAAAAACTGTTAAAAAATTGTTTTCAAATGCAACTGGGAAATAAGATATACATACAGTGGGGTATAGAAATCTATCCTGCCCTACAGGAAAAGAGCAGATAAAGGAAGAGGAGAGAGATAGAAGGGAGGACAGATTAAGGGACGGGGTATTCAGAATGCATGCCATCTTAGGGTAGGTGGAGGAACGAACTGGGAGAAAATCTGCAACTCAAAATCTTTTGGAAGTGAATGTTGAAAACTAAAAATAAGTAAATTAATAAAATTATTTAAAAAAAGAAAAACAAAAAATAAAAAAATTTAAAAAAATTTTTTGAGGGACATCAGGAGGTAAAGGTAGCACTACTCTGAAATATGTCTCTGCTGGCCTGTAGGAACCTGAAATTCAGTCAGCAGAGAGTCATTCCTTCGGACTAAAGTGTTATTCTAATGACTCTATGCAATCCATCATAGCACCTGAAAAGATGCAAATTAACAATACACTAGAAAAGGGACTAGATTTGGTATCAGAAAATGTGGACTTTTTATTACCTGTGTGACTTTGGGGAAGTCACACCCTCTTGTCTATAAAATAAAGGTCATTGGATTAGATGACTTCTGGGATTCCTTCTAGCTCAAAATTTATAATTTTATGGTCCCACCATTTCTAGGTTAGTAAAAATAGTATCTCATAGGAACTTTAGAAAATTTCTAGGTCAATATTTCCATCTCACAGATAAGGAAACCTAGGGCTGGAGAGGCAGTTATGGGCATATTTGATAGAAATGAGGGCCTAGAGTCAGAAAGGCCTGAGTTCAAATTCAGCCTAAGACACCTACTGGCTGTGTGACCCTGGAAAAGTCACTTAAACTTTGTCTGCTTCAGTTCCCTCAACTGTAAGATGGGAGAATCAAATGAGACAAAGTACTTAAAATAGTGCCTGGCACACAGTAAGTGCTTAATAAATACTTATTTCTTTCTTTTAAAAAAGTCTATTCATTTTTGGCTTTTTCATCAAGAGGGCTCAGAAATCCTTTATTGCATTAAATGCCCACATTCTTCCTTCTCTGGATATTTATACTTAATATTGTTGGATAGGTTATTCTTTTTTTTTTTTTTTAAGTTTTTAGGCAATTGGTGTTAAGTGATTTGCCCAGGGTCACACAGCTAGTAAGTGTCAAGTGTTTGGTCTGAGTTCGGATTTGAACTCAGGTCCTCCTGACTTCAGGGCTGGTGCACTATCCACTGCGCCACCTAGTTGCCCCGAGAATAGGTTATTCTTGATTATAATTATTGATCTCTTTCCTTTTGGAGAATTATACACTATATACTGTAATGTACTCTCTTGGGTAGTAGCAGCTTCTAAGTCTTCTGTGATACTTGCTGCACTATCTTGGTACCTGAAGGGCTTTTTGGATGTTCAGAAGATTTTTTTTTTTCTCTTTGACTAGGAAGTTCTGCATTTTGCCTATGATGTTATATGAAATTTCCATTCTTAGGGTTTCTTTCAGGAGTTGACTATGTGTTCTTTTTATTTTAATTTTGCACTCTGATTCTAAGAGTTCTGGGAAGTTTTTATTTGCAATGTCTTGAAATATGATATCCAGACTTTTTCCTAAAATCATGATTTTTAGATATCAACATTATTTTTTTTAAAGATTACCTTCCTTTGATTCTCTCCCTTCCTTTCCACACTGGCTATGGTTTTTGGTTGAATGTTTCTTACATTTTCTTTCTATTTTTTCTTTTTGGCTTTTTGGTTTTTTTGATCTTTTTGAGTAATTTTATTTAGACCATTCTAATTTTAAGGACTTGTAGTTATTGGATGAAAATTTCTACCATCTGTTCTGAGATGTCAATTTTCTTTGCCATTCTTTCCTCTTGTAACCATATCTATCTATCTATCTATCTATCTATCTATCTATCTATCTATCTATACACACACACACACACACACACACACACACACACACACACACACATGTAAAATTGTATATATATTAACCTGAGGCTTTACTTGGTTTGGTTTTAGAGTCATGATCCTCCCTAAGGTTTATCCTCTAGGCATTTCTAAAACCAATACTTCATGGCATTTGAAGTTTTCTTTGGTATACTCATCTTATTAGCTTCAGTGAATTCATTGGTGTGGGGAGGGCATGTGCTATGCTTGGGCAAGGTTTTGCAAATGAATGGCATGGTTAGGATCAATGTGGTCCTTTGTTTGGTTGTCCAGACTAACCCCTTCCTTTAAGGGACTCTGGGGCTGCTTTGGTGTTGGGCACTGTTTGAGTTGCCTCTTGCCACAGAACTGTAGGTTTCCCATAGTTTGCACCTGGCCTCCTTCCCTGCCAGTTCTGGGCATAAGTGTTACTCATCTGCTGGGCAACTACAGTAAGCTTTGACTGGATATTTCCCATAGTCTTTCTCTTAACACTAGTGCCTTGACTGGTGCCAGCTTGTAACTCCTTGCTTCTTATCTCTCTCAAGCTAAATTCTTACAGCTATGAGCCTCAGGCTTCTAGAAGTGACTAGGGGCTGGGCTTGGGTCATTACTGGGTTCAGGATACTTGTGCCAAGAATGCTGCCCAGAGTGTACCAGGGCTGTTTGTACTCCACTTTCTACCTACCATCATTTGTCCATACTATGGTTTCTGGAGGATGCCAAGGGTCCTTTTATTAATTCTTGAGCTGGGTAGGTACATCTATAAATGATTCTTCTTTTTTTCTCACAGGATATATTTTGAAGCCTTGCTAATGTGTTTGTGGGAAATCTGAACTGTTTTACATCTTTGAACTTACCATACTTCCACAATGTCAGGAACTGATTAAATTTATTTTTTTTAAAATGCAGCTAATTAACATGTAGAAAAGGAGTAGTAACCACAAGGAGCCATCATGGCAGTTATACCAGACCAATCTCATTTTACTCTTTTGGAAGATGATCATAAATTCATATATTTAAAACTGGAAGAAATCTCACAGGCTATGAAATCAAATCCCTTAATTTTACAAGGGAAGAAACTGAGGTACAGAGTGGTTAAATGACTTGCCAAGGTTTATACAGTGAAGGTATCACGTAGAATTTAAATAGGATCTTTTTGATGCCAAGTCCAGCATGTATTCTCTATTCACACTGCTTCTCATACTATTGCAGAAGGCATTTAGAGATAAATTTCTTTAGAACAGAGAAAAGCCTGCCAATTCCTAACTGTGTGATCTAAGAAATGTGTTTTCAGACAGGATTGCTTCCTCTCTCTCAAGGAGAGTTTATCATGACATCTACACCAGGGTGGAGGAAGAGGTTTAGGAGTCAAAAGGCCTCAAGGGGAAGGGAGAGAGTAGAACAGAGGCTAGAGAAAAAGAGCAAACAATAGGTTGGCTTCAGTGACCAGTGCAGTATGATGCTGTTGAACTCTCTCTAGCACTTTTAGGAAACTCAAGTCTACTAGCCATATTCTGCCTTCCATCTTACCCCTTCACTTTCTTCCACCAGCAGATTGTACATAGAAAGCCCACAACTTTCATATTCTTTAACATTATGTTTATCATTTCTGTTTAATTAAAATTTTAATTTATTATCCAGATAAAGGATTAGGTTAGTGAAAAGAAGTTTAAAAAAAAAAAGAGGGAAAGACACACCAAGCTGGGAGGGAATAAATCATGTTGTGTGACATAATTTGGGATCCAAAAGGTCTTAGAATTAGATGACATTTCATAGGGATAAGTAAGAACTTCATAAGTAAGTGACAGAAAAGGTGTGCCTAAACAAGAATATGTGTGGAAAACATCTAGAGATTTTAGAAAATTGCAAAATTAGTGTATCAATAGTGTTATGTAGTAGCTAACAAAAGCTGTGGAATATTAGGTTACATTAATTGAAGCATAGTCTCAAAAACTAGAAGAGAATTAAGTGAAGTTCACTTAACTCTTCTCCGACCATGTTACAGCTGGTGTGTGGTTTTCAGTTCTGGGCACTACATTTACGTGTAATAACAATAATAATTATTATTATTATAAACATCTATATTGTGATATAAACACTTAAGACACATTACATCATATAATCACATACAACTTAGGTATCGTAAAATAGGTGTTAAAATTTTTAAATTTATTTTTAATTAATAAACATTCATTTCTCTCTCTCCCACATTCCTACCTGTACTGACAAACAACAACAACCCCCTGTAAGAAACATTAGTAGTCAAAACAAATTTCCACACTAAGCATGTCCCAAAATCTATGTCTCAAACAGTATCCCTCTCTCATGAGTTAGGTAACATTGTTCATCATTAGTAGTTACAAGAATTACTATTAATTTCAGTTTACAGATGAAGAAACTGCTGATCAATTTGCCCAACCAATATCAGAAGCATGATTTAAACCCAGGTATTCTTGATTTAAATGAATAATCTGGTCTCTAGACTAGAGCAAACTGTATCAATCCATGAACAAACATTTACAAATAACTATGGTATGCTTAGCACTAATGGGTGTGACGGAAGCTAAATCAAAAAATGCTTTTTATTAAGGAAAACAACATGGTCATATATGAGTATATATATACAAAATAAAAGATTTTTTTTTGATGGGGAAAGTCATTAGCAACTAGGAAAATCAATTAATCAATCAATAAACATTTAATGTACCTGCTGCGTGTCAGGCATCGTACTAAACACTGACAATAAGGAAAAAATATATGTAAAGATGAAATGGGCTTAGTTTTGAAGGAAACTGAGGATTCTAGGATGGTAAAGGCCCTCTAGATTATGCCATAGAATTATGATTGGAAATGAGAGAAGAAATGATTTTTCTATTATATTAATAACCAATGATTAAATTGGGATTGAGCTTTTCCTTTCTATTTCCTTATTCAGGGACCATTCCCTTGGTCATTCACCCAGTGTCTTAAGGACAAAGCTCATAGATGAGATTAGTCTTATCTTCTGGGTACATGCTGGGTGATCTTGGTAAGACCACACCCCACTAGGAGACCTTACTGTTGTTTATAGTATAAACAGAATCTAATCTAGGAATTTCAGCTCTAAAGTATTGACACCCATGCCCTTGTACCCTTCCATTGGAATCTGGTGGGATTCAGTTTATGAAGGAGAAAACCAAAGAGTGGTAGGGTAGAGATGAACCCCTTTATCCATGAATCTGAAATGTCATGATCAAGCCAGTTCTCAGCAGGAAGAGCTGAAGACTTTTAGCCTACCTCCTCATTAATATGTCCACCCCTCATTAATTGTTCACCAATAAGAGATGATTTTAACTTGTCAGGGCTACCTCCTTTCCTGAAGGTGTTTAAACATTCAGTGATCTCCATGGTATTGTCTTTAGTTGTTAAGAGAAACCAATGATCATCAATTTATTGATTATTAGCTAGCCTAATTAATACATTGATTATTAATTACCCAGAAACTTTGTCTCTTGGGATTTTAATTCATCACAGGCATAAATAGGTACATTTAACAAGAGAAGATGGAGTGATGAAACATTTCTCCTGTATGGTTCTTTCTGTCTTCTGACATTGTCAGCCTTCTGATGTAGCTCTTCATTATTTTATGACTGGCCTACTGAAAGAGTCTTTTAGTTGGTCTTGCTGCATTTCTCTTCTTTTCGTTCCAACCACCATTCAGCTATGTACTTAATCTTCCTAAAGGGCAAGTCTAACTATCACACCCACTTCCTTCAATAAACTTCAGTAACTCCCTTTCATCTCCAGGATCAAATACGAAATCCTTTGTTTGGAGATCAAAAACTTTCACATCCTTGTGCCGCCTCTTACCTTTCCAACATTTCTTATTACTTATAAATCCTCATGTATTCTGGGGAGAGTGACACTGGCCTTGCTGTTCCATGAACAAGATACTCCATCTCCTGAATCAGGACATTTTCACTGGCTGTCCATAATGTCTGGAATTCTCTTCCTCCTTTGCCTACTGTTTTCCATAAGTCTGGCTAAAATCCCACTTTTTACACAAAGACTTTCCTGCCTCTCACCCACCCCCTCTGCCTTAAAACTGGTACCTTACCTCTCTTGATTATCTCTAATTTATCCTGTTTTTATCTTATTGGTGCATAATCATTTCCACACCCTCTCCCTTATTAGAACTCCTTGAGAACAGGACTTGTCTTGCCTTTCCTCAGAACCTATTACAATGCCTGACACATGATAGGCATTTGATAAATGCTTTTTAACTAACTGACTCAGGGGGCATGAGAGCTCTCTTTAAGTATTTGAATGCCTGGCCTGGAAGAGACATTAGGCTTTTTCTATTTTGTCTCTGAGGCAGCACTTAAAGCAATGAATAAAAGCTACAGAAAGGTAGATTTTGGCTTGATGTAAGGAAAAACTACATAACAATTTGACTTATTCAAAGTGGAACACACTGCCTCAAGAAATAGTGAGTTTTTCCTCAGTAGATGTTTTCATTTAGAGACTTGATGAATAATGTCTAATATATTGTAGAGGGGATTCTTATCCTATGATGGGTTGGACTGGATGTCAAGCAAAATCATTTCCAACTCTGACACCCTGTGATTTTATGATCCTTTCCCAAGTACATCTTTTCATTTAAATGGAACAGGACTTCATAATACACATAACGGTTTTTCTCTCTAGTCAGGCTCCTTCATGGGACCAGAGGAAATGAAGGCTCAATCTTTTTGGTAGTTTATTTGAAGCCACTATGAAATTGAAGGGAGAGAAATTCTGCTACCTGGAAGTTCTAATTTATGAACAGTCTAATAACAGTTGAGAATAGAACTGAGTCCAAAAGATGTCCTTCCCTTCAACTTCTTTCCCTCTGCAGTGGATTTGGTAATCATATTTTCTGAAACAAAAAGTAAGACATGTAGTCTTGTAAAAGATCCTTCACCCCTGTAATATATAGATAGGACATATGATTTTAAGTTGAGATAGTCTTAAAAAATTTGTCATGTATATGATAGTTGGTCTCACAGTATCTGCAGCAGAAAAGAACCAGTAGACAGAAGATAATATAGAACTTGTAGTAAAAGAGGGCAAGGACTAGAGGAATGTATTTAAGTCTAAGTCCTGCTGTAAAACAAAAGCACAGCAGCAAGAGCTCCGTGTGACAGAGGAAAAAGGTGAGTTTTATATAAAGGAAAAGTAGCAGGGTATACAGAACTATTGGAAAGGTACTTGGAAGTATCTTGAAAACTTCTACGCCTTAAACTTTTCTTTCCAAGTTCAGTTGTTTGTTCATAAGACAGCAAATAGCTCATGGGACAAAAAGTATAGGTACTCAGTGATTTTCAAATTTCATATAGCAACACTTTTATTTTTAAAAGAAAAAAATCCCCCCTACCACCAACAAGCAGCTTCTCTTTGATGTGTCTGGTGGAGAAGGTCACACATTTTGCCTATCTCGAATTTGACAGAAGCCAAATCAGTTTTGACTGTATTTCAGCATAGTTTTACAGTCACTTTAGTCAATTCAGTGTGTTCAGTTTGCTTTTGCTAATTTTGACTTGGATGTTGTTTTCTTTGAGAAAAACAGCAGTTGTTAGTCTCTCAAAAAAGAGATTAGAAAATGTACTTGCATCTTTTCCTTGAAGATGTGGGGGATATGGGTATGGAACATTATACTTATTGTTAAAATTGGTTTGATGTGTTAGTTATAACATTATAGTGTTTCATAGAAGTTCAGATTGAAAAGACACACTGAATATTAGAGTTTGGAAGCAAAGACATATTACTCATAACTCAATTGGGCAAAATGCATGAACTCTCCTGTTCCTAATTCAGACCCATTGGGAAGCATCTGAGCTTCACAAAGAAGCATAATTGGATGGCTATACTCTGGTTAAAAAGACAAAAAAACAAACAACAAAACAAACCTAGACTAGACCAGATTAGTGAGAGCAGGGGACTTTCTGTGCTAGTACAGGGACAGCATTAGCCCATAACAACATAGCCCAAGTGGCAAGGGAAAAGCATCCTCAGACTATACACAAAGGATTTTAACTGAACCACAACAAGCCAGCCAAATGGGAAAGTTACAGCACACTGAGGATGGCTTTACCTTATTCAGACATGCGTTGCTTTATAGGTTGGAGACCACAGTGGCAGGGCAGACAGATCCTGACCCATGACTAATATGTTGAACTGCTTTTTCCCTCTCTCTTTTTCTTATGAGGGATAATTCAGTGGATAGGGGAGGGGAAGAGACATATTTAGAAATTATGGTGATGTGAAAACCAGATATTAAAATATTTTTAAATAAAAAGAGCATGCATTTATGTGAGAGTTGAACTCCAAAATTAATTTTAATCATTGTTTTGTAGTCTGTCTCTTCAGGAAGCATCTTCTGTTCATGTTACTGTGCTATGTAGCTTGGAATAATCAGATTTAAACTCTGAGTTTACATGGATGAACAATTTGAGGTCAGAGTGTTGGCTGCAGGTTGAGAGGTGGTAGTATTGGTGTTTGTATTGGCTTTGCTGCTATGGCTACTGTCCCAAGAATTGGAATTCCTAGTCTGTTTTCCAGGGCTTAGTTCAGGTAAATCCCTTGTCTTTGGCAGGTCCTCTGAAATAAAGCAGCATTTGACTAAAATAGGCCTTGGAGTCATAAGGAGGGAGACAATTCAAGGTCACTAGGGGTAATGGCCCATATTTCCCTCTTCTCCCTCAAGATGTGTTAGGTTGAGACCAATGCAGAAAAAAGACCAAGGAGATTCACTATAGATACTAATGCAAAATTTCAAGGTTGTGGGGATTTTCCCTGTCTTTATAACTTACTAGAATGTTTTGTGAGGAATGTAATAGTCCTATTTAACACATTGAGAAACACCATTATGAAATTGCATGTAGTTATCAAGTTCTTTTGTCAATGTTCTGTAAAGGTTATTAGAGAACTGAACATAGAGTTATTTGAATCTATCATTATCTGTGAGCTAGACACACACACACACACACACACACACACACACTCACACACATGCAGCATCTATATAACAGCAAAATAGTGATTTTTTTTAAAGGACAGTTAAATCAATCAAAGTGGTCCCTTGGTATTTGTTGAGTAAACAATAGGTATAAGAATGTTTCATTTTGCCACACATTGTTCTGGCACCCTGTCAACATTGTCATATATGTGCTATATTAATTAGTAAAGCCACTAGAATTAGTAGAACATATAATAGTAATTAGAGATATTTCGCTTCATTATTGAACCTGAAGATGTTTGGTTTTTAAATAAGTCCTTGGACTACGAATGCATGTACATACCTGTCATGTTGTTATTTTATTGTAGAATTTCATTTTCATGGTAATTGAATCAATAGGACAGGAGTAGTTTTTGTATAGAACCAAGTCATTCTTTAAGGTTTGTAGGTTTTAAAGACAGAAGAGACTTTAGACATCAACTGGACATAAGGTAAAAATATCATTGGATAAAAAGGATTTAGATCTAGAAGGGATCTTACAGTCTCTTTTATTCATTAGCAAACTGAGGCCCAGAAAATTGAATAGATTTGTCCAAGGTCACACAAGAACTAAGCAGTAGTTCCAAGTCATGGTACTCTGAGCTAAATTTAGTGTTTCTGTTACCCCATATGCAATAAGGATAATTTCTGTCTATACCTCATAACTTTATCAAATATTCCTAGATATTGGAGTAGCTAGGTGGTGCAGTGGATAGAGCTCTGGCCTTGAAGTTAGGAGCACTTGAGTTCAACTCCAGTCTCAGACACACAACACATACTAGCTGTGTGACCCTGGGCAAGTCACTTGACCCTAATTTCCTAGCAAAAAGCAAAAAAAAAAAATACTAGATAGCCAGTCTTAGATCTAGTAATAAGGGATGCATTAGCTCAAATACTCCTTCTTATAATGTCTAGGTGACCTTAGTCAATTCACATAATCCTTCATTGCCCTAGACAATTCTCTAAGGCTATAACTTGAAGAAAATGTGCTTAAATTCGCGAGTAGATGGAACTTCATGAATGGTACTATTCTATGCTAATAAAGTCACAATGATATAGGAAACTCCCAGGTGAGAAAATTCTGTCTAGCAATGTAGGTCAGCACTTAAATTCTCAGTGCTTTTAGAAGATTTCTGAGGCTATGAGCTTCAGAGGATATGCTAACCTGGATTGATAGAAGGAATTTTCTTACCTGGCAATTAGTTATGCCAATGTGATTTCATTTGGATTAGGAACTACCAAGTAAGAAACTTTTTCTCAATGTAGATCAGTAGTTTCTCTGCAATTTATAATGTTAGAAAATTGGCAAGAGTCCTGAGAGGCTCAAGGAATCACCAAGAGGCACATATGAATGTATATGAATATGTATGCACACACACATACACATACACTCATACAGAGGAGAGAGGCAGTATAGTGCTGTGGTGTAGTAGAGAAAGGAATAAGGAAGACCTAGATTCAAATGTAGCATCTAAAACATGACTGCACGACCCAGAACATGACACACAACTTCTCAGTAATAGACTAGATGTCAATCTGTAAGTATAGAGAAGTTTTCTCATTGGGACTAGCCTGTGCCAAGGAAATCATGGCTCTCATAAAGATAAACAGGTAGATAGACAAATATGTAGGTAAGTAGACAGACAGACAGACAGACAGACAGATAGATAGATAGATAGATAGTAGATAGATAGATAAATAGACAGATAATCTATCAAATATATCTCAGTTTAAGATTTTAGACTAAACTCAAGACCAGAGATGCCAAAAATGCAGCCTTTCTGATTATATCCCAAACTGTATTAAACTCTAACTAGGGAATATTTAATAAAATAAAGTTATAATAAAATAATAAAATAAAGATAGAGTATAGGTAATATTAATATGTGGCTCGAGGTTCTCAGAAATTGTTTTGTATGGTAGAATTGTTCTCAGTTTGACACCACACATTGCTCTGGGCAATATAGTAGTCTTTCACACAGTATGTAGACTGACATGTTTTGACAATTAAATAGATATTCATATTTTGGTTCCAAAGCAGTTTAGCCAAAGCACCATTTCCTCTTCAGCCAATAAGCATTTATTAAGTGCTTACTATGTGCTAAAGCCAGCGGTGAGGAACCTGTGGCCTCAAGGCCCCATATGGCCTTCTATGTCCTCAAGTGTGATCCTTTGACTGAATCCAAACTTCATAGAACAAATCCTTTTATTAAAGGGATTTGGTGACTTCAGAGAAGCTCCTGTCAGCTGAGAGATTTGGGGTAGATTCTCTAAATTTGCACATCTCATGTTTCTTTTGAACTACTTCAGTTCTGCTTTGCTCATAGAACATAGCACCTTCTCTAATGAGGATGTGTCATGCTGGGCAATACTGCATAGTGTCTCCCCTGTCACACAACCAATTCCAAAGTACTTAAGAGAGACCTTGAGAGCATTCTTGCATCTCTTTTTCTCACCAACATATGTGTATGTGTATGTGTATATACATATTTAAACCTTATAATAACCCAGAGATGGAGCCAAAAAAGAAATTAATATCCTTATTCTAAGGGAAAGGAACCTAAGGCTCCTCTTTTATTTAACTATAGTATGAGTTTCCTTCAATGGTTGAATAAATACATATAGAAAATATATGTACATATATACCATATCACAAGCCATGTAAGATAGGAGACATGTTTTATAAATCTCCATTTATTAATTTTATTATTCTTAATCATCATCTTTTTCATCTGTAATAAAAGTGTTTGACATGTATATAATGCTTTACAACTTACAAATCACACTCACATGTCCACACAAAAATCATGAGAACTAATTATGCATTTGGCAATATGCCAACTTTATTAATAAGGAAATGGATGCTTCACAGTATTGTGTATTTTAATGAACACAAAACAAACAGTCTTTCCCTCAATGAAATTATATTTTTTTTTGTGGAAAACAATATTCACATTTATAGATAAAATTAAAATAAATATAGCATTAAAAGGAAATCCAAGTAATTTCTGAGAAAAGGGCCTTAGCAACTGTGTGTGTGTGTGTGTGAGGGTGAAGGGTATGTCAGCATATGTTTCTTGTAGGAGGGGTCACTTGAGTTAAATATTGGATTCTCTGAGATGGAGGTGATGATAGAGGGGCTGCTAGGCATGGAAGACAAACTGTATAAGGACGTGAATTTGGAGGATGGATTTTTGTGTAGGAAGAGCAAGAAATAGGTCAATTTGGCTCAAATGTGGACTGTGTGATAAAGATTAAGCTTGGAAAAGGAGCTCAGCACCAGATTGAAAAAGGGTTTAGAAGCCAAAGTGAGGAATTTGTATTTTATTCTAGAGACAACAGGGAACAATTAGAATTTCTTGAGCTGGGGAGTGACATGATCAATTTAGGGCTATCAATGTAGTAGCAGTGTGTTTTGGATGGGCTGAAGAGAGAAAACAATAACTTCTTGAAAAACATTAGAAAAATATGCCATGAAAGTTTGGCTTACATTTTTTTTTTCAGTGTGTGTGTGTGTGTGTGTGTGTGTGTGTGTGTGTATCTTTTAGATGTTATTCTATCTGTGCTTTTTAGTTCCCTACCATATTAGAAATAGAGGCATGTTATTTTGTTCCCTATAATGTTAGTGATAGAAGTACCTTTAGTTTTTCCTTGCCCTAGATCTAATTCTTGATACATTTTTCTTGGATTAGTTGAAATTGAACAACTTCTACCACATTTCTAAATACAAGATAGTCAGCTAGATGCTAGAAAAGTATAATCTCACCGAATTTCTCTATGTAATTGAGCTCAATGTCAAGTTATGACATTGAAGATTTCCACACAAAGAGCTGTCTAGAAGATTTTCATGTTTGTCTTTGAGTTCATATCTTCTCCAAATTAATTAATATATACTTTAATTCTTTGTAATAAATAAACAAATGCCAATAACATAAAATATAAGAAGTGAAACTATAAAGTTCTGTTTGATTATAAAACTCAGCTTCACATGTATGGGATGGGGGTGGGGGGACCTATGCTCTCCTTTCCAAAAAAAAAAAGTATACATTGCAAGACATATCAGGAAAGGTGAATTTCTCCTGAAGTCAAAACAACTGTGGTAAAGGGATAAAACATGTTGTAGTGGAAAGAACAGTGAGCTATGTGAGTCAGGAGTCTTAGATTCTAATTCCATACTGAATGATCTCAGACAAGCCACCTAAATACATGGAAATGCTGTGAAATGAAAGCCCGAAATCTGTATGAGTCCTTCAAGGGATGAGCATTCAATGATACTAAGACTTAGAAAAATGAGGCCAGGGTGCAGTAGTGAAAAGGGCAAAGGACTAGGAATCAGGCCAGGATTCTGGTTGCAGCTCTGACATTTAACTAGTGTGTGACCCTAGGGAAATTACTTAACATCTCTATTCCTCAGTTTCCTTACTTAAAAATGAGTAAATTTTGGAGTAGGTGATTTCTAAACTTCTTTTTGGCCCTAAATATTATTCAGTATGAGTGGATGTGATCAAAATACATCTACAGAAGGAATCTATGGACTTTTGTGTGGAAAAGTGTATATGGAATGTTTACATAGGAAACCATCATTAGTTATGTAAGACATGGAAAGGACTGGGCTTATCACAAAATCATTCTATTATGTGATAATATATTTTTCGTTTTGTATAAGTGAATTTTAGCTCTACTATACAAAGAAAACACAACATAAAAATATTGAGAACTGACGAGCTAAACTTTTGTTTTGTGGCTTCTGATAAACCTTGATAAAGATGCCATGATTAAACTTCAGTTTGGTAAGTAATAGTTTATTCTTTTAAAAACAAAAATGATAGAGTGTATTTAACAGTATGTTCTGAAGTTTTGAATAGTGTGTTATACAGTATCTCATCTCTCTTTTAGTGTACCAAGTGTCCCATTTGCCTTTCTTACTGAAGTAATAAAAGCCTTTGAATGGCTTTAGGAATTTCCCCCCCTCTAACCAACTGCTATCTATTATCACTTCTGGATTTACTGCTTTATGCAGTAGGGCATTCCTCATTTTTATTTCCCCCAAGAATAATTGCAAGGACTTTTCCTCTGGTGATAAGGATGGGGAAACAATTCTTTCTTTTAATCGATAATGGCTCTTCCAGTGTCTGCACAATCAGAGAGGCAGGATAGGGAAGAGGAAGGCAGCGTTTTCTGCCAATAGCCCTAATGAGGGCATCAGCCTCTCTCTCATTCTGAGCCTGCCTGCAGGCAGCAGATAAAAGGAGGGACAACTAAAGCCTCTGGGCTGATGTTCCTAACTGGTCTTCATAATGTGCCTACAGAACTTATTGTGTTGGTAAGAGGGAGAGCAAGACAGTCAGAATTCTGCTTCATGAGAGAGCAGAAGAGTGTAGCTAGGAGAGTCAAGGTGATGATGTCTCTTTCTTCCATGGCTTTCTGTATGTATTTCTATCTGTCTATTGTGTCTTAAAAATATTTTCTTTAGAGGTTAAAATTAATAAAATACTAAAGTTTTTTTAATATTAAAGTTTATAACTTTGAAGGAACAATTCTAAATTGAATTTTTGCATTTTTTAAATGTTCAATAGAAGATTAATTATAGTACCTATAGCATGCAGAATGAAACTGTGACCCTAATTCTCTCATTATTAAGCCCTGTTGATAGGTGAAAGGGAGAAGAAGGAAAAACAACATATTTTTCTAACCTATGACGAAAGGAAAGCCTTCATCAATAGCCTTGTAAGGTGATGAGTTGCCTTTTATTAGAGTTTGTCATAATGGGGATTCATTGACTAGAGACCACTAAGGACCTTTTCAGGCTTTAGAATTTTGTAATTCATTTACGACTCAAACAGGGTATCCTGAAACCTCAAAGAATTCAATGTTCCACCAAACAATTGATACATTTTCCACCCTTTTGGAAAATGTACAACTGTTAATGTATGACCTCAGTTTTTTCAAACATCATTTACAGTGAAAGAGTACATTCAACTCTTAGTAAGGAATAATGCAATTAACAGACAGGCATCCTCAAAATATGAGAGACAGCACAGCAAAGTAAATAGAGAACTGGCCTTGAATACAGGAAGGCCTGGCATGAAGTCCTGCCTTTGATGCCTACTGGCTTTTGGATCCTGGACAAGTCATTAACTTTTTAGGGTTTAGAGCACCTCTCTAAAAATATAAGTTGCAGAGAAGGAACCAACTTGCATTGTTAGAGGGAGTTTCCTCACCTGAGGGTACTCTTTACCAATGAAATCATTGGACCAGCCTCTATCTTTATTCCTATTTCCAGGGTAAGAGAAGAGTCCCTTCAAGTTAATGAATAGTAAATGCAAATGACATGCACTACCAATTTTTTATAGTAAGTTTCTACAGAATCTCCTTGCAGACTCTTCCCCCTGACATACATTATCAGAAAAATGCAGATGAAAATATTTAGCAAGTTTTTATTGTGGTAGAACTAACTATACATGAACATTTTCATATACACTGCAAAATAGAGAGGACCTAACACAAAATTGTGAATCTCTAGTATTTACAGTTTGCATGTTATAAAAGTAATTCAACACATTACTTTTAAATTTGTACTGTTTGTTATTCCTTTTGTTTTTTCCTTTATTTTAATAACTTTTTTCATTTTCTATTCTTTCTCTTTTTTTCTGTCTTAACTCCCACCCTCCCTTCCCTCCTGTTTCCCTCACTTTCTCCTTCTCTTTCTCCTTCCTTCCTTCCTTCCTTCCTTCCTTCCTTCCTTCCTTCCTTCCTTCCTTCCTTCCTTCCTTCCTCCTTCTCTTCCTTCTTTTCTTTCCTCCCTCTTTTTCTACTTCCTTCTTTCCTCTTTCCATCCATCCCTCCTACCTTCTCTTCATTTGTAACTTCTCTTTCCCTACCTACTCTATGTAACCCCCAAATCTGATTATTTTACTTCCTTATTCATGTATTATAGCAGAGGTTTCAAACAAAAAAAAATTACTTAGCCTCCCCTTTCTTTAACCCTTTAATGTTTTTTTAAATTTGAATAATTTCAAATATATATATATATATATATATATATATATCATATATATTTTAAATGACGTTTAAAATTCAATATTTTATTGTAAATTTGTGGGTTTTTGTCCTGCAGTGAAATTTTGATGACTCAATATTGCATCATGTAACCATAGAGTATCATACTGTTAATAAGTTATTACATACACATATTCCTGATGATGCATGCTGGACTTTCCCACAATGCCCAACATGCTCTCCTGGCAATACTTGCTTGTTAAAAGGACTTGATGACTGATCAGTTATAACTGGCATTTTGTGTGTTTATCTGGAAAATAATGTAATCACTATGACTTTAACTCTGTTACCCAACAGGTTAAACATTTACAAATGGTTTTCTAAAATTTTCTTTTTTTCTCTTCTTTCCTTATGCTTCCACCACTCTCTTATTTTTATTTAATACCCCCCCATTGCACCTGAGGCTACTAACTCCCCCTGGATCATTCCAGCACCCTCAAGGGGTTGTATCACTCACTTTGGGAACCTATGTATTATAGCATAGAGAGTGGGCCTGGGAAAGTTTCCTGATGAGCTATAAACTCCCTGGTTGTCTCAGCCTCACCAAGATATCTGTAGGGGACAGAAACACCAATTCCTAGAGGTATATTGTCGTTTCTGATTCCTAGTCATTCCATTCCAATTCATCCCTTTGGTTTTACCATCAAAAGCCACATTTGTATCACCACTGCCTTCTGTGTACCCTCCCTTCAAATGCAGTGAATCTGACAATGAAGATGAAGTGAATGAACCAAGGACAGAACATCAGTGAACTGGCAATGACCAAAATGTCTGTCCACTGCAAGAACAAAAGCAGAGAGACAAAAAAAAAAAAAGTCAGCTCTGCTAAGGGGAGCTACCAGAATTTTATTTTCCTCATTCCCATCTTTCTTTATTCAACACTCTTCTCCAAATTTTTAAAAACTAGATCTACCCGAGAAATTTGTGTCTATTTGACCTTTGAAGCATCAATACAACTTGTGTTAGAGATGATATAATAATCATAGGTATAATATATTTTAAATGGTTAAGGAAGTTACTTCAAGGACATGGAGATGAGACAAGATAAAATATCTTACTTAATATTATCCTTAGGCCCCAGAGAACAAACTCAGGGTAACCTCAAAAATAATTTTATGGTTTCTCTCAGGGATGGTTATATAAGTTTAAGAGAATTATGCCATCCACGAAAAATTCCAGGAGGGAGAGTTACCTTCTTTTCTCCCCCCTGCCTTTTTTTTTAATAGCACTGGAGAATTATGTTTTTTTTCCCTATAGTAATGGCTGAGTTAGATGTGTATTGACTAAATTCTTTGTATTCTC
Organism: Phascolarctos cinereus; assembly: GCF_003287225.1. NCBI lineage: Eukaryota > Metazoa > Chordata > Mammalia > Diprotodontia > Phascolarctidae > Phascolarctos > Phascolarctos cinereus. Next base: position 435,552,038 of record NW_027555847.1, on the reverse strand, counting down.
CTCCCACCTTGATTTCTAGAATGTTACTAGATTTTATTACCATTTCTGATTAATACAAGTTATATAAACGTTTTTGATAGGAGGAATTTATATGGTCACAATAGGAATTGTGTAATGGGAAGATACTTGATTCTGGGAAGGAAGGCATTCTATCTGAATTAACCAGAATTTAGGAACAAAAATTTAAATCTAATAATTATGTGTATGTTTGGAGAAGTGCTATATTCTATGGTAAAAACAGGTGAGTCTCCAAGTAAATTGCTCCTAAATGACTCTTCTAGAATGGCTTATGTGTTTTAGACAAGTGAAGTGATCTCAAAAATATAGGGATTTCATAAGCATACATGCACCTATGTGGAAATGACCCTGATTAAGGATGGAGGAAGGGGAAGCATCATCAGTTTTGAGATGTGGGAATATTCCTGTAGTATTCATGAAGAGGGCCCTTAATGATGGTATTGGCTACATGTTCCCTCTCCTTTGCACATTGCTGAGTTCTGTTAATCTTTCATCAGTCACAAGAGGTTTTTAACAAGTGGGTGAAAAATTAATTTCCCATATTACAAAAACCTAAGTTTAAAAAAAGGGTTGTTATCTGTTACATATAAATGTTCAGCTATAGGACATTGTATTGTCTGTGAAAGGTTTTTTTTTTTCTCCTCAGGGATATTATGCCCCTGTACTCTTTGTTCCTCCTGTACATTTCAGTTATTTCTGTTTTGCCTTTTTTTCCCCTTTCACATGTTATTCTTATTTAGCACATTCTTCCCCTGCCCCCACACTGAGATATGTCAGGAAAATTTGTTTCCTCTGTATTCTATTTGTGGGTCAGGATAAGCATAAATAGAACTAGTGATATCCTCCTCAATCAATAAAAAGAAAAGTGGCACAGAACACATTAAAGTCACATTAGGCATAATCAAGAATCAACATTTTGTTGAGTGAAAGACATGCTGTTTTGGAATCAGATGACCTGGATTCTAATTCTAGTTCTTTCATTTACTGCTGTTTGATATTGATTGGATCACTTAATTTCTCTAGTCTTCAATTTGTTTATCAATTATTAAAGGGTTGGATTAGATGTCTTCTAAAGTTTCTCCCAACTCTAAGGCTATGATCCTATAATCCTATGGTCTGTGATCTGAAGCAAGATGGAATTAACCAAGATTCTAGAGAGCAAATAATAGGGTGATATAATCCAACTACCAACAAAGGAATAAGCCTTCCCGTATCCCCACCCCAAGAAAAATTGCTTAACTTTCTTTGTGGCCACCTTAAAATGAAGTGAATATAAAAGCAGTGACTTGCTTAAGCTCTTCCCTAAATCCCTCCAAATACCTGTAAAAAATGGCTCTAAACAAATTCTAGAGCAGCAGAACCCACAAAAAGACAGAGTGAAACAAATTTCCTGTCAAGACAATCTAGATGGTTGATTGGAAAGAGTGAAACAAATTTCCAGCCAAGACAACCTGGATGGTTGGTTGGAAAGTTCTGTTGTACTGGGAAGGGAAAGGAGCTCAGATCAGTGTGGGTCCTGCAAAGACCAGGCCTCAGCAAACCTGGAACAGACCTCAAGAGATTGAATCAAGAGGAGCTGTGGTAGTTTTCAGACTTCTCAACCCACAAATGCCAAAGACAACTTAGAAGGTCAGTAGGAAAGGTCTGTCAGACCTAGGTGAGAGAGAAGCATAAGCCAGGCCCAGTTCTGGCTCAGCACCAGGGCGGTGGCTGCTTCTAGAATGCTTAGCCCACAGACAGAGCAGAAATCTAGTGGCTGATAGGAAGGGTATTGCAGCAACATTTTTGCTGTGCTGAGCCAGGATTCTCTAGCTTTACCTGTGCTTGCATCTGAGTTGCAGCTCTGGGTGGAGGTTCTGGTGTGAAGAGGAGCTTTGGACTGGTGGAGCTAGTGGCTGCAGTGGAGAAGGAATCATCTTCACAGCTCCAAGGCAGAAAAGAGTGCTTGTGGTCACTCATAGACCAAAAAACAGGCCAAGAAAGGAGAAAACACCTCTGTTTTGATCATACTACCTTGGAAGAACAGAAAATTTATAGGTTGCTAGAAGCATCTCTGAAAACAGCTGCACAAAACCCCTGAAGCTTGGGGCAGTACATTCTCCACACAGGAAGCAGACTCCCACCTTAACAAAGAGTTTAAAAGTCAAATAATTGTCTAGGTTCATGAGGAAACAGTCACAAAAAGTCAGATCATAGAATCTAATACTTTGGTGAAAAAGAAGATCAAAATATACAACCAGAAGAAGACAATAAAGTCAAAGCTCCTACATCCAAAGCCTTTAAGAAAAAATATGAATTGATTCCAGGCCATGGAAGAGCTCAAAAAGGATTTTGAGAATCAAGTAAGAGAATTAGAGGAAAAACTGGGAAGAGAAATGAGAGTAGTGCAAGAAAATCATGAAAAACAAGTCAGCAGCTTGCTAAAGGAGACCCCAAAAATACTGGAAGAAAATAATACCTTAAAAATAGCTTAAGCCAAATGGCAAAAGAGGTCCAAAAAGCCAATGAGGAGAAGAATGTCTTAAAAAAGTTGAATTTGCCAAATGGAAAAGGAAGTCCAGAAGCTCACTGAAGAAAACACTTCCTTAAAAATTAGAATGGAGCAAATGGAAGACAATGACTTTATGAGAAATAAAAACATTGTAAAACAAAACCAAAAAATGAAAAAAAAAAGAGAAGATAATGTGAAATATCTCATTGCAAACACAACTGACCTGGAAAATAGATCCAGGAGAGAGATTTTAAAAATTATTGGACTATCTGAAAACCATGATAAAAAAAAAGAGCCTAAACATCATCTTTCAAGAAAGTATCAAGGAAAACTTCCCTGATATTCTAGAATCAGAGGGCAAAATAGAAATTAAAAGAATTCATTAATCACCTCCTAAAAGAGATCCCCAAAGGAAAACCCTAAGCAATATTACAGCCAAATTCCAGACTTCCCAGATGAAGGAGAAAACATTGCAAGCAGCCAGAAGGAAATAATTCTAGTATTGTGGATACACAATCAGGATAACACAAGCTTTAGCAGTTTCTACATTAAGGGACCAGAGAAATTGGAATATGATATTACAGAAGGCAAAAGAGATAGTATTACAATTAAGACTCAACTACTCAGAAAAACTGAATTACAATCCTTCAGGGAAAAAAAAAGACATTCAGTGAAATAGAGGACTTTCAAGCATTCTTGATGAAAAGACCACAGCTGAATAGAAATTTGATTTTCAAATACAAGACTCCAGAGAAGAATGAAAAAGTAAACAAGAAAGAGAAATCTTAAGGGACCTTATTAAAATTGAACTGTTTGCATTCCTACATGGAAAGATGATATTTGTAACTCATGAGACCTTTGTCAGTACTAGGATAGTTGGAGGGGAAAAAATATATCTATATCTATATCTATATCTATATCTATATCTATATCTATATCTATATCTATATCTATATCTATATCTATATCTATATCTATATCTATATCTATATCTATATCGATATCTACATCTATATCTACATCTACATCTACATCTACATCTACATCTACATCTACATCTACATCTACATCTATATCTATATCTATATCTATATCTATATCTATATCTATATCTATATCTATATCTATATCATCTATATCTATATCTATATCCATATACATCTGTATCTACATATATGTATATCTATTTGTAGGTATAGATAGATAGAGAGATAGATGGATAGATAGTTAGATAGATAGATAGATAGATAGATAGATAGATAGATAGATAGATAGATAGATGACACAGTGTGAGTTGAAAATGAAGGGGTGATATCTAAAAACAAAATTAAGGAGTGAGAGAGGATTATATTGGAAGAAGGAGAAAGGGAGAGGTAGAGTGGTGTAAATTACCTGACATAAAACAGATAAGAAAAAGCTATTACAGCAGAAGGGAAGTGGGAGAAGGTGAGAGAGAATGAGTGAATCTTATTCTCATAGATTAGGCTTAAGAAGGGAATCACGTACCTACTCAAATGGGTATGAAATCTGTCATATAATATGGGAAAATGGGGGGAAGGAGATAAATAGAGGGGATGATAGGAGAAAGGGCAGCTTGGGGCAGGGTGTAATCAGAAGCAAACACTTTTGAGGAGGGACAGGATCAGAGAAGAAAATAGAATAAACAAGGGGCGGGATAGGATGAAGGGAAATATAGTTAGTTTTTCACAACATGACTGTGAAGGATTTTGCATGAATACTCATGTATAACCTGCATTAAGTTGCTTGCCATCTCAGCAAAGATGGGTGGAAAGGGAAGAAGGGAGAAAACTTGGAACACAAAGCTTTAAAAACAAATGTTAAAAATTATTTTTACTTGCAACTGGGTAATAAGATATATAGGCAATGGAATATAGAAGGCTTTCCTGCCCTACAGGAAAATAGAAAGGGAAAGGAATAAGAGAAGAGGGGGGTGATAGAAGGGAAGGCAGATTAAGGGAAGAAGTATTCAGAATGCATGCCATCTTGGAATAGGTGGAGGGATGAGATGGAAAAAATTTGACACTCAAAATTTTGGGGAAATGAATGTTAAAAACTTAATTTAAAAAATGAAATGAACGTGGCCTTGTGAGATTAAAGATTTTGTGTTTTCAAATAGAGGCTCCTATCTGTGGCAAGAAGACAATTAGGAGAAAGATTCAGTTAAATTAACTTGGGTAGTGATAAGTAGTGAGGTAGTTGCTAACATTTTCAACACTGCTGATAATAGTAGAGTAATATTTGTGGTGGTGGTGGTGGTGCCAGAGCTAATATGGTAGTATGACTTACTTATAAAGGGCATAACATGTTATCTCACTTGGGTCTCACAGTAATCTTGTGAAAAAGATACTGAAAATATTGTTCTCCATATTTTATTTTATTTTTTTAATTTTTAGGCAATTGGGGTTAAGTGACTTGCCCAGGGTCACACAGCTATTAAGTGTCAAGTGTTGGTCTGAGGCCAGATTTGAACTCAGGTCCTCCTGACTTCAGGGTTAGTGCTCTATCCACTGTGTCATCTAGGTGCCCCTAGTGTTCTCCATAATTTCTAGAGAACATCTCTGAACCACAGAGAAATTAAGTGACTTGATCTAGGTCACTTAGCAAAGCAGTAGTACATATGTTTAATTTCTTATCCTCCTCATTTACCATATCCTCATCACTCACAAACTGTTGAGTAAGAACCCTTTCTGGTGGGTGTTATTGATGATACTTATTCTGCTTCTGTCTCATCCTTTTTTTTTTTTTACCATCGGTTTGTGCATGTTAATTTATAGACTATATTATGTGTCATAGCATGAGGTGGAGGGAAAGAGGGAATACACTTCACAGGATGATTTTTTTTAACTGAAGAAAAATTCCATGCCTTAGCTTTAAGTATTGGTATGCAGAGATAATGACAGAAGCACACTCTTAGAATTATTGGACTTTATAACTTTAAAGATGATCTAATGTAAACCCTTCATTTTTACTAATAAATAAATAGAGCCCCAAAAGGAAGAAGTGACTTGTTACACTTCACATGACTCATATGTGAGTCATCTGGGAACTGATCCCTGATCCTCCAAACTCAATGCTTTTTTTGAACCCTACCTCTTTGCTTTATGTGTCCTGTTAAATGCAAGACAAGAAGCCTTGGAAAATTTCAAATGACTTATCATTTAATCATATATTCCAATTTTCAACCAGGTAAAAAGTATGCTTCAAATTAGAATAAAATTAATTGAGATAAGACACAGTCCATGAGGGTTTACCCCAGCAGATTCCCCATGATTTCACATAGCTTTGATACATATGGTGATGAAAATAAAAGGTTACATCTACTGATTGTTGTGCAATTTCTGCAGTATTTCTGTCCCAATAGCTCTGTTTAGTAGATAATATGGGCATTTATTACTCCCACTTTATGGATTTAGAAGTTCCTGGTTATTAGAAGTTATTAGCAATTAAGTTATTTACTCACTGTCACATAGACAGTAATCGTCCAAACCAGGATTAAAAGCCACATTTTCTGATTTCTAAGTCTTCTCTCCAGTACATTATAGCGTAACCCCTTATGTATGTTATTTTACAGTTTACGTAGCACATTTACTTTCAAATAAATTGTCAATTGGATGTCAAATCAATTCTATAAGATATATAGAGTAGAGATTATTATCTCTAACATAGAAAGATTATAAATTCAGATTGGGGCCTATTGAGTTTGAAATGATGATTGAACTTTCAAATAGGGGTATCTAGCATGGAATTGGAAATATGAAACAACCTATGAGAAGAGATTGGGACTGGGGAATAGAGTTGAGAGTCATCTGCATAGTGATGATAATGAAAGCTTTGGCATTAGCTGGGATGATGAAGAGGGTAGGAGTTGAAGGAAGAAAATATGAGAACCAAGAATAAAAGATTAAGGAATCTAAAGGATTATGAGAAGACATACTAGAGAGTGCTGCCAGATATGTGGAATCTTCATTTTATATGAAGAGGTGAAAGAATATAAGAAAAACAAACCAAATATGATAGGAAGTTTGTTAACAATATATGAGGTGTTCCAAAGGACAAAGTATTAGGGGAAGGCAAAATAGGACAGTGACTGGGGACGTATTTTGATGATGTGAATGAGAAAGAGTATAAAGAGTAAGAGAGATAAGAGTTGGATAAGATTTTTCATCAGGCACATAAGAATAAGGATCCTAGGTATAGGGAAATATGAAGTGTTTGGTCTTTGTATCCCCAGAGGTCAAACCACAGTGTCTGGTCCATAGTAAACATTTTATAAATCCTGTTAAATGTTGATTTAACTAAAAGAAAGCTGAAGGGCTATGATACCTATAGATGATAGGAAGCTGTCAGAGGCCAAGCAGAACTAGCAGAGAAGTTTTAGGATTAAACTACTCAAAGGAATGTTTATGCATCATTACTTCAACAATCTAGTCCTCTCTATAAAAGTTTTGCATCTCATTTTCTGGGTGATCCTTTTCCTTGGTTTCCTGGATAAAGGAAGTAAGGAGGTAGTGACTAGATAAAAGCCTTCCTAGTCTAGGTCTACACAAATGAAGTTCTGGAGACAGAAAGAAGTGAAGAAAAAAGCTATGGATTTGATGTCAAATGACTTGGGTTCTAATTCTGACTCTGCCATTTAAACCAATTACATGACTTTGGGCAAGTCACTTATCCTCTCCATACTTTTGTTGTCTCATTTAAAAAATAACATAATTGGACTATATGTTTTGTATAGTATCTTCTTGTTCTAAAGCTATGATTCTATGAATCAGTAGCCATTTAAGGACTCAGGAAAAGCAGGGAGTATTTAGAAAAAAAAAAGTATTTAGAAAAGCTTTAGGACCTTTATAAGCAATTGCTCACATTAAGATAGAACATTAAGGCCATGAAAGCTCTTTATATTAATTACCTCATTTGAGCCTCAGAACTGCTCTAAAACTCTGAGAGACAATCAACATAATATTTTCCCCATGTTACTATTAAAGAGACTGAGATGCAGAAAGGTCAAGTGATTTGCCTGAGCCCCACCACAAATAGGTGACCCAACCTTCATTTGGTACCAAGTCTTCTTATTCCAAATTGCTTTATTTCTCTGGGCCTCAGTTTCTTAATTTGAAAGGTAAGAAGATTTGTCTAGAATGATGTTTTAGCTCTAAAGATCTGATGCCTCTGTGATTCTATACAATGAATGACATGCCATTGAATAAAAAACAGTGAATATAAATTTGGGGAAAATGGGTCATTTTGTGCAGATTGATTTTTTCCCCCTGCTCATTGAATCATAGTTGCCTGCCATTGTAAAGTTGTTTTACGTTTGCTCTCTGTGTGTTCTTTCCCTCTCTGTCTCTGACTCCATCTCACTCTATCTCTCTGTCTCTGTCTGTCTCTTTCACATGCTATTTAGGACTTCTCTGTGTTAGTGCTTTACCTTGCACTACGCATGACTACTGGCTCTGGACAAAATGTACCATCTTTCTGCATCTAAACCATGGGATTACATTTTAGTATCTGTGACATGAGTCTTCTGGATTTGGTCTCTGAAGCAGAGGAAAGAGAAAAACATGGAAATTCCAGCCACCATCAGGGTAACTCCCCTAATTATTGAAATTCAAATTCTACTTGGCAGACACATACAGGGGCTCTTGGGATTTTCTGCAACTTCAAATTTGAAAACCATGTTTGCTTATGTCAGATAAAATTGAAACTATCTCCCTCCATTCATTTGAATTAAAAAAAATCCAATCTTTATCCTCCCCCCTCAATACATCTTTTTTATAGCTCAAGTATGAGAGGCTGGATTAAATACTTTGGCATGATGGTATTTGTTATAAAATGGTGGGGGGAGCAAATTGCTGAGAGAAATCTTTAATTCCCTGAAGGGCAAATTTCTAACTCAGTAGCAGGAAGTAATGGAAAGAAAAAAAAACACTTGGAAAACCTGACAGAGATTACTCATGCTGTCTCACTACTGAAATATCCAAACTGAAATGTCAAGAACATTTAATAATGTGCATGGATGAGATGTTTTCATCTTTGACACACTAGAAATCTTTTTTGGACCTTACAGTGTTTATATTGAAAAACTATTATTCAAGGTTATCCTTTTATTTCATGAAGCTGTGGTCATCAGTTTCTCACCTTGCAATCTGGAGCATTCCATTATCTTGACGGCCATTAACATTGTAATTGAGCATACATTCAAGTCAATTCAATTCAATTTCATAATCATGTATGGAGATCTACTGTGTGCCTAATACCTGCTGTGCAGGACATGGTAAAAATATACATTTCAAACCGCACTCTCAAAAATTTTTGGAAAATGTTGGAAAAGAATATGGTGTAGGTATGAGGATTTGTTTGGAATGGTGAAAACCCCTAAGGGAACTGCCTCATATTTATAGCACAGATAAAACAATCATTATATTTGTTAATTCTCTTCCATTAAATAATTCAACAAACATTTATTAAACACTTATTGATTTCAGAGTATTCTGCTAGTAAGGAAGGTCTAACCCCTCTGTAAATGGTATTTATAGCCTAGTGGATAGTTACGACCCATATGCAGGTAAATGCATTCAAGGTACTGTGTTTTAAGTCATTCCATTAGGGACAAAATAGGGGAATGTGCTTCATAAGGTTTGAGGTGAAAACGGCTCATTATTATTGATAAATTAAATTATACTTCCATAAGTTGTTGAAATGCAATACTCATATCAGTTAACTTTTAAGTTATAAGTGAATAAATCTGTTTCACTTTGTATAAGTAATTTAATTTTTGCATTTCTCCTGAGTAGATTCTAAGCTTCTGATGGACAAGAATATATCCTCTTCACCTTTGTAACCACCTTGTCTTTTGCTACTATAAATTTGAGTCCTCCACAAGACTTTAGTAAGGTCTTTTATACAATTTGAATATTAAATAAGGATATTTTTTGTTAAATTAGTGACCTTGTAAATAAGCCAGATATACATGTTTCTCCCATCTAAACTTTCTTGGACTTGTAAATCATATCTTAGACATCTCTTTATCCTGAAAGATCATTTCACCCCTTTAATTCATTCCATATACATACATTCCTTGTCAACCCTTTCGTCCCTCCAATTGGAGGGTAGAAAGCTGTCCTTCCAGAAGCTCCAGTTTGGGAAGAGGTCACAGTGAGCAATTTCTTCATTCCCCATGATGCTATCTATACTCCTCTTCCCGTCTCCGTCATGCCCCTGAGCAATTTACATTCATCACCACCACACTGCTTTTCTATGTCCTTTTGTACATTTTCCCCCATCACATTGCAAGATCCTTGAGGGCAGGATATGTGTTTATTTTTGCTTTTCCTTTCTTTATACCCTCACTGCGTAGCACCATTTCTGTCACATTTGTTGTTTAGTCATTCCAGTCCTGACTGTTTGGGATCCCATTTGGGGTTTTCTTGGCAAAGATACTGAAGTGATTTGCCATATGCTTCTTCAGCTCATTTTATAGATGGCCGCCATTCCCCCTTTCCTCATACAAGTCAATTTCATCCCCATCTCTCCCCTGTCTGTATTCCAATCTACCTTAACCTTCACTTGTGTCCTCAGGAGCCCCTCCTATATGATATACCTTTTATATTACACTTATATTTTCTCCTGGAAATTAGTCTGTATATATGTCAAGTGTTCCTAAAATCATAATGTGGTTTAACACTGCAAAATACATGAAAATTTAGGGAATATTGTCATTTTGTATTTAATTTTCTATCTATAAATTATCCTTCCAAAATAATATATTATTCTTGAGGAACTTATCCTCAAGTCCATTCTTTTTCTTTCAGGACATAGCACAATTCTTGGGGAAAAGTAAGCACTTAATATATGCTGATTGAATTGAATTATGGATGTACTGTGCAATTATTTGGTTTTTGTAAGAATGCATGGAAGGGAGGGGGATTCTCCTTTGAAAATATTGTTTTCTATTTTCTTTTAAAGAGTTCCTCAGAGTCTTAGATTAAAAGTATGTCAAGGAAGGCAAAAAAGGTTAGGGAGCTTGATTGTCTTATATTACATCCAGTCCAAACACAGAAGAATATGCTATAGGTCCTTGCAGCAGATAGTCAAAAAAGTTTAAGAAATTATACAGAGTCAAGGTAGCTTTAAAAAATGAAGCAGGAGTTGAGGATCAAATGATTGAAGGGGACCAATGATTTATTTGTATTGAATTGTCTGTCTTGATGATACTGAAATAGCAAGAGTATAAATTGAGAGGATATAGGTCTTCACATAGATTGATGCCATTTAGTATCCTAGATGTAGAAGTAGAAGGGACGTTATAGTATTATAGTCCAACCTTTTCATTTTTCAAATAAGGAAAAGAAGTCCTGGAGAGGATACATGTCTTGCCCAGGTGCCAGGGGTAGTAAATGTCAAAACTTGGATTCAGCATTTTGCTATGTCTGTTGAATTAAAGGTCAAAACTAACTGTTTTTTCTAATCACCCAATATTCAGCTAAATCATTACATTTTGCACTCTCACTGCAGTTATTTGGCATTGCCTTGGAATGGTCATATTTAATGTTGTATCTACTTTAACATAAAGACAAGTGCATCCTCATCTCAAAGGCAAAATATTTCAGTGATGGGAAATCTAGGGTCATTCTTTTAACATCTATTTTTTACCAACCCTTCATTTTTAAAGTACTGATAATCTCACAACAGAAAAACAAAACAGAACAAAAAAAAAGATGGATAAGTTGTTATATGAAGGAAATTGATGGAAAAGTTATATAGCACAATTTTTACTTTACCCCCAATACATGGCATTTTTAAGTTTATAAAGAATTATATCTAAATAATAATAGAGATAAAAGCTTACAATTTGTTTCTCACAAAATCTTAATAAATTTATCATTACATGAACTTCATTTGTGAATTGTAATCTTAAAATGTAGTGCTAATATCTTTATTTTCTTTGGGTAAAAAAAGTAACCTTTTTCCCCTTTTTTTAAAGTAAATTTAAGAATTTTGTGGGTGTTTTAGCTATAATGTATTCCCAGTGCTTGCTGTGCTGTCACAAAACTGAGAATAAATAAATCCCAAATGACCAGAACCCTGAAGTCCCATACAACAGAAAGGACTATGAGTTGTATCCATTAATCATATAAGTCCAAATCAGTTTCAGGTATTATATGGCAGGTGTACATCAGCAGAGTAAAAGCATTTAGCTGACATGCTGCATTTTACAATTAAAATATATTTTAAGGTAATTTTTTACCCTGATATTACTCATAATGATGCAATTTATCAAAAGTTAACCATAATTTAAGTCAACTTGCTAAAATTATTTATTTTCAATCAGATTTTTTTAAGGTTTTTTAAAATTCAATGAAAAGGTGATTATGAGTATAAAAACACATGTTTGGAGGCCTATTTATACCTAAATTCTATGGGCTGCCAAGATGTTGCATACAAGTGGTCCAAGTTGAGACCATCTTTGAGGGAAGTTAGAATGAAAGGGAAAGCACTTGTCCTCCTAGAGAAATAAGTCTTGATGTCTTGAAACTAGAAAGGAAAAACTTGTTAGAAATATCTGTGGGCTTCTTCTCAAGATATAGAATACTAAAGTATACCTCATCTTAGGGCTTAAAGTATTTGGTATGGTTATGTAAAATTTATTTTACAAGTATGACTTTTAAGTCTTCACTTAACTTTGCGCTCAGCAGGCACAGGCAAAATAAGAATTTGTGTAAGAAATGAGGTCTTAAAAATATTCTAAAATTCTCCTTTATTCCCATTAAAAAAAGAAGCCAAATCCCAAAGTGTATACTACCATAAAGGAAATATGGTGTAGTAAAAAGTGCACTGGGTTTGGGGTCAAAAGTATTAGATTCTAATACCTGCCACTGACTGATTTTTGTGACTATAAACAAATCATTTAATGTTTTTGGGTCTCAGTCTCTTCACCTCTAAGCTGAGTAGGTTAGATTAGATGACCTCCAAAGTTCTTTGTAGTCTTAATCCTATAGCATTTGATCCTAAGAAGCTAGATTTACCTTAAATGGGATGATTGATTTGATATAGAGAAAAGGGCAATGACATTCATATCAATTTGAGACTCTAATTTGAAGTCTGATTTTGATAGCAAGAAGTGTGACCTTAAGCAATTTTTTTTTTTTTAAGATTGAGGCTGCTGCTTTCCTAGCTGGGAGTTCAAAGTTTCTCATGGGCTTGATCTCTTTTAGTTGGCACATAAACTTTGACCTACTCTATTTCCAACCTGCCCTGTTTACTTCTTCTTAGGCAACCAAGTAGTCCACCTCTTATGAAACTTACCATATCAGTGCTGAACTTAGTGCATACACCTACTTGGCATAAGCCAGAGTAGTTCAGAACTCTCAAGAGATCTATAAGCCTCAGCCTCCAAGTAGGTGGGATTATATATGTACATCACCACACCTGGCTTGATCAAATTAAACTCTGTTTATTTAAGTTTCCTCATTTGTAGAATAAAGAAGTTGAGCTAGACGATTTCTAAGGTCCCTTTAACTCTATGATTCCATGATATAGGAAATGTAAAGTGGAAGTGGTGTTTGCCCTTGATGCCTCAAAAGATGAGGTAATGAGCAAAGCTCTTTTATAGAAGTGAAACTTAGTATTTTCATAGTGTGCTGTGCTTATCAATGCTTGGAGAAATATTAATGATGTGTCATGTTTAGGATTTTTATTAAAATGCTTATTTCTTAAAGCACAATTTCATTTGGACCCACACTGATTTATTTCAGGCTGTGGGATCACGGGCTAAAGTCATTTTGTAGAAGGACAAAAAGATTTCCTAAAGAATGATTTCTAAGATGTGGAGTGATCAATAAAAGGTTTAGGAACAATTACCATGTAAAATACAGTTCTTCCTCAACATGCCTTTTTGCTTTTCATTGTAATAGTTGTAAGCAGGAGTGTCCAATTGGATCCCCACTTTATTAAGCTTATTTGCTCCAATGGTCAGTTAAAAAGTGATTAACTTTCTTTAGAATTTTCAATAACAAATTAGAGTATTGAATTGGAATCTTGAATGAATAATATCCAAAGATGGATTTTAATTTCATTTACCCCATGAATTCAGTAAATTCAGACATTACTCAGAAAGGGTTCAATGATAATGGTCTAGTTAATTGAGAGAACCTACAAATAAAATCTTCTGTTCTGTGAGGCCCATGGGACTAATGATTTTTTTTTAATGAAATGAAACATCTGCACAACCGTAAGAAAAAATAAACTTATTCCCTTAGCATTTTTACAAGGGTATTGAGCATTATTTTTCCTAGTACTGAACAGATTTGGAGGGTTTTATCCATATCTTTAGTGTTTTCCTATTGCAAAAAAAATTTGAAATATCACTTTATATTTATTTCATCATGATGGAATGCTTCACAATCTGTTCTTCATCTTTTTTTGTTAGGCTTTTCACTAATCCGCCTGTATATATGCAATTAAAAATAGTAATCTCTCCCTTCTACTGAGCTCTGTTATTCCTTTGGGTACATGCCTTATACCCTTAATGGATTATAAGTTGTTTAAGGGCAAAGACGATGACTGTATTTCCTTCAGTTTTGTTTCCCAAGTCCCTAGTACAGTGTCTTTCACACAGTAGATATTTAATGCATGTTTATTGAATGAATGGGGCCCCACTAAATATTGCAACTAGCCTTCAGTTAATCTGTGTACCATAGAAGGAGTTAGGATAGGAAAATATAAAAGTAGTCACTATGCTTCATAAGCATCCCACCTAATGGTTCTTTTAGGGACAGCAATTATTAGCACTACTGCCAGTATATTTGAATTCAAAGATAGGGTGTGTGGACCATAGTGCAGCATAAACTAAAACTCAAGCATTGCAATGTGATAACACCTTTGAGAGGGCTCACTGCTACAGAAAGGAAAAGAGAGAGAGTGAGAGAGTGAGAGCTAGAGAGAGAGGGAGAGAGAGACCACTCCACTGGCATGTTCCATGTCTCAAGACTTTCTCTACTGCACTTTTCAATCTGTGGCTGCTGGGTCAGGTGAAGCCATTTCTCATTTCCTCCCAAACAGCATTCCCCCAAGCAGAACTCCCTTAAACAATAGTCTTCATCTGCAGTAATCCCCCAAATAATTTCCTTCAATGCAGTCTCTCCAAATGTATTGGTCCTTGAACTTTTCCTCCCTCCAATAGCTATACTCCCTGGCTTCAGGTTGCCATCATTGCTGACAGGCACCAACTCTTCCTCCTCCTCCTTGTCTTCATCCTCCTCCTCTTTTCTCTTCCTCAACTTTCTAGTCAGTAAGCAACAAGCCCTCCTTGCTATATAACTCCTATCCATTATATTTTCTATGGCAATCTACATTCTCCCAGTTAAATAATTCACCATAAAGGTTGATAACACAAGGTGTATGTATATGTATGTATTTCTGTTCATACACATTTTCTCAGGTTGCTCAGAAACCATCCCTTCATCATTTCTAATAGTATTTCATTAAATTCTTATGCCATAACTTGCCCAGCCTTTCCACAATTGATGAGCTTCCCTCACTTTTCCATTCTTTACCACTCTAAAAAGTGCTACTACACATTTTTTTTTCTATTTTCGGTGCTACTTTCTCCCTTCTTTAATCTCTTTGGGATATAGAACTAGTACTGCCATTGCTGGGTTAAAGTGAACACACAGTTTAATTCCTTTTGGGGCATAGTCCCAAAATGCTTTTCAGAATAGTTGGACAAATTCACAGCTCTGCTACAAGTGCATTAATGTACACCCCACAGTCCCCCTAAATGTTTGATATTTTCCTTTTTTTTTTTGGCTAACTGTGAGGTAGAACCTCAGATTCTCTTCAATTCCAATATTTCTAAATATTAATGATCTAGAATATTTTAAATATGAATATTGACAGCATAGATTTCTTCCTCTGAAAATACTCTATACTTTTTTTTGATCATTTGTCTGTTGGGTAAGGGCCCTTCTTTTTATAAAGTTGAATAAATTCCTTGTATGTCTTAGAAATAAGACTTATCAGAGATAATTGCTACAAAAACATTTTTCTCCAGATACCTATTTCTTTTATCATTTTAGGCAGATTGGTTATATTTCTACAAAATATTTTAAATTCTATATCATCAGAATTTTTAACTTTATCTTATAGTATCATCTCTATGATTGGGTCATTAATTCTTTCCATATTCATAGATCTCAAAGACAATTTCTTCCTTTCTCCTCTAATCTGTTTATGATGTTACTCTTTGTGACTAAGTGATGTCCTCATTTGGAGAACGACTGGATACAATGTGAGATATTGTCTATTTAGTTTCTGATAGATTACTTCTAGTTTTCTTAGAATTTTTTTTAACAATGACTTTTAGATGATAGGGATTGTTTACCCAGTACTTATGCTTTTTTGTTTATTTTTAATTTTTTAAATGCTAACCTACTATGATTGTTTTCATCTGTGCAATGGGTAACTAATTCATGACACTAATCTACATCTCTATATTTTAATAAATATCAAGTTGTTTTAAAGGTTATTGCTTTGTAGTTTCAAAACTGATGCTGAAAGGACTGTTTTCTTCCCACTTTAACAAAAAAATTCCCTTTTTGATTGATTTCTTTTCTCCAGGTGAATTTCATTCTTTTTAAGGTCTATAAAGTATTTTTTTTACTCAGTTGACATAAAAAAAATTAATTTAAGTATTATTGTTATTTTGCTATTATATCGTCTTTGCTTAATCTTGAAAAACTCATATTTGTACAATTATTTAGACCTTTATTTGTGTAAAGAATGTTTTGTAGTTGGAGTCATAAAATTCCTCTGTGTTTCTTGGGAGGTTGATTCTCAAGTATTTTATACATATTCTAGTTACCTTCAATGGAATTTATCTTCCTTATCAATCTCTGATAATACAGTTGGTAATATTGAGAAACATGGATAGGTTATTTGAGTTTTTGATATCCTACATCTTTGTTGAATTTATGTTTCAATTAATTTTTAAATTGACTAGAGTTTTCTAACTAAATTATGACATCTTAAAAAAAAGTGTATGTTTTTCCCTCTGCCTATGTTAATTATTTTTGCATTGTTACTGTAGCTAATATTAATGACATCATATCAAACAATAGTGATGAAAATGATTATCTTTGCTTTACCTTAGTCTTATTGGGAAGGCTTTAATTTAACAGGAGTGGGGTGTTTAAGGCCTCAAGGCCACAGGTGGCCTTCTAGGTCTTTGAGCGCAGCCTTTTGATTGACCCCAAGTTTTACAGAGCAAATCCTGTTATTAAATAGATTTGTTCTGTGAAGTTTGCATTCAATCAAAAAGCTAGACTTGAGGACCTAGATGGCCACATGTAGCCTTGAGGCCTGCAGTTTCCTCATCCCTGGTTTATCCCAAAGCCATAGAAATCTTTGCTTAAGGTTCAGATAAATAATATTTGTATTATGGAAAGATTTATTTATTCCCATGGACAACAATAAGTTCCTGCCCAAGCACCACTTAATGGTTATTTTTTTGGGCCCTCCTGTCTGAGAGTAAATGTAAATAGTAACTGTTTCTCTTTTGGCCAGCAAGTCTGAGGGCCTTTCCCACAGTGAGGACTTTTTTTTTTTAAATTAAAGGGGCCATCCCCTGACCCACTTGAAGTGTATTGCTTCACTAAAAGTGATAAATTGAAAAGACCTTAGCTTGAAAGGGCTAAGGTCTCCCACTCCATCCTAGAACATCTCCAGTTGTCTTGATCAATACCTGGTCATAAAACCAGATGGCATAGAGGAGAAAGTGAGGCTGGTGACTTTCCACAGACCTCCTTCATTCAAATCAAAGTCAATTACAAGTCATGTCATCATCTCCCTGATGTTGTGGTGCTCCTTGAGAACGGAAAAAACACATGCAGTGTTTTTTAAGAAGATTGAATGTTGTGTCTGTTCAAAAGCTTTTTGTGCATGTATTAATATATGATTTTTATCATTTTTTGTTATTAGTACAGCCTATTTTAATTGATAGCTTGCCTATTAATGAGCCAATCTTTCTTCCTGTTAAAAATTCAACATAGTCATCCCTTGTAACTGTTGGGATAGGTTATTATAGTTTCCATTTTTATATTTTATTTATTTATTTTGTATCATTGTTCATTAGGGATATTGGTCTACAGTTGTTTTTTTTTTCCTCTATTTTGATTATCCATAGTTTAGGGGTCAAGACCACATTTATATCATGGGAAGATTTTGGTAGGACCAATTATTTTCTTTTTTCAAAGAGCTTATACAATACTTTTATTAATTGCTCTCTGATAGAATTTATGTGTAAATCAATATGGTCCTGTTTCCCATCTCTCTTTCTACCTTGATAGCTCATTTGCGGTTTATTGTTTGTTTGTATGTTTGCTTTAATCTAAGCATTTTGTATCTTGTAAATATTCATTCCCTATATATAGGTTGTCTGTTTTATTAGCATATGCAATAATTAGTCAAAATAGTTTCTAATAATTACCTTTTATTCTTTATATGCTATGAATTCACCTATTTTATGGTTGACACAATTTGTTCTTACACCTTCTTTTTTAGAATCAAAGTAGATAATAGTTCACCCATTTTATTTATTTATTCAATAGCTCCTGATTTTATTTGTTAATTATTTTGGTTTTGCTTTCAGTTTTGTCCATCTTTTTATGTTTTTTTTCCTTTAATTGGATTTTTAAAAAATCGTTGACCTTCAATTGTTTTAGGTGTATGCCTAATTCATTGATATGTTTTTTTTCTATTTTGTTGACAAACATGTTTAAACATGTGAAATTTCTCCTAAGGATTGCTTTGACTGGATTGCAAAAATTTTGCTGTATTGTCTCATTATTATCATTATCTCCTTCTTCCTCCCTCCCACTCCTCCCTCTTCTCTGCCTTTCTCTCCATCATCATCATCATCATCATCACCACCATCATCTTCTTCTTCTTCTTCTCTTCTTCTTCTTTTTCTTCTTCTTCTTCTTCTTCTTCTTCTTCTTCTCTTCTTCTTCTTCTCTTCTTCTTCTTCTTCTTCCTCTTCTCCTGGTTCTGTTTCTTCCCTTGCTGTATGTGGTCCCTATCCTCCACAGGGGGTACCATATCCTTATATATGGGTTCTCTGTCCATAGGAAAATAATTTTTGGTCACTTATATTTTGTAAGTTTGAGGATTGGGGGCTACGTTTATTTATTTATTTATCTGTTTTTTACTCATTCATTTATTAATTTCATTATATAATATATTACATGATACAAAACAATATATGATATGATATGATATGATATGATATGATATGACATGATATGATATGATATGATATGATATGATATGATATGATATGATATGATATGATATGATATGATATGATGATATGATATAAGCTAGGACAATTTACTTGAGTTTTGGCCCCTGCTCCATGAATTAAAGGGTGGAAAAGATGAGGAGAATTGTATGAATCAAACTGATTCTATCTTATAAAATTTACTCCATTTTCAGACCAAAGATTCATTTTCCTGTAAATTCCACTTGCTTCCTAATCATGGGAATTGAGTGATATCTTGTTTCTTGTCTGAAAACATCTACCTGCCTATGCTCCCTACTCTCACTTCTCAAAACTCACTAATCTTCTTTTTAACCCAGAAAATTCCTAATCTTTCCTCCAATTAGGAATCAGATTACCAAATCTTGTTTCCTGGTTTATATTGTATACAAATCCTATTTTCTTTTATTCCTGCTTAAACAAAATGGGTGTTTTCCCTAACACATTACTTTAATTACATGAATCCTTAGCTGGGGCATTTAAATAGTACAAGGATAGAGCAATTGGCCTGTAGTCAGGGAGACTTAAGTTTAAATATGGCCTCAGATATCTACTAGCTGTGTGACCTTGGTCAAATCACCTAATGTCTGTTTGTTTCAATTTCCTCACCAGTCAAATGGGGATAATAGTAGCACCTACCTCACAGAGTCATAAGGACAAAATGAGATGATATTTACAAAGTGCTTAACATGGTTCCTGGCACAAAGTAGGCAATATAAATGCAGTTATTATTTTTATTATCTTCATTATTATGTTTCAATAGTGTTTCTTATTATGAACATGTGGGTAGATTCTATTTGTAATATATTTTTATATCCTCTTCTATTTGGTGGTTAATTATTTCCATTTACTTTCACAATTATAGTTAATATTTGTGTTTCCCATGGCCCTATTTTCATATTTGTACCTCTATTTTTTTTTACTGAGGATAATTCACAAAATAGAAGGTAGTGATCAAGAGTGTGCTAAACACTACTGCTGTAGGTTTGATTCAGTTTGTTTCTGCTCCCTAGTCCCTTTTTTTCCCCGTTCCCAGAGATTATTTACAGATTCTTACAATTTCTTTATTCCCTTTAAACACCTCTTCACTTCTATACTCCATGGTTAGAGTTTAGTTTGTTATTGATTAATTCCCCCCACACATCCCTTCTTATTCCTCCTGCTTCTCTCTCTCCTTTCCCTTTCATTTTCCTGTTCAGTGAAATGTATTTTGGAACACACCAGCATATACTCAATCGTCACATGAAAATGAGATTCAAAGTACTGCTCAATTCTTACACCATTGCTCATTTGCTCAGCCTTCCTTGTGATGCCTGATAATGTAAGATAATTCCTCCATTCTCCCTCTCCCATTTTTTTTGCTGTAATTTATTACTATTAATCTAATTTTCTTTTTCCATTTTGAGATCATTAAAATATAACAAAATTACTTTCAAGGTTTCATCCTATTTTACTATCACTATGTTCCCTAGTGATCTAAGTGTTCTGAGGTGACTATTCCATCTCCCCTATTGTTAGAGGGAAATTAGATACATTTCACTCTTATTTAGTCCTTAGGATTGTTTACTCATATTTACCTTTTTATATTTCTTGTAACTCCAATGTTTTTATTTCAAAATTTATACTAATCTCTTGTCTTTCTATCAAGAATGCTTAGAAACCTATTTCATTAAAAATAAATTCTCCCTCCTTATAGAATTATATTATGTCTTGCTAGGTAAAGTATTCTAGGTCTTAAGCTTATATCCTTTGCCTCTTGATACATTCTACCCTTTATAGTTATGGCTGCTATACCTTCTGTGTTTCTGACTGTGATTCCTTGATACCTGAGTTCTTTATTTTTGTATGCTCACAGGAATTTTTTTTTCTTTGACCTAAAGTCTGTCTATTTTGGCTATGATCTCCTTCAATGTTTTCATTTTGTGGTTCTTTTCAGGAAATCATAGTGGATTCTTTTTATTTTCACATTTGTCTCTGGTTATAAGAGACCTATATGATTTTCTTTTATTTTTTTCATTGAACCATGATGTCTATACTTTCCCTCTCCCCTATTATTATCATGATAATAAATAGCACAAAATATATAGATTGTTTTCTTCATCTGTTTTCCAGGTCAGTTCATTAAAAATGCATTTATCATATCATATCATATCATATCATATCATATATATCATATCATATCATATCATATCATATATTTACACATTAAATATATATACACACACCTTAAATTTTCTTCTCTTTTTCAATCTTTTGTCTTTGTTTTTAACATATCTTGCTGTATCATTAGAAATAGAAATCATTAACTTCTCTTTGTTTCATTTTAATTTTCAAGGATTGTTTTGACTGGAAAAGGTTAAGTACCATCTGTACTAAACTATTAATTCTTTTTCTGTCTTTCTGCTATTTTTATAGATAAAGAAAATGAGTTATTAAGAGTGACACTGATAGTAAATGATGTAACCTCTGATTGTTTTATTCCAGGTATCATTTGTTTTTCCTCCCAGCAGATTCTTAAGTAGAGGTACTTCAACTTATTTCATCTTTGTTTCTGTAGTGCCTTTCACACCATCTTATATAAAGGGGTTGGAACCATGGGCAACTTTGGTGGCTTCAATGTGTCCTCTATATACACTTTGGTGAGCAAACATTCTTATAAGAATCCCTAGTAGTTAAAAGTATCTTAGACCAGTAAGGTATGCAAGATACAAACACAGTAAAAAGAGATGAGACAAATATTTTTGAGAGTCATAAAAAAATGTGAAAACTAGGCACACAATGTACACACACACACACACACACACACCCCTCCATTTTTTAAAAAATTGTCTTATAATTTGAGGCTTCTGGAAGCCAAGATAGAGTAGTAAGAAGTAAGATGCTCTTACCCTCCCTTTCTAACCTCTGAAAGCCCAGAAAATATCATCCTAGGAAAAACCCTGGAACTGCTGAATAAGAAGAAAGATTGAGTGTAGCAGTACAGTAGCTCAGGTAGCTTGAGGGATTAACGGGAAAGGTCCCTCTTTACCTGGGGGAAGGGGAGCAGTACAGAACAGGAAGTGACCGACCAAGTCAGAGGAAAGCCCCACCTCAGCATACCAGGAAGAGATCCTGAAACCCAGGTGGGGAAGCAGGCAAACACCAACACCTGGACTCCCGACTGCCTCAGTGAGGGCAAGGGAACCAGTGGAAACCAGCTCAGAAAACCAGCAGGTGCCTTGGTACTCTACAACATTCTCCCAGTGCCTCAGCAAAACTCTGTGAAGTACCCCAAGGGGCCCCAGGTGGATAAACATCCTGTAACATCCATTTGAAAGCAGCTGAAAAAAGCTAAAGGAAAGCAAAAAATGCAACATCCAGGGGCTAGACTACCCAATCTTACCCCTAAAGTTCCAGTGTTGTGAACTCCAGCCCAACAACAGGTAAGCTGACAGAACCCTATAGCCTCTGACTGATGACATCGGAGGCTCCAGCAAACAAAGCCAGAGACCAGGCTCAAGGCTTCCAACACAAGAAGCTTGGGTCAGTGCCTTCTGCTCCCCAGCAGAAGAGTTCAATCTCTTTAAAGGCCAGGAAATAAGCAAACACTATGAGCAAAAAGAAATGTACCATAGGTTCATATTATAAGAACTGTGAAAATCAAGGCAGAAATTCTGAAGAGGACAACATCATCAACAAACCCACATCTGGAACCTCAAAAGGGAATATGAACTGGTCTGAAGCCCAAGAAGCTTTCTTAGAAGACCTCAAGAAGGATTTTAAAAGTCAAATGAGAGAGGTAGAAGAGTCCTTAAAAAATTCAATTGGCCAACTGGAGAAAAAGTACACTGAAGAAAACAAGTCCCAAAAAATACAATTGGTCAAATGGAGAAGGAAGTACAAAATCTAATAGAAGAAAACAATTTATTAAAAATTAGAACTGAGCAAATGAAAGGTAATGACTCTATGAGAGAACAAGAATCAGTCAAACAGAAACAAAAAAATGAAAAAAATAGATGAAAACATGAAATACCTCATTGGTAAAACAACTGACCTGGCGAACCGATCCAGGAGAAACAATTTAAAAATTATTGGTCTACCTGAAAAGCATGATGAAAAAAAGAGCCCAGACAGTGTCTTTCAGGAAATCATAAAGGAAAAGTAAGCTGAGGTCCTAGAACCAGAGAGTAAAATTGCCAGAGAAGGAATCCATAGATCACCTCCTGAAAGAGATGTCAAATTGAAAACACCAAGGAATATAGCAGCCAAATTCCAAAATTAGCAGATCAAAGAAAAAATACTGTAAGCAGCCAGAAAGAAATGATCTAAATATCACTGAACCATAGTCAGGATTATACAGGACCTTACAGCTTCGACATTAAAAGACCATAGGTAGTGGAACATGATATTCCATAAGGCAAAGGAGCTTGGATTACAAACAAGGATCAACTACCCAGAGAAAATGAGCATGATCTTTCAAGGGAGGAGATGGATATTCAACAAAATAGGGGACTTCTAAACCTGACTAATAAAAAGACCAGAGCTGAACAGAAAATTTGATCTTCAAATACAAGACTCAAGAGAGACATTAAAAGGTAAAGAGGACAGAAAGATAAAATATGTTTTTAATAAGAGCAAGCTGTTCACATCTCCACAAGGGAAGATGACACTTTAAAGTCTTGAGAACTGTATTTGTTATTGCACCATATTAAAGGAATATACATAAATGGGGTGAATATAAGTTGACTTTGATGTAATATATATATATATATATATATATATATATAATATAGATAGATAGATAGATAGATAGATAGATAGATAGATAGTGATATGTAGATATATAGATATATCTGAGTTAAATGGATCCAAGTAAGTGAATTAGTCTGATCGAAGAAAATATACTGAGAGAAAAGGAAAGGAGGAGGCAGAGAAAAGTAAATTACATTGCAGCAAAAGATGCAAAAAATAATTATAGCAGAGGGAAGGAAGGGAGGGAGATGAACATTGTTTGAACCTTACTGTCATCAGATTTGGCTCAAGAAGGTAATAACATAAGCAGTTAGGTATAGAAATCTAACTTGCCCTATAGGCAGTAAGAGGGAAAAGGGGAAAGAAAAAGAAGGGGGGATAGAAGGGAGGGAAGAAGCAGTGAAGGTAAAGGGAAAGTAAAGGGATGGAGCTAATAGAAGGGAGGTGGGACTGAGGGAGACAGTAGTCAAAAGCAAAAGACTAGTGAGGAGGGAAAAGGAGAAAAGAAAAAGAAAAGCATAAACGAGAGTGGGGGAGAAAGATGGAGGGAAAGACACAGATAGCAATCATAACTGTGAATGTGAATGGGATGATCTCTCCCATAAAATGGAAGTAGATAGGAGAATGAATTAAAAACCACAATCCTACAATATGTTGTTTACAAGAAACACATTTGAAAAAGAGCAACACACACACACACACAGGGTAAAGATAAGAGGCTGGAGCAGAATATATTATGCTTCAGCTGAAGTAAAAAAAAAAAAGAGGCAGGAGTAGCAATCCTGACCTCAGACAAAGCAAAAACAAAACCAGATCTTCTCAAAAGACATAAGGATGGAAATTACATCCTGCTAAAAGGCACCATAGACAATGAAGTAACATCATTACTAAACATATATGCACCAAATGGTATAGTATCCAAATTCTTAGAGGAGAAGATCAGGGAGTTACAGGAAGAAATAGACAGAAAAATTATACTAGTGGGGGACCTCAACCTCCTCCTTGCTGAACTAGATAATCTAACCACAAAATAAACAAGAAAGAAGTTAAGGAGGTGATAGAACATTAGAAAAGTTAGGTATGATAGACCTCTGTAGAAACTGAATGGAGAAAGAAAGGAATATACTTTTTTCGTATTTTTTTAAAATTTATTTATTTTTACTTTTCAACATTCACTTCTGCAAGATTTTGAGTTCCAAATTTTCTCCCTATATCATCACTCTCCCCACCCCAAGATGGCATGCATTCTGTATGCCCCTTTCTTCTATTTCTCCCCTCTTCTCTTATCTCCTCCCCTTCTATTTTCCTGTAGGGAAGGAAAGATTTCTATACACCATTTCCTGTATTTATTATTTCCCAGTTCTATGTGAAAACAATTTTTTTAACATGCATTTTTAAAACTTTGGGTTCCAGATTTTCTTCCTTCCTCCCTCCCCACTCACCCTCATTGAAAAGTCAAGCAACTTGATACAGGTTATACATTTGTAGTCATGCAAAACACTTCCACAGTAATCACGTTGTAAAAATAAAGGTAAGAATATTCCCCTTCATCCTATCCCACCCACCCAATTATTGTATAAAAAAATATTATTAAGTGCTTACTAAGTACCAGGCATTATTCTAAACACTTAGGATTCATAAATAAACCAAAATACAAAATCTGTTCCTTCCCATTAGGAGCTCATATCTGAAAGGAGGAAAGGACATATAAAATAGCTATGTGCAGATATATACATATGGTATAGAAAGCATTCTCAGAGGGGAAGGTATTAACAGCTGGAGTAACTGGGAATATCTTTCAAAAGACAGGATTTGGATATCCTGTGGGGAGACTTCCAGGAGCCAAGATGGTAGAGTAGTTGCAGATCCTGAGCCTCAGGGTGGTGGAGTAGGCAAACACCAACACCAGGCTGCCCCCACCCTCTGTAACTCCTGTGCCTTCACGCAGTCAGGGGAACCAGCAAATGCCAGCTCAGAGAGCCAACACATGCACCACCAGACAGGCATCCACCAGTAGCTGAACTAACCCATGTTCTAGTGCAGCCCTGGGTGAGGAGGTGACCTCCAGCAGCCAGACCACCCCCACACCCCACCTCATGAGCTTCAGTGTAATACCTGGGAAACACAGAAAAACCTCACCTGGCCTCAGCACACCAGCCTCCAACACCAACTCCAGCTCACCACCAGATAAGCTACCAGACACCTATAGCTGCTAGCACCTGAAGCAGAACACAAAGCCAGTAACCAGACTCCTAGCTCCTAGCACAAGAACCATGGGACAGCACCCCCTGTGCCACAAAAGTAGAGATCAACTTTAAAAGCCCAGAAAAAGGCAAACACCACGAGCAAAAAGCAACAAAGAAAAACACTGACCATAGAGAATTATTATAGTGACAGGGAATATAAAAACACAAAGTCAGTAGAAGACAGCATTGTCAATATACCCACATCAGAAGCATCAAAGTGGAATATGAACTGGTCTGAAGCTCAAAAAACCTTCTGGGAAACACTCAAGAAGAATTTTAAAAGTCAAGTAAGAGATGGAGAAGAAAAATTGGGAAAAGAAATGAGAAGTATGCAAGAGAGAGTCAATACCTTAGAAAAAGAAGGACAAAAATTGACCATAGAAAATAATTCCTTAAAAGTACAATTGGATAAATGAAAAAAAAAAGAGAAAAAAAAAGAGAACAACTCCTTAAAAAGTGCAATTGGCCAAATGGAAAAGGAAATACAAATGCACACTGAAGAAAACAATTTGTTAAAAATTAGAATTGGGCAGGTGGAAGCAAACGACTGTATAGGACATCAAGAACTGGTCAAACAAAATCAAAAGAATAGAAAAAAAAAGAAAACAACTCATTGGAAAAACAACTGACCTGGAAAATACATCCAGTGAGATAATTTAAGAGTAATTGGTCTATGTGAAAGCCATGATGAAAAAAAGAGATTGGACAGCATCTTTCAAGAAATCATGAAGGAAAACCACCTTGAGGTCCTAGAACCAAAGGGTTAAATAGTCATTGAAAGAATCCTCCTTAAGAGATCCCAAACTAAAAATGTCAAGGAATATTGTAGTTAAATTACAGAATTATCAGGTCAAAGAGAAAATACTGAAAGCAGCCAGAAAGAAACAATTCAAATATTTTGGAACCACAGTCAGGATTACACAAGACCTTGCAGCTTCTACATTAAAAGATCTGATGGCATGGAGTATAATATTTCATAAGGCAAAGGAGCTTGAACTACAACCAAGAATGAACTACTCAGTGAAACTGAGAATAATCTTTCAGGGGAAGAGATGGACATTCAACGAAATAGGAGACTTCCAAACCTTCCTGATGAAAAGAACAGAGCTCAGCAGAAAATTTGATCTTCAAATATAAGACTGAAGAGAGGCATAAAAAAGGAAATGGGAAAGAAAAACAGCAACAACACATTATTAATAAAGGAAAACTGTTTACATCCTTACAAGGGAAGATGACAGCTGTAACTCTTGAGAACTGTATCTTAATTATGACATTTAAGAGGGGTATACATAGACAGACGGTGTGGGTATAATTTGACCTTGATGTGATGATAAAAAAAATCTAATTAAGTGGTGAAAAGAGATTGTTCTGGGAGAAGAGAAAAGGAAGAGGCAAACAAGGGTAAATCATATCACTTGAAAAGGCACAAAACCCTATTAAAATAGAGGGAAAGAAGGGAGATGACCATTGTTTGAACCTTATTCTCATCAGCTTTGACTCAAAGAGGGAATAACATAATCAGTAAGGAAATGTAACTTAACATATATAAAGTAGGAAGGGAAAGGGCAAAGAAAAGGGAGGGAATGGATAGAAGGGAGGGTAGATAGAGGGAGGAGGTGATCAAAACTCAAACTCTAGTGAGGAGAGAAAGGGACAAAGGAGGGAGAAAAGCATAAAAAAGAGGAGGAATAGCATGTAAAGAAAGACACAGATAGCAATCACATGAATGTGAATGTGAATAGGATGAACTCTCCCATAAAATGGAAGTGGATATCAGAATGGAATATAAATCATAATCATACAATATGTTGTTTACAAGAAACACATTTGAAACAGAGAGATACACACAGAGTAAAGGTAAAAGGCTGGAGTAGCATATATTATGCTTCAACTGAAGAAGAAGAAAAGCAGGGGTAGTAATCTTGATCTCAGACAAAGCAAAAGCAAAAATAGATCTAATTTTTAAAAAAATGAAGGATACTACATCCTGCTAAGAGGCACTATAGAAAATGAACTGATATCATTATTAAACATATATGTACCAAATGGTATAGCATCCACATTATTAGAGAAGAAGTTAAGGGAGTTTCAGAAAAAAAAAAGTAGACAGCAAAACCATATTAGTGGGGGACCTCAACCTCTCCCTCTCTAATCTAGATAAATCTAATCACAAAATAAACAAGAAAGAAGTTAAGGAGGTGAATAGAATTTTAGAAAAGTTAGATATGTTCACAGGTTAAGGAGACAATATTACAAGTATCTAGAAAGAAGCAATTCAAATATTGTAGAAGTTTAATCAGGATAACACAAGATTTAGCAGCTTCTACAGCAAGGGACCAGAGGGCATGGAATATAATATTCCAGAAAGCAAAGGAGATAGGATTACAACCAAGAATCACCTACCCGGCAAAACTGAGTATAATCCTTCAGGGGAAAAACTGATCATTCAGTGAAATAGAGGACTTTCAAGCATTCTTGTTGAAAAGACCAGAGCTGAATAGAAAAATTGATATTCAAATGCAAGACTCAAGTGGAATGTGAAGAAGTAAACAGGAAAGAGAAATCATGAGACTTATTAAGGTTGAATTGTTTACATTCCTGCATGGAAAGATGATATTTATAACTCATGAGACCTTTGTCAGTATTAGGGTAGTTGGAGGGAAGTAAAATTATATGTATGTATGTATGTATGTATGCATGTATATATACATACATATATAGAGGGCACAGGGTGAGTTGAAGATGAAGGGGTCGTATCTGGAGAACAAAATTAAGGGGTGAGAGAGGATTATACTGGGAGAATGAGAAGGAGAAAGGGAGAGGTAGGACGGGGTAAATTATCTCACAAAAAAACAAAAAAGAAAAGGCTCTTACAGTGGAGGGGAAATAGGGGAAGGTGAGAAGGAATGAGTGAATCTTACTCTCATAGGATTTGGCTTAAGGAGGGAATAAGATACATATTCAATTGGGTTTGGAAATCTGTCTTACCCTACAGGAAAATAGGGGGAGAAGGGGACAAGAGATCAAGGGAATGATAGAGAAGAGGCAGATCGGTAAAGACGGTAATCAGAAGCAAACACTTCTGAGGAGGGACAGGGTCAAAAAAAAAGAATAGAGTAAATAAGGGGGGATAAGATTAAGGGAAATAGAGTTAGTTTTCCACATGACTACCATGGAAGTGTTTTGCATAACTGCACATGTATAACCTATATTCAGTTGCTTGCCTTTTCAATGAGGGTGGGTGGGGAGGGAGGAAGGGAGAAAATTTGAACCCAAAGTTTTAAAAAGACAAGTTTAAAAAAAAAGTTTTGACATGCAACTGGGAAATAAGAAATACAGGAAATGAGGTATAGAAATCTATCTTGCCCTACAGGAAAGTAGAAGGAGAAAGGGATAAGAGAAAGAGTGGAGAGATAGCAGGGAGGGCAGACTAGGGGAAGGGATATTCAGAATGCATGACATCTTGGGGTGGGGGAGGGGTGAGATGGGGTGAAAATTTAAAACTCAAAATCTTGTGGAATTAGATGTTGAAAATGAAAAATAAATAAACTTTAAAAAAAGAAGAGAAAAAAAACTATTTGCTTGCCAAAGAGAGCACAATTAAGCTCTAGAACTCGTGACTCAGAATTTTGCAACAGGGACATATCTATGTACCATTATTATTTTTTTTTAATAAAGAAGAGTGGGATAACTATTGTGTTGAAACAAAAAAGAAGACAGGAATAATGATTTTGCTTTCAAAATGCATAAATATAGTAAAAAATGACAGTAGAATTTAAAGAAGTGGTGGTAGCAGTGAGAAGCAAATCAGAACCATTATAGCCTAACAACATCTCCCCCTACCACCACTGCATACATGAATAAATTCATTTTGTGTGACTTGAATAATGGGAAAGTATATAACAATTGAAAGAGAAATGTGTGGCGTATACTCATCAAGTCTCTAGGGGAACCAGAAAGGGAAGATTGCTCTTATAGTGTCTCCTCAAGAAGAGAGGCCATAGCAGAATAAGACAGGTGGCAATGGGTAAAAAAAAAAAAATTAGATATGGTAGACCTCTGGAGAAAATTGAATGGAAATAGAAAGGCATATACTATTTTTCTCAGTATTACATCACCTACACAAAAATTGACCATGTATTAGAGCATAAAAACCTCCAAATCAAATGCAGAAAAGCAAAAGTATTAAATGCATCCCTTTCAGATCATCATACAATAAAAATTACATGTAATAAAGGGCAATGGAAAGATAGACTAAACTAAATAATCTAATCCTAAAAGATGAGTGAGTCAAAGAACAAATCATAGAACAATAAATAAGTTCATCCAAGAGAATGACAATAATGAGACAACATAACAAAACTTATTAGGATTCAGTGAAAGTTGTTCTTAGGGAAAGTTGTATATCTCTCAATGCTTACATGAATAAAATAGAGAAAGAGGAGATCAATTAATTAGGCATGCAACTAAAACATCTAGAAAAAGAACAAATTAAAATTTCCCAATTAAATACCAATTTAGAAATACTGAAAACCAAAGGAGAGATTAATAAAATGGAAATTAAGAAAACCATTGAACTAATAAATAAAGCTAAGAGAAAGTTTTATGAAAAAAAATAGATAAAACTTTGGTTAATTTGATTAAAAAAATAAAGAAAACCAAATTTCCAGTATTACAAATGAAAAGGGTGAATCCACCACCAATGAAGAGGAAATTAAAACAATAATTAGGAGCTGTTTTGCCAAACTGCATGCCAATAAATTTGACAATCAGTAAAATGGATGAATATTTACAAAAATATAAATTGCCCAGATTAACAGAAGTGGAAATGAAAAACTTAACCCCATTAAAAAAAAAAAGAAATGATCTAAGCCATAAATGAACTCCCTAGGAGAAAAACAAACAAATAAACAAACAAAAAAAAACTGCAGGGCCAGATGGATTTACAAGTGAATCTTCTCAGACATTTCAAGAACAATTAATTCCATTACTACATAGACTATTTGGGAAAATAAGTGAAGAAGGAATCCTACCAAATTCTTTTTATGATACAAATATGGTATTGATCCCTAAACTGGAAGAGCCAAAAAGAATACACGGAGTCTTCCTTAAAATGACAAGTAGCATCTACCTAAAACCATCAGTGGGCATTATATGTGTGTGTGTAATAAGCTAGAAGCATTTCCAATAAGATCAGTGGTGAATTCACACCAGGATGTCCATTATCACCACTGTTATTCAATATTATACTAGAAGCATGAACTTTAGCAATAAGAGAAGAAAAAGTAATTGAAGGAATTAGAATAGGCAAAGAAGAAACAAAACTATCACTCTTAGCAGATGATATGATGATATAGTTAGAGAATCCCAGAGAATCAAGTAAAAAAAACTACTTGAAATAATAAATAACTTTAACCAGGTTGAAGGATATAAAATAAACCCACATAAATCACTGGCATATATGTGTATTACTAACAAAGCCCAACAGCAAGAGATAGAAAGAGAAATTCCATTTAAAATTACTGTAGACATTATAAAATGTTTAGGATTCTACCTCCTGAAACAAACCCAGGAACTATATGAACACAATTACAAAACACTTTTCACACAAATAAAGTCAGATCTAAATAACTGGAAAAAAATCATTTGATCATTGGTAAACTGAACTAATATAATAAAAATGCAATTCTACCTAAGCTAATTTATTTATTCAGTGCCATACCAATAAACTACCAAAATTATTTTATAGGCTAAAAAATAATAACACAATTTTTCTGAAAGAACAAAAGGTACAGAATATCAAGGGAATTAATGAAAAGAATTGCAAAGGAAATTGACTTAGCTATACCAGATCTTAAATTGTACTAAAAAACAGCAATAATTAAAACTATTTGGTACTGGCTAAGAAATATAGTGGTGGATCATTGAAATAGGTTAAGTACACAAGACACAGTACTCAGTGACTATAGTAATCTACTGTTTAATAAACCCAAAGACTCCAGCTTTTGAGATAAGAACTCAGTAGTTGAGAAAAACTGCTGGTAAAACTGAAAACGAGTATGACAGAAACTAGGCATAGATCAACTGCTTATACCGTGTACTAAGACAAAATCAAAATAGATACATGATATAGATATAAAGGCTGATAATATAAGCAAACTGGGAGAGGAAGGAATAGTTTACCTGTCAGGTATATGGAGAATGGAAGAATGTATCACAAAATAAGAGAGAGAGAACATTATGAAATGCAAAATGGAAAATTGTGATTACATTAAATTGAAAATTTTTTGCAGAAAGCCAATGCAACCAAAATTAGAAGGGAAGCAAAAAAACTGGGAGTCTTCATAACCAGCATCTTTGATAAAGGCCCCATTTCTAAAGTAGATAGAGAACTAAGTCAAATTTATAAAAAATATAAGTCAATCTCTAATTGATAAATGGTTAAAAGATATGAAGAGAAAGTGTTCAGTGAAGAAATTAAAGCTATCTATAGTCATATGAAAAAATGCTCTAAATAATATTGATTAGAGAAATGCCAATCAAAACGATTCTGAGGTACCACATCATGCCTATCAGATTAGCTAACATGACAGAACAGTAAAATGATAAATGTTGGAAAAGATGTGGGAAAATTGGAACACTAATGCATTGTTGGTGGAGTTGTGAACTTATCCAACCATGTGGAAAGCAATTTGGAATCATGCACAAAGGGCTGTAAAACTGTGCATATCCTTTGACCTAGCAATAGCACTTTTAGGGCTGTATCCCAGAGAGAACATACAAATGGAAACAGGACCCACATGTACAAAAAATATTTATAACAGCTCTTTTTGTGGTAGCAAAGAATTGGAAATTAAGGGAGTTCCCCTTCAGTTGGGGAACGGCTTAACATGTTGTGGTATATGAATGGAATGGGATACTATTGTGCTGTAAGAAATGATGAGCAATTAGATTTGAGAAAAACCTGGGAAGGCTTATATGAACTGATGCTGAGTGAAATGAACAGAACTAGGAGAACACTACACAGTAACAGCAATGTTGTTTGATGACTAACTTTGCTAGACTTTTATCTCTTCTTAGCAATGCAATGATCTACGACAACTCCAAAAGATTCATGATGGAAAATGCTATCCACATCCAGAAAAAAGTATTTTGGAATCTGAATGTAGATCAAAGCAAATTATATATACTCTGCCCTCTCTGTCTCCGTTTCTGTCTCACTGTCTCTAACTCTGCCTCTGTCTTTCTGTCTCTGTCTCTTTCTTCTTTCTTGTGGTTTCTCCTGTTGGTTCTATTTCTTCTTTACAGTATGACTAATATGAAAATAGGTTTAATATGAATGCATATGTAGAGCTTATTTTAAATTGCATGCTGTTTTGGGGCGGGGGTGATGGGGAGAAAATTGTGAACTCAAAATCTTATGGAAGTGAATGTTGAAAACTATAAATAAATTTAAAAAAAGAAAACAAGAAGTGCCTTCTTATAAGTCCTTGTTGGAGGACCAAACTTAGTCACTGTAATTGCACAGCTTTTGTTTCAGCTCTCTGGTTTTATGCATTTTACATCTCTTTCACTGTGCTTGTTCTCAAGGAGTTTACCTTCTGATGAAAACCTTAGTTCTCCTCCAAGCTTTATTACTTAGTTTCATGTCTTCATTGTTGGATCATAAGATGTATCATGACAACTTAGAAACTCTGCTCAGTGTATTGGCCAATTAAATTCCAAAGTAAAAATGAGGAAACATGCCTCCCACCTCCTGATAGAGAAGGGGAGCGCTCACTGTGTCTTCAGTAAATAAGCATTTATTAAGCACCTGTTCTGTGCCAGATACTTGGAAGAATAAGACATTTATATTCTTTGAAGCTGGCCAATTTGGAAATTTGTTTTGCTTGACTATGCATGATTTAAAAGGATATTTTGTTGTAGTTGTTGTTCTAATGGGGATGTGGGAGGAGGTAGATTTCTGATGATTGAAAAAAATTGTAATTTTAAAACTTATATTACTACTGTCCTCCATAGCTGTCATCAGGCAAAGCTTTCATTTTCCATTCTCCATCTTTGTAACTGCTCAAACTCTACCTTGCTGTTATTGTCACCACTGATGCTTTGGGGAACTGTTTGTTGTTGTTGTTGTTGTTGTTGTTTTAATTTTCAGAATGACACCACCTGAGTTATGGAGCTGATCATTCTCAACCTGTTCTCAGTCTGATAACCCCTTAAGGCTCCAGAATTTCTTTTCTTAAGGAAAAGTTCTCAACCATTACTATTATTTCAGAGTGAGTAAATTCCATCTGCGTGTTCCCCCCTCAAATTTCAAGCTCTATGCTTCTTAGATGCTCAGCAATCATACATTGAGTCTTGCTGAGACTCAGGCTGAACAAACTCACTTTTTTTTCCATTTTCCTTTCCAACTCCTATTCTCTACCTGCCATCATGAAATAAAAAACATTAGAAGGGAAGGGCAAAAGCTGATGCTCTTTGGTCATATTTCTTCGGTCATATCACAGCTTATGTTCCTGTTTTACAGTGTTTTGTTTTGTTTTGGTTTGGTTTTTTTATAAGTCAAATCTTTCTTTAGCAACATATGTGAATATAATGAAAAAGTAAACATAAGAATTACATCCAAATGAGAAAAATCACTTCAAGGTATAAATGAAATTATATCAGCATATAGATATATAGAGATATCTAATGGAATATATTTAATATATATTGCATAGTTTAGTTCAACAATCTCAGTATTTAGCATAGTACCTTGCAACTAATTTGTTTTTCATAAATTCTGAATTAAATGTGTATGCATATATACATATATATATACATACACATTCAATTTAGCACATATTTATTAAGCAACCAATAGCGCTTAAAATTGTATGCATTTAAGCATTCAAGTCAATAATTATATATATAATATGTGTTCAATTTAATTTATCATAATCTACATTATTGTGATAACCTTATTCAAAATATGAATTGTCTTGGAATTCAGCTAAACAATAATTGTTTAAATGGATACTAGGTGTTACATGTTCTGCTAGTTCTGGGGATTGTATATGTATATAATTGTCTTTAAAAAATTCTGAAAATTCTGCTACTATGATCATAATGGGATAATAGATATATTAAAGATAACTTGTTTCAGTATTTTAAATTAAAGTATCTAGATCTGGTTAATCACAATGCTTTTTGAAATTAGAATTATTAAGATATATGCAATTTTAAAATTGTTCTTTTAACAAGATAATATGTCAATTTTATACACACTTTAGCAGATAATTCATGTTGAAATTTATGTATCAAAAACAATTTCCTCTTACCACTTCAAAAGTTTCTCATTTATTACATTCATAGTTTAGACCATTACCACAGATTTTTTTGTGCACTGTGAATGTAATTTTAAATTAATCCAAGTTTAAAAAAATAACCAATAGAAAAGTGAATTGTTTTTAGTTTCACAATTTTTCCTCTTCTTCTAGCAGCATTCTAATATTCTGCCTTATGACTTAAAGACTACTTGTGATTGTCAAATGGCATGGGAAGGAAGGCACTAGCTTGGATAGTTTTTATAAAGGTGGAAGCACTTTGAGAATGGATTCTGTCATCTATAGACCAGCCTTGCTAAGTTTGAAGAAGAGCTCATTAGCAGAAAGTTGGAAATAAATCATATTTCTTTGGAAGAGGAGGATGACACCATGGCAATAAAATGTGGAAATGATACATCAATGAGAGGTGCTCAGAAAATAGAAGATTTATCTTTTCAATTCCTGAAACAACCTTGTCCTATTAAGGAAAAACCTCTAGCCAATGTTCAATTTAAGAAGGGTATAAGTAGTGTTTATTTTAAAGTATTTAAATATTTTAATTGAAATTTTGGTTCTACACTGCAGGAATAAAAAGTTTTTCAGGAGCAAATGTACATTTCTATGGATGTATAGATGGGTACTAGATTTAGTGGCAAACTTGCCAGGATTCTGAGCAATTTATATTACTTGGTGTTATTAAGGTGGAATGCTAGTTGCTCAAGAATAAGCCCTTAGTATCAAGTAAAGTATGGCATATGTAAACATTTACTCTCTCCTCAGCCATCTGCCCACTGAACTATGTAGAATGGTCATATGTACATTGCCAAAATTTTCCATCAATTACAATACTTTGCTTAGAAAGTCAGGGATGAGACTTGGTAGTGACTTCTCAGAGAAAAAAAAGTGTACGACTAGGTTTATCTGTCTTATGGTTGAAAATTATTAAGAGGAATATTATTGCTTGAGGCTGCCACTAAATTATTTTGACCATTGCATCTGTTTCCAAATAGAAATTTTCACCATTTTTCTTTTTTTTTTTTAACTCTTTAGAGGTTATTTTTAACACAAGTTAAACTTAGCTGTCAAGAGCAACTTCTCAGAAAGTCATCAACCTTATTTGTCAGTGTTCATCTTACATGTTGAAGTAAAATTCTTTAGCACAGGCTCAAGATTAGAATAATGTAATTTTATATCTTCTCTGTGGAAGATGTTATTTTATTCATATATATTGTCAGTGATTCACCTTGTGCCATAAGATTCCTCTTCAACATGGGCATTTCATCAATTGCTCATCCCTAGTTATTTATTTCCTGGATCTAAATCCCTGATGAAGCACTTAGTAATGATATTGTATGTAACTTTGTTAATTTTTAAGTCAACTTTCTGAGACACAATGTCATGTGCAGACAGAATTCCCAAGAACAAGATCTCAGGGTCAAGTGTTAAGCAAATAATTAGTTGTCCAGAAATGCTTAGCTATGTGTTTTAAAAGTTAAAACAATGACAGGGAATATAGTGTCTTCTCCACAATAACAAGCAGCAAGAAGAATTCCTCTAAAATACATGAATAACATCTGGATGGAAAGGTAGTTGTTTTATCTTTTGTCCCCTGAGTGAAATTTAATTAGATATAGACTACATATGCACAGCAGGCCAGCAGGGCCAGTCCTAACAACTATAATAACTGAAATGTAAATACTGCTTTAATGGTTATAAATATCTCGTGATATTAGTACTATGGGTATAGCTGTCCCCACCTTATAGGGAAGGAAACTGAGGTTGAGAGCAGTTGAAGGATCATATCCTGTAATACATAATATATGAGGCAGGATGCAACGCCAATTCCTTCTTGTCACCAAGTTTGATGCTCAATCTATTATGCTATTATTAATCAATTTTAAGGCAGTTTTGAAAGAGCAATGTATTAGGAATTGGAGGACTTGTGTCCATATTCCATTCTTCTATTTACTGCCTATCTGACTTTGATCAAGTCATAACACTTCTACAGGCCTCAAACGAGAAAGCTTGTCTATACGATCTCTGGCATTCTTTCTTGATCTATGATAGTATCTATTATCCTATTTTTTAGGCACAATTCAACCTCATTTTGAGAATAAGCCTTTTGCTTATTGTCTGCCTTAAAATACAATCATAGATAAGCATAGAATCATTCTAGATTCCATGTACATTACTGGGAAGAAAAATAGATAGAAGATCTTAATGAAGGATTGTGAAAAACCTATGTAAAGGGAATGAAAGTATCAGGATTACCTGCTATAGATGGTGAGATGGTCTTCAGCTATATTTTTTTTTTAAGAATTGCTTTGTAGCAACCTCTTTTGCATCTTTTTTTTTCTTCATTGCTTTTTTTTTTTGCATCATTGAGTGACTTTCTTGTTGATTTGAGGTAGCTGCATGTGTTTCTATGATTCCAGTTATATTTTTAAACTGCTTGTAACAGGCACAGTTGGCCCTGTCAGACATTCCTGATACTCGATAGTATTATTTCCTGATAAAACAAATATATGAATATCTTTCTTAGGTAAAAAGAATTCAGAAACACATGGCAAATTTTCCTTAAATTTATTAAAATGAAATAAGAACTGGAAAAAAGTATGCTTAATTACTATAACTATTACCATAAGTAAGCCAAACTGTTAATAACTGAAAAATTCTAACATAACAGGGATTGGGTTTAATAGCAATTTAAAGACTTTGGGCCCTCAGAAAGCATTAAACAGCTAGTAAAACCAGAGGTCAAAAACAGCAGGAGGAAAATAAAGGAAGTGTGTAACCAATATGATTGATTTGGTATATTTTAATAATAGAATTGCTCACATATAGATAGGTTAGGAGAGTGGGTAAATTATGTCTATCCAAATTTGCTTAGAGAAAGGAATCAAAATCAAATCAGTTTGTATTTTTTTTGCAAAGTAGTCAGTGAGGGCAGCATATTGAAGGGTCTGGTTGTTATTAGTCAGTAATATGTTAATGTCTGAAAAGGAAATTAAGACATTGGTCAGTAGTTTTCTCAAAGCCCTGCTTATTATGTTGATCTGTACTTTGGCTAGTCATAAGTCTTTCATTCAGCATCAGGTTTATGGACAAAAATCGTTCTGAAAAATTTGAATTAAGTAAGCATAACTGCTTCAGCCAGAAATTAAGTAATTAATTTGTCTTATCATATCCAGTATGTGCACTATTTCCTTATATCAGCAAAGTTAGTTGAATACTGTGAGAAGTTACAGTTATTAAAATATATTTATATCATCCTTTGAAATTTACAGGGTTATTTCCTGAAGATAAGTTTATGAAGAAGACAGTGAAGGTAATGCTCTCCCAGTCTTAGAGACAACAAAACTGAGTCTCTGAAAAGTGATGTATGTGTAGCTAATAAGACACAAAAGGAAGATAAGTGGTACAGAAGATCTTTTAAAGAAAAACAGCTAGGAGGCACAGTGAATAGAGTGCTAGGCCTGGAGTCAGAAGACTCATCTTTCTGAGTTGAATTCTGGCCTCAGATACTTAATAGCTGTATGACCCTGAGCTAGTCACTTAACCCTTTTTGCCTCAATTTCCTCATCTGTGAAATCAGCTGGAGAAGGAAATGACAAAATACTCCAGCGCCTTTGCCAAGAAAACCCCAAATAAGATCAGGAAGAGTTGGACACAACTAAAAACCAAAAAATTATCTTTTTACTGTAGTACCCTTCACCTTAAGATTCCTGGCTGCTTCCTGTGTTGCATTTGAAGTGAAAGAAATGATGTAGTTTTAGTGAAGTTGTATGTTTGATGTGAAATCAACTACAAGCATTAGGAGCAAAAATTTAGTCAATTATTTTGGCTAAGGTGGATGTTAACAACCAAACTGCTCCCCATTGCATTTCATTCTGTTGTTAACAGTATGCTGCCCAGCCAAATCTAATTGGATTTTCTACATGAATCAATTGAATAGTGCTTGTTAAGACTGACAATCTGATCCTGCCACTTACTCTCTTTCCCCTGCTCTTGGGTGAGTAGCCTGCTTAGCGGTGTAGTTGATACCGGGCTGATTGACAGCTATTGTTAATCTAGCAGAGACCTCCCTAGCCAACATAGAAGAATGAGCGATATTGCCCACAGCTCATCAATCTCCCTGTGTATTTTTTCTGCTAGCTAAGTAATTTTGCAGGACATTTAGGAAAACAATAGGGACAGCCACTCAAGTGTAATGCTATGGCAGGTACTCTGAGCATATTGCAGGCCAGCCTGTCATCTGAACAGATCAAATTAAAAAGTGAGGCAGTTACCCTTAAAGTCTTCTTTTACAGGGTATCCTGGCTTAAGAAAATCTTAAGGTAGGGAAGAAAGGGTTAAAATAAGAGAATTTATACTTGATCTTAGGGAAAATAAGCAATCACACCCCCCACTCCCAACAATTAGAGAAGTCTCAAAAGACAATAGGTAGTCAGAAGTGATGGATTTCTTTCCCTTGTCATGGGAGGTAGATACACCACTTACATTCTACATTGCAAATCAATGAAAGGCTTTATTTTGTCCAAGGAAAAGTATTCATTGTCTCACAGAAAAGGAACTTTCTGTTCGGATAAGTACGCAGTTATATGAATATATACATGCATATATGTGTGTATATGTACATATATATGTATGTATATAGCCATGCACAACATGCATATACTGTATAGATACTTCTGGCCTTTAAAGAACAAATGTAGAGAACAATAAATATATGTATGTATATAGCCATGCACACACATGCATATACTGTATAGATACTTCTGGCCATTAAAGAACTAAAAAGATGTAGAGAACAATAAAGTTGCTGGTTTCAAACCCAAATCATATCAATCTCTTAACAAAACTTGTAAAATTAAGAAAATCATCATTTATAATATATACAGACACACATATATTCATATAAATATATGCACACATGGATTCATATGTACATATACACACAGTACTGCTTAGTTCTTAATTAGTCAGCCATTGGCTTTCGGGACAGGTTGGTGTGTTCTCAGGGAGTAAATGGAGACTTCATAATCTACTGGACTGTCATTGGCCTTCAGGCTCAAGATAAGGCAGATTTTTGTTGACTTTGCACAGGAGAAGAACTAAAACAGAAGATGGATGTATCCTATTTACACAGAAATATATATTTACACAGAAAATATAACTTAATTCTAAAATGGCATTACACATGTAAACGAAGGGATAATTGTAGAACATCTACCCTTTGCAAAGCTTGCTACCACAACCTTCAATGGATATTTTCAGATAAAAGTCAGATAACAACTTCTTGGATAAGTTGTTGACTGAATTATATTTTGGCTATGGATTACTCTATAAGATCACTGAGTTTCCTTTCAGCTCTGTAATTCTGTGATTTGGTACTTAACTCTAATCTCAAGGAATGCTGAAATGAGGTGGTAGCAATAAGTAGAAATAAGTGGGAAAATTAAGTATTCAATAAAGCAATATTAGACATCTCCTTTCTAAAATTTTGATCAATAACCTGTTCTATATTGATATTTGATTCCCTATCGCCAGAATTCTTTTTTCCTCCAAAATGAGAGGAAAATACAAAATAATTTTCCTTAATTTGATTTTTTCATAAATGTCTTTTAATAGTTATTTAATATTGAAGTTAAACTTCCTCCCATAAATTCACAAATACCTTTCCCATTTTAAAAAGTCATATACTTTTCAAAGCATTTGGACTTGCTATTATTCTGGGGAGGAAAGACCATTCTATAGCTATCTGCTATGGTTTGAAATATAATTGTCCCTCATATTCTTTTGTTGTTTAATAAAAGCATAGTAGAACAAAGTCAGTGACATACTGTGATAACACTTGAGAGGGAAAATATACCCTTAAGAAAAATTTAATACAATAAAAAAATTCATTCTGTCATGCTAATATAACTTCTGGCCACTAAAGTACTAAAAAGATGTAGCTGTCAAAAAAGTAGAGAACAATAAAGTTGCTGGTGTCAAACCCAAATCATGTCAGACTCTGAATAAAAACTTGTAAAATTAAGATTGTTCCTTGAGCAAGAAGAAGTAAAAATCATCTTTGACAGTAATGGGAGTTATACATTCATTAGTAGGAGACCAGGCTCTGTCTTACATTCTATCCCTTTTCAGTGACAATGTATATGCTTTACTCCATTAGAAATTAAGTTACTGTGAAATCTGTGAACATTCAAAAATGTTCGTTCTACAAAGTATGTCATTATTTTGCATTTATAATTTCCCTTTCTTCAGTTCAAAATGATTCTTATGCTTAAATTCTGGTGTTTCCAGAGAGCAAAGCATAAAAATATTCAGTTTGTCAAAAGATCAGATATGTGCAAATCTCAGATCTGGACCATATCCAATATAATAAAAAAAAGACCTTTAGCACCTGAAATTGTGGTTACAAAACCAGCACCAGAGCTATTCCCTAGAGATGTTACAGTATTATTCACTCTTATTTAATATTCAATTCTTAACAAGCCTGGTTATCTAGATTACCCAGAGCAGATTAGAAATGCATAAGCAGAAAGGGGGTAAAGTTCACCAAGAGTACAGAGACAGGCAGAGTGACAGAAGTGAGAATTAATAGCAAATATCCTGATAATGAAAGAGGTGACAGAAAAACTCAGAAGGCTTCAGAACTGCAATGAGACAAAGTAGCTAAATGGAAGGGTAGGTTGTGGGTCTTCCTTAAAGAAACTGGGGTGGATGGAAGGGAAGATGATGGATTCTAAAAGAATTTATTGTATTCTAAAAACAAGACAGTGCATCATTAAACTAGACACTTGTTCATCTCTTTCTGCACTATTTATGAAGACTGTAAGCAATTAAACCACAATGGAAATAAACACAGCTTAATATATCACTTCAGAGATGGGAGAGGTAGAGCACTTCTAGGATGAGTTTTATATAATGTACTAAAGTAGAACAAAATGCGTTTGAATAGTCATCTACTTTAATGCAAAAGTGGACATGAGGAAAATTGTTTTGGTTAAGTAAGGTTTGGTTGTGATTAATATATGAAAGAGATGAATTACTAAGAGTCCTACTTAGGATACGGTGAGGCCCAAACATCAGAGAAGGGAGGAAGGAGGGAGGGAGAGAGAGAGAGAGAGAGAGAGAGAGAGAGAGAGAGAGAGAGAGAGAGAGAGACAGAGAGAGAGAGAGAGAGAGAGCGCTACTTATCATAAATCACGAGAAACAATGGTTACCAATGAAGAAATCATTTCAGAATCAGGTAGTTTTGTGTTTTGATTTTCTTTGCCACTACCCCTACCACCACCACCACCACCATCATCATTATCAGCTATTATCATTGTCATTGTTTGTATTCACATATCATTTTAAGTTTTTCAAATTGCTTCTCATATGCAATCTCATTTAGTCCTCACATTAACCCTATAAAATAGGTACTATTATTCCTCTTTTACAGATGAGGAAAATGAGACTGTGAAAGGTTGTGACCTGCCAAGCATCATAAAGCTAATAAGTGTCTGAAGCAGGATTTGAAATCATGTCTTCTTTACTTCAAAGGCTGGCATTCTGCCAACTGTATTTCCAAGATGCTTTAGTAGCTACTTAGAACAAAATTTGAAATCAATACCAAACTGGAAGAAAGGACATCAATGAGGATATTGCAAGTGAGGTAGAGGATTGATCATAAAAGAAAATATCATGACATTACCGTAGGAAGGCAACCAACAGCAATTTCTTACCCAAAAGTCTGTTTTCTCATTTTTGTAAAATCTTTGTGACAATGGGAAGAGTCACAGATTTTAGAAAAAAAAAGATTTTTTACAGCATATCACATCTTAACTGTGAATTCATTTGTGATTTTAATGAATGCAGTATTCTAACAACAGGAAGGAAGGAAGGAAGGAAAGAAGGAAGGAAGGAAGGAAGGAAGGAAGGAAGGAAGGAAGGAAGGAAGGAAGGAAGGAAGGAAGGGAGGAAGAAAGGAAGGAAGGAAGGGAGGAAGGAAGGAAGGAAGGGAGGAAGAAAGGAAGGAAGGAAGGGAGGAAGGAAAGAAGGAAGGAAGGGAGGGAGGAAGGAAGGAAGGAAGGAAGGAAGGAAGGAAGGAAGGAAGGAAGGAATGGAGAAAGGGAAGGAGAAAAGAAGGAAAAGAGGAAAAAAGAAAAGGAGAGATGGATAAAGGAAGGAAGGAAGAGAAGGGAAGGAGGGAAGAGAAGGGAAGGAAGAAAGAAAGTAAGAAAGAAGTAAGAAAACTTTTAATAGCTTCTGAATTCTTCCAGTATAAAACAAAAATTCAGCAGATGGGGTCTTCAGGCCCTTCACAGTCTAGCTTCAACTTATTTATCCAGCTTTATTTCACTTCTCTCTTTGACACTCAAGTTCCCTAAATTTATCATTTATTATGTTACTTTTGGATTCACACCTACCTTTGTTAGTCCTGGAATATGCTCTTTCCTCACTATTGTCATTCAGATCTA
This sequence comes from Phascolarctos cinereus, assembly GCF_003287225.1. NCBI lineage: Eukaryota > Metazoa > Chordata > Mammalia > Diprotodontia > Phascolarctidae > Phascolarctos > Phascolarctos cinereus. Next base: position 435,508,446 of record NW_027555847.1, on the reverse strand, counting down.
CCTGAACAACATCTTTTCATGAAAATATTCTCTGATTCTCCCAAGTTGCTACTGCTTTCTCCTACCCCACATTGGCTCCTCTTCTACTTACATGGGTTACAACTGTATCTCCCCAGTAGTAGGAAGGTCTGAACAAAAGGACTAATTAATTTTTTTTTATCTCTATAAACTGAAACAATGGTTTGGACAGTAGCTACTTAAAAATACTTATAAAAGTTCATTGTTTGTGGGCCACATCTACCCATCCCCTACTCAATCCCTCCAAAATGCATTTAACTCCATAGAGGTGAATTCAGTCTCAAAAGTTATCCTTCAATAATATCAACATGGGAAAGGAAATAAACTAGACTAGATAGCTGGTAGAATGAATGAGTTTGATGACACAATTTTATATGAAGAGAAGTTGAGTATAACTGCTTTTCTATTATCTTATCAACCTTTCTGTAAATAGTAAAAGTATGTGTGGGGTATATATTTTGTCCATGTAAGTTATTTATATGAACATGTGGATTAATCTAAATAGAGGCGATATGCATCTCACAATCTTGCCCATCCCTCTTCAGGGGATACTTTGGTTCCTACCTGAAGTGGAGCAAGAAAAAGACCATGAAGCTGACTACTCTGCTTTACTGAAAGAGAGGGTGTATTTGAATATAATTATTTCTATCTTCTGCCTTACAAAAATAAGTCTCAAGGAAATGAGTTTTCTTAGGTTAAGTCACTTTCCTGGTTACTATCCCTGAGAGAGGAAAGAATATCCCAAGGCTTGACCTCTTCCCACTGAAATCTAGTTACCATAACAAATAATGGATGTTGAGTAAAACTATTTAATCCCAGTAGAGAGCAAAGAGAAACCACAAAACTTACACAGATTGGAGTATAACCATCAATACACAAAGCAAATGAACTCTCCCACTAAGATTGAGATATCTTAACTCATCAGAGAGACTTGGATCTTATTCATGTGAAATTCCCTGAAGTCTCTAAAAAGGCAAGTTAAATATTCAGAGTGGATCAGTGGCACAGCCTTTCTCCTACATATCTAATTTCCAAAGTCATTCTTTCTGGATTTCTCCATGTGTGTACTTTCTCAAAGCAGGAAGTAAAGAGGAAAACTCTTCTAAGCTCTAGCACCAACTCTGCCCCTCATAGAGCCATGAATTTTGAAGTCATAATTCTCTCCAAAAGTGAAGGAAGTCTTAGGTAAATGGTCCAGTCTTAAGCCTTGAGCTATATATTAATATTATTGGAATTTATTACTTCATTTTCTAGTACTGTGTAGGTCGTATAGGATAAAAGAAAGTAAAGGAAGGGGAAAATATAATGCATAAGAATAATCTAAAAAATAAAGGAAAGCTAGAATCCAAAATGAGGTGTAGTTGACTGGTAAATATATTATAGTAACTTTATGGCTTAATGCGCATTTGTGGTAAGGGGAATTGGTACTGTATTTTGATAAGTCTCTATGGGGATAAGAGGAGGATAATGAGGAGGAGGAGGAGGACAAAGAGAAGGAGGAAGAGGAGGAGGAAAAGGAATAGGAGGTCCAAGTTAGCATGATGGAAACTGGGTTCTGAACACATAAATGAAGTCATGTGAGGTATTGGTGCTTTTTAAATAAGACTTTTTCTCCATATCCATGGTATCCTGTATTCCTAACTCTCTATAGGATGTGATGAAAGTAAGCAATAAATGACACACAAGTCTAAGAAATGACAAGGGTTTCAAACATAAATATGACAAGATCTTAAAAGATTTTGTAGCATTGAACTCAGAAAGATATTCTACCTTTGTTAAGTGATACTCTGATCATGAGTCAAAAACAAACAAGGAATTATCATCCTTAGAGTTTACCACTTTCACAGAGGATATCTTAGCCTTAATGGTAATGAATTTCACTCTCAATGGGGAGACAATTCCTATATTCCTACATTGCTATAATATTTTCTTGATTACATAAGATCACAAAACACTTCTGGGCCTCCTGAAGGAGATCCACTGACACTCAATAGTTCAGCCTAGAAATCTACAAAGGAATTACTTCTTGACACAAAACTTACACTGGGCTGTAAAGCAGGGCTTACTGAATCTTCTACTAAGACCTAATTATTGTACACAGATCTATAATGACAAAATATCCCAAGGACAGTGAGCACATTAAATATTTAACTAGATGAGAACAGGAGAACCAAGAGAAATAAGCAAACAAAAGGTTATAAAATACAGGGGTGAGGAAGTCCAGAAAAAACAAGATCACACAATAGAGGAAAGTAAATGATGTAGCCTCTAGTTTCACAGAATCTATATGACAATTGCCCAAGCAAGTTATAGGCTTGATGAATCACCCAACATTTGGGATAAAAGCAATCACATGGAGGGATTTAGCTGTTCCTCTGATCTAATTAGCCTCTAATCTCATTTTGTTTGCAATTATGGGGACTTGGGATGGACCTTATTATGGAAGGGATAGAGTGGCATGGGAAAACCACTCAACACAAACATTATTGTGTCTGACTTGCTGTCATATATTTTTGGCTCCTATGTAGCCCTTGTAACTTCACAGTGACTTTTTCCCAACTCTCACTCTCACTTAAAAGAGCTTACCTATGTTTCACATTCAAGGTTCCAAGTGTACTCCTGAGGGTTAAAGGTGATTATGCAGTTCAATTTACTCAAGCCCCCAACTATGTATCAACACAATCAATTGTGAATTGTTTAGGCATCCAGCTTTCGACAGCTCTTAGAAAAGGGTATTTACTGAAGTGCTACATTAAGAAAAGTCGGGGCCCACACCCTCAAAAATCTTTAAAAGCCTATGATACATTGTTCTTCAAATACATACATAGTCTAGGTAAAAGTCCACTTAAATATAGAGAGTACCGGTGACAAATGAGTAGCTCATAACTCTTGGTTAATGGAAGTCATCTTCTCCCATCTGTAAGATGCCCAAGAAGCTCCCTCTAAGCATGGTAAAGTTTATTTTCTGAGCTCCTTGTGGATCTGTGATTCTAACTCCAATTTATACTAATTAGTATACTGATTAGTCTTGCCACAAGACTTCAACTACTCTGGAAGAGAGAGTGAGGCTGATGACATTGTGAAACTCACTAAATTCCAATTCAGAAATGAGTACAGACATCACAGCATGACGTTATTGGTCCTCTTCGAAAATGAAGGACAAACAACAACAATACCTGCTTCACCGAGTCTCTTATAGATTGTTCATCTAACACAGTCTGTTTTTTGATTGAGCTGGAAGTTAGCATTCTTTTTGGTGTCATGGACACCTTTCATAGTCTGGCAAAGTCTATGGAACTCCCTTTTAGAATGTTTTTAGATGCGTCAAATAAAATGCTTTGAATTAAAAAAGAAGCCGTTACATTGCAATTCAGTATAACATTTAAATTATATTGTATGTCTTTATATATAAAATGTTTAAAAATATTAAACAAAACATGTATCCAGGTTCAGAACAACTAGACTAAGTTTTTTTTGGTTTTGTAGAAAATGCTCAACCAATTGTTACTTGTTATTTGAAAGAAGAGAGGGAGAGAAGTAATAATCATACAACATTCTCCTCTGGTCAAACCACATCAACAGTATTGCGTTACAATTCTTGGTACCACAGTTTGAAGTTGTAACTTGACCTAGAGGAAGAAACCAAAATAAAGGGGAAATAAAAACCATGTCATATAGGAGGTTGAAAAAGAGAGTTTTTTTAAATGGTCAAAAAACATCTTAGACAAATATTTAGCCATCTCTCCTTGGTGACAACCTGTTAAGGAAACAAAGAATTCATAGTTGTTTAAATTTACTTGATCTAGGTCACCATAGGTTTGACTTCTCCAAAACCCAGGCTTATTTATAAAGCACTCATCATTGCTTGAATGCATATAAGTTCCATATTAAGTAGTTCAGTATCCAATCTTAATTTGATAGAGGAAAAGCATTCAAGCTGTGCTCCTGGGCTTTGCTAATGCACTAAACATTAAATTAAAGAAGATTCAGGAATCATACATTAACCAGAAACCCTTTGAATTAGCAAGCGAAAGTTTAGTATTATACACAAAGGGACTTTTCTCATCAGCAGGTAATTTAAAATTCTCAACTCTACCCACCCATTTTGTCCCTAGAGGAGGCTGAGCTTGTTTTTCAAACTTTCTTTTAAAGTGTGGGAGGGCTCTATTACAAGGGCAGACAAGGATACTTAAAGTATGCCTGCACCCCATTTTTTTGAGATTAGGAGCTTTAGACTGAAAATAGAAAAGGGAGGAGAAAACTTCCTACATGTATTTGCCAAAGTAGACAATATAAGGAACAGACAATACTACAGAAGAAGAATTTCATTGAAGAACATGAGTAATTCAAAAGAGATAATGTTTAGGAAGAGGGGATGCAATAAAACTCATGGCATAACATGTACATAGAAAAATACAAACAATATGGGTTATAAATATGATGACCATCATAATCCATGTTAGTAACTTTTACCTCATTTGCATTTAGTGAATCTTGGTGAGATATTATTCATAAGAGTCATGACTCTTTAATGAATACTATAATTATTGAATAAGAAAAACCAAACCTGTGATTAAATCACTATAGGGTACCCCCCATGTGGAATTTACATTAATGCAGAAATCTTGTATTCCTACATACTTGTCTGGGGAAAATAAGAAGTCAAATAATTTTTGTTATCACATAAATAGTAAGTTCCAGATCTTGAACAAACATAGGCCATTGTAAACACGGAGCCAAATTTCTGTCTACTATAGCACCATTCTATTTTAGGAAAAGGAAGAGACAGCGGGGGGAGAACAAAAATAATGTAGCAATGCATAACAAAGTTGTTACTCTTATTTCTGAAAGGACAAAAATATCTGGGAAACATACACTGATATGCTAGCATATGTTTAATATCTGAATCCCTGAAAATGCAAGACACGTTTTTCAGTTTAATTTTCAATTATTAACATATTATCCATCACTTTCTTAAGTCTAGACCAGGGGATAGGAAACTGTCACCTGAGCATCAAATCTAGCAGGTAACAAACAATAATTTAAATCCTGATTTGTCTCCTTTGAATATTTCTGAGGTATAAATTCTCATGAAAATTTGACAATTAGCTCTCCAGCACCTGTATGAGCTGGCTCTAGCACATCTACACAGCTCTGAAAACACAGTAGGTAGCACTGGGTGAGGATTGAGAAAGAAAGAAACAGGAAATATCCTGGGAAGAATATTCCATATGCTACTTATGTAGGAGGAGGGAATGGATGATGAATGTGCAAATCAAATAATGAACCTACCTCAAAGGAAAGATAGAATTGTATTTAGTATCATAGAGTCTCCAGTATAGTCTCCCTCCTTGAGGAAAGGGAAATAACATTATTTCTGTAGCTTCAAGTATTTATTTTCTATTTAAAATGTCTAAGGGTCTGAGAATAGTAAGCCATTGTTGTTCAATCACTTCAGTCATGACTGACTCTTTGTGATCCCATTAGGAATATTCTTCGCAAAGATACTGGAATGTTTTGCCATTTCCTTCTCCAGCTCATTTTATAGATGAAGAAATTGAGGCAAAAAGTGTTAAGAGACTTATCTAGGATCACATGGCTAGTAAGTGTCTGAGGCCAGATTTCAACTTAGGTCTTTCTGACTCCACACCTGACATTCTATCCACTGTACACTTACCTCCCTTGAAGTGAAAAACTCATGGACAATGAAAACCTTCTAAACTCTTTTTAGAAAATTCAATTCAATTCAATTTTATTTTCATTTCTAGATTCTCTTCCTCTTCTATTCCTCCTCTATCTAATAAAAAGATAAGAAACACAAAACCCATTACAGATATGAAATCATAAAAAAAAATTTCATTAGCCATCTTTAAGGGGGAAAATGAAAAAGAAAGGTAGAGAAAAAAATATGCTTGAATCAGCATTCCAGGTTCATAAGTTTTCTGTCTGGAGATGGATAACATTTTTCACCGTGAGTTCTTTGCAATTGTGGTGAGTCATTTCATTGATCACTTACTAAGTCAATAGATTGTCTTTACAACATTGGCATTACTTTATAAATTATCTTCTATGTTCCTCCTATTTCATTTTGCATTAGTTCATGTAAATCATCCTAGTTTTTTTTTTTTCCTGAAAACCTCTCCTTTGTTATTTCTTATAGCACAATGGTATTCCATCACAATCATACATCACAAATTGTTCAGCCATTATCCATTTGATGGGCAACCCCTCAATTTCCATTCTTCACCACACACACACACACACACACCCCTATTATAAATATCTTTGTACATGTAGGCTCTTTTCTTTTTATTTTGATACCACTGAGTATTTCTGGGTCAAAAGTTATGCAAAATTTAATAGCTGCGGCTCATAGTTCCAAATTGCTTTCCAAAATGTTTGGATTAGTTCACAGTTCTACTGAGAGTGCATTAGTATGCTGATTTTCCCACATCCTTCCCTGCAGCCCCCGGAGTCATCATTTTCCCTATCAGTCATCTTGGCCAATGAAGAATACAAAGTGTTACCTTGGAATTGCTTAAGTTCGCATGTCTCTAATTATTAGTAATTTAAAGCTTTTTTTTAATATAAATTTCTTTCTTGAAAAACTGCCAGTTGATGTCTTTTGACAATTTATACATTGTAGAATGAAACTTACTTTTATAAATTTGGCTTAGTTCCTTATATATTTGAGAAATAAAACTTTCATTAAAGAAACCTCCTACAAAGATTTTTTTTTCTGTTACCTACTTTTCTTTTAATTTTAACTGCTTTGGTTTTGTCTGTGCAAAAAAAAATCTTTAATTTATGTAATGAAAATTATCCATTTCACTTCCTGTAAATCTTTCCATTTTTTGTTTTGTCACGAACTTTTCATTTTTCCATAGATTTGACAGGCACATTTCTTCCATACTCTCCTAATTTCCTTATGCTACCACCCTTTACGTATATAAATCATGTACTCATTTGTGGTTATCTGGTATAGAATAGAAGAACTTGGTCTCTGCCTAATTTCTTCCAAATTACATTCTAATTTTCCCTGAAGTTTTTGTCAAATAGTGAATCCTTGCCTCAGTAACTGAGATCTTTGGTTTTATGAAACACCAAGTTACTGTGTTCATTTGCTTCTGCATATTATACCTAATCTGTCCCATTTATTAAGTACTCTTTTCCTGCTCCAGTGCCAAATCGGTTTGATGACTACAGCTTTACAGCATTATTTGAGATCTGCTAGTGCTAGACCTACATCTTTCCTAATTTTTTTTTTTATTGATTACCTTTATACACCTCATCATTTGCTCCTTTAAAAGAATTTTATTATTATTTTTCAAACTCTATAAAGTAATTCTTTGCTTGTTTGGTATGGTATAGAATAAGTAAATTAATTTAGGTAATACTGTTGTTTGGCTTGGTCTACCAATAAACAATTAATATTTCTCTAATTATTAGAGCAGTGTTTATTTGTGCAAAAGGTGTTTGGTAGTTGTGTTTATAGAGTTTTTTGTGTGTTGGCAGGTAGGTTCTAAACTCCAAGCATTTAATTCTATCAGAAACACTTTAAATGGAATTTTACTTTCTGTCTCTTCATGGTGGATTATGTTGGTAATAAGTAGAAATACTGATGACATATGTATGTTTGTTCCATATTCCGCAAAGTTTTCTGAAAAATTCTGAAGTTTTTAATCATTTAGACTACTTTTTAAGTTAATTATCTAGGGTTCTATAAGCAAACATCAGAAATAATTATATCATCTGCAAAAAGTGATCATTTTCTTTGCTCATTACCTATACCTATTCCTTCTATTTTTTTTCTTGTTGCTTTAGCATTCCTTGTACAATATTGAATAATAATGATAATATTGGACATTCTTGCTTCACCCCAAGCTTATTGAAAGGCTTCTAGTTTATCATCCTTACATTAATGCTTGTTTGTGGTTTTAGAGAGATATTACTTTTTTTTCCTTTAAATAACATTTTCCCTACAATTACAAATCAACAAAATTTTTAGCATTCATTTTTACAAGATTTTGAGTTTCAAATTTTTTCCCTTTCTCTCTCTTCTCCCATCTTCTGAAAACAGTGGGCAGTTTAACATACTTTATAGATATTCTATAATATAAAACATATTTCCATATGTATCATGGTTGTGGAAGAAGAAACAAATCAAAAGTAAAAAAAAAAAGAATAAAGTAAATGAAAAGTACTCTTTGATCTGCATTCAGATTCCATCAACTCTTTTAAAAATTTTATTAATTTATTTTGATTTATCAACAATCACTTTCATATGCTTTTGAGTTTAAAATATTTCACCCCTTCCTCCCCACCACCCTTCCCAAGACAGTGCACATTCTGACATAGGTTATACATTTACATTCCTATTCAACATATTTTCACATTAGTGAAGTTGTAAGTAAAAATGAAAACCAATAGGAGGAACCATCAGAAAGAGGAAATAAAACTCAGCAGAGAAGAAAATAATGATAACTATTCAACTTCTATAGTTCTTTCTTTGGGATATGGATAGCATTTTCCATCATGAGGCCTCTGGAGATGTCTCAGATCCTTGTAATGTAGAGAAGGGTTAAGTTTATCAATATTAGTCATCCCACAAAGTGGCTGTTATTGTGTACAAAATTCTCTTGGTTCTGCTCACTTCACTGAGTATCAGACCATACAAGTCTTTCCAGGTTTTCCTGAAGTCAGCCTTTTCATCATTTCTTATAGCACAATAGCATTCCATTATATTCATTTACCACAACTTGATCAGCCATTCCCCAATTGGTAGAAATCCTCTCAATTTCCAATACCTTGCCACTACAAAAAAGAGCTGCTATGAGTATTTTTGTACATGTGGGTCCTTTTCCCATTTGTATGATATCTTTGGCATATAGTCTAGAAGCGTTATTGCTGGATCGAAGGGTATGCACATTTTTGTAGCCCTTTGAACATAGTTCCAAATTGTTCTCCAAAATGGTTGGATCATTTCACAACTCTACCAACAGCGCATTAGTGTTCCAATTTTCCCACATCTTCTCCAACATTTATCATTTTCCAGTTTTGTCATGTTGGCCAGTCTGATAGTTGTGATGTGGTACCTCAGAGTTGTTTTGATTTGGATTTCTTTAATCAGTAATGATTTAGAGCTTTTTCCATATGACTATATATGGCTTCAGTTTCTTCATCTGAGAACTGTCTGTTCACATCCTTTGACCACTTATCAATAGTGGAATGGCTTGTATTCTTATAAATTTTTCTTAATTCTCTATATATTTTAGAAATGAGGCCCTTATCAGAATGACTGGTTGTAAAAATTCTTTCCCAATTTTCTACCTTCCTTCTAATCTTAGTTGCCTTGGCTTTGTGCACAAAAACTTTTCAATTCAGTGTAATCAAAATTATCCATTTTGCTTTTCATGATGTCTCTATCTCCTGTTTGGTCATGAATTCTTCTGTTCTCCATTGATCTGATAGGTAAACTATTCCTTGCTCTCCCAGTTTGCTTATAGTATCACCCTTTGTATCTAAATCATGAACCCATTTTGACTTTATTTTGGTATATGGTGTGAGATTTGGATCTACTTCTGGTTTTGCCATACTCTTTCCCAGTTTTCCCAGCAGTTTTTGTTAAAGAGTGAGTTCTTATCCCAGAAGCTGGGGTCTTTGGGTTTATCAAATAGTAGATTAGTATAGTCATTGACTACTGTGTCTTGCATGTTTAACCTATTCCACTGATCCACCACTCTATTTCTTATCCAGTACCAAGCAGTTTTGACGATTGCTGCTTCATAATACAATTTAAGATCTGGAATTGATAGGCCGCCTTCCCCTGCATTTCTATTCATTATTTCCTTTGATATTCTAGACCTTTTGTTCTTCCATATGAATCTTGTTATTATTTTTTCTAACTCTGTAGAAAAACTTTTTGGTATTTTGACTGGTGTGGCACTGAATAAGTTATTAGCTTAAGCAGGATTGTCATTTTTATTATATTAGCTCAGCCTACCTATGAGCAACTGATGTTTTTCCAGGTATTTAGATCTGATTTTATTTGTGTGAAAAGTGTTTTGTAATTGTTTTCATAGAGTTCCTGGGTTTGTTTTGATAGGTAGACTCCTAAATATTTTATGATGTCTACATAAGTTTAAATGGGATTTCTCTTTCTATCTTTTGCTGTTGGTCTTTGTTGGTAATATATAGAAATGCTGATGATTTATGTGGGTTTATTTTATAGCCTGCAACTTTGCCAGAGTTGTTTATTATTTAAAGTAGTTTTTTACTTAATTCTGTAGTATTCTCTAAGTATATCATCATGTCACTGGCAAAGAGTAATAGCTTTGTTTCTTCTTTACCTATTCTAATACCTTCAGCTTCTTTTTCTTCTATTATTGCTAAACTTAATGTTTCCAGTGCAATATTGAATAACATATATAAAACATATATATTCATTAGAGATATTGGTCTATAATTTTCTTTCTCTGTTTTGACTCTTCCTGGTTTACATATCAGCACCATATTTATATCATAAAAAGAATTTGGTAAGTCTCCTTCTTCACCTATTTACCCAAATGGTCTACATAGTATTGGAATTAATTGTTCTTTAAATGTGTGATAGAATTCGCATGTAAATCCATCTGGCCCTAGAGATTTTTTCCTAGGGAAATCATCAATAGCTTGTTCAATTTCTTTTCCTGAGGTGGGGTTATTTAAGTATTTTACTTCCTCTTCTGTTAATTTGGGCAATTCATATTTTTGTAAATATGTATGCATTTCACTTAGATTGTCAAATTTGCTGGCATATAGTTGGGCAAAATGATTCCTAATTACTGTTTTAATTTCTTCTTCCTTGTTGGTAGCTTCACCCTTTTCCTTCTTGATACTAGTAATTTGGTATTCTTCTTTTTTAATTAAATTAACCAAAGTTTTATGTATTTTATTGGTTTTTTCATAAAACCCACTCTTTGTTTTATTTGTTAGTTCAATAGCTTTCTTAATTTCAATTTTATTGATTTTTCCTTTGATTTTCAATATTTCTAATTGAGTGTTTAGTTTAGGATTTTTAATTTGTTCTTTTTCTAGTTTTTTTAGTTGTATGCCCAGTTCTTTGATCTCTTCTTTTTCTATTTCATTTATGTAGTCATTTAGAGATATAAAACTTCCCAAGAACTGCTTTCGCTGCATCCCATAAGTTTTGGTATGTTGTCTCATTATGTTCTCTTGAATGAAATTATTGATTGTTTCTATGATTTGTTGTTTGACCCAATCATTTTTTAGGATTAGATTATTTAGTTTCCAATGATTTTTTAGTCTATCTTTCCATGGTGCTTTATTACATATAATTTTTATTGCATCATGATCTGAAAGGGATGCATTTAATATTTCTGCATTTCTGCATTGGATTGTAGGTTTTTATGCCCTAGTACATGGCAATTTTTGTGTATGTGCCATGTACTGCCAGAAAAAAGTATATTCCTTTCTATCCCCATTCAGTTTTCTCCAGAGGTCTATCATACCTAACTTTTCTAATGTTCTATTCACCTCCTTAACTTCTTTCTTGTTTTTTTGTGGTTAGATTTATCTAGTACAGAGAGGGGGAGGTTGAGGTCCCCCAGTAGTGCAGCTTTGCTGTCTATTTCTTCCTGTAACTCCCTGAACTTCTCTTCTAAGAATTTGGATGCTATACCATTTGGTGCATATATGTTTAGTAAGATATTACATCATTGTCTATGGTGCCTTTAACAGAATGTAGTTTCCTTCCTTACCTCTTTTGATTAGATCTATTTTTGCTTTTGCTTTGTGTGACATCAGGATTGCTATCCCTGCTTTTTTTACTTTAGCTGAAGCATAATATATTCAACTGCCACCCTTTTACCTTTACCCTGTATGTGTCACTCTTTTTCAAATGTGTTCCTGTAAACAACATATTGTAGGATTATGGTTTTTAATTCATTCTGCTATCTGCTTCCATTTTATGGGAGAGTTCATCCCATTCACATTCACAGCTATGATACTATCTGCATTATTTTCCACATCCTTTTTTCCCCCGTGTATGCTTTTCTTTCTCCTTTCTCCTTCCCCCACCACTAGTGTTTTCCTTTTGACCATCACCTCCTTCAGTCCCTCCTCCCTTCTATTATCCTTTTCTCTTTTCCTCCCTACCCTTACTGCTTCTTCCCTCCCTTCTATCCCCACTCCCTTTTCTTTCCCCTTTTCCCTCCTACTGCTTATAGGGCAAGTTAGATTTCTATACCTATGTGATTATGTTATTCCCTTCTTGAGCCAAATCTGATGAGCGTAAGGGTCAAACAATGCTCACCCCACCACTCCTTTCCTTCCTTCAGCTCTAATAGGATTTTGTGTCTTTTCTTGTAATGTAATTTATCCTTGTCTGCCTCCACCTTTCTCAGTATATTTTCTAAAATTAGATTAATCTACTTATTTGGATCCATTTAACCCATTTGATTAATATTCTTGTATCATTACATCAAAGTCAACTAATATCCACCCTCTTTATGTATACTTCTTTAACATGGTGTAATAACAATAAGTTCTCAAGAGTTGCAAGTGTCATCTTCCCTTGTAGGGATGTAAACAGTCTGCCCTTATTAACAACATATTGTATCTTTCTGTCCCATTTACCTTTTTATGTCTTTCTTGTATCTGTACTTGAAGACCAAATTTTTTGTTGAGCTTGGGTCTTCTTATCAGGAAGGTTTAGAAGTCCCCTATTTCATTAAATATCCACCTCCTCACTTGAAAAATGGTGCTCATTTTTGCTGTGTAGTTGATCCTTGGCTGCAATCCAAGCTCTTTTGCCTTAAGGGATATTGTATTCCATGCCCTGCGGTCTTTTAATGTAAAAGCTCCAAGGTGCTGTATAATCCTTACTCTTGTTCCATGATATTTAAATTGTTTCTTTCTGGCAGCTTGCAGCACCTTCTCTTTCGTCTGGTAATTTTGGAATTTTTTATATTATATTCCTTGACTTCTTCAATTTGGGATCTCTTTCAGGTGGTAAGAGGTGTACTCTTTCTATGTTTATTTTCCCTTCTGGTTCTAGGACTTCCGGGCAGTTTTCCTTTATGATTTACAGGCTCTTCTTTTCATCATGCTTTTCAGGTGCTCCAATGATTTTTAAATTGTCTCTCGTGGATTGATTTTCCAGGTCAGTTGTTTTACCAATGAGGTATTTTACGTTTTCATCTATTTTTTTCATTTTTTTGTTTCTGTTTGACTTATTCTTGCTCTCTCATAGAGTCATTAATTTACATTTGTCCAATTCTAGTTTATAACAGATTGTTTTCTTCTATTAGTCTTTGTACTTGCTTCTTCAATTGCCCAATTGTGTTTTTTAGGGACTTGTTTTCTTCAGTGTCCTCTTTTTACAATTGGCCAATTTTTTTTTAAGGACTCTTCTACCTCTCTCATTAGACTTTTAAAACCCTTCTTAAGCTTTTCTAAGAAGGCTTTTTGGTCTTCAGACCAGTTCATATTACCTTTTGATGTTGCAGATGTGGGTTTCTTGACAATATTGTCCTCTTCAGAATTTCTGTCTTGATCTTCACTCTTCTCATAATATGAATCTATGGTATGTTTCTTTTTACTCATGCTGTTTCTTTATGCCTTGGCCTTCAAAGAGATTGAGCTCTCCTGATGGGGAACAGAGGGTATTGACCCAAGCTTCTTGTGTTGGGAGCCTAGGTCTTGGTCTCTGTATTTGTGTGCTGGGGCCTCTTATGTTGGCAATTGGAGGCTGTAGGGTTCTGGCAGCTTACCTGGTGTTTGGCTGGAATCAGCAAGGCTGGAACTTTCAGGCAATTCTAGCTTGCCTCCTTTTCCTTTCTTTTAGCTTCCTTCACCTCCTTTTAGATGGGTGCTGCAGGGTGTTTATCTGCTTTGGGTCCCTTGTGGTGCTGCCTCCCTGGTTTCTGCTAATGACTGGGAGATTCCTTTGTGGTAGAGTGCCAAGGCACCCTGTGATTTTCTGAGCTGGTTTCCACCAGTTCCAGCACCCTCACTGAGGCACTCAGAGGTCCAGGTGTTGGTGTTTGCCTGCTCTACCACCTGGGCTTTAGGATCTCTTCCTGTTTGCCAGTTGGCGGCTGTAGGGTTCTGAGAGCTTACCTGGAGTTGGGTTGGAATCAGCAAGGCTGGGACTTTAGGGAGACTCTAGGTTGCTTTCTTCAGCTCCTTTCATATGAATGCTGCAGGGTACTTATCCACCTGGGGCCCTTTGTAGTGCTGTTTCTCTTATTTTTGCTGAGGCACTGGGAGACCCATTTGCTGGGCTGCTGAACTGCTGCTCCCCATCTTTCTTCTAGTTCAGTTGTTCCAGGGTTTTTTTTCTGGGTTGATATTTTCTGGGTTTTCAGAGGTTCATCAGGGAGAGTGAGACCAACTACCGTTTTACTCCACCATCTTGTCTCCCTACAGCAGAAGTCCCCATGAACTCTATCTGGATATGAATTGCACTTTCCTTCATGAGTACTTTGTCTTGAATCATTGAGTTCCTGAGAAAAGCAGAGTAATTCACAGTGATCATCATATAATGTTACTGATACTCTTTACAGTGTTTTACTGCTTGTGTTAATTTCACTTTGCATCACTTTGTACAAGTTTTTCCAAGTTTTCCAGTTTTTTTACTCTGTGTGTCTCTTTGCTTCATGTGTCTTTCTTATAAACAACATATTGTAGGATGGTTGTTTTTCATCCACTCTGCTATCCACTTCCATTTTATGAGAGAGTTCATCACATTCACATTCACAATTATTACTATCTGTGTACTTCCCTTCATCCTATTTTTCCTCCTGTTTATCCTCTCTCTTTTTTAACCCTTTCCCACATTACCAATGTTTTGCTTCTGTCTACCACCTCACTTGATCTGTCCTACCTTCTTTCAGGCCCCCCCACCTTTATTTAATCTCCTACCCTGCTACTTCCTGTCAGGTAAAATAGATTTCTATATTCAACTGATTGCATGTACTATTCCTTCTATGAGTCAATACTGATGAACAGAAAGTTCAGGTAATGCCCATTGATCCCTCCCATCTTCCCCTCCCAATTCTTCACGTGAAATAATTTACCCCATTATACTTCTTCCTTCCTTCTGCACTCAGTCTACTTTACTTTCTCATCCCTTTTTATGTCATTCCCTTAAATACACCTTATACCCATAATGTCTCTATGTTATTCCTTCTATCTGTACTATTAGTGATACAATTTTTAAGAGTAATAAGTATTATCTTCCCATGTAGGGATGTAAACCATTTAGTTCTATTGAGTTCCTTCTGCTTTTTTCCCTGCTTATGCTTCTCTTGGGTCTTAAAATTGGAGGTAAAATTTTCGGTTCAGTTCTGGTCTTCTCCTTATGAAGGCTTGAAATTCTATTTCATTGAATGACCATTTTTTCCCCTTGATGTATTATGCTTCATTTCACCAGGTAACTGATTCTTGCTTATAGTCCTAGCTCCTTGGCCCTCCAGAATATCATGTTCCTTGGATTCTTTCAATGCGTATTCTGCCCTCTGGTTCCACAACATCAGGGCAGTTTTCATAATTTCTTTACAGATGCTGTACATGTCCTCCTTTTGATTATGGCTTTCAAATAGTACAATGATTCTGATATTCTCTTGCTTGGATCTATTTTCCAGGTCTGTTGTTTGTCCTATGAGATATTTTATATTTCATTTCCTTTTTTCATTCTTTTTAATTTCTTTAATGCTTGATTTGTCTGATGGAGTCATTAACTTCCACTTGCCCAATTCTAACTTTTAACGTGCTGTTTTCCCCAATTAGCTTTTTTTCTTTCTTTTCCATTTGGCCAATTATATTCTTTAAGGAATTGTTTTTTTCAATGGATTTTTGTATCTACTTTTCCATCTGGCCAAGTCTACTTTTTAGGCAATTCTCTAAGGTGTTTAGTCTTTTATTTCCCCATAATTCTTTTGTATCACTTTCATTTCTTTTCCTCATTTTTCTTTTACCTCTCTTATATGATTTTTAGGCTCCTTTATGAACTCTTCCATGACTTCTTTCTATGCTTGAGAAAACTTCCCATTTTTCTTTGGGGTTTTGCCCATAGGTGTTTTGAAATTGTTGTCCTCTTCTGAGTTAGCTCCTTCATCTTCCCTGTCACCATAACTTTTTATGGTAAAATTATTTTTTTACTGCTCCCCCTCACCTTTTATTTTGGTCTTTTTACTTTCTTTTAAATTTGAGCTCTTCTCCCAGAATAGAAGGGGCATTGTCTCAGGTTTCTTGTGCTTGTGGCTGTGGGACCTGGCTTTTTAACTGGTGTTATGCTGATCTCGCCCTGATGTCCACAGGGGACCATCACATCTAGTGCTGAGCTGCTGGGGTGGGGTGGAAGTTGGCTGGTGCTGCTGGAGGGCTGTAAGTGTCTGGCAGCTTGCCTGGTACTGAGTTAGGATTCTTGTGGTGGTATCTGCTGTGTGCTGAGGACCAGTGAGGTTTTTCTGCATTTCCCTGGGGCTACACAGAAGCCTATGGAAGTCTGGCCCCTGGAGGATTCTTGTTTGCCCTGAGCTGCACTGAAGCACATGGTGATCTGGCCACCACAGGAGGACTGCTCGCCCTGGGCAGGGCCAAAGCACATGGTAGTTCTTGGAACTGGAGTCTACCAGTTCCTCTGGCTTTGCTAAGGCACACAGGTATCCTGGTTTTTGCATTTGCCTGGTCCACTGTACTAGGGCTCAGAATCTCCCATTGGTCTGCTGAGATGGGGTTTGCTGCTGGCTTCCTGGGATGCTTCCTGTCTTGGAATGTACTCCCTTTTTACCTGAGGGAGATAGACTCTTCTTGTTGATTCTCCAAGTCTCCCAGATAAAAGACTCCTCCACCACATCTTTCTGCAGGCTCCTGTTCCAAGCTTTGTTCTGAGAAGCTGTTTTATGATTGGTTACTCGTTTGGGGGTGAACATGGGAGAGCTATAGCAATTTACTGCTTACTCAGGCATATTGTCTCCCAGAAGTCAGTACTTATCATTTTAAAGAAAGTTTTCATTTATTGCTGTGCTTTCTAGCATTCTTAGTTGATATGAATATTGTATTTTATCTAAAAGCTTTAATACATCACTAAAGTAATCATATGATTTTTGTCATTTTTGTTAGAGATATGGTTAATGCTTATAGTTTTCTTATAATTTCTATAGTTTTCTTAATGAATGAGCCCCATATTTCTGGTATAAATTCAGCCTGGTTATAGTGTATGATATTTGTGATATATTATTATGATCTCTTTGTTAACATTTTATTTAAATGTTTATATCAAAATTTATTAGGTAAATTAATGTATAGACATCTTTCTTTTGTCTCTACCTATTTTAGGAATAAAGACACTGTCATAGAAGGAATTTGGTATGACTCTTGATTTGTTTATTTTTTGAAACAGTTTATGCAATATTGGAATTAAGTGTTCTTCAAATGTTGGCTACACTTGAATTATAAGTCCATTTGGTACTAGACTTTTTTTCCCCCTTAGGAATTCATTTATTATTTATTCAATTATTACTTTTTTTTTTCTGAGAAAGGGAATAACTATTGTATTTCCTGTACATTTATTCTGAGAAATAGGTATTTTTAAAATATTCCATTTTATTGAAATTGTCAATTTTGTTGTCATATAGATGGCTAAAATTCATCACAATAATGGCTATTTCACTTTTATGGGTTGTTAATTCATTCTTATTTTTTTTTACTGGTGCTATAATTTTCCATTTAAACATTTAGTCAGTGGTTTGTCTATGTTATTATTTTATGTTTAAATAAAACTTCTAATTTTATTTATTAGTTTAATACTTTTATTCTTTCAATTTTATTAATCTATTATTTGATTTTCAGGATTTCTATTTTGTGTTTAATTTAGAATTTGCTGTTTGTTTGTCTCTTCTAGTTTTCAGGTACGCAACCAATTTGTTATTCTGTTCTTTCTCTCTTCTATTGATTTATGTTTATACGCATTTTTCCCCTCTGAATAATGCTTTGGCTACATCCCATTTTTTTTTTTTACTATGTTGTCTCATTGTGGTCATTATCTTTAATGAAATTATTATTAGTTTCTAGGATTTGTTCTTTCACATACCCTAATTTAGTTTCTAATTATTTTTTAATCTATGCTACCAATGTCCTGTATCGTATTTAATGTATTTTATTGAATTATGGTCAGAAAAGATGCATTTGGTTTGGTCTACCAATGAACAATGATTATTTCTCACACTATTTAGAGAGATCTTTATTTGTGTGAAGCATTTCTGCTCTTCTCTAGTTATCTGTGAGTTTTTGTGTTGTTTTGTTTGCCCCAATGCATGGTGATTTTATTGTCACAATGCCAGGTAGAGCTGAGAAATAGACATGCTCTTTTCTATTGCTATTCAATTTTATTCCTAGAAGTCTATTATAACTATTTTAAATTTATTTAAAAATTCAACCATCAATGCATGAGTTCCCCAATTATCCCTCACCTCCTCCAACATTTGTTATTTTTTTCTGTATTATTAGCCAATCTGATCACAGATGTGAGGGGGGTAACTCAGAGTTATTTTAATTTGTGCTTCTCTAATTTCATATGGCTATAGATGGCTTTGATGACTTCATATGAAAGCTTCCTGTTTTCATATCCTTTGACCATTTATCAATTGGGTAATGGCTCTTATTTTTTTATAAATTTGATAAAGGATCCTATATATTTGAGAAATGAGGCCTTTATCAGACAAACTTGTTGTTTCATCTCATCCATCTTCAAAATATTTTGCTCCTGACCCTAGCTTCTTTTCCTCCTAGTTTTCTGTAGGGCAAGATAAAATTCCAAGTTTTCTAAAATTCTATTCATCTCTTTAATTATTTTCATATATATATATATATATATATATATATATATATATGTGTGTGTGTGTGTGTGTGTGTGTGTGTGTGTGTGTATAAGTTTGATTTAACTTGATCTAAAAGGGGTAAAGTGAGATCTCCCACCAATATTGATTTGCTTGCCATTTATTCCTACAACTCATTAAACATTTCCTTCAAGTACATGAATGCTATGCATTTTGGTGCATATTTGTTCAATTTTGTTATTAATTCATTGTATATGGCACATTTTAGCAAACTTCATGATTCTTAGGTTTTTGCTTCAACTGCAGCATCACAAATTCTGGTCTAGTCTCTTATACTCTGTATATCTATCTGTTTATAGATTTATTTTTTTCTTGTAAACAACATATTATTGGATTCTGATTTGTAATTCACTGTCATCCCTTTCCATTTTTTGGATGAATTCATGCCATTCATACTCAAAATTACGATAATTATTTTCTTATTTATATATAAGTATCTCATTGGAAAAATAACTGACCTGAAAAATAGATCCAGGAGAGATAATTTAAAAAATTACTGGATAACCTGAAACCTATGATCACAAAATGGCCTGGACAGCATCTTTTAAGAAATTATCAAGGGAAACTGCCCTGATATTTTAGAGCCTGATAGTTAATTAGAAATTGCAAGAATCCATTGATCACCTCCTGAAAGAGCCCCCAAAATAAAAAGTCCCAGGAATTTTATGACAAATTCCAGAGCTCCCAGGTCAAAGAGAAAATACTGTAAGCAGCCAGAAAGTAACAGTTCAAATGTAATGGAGCTACAGTCAGGATAACACAAGATTTCACAGCTTCTACATTAAAAGATGAGAGGGCTTGGAACACAATATTCCAGATGACAAGGGAGATTGAATTACAATCAAGAATCATCTACCCAGCAAAACTGAGTATAATCCTTCAGAGGAAAAACAGATATTTAATTTAAAAGGGGACTTTCAAGTATTACTGATGAAAAACCAGAGCTAAACAGAAAATTTGACTTTCAAGATTTAAGAGAAGCATATAAAAGTAAACAGAAAAGAAAAATCATGAGAGATTTAATAAAGTTAAGCTGTTTCCACTCCTACATAGGAAGATGATACTTGTAACTCTTGAGAACTATCATTATTAGGGACAGTTAGATGGAATATACATTGACAGACGGTACAGGTGTGAGATGATTATGATGGTTGGTATCTAAAAAAGTAAAATTAAAGAGTAAAGCAAAGAAAGAATTGGGTAAATTATCTCACATAAATGAATGAAAGGCAGGAAGACGAGGTAGGTGGGGAGCACTTGAACCTTACTCTCATCAAAATTGGCTCAAAGAGTGAATCATATATACACTTAGCTGTGTATAGAATTTTATCTTGCCCTACAGAAAACTAGGAGGAAAAGAAGCTAGGGTCAAGAGCAAAATATTTTGAAGATGGATGGGGTGAAACAACAAGTTTGTCTGATAAAGGCCTCATTTCTCAAATATATAGGATCTTTTATCAAATTTATAAAAAATAAGAGCCATTACCCAATTGATAAATGGTCAAAGGATATGAAAACAGGAAGCTTTCATATGAAGTCATCAAAGCCATCTATAGCCATATGAAATTAGAGAAGCACAAATTAAAATAACTCTGAGGTACCCCCCTCACATCTGTAATCAGATTGGCTAATAATACAGAAAAAATAATAACAAATGTTGGAGGAGGTGAGGGATAATTGGGGAACTCATGCACTGATGGTTGAATTTTTAAATGACAAGCATTCTGGAGACCAATTTGGAACTATGTCCAAAATGCTATAAAACAATACATACCCTTTGACCCACCAATACCACCACTATCTTTGTATCCCAAAGAGATTTAAAAAATGGATAAAAAACCCAATATGTACAAAATATTTATAGTAGCTCTTTTAGCATCGCCACAGTATTCAAAATTGAGGTGATGCCTATCAATTGGGGAATATTTGAACAAGTTCTGGTACTTGATTATGATGAAATACTATTGTAATATTAAAAAAAAAATGAGCGGGATCCTGTCAGAAAAACCTGCGAAGACTCACATGATGTGATGCAAAGTAAATTGAGCAGAACCAGGAAAACATTGGAATTGTACAGTTACAGAAATATTTACTCAAACTTTTTTAAAAACTTTATCTTCCTTCCTTCCCTCCTTCCTTCCTTCCTTCCTTCCTTCCTTCCTCCTTCCTTCCTTCCTTCCTTCCTTCCTTCCTTCCTTCCTTCCTTCCTTCCTTCCTTCCTTCCTTCCTTCCTTCCTTCCTTCTTTCTTCCTTCCTTCTTCTTCCTTCCTTCCTTCCTTCCTTCCTTCCTTCCTTCCTTCCTTCCTCTCTTTCTTTCTCATGTTTTCCTTCAGAACTTGAATACTATGGAAATATGTTTTGCATGATTGCACATGTATAACCTATATCAAATTTCTTGCCTTTTCAATGACAGGGAAGGGGATGGAGGAAGGGAGACAATTTGGAATGCAAAATTTACACACACACATACACACAATTATTTTTACACATAATTGGTGAAAGTAAAATATCAAATTAATATAAAAAAACAAAATATAATATCTTGTTGCTTCTAACAGTGATTTAGTTTGCTTGTTTTTGATGGTATTCTAGATGTCATCCTTTTGAATTCCATTTCTACTTCCCTATCTGGGGTCCACCAGTATTAGAATTCAAATAGTATATTTCTTTTCATTGATGATCAAAATGCATCGCTGTATAAATGATTATAACTTTTTCTTGATTCTTTTTTTTTTCTTTTGTGCACTTTTACCCCCTGGAAATAGTCTAAATATGATTGAGTTGAATTTTATGTAATAACAAATTAGTTGCCTGAGGGCAGCAAGGTGACACTGTGGGTGAGTGCTAGAATTTAAGTCAAAAAGACTCATTTTCTGAGTTCAAATCTGTTTTCAAATACTTACTACTGTAAGTGCAAATCACTTATCCGTGTTTGACTTAGTTCTTAATCTATAACATGAACTGGAGATGGAATTGGCAAAGGACTCCAGTATCTTTGCCAAGAAAACCCCAAATAGGGTGATGAAAAGTTGGACACAGTGGAACAACAGCAATAACAATAACAAATTATCCCCTGGATCACCATTATCCTTTGATATATGTTATTTTTTGCTGTTTTCCTGTAACATATTTCATAATATTGCACTCTAACCTGGTATTTCCCATGGATGCCATGTCTTTCTGCCTATAAGTAAAGAAATCAAGTATTTTTCTGGCTAAGGCAATAGCAGGACTCTTTTTCTATCATCTCTACCTTAAGTTTTATATTGACTATTTTTTCAGGAATGGTTGCTTTCACTCTTTTCCCATCCTTCAGAATCAGCAACTTTCTTAAATAGGTCAAAATTGAACTATTTTCATTTTAAAAGTATGTTATTGACACCTTTAACCTTTTGTTTAGTTTGGTGTTGGTTTTGACCTTTATTCTAACTAGTACATGATCTGACACTTTCATAGGAACAATCAGTTACTAAGTGACTCATATCTACGTACCTAGTCATTTTCTATTGGTTAAGATATATTCAATTTCATTTTTTGGGGGTGAAGCAATTGGGGTTAAGTGACTTGCCCAGAGTCACACAGCTAATGAGTGTTATGTGTCTGAGGCCAGATTTGAACTCAGGTCCTCCTGACCACAGGGCTGGTACTCTATCCACTGTACCACCTAGCTTCCCCTATTCAATTTCATTTTTAAAGTGATTTTTGGTACTCACTATGTCCAGTGAGTTTGGACTTTTTTCCTGAACATATTTCTACAGTATGATTAATAGTATCATTAATTTAAAGCTGTAGGGTAACCAATTGTTCAGCTAGGCTGACCTCTTTACTTTATGAATGAAGAACTTAGAGGAGCAGAAAGTTGAAATGATTTTCCAAGGTCACACAAACAGCATGGGAAAAAGCAAGCATTGAAACAGAAGTACTCTGGATCTAAAACTACTTTTCTTTCCAAGTCTTGTGGTTTCTTAATATTTAAATCCTGTTCAAATCCTATTTTCTAAAATTTTTTGCCATCCTTCTCTGTATCTGGCTCTTCTAGGTTAGGCTTGATAATGGAACAAAATGAAATACTTATTGGTCATTCTACTGTGAATAAAACAGAGATTTACTTAACCGCAGTAGGTGAAGGTATTTAGAATATGCATTGATGACATCTTTAGTTAATTTAGCTGAGTGAAACTTCTTTAGTCTAATTGCCACCAACCAAGTATCAGAAAGCTTATCAGATCACCATCTTTATCCACAACCAAATGCCAGAGCTCCCTGGAGCTCCTCCTCTCTGCTATTTACTTAGATGATGAAAAAGTATTATCAATAGTCCAAAAAATTAATCACATTAGCCACTCAGGTTTTGATTTTTCTGTTTATTTTTGTTCAGTAATTCAGTCATATTTGACTCTATGACCCCATGGACCATAGCATGCCAGACCCTTCTATCTTCCACTATCTCTCAAAGTCTATCCAAAGTTGTGTTCATTGCTTTCATGATACTATCTATTTTCTTCTCTGCCATCCTTTATTTTGCCTTTTAACTTTAATCTTTCCCAACACCAGGGGCTTTTCTAATAAGCCCTGTCTTCTCATTATGTGGCCAAAGTATTTAAGCTTCAGCTTCAGTATTTGACCCTCCAGTGAATAGTCTAAATTTATTTCTTTAAGTGTTATTGACTGATTTGACCTTCTTGCTGTCCAAGCGACTCACAAAAGCCTTCTCCAGCACCATAATTCCAAAGTGTGGAATTTGTGGCACTTAACTTTCCTTACAGTCTAACTCTTACAAATATACATTGCTACTGGAAAATCATAGCTTTGAGTAAATGGGCTTTTATCAGTAAGGTGACATCTCTGCTTTTATTGTGCTGTCCAGATTTGTCATAGCTTTCATTCCAAGGAGCAAGAGTTTCTTATTTGTTTGTTTGTTTGTTTGAATTTCATGGCTGCAATCACCATCTGCAATGAACTTTTAGCCCACAAATATAAAATCTAATACTGCTTCCATTTCTTTTTTCATCTCTTTGCCAGGAAGTGATGGGGCCAGATGCCAAGATCTAAGTTTTTTTTTTTTATGTTAAACTTCAAGCCAGAATTTTCACTCTCCTCTTTCACCCTCAATAAGAGGTTTCTTAATTCCTCTTCACTTTTCTGATCTCAGAATGGTATCATCTGATTTTCTGTGATTGTTAATATTTCTCCTGGCAACCTTAATTCTGGCTTTTAATTCATCCAGCCTGACACTTCACATGATATACTATGCACATAAGTTAAATAAGGTGGTAATATATAGCCATATTGTAAATCTTTTTCAATAATACCAATCAGTTGTTCCACATTTGGTTATGTTGCTTCTTGGCCCACATTCATGTTGCTCAGGAGACAAGTAAGACAATCTGGTATTCTCATCTCTTTGAGGACTTTCCCCATTGTGTTGTGATCTGTATATTGAAAGGCTTTAGTGTAATCAATGAAGCAGGGGTAATTTTTTTTTTCCTGGAACTTTCTTGCTTTCTATGACTTGTCGAACTTGGGTAACACTGCATAGCATAGCTCATGGTTTCATTGAGGTATGCAAGCGCCTGTGCCACAATAAAGTAGTAATCTGACAGGGGCTCAAGACTTGAGGTATCAATACTTTGTAAGCAAAAATTATTCTTGTTTGCACTAAGTGAAGGGCTAGGATACTTACCTATACTTAGTATCTATCTATCTATCTATCTATCTATATCTATCTATCTATCTATCTATCTATCTATCATCTATCTATTGATCTATCTATCTATCTATCCATTTATCTATATCTGAATTATAATTTTGTTGCAAGGATTTTGTCAAGTTATTTACAAAATGTATCTATGCTTTACAATTAAAATAATTTAGCTGGCATTTTTTGCATGGAATTTCTGCATATAATCATAATGACCACTTCATGGCAATTATCTGATGAAAATTACATTTCTGTGGCTTTTGGAATCCAAGTGAAATCAATTCTATCAAATTCTTTATTTGTTGCCCCAAGGAGAAATTGCAAGCTACTCTTCCAGGAAGGTCTAGTATCTCTTTTGGTACCCTTTATTGTCTAACTGCAAAAAAAAAAATGATGAAATTAAGTTTATCTACTAGCTTATGAGTTCATCAATTAGTGGAAAAAAAGACCTCACATGTAAAGTACTGCTAAATTGATTTAACATCATAATTATCATAGATGGTCTAAAAAGTATATGATCCTTTTTCTGCTAATCTGTTTCCATTATCATGGCATCAGAAGGACCAAGAACAATGTGGCATTTTTGCCTGTATAATAGATTTTCACAGGCTTCTTTTATAGAGACCTACCTATGATCTATATTCCCAGCTAAAGTTGTCCTCAGATGACATACAATATCATTTCTTGAAAACACAAGGTGTTCCAGAATTTGACACCAACTAGCACTACTTTTGAGAAATTACATTTAATAAGGATAAATATAAAGTGGAGGAGTATAATGAGAAGAACTTGTCAATGATTCTAGAGAAGTCGATTTCCATTTGATATAAGAACATTTTGAACTATTAGAATTATCACAAAAAGGCTAATTCATTAAATAGTGAATTCCCCCTCACTGGAGGTATTCAAGAAGTGATTAGATGATCATTTATCAGGAATACTTTGGAGAATATTTCTGTTTAGGCAAGAATTGGATCAAAATATTCTGAAGAGTCTTTTCTCCCTAATTTCTGTGTGTGTATGTGTGTGTGTCTGTGTGTCTGTGTGCACGTGTGTGCATGTATGTATGCACATGCACATTTGTTAGCCAATGGGATGTAGAAAAATGAACACTGAGCAAAAGATGAAAAAGATTTGGATTGAAGACCTGGAGACTACACTTACTGGTCTACTAAAACTCTTGGTGATTCAATTTCTTCTGCTATAAAATCAAGATACATGGTTAGCTTAGAGTCATTTTAAGGAAGATGCCACATGTGCCAATTATTCTTAGCATTTCTTTAGGGATTATCTCTTTGTTTCCAGAAGAGTAGGGAGGCTGTAGATTAGGCCCCACTAATTGGGAATTTTTTTTCCTTCTAGTTAGCAATTTTCACTTTTCAGCCAAATTTTCCTACTACTTTCAGAACCAAAGAAAGATTCATTTAGTAAATGGCCCCAAACAATACCCTCTCAAACCCACTTCAATCCATTATATAAGGTACACCACAAGGCAATGCCATTATTGTTGCTTGCCTTGCTATACATACTATTACTACAGGTGATAGGTTCTTCAGTTATCACATCTAAAATGATTTCAGGTCAACTTTACTTAATAGATAAAAACATTTACAAAAAAGCTCATTTTAAAAATAGCTACATCTTTTAAAATACTGACATAAAATGCATATTTGTTAGGATAAATAAACAATGGATGGTATGACATAAATTGGAGTAAAGATTAAATTTTCTTTCTGAAGAATTCAAAAGCTTTATTACAAAGTTTAAAAATATACAACAGATTAAAAGTTTTTTTCTGATCTACAAATGCATCCTATTTTGCTGACAAAATGACATAGGCTGCACAACTTTAGTTTTCTGAACAAATGTGTAATTTATGAACACTTTATTTTAGGTTTCTACCTTCTCCTCTGAGTCAGTAGGTTTTTTAAACCAAAAAAAATCTACATCAACTTTTATGTTCTAATTTATATATTTCTCCTATGGATATTAAGCTGCTGAAATGAGCATTAATCTGAAATTTAAATTTATTTGATAATTTTTTAAAGTGTGAAGCTATTGAAATGAGATAATTTTAACTATGCAAGTTTTCATTCATTCATGAGGTTAACATTTGCTGAACTTGACCTAAGTACAACACTCACTTTGGGAGATAAAATATAAATATATAACACCTGCTATCAATAATAAAAGTAAGTTATATTTTTGTGTTGATTTACATTTGGCCCATGACTTTCCTCATAGCAACTCTGCTGTACCTAGAATTTATGATTTAATATGTGATGAAGTCAGAACCTGTGAGGATTACTAGCCAAATAATCACACATGCATCATCTGCCACTTTCCTCATGTGCAAAATGGTGTTAATAATGCTAATCCTACCTACCTCACAGTGTCATATCATTTTGTTAGGAACCAGATTAGAATGAAGATGTGGAAGAACAGGAAATAAAAGGAAATATTCTCTACAACACACAAAAAAGAATAATTATTTAATGGTAGAATACTTTTTACAATCACACACATGTGGATCTGAAAATATTTATGCCATTCTCCTAGGACAAATCTATGAGTTTTCCTTACTGACAGTAAGTTAAACTGGACTAATGTGGTAGGAACTTGATTTCTTGTCAACCTGAAACTGATGCTGAGTTGGAGTGGTGATTCAAAACAACTCAAGATTGTGTACATTTCCCTTCCCCTGTGTTCTAAAATATGCCTACTGTTGATTAGTTTACGATGATAACTTAATTGATAGGAAATTTATGAGTGGGATCATATTTCTTACCCAATTTCTGTAAGTATCAGATATATAAAGAATACTATGCTCATTTGCTTAATATAAACTATTTTATGTTAATAGTGAATCTTAATTTGAATCCATTGGTAGATTTAACCACATTGAAAACTAATTGAATTTAAAATGCAAAATAATTAAAATAGCAAGCCAAGGAAATCATTCAAAATATAATGTATAAGTAGACAAAATATGCAGACACTAAAGATAATTTCTGTTGTTATGAGTGGCAGTTATAGAAAGTGAGGTTGGCAAGAAGAGAGAGCTACAGCTCTTAATGACAGCTGGAGAGGAAGACTTGCCCAGATGGTCCTAAATAAAAATAAAATAAAATAAAATAAACCCTAATCAATGAGAAGTGATTGACTCCTTCCTAGTCAATCCTTAAAGGCTCTAGAGCAATTGATCCTTAATACCGTATTATGGAAGTAAGAAGAAAGTAATAGAAACTCAATGGGCTATTAACCTTGTTATATAATCAGAGAGACAGCCGTTGGCCAGAAAATGGTGCGTTCCATTCCCGTGGACCATGCATTACCCAGAAGCATCTAGCATTTGTTTAATACTCTAAATTTCTCAGAAATAACTATCAGAAAACCACAATTTTGACTGACATCACTTTCCTCCTAAGAAGCATATGATCATACTAGCAATTGTCTTCAGGAAACTACCAGCTAATGTGAAAAAATGAGACAAAGTAAATCTCAAAATCTGAATGCAAGCTATTAAGGGTTAATTTTTATGTAGGCAACAATAGATCGTAGTTGTTTATCCTTCATTCTCAATTGACTTGCAAGTGAATTAAATGAGGCAGGGCTGTGTAAAGCACCAGCCTCTCTCCTCCAGAGCCATTTGGGTCTAATAGAAAGACATAGGTCAGGATGATTGGAGACAGCCCAGGATGTAGTGGGAGACTTTGGCCTTTTTAAAATAAGGTCTTTCCCAGGTCTCAGTTTGTCTGAGATAACACACATTCAGTGACCAAGGTTAGGTAAAAAACACAAAATGAGGCAAAGAAAAATGGCCTCTTTTACTTAGTAAAAAAAATAGTAATAATCTGGAGGAGGAAGACCCTCAGGGTTTCTGGCTAAAACAGAAAAAAAATGTTGTTTACACTCCCTCTGAGGCAACAAAACTCAAACAACAACCAACCAATGCTTGGGCTTGGGCCCCTTACTACAATATACAGTAGTTTAAAGGTTGAAAAGAAAAAAAAACATGAACATCTTTGCCAAATTAACTCTACTTTCCAGTTGTGCAATATCTATCAACTCCTTTACCTAAAATTCTACATCAGGACATCATGTCACTTTTCTTGGCTACATGTTCCCTCCTTTTTAGCACTTTGTAGAAATTGCTGGCTTTTAGAAATGAACAGATGGACTCAGACTAAAGAAAAGGAGAAAGAATAGAAAAGAAAGTACATTTGCTAGAGCATACATAACAGGAAAATCGGTAGGGTTCTTTTACTAATGCAGACACATAGACCTGAAACTGTCATAAAACATAACACCGTGAAATGGATTGAAAACCATTTCCTTGATTGGTAAGTGTTGGAAGGTTATATCTATGTTGAATTTCGGCACAATGTAGTATATCTGTACATACTAGAATATAGAGATCTAGTGAGACCCAGGGAAAGTAAATTCACCTTTTTTTTTAAGCTTCATTCCATAAGATGTAAAGTGGGAGTGGTTTGGACTTTTTATAGTGGTGGCAAAAAATAAGGTTGTATGTGTGCTAATGTATATTTCTGTGCATCAATATGCATGTATATTATGTATAACATCACTTTAGCTTTGTAAAAAGAGACATGCTACTGAATAAAGTATAACATTAAAGCATTATACAACTAGTATACATTCATATGGGATTCCTGCAAGCTAACAAGCTTTTCTAAAAGGTACAAAGGAGAAAAATGGCTGTGACCAACAAAAGACTTAATGTATTCTATACTTACTAGGCAAACCATAGGAAAATACACTACTACAGCAGTCCTAGGTGGTGAGCTCCCCCTTACACAGATTGTGCATTAGGTGCTTTGCAATTACTAGTCCCTATCATTTTATGTTACAAAAACAAAACAATAACAACAAAAAAGCTTTGACTTAAAAATATAAAGTTTTATTTCATTTCAAAATTTGATTTCAAAACTGTAGGGTTTTTTTAATTTATGACATTCGAATATTTCAGACCACTAGATTCTAGACTAGTAGCTTTAATATTAAATGGAATCATTGTTGAATATATGTTAGACATGTATACAAAAACATGAATTACCACTTCTATCAAACCAACAGCTATGAAAAAAATATCTACCAAAGGACCAAGATTCCATTCTCTTTGTAGGTGAAAAACTTTATTTTTCTTCTAGTAAAAAGGAGTCAAGCACACAGTGTGGATCATATATGTTGAGTGGCCCAGAGTCAATACCTCTTAATTTTTTTTTCCTCTCAGTACACACAATCTTTTTCAGAGATCATTTATAAATGTGTTCTAATGTTTAAAATTCCATAAATTTATTAAAAGATTCCTACATTTTTCTTTTTGTGTGTATATGTGAGGCATTCGGGGTTAACTGACTTGCCCAGGGTCATACAACTAGTAAGTGTCAAGTCTCTGAGGTTGAATTTGAACTCAGATCCACTAACTCCAAAGCTGGTGCTCTAAACAGTGCACCACCTAGGTGCCCCTTGCAAATAGCATTTGAAGTAACTGGGTATGTCAGCCTAGAGAAGAGGAGAAACATCATAGTGCTCTTTAAATATTTGAAGAGCTATTATGTGGAAGTATTCATTTTGTTCTGTTGAGCTTCAGGAGACATAGAAGAATTCAAAGTGATATGGGTATGTTGCAGAGCAGCAGATTTCAGATCAACATAAGGCAAAACTTGGTAAAAAATGAGAACTATCCCAAAATGGGATGAGGTGCTTCAGAAGTTGGTATGTTTCTTCACAGATTTCTTTAAACAAAGGCTTGATGTTCAACATTTTGTGACTATTGTTCAGTGAGGAGTGATATCTCAATGCCTTGAAGTTTTGGGTAAGGCAACTACAGGTCTGTCCTAATGCATTTCAAGGAAAGGAAAATCAATATTACCTCTACCTCCTGATAAAAACAAACATACAAACAAATCAAAGATGTCTATTGGTTTTTTTGTTTGTTTGAATTTTTGGTCATTTATTGCTCTTAATATCTTTTTTCCTCTGTTATTTTCTAATTCATTCCCATTGGAAAACTTGATTTAGGAAAGCTTCTTGTATCAGCTATTTATATGTTAGGTTGAATAAAATTCAATTTGTTATTTGTCTCAGACAGGGTTATATTTTAAGCCTTTTCTCTCACAAAATCAAAGATTTTAACTTCTGTTAAAGAATTATTATATGCTAACTAGCAGGAAGGAAAAAGACACTTACCCCTAATGCTAGGTTCCTTGATGGCCAGCTATCACTGTGAGAGATACAATATGGTTTTTTTTTTCCCCCCAGGAAAATGTAAAATCTTAGAGGAAACTATTTTCCATTTTTCTCTGTATTTTCAGTGCACAGTGTAATGCTTTTCTTACAGGAGGCTATTGATAAACCTTTTTTTTAGGATTAAATTAAATTTTTATGATATATAAATTTGGCTCACACTTGTGAATGTTGATAAGACAGACAACGATATTATTAAAATTGGACTGTGATTTCATTTATTAGTGCAAAAAAGCCACTCTTTTATTCCTGTTTAATAAAAATTTCTCAATTTTATTACCCACAATCTATTACCAGCTTTGGCCTCTTTCCTGATCTTCAGTCCCAGATTTCATCTCATTCCTGGACATTCCCCATTTGGAAGTCCTACTCTTATCTCAGACTCATTATTTCTATAGGTTAATCTTTGTTCCTGACTCATTCAGGGTAAGATTTATCCAAAATCCTTCATTTTACTTCTGGATGTAATTATTACTTATGAGTTTAAGACTTACTATTCTTAGTTGGAAACAAAAAACAGGGAAGTGAACAAACTGCCCTTCATTACTGGAGTGTTTCTTTCCACCAGTGCTATTCCTTATATGTTTTCTGACTTCTCAGAATTTGGATCTTACCTGATTAGGTATAAATTCTGTTGGAATATATGCTAAGAATCTTTGTGGGATCTACTAATTCACATATTTCTTGTCAGTTACCATTTTTCTCATGAGTAACTTTCGCTTGTATCCTCAACTTATAGTGATATTGAGTGATGCAGAGAATCAGAGAAAATCACCATCAAAAATACCCAAAGGAAGTGTCTGAAATGGGTATCTATATTCTATGTTATTTAGTTATTTCTAAATAACTATTATCTACATTATATAGGGTTAGATCCTAAGGTTGAAATGAACTAACAGTCACCTAACCATTGTAAATAAATTAAGAATCACAATAATTCTCAAAATGTGTGTTACTGCTCCAAGACAGCAAACCATGATATAGATGAATAGGCCAAGAACAATTCAAGAAGATATTTGACTTCAGTCCTGGATGTCTTAAAACTTATGCAAGTTGAAATACAGGTACATATCACTATTGTTTAGACAAATGCAAATCAAAACAACTCTGAGGTACCATGTCACACCTATCAGATTGGCTAACATGACAAAACAGGAAAATGATAAATGTTGGAGAAGATGTGGGAAAATTGGAACACTAATACATTTGTGTTGGAGTTGTGAACTGATCCAACCATTGTGGGAAAAAATTTGGAACTATGTGATATAAAACTGCATACCCTTTGACCCAGAAATACCACTTCAAGGGATGTATCCCAAAGAAATCATAAAAATGGGAAAAGGACCTACATGTACAAAAATATTTATAGCAGCCCTTTTTGTCGTGGCCAAGAATTGGAAATTCAGAGGATGCACATCAACTGGGAACTGGTTGACCAGGTTGTGATATATTAATGTAACATAATACTATTGTGCTATAAGAAATGATGAGCAGGTGGACTTCAGAAAACCTAGACTTATGTGAACTGATGCTAAGTGAAGTCAGCAGAACTAGGAGAACACTGTACACAGTAACAGCCACATTGTGTGATGACTAACTTTCATAGACTTAGCTCTTCTTAGAAATGCAAGGATCTAAGATAACTCCAAAATACTCATGATGAAAAATTCTACCCACATCCAGAGATAGAATTTTGGAGTCTGAATTCAGATAGAAGCATATTATTTGCTCTTTTTTGTTTTTGTTTTGTTTTGTTTTGTGTTTTCTTTCTCATTCTTCCTCCCATTGGTTCTAATTCCTCTTTACAACATGACTAATGTGAAAAATATGCTTAATATGAATGTATAGGTAAAGCCCATCTCAGACTGCATGCAATCTTAGGGAACTGGGAGAGGAAGAGGGGGAAGAAAATTCAAAACTCAAAATCTTATGGAAGTGAATGTTGAAAACTAAAAATTAATTAATTAATTAAAAAAAAAGAAATACTAGTGCAATCATAAAGCCATATTCCAAATTTACATAAAGCTAGGTTGGGACTTTTTAAAAGCCCTAGGAATGCTATTAGACTTTTCAACTTTAAAGTTGCCTTGGCTATAATCCAGCATAGTTTAACTGGCATCAAAATCAGAGAAGTCTAGTTTGAGATAAGATAGGGGAAGAATTTAAAATGAATCAGTGACTATAGGAAGGCTGTTTAATCTCAGGTGAGAAGAATAAGAATACTATTTCAGGGCAACTTACATAATTTCAGGCATTATGCCCTTCATGAGCTGGGATCATCCTCCACCTATTTCAGTCTAGAGGCAATTGGAATCAAGTGAGCAAGTCTGATAAGTAGGATCTAGGAAGTGAGAAGAGGAATTTGAGTCAAGAACTCAAAGTATTGCGCATAGTGGGCATGCAATATCTGTTATTTTGTTGTTCAGTCATTTCAGTCATATTGAGCTCTCTGTGACCACATGTTGATGTTTTCTTGTCAAAGATATTAGAGTAGTTTGCCATTTCCTTCTCCAGCTCATTTTACAGATGAGAAAACTGAGGCAAATAGAGTTAAGTGACTTGTGCAGGCTCACACAGATGGTAAGTGTCTGAGGCCAGATTTAAACTCACAAAGATGAATCTTCCTGATCCTGGCACTCTATCTACTTTGCCACCTAGCTTCCCTACATGTTATACTAGAATAAGATTCTAAGATTCAGAGGATAGCTAACTTCCACATAGTCAATTAACAGCTAGGTATGGAATCCCAGACTCAAATTCATGTATCTTAATTCTAAACCCAATGCTTTGTCTTCTACATTATAGTTCCACCATTTAACATAAACACTGACCATTCCAACTCTCTATTCTATCCATCAGAAAGAATAAAGATCAGAGATGTTACTAGACTTCCTCAAATAGATGTGTCTACTGACTTCAGGTTGTATTAAATACTACTGACTCAGTAACAGTAGGAAGAGAGCACATCATTGAACAATACTATTTGCTTCTCCTCCTCTCACTAACAATCTCTTCATTTTGTTGAAATAAATATAAAATACAAAAAGGTTAAAAAGAGTTAGTCACAGTGGGAATAAGTATTGAAGCTTGAGAATCCTATCACCAGTAGTTCAATTTGCATATACAATATTTCACTGACTGCATCCCTTTTTTAATTGTAAGCACCGTCTCTACCTATGAGTGACTTTATTAAGTCTCTGTACTTCTGCCAATAGCAGGGCTCAGAAAGAAGCTCAGAAATATATAGACTTTTATTTCCATTTATATTTTCACTAGGATTCTAGAACATCTACTCTAATAAGTAGTCTTGTTGAAACTTTTAAACTTTATCTTCTTATTGACAATTTTAGGCCTTTATATGCTTTCTTATATGTACTTACAGGAGTGCCTTAAGAAAAACCTAAGTAAAGACTAAGTGTATATTTCATAAACAACTGTGTAAAAGGAAAGTTGGAAATATAATTCCATTTTTTCTCTTGGAAATTGTCTGAAGACCTCAGTACAAAAAGAAGACTAGGTATAGTTATTAGTAAATGTAGGCTTTCCTTGGACTCATAAGCAGAAAAGGCGGACCCTTTCTGGTTAGACTGCACTAGAAGTGTTTGAGTATATTTTTGAGTAAACTGAAAGATGTGTCAAAGTCAAATATTATATGAAAAAATTTTAAAGCCTTTTAAAATATTTTAATGAGTACTAACAACTCTAATTAATGGTGAATATATTATTTAAACATACATGGTTTTAAACATCAACAGTGTAGTGTTCCAGTAATCTGATTTTCTAATTGCTCTTCCCTGACACAATAGTATTCCATTTTTAGCTTTCCCTCATACACTTGCTAAATACAACATTTTTTCCTACTTAATAGTATTTTTTTCAATCACAAGGAAAGATAGTTTTCAATATTCACTTTTATAAGATTTTGAATTGCATTTTTTTTCCCACAGTGTCCCCTCCTCAAGATTGCAAGCAATCTTATATAGGCTATACATGTACAATCATATTAAACAAATTTCCACATTAGTCATGTTGTGAAAAAAAAAAAGAATCAGAACAAAAGAGAAAAACCTTGAGAGAAAAAAAGAAAGAAAATAGTATGTTTCAATCTGCATTGAGACTCCCTAATTTCTTCTCTGGATGTGGACAGTACTTTTAATCATGAATCCCTTGGAATCGCCTTAGACAGTTGCATTGCTGTGAAGAGCTATGTCTATCAAACTTAGTCATCACACAGTGTGGCTGTTACTATGTACAATGTTCTTCTGGTTCTGCTCACTTCATTCAGCATCAGTTCATATAGTAAGTCTTTCTGAAGTCTGCTTTCTTATCCTTTCTTATAGAACAACAGTATTTTGTTTCATTCATATTACACAACTTGTTCAACTATTACCCAATTGATGGGCATACCTTCAATTTCCAACATTTTGCCATCATAAAAAGAGCTGCTATTTTTGTAGGTATGCATCCCTTTTTTTTTTCATTTTTTATGATCTTTTTTGGGATACAGACCTAGAAGTAAACACAACTCTTGAAAAAAAGTGGGAGATGGGGTGTGTGGCCAAGCATTGGTGAGGACAATGTCATGGCAGAAGCTCCAGCCCTGCAACCTCTCTTGCCCTGTTGTGGGGAGCATCGTCCCAGTGGCCTCTAGGCACCAAGAACAGGCTATGCTGAGACTCTAAGCCCCTGTACTCAGAGCTGTTACTGGTGCATTCAGCCACAGACTGCCTGAGAGGCAGCATGTTTTATGCTGTGAGAAGAGGCAGCAAGACCAACATGTTTTGGATGTGGAGCGTTGTCAAGCAAAAGTGAACCATTTCCTTCTGGCCCATTCAATAATTTTGCTACTGAGGATGAGGCCTTGGCCTCGGCCTGAAATATTGCAGGCTCTGATCATTCAACAGAGCAGAAAAAGAAATGTGACACACAAGACTACGAAGTAAAGCCAAACAAGAGACCCTGTGAGCCATCAGATGAAGAGGAAAGGCCTTGCTTAAAGCTTGCAAAACAAAATACAGACTCCAGACCTTCACCTAACAAAGATACGTTTTTGTGTATGGGAAATGCAACTGCTGTTTATACAGAAGGCTGCTGCTCCAGGAATGGGAGGAGTATCAGCACTTGGTGTCTACTGGGGGCCAAGCCATCCCCTAAATGTGGTTGATAGACCTCCTGGGTGACAGACAAACCAAAGACCAGAAATACATGCTGTCTGTAAAGAAATCAAAGCAGTCAACAGTCAAAATATCAGTATGCTTGTTCTCTACAAAAATAGTGTGTTTACTTTTAGTGGTATAATGAGTTGGGTTAAAGACTGGAAGAAAAACAGTTGGAAAGCAAGCACAGGAAAAGATGTCATTAACAAAAAAGACTTTGTCAAGCTTGATAGTTATTCAAACCACAGACATTAACTGAGTGAACATTCCTGGTCATTTAGGATTTGCAGGCAATGAAGAAGCTGATAGATTAGCAAAAGAAGGAGCTAAAAAATTTCAAGACTCAACATAGCATAATTGTTATAATCTAATTAAAGAGCAAACCAATTAATCTTTACTCATGATTTGTGTGAAAATTTACCTACAAGACATAAACTGTTGCAGATGGACTTGGGAACATTCCTGTTTGCTCAGAAAGATTGTGTACCTTTCTACTGAAATATGGTTCAGTGTATTAAACTACCATTCACTTAAAGAAGTGACAAATAAGTACTTGGCCTACTAGGCTGAAAAATAAAAGTGTGAATATATTATATTGTCTAAACAAAAAACATGGATTGATTTATCCAAGGATAATTTTTAGAATATAGGCCAATATACCACCAAATGGTAGTAACATTGCAAAATTATAGTATAGAAGTCTCATATTTATACTCCAAATATCTGAGAATTACATATTTAAAATGTCACCAGTTGTGACATACCAGTAATATCATTTGTAAACATAGATTTAGGGAATAAAACATCATCATTATAAATAAACATTCTAGAATACCCATTACATACAGTAAGGATGTATTGAGATAATATTGTTGTTTAGCAGTCACACTACTAGGAAAGGAATTTTATCATAGAAATCAAGAAATTATTCTACATTTTAGTTCTAACAACTTCCTTTAGGAATATTCTTCCATGTGGTTCATGACCCACAAAATGTACTCATCTTTAATCTCAGGTATAGTCTATTTTTTATTTCTACATTTAGAAGATATTCCTTTGAAAAAGGAAATGCATGGATATACATTTTTTTCTGAGTAAAGTTGATCAGAAGACATTATTACCTTTATAAAGCCCAGCCAAGATTTTTAAAGACTGTGTCTCCATAATATCTATATATTCCTTAGCATGGTTTACTCTGCATGTGTTACTATATATGTGATATATATAAAAGAAATATAATACGTGCTTATGTTACATGCATTTTCATATGCACACACAAGCACACATATGCACAGTACACTTTTTGCATATGTTTTATATATACTTATATACGTAAATGTTGCAATATAAGTTCTTTGATTATTCCACTGTTTTCTTTGTATCATTCATGCTTAGTAAAATGCCCAGCACACAGCAGGCACCTACTGAGTGTTTATTGATTCCTTTTAGTTGATTGGAATTCAAATGTCTGTCTCCCCTTAAAAAATTAAAAGGATTAAAACAAATCCATGGTTTAGATAAAATACAATAAGACAACAGCTAACCAATAAATCAATTATTGCTGGTAAACTGAGAATACCAAATTTTCTAACTCAGTGGAAACAATAAACTCATTTTTATGTAGGCATCTCATGAGTTAAGATACGTAAAATATGCAAGAAGTCTACAGCATGATACCAAAAATATCTAAAGGGGACAGAAACTTTTCGTTTTAACAGTAGGACCGTTTCAGTGCTTGTCATCCATTTTTGGCTAGCTGCCATTTTTTCCCCATTTTTATTGAAGTTTCAAGGAAATTTACATGGTAAATTTACAAACTATCTAGAGTGTGATAGGAATTGACTCATAAAATCAGAGTTCTATTTTGGGTCTTCTAATTTGGTGGTAGGTGAGTAGAATCAGAAAAAAAGTCAGATTAAAAAGGTCTTCAAAGACACCTTAGGGACCCTTCTTTGTTGTGAGCAGGCATTGCTTTAAGTTTGACTTCCAAAATATATGAAAATATGTTGATCATTCCCTCTCGGCCTAAGCTATCCCTCCTGCACCCCTTACAGAAGTATTGTCCCAAGATATTCTATAAAAAAGCATGATGATATTTCCTTGAAGGAAGGAGGAGCACCAGCCTCAGACATGTCCAAATGATAACAACAGTTCAACAGAGAAATAGCAAAGGAGAGCTTTATAAGCAGAGAGGAATGACAGTTATGGAAGAAGAGTAAAGCAGATAATAGACAAAGTTACTCAATGGAAGATGGAGTCTTAAGAGGTGTTTCAGAGATGATCTATCCTTAGGAACTCAGTGTCTCAACAATATTTACTTTCTCAGTGGCATAGTTGTCTATGGGGGATTACACTGTTTGAGAAATAGCAAAAGTTTTATAACATGATTTTGCCTTGTTATTTACTTTACTATTCTGTCATTATTATATACTTTGCTTTTTGATTCTTGTCTCCTTTATTTTTTGGTAGATAAGATACTAGATGGACACTTGAAACCTACAGTCATAATTTTGATCATTTAAAACACCCACACAGAGAACCTGGTGCAGCAAGTACTGATAGAATTAAATGAGCACTTTATTACACTTGCATATTAGAAAGAACTATAAAGATGTTGTTAAGGACATGCTTGAGCAACAAACAAGGCCCATCATTTTTTTTTTATAGCAACATCTTGCAGGAGGACAAACTGAGTATTTGGGATAGAGTAAATATTAAAAGAATAGGGGCAGTTAGGTGGTATAGTAGATAGAATACCAGGCCTAGAGTCAGTGAGACCCAAGTTCAAATCTGTATTCAGACACTTACTAGCTATTTGACCCTCAGCAAGTCACTTAATATTGTTGACTTCAGTTTCCTCTTCTACAAAATGAGCTGGAGAAGGAAATGGCTGACCTTGCCACTGTCTTTGCCAAAAAACCCCAGATGGGGTCACAAAGTGTTGGATACAACTAAAATAATTGAAAAACAAGAACAACAGTATTAAAAGACATTCCTTTGTAACTATGAACTAAAGAATATGGGGAATTTATAGAAAGTCATGAAAAAGAATAATCCAAGAGAAGATATATACAATAAAAATATGTACTGGAGGAGTGAGTACCCACATACGTGATTTTGCAGAACAATTTGAATATGGATATATCAAGAAGTTTCCCTGTTTAATATTAAATTGTAACAGAGTGAGGAGAGGGAATTAGCATTTATATAGCACCTACTACATTCCAGGCACTGTGCTAAACACTTTAGAAATATTATTTCATTTCATCTGGAGACATTTACCAGATATATACATATCTATTTGTTGTTTGGATGAAAGAAAATAATAATGACATGAATTTTGACTCAGACAACCTGGGCACAATCACTTGGTCACACAAAATAAAATTATTTATTGTTATTGATTCTCTTTTTTAATAATGACTAGTCCACAAAATTCTTGTGTGAACAAATTGAATAGTGAAAGTAAATTATAATTTTGTGAATTACAAAAGGACTGTGAAATGTAATGTGTGATTATTTAGGATCCTGAAGAAATGATCATTCAAGATATCCCTGAGTACCTTTACTGGTAAGGATTCACCATCATCTCTTGCAGTTCATTACATTTTTGGACAGTTCTAAATGTTGTTAATTTTTTTTTTTGTATAATGAGTTGAAAAACAATTCCCTACAGTTTTCATAAATTTCTCTTAGATAGTTCCCTTGGA
This sequence comes from Phascolarctos cinereus, assembly GCF_003287225.1. Taxonomy (NCBI): domain Eukaryota; kingdom Metazoa; phylum Chordata; class Mammalia; order Diprotodontia; family Phascolarctidae; genus Phascolarctos; species Phascolarctos cinereus. Next base: position 435,468,689 of record NW_027555847.1, on the reverse strand, counting down.
ATCACACAGAACAAATTCAAAGAACTCCAACATTTTGAAGAATTAATATGTCAATGGCTCTTTAGTTCAACTGGCATGACCCCATTGAATTCCCTATCAGATAACTCTCATAAACAGTTGATACCCAAAATACTTAAATAACTAATGGAACTACCTAAAAGAAAGTAATTTCATTATGTCAAAAGCATATAGGGGCATCTAGTTAGCATAATGGATAGAGCACCAGCACTGGAGTCAGGAGGACCTGAATTCAAATCTGGCCTCAGACACCTACTAGCTGTGTGACCCTGGGCAAGTCACTTCACCCCAATTGCCAAAAAATGTATATGAACACATAATTCTTTTAAAAGTTGCAAACTGTAGTGCAAGAACATACAACTGCAAAGCAAAGACATGAAGTAATCCTCCAAACTATTAATAATCACATCTTGAGGGAAAAAAATCCAAGCTTTATGCTTAAATCCAACAAATAAGCAAAGGTGACACAAGATGGAATAATAAATGGTATAGAGTAGATGCAAAGCAATTTAGATTTATGCTAAGAAAGTCTCTACTTTTTGACCCAGAAATTCTACTAGACTATTGTCCCTGAAATTTCAGTGACAAAAAGAAAGGAGAGCCAAAACAACAACAACAACAACAAAAACACATTTGTAGTAGAACTTCTCTTTTTCTTGAAAGTTTCGAAGGGGTGGTCCTATTTTCAAGTACTCCTTGAAGAGGTCTAGGGGTTTTGGGGTGCTGGGACCCCAAGATCATGGTACCGGGCCCTGTCTGAAAGAATTCAACTCAAATCTTCTTCAGCCAGAGGAACAGTTTATTAGTGGTAAAACATATAGGCCAGGTAACACCCGTAAGGATGAGCGGGCATGAGAGGTTCTCAGCCTTGTGGGCCTGAGATTCTCAGCATCTGAATGAGGGCCAAGGTGGATCTTAAATACTAAAGTAACTTTGGGTGGCCAGAGAAAGGGGTTGGGTAAAGGGTGTAGATAACAATTCTAATTGGGGAGGTGGGCAAGATTGAATAGACAATGGGAATAGATAATGGAGGAACAGGAAGGCAGAAGTTTGAAAGGCATCTGCACAAAAGCAAGGTGGGGCTAGGACTTTCAAAAGGAGATAAAGGAAGGCCTTTCTGGGCCTATAGACAAGAGGGAGCCTAAGGATTTTAGGGCACATCTGAATAAAGATTAAAAGGTAAAGCTAAGGCTTTCAAAGGGAGATGAGGGTCTGGGGCCTGTGAGTCAGATTCCCTTTGAGGCAAAGGGTGAAGATCTTGGCTTGGGCCCCGCCCTCATCACTCCTCTGAAACATACTGTCTGTGTGATACTGGGCAAGTCAGTTAATGTCTCTGCTTGGGTTTACCCAACTATAAAACTGGCTTAACAATAACACTTTCTTCACAGGTTGTTAAAAGGACCAAATGAGATGGTATCTGAAAAGCACTTACCACTCTACCTTGTACATAGTATGCACTGAGTAAACACTTATTTTATTCGCTTGTTCAGTTCTTTAAGAAACTTTCTAAAGCTATAAGTTGCATAAAAACTGGTGATCTGCATTGGTAGAAGGAAATTTCATCACCAGGCAGTTTTCTATATCAATGAAAGCACAGATCCAGTCAGTGTTCCTGTTACATATTTCAAATTTTCTGCATATTCTGAATACATCTCTTTACACATTGCCCCCTTGACTCCCTAAATTCTGCTCTATTCTTTTTGAAGGTGACAGCTTCTTTCATAGTTCTTCAACTTTGAAAATATCCTAGAAGTCTTACCCAATGTCAACATTCTTCAGGTGAAGGTGGAGAAGCAAAACTTGATATACAATTTTCAGGTCTTTTACATAGCTCACCTTCCCTTCCAACGAGGCATACACACACTACATATACACTTACATAAATATACATATATACCTAAACATAATATGTTTAAGATATACTATGTAGAGTAAACAAATATATATTAATACAATAAATGTGTGTGTGGAACCACATGGCAGATGACCACAGACCATTTTGCAATTGATTTGTCATTAGTAAAATATTGGATGTCCTGTATCACACCATAAAATGTTAGATATCATCTTCATCATTCTAGACTCTGAGCAGATTAAAGTAGGACCTGCCCCAGATCACACTGCAAAGGAGACCAAGTTTTCTTTGGTACCTCCCTACCTTCTTGATACTACATCTTTACAAAATCTCTGAGCTGTAAGTGATCAGTGTCCTTTCCTGAGTGTTCTTGAGGAAAATATTTAGCCCCTTTTGGACTCAAATTTCTTCATTTGAAAAATTAGGAGTTTAGGCTGTACATTGTCTATATACACTATATAAACCAATTTTGGGTTTGCCAGATCCCTATTCATCTTGTAAGGTCCAACTTGAAGAGGTCTAGGACTTTTGGGGTGCTGGGACCCCAAGATTTCGGTATCTGGCCCTGCTGAATGAATTCAACTCAAATCTTCTTCAGCCAGAGGAAAAGTTTATTAGTGATAAATCACATCAGCCAGGTGACGCCTGTAAAGATGAGAGGGCATGAGAGGTTCTCAGCCTTTTGAGGATGAGATTCTCAGCATCTGAATGAGGGCTAGGGTGGATCTTAAATACTAAAGTAACTTTGGGTGGCCAGAGAAGGGGGTTGGGGAAAGGGTCTAGGTAAGAATTCTAATTGGGGAGGTCAGAGAGATTGAATAGACAATGGGAATAGATAATGGAGGGAACAGGAAGGCAGAAGTTTGAAAGGCATCTGCACAAAATCAAGGTGGGGCTAGAACTTTCAAAAGGAGATAAAGGAAGTTGATAAGGAATAGTTTGAGACCAGAGAAGGCCTTTCTGGGGCCTACAGACAAAAGGGAGCCTAAGGCTTTCAAAGGGAGATGAGGGTCTGGGGCCTGTGAGTCAGATTCCCTTTGGGGCAAAGGGCAAAGATCTTGGCTTGGGCCCTGCCCCCATCACAACTGAAATCCTACTTCATCCTTGAAGTTTACCTTGAATTATTCAATCCACAGTTCTCTCCCTTTTCTGAATTCCTATAGCATTTGTCTCCTTTTGTCTTGCTCTCTCAAGACTTCTAATTTCAGAGCCTATATAGGATCATTCACTCTTGATTGTTTTTCCTCTCCTCCACATGGTCACCAAAACACTCTTGTCCTATCCTTTAGTCCTGTCTGTTAGGTTCATTTATAAAGAATGTGTGGAGCTAAAAGGGTCCCTTCATTGCAGGAACTTTAAAGACTTAGCCTTGGTGTCAACTTAAAATACTCTGTGTGTGTGTGTGTGTGTGTGTGTGAAAGAGAGAAAGAGAGGGAGAGAGAGAGAGAAAGAGAGAGAGAGAGTGAGAGAAAGAGATTGAGCAATCAGAATCTTTTATCTTTCTTCAGATCACTGTGGGGCAATTTTATTCTAGGCCAAAGGCTGAGCTATCTTTAGGAGACACTAACTCTAAAAAGGAAAGACTCTTTCAAACTGTTTTTTTTTTGTTTGTTTTCTTTTTTGGAAGCTATTGTAGCATTCCCTTTTTCTTTTTGGAAAACCAGATATTGGTAGGTAGATATAGGACCATAAACATACTAATACTTTTGTAAACATTGACACTTTTGTGGAAAACTTGGGTCCATGAAGGTCATTCTTATCCTTCTTTTCCTCTTTTCCCACCTTCTTCCCATACTCTTGTTTCTTACAAAGAGACACTAAGTTGTAGTAGAGAGATTTAATACTATCTCTCCTTAGCCTAGCATTTCTAGAGCAGCACAAGACACTTTGCATAATGTGGGTGCTGCCTAAGATCTTCTTGTTGTGTTGACTTTGTGAGGAGGGAAAGGTTGGAGAAAATATATTCAATACCCCTCAGCATTCCTTGGTCCACGTCACTGGCTGCCTGAGCTGACAATCAGTATTTTATGAGACAGTATGGCATAACAACCAATTAAAATTATTGCTGGCTGGGCAAATGACATTTAACAGCTTAGTCCAGCAGTAACATTAGTGAGAATATTTAATATAATGACCTATTTCGCCTAAATTTTGATTTGTCTTACAGTGATTCCTGTTACCGTATTATAAAAATCTTACATGTAGTCCAAAATACAAATGAATTTGCATATTAAAACCAAATAAATTGATTTTTTAATCTAATTTATGTCTATTTCATTGTGAAACCTAGAAGATAAACTAATAAATTCCTAATTTCATTTGTTTTCATTTTCTCAACTTTGACCATTTATTTCTATCATCCCCATTTCTAAAACCTAACCTCCACTCTTTAAAAAAAAAGTGTAGTTATTATCTTCCTTGAAATCTTGAAGATGAGGGCAGCCACTTTCACATAAGGCAAATAAACAAGATCATTATTGTTTTATGGTTTGAAACAAAATCATTAGTCAGAATGACAATTTCATTGGAAATCAATAAACATATAGAATGTAAATGGTTCACACAAGTGATGAGTTCACAAAAGGAGTCCAGTTTAACAACTGCCAATTTTACTGAGCAAGATAGATAGTGATTTATTTCAATTATGCCTTATAGAGTATATTTATCCATCCATCCATCCATCCATCCCTATTTTCCTTCTATCTTTCTCCCTTCTCAATGTCAGATACACTGATGACATGTAGAAGTACTGAAAAAAATGAATACAAAGAATAAACAAAAAAAATCATCCCATAATATCCAATTCAATTAAACAAAATTTTATTAAAGTTTGAAGGCCATATAGATATTCATTTGAATTATACTCCCTGTTGCTGACCTCTCTTCCTCTTGTAATGGGAATTTTTTAACATTTCTCATTATCAATTCCATTAAAAGTATGTTTCTTGAGGGCAAGGGGCCATTTAAGTTTTCTCTCTGAATCCTCAGAACTTAGAATACTGCTTCACATAGAGTAAACATTTAAAAAATACTTGTCACTTTTTATTTTTTGCTTTCTGGTGAGGCAATCAGGGTTAAGTGACTTGCCCAAGGTCACACAGCTAGACACCCTGTCTTAAGATAGGGATAAGTTGATGACCAGATCGAAGATAAGGAAGTACATATATAGAAACAGAATGTAGAGCAGAGAAAGTACAATACAGGAGAGAGACAGAAAGAGAGAGAGAGAGACAGAGACGGAGACAGACAGAGACAGAGAGAGAGACATTGAGAGAGAAAGAGACAGAGACAGATAAAAGACTTAGAGCTGAGCTTAGCCCAAAGAAGATGACCAGCAGAAGAAATGTTTTACAGCTGTTCAGGGGAGATTGGATTGGACCCCAAAGAGAACCTTCTTTGCCCTTTCCTGCCACCTAGAGCTTAAAAGATGGAAACTTCTCAAAGATTTGCCTGCCTTTCTTTTTACTTCCACCTATGGCTTTAGGGATGGGGGAAACCCTTCAGGGACCAGAAAGCAGGCCTGAATCTTTCTTTGCAGTCCAGTTTAGGGTTTCACAACTAGGAGTTAAAAGTGTCATTTAGTATCATTAGTTTTAATGTGAAACTCCCTGACACAAGCTTTGGAACTACAGGAAAATAAGAAAGGCAAAGTTTTCCAATCAGTTGAAGATAGTAGGAAAAGATTCTGATTGGATTAAATCAGTATTCTGAGGCCATTGTTGCCCATAAAGTAGGTGGAGATAGGAGAAATCTCTGAAGAGTGAGGAGAGCTTGTCTGAGGTTACTTTAGTGTGCCCTGCAGTTCTGGAAAGAGTGAATGATAGCTGGAGAAGAGTATGTGACTATTTGTTCTTTAATATCAAATACTTTTAAGCATTTTTTCATCAGTCTTCCTGTTGTTTCTGTAGGGGTACCTGGACCTCTGATTTTATGGGTATAAACAATTCTCAAACGACAAAACTCTCTCTATTAATTCAGGTTGTTAGCTTCTCAACAGCTTATGGTCTTAGAGATTTGCCCACAGCACTGAGAAGGTAAGCAACTTGTCCAGGATTAAATAGCCAGTATATGGCTGACGTGAGACTTGAGTGTAATTATTCTTGGCTTGTAGATGAGGTTTATCCTCTATACCATGAAGACTTTCAGAGGCATTTAGATAAATATATTTATTATTGCTATAATCAAAATAGTTTTACAAAAATCTAAGATTATTAGGTGAATTGTCCAAAGTCATTTTAGTTTCTTATTCCTTCCCCATCTCTTTTCTTCTACAATTGAAGTTCTCCCTTGCTTTGTTGTAATGGCTCAGGACAAAATTTTATCTACATCCCTGATCTCACTAGTTCAATTATCCTATATCATGGGTAGGTTTTGTTCTTTCCATTGTAATATATTTCTATGAACCTATTAGCTATCAAAATCATTGTTTTCTCTAACTCTATGTTTCCAGGTAGCCATTTAACTAAATTCAGTGTAACATGACTATATTTTATGATCACATACACAAAACTCATACAATTGAATCATTTATAGACATGCACTTGCAGTTTTGGAGAGAATGGGAAGAAAGTCATTTTTCAATATGCCCTAGAGACAGTGAGAGAAAAAAGTAGAAAATCTGAGTAAGAACATAGTAATGATAATGTAATATGAGAAATGACCTCTTATAAATGATATGTAAAATGAATAGTGAATAGGACCATGGTAAGAAGAGTAGCTATTTTATCAATAAGCTCTAAAGGATGCATATACATTAAATAGACAGGAAAGAAAGAAAAAAGTGTAAACATCTAATTCATCTAATTTTAAGATTTCATTATAACAACTAGATATACAATATAAGCCTTATCTAATCTAATAATATTTATTCTATTGGTGCCTATTTATCTTCCGATTCCTACCTATAATTTTCTTCCCTTATATTTTCCTAAAGTTTGGTTCTCATTGCCACTCATTCTGTTTGAAGAAAAGAAAGGTAGGAAAAAAAATTAAGAACTATGATAAAGGTGAATAGACAGTACAGATCTATTTATGGGGGAGATGGGCAAAAAATGGAGAGAGGTAAAAAAGCATGACCGTGAGATTATGAACTTATGTGACTGGAATAAAATATGGTGCCCTCAATATAAATATAAATGTTTTGTTAGAAGAGACCTTTTAGGGGGCAACTGGGTGATGCAGCAGACAAATTACTTGCCCTGGAGTCAGGAGGAACTGAATTCAAATTCATTCTCAGATATTTATAAGCTGTGTGACCCTAGATAAATCACTTGACAACAAATGCCTCAAAAAGAAAACAAAAGGGAGAACTTTTTTTGGGGGAGGGCTGGCAGTGGATAATTAAATTCTGCTTTTTATGTGTTGTTTAGATGTCTATGAATCTTCTAGAAGGAGTTAGTCAAGCAGCTGGTGATGCGGTACAAGAACTGTGAAGAGAGATTATGGCTGGATGCAACATTTTCAATAGTTGCTTTGAAAGAGCTAATGTTTCAAATCTTGAGTGCTAATATTTCAACAATGAGAATATAGTCACAGATGAGGTCTCTAGACAAGGTCTTGGAGGAGATCCATGCTTAGAGATCAGGAGAGATATGGAGACCAAACAAAAGAATTTGAAGTGAGTAGTACAATACAAAAAAAAAAATAAACGTGACAGTTCATAGTAGTTTCTTCTCATTATGTACTTTATCAATCAAAGGATACTAATGTACAGCTATTATTCATGTTAGGGTGCACTTTTTTGTGTTCAGTACAAAGGGGCTGTACTTGAATATTTTAGGAATAAGTAGTACACATTTTTTTTCTGGCACACAAAAAAAATATTCTTTTTGAGATGTATATTTGATAGAGTATACATACCTATGCAAAATATGTGTATATGTACAGACATGTAGATTCATTATGCACATTGAACATGAAAATTCCTTATTTATATTTATTTATAACATTTAGTCACTTGGAAATATGTTTCCACTTAATGTGTAAAACTTCTTAAATGAGTCGGTTTTAATCTTACACTATGTGGCCATCACATTTAAAAATCACGGTATCAGGAAAGAAAGAAACTATTAGAGAAATATTATTTTCTAGAGATGTCTTTTCTTTATTCCCCATAGACTCTTGTTGGAATAGGAGGAAAGGGTATATTAGATGATCTCAGCTGTTTCTACAGATTATACAGAGCAAAGAGATCTCCACAGAAATAAAGTTAAGAAAAATAGGGTTGATTTGTGTGCATGTGTGTATAGGCTTGCATATGTGTAGAGGGAAAAAGGCTTAATCTCACTATTTTCAAATAATATAAATATCGGAGTGGAAAAATGAAACTTCTATGCCCTCATCACTGACAAACTTCATCTAGTGCTTTAATAGAGAAAATGCAAGAGAGAAAATCAAGACATTTTATTCTGTTCCTAATGGCTTCTTGTGTGACCTGGGGCAAGACACTTAACCTCCTGGTGACTCAGCTTTTCCATCTGAAAAATTGCATAGTAATTACCTCATTTGTTCTAAACTCATTAGGTTGCCATTTTTGTAAGCCTTGTTCAGTATCAAGGACAGTTGTTCAAGGCTTACATCTTATCAGGGTCCAATATCTATATTTCACATTTTAAATAAAGATTAATGTGGACTGTGTATCAGAACATAAAGGGTGGAAAGGCTGAATTATTTTCTTGAGCTACGTGATAGCTGATGGTTAAGGAAACAGAATATCAACTATGTATTCATTATTTCATCTTGAATGTAAATTGAAAATTGGAGCACCTAAGAAGCAAGGAAAAAGAAGACACAAATGCATCCTACCAAAGGACTGAACTTCTGTTTTTCCTAGGTCTTCTTTTTATTCACCACCACACCCCACCCTCAGAAATTCATAAACCTTCTGAAATCACAATCTGTAGACATGAAGATGACACCATCTGTTGTTCAGAGACTCTTGTAACTGACACTTTTTTTTCCCTCTGAGTTGACTTTTGAGGTCAACTAGCTTACCTCACTCTTGTCCTTCGGAAAAAAGGTGAACAGATGTTCCTCTTCTCTGTAGCACATTACCTAATCTGACTAATGATAGTAAAGTTCAGGTTAGTGAGTTTTCCTTGGCCTGCATTACATCTTCCAAATACCTTTGAGTCCTGCTAGCTTCTTGACACCACTTTATCATTCAGTAAACACATTGATTACTTGACAAATAAGATTTCAGCTAAATTGAACATTTTTAAGATCGATTTAGACACTGCCTCACCATTAGAACAGCTAATACAATTGCAAGCACATTTATTTTCTAGCATCCGGGACATTGTCCTATATATAAATGCACTTTCACACCACAGTTTAAAAATACTCAAAGCTTCCTGCAGCCCAACAGCTGCAATTATATTGCAATTAGTGTTCATGATTACTATCTCTGAAAAGATTAGACCCCATTGAGGATTTGGTTGTTAAAAATTTAATGCAGAATGAGAATTCTTTGAGAACAGTGGTTACTGATTGGTGAAGGGAAATGATAGGATGATGTGACTTAGCTCTAACATAACTTAAGATCAAGATGTCAAAGCTAAACACAAGAAGGAAACTTCATAAATGTTACCCATATTATATTCAGGTAGGGAATGCTAAGAATGATGACCTGAGAAACCTCCACAAATTCAGATATTTTTCGTAATGAACAATTTCAGAAGAAAAACAAAAAGATTTTCCATGATAAAAAATTCCAAACCAAAACTTGTGAGCTTCAACCCAAACAAAACATGTCAAATACATAATTAATTGCAAATAAGTATGTAGTAATAACAATAGTCATTCTTTTTTCCATGATCAAATTAAATCAGTGCTAAAAATGTAATGATACAACAGGATTCATACAAATATTACTGTGATCCTTGTTAGAGTGGGCTCTTTAAAAGGCAGATTACAATATTTGGAGGTAGTAGGGTGCAGTGGAGAAAGCAGTAGTTTGGTTTCAGAGGTCTTGAGTTAAAATCCTTCTGTTACTTATATGTGTGGCTTTGGGAAAATTAATGAGCTTCTATGGGACTCTGTTAAGTTTTAATTTTAATTTTAATTTTTAAAATGAGGTTAATGTGGATGGACTGAAAATTCCCTTCTAGCTCTAAATTAATAATCCTATTATTTCAGGATAGTAGTGTGTCCTCTCAGCTGCTCTCCAACTTGGATTCACACTTATGGGATTAGATCTCTAGAGGGTGGCTGCTCACTAGGATAACAAAAGCTTGTAAGGCTCCCATTATTTGTCTCACCTCCTATTGTCAATCAGTAAAAATAATTAGCTCAAAGTAAAGGCATTTACTAAAATATCATAAGACCAATAGATACATTCTGCATTCCCAATAAATGCAACGTACACTATTCCACAAATACACACATTATCCAATGGGAAGCATTGGCACAGATTTAGAGTACAATAATAGTGAGCACACAAACAAGGAACATACGTGGCTAAGACAATACTTGCCTGAGAATTGCAGGATGTCCATGTCCTTTCTCTGCTAATTGAGTCCTCATATGACTATCATTAATAGTAGCAACATCTTTCCTGGGCAAAACAGTCAGCTGGATTCCTTGGTTACACTCATCTTAATTAGAGCAGCTTTTGCTTCCTAGGATCAGGTGTCTCTTGAGCCCAGAACTGACTATCATTTCCATGGCCAGAAGTTCTATTCCTTGAAGTTATATCTGTACCTGAGAGACTGTCTCTCCTGATTTATGTCTGTTTAGAGAGTTTATTTCTCTTCTCCCTCTAATATGCCATAACTCTCTCGTATTGACTCTCCAACTACTGGATGAATTCCACATTGCTAGATGGTATATATGATGTGACTTGGAAGAGAGAAACTTAAGCATTTATTAAGCACTACCGTGATTCAGCCATAGTACTAAGCACTAGGAGATACAAAAAGAGGCAAAAGACAATCCCCACCTTCAAGAAACTCATAATCTAAAGGGATAGACACCATACAAAATACATACACACACGCATATATGCATACATACATACATATATATATGCACACACACACACAAACATATATATATATGTACCCATATATATACATAAATGTATATGATAAATAGGAAATAATTAGTGAAGGTAATGAACTAGAATTAAGAAGATACAAAGGTAAGAAATGCAGAATAGTTTGTACCTAACAAAATCATGATAGCATTTCTCAATCCAATCATCTTTCCAGAAACTCGATTTTAAGAATTCTGTACAGGTTGACTATGTTTTTTGTTTTTTTCTCTAGGCTGCCCTCCTGATACTCTGGACTTTATCTTTCGTGCCCCTCCACAGTCACTTCCCTTTTCCTACTCCCTCCATCCTTCCGTTTTCAGCTTCTTTTTATAGGTTGTCTTTTGCCATTAGAATTTAAGCTCCTTGAGAGCAGGCATAGACTTTCTTACTACTTACAATTGTATTCCATGAGCTTAGCACAATTCCTGACACACAGTAAGCACTAAATAAATGTTTGATGACTTGACCTTTTGTCTCTTGTTAACCTGGAGCTGTTGCTGTTTCTTGTTCTTACTCCCATTTCTGATACTACTATCACTGCTACTTTTCCTATTTTTCTCTAGTTTTCCTTGATGTGACTACCCTCCACACCAGACTCCCTTGTTTTTCTACCAGGCTAGTGACAAGTAGATCAAGTTTATTTTCTGATGGAGGAATGGAGGAGGAAGCAGAAAGAAAGGAAGACAAGTGCATATAGGGGCTAGGTCAGGGATGGCCTTATCCTTCCAATACTACCCTGCACAGACAACTGACCATGGAGTCTCAAGAAAATGAAAAGTAGAATAACAAAGATATGTCAGCTGCAAACATGGTAAATGTTTGAGCTGTGTTCTCCATTTCCAAGATAATCTTTCTGCACTTTAAAGGATCTTCATAAATTTCCCTTAGCTTATGTGGATACTATTGTGGAAATCATTTATGTAATATACAGAAAAGAAATTAAGCAAAGATTCTGTATTCACAAAATAACAGAAAATATTGAGCTAGCTAATGTTAATCAACTTGTTCAAAAGTAATTTATAAGATAATCGTGGTTGACAAATGTTTTTAACTTGAGAATGAAGTTTATGACATAGCAATTTATTTTTTTAAACAGATACTAGGCCTTATGAATATTTGTAAAGAGTGAATATTTCATGTACTTCTCTGAAGGACGCATTCCTACCATTAACTTGTTTTGCAATGTGTATCTATAGGCATTCAGCACTTAGTTAATTCAACAATTAACTCACCTTGCAGTCAGACTTGCTGAACACTAGCTGACATCAGCTAGTGCGAGCTACCCTGTAGATGGAGATTAAATAAATATTGCCCCACATTAAAAAATAATGATGATCGTAATCATTCTAATAATACTATGTAAAGCCAGTTGACTTCATCTCTTTGAATTTCAAATCAAACATGAAGTTTTTGGAAAGTAATATAAGGTAAAAGACAATGATAAAGAACACATTACATCTAAAAAATATACCTGTATATACGAGTTTATCATAAATTTTTAAGAGTTCTATTGCTGGCATTCTGCCATTAGAATTGTATAACCAGTGTCCTGGGAATTAGGGTATCTTCCTCAGTAGTTATAGACATGACTCACTTCTTCATATGTGTTAGTCTTGTACAACAGGAGGCTGACCTACCATTAAGTAAATTGGATGTCAAATGTGTCAAAGTATTCTAACTGCCTGTGACATTGTCACTGGGGCCTTGTCATGAAAGACAAATCAAAACCCCCTATGAGCTGAACGTAAGATTTGAAGAAAGGGCTACAATGCCAAGGATTTGCTTTGATTTTAAAATTTATTACGTTCTGACACTTGAGTGCATTAGAATACAGACAGGTACTTCCTTCTGAAGCTTCACATCACAAGCTTTCTATCCAGTTTGCAAGGAGATGTTGTCTATTAGGATTAGTGAGTTGTGACTGATTCCTTTTTTCTGCCTATACTTATGACTTGAGCTATTTAAAAGACAGTCTGTGCTATCAAGGTGACTCTAGCTACATGCCTGGGTACACATTACAATGAAGAAACACCAAGTACTGTACCTCCCTCTTCCCAGCAGTCAACCGAACTTCAGGAAATAGCAGACAAGACAAGCAATTTCTCTATTTGCATGCTTGCCTGCCCCGTATTAACTCAAAATGTCAGTGGAAATAACTGGTTATCAATTTGTGCCTCAGGGTGAGATAAAATAATTCAAACAGACTCTCAAACAGTCAAACATATGTGAAATTATATTGTAATCAGCAAATCAAAAGACCTTTCCTATTTTTTTGTCCTTATGAATATAGTAGGAACTTAAAGCCCTTCTCCTCCCTCCCCCCAAAAAAAATCACCGTAATCCCACCTACATTTTCATTCATCTTTTGGCATTGACCAACCTGCTTTTTGTTTGTTTGTTTGTTTTTTCATTTGTTTTACAGCAATAAAGAATAGTGAACTCCTCTCTATTCTTTAGAAGGTCCAGCTCAAGTTCTATCTTACCTGTGAATCCGTGTGCTTATGACTTCACATAAAAGTCTTTCCTTCTTATGAATTATTATAGCATATGTTTATATATTGAATTATTTTTATACATAAGAGGCAGTGTGATATGTGGATAGAGAGCTGACTTTGAAGCCAAGAAGACCTAGATTCAAAGCCTGCCTCTGACGTAGAACAGCTAAGAGCCTCTGGGCAATTTGCTTAAAATCTCATTGCTCTAGGCAACTCCCTAAGACATAACTGTAGAGAAAGTGACAACTTCTGCTGGTAAAGGGATTTTCCTCACCTGGGAGTTCTCTCTAAGGAAGAAATTATATCCCATTTCTCATTCCTGTTTTGTAGGTATGTGTCCTCCTTCCTTAATTACAAACCTGAAGGGATAACTTTGTCAGCCTTTTTTGCATTGTCCCAAGAGCAAAGAGCAGGTGATTAATAAAGGTGAATTGATTTATGTCAAAATAATTCTAAAGGCTATCAGACCTCATCAAAGAAAGGGATAAAGGAAGTGTTAAACATATGACCTCCTCTCACAAAAAGAGTTTCTAATTAGGAGATAGACTTCCAGGAGCCAAGATGGTGGAGTAACAGTAAATAGCCATAACTCTCTCATATTGATCTCCAAACAATCACAAAATAGTACCCCAAAACAAACCTTGGAATAGCAGAACCAGCAAAAAGCTGTAGTGAAACAATATTTTAGCAAAAGAAACTTGGAAGATCAGCAAAAAAGGTCTGTCTCACTTGGGTAAAAGGGGGACACAGTACAGGATAGGAAGCCTCTCAGCAAGATATCAACAAGCCTCACCTCAGTAAACTATCAGAAGATTTCAAGCCCTAGTGCTGTGCAGCAGGCAAACACCAACACATGTGCCTTCCATGTGCCTCACCACAGTCAGAGGAATGGGCAGGCTCCAATTCCAAGAACCACCACATGCTTCAATGTAGCCCTGAGTAAACAGGCAAACGTCCACCTCTTTCAGCATCAATCCAGGCAAACAGGCAGCCTCCAATGATGAGACTATCATATGTTGCAATGTAGCCCTGGAGAATTGTAGAAACACCCCAATGGTCTTATCAAATGCCAGATAGCACCACTAGGACATCAGGTCATCATTAGGTAAGCTGCTAGACCTCTACAGCCTGTAGCAGTGCCAGCCACAACCCAGTCCTCTCTTCAGCACCAGACATAAAGGTCCTCTGTTGATCTTAGGGCAACATCAGTGCATGAGAAGTCTGAGACAGTGCCCCCCCTTCCACCCTGGTAGCAGATATCAAATTGAGAAGAAAGAGAAAAGGCCAAAAAAGAGATGAGCAAAACCCAACAAAACTTGGAACTATGCCTAAAGGGATATAAAATTGTGCATACTCTTTGACCTAGCAATAACATTTCTAGGGCTGTATCCCAAAGAGATCATAAAAATGGGAAAAGGACCCACATGTACAAAAATATTTATAGCAGCTCTTTTTGTGGTGGCAAAGAATTGAAAATTGAAGGGATGCCCATTAATTGGTGAATGGCTGAACAAGTTGTGGTATATGAATGTAATGAAATACTATATATAACATACTAATGTAATGAAATGCTGTAAAAATGATGAGCATGCAGATTTAAAAAAAATGTAAACAACTTGGAAAGACTTACATGAACTAATGCAGAGTGAAAGGAGCAGAAGCAGGAGAACATTGTACACAGTTAAAGCCACATTAAAGGATGACTGGAATTACAAGAATCTAAGAAAACTCCAAAAGACTACAGTAGAAATTGCTATCCACACCCAGAGAAAGAAATATAGAGTCTGAATTCAGATGAAAACATACGAGTTGCTCTCCTTTTCATTTGTTGTTTTGTTTTATTGCTTCATTCTAATGGTTCCTCCCATTAGTTCTAATTGCTCTATACATCATGACTAATGGGAAAATATGTTCAGTATGAATGCATGCATAGAGCTTATATCATATTGTACGCCATCTTGGGGGGAATTGGGAGAGAAAGAAAATTTAAAACTCAGAATCTTGTGGAAGTGAATGCTGAAAACTAAATGTAAGTAAATTAAGAGAAAAAAAAACAAAGGGGGTCACAAAGAGTCAGACAGAACTGAAACAAGTAAACAACAAAAAAAAGAGTATCCCTGTAAGAAATAGTAAAAAATAACAGTTCAAAAAATTTTTGATGTGAAATCTGCATATAAAATACAAGAATTTGAAAACAACAACAACAATAGCAACAACAAAAGAATTTGACCATAGAAAGTTATTATGGTGACAGAGAAGATCAACACACAATCTCAGAAAAGAAACATAATGTCTACACACCTATTCTAAAGCCCAGAAAAAAGTCTTGGAAGAGCTCAAAATGGAGCTTATAAATTATCTAAGAGGGATAGAAGAAAAAATTACAAAAAAAAATGAGTGATACAAGAGAATTATGAAAAAAAGAATAAACACCTTGGAAAAAGAAAACAACTGCTTAAAAAGTAGAATTGGCAAAACAGAAAAGGATATACAAAAATATACTGAAGAAAAGAATTCCTTAAATTTACAATCAGCCCAATGGAAGTATAAAAGCTAAATGTGGAAAAGAACTTCTTAAATGTTACAATTGGGATAGTGGAAGACAATGAGACATCAAGAATCAAACACATTCAAAAGAATGAAAAAATGAATAAAATGTAAAATACTTTATTGGAAAAATAACCGACCTGGAAAACAGATCCAGGGGATACAGTGTCAGAGTCATTGGACTACCTGAAAGCCATAATCAAAGGCAGGATCTGGACAGCATCTTTCAAGAAATTGTCAAGGAAAATTGCTCTGATATCCTGGAACCATAGGGCAAAATAGACATTAAAGGAATCCACCTTAGGAAGGAGATGCCAAAATAAAAATTTCAAGGAACATTATAGCCAAATTTCAGAACTATCAGGTAAAAAAAAATACTAGAAATGGCTAGAAAGAAAGAAGTCAAATATTGGGGGGCCACAATCAGGATTGCATAGGACTTAACAGCTGCAACATTAATGGATCAAAGGTCATGGACCATGATATTCTAGAAGACAAAGGAGCTAAGACTGAAATTAAGCATAATACTTTGAGGAAGGGAAAAAAGCATCATTTGAGAAAATAGAAGGATTTTAAGCTTTCATAAAGAGAAGACAAGAATTGAGTAAAAAATTTGATCTACAATATCAATACCCAAGAGAAGCCTAAAAAGGGGAAAATACTTAAGGGATTCAATGGAGTTGAACTGTTTACATCCCTACACAGGAAGGTAATACTCATAATTCTTAAACATTGTACCACCAATAGCACAGTTAGAAGGAAGATACATAGACAGAAGTTAGAGCAATAAGGTGAATTTGAGGGAATGACGTAAAAAATAATTAAGGTATGAGAAAGAGGATTAACCTGGGTGCAGAAGGAAGGGAGAGGTAAAATAGGGGGCTGAAAAAGTTTACTACAGTGCAGAGAAAGATAGGAAGATGGATGATAGGCATCACTTGAATCATCAGTATTGGCTCAAAGAGGGAATAATACATACAATTAGTTGAATGTAGATATCTAACTTACATAAAAGAGGAAGAGATTAAGTAAAAGAGGGTGGACTGACAGAAGAGAGGACAGATTGGGGAAAGTAGTAGATAGAAGCAAAAAACTGTCAGAGAAGGAATGGGTCAAAGGAGGGAGAGGATAAACAGGAGAAAAATTGGATGGCGAGAAAACACAGTTAATAATCACAACTGTGAATGTGAATGAGGTGAACTCTCCCATAAAACAGAAGCAGATAGCAGAATACCTCACAAACCAGAATCCTACAATACGTTGTTAACAAGAAACACACTTGAAGCAGAGAGAGACACACACAGAATAAAGTTAAGGGGCCGGATCAGCACCTATTATGCTGAAGTTAAAAAAGCACAGGTAGCAATTCTAATCTCAAGCAAAGCAAAAGCAAAAATAGACCTAATTGAAAGAGATAAGGAAAGAAACTACATCTTGCTAAAAGGTACAATAGACAATGGAGTCTAAGCTATACTAAACCATAATAAAAAATGTATGCATCAAGTGGTACAGTATCCAAATTCTTAAAGAAGTTGAGTGAGTCACTGGTTCATGGTCAAACAAGAGACAGCATTATGGAATGTAAAACACATAATTTTGATTGTAGTAAATTTAAAAAAACAAAGTTTTTTACACAAACAAAACCAATGCAACCAAGATTAGAAGGAAAGCAGAAAGCTGGTAAACAATCTTTACAGCAAGTGTCTCTGATAAAAGCCTCATTTCTAGATTATATAGGGAACTGAGTCAAATAGATAAAAATAGAAGCCATTCTTATATTAACAAATGGTGAAATCATAGGAATAGGCAGTTTTTAGTTGAAGAAATCAAAGCTACCTATATGCAAATGAAGAAGTGCTCCAAATCATTTTTGAGTGGAGAAATGCAAATTAAAACAACTCTGTGGTAGCACCTTACAACTATCAGATTAGCTAATATGAAAAAAGAAGGAAAATGATAAGTGTTGGAGAGGATGTGGGAAAATTGGAACATTAGTGGACAGTTGGTAGAGTTGTAAACTGATCCAACCATTCTGGAGAGCAATTTTAAATTATGACCAAAGGGCAACCAAACTGTGTATAACCTTTGACCCAGCAAAACCACTTCTAGATCTATATCCCAAAGAGATCATATAAATGGGAACAGGACCCACATTTACAAAAAAAAAATATTTATAGCAGCCCTTTTCATGGTAGCAAGATATTAGAAATTGAAGGGATGCCCATCAATTGGGCAATAACTGAACAAGCTGTGGCATATGAATCTAATGGAATACTATAGTTCACTAAGAAGAGATGAACAGGCAGATTTCAGGAAAACCTGGAAAGACTTGTATGAACTGCTACAGAGTGAAATGAGCAGAACCAGGAAAATGCTGTACACAGTTATCAGCAATACTGTGTGATGGTCAACTATGAATGACTTAGCTCTTCTCAGCAAAACGATGAGCAAGACAAGGACAAAAGACTAATGGAAAATGCTATGCGCATCCAGATAAAGAACTAATGGACTCTGAATGTTGATCAAAGCATATTTTTTCATATTTTTTTCTTTTGATCTATATCTTCTTTTATAACTGTGACTAATATGGAAAAATGTTTTACGTGATAATACTGTACAACCTATATCAGATTGCCTATCATTTTTGTAAAAGGGGAGGGGAGGGAGGGAGAAAAATATGGAACTCAAAATCTTTTTTTTTAATTGTATTAGTTTATTTTGATATATCCACAATCACTTCCATATGCTTTTGAGTTTAAAATTTATATTTTTACATTAGTGAAGTTGTAAGTAAAAATTAAAACCAATATGAGGAATCATCAGAAAGAGGAAACAAAACTCAACCGAAGAGAAAAAAAATGATAGTGATTCAACTTCCATAGTTCTTTCTTTGGATGTGGATAGCATTTTCCATCATGAGGCCTCTGGAGATGTCTTAGATCCTTGTAATGCTGAGAAGGGTTAAATTTATCAATATTAGTCATCACACAACATGGCTGTTATTATGTATAAAGTTCTCTTCATTCTTGTCTTTTCCCCTTTTGTGTTTTGTCAAAACTTTAAGTGAAGTGCTGGTGTTATAAATAACTGGGGTCTAGTCAGCAGTGTTATACAATACATGTTTATTGTAAATGCCTAGGACCAAGGATAGTATTATGCAAGTCTGATGGGAGTTATCTATCAGGAGCTGTACATGCTTACTTTATGTATAAAGTTCTCACTTCATTCAGCATCAGACCATACAAGTCTTTCCAGGTTTTTCTATAGTAAACCTGTTCATCATTTCTTAGAGCACAATAGTATTCCATTACATTCATATACCACAGCTTGCTCAGCCATTCCCCAATTGATGGGCATCCTCTCAATTTCCAATTCTTTGCCACCACAAAAAGAGCTGCTATGAATATTTTTGTGCATGTGGGTCCTTTTCCCATTTGTATGATCTCTTTGGGATATAGCCCTAGAAGTGCTATTGCTGGGTCAAAGGGTATGCACATTTTTATAGCCCTTTAGGCATAATTCCAAATCATTCTCCAAAAATCTTTGGATCATTTCACAACTCCACCAACAATTCATTAGTGTAGAACTCAAAATCTTGCAAAAAATGAATGCTAAAAATTGTCTTAACATGTAATTGAAAAAAATAAAATATTATTAAGAAAAACATTGTTAGTTAAATTTCTAAAGCCCCCATATTTTGTGTGAATGTAACTGAAAGGCATGTACCCATATGCCCTCCCCCCAGCAAAATAATTACTTTTTTAATATAAAGAAGCATATAAGTTTGATAGTCATGCCCAGTTGTTATAGTCTCTGGGCATAAATTACACACAGATAAGCTCAAGAGGCCACGATCAGTGTGCAAGCTCACATTGTTTGCATCCCAGATAAAGCTCCAAACTTCCCCCCCCCTTACACATGACTATGATCATCTAAAAATTGTATAATAACCCATGGTTTTGTCTATCAGTTTGTCAGCCTTAGATAGAGAAGATGAGCCAGCTTGGTCACTAAAGCTGACTCACTAGTGGGATAGGTGAGCCCTCCTCACTCTGCCCAAGGGCAGCCATAATCTAGTAGTCTTAATGGGATGATCCTGTACCCTTGTAAGCATGTACAGCTCCTGATAGATAACTCCCATCAGACTTGCATAATACTATCCTTGGTCCTAGGCATTTACAATAAACATGTATTGTATAACACTGCTGACTAGACCCCAGTTATTTATAACACCAGCACTTCACCTAAAGTTTTGACAAAACACAAAAGGGGAAAAGACAAGAGAGAAAGGAATCATTCAGTCAATCAATCATTCTGTTGACAATCAATTATTAAGTTCTCTGTGGTAAGTATTATTTTAAGTGCTGGGGATATAGAGAAAAAGAAAGAAAAAAACCTGTCTATGCTCATTAGTAATTTACTTTCTAATGGGGGCAACAACATAAACATTCATAGGAATAGTAGGAGTCACAAAAGTGAAACACATATGGAGCTAAACTGCCATCATTCGCATGCTCTAGGGTTTGAATTATAGAATTTATTTGGGGGTCAGATGTTGTAGAGAACTAAAAATAATTCTATAATTGGAATGAGAGGACATGGATGTAAATCTCAGTAGTGTCTCCTGTTAAGTTAGGAGAATGAAAGTGGACTATACAAATATGACTATGAAGTTTCGGTTTTGTTTTTGTTTTTCCTCTTCTGATGAAGACTCAGTCTGAATATACTCTTTTATACTGTGTCTGTGTTATTATATACTGTTTTGCAACATTGAAAACTTCCAGTGGGGTATTGTGTGGTAATATAGTCAGCTTATACTCCAAAGCATAAAATGTAGTGAGTATTTTCCCCCATCAATATTAATATATACGATGTCTCATACTCTTGTAGGATTTCACGAAATTTGCTGCTTGAATAATGTCTTAGCAAGAATTCTGCCCATGCAAGGATTTGTAAAACATATTCCTATACACATGTTTACATTTTCACACTTTCATTACAACTAACATGCTTTTATGTAACTTTGTACCCCTTGTTGAGACAGGTTGGTTGTTAGGTTTTCAAATGATTGAACACATCATATGTTTTTAATCACACCAAATGTTACCAAAGGGAGGTAGACCAATCTCTGAACTCTCGAATGATTACATTGCTCCCTGGTGGCTTCTAAAGGTATAGTGTAGTTAGTTACACATCCAGGTTGGAAGCCTTAAGGTGAGGCAATTAATCTTCAGGAACTGTTTCAAACCCTGCATATCTGGACTCCCAAGATGACAAAGGAACAAGAAGAAACAATGCTAAACTTGTTTTCCCATAATTAAGTAAATTGCCATTATACGAAAGGAAACCTTCCTGGACCCTCCTTCCCACACTACCCCTTTGTCCTTCAAGCCCAGTTTATTGCATTACTTTGTCATTTTGACTGTTTAACCTATTCTTGTAGGCTATTGGCTAGATGATCTAGCTAATTAATTTGCTTATGAGCAGGCTATAATTGAAAGTGCAAAGCATCAAAGCACCATTCTTTAGGGTAAGAGTTGGCATGAATAAGTTAGAGAGTTACGATTGGAGGGAATTGAGTCCAATTTGATTTTCTTAACCCTTAATGAAGTAGCTGTATATGCATATGTATATATACACACACACACCACATATATATATATATATATGTATATGTATATATATATATATGTATATATATATATATATATATATATATATATATATATATATATATATATATATATATATGTATGTATATATAGGCCCCTCTTCTGTCATATAAGGTGCAGTGATTATCTTGTTGCCAGGTTAATTGTTGGTTGGAGGTATTTTTCATCTGCCTTGCTTGCTCATTTAAGGTGAAGATGGCCTCTAGTGAATTTTTTCCCCACTTTTTCAGGTTAAGCCTTAAAAATGATTGACTAGATAATAGTTCAAATTCAATTTCCTTCAGGTGTGCAGACTAAATGCTAAATGAATTCTGATCTTGGGCTGTTTTTCCTGTCAAGTACCTCTTTTCTGGTGGATAGAAGCTGTAGCATATAGAAGAGATGAAATTACTAGTGTAACAATATAGGAAGGCCACAAAATGCAAAGCCAATTTGAGAAAAAATAAATGATTGATAGTGTAATCAATGCATAAATGGCAGAGGAGGAAGTATGCAAGCAGAAGGGCGTGAGGATAATAAAATGCATAAAATAAGGACAGGAATAGGTGGTTAATATGAGGTTCAGACAGCATAGTAAACATGTAAACACAGGGGAAAAGCAGGAAATACCAAAACACAAGAATACTCTTAGTAGAAAAGCACACATATTAAGGTGGAACACCGTAATAGTGGGCCTTGTACAGCATAATTTTGAAAAGATTTACCTGGAAAGAGAATAATAATGCATATTGGTAAAAAGTTAAAGTTAGCCATCCAAAAATTCCAAAAAATTAGAACTGGTCATAAGAAACTGAAGCTTATTGTTGATCAGAATGCATTTTTTTTTCTACTTCCTATTTTTGTGTTACACTGAAATTAGCTGTTGTCTTAGATGAAAAAACAGTTTTGCCACTAATTATCTCTGTGACCTTCATGAAGTCACTGAACTGTTTCGGGCCTCAGTTTCTACATCAACAAAATGAGGGCTTTGGATTAAATGAACTCTAAAGTCCCTTTTGGTTGAAAATTCATCTGTTGTTCCCTATGTATGGTACTGGAGCAGTTATGTGGTGGAACATGTAGAGTGCTGGGCCTGGAGTTGGAAAAACTGAGTTCATATCTAGCTTTAGATACAGTAGCTGAGTTATCCTGGTCAAGTTACTTAACCCTTTTTTCCTCAGTTTCCCTCATCTGTAAAATGGAGGGCAGAAGGGAAATCAGTTACCTTCTAGAGATGCTGTAATGATGAAATGAAGTAATAGTTCCAAAGCTCTTAGCACAGTGTCCGGGTAATCTTTATATGCAATACAAATGTTAGTTTTTGTTGTTGTTGTTACTGTTATTATTCTACTGCAAAGATCCCAGATTTCTTTGATGCTCTGCATTGTTTACTTCAATGACCTTTGTCAAATTCTGAGACCCAAATAGTCATAAACTTGCCATTGACCAGGTGCAGAGCCTCTAAACAAATAAATATACTTAGGCTGATTCTGAGACAACAGATGTATAATTGTTTGCTGAGAAATCTTTGAAGTCTTTCCAGTTTGGAAGGAGCGGTCAGAACTTGAGTTCCTTCTGCATAGCCTTCAATAAGCCAGGTTCACCTCAGCATTATGAAGAATCATGGGGCAAAGTGCTTCAGTGGAAGTTAATTTATCATCACATAAAAATGTTGGAGGGAGATATTGCAGGTGGACAATAAGTTGGGCTCAGATGTGATTAGGCCATGTGCTAACGAATGCCTTCAATATGCTGCTGGCAACGGGAATAGAGAAGAAGAGGCAGAAGTAACACATTCACTACTCACATTATATATTTGTATATTGCTATGATATATATTATTATGTATGAGTATGTGTAACTTGAGAGAAGCTCTGTATGTTTGTGTACATGTGTATAAGACAGAAAATAAATCAAATATGTCTGCAATAATAGCATATGACCATGTGTTTATAAACCTTGTTAAACGGCATATATTACTGAAGCCCATGATTTTCTTCCCATAGAGTCAAAAGATGTGTGATCATCTCTATGAGAAGTGTTCCATTTCATTTCAACCTTCCTGTACTGCTAGAGGAATTCTACACAGAAATCTCCATTACTTTCTTTCTTTATTTTTAGTAATCTTTACCACAGTACTGACTCATCATATTTTGCCTATCAAATTTTAACCATACAAATAAGGCACTGATAACAGGGATGATCTAGAAGGGAATAAATTATTCCATTCTTATGTGTATATTTCAAGAAACTTTGCACATAGTAGGTGTTCAACAAATGAATAATGAGTGAATCACTTTAATCAATGAATATTTACTTGAAGAGTTTTCCAAGGGCTATAGTTGAGTGTGTGTGTGTGTGTGTGTGTATACATTTATATGTATACATATGTCAGTGTATACACACACATATAATATATATGTCTGTGAGTGTGTACACACACACACACACATATATGTATATATATATATATATATATATACACGCAGAAAAAAATTTCATAGAACTCTATCCAAGTAGATTTCATCTTGTGCTTTGCCTTTTGCTGTGTGAATAGACAGCTACATAAGAGGGTATGTCATGAAATTTCAGAAGATAGAAGAATCTGTTGCAAATAAGTTTGAATTCATCAAATTTATCCCTGACAACTAAGTAAAATCAAATACTTTCATGAAAGAAAGACCAGTATATTAAACCATTGCTTGAACCTCCTGGGATAGTTTGCATAATAATTGATTTTGAAACCAGAGTACAGGGTTTGGTAATGAAGGGGCAAATTATACATCCAGGGTCCAAATGAATAACATCGAAAATCAATAGGCATCAAATTAATAGTGACTGTATAGGTACATTTGCTTTTATCTGTGAGTGTAAGCAATTTTCATCATTGTTAATGGGAGTTATAAACACATGCACTTAAAATTCCCTAAGTAATCTGCTGTGATTTATGCTAACTGGCCTGGCAACCAAGCTTATACAATGCTCTCATTGTTAATTGCAGCTTCGTGGCAGCAATTTTGTTATGAGAAGTTATGACTCTGTTATCGTGTTTGCTGTGTCTCAGACTGAGTCAGTACAAGGCTTATGAGCCTCATCAGTAGTGGACAATTAAGTCCACCCAGTTCTATACTGGTCATGGTGAAGTCAAACTGTTGGATGCTATACACCCACCTGAGATATTAATGAGATCCTGGGTGTATCTGCAGGAACAAATATTACAGGATTTAAGTGAAGTGGAGAGGTGATTGTTTAGTTAGTTCATTTTCTGGTCAATAGCATGTCAACAATCTGGGTAAAGGCAAAAATGAACTTGATCCTTAGCTCTTTCTGCTCTCTAATTCCACTAGCAATTTACTCAATAAACCATTAAGAATTTATTACATGCTTAATATGTTAATATGCTAAGTGCTGGAGATATGAACACAGGAAAGGAACAGGCCCTGCCTCCAAGGAGCTTATATTCTGATGAGGGGAGATAACATGTACATATATAGAGGCACACATAATGCAAATACAAATCAAACACAAGGTAACCTAGGAAAAGAAATCATTAACATTTGGGGGCACTGGGACAGTCTTCATAACTTTTCTTGATATAAATCTTAAATGAGGGATTGCATCAAGTGGAGATGTTTAAAGGCATAGAGATGGTAAGTATGGAACATCATGTTGTGAAGATGGGCAATTTGACTAGTATGGCTAGATGGTAGAAATTGTGGAAAGGAATAGTGTATAAGAGGATGAGAACAGTCCAAAGGGGCCATATTGTGACAGGTTTAAAATACCAAACAGAGGATTTTATATTTGATTCTATAGGTAAAGGGGAACCACTGGATCTTATTAATGTATTAACAGAATCCACATGAAAACAATAATTGGATACATACACATACACATATATGTTTATATGTATATGTGTGTTATGTGTACTTTTTCACAAACCGCTTTCATATATATTGTGTCATATATATAAATTTACAAAAATTTAATGAGATAGGTAATGAAACCATTGATGTACCCCTATTTAATATAATAGAATAAGTCCAGAGAGGTGAAATATGTTGCCTAGTTTTTAAAAGGAATAGATGGAACTTTAACCAGTGTTATTTTTTCCTAAAAATCCAGTGTTCTTTCTACTTTATCAATGCCATGTGAATGGGACAGAATACTGTTTATAAGTAAAAGTAGTTGTAATACTCCCCCTCCTTGATATTCAGTAAAGTCTAGTGGCTATTTCACCTCAAAGATAAAATTTAAAAATCCCCTGTTTGGCTTTAAAATCCTTCATAACCTGGCCTTTCCTACTATTTCACTGTTTTTATAAACCTTATTCCCTTCCAAATACTCTATATTCCAGTGACATTGGCCTCCTTAGTGTTCCTGCCATACAATACTGCATATCCTGACTCAGCATTTCCATTGGTTGTTTTCACATACCTGGAAATCTCTCCTTCCTCATCTCTGCTTCCTGGCTTCTCTGGCTTGCTTTAAGTCTCAGATCAAGTCCCACTTTATGCAAGAAGGCTTTCCCTGAACTCTTAAATCTTACTATCTTATTTTTGAGATTATCTCCAGTTTCTCTTGTGATTATTTTGTTTGTTCACCTTTGTTGTTGTTCAGTTGTTTCAGTCATATCTGACTCTTTCTGACCCCATCTGGGGTTTTCCCCGCAAAAATAATGGAATGGTTTGCCATTGCCTTCTCTGCTCATTTTATAGATGAGGAAATTGAGGCAAACAGGGTTAAGTGCTTTGCCCAGAGTCACGCGGCTAGTAAGTGTCTAAAGTTAGATTTGAACTCAGCTCTTCCTGACTCTGGGCCTGATATTCAATCCACTTTGCCACCTAGTTTTCCTAGGGTTTGTTGTTGTAGTTGTTTGTTTGTTTTCATTTCTTTATATTGTCAGCACTTTGCACAGTACCTGCTACACAGTAAGCTCTTAAATGACTTTCTAGTTAATAATTGAGCAACTGATCAATTTATATTTAAATTCTACATACACAATATTTTCAGATAAATCACATAAGTCTAAGAATTTGAGGTAAGAAAATGTTATTTAGTGAAGCGCTTTTAAATGTTTCTCTTTGACTGTCTTGTCACGGTCAATTTAGTGTTTATAGTATGATGCAGATCTATTAGTTCAGCATTAAATGAACTATTGTTAACTTTCTCATATTTTTAAGTTGCTTCCTATTTACCTCTAATACATAATTTAATATTACTTATTGACTTTTTCAAAGGATCAGAGACTCTAGAGCTGGAAGGTAACTCAGAAGTCACCTAGTATAACAGCCATTTTTCTTTTACACATAAAGAAATTGAGGCTGTGAGGGCTGAAGTTACAAGGATTTGAACCCTAGTCCCCTGACTCCAAATTCAATGCTGTTCCCTCTTGCCTTGCTGTATTGTTAGAAGAAAGAAATCCACAATGATTTAATTTTGAAATATAATATCTTGTAACTGAGAAAGTTTAAAGAAATTTCATTCTATTTTGCTTTAAGTTGAAATGTTTTTAATTCCTATCAGTCTATACTTCTATTCCCTATTAATAATTTTGTCCAAAAATACCTTTAATTAATGACATTATCCTTTCTTAGGTATTTATATTTTTTTCATAATTTGATTTACTCCCAAAGAAATTAGTCACTAAATAACATTTTTGAGTAATTATTGGGATCAATGAAATTCAGTAACTAACTATTCTGTGTCTCTTCCACAGAATGAACCCCATGAATTTCGCCGTGTCTACTGAATTCCCTATGAATTTATGTGCTTCCACCTCTTATTCACAACAGAAGCAGGAGATTGCAGTTGAAAGATAACTTGAGATGGATTCAGATCAGTTAAGTTTGAATTCCTGCTCTGTTGCTTACAAGTGGTATGAACTTGTACAAATGCCAGCCTCTCTGGACCTCAATTTCCTTATCAGTAAAATAAGAGCACTGGGTTAGGTGAGCTAAAAGCCTCCTTTAGGATGTAAATTATATAATCTTATAAACATATTTGAGAGTTGTGGTTTTTTTCCCATCTGTCACCATGATTTGAGGGTATAAATGAGATATACAGTACTAATGAAACACTGCAAATAAAAGTGTTCTGAATATAAGGCCCATTTAGCACCATATTTTCATGCTTTCATTTAGTCAGTGTGGACTGAATAAACACCAGGTTCCTACTATGTGTAAGGCACTGAGGAAACATGAGGATAGGCAAGTTTAATGAATCAAACAGAATGATATGAAAGATTTCAAGAGGGAGGGATCATTTGACAGACTTGGCTGGCCTTAAAGCAAGGGAATAATTTCAAGAGGCAGAGGTGTGTGTGTGTGTGTGTGTGTGTGTGTGAGAGAGAGAGGAGAGAGAGAGAGAGAGAGAGAGAGAGAGAGAGAGAGAGAGAGACAGAGAGAGACAGAGAGAGACAGAGAGACAGAGAGAGACAGAGAGAGAAAGGCAGAGAGACAGAGACACACATACAAAGGGGGAAGACACAGAGAGAGAGAGAGAGAGAGAGAGAGAGAGAGAGAGAGAGAGAGAGAGAGAGAGAGAGAAAGCCCTTCTGAGAGTGGGATTTCCTTTGCTTCTAAAACCTACAGTAACAATTCATCACACTCTGATGGAGTTGTCTGTATCTATCCAACTGTGGCTGATTTGGTTCTGACACACATAGTGTCAGAATTAAAAGTGCATCAACGTCAAAAGTTTTTTGTTTTTTTTTTAAGTTAGTGAGTTATCATTGATTAGATATCCAATGTCATACGATGATTAAAGATTGATTGAAGCTGCTATGTGAAATCACTGTGCTCAGCATTTGCCTGCCCAGAAGAACGTATTCCATGCCTAGCAGGACATGGCATTGGTCCTCCCATTTCCCCTCTCATAACACACAGGGAACCATAAAAGGCACTATAGTATAGCAGAGCTACAGGGTGAGCAGGTACAACTGTGTAAGGCAAATGTATATTGCTAAGAATTATGAAAGGTACAATAATGTATCAGACATGGTCCCTACCCTTAAGTAGCTCATTATATATCTTATAATTTTCTCATAAACGCTGGGTATTTTTTCATAAAATGAAAATTTTGAAGTTCCATTTCTTTATGTCAGTTAAGAAAGAGACATACAACCACAAAAATAACTAGTATTTCTACAGTTTTTTTTGGTTTGCAAAACACTTAACATATATAACTCATTTGATCTTTGTAACAAATGTATGTTTTAGATGCTATTACTATCCTCAATTTTTCAGGTAAGGAAAAGTAAGGCTTAGAAAGTTTAAGTCATATGGCCAGTGTCATATAGCTACTAGGATCGGAGATAAGATTTAAACTCATCTCATTAACTTCATATGTAACTCCAACCACTATGTCACCTAAAGGACACATCTGATGGCAGGTATGCCAAATTGCAATGCACTTATTTTCAAAGTCATACCTTTGTTTTTGTGACACAATTGGCTCAGATAGAATATTCAAAGTACTGCAAAAGCACTGCCAGGGAGGATGCAGCATGATATAATTAAATATGTTCTTAGCTAGAAATCAGGATATAGGGTTCTATATCTATTTGTGTGACTTGAGCACCTTTCTGGCTTTAAGCAACTCATCATTCAAAGGAGAAGGGAAAGATGGCAGAGTAGAGAAAACACTCTGTTTTCTCTCCCAATATTCTGATCCAAACTACCATAGAATAATGCATAAAATTGAATTCTAGAGTGGCAGTCATCAAAAAGTCAGACAGAAATTTTCATCCAGGCCAAGAAAACTTAGGAGGTCAGAGAGAGAAAGAGATCTGTGACAAGAAAGGATGACTCAGAGCCCAGATGGATGAAACATCACTGCTGGTGACACAAGTGGCAGCAGCATGAGGAGGTCTCATGTCAGAGATGGTAAGTGGACCTGGTAACTGGTCAGAAAGAGATTATAGGGGAACCCTGTGCTATCACTGGACATAGGACCAGAAACTGTTTGGCAAATCCATCACCGGCACCCAATTATTTGCAGTAGTTTAAGGACAGAGAGAGAGGACTTTCAGTCAAAAGGGAGTTGCAACATTGAGAAGTCATATCACTTTTGGTCACATGGCATCAGGGACCCTGAGGAGCAATATAATATCCAGTCTCAAGGGATCAAGGGACCAAAGAAGCAATATCTATCACAATCTCAAGGGATGAGGGGCCTATTCCTCAATAAGGACCAGAGTACAGAATAGGATAGTAGTGACCACAACTTTCCCCAGACCATACTACGTGGGAAGCACCAAAAACCAGCTCTGAAAACAGTAATGTGAAAAAGCCTGAAGCTTGAGACAGTGCCCTTCCCCTTCTTTACGCCAGGAACAGAGCTCAACTTCAGCATAAATTTCAAAATCAAGAAATAGGGTGTAAAAATGAATGAAAAACAACAACAACCAAAGAACTTGATCATAAAAAGCTACTATGGAAGATCAAGAAAATGAAAAGACAATTTCATTTTAAGAAATAAAAGGAAAAGACAAAAATCATGAAAAGACAAGTAACAACTTGATAAGAAAAAAAAGGTACAAAAATACTAAAGTAAATAACTCCTTAAAAGCAGAATTGGCTAAATGGGAAAAAATGAAAGAGAGGTCAAATGCTCACTGAAGAAAATAATTCCTTAAGGGCAGCTAGGTGGCACAGTGGATAGAAGTCAGGAGGACCTGAGTTCAAATGTGACCTCAGACCAAACACTTGACACTTACTAGCTGTGTGACCCTGGGCAAGTCATTTAACCCCAATTGCCTAAAATCAAAAAAAAAAAAAGAAAAAAGAAAAAAGAAAATAATTCCTTAAAAATTTGAATTGTGTAGAAGCTAATAACACCATAAGACATGAAGAAACAACAAAACATACCTGCACAACTTGTGGCCCTTGGCCACTTTAAAGTATTTTGGGTGGCCTGCAAACAATTTAGAGGAAAATATTGTTTGTGATTAGAGGAAATCCTTTTGCATGCTGCAAGTGGCCCACGGACCATAAGTGGTCCGTGGGCCACAAGTTATGCAGACCTACAATAAAACAAAATCACAAGAATGGAAAAACTAGAAGAAAATGTGAACCATATCATTGGAAAAACAAATGAGTTTGAAAATAGATTAAGGAGAAATAATATAAGAATTATTGGATGGAATGATCAAGGAAAGAGTCTAAGCATCATATTTCAAGAAAGTATGAAGGAAACTGTCCCCAAAACTTAGAGTGAGAAGGTAAAATAGAAATTGAGAGAAATAACCAATCACCAGCTAAAAGAGATAGATTTCCCCCAAAAAACAAACAAACAAACAAACAAACAAAAAACTCCCAGGAATATTACTGCCAAATCTCTGGGCTTCCAGTTCAAAGACAAAATACTTCAAGCAACAATGAAGAAACCATTCAAATACCATGGAGACACAATCAGGATCACACAAGATTTAGCAGCTACCACCTTCAAGGAGCAGAGGACTCGGAATATGATACTCTGGAAGACAAATGATCTGCAATTACAACCAATAATAACATACCCAGGAAAACTGAGTATAATCTTTCAAGAGAATAAATGGATATTAAATGGAATGTAAAGCTTTCAAATATTCCTGATGAAAAGACCAGTGCTTCAACTTTCAGTTTGACTTTCAATACTGGACTCAAGAGAAATATAAAAATGTAAACATGAAAAAGAAATAAAGGACTCCAAAAAGTTAAACTACCTAACTATATGGGAAAATTATGTTTGCAACTTTAAAGAACTTTATCATTATTAGTGTAGTTGCAAGGATTCTACATGGAAAGAGGCTATTAGAGTGAGTTGATTATGTTCAGGTAATGTAGAAAAAATGGATAAGCAAGAAAGAAGGATGCACTGGAAGAAAGTAGAAGGGAGAGAAAGAATGGTGAAAATGATCTCATGTAAAAGAAGCACACAAGGAAAAGCTTATATGTCTTACTAAACATAAATGCACCAAATGGCAGAGAATACAAATGCTTAAAAAAAGTAAAATGAACTACAGGAATAATGCACAGTATAATTACACTTGTGGTGCACCTTAATTTTCCACTCCTAGAGCTACATAAATCTATAAAATAAATAAGAAAGAAGTCAAAGAGATGAATAAGATTTTAGAAAACATTTATAATAGCTATCTGGAGAAAATGGAATGTACATAGAAAGGAGTATACCTTTTTCCAAGTTGTACATTATACCTTCAGCAAAATTGACCTTGTATTGGGGCCTGAAAACCTCACAATAAAATGCAGAAAAATTAACATGCTGTCTTTAGACCTCAATGAAATACAAATTACATTTAATAAATGGCCATGGAAAATTACATTAAAAGTTAATTGAGGGGCAGCTAGGTGACAGAGTGCAGAGAGCACTGGCCCTGGATTCAGAAGGACCTGAGTTCAAATAACATTTAGTAGCTGTGTGACCCTGCACAAGTCACTTACCCTCCCACTGTCTATCCAAAAAAAAAACCAACAACACAAAGTCAATTAGATGCTAAATAATCAAATCTTAAAATACATGTGGGCCAATGACCATATCATACAAGTGATCAATAATTTCATTATAGAGAATGCTAACAGTGAGACAACATCCCAAAATTTGTAGGATTCAGCCAAAGCATACTTACAAGAAAATTCCTATCTATAAAAACATGGATCAATAAAAGAAAGAAACAGCAGATTGGTCATGCAACTCAAAAAAAAAAGCTAGAAAAAGAACAAATTAAAAAATCACCATTTAAACACTAAAATGGAAATCCTGAAAATTAAAGGAGAGATTAATAAAATTGCAAGCAAAAGAAAAGCCTATTAAACTAATAAATAAGAAGCAAGTTTTATTGAAAGAATAATTATATATAATACTATTGATCAATTTGATTTTAAGAAAGAAGAAAATAAAATTATTAGTAACAAAAATGAAAATGATGAATGCACTATCAATGAAGTTGAAATTAAAGCTATTGTTAAGAGTTATTTTGCCCAACTATATTTCAGTAACATTGACAGTTTAAGTTAAATGGATGAATATTTACAAATATTTAAACTGCTCAGATGAACTGAAGAAATAAAATAATTTTACGTAACCTTACCTTAGAAAAAAGATATTAAACAAGCCATAAATTAGCTCCCTAAAGAAAAAAAAATCCTATGAGCAGATGGATTTAGAAGTGATTTCTTTCAAACTTTTAAGCAAAAAATAATCTTAATAGTCTATAAATTATTTGAAAAAATAGGTAAAGATGGAGTCCTACCAACTTCTTTTTATGACCCCAAATGTTTTTGATAACTAAATTGAGGAGAACAAAAACAGAGAAAGAAAATTGCAGAACAATTTCCTTTGTGAATATCAGTGCAGAAATTTTAATTAAAATACATGCCAGGAGATTACAGCTGTATATCACAAATATCATATACTCTAACAAGGTCGAATTTATACTAGTTATGCAGGACTGGCTCAATATTAGGAAAACTATCAGAATAATTGACTATATCAATAGTAGAAACATCAAAAGATAATGCATTTACCTTATAAATAGAGAAAATATCTTTAACAAAATACAACACTCATTAGTATTAAAAAAACACTAGAAAACATAAAGTTAAGTAGTATCTATCTAAAACAAAGAACAAGCATTATTTGTAATAAATAATAAACTTGGATAAACTTGGTGCCCTCCCAATAAGATCAGTGGTGATACAAGCATGTACATTATCACCACTATTATTCAGTATTGTATTAGAAATGTTGACTATAGCAATAGGACAAGAAAAAAATAATTGATGGAATAAAAATAGTCAATGAGGATAAAATATTATGACTCTGCAGGTGATATGATAATATAATTAGAGAGCCCAGAGAATCAGCTTAAAAAATAGTTGAAAAAATTAAGAACTTTAGTAAAGTTATTGGATTTAAAATAAACCCACAAAAATCATCAACATTTCTATATATTACAAACACAACCCAACAGTAATAGATAGAAAGGGAAATTGTATTTCAAATAAATGTAGACAATGTACAATAAATGAGAGTCTACCTGCCAAGATAAACTCAGGAATTATATGAAAGCGCACACACACACACACACACACACACACACACACACACACACTTCACATGAATAAAGAGAAATCTAAACAATTAGAGAAATAATTATTGCTCATGGGTTGTTTGAGTCAATATGCTAAAAGTGACAATTCCACTGATGTCAATTTACTTATTTAGTGCCATGCCAATCAAACTACCCAAGAATTATTTCATAGAACTAAAGAAAAAAATTACAAAAATTCATCTGGATGAACAACAGTCCAATAATAACAAGGAAATCAATGAAAAAATGTTAATTTGTTATTCTAAAATAACTCATTCTCTGTCAAGCAAATATTATATATATATATAATATATATATATACATACATATATATAATATATATAATATATATACATATATATATATACATGTTATATGTATGTATGTATGTATGTATATATTTCCCCAGTGAGATTTAACCATCCAAATATTCAATTGAACATTGCCTAAATTTTTTTTTCTTAATTGGCCAAGAAGAGTAGCAACCTGTACTGTGGTCAAATTCCTTCATCAGTCATGGCCTTAAGAAATCTGTCAGTGATGTTTCAAGAATATGGAGCTTTAAGGAAAGTGGAAGACGTAACAGCATGGAGATGCTTGCATGGAACATGTTGGAATTCTAAATTTAGGAGGAAACTTAGTTATCATCTCAAAGAAATTCCAACAAATGAGCATTGCAAGGGACCATGCAGTCCATGTGATCCAACTTGTACTTGACCAAGAATCTCTCCTACAACAAAGCTGGAAAATTTTCAGCCAACTTTGACTTCAAAGGCTCTAAGGATGGATTCTCATTCACTGTTTCCAAAAAGAAACATTCCATTTTTGAATAGTTCAAATTGTGAAGAATGTTTTCATACTCCAAAACTAAACATGCCATTTCACAACTTCAACCCAGGGTTCCTAGTTCTAAACCTCTGGAAGCAATCAAAACAGGTTTAATTCCTTTTTCCAAATGACTGTGGTACAAGCACTAGTGTAATGAGTTTTGGAGGCTGCTGAAATGGACACTTAACATGGAGGCATCCAGTAGTTAGGCAAATAAATAACTTGCTTCTGGAAGAAAACATTCATGTCCTTCTACCACATGGATGGAAACATCCTCTTCCTTTTGGCCATATAGTTGGAACAAGCTGCTTTTTTAAAACTATCAGACCAGGAACCTGTAGATCTCTTTTCCTGTGTTTTCCAGAATAGTTAAAGGTTGGGGCAGCTCGGTGGCACAGTAGATAGACCTTGGAGTCAGGAGTACCTGAGTTCAAATCTGACCTCAGACACTTGACACTCACTAGCTGTGTGATCCTGGGCAAGTCACTTAACCCCAATTGCCTCACCAAAAAGTAAAAAAGAAAACAAAAAACACAATGGTTAAAGGTCCATTTCACCTACAGCATGAGTATTACAAACTCAAATAGTAAGAGAGATAGGGATAATGTCCCCTCTTTTCCCTTTTTAGTCACCATGGCTTTGTAATGCAAGTTTAGGTTTTAGGTCTGGTCTCTTTAGTTTATCCTTTTCAGGACTAATTAGGAACAAGTGGTGGAATTCTCACTGCATCTGGATTTGAGACATGGTAACCTTGGAGCTAAGATTACAGATCAAATGTTGTAGCCAACCCCGCAGGAAAGTTCTGAGAAGCCTGGGTAGCTGGAACTTGAGCCCAAGAGGTACTCTGGGCTTGGAACTTGGTAGGATGGTGCTGTAGAGGAAATGAACATAACTGTGAACCTAATCATCTTCCTTTCCCCAGTGACTGAGATGGTGCTGGGGGATTATGACACACCGATATTACAGAATGCTCGTGTGTTTATTCTTGCTATACTTTTAAAATAAATACTATTTTATACAAATTTATTTGATTGTTAAGTGGTTAAATGGAATTATGGTGCAGTGGACCCTTACAGTTAAAAGAACATCATAAATTGAGGTTGAAGACAATGACAGAGACCCACATTCCTTTAAGGGTATCATGTAATTTGGGGTTTGGATGAAATGTAACAAATGTAGCCTTCAGGCAAGGTGGAGCCAGAGTAATTACAGCTACACTTAAAATTGCTTTTTTGTTCTAGGTTAAACATACTCAGTTTCTTCAAAATAGCTTCAAATGGCATAATCTTGATTTGTCTGTCATCTATCTATCTACTATCTATGTTTTTATCTAACTATCACTCAGTCTAGGGAATAAATCTGTCCCAAAATTTAAAAGATAAATGGGACTCTTCATAGAAACATGTTTTCTCTCTATCTTTGCAAGAATTTTTTTCTAAATTTTATAAAATTTTTAAAAATCAGGAATATTAGTTTTTTATAGACCTGGGATAATAACAGAGGAATTAAAACTATTGGGTAAAATGAAATTTTTGGACAATCTGCAGATTTTTTGCTTTTCCCAGTTTTCACAGATAACCTAATTAACTCCATATTAACTCACTGTTGTATAGATATTCCTAGGCAGATGGACTTTTTTGTAGAGTAGAAAAGTCCATTTTTGGTATTCTCTCATGTTATCCAGTGAATATGACATATACCTACAGTACAATGTCCTACCTATCTCATTTTGATTTAGGTTTTTATAGCTCTCACAAGCTATTGGGAACACATTCTGCAGGAAGACATGACTAGAAATTTTGTAATAATAAAAAAGCTGGGCTGAAAATCAGATCAGATCTCTTAAAATCATGATTAGGGTGTGATATTTCATCCAACACAGTTAGCTTCCTACATGTCAGTTTATACTAATTAGCTTGCTCTAATATGACAGGTATCACAATCTCTTGTCTTTGGGCCACTGATATATTTTGGCACAATAAATTCAATGCACAGCTGAAAAAAAAAATGCCTCAGAGAATACAGTAAACCCGCGGCTCTTTAGTGCAATATACTGACAATTCCTGACTCCTCAGTGAACAGGCAAGTATTTGGAAGTTTAAAATAAAGAAAATTAAGGAAACTTATTTTTTCCTCTTTAAATATTTTGCATTGCAAAACCTTATGATTTTTAGGTATACTCTACTTTCAAATAATCACAGAATCATGTATTTGGACATATATTTAGAAGTCATCTGGACCAACTTCTACGTCTGCATAATGCTTGACAAGTTATCTTTTATTCTCTACTGAAAACATCTCCAGGCAGCAGGAAATCATTACCCCTGAGGCAATCTATTCCATTTCAGATAGTGCTAAATATTATGAATTTTTTCCCCTTTTAGTTGCACAGGAATTTTCTTCTTTTGCATTCTTCTGCCTTTAGTCTTAGTTCTGTCCCTGCCAACCAGGAAAGCTATCTAATCTTTCAGCAACATTAGAGCCTTCCAAATACTTGAAGAGAGCTGCTCTGTCTAAGTAATTTTTTTTTTCTGAACTAAATCTAGTTCTTTCATTCAATCATGATGTGTTAATGTTTCACGTCAACTAAGTGGTACAGTAAATAAAGCATTGGCCCTAGAGTGAGGAAGACCCAAGTTCAAATTCAGCCTCACACACTTACTAGCTATATGATCCTGGGAAATTTATTTAACTTTTGAATGTCTCAGTTTCCATAATTGTAAAATTAGGATAATAATACCACCTACCTCAAAAGGTTGTTGTAAGGATCGAATGAAATAATATTTCTAAAGGTTTAGCACATGGCTTGGTACATAATAGGAATTATTCTATTCTATTATTTTCTTTTCCCCTTCTTTCATCCTCATAACCTTCATTGCCATAATATGGATTTTAACCAGATTGTTAATGTCATTTCCAAAAAGTGTTGCACAGAACTGAACAAAATACTTGATATAAGGCTTTTACCAGGGAAGAGTGAAAGTAGTACTTTGCACTCGTATCTGGATGCTACTCTGTATGTCTATTGAGGAACTTTGAGGTCTAATTGATTCTTTTGTATGCCTTGTCACACTATTTACTCACCTTTAACTGGTGGTTTTGACACATGACATTTTCACACCTAAGTGTATATGCGTGTGTGTGTGTGTGTGTGTGTGTGTGTGTGTGTGTGTGTGTGTGTAAAAAGTGTCTACCATCATGTACTGAAACAATCTGTTTCTTTGAGGATAAAAATTATTAGATTCAGCCTACTATACCTTTTATTGAATCTGGATCATATAATTTCTGTTCCTCCAAGATGCATGCAATGTATAATTTCAATATGCAATTAACTTCTTTATCTCAGTTACTTGCTATAAATCTCAAACAGAGTCCTCTGGTACTTCATGAGAGACCAATTATGCCCAACTCATTTAATTTGTCTGCAATGATACCAAAAATACTTTTACCAATAAATGTGTTTATTAAATGGGGAGAAATGAAGTAATCAAACTACTTCCAGAATTCAATTGGGAAAACCTGTTTTCAAATGGATTACATTAAATTGAAAAGATATATACATAGATCATGTAAAAGTATAATCTTTCAAATCATTCCCAGAAGTACTTTCTCTATAGCAACTAATCAACGCAAACATGTATCATATAAAAACATCATATTACAATTAATATTGTAGTCTACCTTAATAATTTTCAGTCAGAACATTCCTATATTATTTGATATCAAATCACAATTACTTTTATTTCCCTAGCAATATTTTGGCAAATGAATTTTTTTATTGCCAAAAGTATTATTTAAAGAAGCTGCTGAGAATGTTTCTGCATAGTTGATTAGGGCAGCAATGGGATCTACTCATATACGGTTACTAAGATTTTTTTGGAAAGGACCAAATGAAGTCATTAACTCATACCCTTATCATAGGGCATAATTAATTCAGAAAGATTATTTTGTTTGCCTTGAGAAAGAGACTCCATATTTCAATCTTTTTTTTCTTTTTGGCAATTGGGGTTAAGTGACTTGCCCAAGGTCACACAGCTAACAAGCATCAAGTGTTTAGTCTGAGGCCAGATTTGAACTCAGGTACTCCTGACTCCAGGGCCAGTGCTCTACCCACTGTGCCACCTAGCTGACTCTCCATCTAATTCATTGAAATATATTAAGTAACTTCTACGAGCAAGGTGAAAGGCAATGCTGTATAATAGACAGCTGGCCTAAGATTCAGGAAGACCAGGCTTCAGATACTGCCTGGGATACATCCTTGCCATGGGATCAGTGTTCAAGATAACTCTCTGAGAAAGTGGAAAAGCAGGTCCCAATCTGCATCAGTAGAAGTGGTTCCCTTATTGAGAATTCCACATGAAAACGAAATTACAAATTCATCCATTGGGTAAAGTAAGGAGAAGAAAAGAAAAAATATAAAGCACTGTGCAAGGTACTGGAGACACATAAATAAAAAAAAAAGTACCTGTCCTCAAGTATCAATCCTCAAGAAGCTTATATTTATATATATGTATATATTCACACACACACATATACACACACACACAGATATATGTATACTTACACATATCATATATGTATGCATACACATACACACACACATATATGCACACATACATATATATGGATCATTTGTGTTGAGGTGATAACTAAACCTATGGAAACTGCTGATATTATGAACAAGAGAGTGAGGGAGAAGAGAGTCTAGGAGTATTAGGAGTATCCTGGTAGTAAATTGTCAGTCTTATCAGTGTCTTATGGAATGCCTAACACACAGTAAATACTTAATAATATACAGTTGGTAATTGCTATTTCTGACCTCATTTCCAGTGTTTTCTTTTCTTTTGTTTTCCTTCCTACTTGATCCTATTTTTGTGGTGTTTAAGAAATACAGAAAGATTTGCTATTTAAATAAAGTATGTCATAGCAGATAGGGCACTGTACTTGAATTCATAAAGATGTGTGTTCAGATCCTACTTCTGATATCTGCACAACCTATGTGACCATGTTCTTGCAAGGCTCAAACATGATGATGTTTATGACATGTCATGCAAATATTAATATTGATAAATTAGGATCAGATATTATTTCTGAGTAGAATTATAAATTCCTTCTAAATCTAGAGTTCTTAACCTAGGATCTAAGGGATTTTTTAAAAATAAGGTTAATAAAAATATTTAAATACAATTAGTTACTATTGTAATTATATGTATTTTTGATGTATTTTAAAAAATCATTCTGAGAAAATATCCATAGTCTCCACCAGACTGTCAAAATGGTCTGTGACACGAAAGTAGTTAAAATCCCTGTTCTAAATAATTTTATATGTAATTAGAAGGTGGCATGAAATAGTAAGTGAGTTAATGTTAGTATTAGTATTAGAGTCAGTGTCAGAGGAGGGAAAACCAGAGTTCAGTTTATGCCTCTCATGCATATTGGATGTGACTATAGGCAAGTGATACAACCTCTCAGTATTCTCAGACAGCTAAGGACTTCAAATTACCAACAATTTGCTGATCCACATCAGCAGAAAGCTTTCATGCCATGGAGGGCCATAAACTGTTGAAATGACATATTTTGTCAGGAGAGGGTATGGATGGAAAATGATTCTTATCTTATTCATTCTATTTATATTATCTGGAATGATGACAAGACATAATCGGAAAATTCTTTGCTCAATTATTTCTTCCTGGACAATTTAAGAAAATCTAAGAATATTAAAAATTGAAAAGATCATTATAAAATATTTCTTCACAGTGAGTTACAGAGAAAATTCAGGGCAATCACAAAACTGGGTAGACTGGAAAATAAGTTAATAAAAATTATTAAATATTCAATGAATGAATAAAGTATTTAAGTGCTTACACTGTGCAAAGTAGTGTGCTAATCTCTGGGTTTACAAACAAAAAAAATAGGCTAGTCCCATCTTCATTCTAATGTGGAAGACAACACTAATGGATATATTGCTGTCATTTATTAATAAATAATTAAAATTAACAGAGAAAAACAACTAATTAAGATTTTGCATAGCTATTGCATTAATCCATATTACCACAACTAAATTCATCATAGGTCAAATGCTACTGCTAAGGTATTATTGTTTACTTATCCTCCATAAACAAATTAACCTTGTAGTGTCCTGGATCTGGAGGGATTCTTGAAAGATCATATTCAAACAAATATATCTAAACAACACTGGACAGGTAGATATCTTTTGTTTTTCAATGCCATAAGTTAGTTAAAAAAATGTTCATCATCCCAGGCAATGGAAGAGCTCAAAAAGGATTTTGAGAAGCAAGTAAAAGAAGTAGAGGAAAAACAGGGAAGAGAAATGAGAGCAATGCAAGAAAATCATGAAAAACAAGTCAATAGCTTGCCAAAGGTGACCCAAAAAATATTGAAGAAAATAACACTTTAAAAAATAGCCTAACCCAAATGGTAAAAGAGGTCCAAAAAGCCAACAAGCAGAAGAATAGCTTAAAAAACAGAATATGCCAAATGGAAAAGGAAATCCAAAAGGTCACTGAAGAAAATAATTCTTTACAAAGTAAAATGGAGAAAATGGAACCTAATGACTTTATGAGAAATCAAGATATTGTAAAACAAAACCAAAAGAATGAAATAAAAATAGAATACAATGTGAAATATCTCATTGGAAAAACAACTGATCTGGAAAATAGATCCATAAGGGATAATTTAAAAATTATTTGACTACCTGAAAACATGAGAAAAAAAAAGAAAGAGCCTAGACATCATCTTTCTAGAAATTATCAAGGACAACTTCCCTGAAATTCTTGAACCAGAAGGTAAAAGAGAAATTGAAAGACCCCATAAATCACCTCCTGAAGGACAACCCAAAAGGAAAACTGCTTGGACCTATTTTAGCCAAATTTCAAGTCCCCAGGTGAGGCAGAAAATATTGCAAACAGCCAGAAAGAATCAATTACAGTATTGTGGGAAAACAATCAAGATAACACAAGTTTTAATAGCTTCTACATTAAGGGATTTGGTGTGGGAGCTGTCTTGGAATATGACATTCTGGAAGTATAAGGACCTAGGATTAAAACCAAGAATCACCTACCCAGCAAAACTGAGTAAAATGCATGAGGGGGGAAAATGGATATCCAATGAAATAGAGGACTTTCAAGCATTCTTGATGAAAAGACCAGAGCTGAATAAAATATTTGACTTTTGAATACAATAGAAGCACGAAAAGGTAAAAGGGAAAGAGAAATTATAAGGTACTTGTTGAAGTTGAACTGTTTACATTCCTATATGGAAAGATGGTATTTGTAATTCATCAGGCTTTTCTCAATACTAAGGTAGTTGGGGGGGGATATATATAGTCAGAGGACATATGGTGAGTTGAATAAGGGACGATATTTAAAAATAAAATTAAGGGGTGACAGAGGAATGTACTGGGATAGGGAGAAAGGGAGAGGTAGAATGGGGTAAAATACCTCATAAAGGAGGCAAGCAAAATATTTTATTTACAGTGGAGAGGATGAGGCAGGAGGTGAGAGAGAATGAGTGAACCTTAGTCTCATTGGACTTGGTTTAAGGATGGAATAATATACAAACTAAATTGGACATGGAAATCTGTCTTACCATCCAGGAAAACAGGGGAGCAGGGGATAAGAGGGAGGAGATGATTGAAGTGAGGTCAGATTGGGGGAGGGGATTATCAGAAGCAAACACTTTTGAAGAGGGACAGGGTCAAAGGAGAAAAGAGTATAAACACGGGCCAGGATAGGGTGAAGGGAAATATAGTTAGTTTTTTACATGACTATTATGCTAATGTTTTCCATGACTAAACATGCATAAGCTATGGTGAGTTGTTTGCCTTCTCAATGAAGTGGGGGAGGACAGAAGAAGGGAGAAAATTTAGAACTCAAAGTTTTAAAAACAAATGTTAAAAATTGTTTCCATATGCAACTGGGGAATAAGATATACAGGCAAAAGGGTATACAAATCTATCCTTCCATTCCAGAAAATAAAATGTGGTGATAGAAGGGAAGGTATATTGGAGGAAGGGGTATTTAGAATGCAAGGCATCTTGGGGTGAGGAGAGGGAAGACATGGGGAGAAAATCTGGAACTCAAAGTCCTGTAGAAAACATTGAAAACTAATGACAAATAATTAATTAAAAACATAAAAATTTAATTTTTAAAAAGTTCCTCTATTTATTTATATTATTTTTTTTTACCTCCAAATTCTGTTGCTTCCTCCCATGTCTCCTTCTTCCATTATTAAGGCAAGCAATATGATATCAATTATAAATGACAAGTGCCACAAAACATTTCCATTTTAACCATATTACAAAAAAATTCAGTAAACATGAAGGAAAAATATTCTTCTTTTAATATAAATTTATTTATTTTTAGTTTTCAACATTCACTTCCACAAGTTTTTGATTTCGAAAATTTCACCCCATCTCCCCCTCCCCTGACCCCAAGATGGCATGCATTCTGAATATCCCTTCCCCTAGTCTGTCCTCTCTTCTATCTCTCTCTACTTCTCTTATCCCCTTCCCCTTCTATTTTCCTGTAGGGCAGGATAGACTTCTGTACCCCATTTCCTATATTTCTTATTTCCAGTAGCATGTGAAAACTTTTGTTTTAACCATATGTTTTTAAAGCTTTAGGTTTCAAATTTTCTCTCTTCCTCCCTCCCCACCCACCCTCATTGAAAAGGCGAACAACTCAATATAGGTTTTACATGTGCAGTTATGCAAAACACTTCCATAGTAGACATGTTGTGAAAAACTAACTCTATTTCCCTTAATCTGATCCTGCCCTACCATTTATTCTATTCTTTCTTTTGACCCTGTCCCTCCTCAGAAGTATTTCCTCCTGCCCTCCTCTCTATCATCCCCCTGCTCTCTTGTCCCCTTCTCCCCCTATTTTCCTGTAGGGTAAGACAGATTTCCACACCCAATTGAATGTGTATGTTATTCCCTCCTTAAGCCAAATCCTATGAGAATAAGATTCACTCATTCCCTCTCACCTTCCCCCGTTTCCCCTCCACTGCAAGAGACTTTTCTGCTTTTTTTGTGAGATAATTTACCCCATTCTACCTCTCCCTTTCTTCTTCTCGAGTAATCTCTCTCTCATCCCTTAATTTTATTCTCCAGATATGACCCCTTAATCTTCAATTCACCCTGTGCCCTCTATCTATCTATCTACATATACATACATATAATTTTTTTCC
Source organism: Phascolarctos cinereus (assembly GCF_003287225.1). Classification (NCBI taxonomy): domain Eukaryota; kingdom Metazoa; phylum Chordata; class Mammalia; order Diprotodontia; family Phascolarctidae; genus Phascolarctos; species Phascolarctos cinereus. Next base: position 435,424,957 of record NW_027555847.1, on the reverse strand, counting down.
TCCAACTACCCTAATACTGACAAAGGTCTCATGAGTTATAAATATCATCTTTCCATGCAGGAATGTAAACAGTTCAATCTTAATAAGTCTCTTATGATTTCTCTTTCCTGTTTACCTCTTCATGTTCACTTGAGTCCTGTATTTGAAAGTCAAATTTTCTATTCAGCTCTGGTCTTTTCATCAAGAATGCTTGAAAGTCCTCTATTTCACTGAATGACCATTTTTTCCCCTGAAGGATTATACTCAGTTTTGCTGGGTAGGTGATTCTTGGTTGTAATCCTATCTCCTTTGCCCTCCGGAATATTATATTCCATGACCTGTCCTTTAATGTAGAAGCTGCTAAATCTTGTGTTATCCTGATTGTGTTTCCACAGTACTTGAACTGTTTCCTTCTGGCAGCTTGTAATATTTTCTCCTTGACCTGGGAACTCTGGAATTTGGCTATAATATTCCTAGGAGTTTTCCTTTGGGGATCTCTTTCAGGAGGAGATCTGTGGATTCTTTCAATTTCTATTTTGCCCTCTGGTTCTACAATATCAGAGCAGTTTTCCTTGATAATTTCTTGAAAGATGATGTCTAGGCTCTTTTTTTGATCATGGCTTTCAGATAGCCCAATGATTTTTAAATTTTCTTTCCTGGATATATTTTCCATGTCAGTTGTTTTTCCAATGAGATATTTCACATTATTTTCTAATTTTTCATTCTTTTGGATTTGTTCTACTGTGTCATGATTTCTCATAAAGTCATTATCTTCCAATTGCTCTATTCTAATTTTTAAGAAAGTATTTTCTTCAGTAACCTTTGGACTTCCTTTTCCATTTGGCCAATTTTGCTTTTTATGGCATTATTCTCCTCATCGGCTTTTTGGACCTCTTTTGCCATTTGGGTTAGGCTACTTATTAAGTTGTTATTTTCTTCATTTTTGGGGGGTCTCCTTTAGCAAACTGTTGACTTGTTTCTCATGATTTTCTTGCATCACTCTCAGTTTTTCCTCTACTTCCCTTACTTGCTTCTCAAGATCCCTTTTGAGATCTTCCAAGTCCTGGGACTGATTCATATTTTTCTTGGAGGCTTTGGATGTAGGAGCTTTGACCTTGTTGTCTTCTTCTGGTTGTATATTTTGATCTTCTTTTTCACCAAAGTAAGATTCTATGTTCTGACTCTTTTTGCACTTCTTGCTCATGATCCAGGCCAATGACTTGAGTTTTAAACTCTTTGTTAAGGTAAGAGTCTGTTTCCAATGTGGAGAATGCACTGTCCCAAGCTTTGGGGGGGGGGTTTACAGCTGCATTCAGAAACACTTGTAGGGACCTGCAAATTTTCAGTTCTTTCAAGGTGGTATAAGGGGTGAGGTGTTTACTCCTTTCCTGGCCTGTGACTACAAGTACTCCTTTCTGTCTTTTAAATGTGAGGAGGGGTTCCTCTCTACAGCCACTACAAGCTCCACCAAGCCAGTGCTCCTCCTCACTCCAGCACTGCCGCCTAGAACTGTGGCCCAGATCCAAACACGGGAAAAGCAAGAGATTCCTGCCTCAGCACTGGCAAAGAGATCTCTCTGATCAGCCCCTGGATTCCCCCTCAGTCTGTGGGCTGGAAGCTTGGGAAGCAGCTGCCCCCACCCAGGGCCAAGCTCTTGGGGAATGGAGCTGAGACCCTGCCTTCCTTTCACAGCACCGACAGAAACAGACTTTTCCCACTGACCTTCTAAGTTGTGTTTGGCATTGGTGGATTGAGGAGTCTGGAAACCTCTACAGCTGTCTGAGATTCAGTCCTCTGGGGCCTGCTCCAGGTTCCCTGAGGCCTGCACACTCATGCTGTGGCCTGCGCCCCCACGCTGCGTGTGTTGCACTCCCAGACTGGCTCCTTTCTGATCAATCATCCAGGTTGTCTAGGGCTGGAAATTTGTTTCACTTTGTCTTTTTGTGGGTTCTGCTGCTTCAGAATTTGTTTAGAGCAATTTTTTTTATGAGTATTTGGAGGGGTTTGGAGGAGAGCTCAAGCAAGACACTGCTTTCACTCCCCCAAAAAATATTCTTCAATCTGCCCTCAGAGTTCATAATTTCTCATTTTGGTTGTAGACAGCATTTTTCATCATGGGTCATGGATCATTGTCTTCATCAGAATAAATAAGTTTTTGATACTTAATCATCATTACCTATTGCTATTATTGTGTACAAAGTTCTCCTGGTTCTGCTCACTTTATTTTGCAATAGTTCATATAAATCTTCATAGTTTTTTTTAAACAATACTGTACGGCATTTTTAATAGCACATAATATCCCATCCCACTGATATCTCCACAGCTTATTCAGCCATTCGCCAAATGAAGGGCATTCCTATGATTTACAATTGTTCACCACCACAAAAAATAGCTTTATATATATTTTTAACAAATGAGTCCTTTCCACCTTTTTTGATCTTTTGGGGATATAGTCCTAGTAGTGGTATTGCTGGAATCAGCAATGGATACCCACAGTTTCATAGTCCATAGAATATAGTTTCAAATTGCTCTACTGAATGATTAGAACAGTTCACAGTTATACCAACAATGTGTTAGTTTCCTATTTTTATTCCAAATCTGTTCCAGTATTTGTTATTTTCCTTTTTGTGTTGTTGTTGTATTATTCCAACTGATAGGTGTAAGGTAGTACTTAAAAGTCATTTTAATTTGTATTTTTTGTGTGACTTAATTTTTTTTATTTCTTTTTTTCAATTGAAAACTTTGGTCATTTATCAATTAGTGAAATGCTCTTATTTGTTTTTAAGTGACTCACTTCTCTATATATTTGTATAATGACACATTTATCAGAACTTTTTTTTAAATTTCCTACTTTCCTTCTAATTTTGGCAGCATTGGTTTTGTCTGTGCCAAAAATTAATTTCATGTAATCGAAATTATCCATTTTATTTCCCATGATCCTCTCTATCTCTTGTTTTGTCATTAAAATTTCTCTCTCTTTGACTATCAGTAGCAGGGAACCAGTGCCACATGTGGCCCTCTAGGTCCTCAAGTGAAGCACTTTGGCTGAATCCAAACTTCACAGAACAAATCTACTTATTAAAAGGATTTGTTCTGTGAAACTTGGACTCAGTCAAAAGGCCACACCTGAGGACCTGGAAGACCATATGTGGCCTTCAAGCTGCAGGTTCCCCACCCTTGGTATAAATCATGTACCCATTTAGATTTTACCTTGGTATACACTGTGCAATATAGATTCATGTTCAGTTTCTGCCAAACTGCTTTTTAGTTTCCTCAGCAATTGTTGTCAAATGGTGAATTCTTGTGACAAAAGCTTTGATCTTTGGGTTTATCAACTTGTCATTAAATTTTCTCCAGAGGTTGAATATAGCTAAATTCTATGATTTAATTCACCTCCTTAACTTCTATCTTATTTATTTAATGGTTAGTTTTATTTAGTTTTGAGAGGGGAAAGTTGAGGTTCCTCATTGATATGTTCTTAGTCATTTCAGAAGCAAATTAACACAAGTGGTACATTGGTCATATAAAGGCAAAGACTTTAATTACTAGAGTAATGATGCACTGTTCAACAGAAAAAGAAAAGAAAAAAATTATAATAAAAGTGGAAAAGTAGTCTGGCAGAAAAATTAGGCTTAGACCAAATTCTCATACCATATACTTAAGCTTTGAATGAATAAACATTGTATCATAAGAGAAAAAAAAATAGAGAATATAATGAATTAGTATAGTTTTACTATTTATTCCTTACTGCAATTCCTTCAACTTTTTTCCCTTAAGAACTTAGCTAATATGCCATTGGTACGTATATGTTTACTACTGATGTTACTTCATTGCCTATGGTGTTATTTAACAAAATGAAATTTCCCTGCTTACATCTTTTCATTAGTCCTTTTGCTTTTGCTTTGCTTGAGATCATGAATGTTCCCTCTGCCTTTTGTACTTCAGCTGAAGAATTCTGCTCTGGTGCCTTATTATAACTGTGTTTGTCTTTCTGTTTCAAATGTGTTTCTTGTAAATAACATATTGTTGGATTCAGATCTCTAATCTGTTTTATTATCTGTTTCTTCTTTATGGGTGACTTCACCCCAATCAACTCACAATTATGTTTACTAACTGTCCATTTCCCAGCATCCCATTTTCTTCTTTTTATTTTTTTGTCCTCTTTCTACTCTGTACATCTTCAAAAGTCTGTTTTGCTTCTTATAACTGCCTCTCTTAATTTGCCCTTTCTTTTTTCACTTTCTCCTTTTTCTTATCCCCTTTTCTGACCATTTCTTGTTGGGTAAGAAAGATTTCTATACTCAATTGAATTTTGTGTGTGTGTGTATGTGTGTGTGTGTGTGTGTGTGTGTGTGTGTGTGTGTGTGTGTACATACACATATGTTCAGAGCTTGCTCTGGTGGTTTTGAAGTTTTTGTTGCTTCCAAAATGGTATGATCTGGGGAGAGGTATAGTCACTGATCTCCTGTTCTAGATTTGGGTCCTTGCCCAATAAGGGCCCTTCATCCCTTGTAGTTGCAAGAGATGCTGCTCCTTAGGTGTTCTGTTCCATCATTCCCAAAAGTGATGTTGTTCCTCGGGGTCCCTGTTCTCTTGGGATGACAAATACTCCTTTCCATCCTGGAACTGTGATGTATACATGTTTATAGGCAATGAAGCTGACAAACATGCCTTGTCCTGTGCTCAGTGTTAACACAGGGATTCCTTGCAATCTCTTTTTTACTAATTGCCAGATCTATTTCCTGTTTTGGGCTTGAGAGATCCTGAAGTACTTGCTGCTGCTGTTGTCACCCCCAAAGCACACAGTTGGTATTGTTGCCACATGCGCTCTGGGCCAGCATCAACCACAGTGTCATGGACCTCTCCTCGTGACCTCCTAAGTCATTTTAGGCTGGAAAATGTTATCACTATAACCTTTTTTTGGTCTATAAATCTCCAAGATATTAATTGAGACATTATTTTAAAGTTGCTTAGAGAGAAATTTTGGAAGAGTTTGACTGCTTCTCCTACTCAGTCATCTTGCCTCTATCACTGAAAGTCTCCGTAAGATGATCTAGCGTTCTCTGTCTTTATATTTTTTTCACCAAAAGTCTGATAATTCTTTATGTACAACCAATATCTGTCCTCTATTAATTTCTCATTTCCTTCTTGGTTTCCTCAGGTTTTTATTTCTCATATTAACTAAGAAAAAAATCCTTCATATACTTGATAATATCATAATCTGTTAATTTTGCCAGAGAGGATGGGGGATAAAGTAGGAAACTTGAAGTCAGGATGATTTGAGTTCAAGTCTCATCTAAGTGCATCACTTAACTTCTCTTTTATTTCATCTATGACATAAAGGGTTTACATTCAATGGTTTCTCAAATCCCTTTTAGCCTTTTGTAGATGAGACAAGGTTGCTACTAACCTTCTCTTCTGTTATTGAAAAACTATTTTTCTACTCTTTTTTTTTTGAAATCCTTTTACTTACATAATATTATAATTTGAAGAAATCTTAGAGATTATCTTCTTTAAGACCTATGTACCTGAACGCAAAACTACACATGCAAGTTTTCTATTAAATACCTATGTAAGAGTGTTTGAAATTGATGTTCATACTCTCCAGTATTTAAGTGGAATTTCAATTTCTCTCAGTCAATAAAGGCTTTTTGAAAATAGATATTACAAAGGAAGACAATTACATAGAAATACATATTCATTTTGTTATATCAATGAAGATAGAAAAAGTCTTCAACTATATATGCAGAAAACACTTTCTTGTGTGGAAATACACAGCTACCATTTACTAACAATTTCTGTTACTTTTATAATAGATCACTATATTTTTAGATCATTATAGGAGACAATGAATCATGGAAGCAGGTTGATAAAAGAAACCAGATATTTAAATTATGTTCACATTACTCCATGTCATTCATTGATTAAACTTTGTTTTGTGTTTATTAAAATAACTGACTTTTACTGGGCTGAAAATATAAAGGGTTTGATTATCTTTTTTATAGCTGCATTTCAAGTGATTTGGTTCTAGAACAAAAAGAAAAATTAGATATAATTAGAGCACCATGCTTTCACAAGCTCATAGGGTAACAGATTTTCTATTGTCATTGCTCAAATCAGCTTGATTTTTATAAAATATATTTTAAGGTACTGCTTATATCTTATTGCTACTATTGTATTATCAATGTTAATTAAATCATCTCTTCTTTTCTCTTGTGTAATGTTTGATATGATGCAAGTATTTTTCAAAAAGAATGGAGATTCAACTTAAAATCAGAATCTTATTATGAAATCTTCTCAAAAGGCAATACTTGTTAGGGATTGTGCAGAAGCAAAATTGAATGATTACCTTCAGAGAAAGTGCATGATGATTAATCAATTAATTCATTATAAGTTGGAATACCTTAATTATCTCATTGAAATAGATAAATCTGTCCCATTTGTAATTGAGTAATCTGTTACTCCTGTAAAATTGTTCAATTTTAAATGTTAAACTGTACATTATTTTTTTTCTTTCCTGGAAAACAAAGAAAAATATGGAAGAAAAATGTTGCTTTCAGAAAACCAACTGTCATGAAAAACAGAATTAAATGACGATTGTTACAGGGTAAGTGTGCTAAATATCACATCACAGTAAGCAAAAAACAGATTAGCCTACATTATCTCTCTATCTCCCTGACTTCAAGACTGCCTTAGTGAGTTATGGCACATTCTATAATTTGCAAGCATGCTCCCCCCCCACCCCATTCCTCTCCTGTAAACAGCATAAATATTGTGTGATTATTTTTTTCTACCCACATTTCTGGGATCATGACATCATATGACTTTGTATACTTTTCCCTTTAATTATTTCCATTTTTAAGATACATTTTATAGCTGTAAAAGAAAATACTCATTTCTGTGGCAATTTAAGATTTAAATAGTTTTCTCACAACCCTGAGGTAGGTAACACAAATATTTATCTGCATCTTAAAAATGAAGGAAATAAAGCCTGGAGAGATTAGACAACGTGCTCACAGACATACAGCTACAGTCTAGGGGGATAGGCATTACATAAGGTTCAATATGGCATGATTATAAGATAGACTGGGATCAAAGAGACAGTCTTTTTTTGGGGGAGGGGTCTAAGCACTGGGGTTAAGTGGCTTTCCCAGGGTCACATAGCTAGTAAGTATCAAGTGTCCAAGGCCAGATTTGAACTCAGATCCTCCTGACTCCAGGGCCAGTGCTCTATCCACTGTGCCATCTAGCTGTACCAAGATGGTAGTCTTTGATTCATAGAAAAGGAAGACCATGTTTACAAAGCCTTTGGAGAAGGAATATTCTTTGACAAATGGTGCTACTTGATTTTTCATTCTGAAAATGTGGTCACTGTATGTTTAAAAGAAATAGGCCTGAGGAGGTGCTTTGGAAAGAAACAAATTTAAAAAAAAAAAAGAAACATTCAACAAAAATGATTTCCTCTTTCTGGGTTTGGCTCCCTCTAAGAAGAAATGGCAGCCCTGGAGGTGGAGCCAAGATGGAGGTGAAAAAGCAGCGACTTCCTAGAGCTCTCTCCCAAATCCCTCCACATACCTGAAAAAATGGCTCTAAACAAATTCTAGAGCAGCAAAACCCACAAAAAGACAGAGTGAAACAAATTTCCAGCTTAGTACAATGTGAATAGTTGATGGGAAAGGTCTCTTGTGCTGGGCTGGGAGAGGAGGGTAGTTTGGCATGGGCCACAAAGGCAAAGTCCCTGCCTCAGAGAACCTGGAGTAGGCAGGAGGGGACTGAATCACTGGCAGGTTTAGCAGTTTCCAGACTTCTGAACCCACAAACACCAAAGAAAATTAGGTCAGTAGGAAAGGTTTGACAGACCTGGGGGAGACAGGAGTATGGTCCAGCCCCAGCCCTGGCATAGCCTCAGGGAAGCACCTATTTTGGAGCTCTTGGCCCATGAAAAGTGGGGGATCCAGTGACTGATCAGAGAGGCTACTGCAGGGATCTCTTTGATGGTACAGAGGCAAGATTCTCTTGCTTTACCCATGATTGGATCTGGGTCACATTCCTGGGCAGCTGTCTTGGGGAGATAAGGAGTGCTGGCCTGGTGAAACTTCTGGTGGCAGTAGAGAGAGAATCCTCCTCACAGTTCTAAGGCAGAAAAGAGTGCTTATGGTGACTCAGAGAACAGAGCACAGGCCAGGAAAGGAGTAAACACCTCTCCTTTGATCATGCTACCTTGGAAGAATAGAAAATTTACAGGTCCCTAGAAGTATCTCTGAAAACAGCTGCACAAAACCCCCAAAGCTTGGGACAGTCACTGCCCACACTAGAAGCACCTTAACAAAGAGTTTAAAGTCAAGTAATTGGCTGGGAACATGAGTAAATAGTGTGAAAAAAACCCCTCAGATCAAAGAATCTTACTGTGGTTACAAAAAAGATCAAAACACACAACCAAAAGAAGACAACAAAGTCAAAGCGCCTACATCCAAAGCCTACAAGAAAAATATGAATCAGTCCCAGGCCATGGAAGAGCTCAAAAAGGATTTTGAGAAGCAAGGAAGAGAAGTAGAGGAAAAACTGGAAAGAGAAATGAGAGTGATGGAAGAAAATCAGGACAAACTAGTCAACAGCTTACTAAAGGAGAACCAAAAAATACTGAAGAAAATAACAACTTAAAAATAGCCTAACTCAAATAGCAAAACAGGTCCAAAAAGCTGATGAGGAGAAGAATGCCTTAAAAAGGGGAATTGGCCAAATGGAAAAGGAAGTCAAAATGATCACTGAAGAAAATACTTCCTTTAAAATTAGAATAGAGCAATTGGAAGCTAATGACTTCATGAGAAATCAAGACATCATAAAACAAAATGAAAGAATTAAAAAATAGAAGAAATTGTGAAATATCTCATTGAAAAAACAAGCGACTTAGAAAATAGAGCAAGGAGAGAGAATTTAAAAATTATTGAATTGTCTGAAAGCCATGATCAAAAAAAGAGTCCAGACATCATCTTTCAAGAAATTATCAAGGAAAACTGCCCTGATATGCTAGAACCAGAGGGTAAAATGGATATGGAAAGAATCCATTGATCACCTACTAAAAGACATCTCCAAAGGAAACCTCCTAGGAATGTTATAGCCAAATTCCAGAGTTCCCAGGTCAAGGAGAAAATACTGCAAGTAGATAGAAAGAAACAATTCAAGTATAGTGGAAACACAACCAGGATAACACAGGTTAAAGCAGCTTTTACCTTAAGGAAACAGAGGGCTTGGAATTTGATATTCTGGAGGTCAAGGATTACAGCCAAGAATCACCTACCTAGCAAAACTGAGTATAGCCCTTCAGGGGAAAAATGGACAGAGTACAGGACTTTCAAGCATTCTTGATGAAAAGACTAGAGCTTAATTGAAAATTCAACTCTCAAATACAAGACTCAAGAGAAGCGTGAAGTGGTAAAGAGGAAAGAGAAATAATGAGGAACTTATAAAAGTTGAATTGTTTTACATTCCTACATGGAAACATAATATTTGGAACTCATGAGACCTTTCTCAGTATTAGGGTAGTTGGAGGCAAAAATATCTATATATCTATATGTATCTATGCATAGATAGATAGATAGATAGACAGACAGACAGACAGACAGATAGATAGATAGATAGATAGATATTGATAGAGGACACAGGATGAGTTTAAGATGAATGGGTGATATCTGGAGAATAAAATTAAGGGGTGAAAGATGATTATACTGGGAGAATGAGAAAGGGAGGTAGAACAGGATAAATTATCTCACAAAACTGACAAGAAAAGACATTTACAGTGTAGAGGAAAGTGAACGGGAATGAGTGAATCTTATTCTCATCGGATTTGGATTAAGGAGGAAATAACATACACACTGGATTCGGTATGGAAATCTATCTTAACCTCCAGGAAAATAGGGGAGAAGGGGATAAGAGATTAGAGAAGGTGAGAGAGGGGAGAACAGATTGGGGGAGGGGATAATCAGAAGCAAACATTTATGAAGAGGGACAGGGTCAAAAGAGAGAATTGAATAACTGGGAGGGGGTGGGATGGGATGAAGGGAAATATAGTTAGTGTTCCACAGCATGACTACTTTGGAAGTGTTTTGCATGACTACTTTGGAAATGTTTTGCATGACTACACAAGTGTAACCTGTATTAAGTTGCTTGCCTTCTCAATGAGGGTGGGTGGGAATGGAGGAAGGAGGAAAATTTGTAACCCAAAGTTTCAAAAACATATGTTAAAGAATTGTTTTCACATGCAATTAGGAAATAAGATATACAAGCAATGGGGTATAGAAATCTATCCTGCCGCACAGGAAAATAGAAGAGGAATGGTATAAGAAAAGGGGTGGGGGGGCATAAAAGGGAGGGTAGATTAGGGGAAAGGGTATTCAGAAGGCACACTGTCTTGGGATTGGGGAGGGACTAGATGGGGAGAATATCTGGAACTCAAAATCTTGTGGAAGTGAATGTTGAGAACTAAAAATAAACAAATTAATGAATCTTTAAAAAATCAAATTAAGAGTAATTGACAACATAATGAGGATGCTGGAGAATAGATAATGAATCATATCTACAATTTAATAGCAAGGAGAATTCTCCTCTCCTAATTTCCATGAAGACAAAGTTGGTTATTTTTTTTAATTTTTATTTTTAGTGAAAGGTGACTTTGTAAGCAGCAATAGAAGCAAGATTACCACTCTCCCTCCAGGATGAATGTGTCAAGAGATTAAGATGAAAGTAAAACCAGTGGTGGAGAGGAGAGCCAGGTATGTATTGTTGACATAAGGGAGCCAGGTTTCAGTGAAGGCAAGTAAAAGGAGTATGAGAAAAAGAGGTCCAGCACAAATGTAAGTTTGTTCAATGTAATTGGAATCACAGAGGGCACAGCTCTGGTCTATCAGGACAGAGGACAAAAAACAAAACAAAACAAAACAAAAAACTATCACTTTCCTTGTCTTGGGAAGTCATAATCTTGAGGAAGAATAAGATTCTGGTACCCTTAATTGTCTTTCAGATACCATGTATGGTCCAATGGAAAGAACCCTTAGTCTGGAGTTAGAAAACTTGAGTTCAAATCCTACTTCTATATCACTACTTTCTACGTAAAATTATTACTTTATGTCATGGACTCACAGCTTATTTATTTGTAAAATGAAAGGATAAGATAAAACGTCCTCTGAGCTTTCCTGTTCTAAATATACAATCCTAGAAATTGGTTTGAAGGCCATTGGAACTTTATAATTATTGGCTTACTAAATTCATCCCTTTATTTTAGACTGCTGAGATATATTTTTGACCCTTAATCTGACATCACATATATTAGCTGTTTCTCTCAGCCTTACATCATCTGCAAGTTTAATAATCATACTATTTGTACCTTTATCTAAGTCACTGATTTTAAAAAAGTCAGAATAGCCCACAGCAAGGAAAGATCCCTGGGGACTTGGACATGAGACTATGAATGAGCATTATTGAGGGGAGGTCCCCTATGGAGCATAGTGTATGCTCTTGAATTAAACTGAATTCTACAAGCTCAATTATACTATTTTGATTATACTATTATCCCACCTAAATCTCTGTGTTTTTCTAAGTACTAGAGGTTGCAATTTTTTCTGAGTTCTAGGTATTTTATATGTATTTTATCCCCTGTTATACCATTCTCCTAACCCTGTTTAAAATTGTTGTTATAGTATAAGCAGTCCTTGGTAAAGTCATGGGGACACTTAGAGATGACCACATTTCTTGATTCCAGTGCTATGCCAGGAGGCCAAGGAAAGCTTATAATTTATGGCAGAGATATCAAACATGGTATGGCCCTCATGTAGCCTAAACACTTCAGAGGATAGCCCAAACCAAATTAAAATGTAATTGAGAAATATATTACAAAATAAAAATACAATAAAATAAATAATATTAATATGTAGTTTTCCAAGCCAGTATGTAGTTAGTAATGATTCTTAGGATTTTTGTTTTTCTTGCTGTTGTTTTAGTGGACTCTGATTCTATTTGCATTTGACAACACTGGTTTATAGCCTCTGCTCCACCCTCTTCTTTTTCTTCAAAAAATTAGAGCATTTATTCTTCACCTTTCCTATATAAGTCAAATCCTTGTGTGACTATGGGCAAGGAAGTCTCAAGACCCTATACAATAGTAATTTTAAAAATAAGATTAAGCAAGATAAATAAAACCAATTTGTAAATTGTAAAGTTATGGGCTTCCAACCTTGTCATTCAGCTGAAACCACTCTCTTCAAATTTAACAGTTACCTTTTACTTGCCAAATCTATTGGCCTTTTTCTCAATCTTCATTCTTTTAAACACTGTTATTCACTTTATTCTCAATATTATTCCCTCTCTAAGTATTCTTTTTGTCTTGTTTCTCCTCCTACCTGTCTCAATATTCCTTAACAATCTCCTTTACTGGGTCTTCTTTTAATTCATACTAATTGCACATGGATATCCCCCAATGTTCTTTCCTCAACTGTATTTTCTTCTTCCTGACTGTACTTTTGATTATCATCATGTTTTCCAAAATTTATCATCCTACAAGACCTCTTCAACCCTGAAACTCATACGTCCTCAGTTTACCTTTCCTTTGAGCCCCCTGCCTCCCTCTGAATAAAGAGAGTGGACTGTGGAGAGCTCCTCTCAGATCCTCCATTTAAGGTGGGTGACCAGGCTCACCCAGGGCAGTTATCTCATACTTTCCACCTGGCTATAGCCACAGATTTCTTCATGGATCCTTGTCATTTCCCCTGTCCTTCCCTATCTTATTCTCATTTTAGGGGAGATCAGGGTTGAATGACTTGCACAAGGTCACACAGCTAGTAAGTGTCTGAAGTTAGATTTGAACTCAGGTCCTTCTGAGTCCAAGGCCAGTGTTCTATCCACTGTACCATCTAGTTGTCCCTTCTACTCACTTTTGAACTTCTTTTTTATATATTATTTTCCACCATTATATTGTGAGCTACTTGAGGGTGGAGACTGGCTCTTACCTTCCTTTGCATCTCCAGGGTTTAAAACAGTGCCTGTCATATTGCTTATTAACTGAGTCCCTTTCTATTACTTCATTTGGAAATCTCATGATTTCCCATGGCTTTAACAATCATCTCATAGATGATTCTCAGATCTGTTCATTGAACCCTAAACTCTCTTTTTACCTCTAGTCTCACATCTCCAATTACCCACTGAATATCTCCAACTGTGTTTCATAAACATATTCAGCTCAGTATGTCCAAAACTGAACTTATTTTTTCCTCAAAACTTTTCTGTGTTCCTAACTTCCCAATTACTGTAGACTTTTTTTTTAGTAATTATAATCTATTTATTTTGACATTCTTTTGTTTTTGTAGAACTTTGACTTCCAAATTCTCTCGCTTCCTCAAGCCATTCCCCTGCCCATTGAGAAGGCAAGCAATATATCAGTTATACATGTCAAGTCATGGAAAAAAAATCCATATTAGCTATATTAAAACAAGCAAGAAAAATGAAGTGAAAAAAGGTTTGCTTTAATCTCCATTCAGAGTTCATCTATTATTTCTCTAGATGTGGCTAACATTTTTCATCATGTGTCTTTTAGTCTTGTCTTAGACCAGTGTATTAATTAGAGTAGCTAAGTCTACCAGTTGTTCATCATTGCAATATTGCTGATACTGTGCACAATGTTTCCTGGTCTGCCCACTTTGCTTTGCAACAGTTCATATAAATCTTTCCAGGTTTTTCTGAAACCATCTTCCTAATTATTTCTCATAGCACAATAATATTAGATTACAATCATACCACAGAATTTGTTTAACCATTCTGTCATTGATGAGCATATCCTCAGTTTCCAATTCTTTGCCACTACAAAAAGAGATACTATAAATATTTTTGTACATATAACATCTTTTTTTTTAAATTTTCATTGGTCTCTTTTAGATACAGACCTAATGATGTAATTTCTTGTTAAAAGAGTATACACAGCTTTGCAGCCTCTTGGGCATAATCCAAATTGTTCTCCAGAAAAGGACTATTCACAACTTACTGTGAATGTTTCTACAATTCTCAAGTCATCCAGACTAGAAACCTACATGCTGCCCTAAGCTCCTTACTCTCATGTCCCCTTTTCCAATTAGTTACCAAGTTCTGTTATTTCGACATCCGTAATGTTTCTTGTTCTTTCCTCTAACAGTACCCCACACTGATGAAGGTCCCATTTCTTAATGTCCAGACTACTGAAAGAACCTGTTAGTTGGTCCCTTGCCTCAAGTCTCTCCCTACTCCTATCCATACTGTATTCATCTGACAAATTGATATTCCTAAAGCACATGTCTATCCATGTCACTTTCTTTTCATTTAATTACAGTGTCTCCTTATTGCCTCCAGGAATTAAGTATAAAATGCTCTTGAACTTTTACAGCCCCTTCCTACCTTTCCAGTCTAATTACTCCATATTCTCCCCAAGTAGTAGAGTGACATTGGTCTCTTTACTGTTTTTCTCACATGATAATCCATCTCCCAATTCTGAGTCTTTTAACTGATTGTCCTTTATGCCTGGAACTGTCTCCCTTCTCATCTATCTTTCCAGTCTTCCCTGGTTTCCTTCAAATATCAATTGAAGTCCCAACTTCTTCAAGAAGTCTTTCCTGATACCTCTTAATGTTAATCAAAACCTTATTGAGTAATTCCAATTTAACTTGCATTTATCTTGTTTGTACACAGTTGTTAGCATTTTGTCTCCTTAATTAACCTGTGAACTACTTGAGAGCAGAGACTATTATTTTTCTTTCTTCTTTTTTTTAAAACTTTCTTTCTTCTATTGATTCTTAGTTCAGTGCCTGACACATGAGGTGCTCCATAAATGACTTTTGCTTTGACTTCATGGAATTGTTCTCCTCTCATTCTTCTGTCTGACCATTTTTTCTCAATTTTTTTTTCTGATTTTTCACCTAGATCATGCCCACCCATGGATGCCCCTCTAAAGTTCTGTCCCTGGCTATCTTCTCTTCTCTGCTATCTTACTTGGTGAGCTCATGTATTCAATTATCATCTCTATGCACATTATTGTCAGTCCTATATGTCCAACCCTAACCTCTCTCCTGAGGTTAAACCCTCTTTTGGACATTTTGAAATGGATGTCCAATAGGCATACCAAACTCAACAGGTCCAAATTAGATTATATTAGTTATTACCCTCTTTCCACTGGAAAAAAACAAACAAACAAAAAACAAAAAACTTTCCATTTCCCACACTTAGTTGCTGTAGCCTTAACACCCCCCTGCTCCCAGACAATTAGGCTGGTAAAGTTAACGTCATCCTCAACTCTTTTCTTGCATCTACTTCATATATTCAAACTGTTGCAGTCTTATCATTTCTACCTTTACAATACCTCTAACACATGTCTCTTTCCCTCCACTGAAACAACTCCCACACTGGTGCAGGGCCTTATCACCTCATCCTTTAGTGTCAAAATGTCCCACTGGTTTGTATCCATGCCTCAAGTATTTCTCCACTCCAATCCATCCTCCACTTAAGTCTCATTTATCTTCCCAAAGTTCAGGTTTGACCATGTCACCACTCCCCACCCCATTCAGTAAGTTCTAGTGACTTCCTATTGTCTCTACTCACGCAGCTGACAACCTGATAGGGGCTCTCATCTAGACTCATAAGGGGGCACACAAGGACTACTGTAATTTCTTTTGGGTGTCTCTTTCTGCTTCCTGTCTTTCCACATCCAATCAGCTGTCAAAGTAATTTTCTCTAAGTTGTGTCTTCAAGAAGCTAAAAGGCATGGTGTATATAGTGATAGTGGATTAGACAGGAAAACCTCAGTTCAAAGTGAACATGAAACACTGAAACCTCTTTCAACCTCCATTTTCTTATGTGTAAAATGAGAATATGAATAGCAAACACCTCCCAATGTAATTTTGTGCAAGGGTTGTAAAGCACTTTGCAAACCTGAAAGAGTTAGATAAATGCTAGCTTTTATTAAGGTTTGACTATGTCAGGCTCTACTCACCAAACTCCAGTGCTTCCTTATTATGCCCATGATCAAAGATAAAGTTGTCTGTTTGGTATGGAAAGCTTTGCACAACCTGTTCCCTTCTACATTTCCATTGCCTCCTCACTTTTCCTGGCTACACTAAAAAATCAGTTTAAATGCTATTTTCTTGCAAGAGTCCTTTGCTGTAACCACCCTTCACTCCCCAATCCCACTTCCCTTTGAGATATCTTTCCATTTACACTGTATATATCTTATATATACATAACTATTTGTATGTCTCCCCCGTGAGAATGTGTGTTTCTTAATTAAGGACTGGGAACTTGTTTTACCTTTGTAAATATATTCATAGTGCTTAGCAGAGTTCCTGGCTTGTGGACTGGCTCCTTGAATGAATGTAAAAATAAACAGATATAATTCTATGTAAGTACTAGAGATGGATAGCTATATGTTATAATTTGAAGGGCACCAGAGAGACCTCTCTTGCTAAAAATATTTCTCCTACCCCACTGTCATAGTGCTAAAGATTGTCCAAGAAGATAGGAATTTCTTTGGTTTCTGAAGGATTTTTGAAGTTTCACTAAACTAGATATTTCAGAAGTAGGTAATAACCTTTTTTTAACCTTGTTTATACTTCACAATAGCACTGAACAGCATTGCGGGATTGAGGTGCCAGGCTATGTGTATTATAAGATGAACCATCATCATTACCATCAATCACTTATTTTAAGGTTTACAGAGAATTTTCCTCATAACTAAAGTTGTGAGTAAACATTATTTCATTATTTATATCTGTACCCCAGCAACAAGCCCAATGCCTGGCACATAGGTGGTATTTAATGAATACTTACTAATTGATTGAACACTGAAGTCTTTTTTATTCCTTTTCTTAGGAGTTACATTTTTTCAAAGGATAGTAATGGTTATAAAGCATGTAATTTACTCCATTCTCTATAGGCACTAATAAGCCATTAATCTAATTCTTTACTTAAACTGGGATGGTATTTCCCTTGACAACAATTTCCCTAGGGGTTATTGGTCAAACCCCCTAGGATGAATGCCCATTTGTGTATTCAATTGTGCTGTGGGACGTTCCCCCATGATGATGGCTTTGTTGGCCTTGGGGATTTTCCTCATTATTTTTTGATTATGTCTTCTTTGAATGAAGTTTTGACCTTTCCTCCAAAGGGTTCATCATAATCAAATAACATTTCTGAAGTGCTCACATGCCAGTTGCTCTATGCATGGGAGGTGACATTTCTTTTGAGGTACTGTTCTATTCCCCAATTACTATGACATTTTTTCAAGCTGTGAAAATGCCTCGGTTCTGCCAAGAAAGCTTAAAGGGACATTTTCACTGCAAAATGGAAGCCATAGCCAAGCTTACTGCTGGGCTCCCAGGGAGTCCACCCCTGCTTGCTTGGGACATTATCCATGGGGTAATACATCTCCTTAAAAAACTTATACAAGTCTGCTTTGTTGAACCAGTGTTATTTTACTTTATCATATGGTCTTCTAAATAGCATTAAAAAGGACACACAAATCACCTCCAAATCAATCATTAATTTATTTTTTTAATTTTATTAATTTATTTTGATTTATCAACAATGACTTCCATATGCTTCTGAGTTGAAAATTTTTCTCCCCCTTCCTCCCCCACCACCCTCTCAGAGATGGCACACAATCTGATATAGCCTTTACATTTACATTCCTTAAACATATTTTCACATTAGTGAAGTTGTAAGTAAAAATTAAAACCAATAGGAGGAACCATCAGAAAGATGAAACAAAACTCAACAGAAGGTAAAAATTAGTGATAGCGATTCACTTCCATAGTTCTTTCTTTGGATGTGGACAGCATTTTCCATCCAGGCCTCTGGAGATGTCTTAGATCCTTGTAATGCTGAGAAGGGTTCAGTTTAACACTATAGTCATTGCATAACGTGGCTGTTATTGTGTACAAAGTCCTCTTGGTTCTGCTCACTTCACTCAGCATCAGACCATATAAGTCTTTCCAGGTTTTTCTGAAGTCAGCCTGTTCATCATTTCTTACAGCACAATAATGTTCCATTACATTCATATACCACAACTTGCTCAGACATTCCCCTATTGATGGGCATCCTCTCAATTTCCAATTCTTTGCCACCACAAAAAGAGCTGCTATGAATATTTTTGTACATGTGGGTCCTTTTCCCATTTGTTTGATCTCTTTGGGATATAGCCCTAGAAGTGCTATTGCTGGATCAAAGGGTATGCACATTTTTGTAGCCCTTTGGGCATAGTTCCAAATTGTTCTCCAAAATGGTTGGATCATTTCACAACTCCACCAACAATGTATTAGTGTTCCAATTTTCCCACATCTTCTCCAACATTTATCATTTTCCTGTTTTGTCATGTTGGCCAATCTGATAGGTGTGATGTGGTACCTCAGAGTTGTTTTGATTTGCATTTCTCTAATCAATAATGATTTAGAGCATTTTTTCATATGACTATAGATGGCTTTAATTTCTTCATCTGAGAACTGTCTGTTCATATCCTTTGACCATTTATCAATTGGGGAATGGCTTGTGTTCTTATAAATTTGTCTTAATTCTCTATATATTTTAGAAATGAGGCCTTTATCAGAGAGACTGGTTGTAAAAATTCTTTCCCAATTTTCTACCTTCCTTCTAATCTTAGTTGCATTGGCTTTGTTTGTGCAAAAACTTTTCAATTTAATGTAATCAAAATTATCCATTTTGCTTTTCATAATGTTCTCTATCTCCTGTTTGGTCATGAATTCTTCTGTTCTCCATAGATCTGATAGGTAAACTATTCCTTGTTCTCCCAGTTTACTTATGGTATCAGCCTTTATATCTAAGTCATGAACCCATTTTGACTTTATTTTGGTATATGGTGTGAGATTTGGGTCTATGCCTAGTTTCTGCCATACTCTTTTCCAGTTTTCCCAGCAGTTTTTTTCAAAGAGTGGGTTCTTATCCCAGAAGCTGGGGTCTTTGGGTTTATCAAATAATAGATTACTATAGTCATTGACTACTGTGTCTTGCATATTTAACCTATTCCACTGATCCACCTCCCTATTTCTTAGCCAGTACCAAGCAGTTTTGATGATTGCTGCTTTATAATACAATTTAAGATCTGGAATTGCTAGGCCACCTTCCCCTGCATTTCTTTTCATTAGTTCCTTTGATATTCTGGACCTTTTGTTTTTCCAAATGAATCTTGTTATTATTTTTTCTAACTCTATAAAATAATTTTTGGTAGTTTGATTGGTATGGCACTGAATAAGTAAATTAGCTTAGGTAGGATTGTCATTTTTATTATATTAGCTCGGCCTACCCATGAGCAACTGATGTTTTTCCAATTATTTAGATCTGATTTTATTTGTGTGAAAAGTGTTTTGTAATTGTGTTCATAGAGTTCCTGGGTTTGTTTCGGGAGGTAGACTCCTAAATATTTTATAATGTCTACAGTAAGTTTAAATGGGATTTCTCTTTCTATCTCTTGCTGTTGGGCTTTGTTGGTAATATATAGAAATGCTGATGATTTATGTGGGTTTATTTTATAGCCTGCAACTTTGCTAAAGTTGTTTATTATTTCAAGTAGTTTTTTACTTGATTCTCTAGGATTCTCTAAGTATATCATCATGTCATCTGCAAAGAGTGATAGCTTTGTTTCTTCTTTGCCTATTCTAATGCCTTCAATTTCTTTTTCTTCTCTTATTGCTAAAGCTAAGGTTTCCAGTACAATATTGAATAACAGTGGTGATAATGGACATCCTTGTTTCACCCCGATCTTATTGGAAATGCTTCTAGCCTGTCCCCATTACATATAATGCTTGCTGAAGGTTTTAGATATGTGCTATTTATTATTTTAAGGAAGACTCCATTTATACCTATGCTTTCTAGTGTTTTTAATAGGAATGGGTGTTGTATTTTATCAAAAGCTTTTTCTGCATCTATTGAGATGATCATGTGGTTTCTGTTGGTTTTGTTGTTGATATGCTCAATGATGCTGATAGTTTTCCTAATATTGAACCAACCCTGCATTCCTGGTATAAATCCTACCTGGTCATAGTGTATTATTCTTGTGATAAGTTGCTGCAATCTACTTGCTAGTATTTTGTTTAAAATTTTTGCATCTATATTCATTAGAGAAATTGGTCTATAATTTTCTTTCTCTATTTTGACTCTTCCTGGTTTAGGTATCAACACCATATTTGTATCATAAAAAGAATTTGGTAAGACTCCTTCTTCACCTATTTTCCCAAATAGTCTTATAGTATTGGAATTAATTGTTCTTTAAATGTTTGATAGAATTCGCATGTAAATCCATCTGGCCCTGGAGATTTTTTCCTAGGGAATTCATCAATGGCTTGTTCAATTTCTTTTTCTGAGATGGGGTTATTTAAGTATTTTACTTCCTCTTCGTTAATCTGGGCAATTTATATTTTTGTAAATATGTATCCATTTCACTAAGATTGTCAAATTTGTTGGCATATAGTTGGGCAAAATAATTCCTAATTATTGTTTTAATTTCCTCTTCCTTGGTGGTAGCTTCGCCCTTTTCATTCTTGATACTAGTAATTTGGTTTTCTTCTTTCTTTTTTTAATTAAATTAACCAAAGGCTTATCTATTTTTTTTTTTTCATAAAACCAGCTCTTAGTTTTATTTATTAGTTCAATAGTTTTCTTAATTTCAATTTTATTAATTTTTCCTTTGGTTTTCAATATTTCTAATTTGGTGTTTAGTTGAGGATTTTTAATTTGTTCTTTTTCTAGTTTTTTTAGTTGTATGCCCAATTCATTAATCTCCTCTTTTTCTATTTTATTTATGTAAGCATTTAGAGATATAAAACTTCCCCTAAGAACTGCTTTCCTGCATCCCATAGGTTTTGGTATGTTGTCTCATTATTGTCATTCTCTTGAATGAAATTATTGATTGTTTCTATGATTTGTTGTTTGACCCAATCATTTTTTAGGATTAGATTATTTAGTTTCCAATTATTTTTTAGTCTATCTTTCCATGGCCCTTTATTACATATAATTTTTATTGCATCATGATCTGAAAAGGATGCATTTAATATTTCTGCCTTTCTGCATTGGATTGTGAGGTTTTTATGCCCTAGTACATGGTCAATTTTTGTGTATGTGCCATGTACTGAGAAAAAAGTATATTCCTTTCTATCCCCATTCAGTTTTCTCCAGAGGTCTATCATACCTAACTTTTCTAATGTTCTATTCACCTCCTTAACTTCTTTCTTGTTTATTTTGTGGTTAGACTTATCTAGTGCAGAGAGGGGGAGGTTCAGGTCCCCACTAGTATAGTTTTGCTGTCTATTTCTTCCTGTAACTCCCTGAACTTCTCCTGTAAGAATTTGGATGCTATACCATTTGGTGCATATATGTTTAGTAATGATATTACTTCATTGTCTATGGTGCCTTTTAGCAGGATGTAGTTTCCTTCCTTATCTCTTTTGATTAGATCTATTTTTGCTTTTGCTTTGTCTGAGATCAGGATTGCTACCCCTGCTTTTTTTACTTCAGCTGAGCATAATATATTCTGCTCCAGCCTTTTACCTTTACCCTGTATGTGTCACTCTTTTTCAAATGTGTTTCCTGTAAACAACATATTGTAGGATTATGGTTTTTAATCCATTCTGCAATCCATTTTCTGTTTTATGGGAGAGTTCATCCCATTCACATTCACAGTTATGATTACTATCTGTGTCTTTTTCTCCATCCTTTCCCCCATTTATGCTTTTCTTTCTCCTTTTTCCTTTCCCCCTTCACTAGTGTTTTGCTTTTGACCAGCCTCCTTCAGTCCTTCCCTTTTATTATCCCTTTCCCTTTTCTTCCCTTTAGTCTTACTGCTTCTTCCCTCCCTTCTTTCCCCCCCTTTTCCCCCCTCTTTTCTTTCCCCTTTTCCCTCCTACTGCCTATAGGGCAAGTTAGATTTCTATACCTAACTGATTATATTATGCCCTTCTTGAGCCAAATCTGATGAGAGTAAGGTTCAAACAATGCTCCCCCCCTCTTCTTTCCCTCTGCTGTAATAGGATTTTGTGTCTTTTCCTGTAATGTAATTTACCCTTGTCTGCCTCCTCCTTTCTCAGTACATTTTCTAAGATCAGATTGATCCACTTATTTGGATCCATTTAACCCACTTGATTAGATTTTTTTTATCATTACATCAAAGTCAACTAATATCCACCCTCTTTATGTATACTCCTTTAACAAGGTGTAATAACAATACAGTTCTCAAGGGTTGCAAGTCTCATATTCCCTTGTAGGGGTTTAAACAGCCCCCCCCTTATTAACAATATTGTATCTTTCTGTCCCATTTACCTTTTTAAGTCCTTCTTGAGTCCTGTACTTGAAGATCAAATTTTTTGTTGAGCTCTGGTCTTTTTATCAGGAAAGTTTGGAAGTCTCCTATTTCGTTGAATATCCACCTCCTCCCTTGAAAAATGATGCTCATTTTTGCTGGGTAATTGATCCTTGGCTGCATTCCAAGCTCCTTTGCCTTAGGAATATCATGTTCCACGCCCTGTGGTCTTTTAATGTAGAAGCTGCAAGGTCCTGTGTAATCCTGACTGTGGTTCCATGATATTTAAATTGTTTCTTTCTGGCTGCTTGCAGCACCTTCTCTTTCATCTGGTAATTTTGGAATTTTGCTATTATATTCTTGGTGTTTCAATTTGGGATCTCTTTCAGGTGGTGATCGGTGGATTCTTTCTATGGTTATTTTCCCTTCTGGTTCTAGGACTTCTGGGCAGTTTTCCTTTATGATTTCCTGAAAGATACTGTCCAGGCTCTTTTTTTCATCATGATTTTCAGGTAGTCCAATAATTTTTAAATTGTCTCTCCTGAGTCGATTTTCCAGGTCTGTTGTTTTACAGATGAGGTATTTTACGTTTTCATGTATTTTTTCATTTTTTTGTTTCTGTTTGACTGATTCTTGCTCTCTCATAGAGACATTAGTTTCCATTTGTCCAATTCTAGTTTTTAACAGATTGTTTTCTTCTGTTAGTTTTTGTACTTCCTTCTTCAACTGGCCAATTGTGTTTTTTAGGGACTTGTTTCTTCAGTGTACTCTTCTGTTAGTTTTTCTTCCTTTTTCAATTGGCCAATTGTGTTTTTTAAGGACTTGTTTTCTTCAGTGTATTTTTTTTTTCCAATTGGCCAATTGTATATTTTAAGGACTCTTCTTCCTCTCTCATTTGACTATTAAAATCCTTCTTGAGCTCTTCTAAGAAGGCTGTTTGGGCTTTAGACCAGTTCATACTTCCCTTTGATGTTTCAGATGTGGGTTTGTTGGCAATGTTGTCCTCTTCAGAATTTCTCTCTTGATCTTCAGTCTTCTCATAATATGAATTTATGGTACGTTTCTTTTTACTCATGGTGTTTCTTTATTCACTGCCTTTAAAGAGATTGAGCTTTCCTACTGGGGAACAGAGAGCATTGACCCAAGCTTCTTGCATTGGGAGCCTAGGTCTTGGTGACTGGCTTTGTGTGCTGGGGCCTCTTATGTTGGCAATTGGAGGCTGTAGGTTTCTGGCAGCTTACCTCGTGTTGGGCTGGAATCAGCAAAGCTGGAACTTTCAGGCAATTCTAGGTTGCCCACTTTTCCTTTCCTTTAGCTTTCTTCAGTTCCTTTTAGATGGGTGCTGCAGGGTGTTTATCTGCCTGGGGCCCCCTGCACGGTTGTCTCCCTCATTTCTGCTAATGCACTGGGAGATTCCTTTGTGGCAGAGTGCCAAGGCACCTGGTAGTTTTCTGAGCTGATTTCCACAGGTTCCCCCCACCCACCCACTGAGGCACTCAGAGGTCCAGATGTTGGTGTTTGCCTGTTCTACCACCTGGGTTTCAGGATTTCTTCAAATTGGAGGCTGCAGGGCTCCGACAGCTCACCTGGTGTTGGGCTGGAACCAGCAAGGCTGGCGCTTTAGGAAGCCTTTAGGTTGCTTTCTTCACCTCCTTTCAGATGAATGCCACAGGGTAGTTATCTGCCTGGGGCCCCTTGTAGTTCTGCCTCCCTAATTTTTGCTGAGGCATTGGGAGAACTGTTTGCCAGACTGCTGTACTGTTCCATGGTTTTTTTCTGGGTTGATATTTTCTGGGTTTTCAGAGGTGGATAGGGGAGAATGAGAGCAGCTACCTTTTCACTCCGCCATCTTGGCTCCCAGAAGCGGAACTCAATCATTAATATAAATAAGCATTTAAAATAGGCCTTGACTAAAAGTATTGATTATATAAATGCTTACTTTTGGTCAGCTGATGCTTTCCAGTATTGTGGCTTCTTCTCTTCCTCTTCCTCCTCCTCCTCCTCCTCCTCCTTGTCCTTCTTCTTCTTCTTCTTCTCTTCTTCTTCTTCTTCTTCTTCTTCTTCTTCTTCTTCTTCTTCTCCTTCTTCTTCTTCTTCTCCTTCTTCTTCTTCTCTTCCCCTCCTCCTCCTCCTCCTCCTCCTCCTTCTTCTTCCTTCTACATTTTTTCCCTCATGTCCCAAACATTCAAACACAAATATGTCATATGTCCATCACAAAACACTGGCCACATGCTACGAGCAATAAACAATCACAGGGGATGTTGGAATTGAAGAAATTAACTGATTCCAGCAGAATAGTTAAAGAGCCAGGAAGGTTGAATTTTGTTTGTTTGTTTGTTTTACTGGCATTATCAGAGGGCAATAGAAAGTCACTCAGAACATAAGCTTGGTACCGTTCTTGCATTTTCCTAAGAACAGATATGGAAGAAATTAGAATTAAATTGCAGAAAAGTAGGAAGCAGGATAACTTTTCCAAAGATGAAGAGGTCTACTGAGAGGGGAGCAGGGCTCCAAATCACCAGAAACAAGAGTCTAGGAGAATAATCTGGAATGAAAATCTTGAAGAAAGGATGTTGAAGACCCACAGTCATGTTCATCTGTTATCAGAAAGAATTAGAGCCAGGTTGATTCC
This sequence comes from Phascolarctos cinereus, assembly GCF_003287225.1. NCBI lineage: Eukaryota > Metazoa > Chordata > Mammalia > Diprotodontia > Phascolarctidae > Phascolarctos > Phascolarctos cinereus. The sequence goes on along the minus strand of NW_027555847.1, from coordinate 435,400,037 downwards.
TTCAGGTAGGATATTGAAGTTGCTTTTGTCAACCTTAGCAAGTCTTTAAGATACTGTCTCCCTTATTTATAAACACAATATTTCCTCACAAACCCTATTGACTAGCTGATAACTGACAGACTTCTTCACTGCTATTCACTTGGGTATTACTTACACTGATACTTATCACTATGCTTCCATCTATGGATTCAGATTTTCTGTATTTTTTTCCCTTCATTTCTTTTTAAATATAAAATCTGAGTTACCTAATTATTTACTAAAACCCTCAGGATCACAGGATCACTATAAACTTAGATTGCATATGCTGCAATCTTTTTTCTCTTTCTCTTAGTTTCACAATTAATTGTGAATGATTCTACAGAACCCTTCTGGAATGTACAGTGAGATGTCAACTCAGCTGAGACCTGGGTGTCAAAGAACAAGTTACTGAAATTATTCATCATCTTCTTTTTTAAATGCTCACAAAGCATCCTTTTCAAAATCTGTTCTAGAATGTTTCCATAACTCTAAGTCATTTACTAATTTGTAGTGTGCAGCCTTCATCTCTTCTCTTTTTACAAAAATAAAGACAGCTGTCTTTTTCAACCCAGCAAACAGTCAAACTCCAGGTACCTATGAATTCCTGACTTTTGATTGTTTCATTTCACTTCATTTCTGGCTCTAGCACTTTCCTTTCTATCAATGCAAATACTAGAAGAGTTGATATGCATGATTGGTGAACAACCTGCCTTCTAGGTTCATTTACCTTTCCAAGTCAGAATGACACTGCCAGTAATCTTCTAAAAAGCACTGGCTTGAATTCAACAGCAACAACAACAAAAATAAAAACACTTTTGAACCCCAATTCTGATGCAGCTACATAGCATAGAAGATAAAGTGTTAGACCTCACATCAGCAAGACCTGAATTCAAATCTAGCCTCAGATATTTTCTAGCTCTGTGACCCTGGGCAAGTCACCTTAACCCCTGCCTGTCTCAGTTACTTCAACTATAAAGTAGAGAAACTAATAACACTTACCTTCCAGGGTTATTGTGAGGATCAAATAGATAATAATTGTAAAGCATTTGGCACAGTACCTGGCATACAGTAGCTGCTTAATAAATACATTTTCCCTTCCTTTAACATGCTGAAATTAGCCTAGTAGATACAATAAGAATAGCTTCTTTTTTTAAAAAGAGTTCAGTGATTCCCAGACTTTGGGAATTAAGTGCCATTGATTGTTTAAGTTTGCACCATTCCCCTTCATTTCCAAATTCTTAAATTGCCAAGCCATATTTTTGGCTATTGAGGAAGAGGGGAATATTAAGAAAGAGGGAGAGAATAGGGGAGGGAGAGAAACAAAGAGAGAGAGAGAGAGAGAGAGAGAGAGAGAGAGAGAGAGAGAGAGAGAGAGAGTGAGAGAAACAGAGACAAAGTTGGAGAGAGCTTTATGTTCCATATATGTATGTATGTGTGTATGTGTGTGTGTGTATGTATATAAATATATATATATATATATATATATATATATATATATATAATTTAAATTACTGCAATTTGATATTCTGAGAAAATTAGCCAAAATTTGTAGTGTCAGGATCTAGAGTTGGTTGCCCTTAGTATGTGATGCAGTTATGGAAAGTTAGCATTGGAAGGTATGGATCTTAAAAATCATCTTATCTATCTCCCTTACCTCCATATTACAGAGAAGGAAACTGAGGCTGAAATCATAAAAGAGACTTGTCACAATATTACCTAGTAGCACAGTAGAAAATGGAAAATAAGGTCTCCAAACTTCTAGTTGTATCACTAGCATTTATAGTTTCTGGCACACAGCAACCAGTCAATAAATTCTTGTTAACTAACTCCTGAAGCAGGATGTTTTCCCCCTATACTAGCACATCCATCCACTATACAAACAGCCTAGTTTTATTCATTGAAGAAATTTGTAGCCCTCATTCTTCATGGACCATTTTAGCTCATTAGTAATCTTGTGATTGGCTGAGAAGGTGATGTGCGTGCAATAATTAAATTTATTTTTCTAAGTAATAGCCATATTTTTCAATTTTCATTGATTTAAGCTAAAAAAATTAAGAGAAGAACAAAATAAAAGAATTTAGAGAATACCATTAATAACATGACTTTCAGAAGGGAAAATCAAATGCAGGGAAAAGAAGAGTGATCTTAAGTAATTATATCTCAGATTTAAAAAAAAACATTTTAGACAAATATGCTCTGGAAAATAAAAAAAAAAAGGCATGGGTTTCTGAATTTAAACTTGTCCTTGAGCATGACTAGCAACTATTGTACTAACAAATATTATGTGACATCTTTATTTCATTCCCTTATTCTACTTTCCAGGATCTAACCTAGTCCCTCTGAGCTGATTAATACTTCTTTGCAGAGAGTGAATTTATTTTCATGCACTTAACAGCTCCAGCTGTCTGCCATTGGCAAAAGACATGGATGTCCCTCATTCAACTAATTAACCAAATGGAAACTTGTTCCTGTGTCATTAATGAATCTTATACTCTGAGATGAAAGTAAAATTAATCTTGGATTAACTGATAGGATGTATAAGTGGTGTTACTAGTAACTGGGAAGACATGGTAGTTTATACTATGATTGAATAGAATTTTGCTTGCAAAAACATATAAGCCATCAATGTCTACTGTTATCTGGGAAACCATGTAAAATGTGAGGTAGGTTTAAAAGGTTCCCCAAAAGGGGTAGAAAGATGAGTAACTCAATTACATTATATTGAATTACATAGGAGCAAATTGGGAAAGATCTCTATAAACAGATTTTACTCCATCATGCATTGATATTTCCACATGTGAGTATTCTGACTTATCTGTTGTGTCTTCTGTGTCCAAAGATGATGCTACTTTTGTTGATTGGGGTGTTTCTATTCGAAAAGTAAGATCCACACACTGTTGTAATAGCCAGCAAATATACAGAATCTCCTTTGATTTAGAGCTAGTCACTGTTTGTGGAGTTTGGGACAATTATTCACAGTACTGACTCTGAACATCTCAGCTGGCCTGACATCATTGTTCAGAATCATCACACAAGTCCTTTTGTCATTAGACAAATACATTTTTTGCATCTTGCATGGCTTACTCCATTTGGTTTGATGACTTAATTCAATTTAAAACATTATAAAAATTAGAAAAAAAATTTCCTTCACCCAGAAAGCTTATAGCTTGGCCATAGAAGGTTGCAAAGATACAATAGCTTAAACATTTTTATTTTCTTTAATATCCTAAGAGACACCTATTTCAGAATTAAACTGTTTCTGTGTTTGGTAGGCTGGCTGTCAAATACAAAATTTGATTTTTTTAAATTTCCATTTCTCTGTTATTAAATTGGGCTCAAAAGAGGGAGGAGACGTGGTTTACTGGATAAGTCATTTATTTGGCTAAGTCATTTCAAATCTCTCTGGGCTTCGTTTGTATAAGTAGTCAGTTGGTCTAGATCAGTGGTAACAAACTCAAATAGAAAGGGGGCAACTAAACTGTAATTAAAGATACATGCAGGCTGCATATTGATTTAGAAAACCACAAATTAGTATAACATATGTTTTGTTGTATATTTATTTATTTTGTTAAATATTTCCCAATTACATTTTAATCTGATTTGGGCTCCAACCCAGAGGATTATGGCCCACATGCAACCAACTTGCTACTTATTTGACATCTGTATCTAGAAGATCTCTACCTTGAAGTTTAAAATGTAGAAACATATTATTCTCACACAGAGAGAATCATAAGTGTATGGAGAATAAATAATGATATATTAAAAAACTCCAACCTATGTATTACAAGTGAAGAATGCATCTCTTTCCTATCAAATTCTATGTAAGCACACAGCAATCTTAAATGTGTGTATGTGAAAAATTCCATTCATTTTCACTTGCAACCATGGAAAGGACGAAAATAAAATTTCAAAAACAAATATTTAACAGACTTAGGAGATGATTGTAAACTATTAAACCATTCTGTGACTTTGTGTAATTCATTTCTTGTCTTCTGGGCCTCAATTTCCTTATTTGACAGATAATGTTATTGAACAAGTTGACCTATAAAGTTCTGAAAACTAATCCAAATGAACATGAATTTCTTAGGCACTACTATGAACAAGGCATTTCAAAAGATTCAGTGAATATAAAGAGAAACATTGAAAGCAGCTCTTGTTCTAAGGATACTTAAATCTATAGGCAGGGTACAGCATATAAATACATGGGTACATAAATGATTATATGAGCAAAGAGAGTGATAGTAGCTAAAGAAATAATGTAAAAATTCCAAATATGAGATAATATGTGATCTGAGCCTCAGTAAACTTAATTTGTATCCAGTACAACCCCCTTGCTTTATCCACAAGGAAACTGAGGCCAACACAGATTAACGTTTTGCCCAAGGTCATACTTCGAACCTATATCTGCTAATCCTATTCCAAGAAAGACAATCAGTTAGTACATCTTCAGTTCAACATTATACCTGAAACACGAATAATGCAAAGCCTCATTCCTTAGAAGGATCTGTTTACTTTATAATATAATCCTGGCCACTAAGGAAAATAAATTAGGACATTGATACATTCAGTAAAATCAATAAGTCCATAAGAATATATTAAGCATCTTCTTTGTGCCAGGCAATGTGCTAAAGCTCTGGGAAAATAAAGAAAGGCAAATGACAGTCCTTGCTCTCAAGGAATTCACAGTCAAATGGGGGAGATGACATGGAGAGAACTATGTGCAAACAAGTTCTACGCAGAATAATTAGGAATTAATCAGCAGAGGGAAGGTATTCGAATTGAGGCACTTAGAGAAGTTTCCTGTAGTAGGTGGGATTTCAGCTGGGAAGCCAGGGAGACCCAGAGGCAGGGATGGAGATGGAGAGCTTTCCAGGCTTGGAGGATTACCACTGAAAATGATCAGTGTCAAGAGATAAAGTATTTTTTTTAATGCAAACATGTCTATATTCATTACACTTATCATTATTTCGGTTATTCATGATCTAAAGCATAGCTTCATGAGAAACCTATAATGAAAGAATCATTGGTTTTGAATCCTTAAATTTAATGGTTATTTTCTAGGCATGTGCAAATAACTAACATGTATTTTTATGAAAAAAAACATGATTAACTACATTTAGGTCTGAAACCAATAAAACAATGAAATTTAAGTGTATTTAAACAATTCTTCTTGTTTTATTGTGTCATAGGAAAGATTGCATTCCAATGACCTGGATAAATGAAACCAGAAGAAATGTTTGAGAATTAGGATAATATTTTTGGCTGTCAGAACTACAAATGGCTTAAATAATTTAGAGTACTAGATCTTTGAAAATTAGCTTGTGAAGACTACAATTACATGGTGTTATATTTATAGGACACAGGTAGAAAACCTGATGACCTGTGTCTTTAGCAAAAGCAGGTAGGAGAGATATTCCAGCTGATTCTTCACAAGATTAGAGTTGGGGGAATCTATACAAAGAAAAATGAAGGGAATCAGAGAGGAGATGGATGCATATGGAGAACTGACAACTAAGGAAAGAGAGATTAAATTAGCCACAAACTTCTCCTTGAAGCTGAAAATGCAAGCAGTCTGGCCTTATACCCAGACAAAATAAAACGTATAGGAGAGGCAATTAGAAGGATAGGGAATTGAAATATGAGATTATCTTGCTCTATAAGATCTTAATTCTGAATACTGATTTAAAATATTTTAAATTTAACTTAGAATCTTTTTTATTTACATTCCAAATAATTTGAATATTTTAATATCTTTAAAATTATATTATTAGAAACATTTATTCTCATTAAAAACACACATCCATACCATTCTTTTTTTGTGTTTTTTTCTTGTCATGAATCTTTTGGTTTCTAATTCATATGTATGAAAGAAAAGTAGTGTGGTGTACTGGATATAGAAAGGGCCTTGGAATAGGAAAAAAATAGTTTCAAATTCTTCTTCTAATACATATGAGCTATATGATGCAAGCTACTTGACCTCTCAGGTCCCTACGCAACTCTCTGTAGTTGCAGAATGGTTTCAGATTTGTTTTGCTAGAGGAAATTTCCTCAGACAGAATTCTACATACCAATAAAATCACAGTTCTAATGCCCATTCCTATTTAAGGAAATTGGGGGTCCATCCCACCCTCTGGGGAAAAAATTCCAAAAGGAATTTCTAAAAGAATGTGTCTTGCCTTTGCTTCACTCAATAATATATCCCTGTTTGTAGTTAATTTATCTGTACATTAGACAAACAATTTTACCTAATTTTCATGTATAACTAGCACCAGTCTTTGTCTGAGCTGAGGTTTGGCTGAGTATTCTCCTTACTCTCTGCTTGCAAAACAGAAAGAAAAGAATGATTCCTTCTAGATTTTTCTATCACACTGGGAGGGAGGGGGGTGGACTCTGTCCTTCTATAGAGTCAGTGATTTCCTGAAGGCACTTGATAATAGAAAATGAGTATATAGAACTTACTCTTAGAAATACTTCTGGAAAGAGAAAAATGGTGGAGGAAAATCTTTTACCTTTGTTCTCACTTCTTAAAGAGACTTTCACAACAGCTTTTGTGTCCAAATTCTTCATTCCTAAGAACAGAGTTTTGGTTTCCCATACCAGTTTGCTAAGCTTAGTCTCTATTCCCAGAGTTCTTGCATTAATATTCTTGCAGAGACCTTTTTTCAATACATTACTTTCCCTTTCTGTTTCATCTATCTTTGCTTGCTGTCACTGAGAGGTTTAAAAACTTCAGCTGCTTGGTGTTCGACTACCCCCTTCCCTAGCTCTGAAATTACAGTAGTCTAAGTCACTCCCAGAGTGGAAGATCTTCCCTCCAGGGCTACAAATATTAGGATTCTTAGTTACACTCTAGTTCTCTCTCTCTCAAAATCTTCAGAAGGATCAGTCCCTTTCCCTGTTACACACCTCCCTAGTATTTGGAAGTCTGTAGTCCTTGGAAAATCAAATACAATGTACTTGGCATTTGGAATTTTACACATCATGCAATCAAAATAAACAACAGCCATTATTAGAAGTAAGATTATTAACTCAACATCTCAAGTTTTTACTAATGGATACCATTCAAAACAAACATACATCAACAATATATCCAGAAGACATAACAAAATGAAAAAAAATTATTTGACATCCTATTTCAGCAACCATATGCCAAAATTACCTGAAGAATACATTATGTGCACATGTTACAGCAGTGTATGCATATCCTTATGAAACAAAAATAAACATAACAGCAAATAAAATGATTATATTGGTACAAACAACAAAATAGGGCAAAGCAGAAGTGTGTGCAAATAGCAAAACTAATCATAGTTAATAGAAGAATGTAGCTACAGTACGGGAATATTAACATAAACACTAATAACTAACAAGAACATAAGGAAATATAAACTTATTGAATACATGTACTAATTAAGACGTGATAATTAAACATAAGTAGTTACATGTACAACACATGCTACATAGGAAAATGTTACCATTACATTGCTGCATATATAAATATTTTATAAATTTCCCCATGTATATTATATTAGTCTGGTTAATTGTTACATAGTGTTGTAAAGGAGTTCTACACCCTAGAAGATTACAGCTGAAGTACTAGGCATAGCATGCTGCTTTTTAGTTTAGTTCACAATTCTGCCCTTTCTCTTTTTCTTCAGATGCATGAATTTTACAGAGTTGCTCACATTTAAATAGTTACACCTGTATCTAGTTAAAACAATAAAAAGGTCTAATTTTATCCTAGAGCAAAAGTGGGTAAAATATGACTCCATCGATGATATGTATTAAACTTCTTGTCTTTGTATGTCCCAAGAGCTAACGGATTTGGCCACTGGGACAGAGTTTACTGATTCTCTGACCTAGAGATACATAAACTTATTTTACATTGGTCATTTGTACTATTTTTTGAGCCTATAAAATTACTAATTATATTGAATTCATGAGATTCCGCCTAGAATTTGTGGAGCCCCTAGTAAGGAAGAAAGCAAAAAATTTGTGACACAGACTTAATTCTATGTATTTACATCTATTCAATGGCATCCTCCATGTTACCTCTTCAATATAGAATTAACATGCAGACAAGCATCACAAAGTACATATAATTAATCCTACATTTTTTTTTTCTGGGAAGAAATTAGGAAATATAAATAACTTAAGGAAATAGGTAGAGATTTCAAAGAAATGACTGTTAGGAGCAAGTTAGAGGATATTGGGGGAAGTAAAACATTTTGAATATTTTCCTCAGCAGCTTCAATCTACCCTTCTGACTTCAGATAGTCCCAGTTTCTCCAAGAATGGAAGAGAGTTTTGTTCTAAAGGAGCATAATACCAAGATTCATATTAAGTTTGTAGATACCTTCTTACTTTGTGTTACCTTGGCAAGGTAATCTATTTTCTCAGATTCTTTTCTCATCTTTAAAATGATGGGGGACACATCACAATAACAGCATCTACATCGCACTGTTGTTGTAAGGATCAGCAACTTCTCCTCATTGTTGTTGTCCACCTCCTCCTCCTCTTCCTCTTTGTAAGGAACCTGTTACACATCTATTTGTGGCAGTTTTCTTACCAAAATCAATAATATCTCTACCTCAAGGCAAGAAGTAGTGTTCTAATATTTCATATTTCAACTTCCACTTTGCCTCTTCTAGATATTCCCTGTTCTAGCTTAAAGCCTTAACTGGTTTTACTTCCCTTGTAATATGATAACTATCATAACATTGTATCATTTACTGATACCATTTAACTTTATAGCAGAATGTACTTTTTATCAAAATTATATCTACAAGGTCTTTCAGAATTTATCTCTTCTTTCTACTTTAAATTTTTAAATTTATTTTTGAAAGTAATTTTTTTTATCATTCTTTATGTTTGATTCACTGAAAATTCATACTTTTTGCTTACTTTTCTAACTTCTCAGGGATCAGAGAGAAAATAACAAAAATAGTTGATAAAGCACTGTTTTTGGATGCAGGAAGATCTAAGTTCAAGTATTACTTCTAAGTCACGCATCCTGTGCAACCATGGACAAGTCATTTAATCTCTTATTCCTTCCAATCTGCTCTCCCTAAGATAACTCTCTGAGACTTTACATTACAAGTGAATGATCACATCACAAATCAAGATCTGAAGGGGACCTCACAGACCATCTAATTTATTTCTTTGATAAAGAAACAAATGCCCAAAGAGGATAAATGAGTTGCCCAAGGTCACATATGGCTTTTTTATCCAAGACCTCTTATTCCAAACCCTTGCTCTTTCTACCACACCACACCAAGCATTAGTGGAGGGAATTTGCATAGCAGAAGTTCCCACAAAAAATGAAATAGCAGGGTAGGACTCAGAAAAAACATCACATTCTCTTTCATTAGGTGATAGGTGGATTCTTTCAATTTCTATTTTAGCTCTGGTTCTAGAATATCAGGGCATTTCTCCTTGATGATTTCTTGAAAGATTATGTCTAGGCTCCTTTTTTTTTATTATGGCTTTCAGGTAGTCTAATAATTTTAAAATTATCTCTCCTTGATATGTTTTCTGGGTCAATTGATTTTTTAGTGAGATATTTTGTATTTTCTTCTTTTTTTTCATTATTTTTGGTTCTGTTTTATTGTTTGTTGATTTCTCATAAATTCGTGTGCTTCCATTTACTCTATTCTAATTTTTAAGTTTTGGACCTCCTTTTCCATTTGGCCAATTCTACCTTTTAAGGATTTCTTCCCATCTTGGCTTTATAAAGCTCTTTTACCATTTGATCCTGTCTCTTTTTTAAGGTATTATTTTATTAATATTTTTTGTCAGTCTCCTTTCCAGGATGTTGATTCATTTTCATATTTTCCTTGCATCACTCTCGTTTCCCTTCTCAATTTTTCCTCTAACTCTTTTACTTGATTTTTAAATTCCTTTTTGAGCTTTTCCGTGGCCAGAGATCAAATCCTTTTTTTTTCCCCTTTGAGGCTTTGGATGTAGGAGCTTTGACTTTGTTGTCTTCTTCTGAATGTGTGTTTTTGCCTTCCTTGTTACCATAGTAACTTTCAACTGTAAGATTTTAATTTTTTCCCATTGTTTGCTCATTCTTCCAACCTATTACTTGACTCTTAATTCTTTGTTAAAGTAGGGCTTTGCTTCCAGGATGGAGGGCACATTGTCCCAAGCTTCAGGGGTTTTGTGTAGCTGTTTTCAGTGATACTTCTAGGTACCTGTAAGTTTTCAGTTTGTACAAGGTGGCATGATCTAAGGAGAAGTGCTTACTACTCTCCTGGCCTGTGCTCTACTCTATGAGTGATGACAAAGCACTCTTTTTTACCCTGGAAATATGGAGAGGGTCCACTTTCCACTGCAGCTGCATGCTCTGTTGTACTAGTCATCCTCCTTGCCCTGGGTGCCACCCAGGACTGTGACCAGATCTGAATATGGGTAAACCAATAGATTCCTGCCTCAGACTGAGCAAAAAGACCCTAGTAATCTCTGACCAGTTGTTCATCATCCTTACTGTCTTTGGTCTGAGAGCTCTGGAAACAGCCACTGCCACTGCAATAACCACAGCTGATTCAGTCACTCTCAAAGCCTGCTTCTGGTTTACTGGGGCTATGGCTGTATTGGCATGGCCTGAGCTGTATGGGTTTCATTCTCAGCCAGGTACAACAGACTTTTCCTGCCGACTTTCTAAGTTTTCCTTGGCATCCAGGAGGTTTTGAAACTGTCACTGCTGCCAGTGATTCAGTCACTGTGAGGCCTAATCTGTGTTTGCTTAGGCCAGGACTTTGCTAGCGCAACCTACACTGGACTTCTCCCACATATTTCTTTTTCTTTCTTTCTTTCTTTCTTTTCTTTCTTTCTTTCTTTCTTCCTTTCTTTCTTTCTTTCTTTCTTTCTTTCTTTCTTTCTTTCTTTCTTTCTCTTTCTCTTTTTTTGGCTAAGCAAAGGGGTTAAATGACCTGGACAGGGTCACACATCTAGTAAGTGTCAAGTGTCTGAGGCTAGATTTGAACTCATGTCATCCTGACTTTCAGGCCAGTGCTCTATCCACTATACCACCTAGCTGCCCCTCACATTTTTTAGATGATAATTTCTACTCTTTTTTTTAACATTATATATTGCAACTTGCACTCACATGCATCCAGCATTTCTCCAATATCCTCTCCTTGATATTCTTTTTGAATTTGTTAGAGATTATACTGTTCAGAGAACTTTTACTATTTCATCATTCATAAACATAAAATGATGCTATGGAAAAATGGTATTAAAAGAATTAATCTTAATTTATAAGCAAAATTATTGTCACAACTCAATAAAAACAATCTATTTTTCTTATCTATCAACACTCACACCCTCAGACTTACACCAGATGTACAAGCACTATGTTTTTGTTTTGTTTTGTTTTGCTTTGTTTCATTTTTCATTTAACTTCATATTATGTGGGAAAACTAGTACTCTTCATCCACTTTTACACATTTTTTCCCTACAGAGATAGTAAGGGCACAATCTTCAATATTTATGGATTTCAAGTGGGAATTGCTGTGCAATGTTCCCACACTTGATCAAACCAGTACACTATTTATAAACATAAGAGGGAATTCATCTTCTACTTGGATTCTGTCCTGAGGTTCCACTGTGATAAGGGTAAACACCTTTAGCAAATATCCACATCTTTGCTGTTGCTTTTGTTTTTCCTCCTATGTTATCAAGAATAAGATTCATTGCCTCGTATAGGGTTGTTGTTTTTCAATTGTTTCAGTTGTGTCCAACTCTTTGTGACAACATTTGAGGTTCTCATGGCAAAGGTATTGGAATGGCTTGCAATTTTCTTCTCCAGATCATTTTATACCTGAGAATAATTGAGGCAAACAGGGTTAATGATTTGCCCACAGTCACAAAGGTAGGAAGTGTCTGAGGTAATTTGACTCTATCCATAGCCCCACTTAGCTGCCCCACCAATATTGACACACATCTATAATCCCTGTTGCCTGGAGAGACTGAGGCAGGTGGATCTATTGTGTTTGAGAATTCTGAACTTCAGTCATCTAAAGCCGATCAGATGAAGTCACTAAATCTGGAAGCAGTATACTGAACCCCTAGGAGTGGGGAATCACTAGATTGCCTAAGAAGGGTTAATCTGGCCTTAGTTGGAAAGAAAGAGGTCACAAAATCTGTGCCAATCAGATTCGACCCATGAATGATCACTGCACTTCCAGCCTTTTTGAGATAGGAGGACCTAGTCTCTTCCTCTTCCTCTTCTTCCTCATTACCAAAATCTTCATCAAATAAAATTATCCCTTCTGTAACTTGAAAGAAATTTTGAAAAGTTACATGAGGATCTTGTGTATCTACAAGGATTTTTCCTAATTCCTTATCCCTATTTCAAAATGTATTTTCACTATTTTAACCTATTAACTCCTATATATTAAACTGTAATATATCAATATTATCAATATTATGATAATATCAGTGTATGTTAATTGAATTTGAAGGTTTTTCTTGAACTCTTTGTAAAATTTCTACTCTTCATCCTTATTATAGGTGTTGGTATGATTTTTTTTTTCAGAGATCTTTTTGCAAACTATTGTCATTTGAGGGGAACATATAAATATTTATGTTTCTATCATATATCTATAAAATGATGTTTCTTGTTTTCTTGCTATGCATGATAAAACACCTACATGAACACGTTTATACATCTCTCCAAGGAAAAAACCCAACCCTCCTTTTTACTTAGCTTCAACTTCCTTCTATTTATAGTAAGAATGGCAATATCAGCACAATTCAATTTCTCAACTAATATGTTTCTTCAGTTGTTGGACAAGAATCTTACATTTATTGTAGAATTCCTAGGTCTTTTCTCACATCTACTATTTTCTAACTATATCACATGACTTGCTACCTAACTATATTAAAATTCAATATATGCCTTTCTAATGATTTTCATCTTATCCTACATTTAAAACAGCACAGTAACCAGATAAATATGGATAAGTCTCATTACAATCTCTCTTGTTCATACCACATGGTGTATTGTGTTCAGTTTTCAAAAGCATATTTTAGAAATGACACTGAGATAAAATGAAGAAGATGAAAAGAATGGTCGGGAGACTAGAAACCTCGTCAAATAAGGATTGGATTAAAAATCTTTAGGTCTTTAGCCTGGAGAAAAGATTTATCAGTCATAGGACTGCATTTAAAATATATAAAGTTTGTTATATAAAAAAATGATTCAACTTATTCGACATTGAAGGGTTCTGATATTGTACAAAAGGATTTCTCTCTACCCCACACACATACCCCATTTATAATAATAAATATCCTCAGTTCTATTTAGGATCAATGATATTACTCCTAAAAGAGCCCTGATAGTTTCTGGAAGTAAGTAGTTACTAGAATGACATAACATCAACTTTGACATGCAGAAGTAAGCTGAGTATTTATAACCTCTCTGTTGGCCCTTAGTCTCCCTTATCCCTCCTTTTTACCCCACTCCATACACACTTCTTCTCCAGACACACAATCTTAATGACCAGTCAGGACAAGTTTCCACAGCATGGTCAGATTTAATCAGAGTAGTTTGCTAGCCTTCACAATACACTTACATCATCTTCTTCAGTTTCACACATGCAAGCATTGGATAACATTTACTATGAATAAATCAATAAGACTGATGTACTAGAAATATATTTTGAAAAGGGCAGCAGCCTTTTAAAAGCTTTAGAAGCTAACTTTTAACTTTAAAGGGAGGGTTGAAAGTTGAAATTCAGATAGTGGTATTACTAGAAGGATTATTGTAGCTATTATCTTTTTTCATGTGTATAAAAGGACTATAACTCATTGGAAATGTAGGCACTGTTATGAATGTTCTCAAGAGGTGAAGAAACATAATAATCTCTCTTTACTGCTGAAGAGATTTTGTTTATTCTAGGAGAATCATTTCTTATATTAAATGCCCATATATTTGGCTGGAATTAGCATAAGCCTTGATAAATGACACTGATTGTGATACAGCTGAGAAAGAGGTGTTGTCACTTCTATTAGGAATGCAATACAGTACAGCGCAGATTTTACTGTTTTATGGGAACAGGGAAAATAACAGGTACATCTGAAAGTTCTCATAGGGCCTACTTGGTGAAATAATAATCACAAGACACATTTCAGAATGGCTATTTATAAAACAATAATCTGTGACAAAGTATGTATTACTGTGTAATAGGTCATACCTAGATGTATTGGTACACTGAACTCAATAAAACATTTTGGAGAATGTAACGTTTATAACTATAGTGGTGGTAAATAGCCTCTCACAATCACAGCATTGACTATAAAATATGGGTGGGAGATTTTTGAAGACTTTTATAAGCAAATAATTTCTTGTTTTGAAAAATAAGGCAATTGAGAGAACAAGAGGATATTAACATTTATCTATAAAAATCTTACTTGTGTTTTCAGAAGGAAATAAACTTTAAATTCCATGCCATCAACAGTCTAATGCCATACCTGGCTGAGAACCTTGACTCCCCCCTGACTTCTAAAATGTGGTTCTGAAAATTGGACACAATATACTATGTGGCATGGACATGATGGCCCTGCCTTTCAAAGGTTTACTTTTGCTAGCTGAGGTTCAGGGCAGGGCACTAAGCATATGAATTAAGGTCTGCAGGTGGAGGTCCTAAAGTAAAAGGGAATAGTATATAGGTCAAATATGAGAAGGAAGGAATTCTATAAGATTCCTGACCTAGTTAAAATGACATTCTCTAGAAAGGTGTCCTGGCATTACTAGATGGTCCAGTATGGGTGTGAAGAATCAGAAATAAAGTTTCAACTTATTAGTCAAATGAGGTGCACAAATATGGGGGATTTAATAGGGCTGGAAATAATCCAAATTGATGAAAGCCATGAAATTAAGATTTGTTTGACCAAAGTGCTCAGAGATTTTATTTTGTAGTTCCAAAATACCTTTTCACTCTTTAACTACTTTGCTGTCACCTGCTTTAGCCAGGACAGTCTGCTCATGATTCTCTGAGAAAACCTTAACAATTCAAATCATAACTCAAATTTACCTAGCTTTTTAAGATTCATTAATCATTTTACTTACAAAAGCACAAAAAGCACATCATAAAAACATTATCTCTCTTTTGGAGAGAAAGCTGATGTTCAAAGATATAAAGTGACTTGCCCACTGTCACACCTAATAAACATCAGAGTATTTGAACATAAGTTTCATCTGACTCACTGTTCAGTATTCTTTTCATATGTATTGACAGAATTGTGAGTTCATGATCAAGAATTGTAAGAGAACCTGTAGGCCATCTTGTCCAAGTCTTTCATTTTACAGATGAAGAAACGAAGGCCAACGGAAATCAAATCACTTGCTCAAGTTAACATATGTAGTAAGCTTAAGAGGAGGGATTTGAATCCAAGTCTTTTGGCTCTGTAGTCAGCACTTATGTCACTGTCCCACACTTGCTTCTTTCTCCAAACTTTTGTGAGCAAAGTTCCTTCTCCCTAAAAAGTCCTTCTTGTTTCCAGCTATTTCTAAAAGTTAAAATATTAAAAATGAGCCCATTTCTAGCACTTTTTTTCTGTTCTCATGGTTATTTGTCCCTTCTTGGAATTACTTGAGCTTATCACACAAAAACTTGTAAATGTAATATCTCTACTAACTTTCATCCCATATCTTGCCTGCTTTTTATGGTTAAATTCTTTAAGAAAGCTACAGCAGATATCTCCAGTTTCTTTTCTCTCATGTCTTCTTGGTTCTCTACAAGCTGGCTTCTTACATCATACTCCAACCCAAATTGTTCTTATAAAAGTTATCAATGATTTCTCAATGGCTAAATCCATAGACTTTTCTCAGTACTCATCCTTCTTGACTCTTCTGCAATTTTTAACATGATTTCCACTTTTTCCTTGATACTGCCTTATCTCTGGGTTATTGAGACAATAGTCTCTTTTTGTTCTCCTCTTATTGATCTGATTGCTCCTTCTCAGTTTCTTTTCCTGAGTCGTTGGATGCTCCACAGGGTTCTATTCTCTGCCTTCTTCTCTTCTCCCTCTATATAATTTGACCTGGTGATATCATCAGTTTCCAATTTTCATATCCAACCCCAACTTCTTTGATTATCTCCACTTTCATATCCCCAATACCATATTAAAGAGCTCAAACTTGATATATTGTAGACATATTAAACTCAACATATCCAAAACTGAACTCAACTGATTTTCCCCTCCCAAACCTTCCTTGCTTTGAAATATTACTAACAAGGACACCACCATCCTTCTAGTCCCCCAGGCTTGAAATAAATATCGTGTTAGATTCCTCATTGCCCCTCATCCTCCATGTACAATATGTTGCAAAGACTTGTCAATTTCATCTAATGTAATATCTCTTGAATACATCCCCCTTCTGTCCTCTGAAACTTCCTCTGTCTGCTCTGGTCATCGTCTCCTCTACCATCCTCCTCATCATCTGCACTACTGAAATAATAGCCTGCATGTTGGTCTGTCTGCTACAAGTCTCTCCTCACTTCTTTCTTTCCATCAGTCACCAAAGATTTTTTCTAAAGTTCAAGTCTAACCATGCCACTTCCTAAATCATTGAAATTCACTGGCTGTCTATCACTTCCAGGTCACATACAAAATCCTCTATTTGACATTCAAAGCCACTCATAACCTAGCCCTCTCATGCCTCTTAATTTTCCCTTAAATAAGACACTCCATCTTCTTATTCCTGGAATTTTTGCTGTCTGTCCTCCATGTCTGGAATGTTCTCTCTCCTCATATCTGCCTCCTGGATACCCTGGCTTCCTACAAAATTCACCTTAAGTCATACCTCCTCCAGGAAGACTTTCCCAATCTTTCTTAATTTCAGTGCCTCCTTTTCTTGATTATTCTCTAATTATCTAATATATAGTGTGCTTGTACGTGCTTGTTTGCATATTATCTCCCTTATTAGATCATAAGTTCCTTGAAGGCAGTAACTGTCCTTTGATTTCTTTGTTTCTCTAGCATTTATCACAGTATCTGGCACAAGGTAAGTACTTAGTAAATGCTTATTTACAGATTGATTAACCATAACCATTTTGGAAAGCAATCTGGAATTTTTCTTTTAATTATTTTAAAAATGCATGCTGTTTAACCCACTTATATCACTAGTAGATCTATACAGAAAAGAGATAAAATAATTAAGGAAAAAAGTTCTACATGGACAACTATTTATAGTAGACCTTTTCATACTGGCAAAAATTGGAGAATAAAGAGAGGAAAATCAATTCAGGAATGGTTGCATAAGTAGTCTATGAATTCAAGAGAATACTATTACCCTGTAAGGAATGATGAAATGGATTACTTCAAAAAGACTTGCAAAAGCTTATAGAATTAAAGAAGAATGTAACAATAATAATAATAATAATAAAAAGAACCAGAAGAACAATTAATCTTATTAAACTAAAATTTTAAAAATGAATTTTTTGGGGATTTATAAATTGATAAAGAATTAAATGAACAAAAGCAGGAGAATAATCTATATAATGAAAATAACACTTCAAAGAAAAAGAATGTTGAAAAGTATGAAGACAAAGACTGTCCATGAAACCAGGAGACTGATAATGAAATATATTATCTGCTTTCTGACAGAGAGGTGATGGATATAATACGTAGTTTTATATATTAAAAGTCATCTTGCATTATATATGATATATGCATGTGTGTGTGTATATATATATATATAATTACACACATTTATACTTATATTTCTGCACCCCAAATAAATGTGTCTGTGTACACACAATGCTCAAATTTATTTTGTTTAAATCTGATTATTTGTTATAAAGAAATTGTGTCTTTTTTTCTCAATTTTCTCTAAAGGAATGATGGTAGAGACCAAAATGTTTTCTCCTAATTAAAAAAAAAAAACAATTAAAATAGAGTGGAAGGAGGGTGTGCTGTGCGTGATGAGGTTATTATGTTGTTAGTTTTACTTAACTCTTTATATGTTAATGAGAATTATCAAGCACAGTGTGGCAGTAACCTGTAAACATGTGTAATATAAAAACAAAGCAAGTCAGTAAAACTATTCATTAAGGGAATTAACAAAAAAGCATGCCCCAGCTATGTTTTGCTGGCATAGCCTTCTTGAACCTAAAGCCATCACTGTGACATTATGAGGCATCAAATTAAAAATTTAGTAAGCAAATTGCTTAATAATTATTTATTGATTTGATTCATTATTCTATACACAGGTAAACACCAAACCTGTCTAATGAGTTCCAAAAAAAAAAAATTAGTATTCTTGGAGTTATTTTAATTCATAAAGGTAATTGCTTAACAAAGCTTTCCCTGAAGAATTGCTGTCAGCAAAAGACAGCCTGACCCTTGTATAAAGTTTAAGGACTATGAATTGAAATACACTTGTTTAGTACAAACATACTTTCATTTACTTATGAAGGTAGAAGATTTTATTCAACCCAAAAGCTTCTTTTGCAATTAGAAGAACAGCATAACCATGTGAAGACGTTAGCAAATTATAGCAGATTATAATGTGAGCAAATTTAAACAAGCTCTTTTTTCTGCTTCTTTTTGGGTATTTAGAGGAGGGGAGGAGAAACAAAGAGGAAGGGGACAATAACACAGTAAGGAAGCCTTCTTCTTTAGAGATTTCTGGTAGGAAGCAGGAAGAGAGAGATGAACAGATGTTGGGAACTTTTGTGGCCATATGCCCAGCTCTCAGTAAGCCTCTTGACACTAGAGGACTCTGAAGCACACTTACTCATAAAATAGCAATTTTGTGAATGAAATGAATTTAGAGGTCTCTAAAGCTATCACTGTGTCATACTCAGTCAGCTCTTACATTAATGTGAAGATAAAATGTAACACAGTACCTCTCCTCCCTGTACATTTATAAATTTATTGACCTGGTTAGCACCAATCTAATGCAAACACTTTCTGGAATAAAATTACATTTAAGTCTTGATAGGAAAAAAGTTTTCCTCACTAGAAAAGTCATCCTAATTGACAAAGACTTGAAAATAGTAGCATACTCTTTGGATACATGGAGGTATTTTTGTCTCATATAAGGCAGGCTTCTATTACTCACATGGCCCTAGCATTTTACCTCTATCTTTGCCCCCAAAATCATGCTCTTTATCTCCTAATTCTATCCTCTTCTTCAACTCACTCCATTCACTTCTATAATGGGGGAGGGGTTAGGGGAAGGAATCTCCCAGAACGGACTTCTCACACATCTTTCTCCCGATTGCAACTCAGGTGCTTTTTATTTTTTTCTTAAAGTTTTATTCATAGCTTTGGCTTTACATTCCAAACGCGGATTCCTCCCACTTTGTATGAGATCATTCCTAACAAAGTAAAATATTTAAGTAAAAGAAAAACTGCAGTGACCTCATCTAAAAGTGGATACAAGATTTCATGTCTGTAGTATTCCCACCTCTTTTCTATAAAGGACAGCATGTTATCTTATCAGTCTTCTGGAATCATGGATGGTCCTTGCATTGATTATAATTCTTTATAGCTTTCAAAGTTGTTTATTTTTATTTCCTCAGTCTGATCATTTCATCATTTTTCACCAGTTTGAAAAAGCTCCCACATTTGACCTTTTTTATGATATTGATATTATAATATAAATGGTTCTGTTTCTGCTCACTTCACTCTGCAGAAGTTTATATGTCTTTCCATGTCTTTTTGAAATCATCTATTTCCTCACATTGTATGGCACAGTCATATTCCATTCCTACTTTAGCCTGAGGTAAATATTACTGTTTTTGAGAATTTATTCTTTCTTCTCAATCATGCATACTCTGATCCCACTGCTGGTTTCCCTGTGGGTAAACTGTGAGGTGCTGTGATTGTGTATGTGTGTGTGGTGTGTTTTGTGTGGAAGGGGTCTGGGTAGTGTATGTGTTCTGTTTGTGTTCAGTGTATTTTGTGTGTGTGTGTGTGTGTGTGTGTGTGTGTGTGTGTGTGTTGCGTGTGTGTGTGCAGGTTGCTGTGCGGAGAGTGGAGAGTTGGTCTACCCCTAAGATTCTGTCAATGTGGAAGATTATCTGCCATTGAAATTCACACTAAGGCAGATCAATATTTCATCTACAATTTTCAGCTTTAAGTAGATGTGGGAAACAAGGAAAGTTACATAACTTTCTAGGGTTATACACCTAATAAGCAGAGGCAGAACTTGAATTCAGATCTTGACTGAAGACAAAACTGATCTTTTATACTCCAGAAATCTCATGTATTTTATCAAGTAAAAAGTAGGGTGGCAAGTAGGTCAAACAGGGTCTAGAGTGCTGTACTTGGAATCAGGAAGATCTGAATTCAAACCCACTCTCACTTACTACCTGTGTAACCTTGGTCAAGCCCCTTAACTTTTTTAAGGCTCAGTTTCTTCCATCTGTAAAATGAGGATAATATTAGCACTAAAGGAAGCTAGGTGGCACCATGGAAAGAGACCTGTGCTTGGAGTCAAAAGTACCTGGGTTCTAATCTGGCCTCAGATACTAGCTATTCCACCCTAACCAAGTCACTTAAGTTCTCTTAGCCTCAGTTTCCTCATTTATCAAATGGATAATAATAATACCTATCCCCCACAGTCAAAGTGTGGAGAAGGAAAGATAAAATTCAGAAATTACTTAGCAAATTTTAAAGCACTATATAAATACCAGCTACTAGTAGTAGTAATAATAGTATAGTCATAGGAATAATAGTAAAGTGTAGGCACAGGTATAGGTGTAGATATAGGTAAAGTATGACAACATGATATTTTTCAAAATTATGGCATTTAACAGTCTGTCAACAGAGTGGAGCTAAGACCCAGATATTATAATGGAAGGATGCAAGAATAGATAACACTTTATGGGCTGGAATTCTGTAAGATATTTTTCTCCCTTTTATATAGCATAGGACCCAAAGGCTATATTGTAGAAAAGATAGAATCTGGTTCTTTTAATCTTCTATCTGCCTCTTGACCCATCCAGGGTAATAAAAATGGTCATTTTAACTTTCTTGCCAGTGGTGTCCTTTCTAGTCATCTGAATTCCATAGTATTCATCAGGATGGAGGACATCCCAGTGAAATAATATGCTTCAGAGGATCTCCTCACAAGAAAGTGAATTTAATAACAAAAAGCTTTGCACTCTTCTTCCCTATAATTAAGATAAATAGCTTAATATTAACTGACAAACAGACAAGTGGGAATCAAGAATGTAGCACATAATTTTCCTGGTTTACTGAGGTATTTAGAGAATGGTGCTAAAAAGCTAAAGAGAGATAGTGGTGGTCCACAGTGTCAGGTGTCAGTGGTAAGAATTAGCAATCTTCTCAAATAGTTATAAGGAAAAGATTGTAGGAATATCAGAGAAAATCCATCCCAAGAAAATAATTCAAAACATTTCTCCAATGGGTCAGGAATAGTTTCTCTCTGATTAAAGAACAGCAATTATTGGTGGCACAATAGATAGAATATGCTGACCTTCATGAGTCTTCATGAATCATCTTCCTGATTTCAAATCCGGCCTCAGACTTTCATTAGCTGTGTGACACTGTGCAAGTCACTTAACCCTGTTTGCCTCAGTTTTCTCATGTGCAAAATGAGCTGGAAAAAGGAAATTAAAAATCACTCCTGTATCTTTGCCAAAAAAAATCCCAAATGAGGTCACAAAGAGTCAGACATGACTAAACATGACTGAACAACAACAAAAATCATTCCATAAGTTGTTTGGATACCTAACTAACCAAACTAAATATAATTCCACAAAAGATTTTTTATATTTTTCAGAAACATTTAAATGAGTTATTAAAAGCAAGGTATTTAGTGAATTTATTTATTTACTTTTACTAATAATGTGCTCCATTATTAGTTGTTGTTTTTCATTTTCAAAGAGAACCAATGATATCACGGGGTGATGTCTTGGCTTTCAAATTAATCAGATTTAAGTGAAGCAGAGTTGCACAAAAGTAGTCAGCCTAAATTTCTTTTCCTGATTTATTGAAGTCCAGTAGCAAAGATAAAAGTCAGGTTCTCAGGCAACGACCTGGGATGCAGCAGATGACCTTGGTGTCTTCATTGTCCGATTACTCCACACCACTTGCTTCAACTTTTTTCTTGGCCATTGGAAAACAATTGTTCACATCCATGCATTCCACTGGGGATGATCTTTGTATGTTTTTCATACACATTCCCCTAACTCAATGATGTGCTTAAGGCCTGTCAATTACTCTCAACCTGGTTTAGACCATCTGCTGAGACAATTTTAACAGGGTGTGGCTGTTGTGTATGTTGCAGCTTCTTGGAACCACAAATGAAAGCGAGTGAAAGGTGCACACCAAAGGCAGATGTGCAGCCTTGAAAAGGGCTTGGCAAGCCCTCACACCAGTGGTGCTAGTCCTCTCTGAATACAACTAGTGTAAGTAACTTAACCCTGTTTGTCTCAGTTCCTCATCTGTAAAGTGAGCTAAAGAAATAAATGGTAAAACATTCTAGAATCTTTGCCAAGAAAATTCCAAATGGCTTCATGAAGAGTCGAACACGATTGAAACAACTGAACTGTGAACTGTATTATTAGTATACTGGCTTCATTGTGGACTAATTCTGGTTAATTCTGAATAAAGCACCTCTGTTGTCTAATTTGTTTTCCTAAGTACAAATCTTGCTTAGAGGGAATAAGTTTTTTTTTGTTTTTTTTCTTGTAGAGAAAAGATTTGTTTTAATTAGTTCACTTGGTTGAATTTTTAGTTGGACTGTTTATTGTCTCTTGTTCTTCAATCTCCTTAAATACTGAAAAGTCAGATCAAAAGAAATGTAGAAAAGTCATTATATTACAAGTTCTAGTGTCACAAATTCATGTCCAAAGGCAATTCAGGTGATATGGAATTTCCTAGGATTCTAAAGAAATCAATTAAACAATAAGCACTACTTAGATTCTGTTCACTATACTAAATGCCTAAGGACACAAAGACAAGAATAAAACAGTTCCTGCCTTCAAGAAACTTACCTTCTATTAATAGAGACAACACATAAATAAGTATATAAAATAATTATATGGTAATTTCAAGGAGGAGTGCATTAACATATGGAAACTAGAGTCTGAAATAATTCCTACATTCTTTTGTACCATCTTCTTTAGTGTCTTTCCAGTTTCCTCTTCATGAAAGTTTATCTTTGGGTTATAATTCATGGACTAGTTCATCCAAGTCACAGGCAGGAGAGTAATTTCCTAAGGGGTCTTGACTTTCAGGGAAATTTCAGCAACAAACTAATTTTAAACCTTTATGTTTGTTATAAATCATGTCCAAAAGGCCAGGGGGAGTTTTGCTTCTTTCCAATTTTTCCTGGAGTCAACCCAAACTGAAAAGAACCTGGAAGGTTGCTATGGAAAACAAGCCTATTGAATTTATAAGGTTTATTTGGATTCATTAAGCCTTGTTCTGTCTTAGATAACTGGAAGAGATCTGAATGAGGGCAATTTTTTTGGCAAACTTCTCATTTTAATCATCCTATTTGAAAATGAGCTTCTAGTTTATTATCAACAATTTAATCAGAGGAACATTCAGACTGTAATTACTCTTCAGCATCTAACTCAATGGGTGTATTAATTATTTAACATATAGTAGCTAAAGAAAAATTGTTCATTTCCAGGACAAAATCCACATCAAGAGTAACAGACAATTTTTGGATAAGCCAGCATATTAGTTTCCATAACTTGAAATAGAGAATCCCAACCATCCGTGAAATCAACGAGAAGACAGGATCCTCCTCCAAGAAGACATTTGTAATTACATTGCTTGGGATCTCAGCACCCTGTGTCTTTCACAGACACTTTTTTCTTGGTGATCTTTCACCAAATCTCATTATTATAAGGACTAGTAAAGTAAAGAACCAAAAATTTAGCACTCGTTCCTCTTAGAGATTTTTTTTTTCTTATTCTACCAAATTTTCTTTGGGTCAGACAAGGAAAGTAAAAACACATCAAGCTAAAATGCTTCTAAAAAATAGGTAGCATATACCCCAATTATTTAGCAATGACACAGCCTACAGCATTCTGCAAAGAAATTCTGCTGCAAGAACTTTTCCTAACATGCCAATTTTGCCTTATATATAGTCAGACAAAATAATATTTCATGTAAAGATTGTATTTGCAGAAATCTAGCAGTTTTCAAAAATTCTAAATTATGGTATCTACAGTGATAAACAAAATATTGAAATTCAAATAATGTAGATATATGTTAATTTTGAAACAATAAAATATGGCCATCCCTGATTGCTATGTTATATATTGATGAGTTACTATCTTCTATTAAAAATTCTTGGTTTATTTTCAGATGTTTCAGACAATTAAGGAGAACATATTTTACTTGGAATTATTGTAAGTTTAATCCAGCAATAGTTGCTTTGAGTGATGTGGGTTGGCTAAAGTCATCATTGAAAAGTAAATATAAACTGATTACTGATCTAAGCTTAATTTCAGAATGAAGATTCTATGAACATTTTTTTTATTTCAAGACATATGATCTTTTCTGTCATTAAGCAATAAAATATATCATCTCACTAAATTTTAACTACTCTCAATTTTGGAAATATTATTTTAATATAATTTATTTTGATGTAGCCAACCTTTCTCTTGTGAAATGTAGAATTGTTTTCCCATGTATAATTAAAGAATTTAGGGCAAAATTCTTTGTATTGCCTCATCTATCTATGGAAAGGGCTTTGAATCACCTGATATACCAGGGCATCTCCCTTTGAGCAGTGGGGTTCTATTTTTGTGTTTCTTCTACCTGGCATGATCTGATGGATGAGTTGTGGAAAATAATGCTTGTGGAGGCATTTACCATCAGGCCTAGTTGTCTGATTCATTTTCCCCCCACATTTTCTAGGCCTGATTCATTATGTTTAGAAACTCTGATTAAAGTCAGTGGGAGCTGGGCTATCAAGAGTTTGGCACTTTGCTTTGAAATAGTATTCACTAAACCCACCTAGGAACTAATAAATTATTCAGATGTTATATTTTTAAAAAGGCTAGCAATAGAAATATTGCACCCATTGATGGTATCTAGCAAGTGTGATGAATAATAGCTAAAACATTTGTTACTATTCATTACTATGGGTGTTTCCCATATGCAGAGTGGACTAAAAGTTTGAAAATTATCTTCATGAACAGCTATGTGCTTCTGTATTCAACAAGAGATACCCTCATTATTATTTTTCCCCATTTGTTCTCTTATTCAGATTAATGAAAGATTCCAAATGTTATTAGCATATAAGTATGTCTAATTGGTTGTAATAAAAAAATGAAATTTTTCCCAATAACACTACTATATGTCATTCTCATGGACCTCAATTATTCAGAAGTTTCATAAAGCTGCCTCCTGTCTAACATGGTATAACCCATGAAATATGCAACCAGGCAAAAATATAAAAGTCCCTTAAGTGCTCATAGGATTAAATCATCAAAGCGCTTTAATTTTTAATACTGTTTAACCTGCACAAGAGTGAATTCCTCTTCCACGTAGAATACTAATTTTATGGTACAAAAATCAAAATCAACTCACTAACTGTGTTAAGTCTATATTGTATGATTTGTTCTTCAGTCGTTTTTCCATTTCTTTTATATGTGTATTGCTACTTTATTTTGTATATAAAACAAAATCAATTAATGTGAACCTATCTCAAAAGTTTAAGTGTGACTAAGTAAGATGGAAGAAAGGAGAAGACATTCTTCTGAAATTAATTAAAAGGATTAGTAAGTAAACTCTTTTTTTTTGCTTTTTATGTGAGGTATTTGGGGTGAAGTGACTTGCTTGGGGTCACACATCAAGTGTTAAGTGTCTCAGGCTGGATTTGAACTCAGGTCCTCTTGACTCCAAGGCCAGAGCTCTATTCACTATGCCACCTAGCTTCCACTAAATACACTTTTAAAATAGTATTTTAATAAAAAATAAAAATAAGAAATTAATACTAGAGAATGGGTTGTATTTCTCTATGTTCTACTCAATCAGAGAGGATTCTGAATTACGTATTCCATCACTAGATGATTTTAAAGTACATCTGACCTCAAATTAAATAAAATTAAAAATAAAT
Source organism: Phascolarctos cinereus (assembly GCF_003287225.1). NCBI lineage: Eukaryota > Metazoa > Chordata > Mammalia > Diprotodontia > Phascolarctidae > Phascolarctos > Phascolarctos cinereus. Next base: position 435,373,951 of record NW_027555847.1, on the reverse strand, counting down.
AGCTTGTTATACATGAATTTTTGTTACCTTTTAAAGTATTCAATTTGTTTTTTTACTTTTGGAATTTGGCATTAGTTTGCTTTCTTGATTTTCTTTCCCTATTCTTTTATTAATACACACACATATATATATATCATAAAATTTAAAAAATGTAATATATTTAACTATGTATATTTCCTTAAAAAATATAGTGGCTGCTTATATTGGATACCAAATTTCCTCTCAGCTTTTCCCCGTGCTGACTTCCCACCAGTATCACATTCTCTGAGTAGCTTGTGACATTTCTCTCAGATAGTGGATTACTGATTATCAACGGATTATGATCCATCAGAAAACTCAAAATAAAATCCTATCAGATTTTACCTCAAATAGCAAGTTTCTCTAATCACAGTTTAGGAAAAAACTTTTCTAGGATTTACATCTCAAACTTAAATTTGTTCTGTGTAACAAGGCAATCATTAGAGATTTCTGTATACTTGCACATTCTCAGCAAGCCATAACCCAGACAAGCTTTTTGGCTAGTTTACACATTAAAATAATAACCAACAACAAGCAAATTATTTTAGCAGTAGCCAGATTATGAAAAGTTGTTTGACATAACTGACACAAAAAGTTCCCCAATTTAAAACTTAAAACAAACCCATTACCAAACAGGTGACTTCAATTTTGTCAAATTCATTTCCAAATGATAAAAATCTAAGCAGTGGCTAGATTATAAGATTCTGAGCAGTGGCTAAATTTTAACAATATAAGTCTTTTCTGTACCTTTGCACTGGCTGCTGCTAAAACCTGGAATGTTTTCTCTTTTCACATCTACCTCTTGGAATTACTAATGTTCCTCAAAGCTCAACTCGCACACAACCTTCTCTATTAGCTAATTCCCTCAGCTGCTGGTGTCTACCCCTCAAAAATTCTATTTTATTTAATGTGTATGTGTTTTCATATACATATATAAATACATGTATATACATGTTTATATATGCAAAACTGCACATAATTATACATTTACACACAGTGTGCTCTCTCCCATCCCCATCCTCAAAGAACAAATGTGAATTTTCAAATGACAGTTTGATTTGTGCATTATATCCTCAACACCAAGTAAAGTACATGACATATTGCTAGAACTTAAGTAATGCTTTTTGACTGATTGAATAATGGAAAAAATTCTAGAATATCAAATAATACTTTTTTTTAATTTCCACATCCAAGTATATATCTTTAATAAAAAAATAAAATATCATTTGGAAGAGGTGCTTTTAGCTTTTTTATATGACAATCTTAATGTTTTTTAAAGATTTTTTAAATAATAGAATTAAAAGCCTAACAGATCAGAAGTACTGAATTTCTTCTTTCCTTCCTTCCTTCCTTCCTTCCTTCCTTCCTTCCTTCCTTCCTTCCTTCCTTCCTTCCTTCCTTCCTTCCTTCCTTCCTTCCTTCCTTCCTTCCTCCCTCCTTCCTTCCTTCCTTTTTTCCTTCTTTCATTCATAATATACACATATACATTATATTAGTAAATATCTTGATTTCTGTACAAGTATTTAAGTACACAGTAACAATATTTATGTAATTCTGATATTCCAAATATCAGAATTATTGATACTTCTTTGTATTGTATTTGAGAAAACCCATTAGAATGAAACAAAAAGTGAAATTCCTTTTAAAATAACTACGGAATGTGTAAAATAAATTAGGAATCTACTACCAAATATCAGAAACATGACTTGGTCAAGGCTGTTGTAATGTTGTCATGGGTCAATTCTGCCAAGAAACTTTATAACAGATGAAATTCTGTTTTCTGAATTTATCAAAACATTGGCAAGGAGAAAAAATATGCCTTGTGGTAAATGAAGCAGCATATTTCTAGGGTTTTAAAATGCTTTATGGGGGCAGCTAGGTGACTCATTGGATCGAGCATTGGCCCTGGAATCAGGAGGACTTCAGTTCAAATCTAGCCTCAGACATAACTCTCACTAGCTGTGTGACTCTGGGCAAGTCACTTAACCCCAATTGCCCCACCTAAAAAAATTTCTATGCTGATATTTTGGGGACCTATGTCTGAAGGGATTGGGAAAACTGTGCTTGAGGAAAATACTATAGGGAAAGACAAAGAAGTCATTAAGTGACTGTGGAATTTTGTGAGTCCTCCTCAGCACTGTTTCATTCAGATTCCAGTTGGGGAGCATTGTTAGAGAACAAATGAAAATTATGTTGATATTTATGTGCATTAGTCAAGAAAAAGGAGAAAAAATCTGAACTCCTAAAAAGAGATTATTCTTTGCAGAGAAGGGAGAAGAATGAAATACACTGTGAAATAAAGAACAAAAAACTTTTGAGTTCAGGTCATCAATACATTTTCACAACTCATAACAGAAACACCATGTGGGTAACATGCCCTTATTTGGATGGAAACTGCAATTGTTTTCAACTTTTTTTGCCTTGGATTCTGTTATTTGGTAGAAAAAAATATATGTTTTTTCTTTTTTTTTTTTTATAGTTCTGTGCTCTACAGGAAAAGATCTTTAAACTCAATCCTAACAGCTAATCAATCATATCTTGAATGAACGATCAAAGGGTTTATTTAAAAGCCTTAGAGGTTATTAAAGGCATAAATGTGACAAGCTTAATGAAGCAGTACCAGATGTTTGAGATGTCTGTAAAACCTGCCAATTGCAGTGCTGTGACCTCCAAGCTTTCCTCATTCATTTGAAGGGGCTGGTAATGTAAATATAATTATGATGCACTCCACTTAGAATGAGCATGATTACAATATTTCAAAGAAAAACAACTGCAAAATTAAATATATCATACACAATATAGACCTTCCTGGCTAAAATAAGACATTCTGAAAACATGACTAGTACCTCCAGGGATTAAAATGTAGATTAGACAAGTATATGATGAAAAGAGAGTTTCAAAGGAGCTTACATTCCCTATGCATTCATTTCCCTTGGACATGAAACCCTCCTGGAGTAATTCAAATATCTTCTAAAGAAAGTCTCACATTTGGAATTGGAATGCTTACAAAACAAATTATGTGTTGTTGTTGTTGTTTTTGCTGTTGTTATTTTTTTAACCACTACATGGCCTTGACATGCATAAGAGTTAGGCTTCCCTCATCAGATTTTAGTAGCAAGCTTTTTTTTTGACAAAATTTACATTTTCTAAGTGCAAGATACATAAAAATAGAAGCAAGATAAAGAAACCAACCACTGTAGTAAAATAGGTCAAATATAAAAAGCAAAGGTATTTTAAGTGAAATGTGGTACAGTGTAAAGAATACTGTATTTGGCTGGAAGATCTCAATTCAAAATCCAGTCTGGTTACCTACTGCATAGATGACCTAGGAAAAGTCATTTCCTAAGCATCAGTTTCCTCAATTGTAACATGAAAGCATTGGAAGATATGAGTTTTAAGGTATCTTCCACCCTCAAATCCCTGTATATAATTTTGATCAGCAGCCTAAAATTGTATTCAATTAGTCATGAAGACTTCTAATTGAAACAAGTTATAGTGATTTCAGGGGATAAATAATACAATTATATACCGTGTGTGCATGTGTGTGTGTGTGTGTGTGTGTGTGTGTTTACCATCACACCCATATTTAAATAAGCAATATCATGCTATGGAAAGAGGATTGGACATGGAATTAGGAAAGATCTAGGTTTGAATCTTATCTCTGACACATATCATTTTTGTTATCACAGGAAATTCAATGAGGTTTCCTGGTCCTCAATTTCCTTATTAGTGAAAAAGGGATAGCAGAACCCAAACATCACAAGAATTTATAAAGCTCAAATGAGACACCATATATGATGAGTTCTTGAATTCTTAAATATGTGTAAATGTAAGTTCTTATTGCTTTCACACTTCTAAGTTCATAATTCAGAAACACAAAATCTCATAGTTAGAAACAAACACAAAAGCTATCTGGTTTAATCTATACATGAATTCCCACTACATCATTCATGACAAATAGTCATTGATCAATGACTTTAAAAAGGCAAGAGAGAGGGAATCTGCTACCTCCTGAAATAGCTCAATCCATTTAATTATATTTAATTATTAGGGATTTTTATGCTGCATCAAACTTGAATTTGTCTCTCTTCATCTTCTGCCCATTGGTCCTCTTTTTTGTGGTCCAGAGCCAGGCCTCACAAATTTAATATAATAGTCTTTCAAATACTGAAGACATCTATCATGTCTATCTTAAATAATCTTTTGTCCAAGCTAAATATCTTCAGTTTCTTCAATTAATAATCTTATGGAATGAACTCAAAACTATTCATTAATAGGTTGGTCTTTCAATACTCTCAGGCTTATCAAAGTCCTTTGCAAAATTTGGTTCTCAGAATCTTGAATTTGAAATACAATATTTCTGTTCTCCTTAATAACTTCAGAGCATCTACAACTTTCATTAGCATGCCAACTATGTCTTGGGGTTAGCAAGTTGGCACAGTGGATAGAAGCACTGTGCCTAGAGTTAGAAAGATGAGAAAGACCAGAATTCAAATATGACCTCAGATACTTACTTACTAGCTATTTGACACTGAGAAAGTTACTTAATCACTGCTTGCATAAAACTGGAGAAGGAAATGGCAAAGTACTCCAAAGTCTTTGCCAAGAAAACACTGAATAACTCAATAGCAACAGCAACATCAAAAATGACAACAAACAACAAATCTTAGGCAAATAATGGTTAGAAATATTAAATAGTACAGGGTCAAGAATACAGTGTAAGTGATTTGACTTTGGTAACATAGCAAGCAAGTGTTTGTCAGAGGCAGAATTTGAAACCTTCCCTTCCTGACTATGAGGCTGGTTCTCTGTCCACTATGACATATTATTTCTCTTCACACAATAAATACAATAATGTAAATTAAGGCATTACCAAAATACCACAGCACTGAGATTATATATAATGATCATTATTGGTTCCATATATCTGATGATAGTATATGCTTCCTTCCTTTCAGTAGAGAGATGGTTGTCTATGGATTTGGAATGTGGCATTGCCAGTCAATCACAGTCACTGCTTCACATAGGTTTCTTTAAATCCTTCTTTATTTGTTATAATAGAGGGTTCTATGGGTAGAGGTGATTATTCATCTCCTGTGATATTTAAACAAAATTCCTTAGTGAATTTTTAAAGAAATTGGGGAGAAGGACAGAGTAGTACACCACAGCCTTCCAGCTATCCAGAAATTGCCCCATTATTTTTCTATCTTTTGAGGTCTGAATAGGAGTATTGTGAATAGATAATGGTGTCCATTATGTAGGATGGATTAGCTAATGTAGAATAAAGACAGTACCAGATAATTTTATTCAAGTAGCTTTATATTTTCAGATTTGCTCTATTTTTTTTTCTTTTGGGGGCCACACACAGCAACAATTTTGAAGACAATAAGACAGCCACGATTTTTTTCCTTTTTTATTAATTTATTTTGATGTATCAACAATCACTTTCATAAACTTTTGAGTTTCAAATTTTTCTCCCCTTCCCTCCCCACCTCCGTCTCCATGATGATGAACAATATGATATAGGCTATACATATACATTCCTTTTAAAAATATTTTCACATTAGTGATGTTGTAAAAAAGGATTAGAACCAATAGGAGGAAACACAAGAAAGATAAAACAAAACAAAACAGAAGAAAAAAATAACAAATACTATGAGTCAATCTGCATTCAAACTCCATAGTTCTTGCTTTAGATGTGGATAGCATTTTCCATCATGAGACCTTTGGAGATGTCTTAGATCCTTGCATTGCTGAGAAGGGCTAAGTCTATCAACGTTAGTCATCACAAAACATGGCTGTTACTGTGTACAGTGTTCTCCTGGTTCTGCTCACTTCACTCAGCATCAGTCCATGCAAGTATTTCCAGGTTTTTCTGAAGTCCACCTGCTCATCATTTCTTATAGGGCAATAGTATTCCATTGTATTTATATACCACAACTTGTTCAGCCATTCCCCAATTGATGGGCATCCTCTCAATTTTCAATTCTTTGCCACCACAAAAAGAGCCATTATAAATATTTTTGTCCATGGGGGTCCTTTTCCCATTTGTATGATCTTTTTGGGATACAGCCCTAGAAGTATTATTGCTGGGTCAAAGGGTACAACCACAATTTTAAACAAAGTTAATTTTCTTGTACATAGTTACTGCCTCCCCTTACTAAGAGGATGGTAAATATCAATTGAATTTCATAATATAATTATACAAGTAGCAACATATAAGTGAATTATAGAGAAAAACAACTTACCCACTTCTTTGCTTTCCTGGGGATATTATACTTATATATTATACCAATTGTACTAAACATCTATCAAAAAACTATTATACACTTACTTCTTAAAGAAAGATAATTTACTTGCTGAGGGATATGTAAAGTTTATATAATGCTCTGTCCTCAGTGACTTTATAGTCTCTGAGGGGAATAACATATCAGCATAAATAACTAAAGATATTTTATCATAAGCACAGCAAAAAAGATGTAAAGCAGTTGGCTAATGAGCTAATAAATGTTTATTAAGCACTTATGGGTCAAACATTGTGTTATTATTTGAGGATAAAAAGAAAGGTAAAAACAAAACAGAAAAAAAAAATTGTCCTCACTGTCAAGGAGTAAAATGTGGGAGACAATATGCAACAGCCATGTGCAAACAAATTTATATTTGATAAATTGGATATAATCACAAAGAAAGGTCCCTAATCTTAGGTGACATTGGGAAGGGCATTTTGTTGAAAAGAACATTTTTTTTTAATATGAATTTATTTATTTTCAGTTTTCAATATTTACTTCCACAATATTTTGAGTTCCAATTTTCACCCCATCTCACCCCTCCCCCACCCCAAGATGGCATGCGTTCTGAATATCCCTTCCACTAGTCTGTCCTCTCTTCTATCTCTTCCCCCTTTCTCTTATTCCCTTCCCCTTCTATTTTCCTGTAGGGCAGGACAGACTTCTGTACCCCATTTCCTGTATTTCTTATTTCCCAGTAGCATGTGAAAACATTTTTTTAAAACATGTTTTTTAAACTTTAGGTTTCAAATCTTCTACCTTCCTTCCTCCCCACCCACCCTCATTGAAAAGGCAAGCAACTCCATATAGGTTATACATGTGCAGTTATGCAAAACCCTTCCATAGTAGACATGCTGTGAAAAACTAATTTATTTACCTTAATCCTATCCTGCCCTCCCATTTATTCCATTCTTTCTTTTGACCCTGTCCCTCCTCAGAAGTATTTGCTTCTGATTACCTCCTTTCCCAATCTGCCCTCCTCTCTATCATCCCCCTGCTTTCTTATACCCTTCTCCCCCTATTTTCCTGTAGGGTAAGGCAGATTTCCTTACCCAGTTGAATGTGTGTTATTCCCTCTGTAAGCCAAATCCTATAAGGATATGATTCACTCATTCCCTCTCACCTTTCCCCATTTCTCCTCCACTGTAAGAGCATTTTCTTTCTTTTTTGTGAGATAATTTACCCCATTCTACCTCTCCTTTATCCTTCTTTCAGTATCATCCTCTCTCATCCCTTAATTTTATTCTCCAGATATGACCCCTTAATCTTCAACTCACCCTGTGCCCTCTGTCTATCTATCTATCTATCTATCTATCTATCTATCTATCTATCTATCTATCTATCTACCTATACATACATATAATTTTTTTCCTCCAACTACCCTAATACTGACAAAGGTCTCATGAGTTATAAATATCATCTTTCCATGCAGGAATGTAAACAGTACAACCTTAATAAGTCTCTTATGATTTCCCTTTCCTGTTTACCTCTTCATGTTCCACTTGAGTCTTGTATTTGAAAGTCAGATTTTCAAGTCAGCTCTGGTCTTTTCATCAAGAACTCTTGAAAGTCCTCTATGTCACTGAGTGACCATTTTTACTCCTGAAGGATTATACTCAGTTTTGCTGGGTAGGTGATTCTAGCTTGTAATCCTATCTCCTTTACCCTCCAGAATATTATATTTCATGGCCTACAGACCTTTAATGTAGAAGCTGCTACATCTTGTGTTATCCTGATTGTGTTTCCACCATACTTGAATTGTTTCTTTCTGGCAGCTTGTAATATTTTCTTTCTGACCTGGGAACTCTGGAATTTGGCTACAATATTCCTAGGAGTTTCCCTTTGGGGATCTCTTTCAGGAGGAGATCTGTGGATTCTTTCAATTTCTATTTTGCCCTCTGGTTCTACTACATCAGGCAGTTTTCCTTCATAATTTCTTGAAAGAGGATGTCTAGGCTTTTTTCTTTTTTTGATCATGGCTTTCAGATAGTCCAATAATTTTTCAATTTTCTCTCCTGGATCTATTTTCCAGGTCAGTTGTTTTTTCCAATGAGATATTTCACATTCTCTTCTATTTTTCATTATTTTGCATTTGTTTTACAGTGTCTTCATTTCTCATAAAGTCACTAGCTTCCGATTGCTCTATTCTAATTTTTAAGGAAGTATTTTCTTTGGTTATCTTTTGGACTTCCTTTTCCATTTGGCTAATTTTTCTTTTTAGGGCATTCTTCTCCTCATTGGCTTTTTGGACCTCTTTTGCCATTTGGGTTGGGCTATGTTTGAAGGTGTTAATTTCTTCAGTAATTTTTTGGGTCTCCTTTAGCAAGCTGTTGATTTGTTTTTCGTGATTTTCTTGCATCGCTATCATTTCTCTTCCCAGTTTATCCTCTACTTCTCTTACTTGCTTCTCAAAATCCCTTTTGAGTTCTTCCAAGGCCTGGGACTGATTCATATTTTTCTTGGAGGCTTTGGATGTATGAGCTTTGACTTTGTTGTCTTCTTCTGGGTGTATGTTTTGATCTTTTTCACCAAAGTAAGATAATATAGTCTGACTCTTTTTGCACTTCTTGCTCATTATCCCGGCCAGTTACTTGAGTTTTAAACTCTTTGTTAAGTTAAGATTCTGCTTCCAATGTGGAGAATGTACTGTCCCAAACTTCGGGGGTTTGTACAGCTCTTTTCAGAGATACTTGTAGGGACCTGTAAATTTTCATTTCTCGCAAGGTGGTATGATAACGGGTGAGGTATTTATTCCTCTCCTGGTCTGTGCTCTGGTCTATTAGTGACCACAAGCACTGTTTTCTCTCTTGGAACTGTGAAGAAGGTTTCCTGTCCACAGCCACTACAAGCTCCACCATGCCAGCACTCCTCCTTGCCCCAGGACTGCTGCCCAGAACTGTGACCCCGAGCACGGTCAAAGCAATAGATTACTGCTTCAGCACTGGCAAATAGATCCCTGAAATCTCCCTCTGATCAGGCACTCACTTCCCCCTCAGTCTGTGGGCTGGAAGCTCAGGACACAGCCATCACGTCAGCCCCCATGCTGTGAGCTCTGTGCTTTGGAGCTTGCTCTGACCTAGCTCCTCTCTCAGCACCACAGAAATAGACTTTTCCTACTGACCTTCTAAGTTGTCTTTGGTGTTTGTGAGTTGAGAGGTCTGGAAGTTGCCACAGCTGCCTGAGATTCAGTCCCCTGAGGCCTGCTCTAAGTTCACTGCAGCCTGCTCACCCAAGCCACACTGTGCTCATCTCTACGCCCAGTTCAATATACCTATCTGATCAACCATCCAGGTTAACTTGGACTGTAAATTTGCTTCATTCTGTCTTTTTGTGGGTTCTGCTGCTTTAGAATTTCTTTAGAGCCACTTTTTATAGGTATTTGGAGGATTTTGGGGGACGGCTCAAGCAAGTCACTGCTTTCACTTCACCATCTTGGCTCCACCCCTTCCAGAAGGATTTTAAAAGTCTAATGAGAGAGGTAGAAGTGTCCTTAAAAATACAAGTGGCCAACTGGAAAAAAGTACACTGAAGAAAACAAATCCCTTAAAAATACAATTGTCCAATCAGAGAAGGAAGTACAAAAACTAAAAGAAGAAAACAATCTGTTAAAAACTAGAATAGGACAAATGGAAACTAATGACTTTATGAGATATCAAGAATCATTCAAATAGGAAAAAAAATTGGAAAAAATAGATGAAAACGTAAAATATCTCATTGGTAAAACAACCGATCTGGAAAATCAGTTCAGGAGAGACAATTTAAAAATTATTGGACTACCTAAAATCATGATGAAAAAAGAGCCTGGACAGTATCATTCAGGAAATCATAAAGGAAAACTACCCTGAAGTCCCAGAACCAGAAAGTAAAAAACCATAGAAAGAATACACCCGATCACCACCTGAAAGAGATCCCAAACTGGCAACACCAAGGAATACAACAGCAAAATTCCCAAATTGCCAGATGAAAGAGAAGGTGCTGCAAGCAGCCAGAAAGAAACAATTTAAATATCATGGAACCAATGTCAGGATTACATAGGACTTTGCAGCTTTTACATTAAGGCTGCAGGGCATGGCACAGGACATTCTGTAAGGCAAAGGAGCTTGGATTGCAGTCAAGGAACAACTACCTAGCAAGAAAAAGCATGATTTTTCAAAGCAGGATATGGATATTCATTGAAATATTTCCAGACCTTCTTGATAAAAAGACCAAAGTTCAACAGAAAATTTGATCTTCAAGCACAAGTTTCAAGAAAGACATAGAAAGGCAAATGGGACAGAAAGATACAATATGTTGTTAATAAGGGTGGATTGTTTATATACCTACAAGAGAAGATGATACTTGTAACTATTGAGAACTGCATTGTTATGACACCATGTTAAAGGAGTACACATAAAGTGAGTGGATATTAGTTGTCTTTGATGTAATGATAAAAATAATAAAACTAAGAGCAGGTTTTATGAAAAAAAAACAATAAAATAGATAAAACTTTGGTTAATTTAATTTTAAAAAAAGAAAAAAGAAAACCAAATTACTAGTATCAAGAATTAAAAGGGTGAAGCTACCACCAAGGAAGAGGAAATTAAAACAATAATGAGGAATTATTTTGCCCAACTATATGCCATTTGACAATCTTAGAGAAATGTATACATACTTACAAAAATATGAATTGCCCAGATTAACAGAAGAGGAAGTAAAATACTTAAATAACCCCATCTCAGAAAAAGAAATTGAACAAGCCGTTGATGATTTCCCTAGGAAAAGATCTCCAGGGACAGATGGATTTACATGCAAATTCTATCAGACATTTGAAGAACAATTAATTCTAATACTAAATATACTATGTGGGAAAATAGGTAAAGAAGGAGTCTTACCAAATTCTTCTTATGATACAAATATGGTGCTGATACCTAAACCAGGAAGAGTTAAAATAGAGAAAGAAAATTATAGACCAATTTCTCTAATGAATATAGATGCAGAAACTTTAAACAAAATATTAGCAAATAGACTACAGAAACTTATCACAAGAATAATACACTATGACCACGTAGGATTTATACCAGGAAAGCAGGGTTTGTTCAATATTAGGAAAAATAACAATATGATTGTTCATATCAACACCAAAACCAACAGTAACCACATGATCATATCTATAGATGCAAAAAAGCTTTTGACAAAATACAATTCCCATTCTGATTAAAAGCACTAGAAAGCATAGGTATAAATGGAGTCTTCCTTAAAATAACAAATAGTATTCTACCGAAAACCTTCAGCAAGCATTAGATGTAATGAGGACAAGCTAGAAGCATTTCCAATAAGATTGGGGGTGAAACAAGGATGTCCATTATCACCACTGTTATTCAATATCATACTGGAAAAGTTAGCTTTAGCAGTAACAGAAGAAAAATAAATTGAAAGTATTAGAATAGGCAAAGAAGAAACAAAGCTATCACTCTTTGCAGATGACATGATGATATACTTAAAGAATCCTAGAGAATCAAGTAAAAAACTACTTGAAATAATAAACAATTTAGCAAAGTTGCAGGCTATAAAATAAACCCACAGAAATCATCAGCATTTCTATATATTACCAACAAAGCCCAAAAGCAAGAGATAGAAAGAGAAATTGCATTTAAACTTAATGTAGACATTGTTAAATATTTAGGAGTCTAGCTACTGAAACAAACCCAGCAACTGTATGAACACAATTACAAAACATTTTTCACACAAATAAAGTCAGATCTAAATAATTTGAAAAAACATCAGCTGCTCAAAGGTAGGCCGAGCTAATGTAATAAAAATGACAATCTTACTTAAGCTAATTTACTTATTCAGTGCCATACCAATCAAACTAACAAAAAATATTTTATAGAGTTAGAAAAAATAATAACAAGATTCATTTGGAAGAACAAAAGGTCCAGAATATTAAAGGAACTAAAGAAAGGAAATTCAGCAGAAGGTGGCCTAGTGATCCCAGATCTTAAATTGTATTATAAAGCAGCAACCACCAAAACTACTTGGTATTGGCTAAGAAATAGAATGGTGGATCAGTGAAATAGGTTAAATATGCAAGACACAGTAGTCAATGACTATAGTAATCTATTATTTGATAAACCCAAAGAACCCACTCTTTGAAAAGAAAAAAGAAAACTGCTGTGAAAACTGGAAAAGAGTATGGCAGAAACTAGGCATAGACTCAAATCTCAAACCATATACCAAAATAAAGTCAAAATGAGTTCATGATTTAGATGTAAAGCCTGATGCTATAAGCAAACTGGGAGAACAAGGAGTAGTTTACCTATCAGATCTACGGAGAACAGAAGAATTCATGACCAAACAGGAGATAGAGAACATTACAAAAAGCAAAATGGATAATTTTGATTACATTAAATTGAAAAGTTTTGCATATACAAAGCCAATGCAACTAAGATTAGAAGGAGAGTACAACATTGGGAAAGAATTTTTACAACCAGTCTTTCTGGTAAGGGCCTCATATCTACAATATATAGAGAATTAAGGCAAATTTATAAGAATAGAAGCTATTCCCCAATTGATAAATGGTCAAAGGATGTGAACAGACAGTTCTAAGATGAAGAAATTAAAGCCATCTATAGTCATATGAAAAAATGCTCTAAACCATTATTGATTAGAGAAATGCAAATCAAAATAACTCTGACGTACCATATCACACCTATCAGATTGGCCAACATGACAAAACAGGAAAATGATAAATGTTGGAGATGTGGAAAAATTGGAACACTAATGCATTATTGGTGGAGTTGTGAAATAATCCAACCATTTGGTAGAACAATTTGGAACTATGCCCAAAGGGCTATAAAAATGTGCATACCCTTTGACCCAGCCATAGCACTTGTAGGGCTAAACCCAAAGAGATCATACAAATGGGAAAAGGGCCCACATGTACAAAAGTATTCATAGCAGCTCTTTTTGTGGTGGCAAAGAATTGGAAATTGAGAGGATGCCCATCAATTGGGGAATGGCTGAGCAAGTTGTGATATATGAAAGTAATGGAATACTATTGTGCTATAAGAAATGATGAACAGGCTGAGTTCAGAAAAACATGGAAAGACTTATATAGTCTGATGCTGAGTGAAGTGAGCAGAACCAAGAGGACTTTGTACACAATAACACCCACGTTATGCGATGACTAATATTGTTAAACTGAACCCTTCTCAGCATTACAAGGATCTAAGACATCTCCAGAGGCCTCATGATCAAAAATGCTATCCACATCCAAAGAAAGTACTATGGAGGTTGAATCGCTATCCTTTTTTTTTCTCTTCTGTTGAGTTTTGTTTCCTCTTTCTAATGGTTCCTCCTATTGGTTTTAATTTTTACTTACAACTTCACTAATGTGAAAATATGTTTGATAGGAATGTAAATGTATAACCTATATCAGATTGTATGCCATCTTGGGGAGAGTGGGGGGGGGAAGAAGGAGAAAAATTTTAAACTCAAAAGTGTATGGAAGTGATTGTTGGTAAATCAAAATAAATTACTAAATAAAAAAAGAAATTGATTAGATTATGTAGTGATAAGAAATTGTAATTGAAAACAACTATGTACAAATAATTTATATAAAAGAGCTTATCAGCAGAGGGAAGACACTAGAATTAAGATGATTAGGGAAAGCTTCCTGTAAAAAGTGGGATTTTAGCTGGCAGAGAATACAAGAAGTGGAGATGAAGGAGAACATTTCAGACATGGTTAAAAATAGTGAAAATTCCCATGGATAGCTTGTCTTATTCAAAGGACAGCAAGGCAACAAATGCCATTGAATTAAGTAGTAATATGTGGGGATATACGTGTAAGGTATAAATAAATTGGGGGTAATAAATTATGAAAGACTTACATGATTATTTTTCCCATTTGCAGAAAGTGTCCTTTTCTTTCCATCTTCACTTTAATTATTCCTAGCTTAGTTCTAAAAATATTTTTTCCAAATGATTGTATTCCTTTTCTAGACAATGATCAGCATTTCTCTCACATAAATCTCCAATTCCAGAGATTTTGTTTGGTATATTTAATCACATTCAAAGTTTCCACTAAAGTGAGATACAAAAAATGGAGATTCATAGATTATATATGTTTCTTCCAGGGTGGGGAAGATGAGAAATGAAACATGTTTTTGTCTAAATTTGTATAAAAGGGGATTTTCATTGAAAGAAGGAAATATTAATTCACTACTCATTATTGTTAAATCTTTAAACTGGTGCATTTTTTCTCAAAGTAAACTGCTAAAAAATAGACTCAGACTCCAACTCTCAACAATAATTATTTCAAATTTCTTCTAGTGCTTTAAATTACACCATATCTTACAAATAATTCATCTTGATAATGAATCATATGTTTAACATACATTAGAATTTATTCCCAAAGACTTCTAAATAATCCAGACATTTAGAAATAACTGTAAACTCTTCAGGAATTTTCATTATTATGAAGAATATTCTTTGAGATTCAGTCCCATATTTCCCCCTTTTTTGAATATTCATTCATTCAATACACCTTTACTGAGGCAACTTAATGTATATTTTACTGTTCTATGTTACATAGCAAGCAGCAATCACGGTCAAAGCCTTGGAAGGAGAAATTCCGTGAATAAACTACACAATTTTAGCTAGATAAGCTCATTTAACAGGCCTTGATTAGTTTACAGGGGTATTGTTTGACTCTGACATTACTGTCTTCTAAATCTTGCAGGTTACATTTCTCCTGTCTTAGAAGCGTAATATGAACTCATTGGATGGAAAAGAATTATAGCCATGCTACTATTTTTGTCTTCTCTGATCACTAGGAGTTTTCTTTTTAATATGGAGCACTGCTCCTTGTTCCTTTTCCTGTCTAAGTGACTAGTAATTTATTTTGTGTCAGTTTTGGTTTGGAAGATTTAAAGGTGATCCTCACCTCTGAAATTCACCTCATCATTCTGTCTGTGTGTTTCCTTCCTGGGCTGCCACATCAATAACCTCTAGTGACTCCCTGTCACCTCCAAGTTTAAATACAAAATGTTTTGTTTAGCATTCAAAGCCCTTCATAACCTAGCCCCATTCCTAACAACCTCACTCTTTAATCCAGTGATACTGGCTCTTCCACAGACCAGATACTGAATCTCTCAACTCCGGGCATTTTCCCTGGCTGTCCCCAATGCCTGGAATGCTCTCCCTCCTCAACTCTACCTAATGGCTTCATTGTTAAGTCCCAGCTAAAATGTCATCCTTTACAGGAAGCTTCTCCCAAACCTTCTTAATTAAGGCACCTTCCTTCTATCAATTATTTCTTATTGATCCTGTATAAAGAACTTGCTTTGTATTCATTTATTCTCATGTTGTTTCCTTCATTATTATAAGCTCTTTAAGGGGATGTACTGTCTTTTGCCTCTTTATTTAAAATCTTCAGTGTTTTGCATAGTGTCTGGAATATAATAAATGCTTAAGGCTTATTTATTGATATGTATATAGACAAATATGCACAAAATACATATGTAGGTATATGTGTAAATGTATTATTTGTATCCCCAGTGCCCAGCAAAGTTTTGGGCATATGAGACACTTAAAAAATGTTTGTTGATTGATTGATTCCCCATTTCCATAAGATTAGCCAAAATATGTGCTCCACCTGCACTGCCTTAAAGAAAACAGGGCCATTTCCACACTATGATAAGAAATATGAGGGAAATTTAAGTGAAAAAAACTGAAAGATAATAATACTAATTTTTAAATTATACTAGAAAAAATTATGAGAATTCACTGTGATCCCGCCTAGTAACTAGTTTTGGGTTCCTAGCTAGAAACCTCTGAAAAATCTGAGTAGCTCCATTGCTTAATTGAAAAAAAGATGTTACAGTTAGGTTAGCTCTTACTTTCTCAATCTCAGCTCTCAATATAGCAAAGATACATATGGTAGCAACACATTGTAAATAAGTTTACATATGTATGATTTTAAATTATTTTATTTAGAAAAATGCAGTTGTTTTTACTCAATTACACCTGTTTTCATATAACAATCATCAGTAGTATTATGTGGTGTCAGCCTTGCAGTCAAATACAACTCTCAAATATACAATATTTCTCTCTGATGAGTAGATATAATGCTAGTTAGAGAAACACTAGATATTCTAATATTTATTTTTTATGAGTCTTTCAGTTTCAAAGCTATTAACAAGCTGGTTCTCTTAATCAAAGACATAAATTGCCTTGCATCAAAAATGATTTGAAGTTACATAGTTGTTACCCACATTTCCTTCCCCAATTTATCTTTTAAATAATTGATAGGGATATGATAAATAAAGTAATATCCAAATATCATCACTACCACCCCTTCGGATTCCCACTTCACTAATTACAAAGTAACTTTTGTCCTACTCAGCCGCAACAGTCTTCTTCTGAGTAGTGGTGCACTCTCATTTATACTCATACTGTAATGTGGGAGGTTTACTATGTCAGTTATCACTACAACTATTATTAGTAAAATACTTAGAATTAATAAGAATAATAATTTTGATGTATACCTAAATTTTAGGGTATATAATCAGTCAATTGAAAATATTATATAATTATAATTTTCACAGATACCAGTCTTAATTCAAACTCTGTGGCATAAATTAATATTTGTGTTATAATACATGGAAATTTTCTGCAAGATTCAAATTAAACATTTAAAAAGTTCTGAAAACATTCTCTTATCTTAATATTTTTGAAACTGGGTGAATTTATTCTATGTAAATTTATTGATTTTTTCATCTAAATCACAATACTGTATAATTATATTACTTTACATAGGGCTCATTGCAGGACATGTATAATCTACCTGATGGCATTTGTTTTTATCACTAAATAAGTGTGTGGGCAGAGTGGCTGCATGAGGTTGTGCACCTGCACACTTAGTTCACTTCACAAAAGAGTTAACCACCCTTTATCACTTGATGCTCCACTTTCGCTTTACTCCAATATGACTCATTATTAGAGAATAATTGCTACTTAATGTCAAAAGATAAATAACCAATGTCAAAGGTTTTTTTTTTCTTATGTATTTGCCCTTGGCCAGTTGCCATATACTCTTTTCTGGGCAAATTTATGAAGAATCCTCAGAAAGTTGACGGTTTATTTAGTTTGAAATGTGTCAATGGTTAAAAGCAGAAGAGTGACCCTTTGATCCAGCAATAGCACTTCTAGGGCTGTATCCCAAGGAGATCAAACAAATGGGAAAAGGACCCACATGTACAAAAGTATTCATAGCAGCTCTTTTTGTGGTGGCAAACAATTGGAAATTGAGAGGATGCCCATCAATTGGGAAATGGCTGAGCAACTTGTGGTATATGAATGTAATGGAATACTATTGTCCTATAAGAAATGATGAGCAGACTGACTTCAAAAAAACCTGAAAAGTCTTATATGGTCTGATGCTGAGTGAAGTGAGCAGAACCAAGAGGACTTTGTATACAATAACAGCCACGTTATGCAATGACTAAGATTGTTAAACTGAGCTCTTCTCAGCATTACAAGGATCTAAGACATCTCCATAGGCCTCGGGATGGAAAATGCTATCCATATCCAAAGAAAGAACTATGGAAGTCGAATCGCTATCACTTATTTTTACCTTCCGTTGAGTTTTCTTTCATCTTTCTGATGGTTCCTGCTATTGGTTTTAATTCTTACTTACAACTTCACTAATGTGAAAATATGTTTAATGGATATGTAAATGTAAAGCCTTTATCAGATTGTGTGCTGTCTTGGGGAGGGTGGGGGGGAGGAAGGGGGAGAAAAATTTTCAACTAAAAAGCAAATGGAAGTGATTGTTGATAAATCAAAATAAAGTAATAAAATTTAAAAAAAGGCAGAAGAGTGATGATTCTATTAATGCCAACAGTTTGTCTGCTGCATTGATTTCTGATTTGTGTTGAAGACCAATTCATTATTTTGTTTTATTATATAAAATAGGGTGACCTTATCCAAGCAATACTCAAACAGTTTCCAATAAGGATAACAGCAAAGAGTGTGTGAATTTCCAAGAAGCTGCAATGAACACATGGTCATTTCATAAACCAGATTTTCTCTGCAGATGACCTACTCTCTGGAAGCTACCTTATTAAATTATTATAATTATTATAATAATTATAATTATTATAATAAGGCCTTCAATGTTGGAGTTATAGTTCCAAAGGTCCTGAACCTATAATCATGAATCAGACTGCCCTCAAGAAACATTGAAAAGGCTAAGGAGTGTTTGTTCTGTGAAGTTTGGATTTAGTCAAAAGGCCACATTTGCAGACCTAGAGGGCCACATGCGGCCTTGATGCCTCAAGTTCCACACACCCTGGAAGTTATTTAGGATTTCCAGAGTTAAATTTAACATTCTGGGTATTAGAGGAAAAAAAATAG
Source organism: Phascolarctos cinereus (assembly GCF_003287225.1). Classification (NCBI taxonomy): domain Eukaryota; kingdom Metazoa; phylum Chordata; class Mammalia; order Diprotodontia; family Phascolarctidae; genus Phascolarctos; species Phascolarctos cinereus. The sequence goes on along the minus strand of NW_027555847.1, from coordinate 435,355,248 downwards.
AAATTTAATATAAACCATCACTCAGTAGATTAAATAGCTCTTTCTTACTCATAACGGTCAAGTTAAAAAAGATATGTAATTTCACAAGTCTGGAAATTCTTGATATGAAAGCTCCCTCCAGTGATTGAGCTTAGGGACCCCATATATATATATATATATATGATTGTCTGGGGCACTGAAAGTTCAAAAGACTTGTCCATCATCATACATATAGCATGAATCCCAGACAGAATTTGAACTCTGGTCTTTTTAGTTCTAAGCCCAGTCCTCTGAGATGACACTGTTCTTTTATGATGTCCTAGTTTCTTAGAATTTGAGTGCTACAGGGTACATTAGAAATCAACTTGTCCAACCTCCTCAGTTTATTTTTTCAATAGATGAGGATACTGACCCAAAGAAATTGTATGTTCTTCATTGTCACACAGGTAATTAGTACCCAAACTTGGACTAAAATCTGTGTTTCAAACTCTGACCCTACTGCTCTGATGAAAGGTTTTTCTTCAAGCTTGTTAAGGCAGTATAAAATGAAGAAAAGGTGTGTGAGGGATTTTTAGAAACATTTGACATGACTTGAATGCTTACCAATACATTATGCATGTACACAACTTTGCAAAAATGAGTGACTGGATTAAATATATATATATATATATAATATATATATATATATATATATATATATATATATATATATATATATATAATTGGCTTTGGGGAAGATGGGAAAAGTCTCTTCTTTATCAGTAGAAAATTTTGAATTGTGTTGCGTTTTTGGGAAATGACATGTTTTTAAAACATCAATAAAATTTTATTTAATTTATGTGCCACAGCTGTCAACTATATCCAAACCCTGTTAGTGCAGTGATATGGAAACCTTTTACTGAAAACTTGTTAAAAATGCCACTGGGAATTCACATTCGTATCCATTTAAACAAGTAGATAAACAGAATATGCTTAACCTAATTGGGGAAAAAATCAATAAAGTTCTCTTATCAGCTGTCCTTGATTTTTTTTGGGAGATTGTTAGATCTGAAACTCCTTTGGAGGAAGATTTCTTTAATCTTTAATTTTGTCTGTTTACTTCCACAATCACATTCCAGTTAAGTTTAATAAGGCTGAGATGACAAGATTGGTTTGTATATTCTAGACACAATCAGAATTCTGCCTCTGGAGGCATCATGGAGATCATCTATTCCAACTCTTTAATTTTACAAATGAGGAAACCAAGACCCATGAAACTTAAATTATTAACTGTGTATCACAGAATTTGTCCATGGCATAGCTAGGAAGCAACCTTTTTATCTCCTGGACTCCAGCTGTCCTTTCACTACACAACACTGTCTCCTACAAGATAGGTTTGATTAGGAGAAATATATATATAGATATAGATTTGTATATGTATATGTGTATATATATATATACATATATTTATACACATATATACACACATACATATATAAATAATCTCTATATTTGTATATATTCATCTCTATGTATCTATGCATGTATGCATATGTGAATGCATCTATCTATCTATCTATCTATCTACTTATCTATGTATCTATTTAATAATGCCCAGAGGAACTTTCTCACAGGAATGGCATGATCTATTAAAAGTCTATGTTGGCTAATATAAGACATACAAGGTTTTAAAACAATTGAATGCTTGTTTTATTGCGATGATACAGATTCATAGTGAATTATTTTTTGCTTTTTAAACTGTCATCAGTGTAATGTTGATCCCCCAAAAATCTCTCCTGATGAATTTATCCTCCTTCTACTCTGAGGGAATCAATATGTTAAAATGTTTAAAACATAAAGATACACATAGTTGGAGGAGAGAATGGGTATTCATGTCCTGCCTCAATGCTGGACTTGAAGTCAGGAAGACCTGGGTTCAAATCCGGGCTCAGATGCTTCCTAACTGTGTGACCCTGGGTAAGTCACTTAACCTCCATCTGCCTCACTTTTCTTAACTGTAAAATGAAGATAATAAAAGTACCCACCTTACAAAGTTGTTTTGAGGACTAAATGAGATAATAACTGTAAAAAAAATGCTTAATACAGTGCCTGGTACATAGTAGATGCTATAAAATGCTTATTCCTTTCCCATTCCATTTCTGTCAAAAAAGAAGAAAATATCAGAGGTGGAATGCAGGAGGGGAAAGAGCATCTGACTTATGACATCAATAAAATTTAAATGAATGCCTTTGAGAGACAAGGAGAAAAGGTAATTTAATTAACCATTTTAATTCCTATATTGGGCCATGTTTAATAGTGTATTTGGCTGCATCTATGAAACCTAACCAAATCAGCTGTGGTATGATGGATTTGGAATTTTCTAGTGCATTAATAATCACTTCTGTTGAAATCCATCATATCATTCACTTAACAATTCAAATTAATATGCAAGATGGCCCTAGATTTCATCCAATTTACTCCATCTTTGGGAATTTATGAGTAATCCTGTTATAACTACTAAAAAAAATATGGTAGTCACCCTGTGATCAAAATATCCAGTTATATTTAGCAATTTGATTTCAAGTTCATTGAAGTAAAGAATGGCACCCCCCCAAAAAAAAATCTAACCACTTCCGCAGTGAGGGAATTTTGACAAAATCACTTTTTAACCAGAGTTGTTTTTTGTGCTGTATAGAAATAATGCACTCATTAAAGTGTCACTTGTAGAACAATCATCATCAGCACCATATGTATAAATTATCTGAAATTTAATGGCTTACAATTTTTTTTTCAATTAACGATCATTCTCATTTTTTCTTCTTATCACTCCCTCCAAATTGGAGAGAATTCCAAAAAAAAATAGAAATCTTGTAAATATGTGTGGTGAGGTAAATATATTAACCACATCCAAAAACATATGTCTTGTTTTACATCTAGAGTGTATCACTTCTATATAGACAGGAGAAGGGTAAGAATCTTCATCCTTACTCATTTGGAATTATGGTTGAGCATTTCATTTTTCAGAGTACTTAAGTCTTTCTAAGTTAATTTTTTACAATGATGTAATGATTGAATAAATTGGTCCTGAGGTTCTGCTCATTTCACTCTGCCCGAAAGTTACTAAACTGTGAATATCCTTTGAAGCACTGATGTCATTCCTATCACTATACATCAGAGAGATCAAAGATGAAATGAACTGACATGTAAAAAATATTGCTAGTAGTTCTTTTATTTTGTGTTGATAAAGAATTAGAAAGCATTATTTTGCTCATCAATTTAAACATTATTGAACGATTTGTGGTATTTGAATATCGTGCAATACTGTGTCACGAAAAATCACAAAATCAAAGAAATTTGTGAAGACAGATGATCTGAGATATTTTAAGTTTTGGGATGCTCTTTATATGCATTATTGCATTTGATCCTTAATGGCAACTTTATGAGGTTATGTGTTTTATATCCATTTTAAAGATGATAGCCTAAGGCCAAAATATGTTAAGTAACTTGCCCAGTATGACAGAGATGGTATGGTTCCAACTCAAGTTTTTCTGATTCCAAGTCCAACTCTTTATCCAGTGTATCACTGTACCATCTTAGCTTTATAAACTATGAGTCATTCTATCAATATAATAATAATTTCTGATTGTATAGATCTTTACAGTGTTCCAAGTATTGGCAAATTATCCTACATGATCCTAAAAACAACTCTGGGAGGTATTTAGGGAAGATATGAAAAAAAAAATTAAGAGATCTTAAGTAGAATTCAATTCCACTCAAAAAACCATAAATTAAGTATAGACATCATATAGGTCACAGTGTTTGTTGCTGAAGGTGATATGAAGTTTAGGGAAGATGTGAATCCTTCCTTCATGGAGTACACAATTTATTACGGGAATATAATGCATAAATAAGTAATTAGAATGTTAAAAACACATTGAATTCAATTCCACAAATATATGTTAGGCTCTTGATGTGTCCTTCAAAAAATTCTGTGACAGGCACCAGAATGAATGCAAAGTAAGGAAAAATATAGATGCATAACATTCAGTAGGAATTCCAAATTACAGGCTTTGGGCATTCTAAGAGGGGAAAGGTGATTACTTTCTGCATAATTCAAGGAAAATTTCTTAGAAAATAAGGCATTTGAATTTGTATTCAAAGGATGGATGGAAATTTCATAGGTAGATAGATGGCAGAAGATGTTCCATTTGTCGTAGCACATTCACAACCCAGGAGGGAGAAAAGTAGTGGTCCAGTGTGGACAAAGTGGAGTAGTATAAGATAAGACTGGAATGATAGGTAATTAAAGACTGTGGAGAATCTTCAATTCTAGGCTAAGGAATTTGAACTTTTTTGAAGAGGCAATAAAGTACTATAAGCAATATTTGAAGGAGAGTAATGACAATCAAATCCATTTACAGGGGAATCAGTTGGGCAATGGCATACAGGCTGGATTTGAGGGGAAATTGGGACAGGGAATTTTATTGGGATACTATTATAAAAATTTAGGTGGGTTCCACTGAGAGCTTCTTATATTTACATAGTATTAGTACAAAAAGGAAAATGTGAAGCAATTGTGCGGGTAGAATCACTAAGATTTGGTAACAATTATGACAATAGTGTTTTAATGATAATACTTCACATTAATATGTTTACCATGATTTTATATGTAACCTATATCAGATTGCTAGCTGTCTTGAGGAAGGAGGAAGGAGGGAGAAAAATTTGGAACTCAAAACTTCACAAAAACTGAGTGTTGAAAACTTTAACCATAATTGGAAAAAATAAAATTCTATTAAGGGAAAATTATTTCACATAGATATGATGGCACTTATTCTGTTCAAAGCTCTTCATATACATTACCTCATTTGGAAAAAAATGATGAAAAGACAAAATTCTAAAATAATTGAATAGCTTTGTGTATGGGAGACTTATGAAATGTTGGTGGCACCCAGAGATAGAGAGAGTGAAGAGAGGACAAAGTTTTGACTGATAGATATGTGTGTCTGGACTTGACTAAGGCTACATAATTGGTGAATAATGAAGGGAGGTCATGAACATAGGTCCTCTGACATCTAATCCAGAGTTATTTCTACTATATCAGATTGCTTCTCTCACAATACATTTTCTGGCAGTATTTACTTTAGTTACCTAAACTAAATCTGTCCCTCATTCAGTGGATACAGTTTTAAAATTTACTAAACTGATTTCATTTGTCAAAACCTTGGGCAAAGGTAACAAATCCCTGAAATGGGTACATCATTACTATAGATCATATTGAAGTAGATTAATTGATTCATGAAAACAAATGTGGTTTTAAGGCTCTTGTCTTGGAGTCCAAATTCACTAGTGTATTTATAATCATTTTCCATTAATTTTAAAGAAAGCTTAAAAAGTTGGCTTTTTATGACCGTGTTGATGAGAAGCAAGAAAGTGAAGTTAAGTGGTTGTGAACTGTGTAGCAATAAAATTTGGTACTATCAACAAATCAGTTTGTTCAATCATGGGATTCTATTTTATGCATTGAAATTTAAAGGCATTTCTTCATTATAGCTTGCTATGTTTATTTTATAGTTACATTTAGATTATTCAAAGAAGAAGGATATAGGGCTAACCAAAAGCTAAAAGGGATGTTATGATCAACTCTATCTTCTGGAAGTGAACATATTTTACCTAGTAAGATATTCATGGAAAATATTAAAACCCTTGACTGTATTTCAAATTACATGAAAATAAAGCCACAGTAGGCCTGAGATATAAAGATGAGTGCATCAAGGGATGAGTGATTGGAAAACTAATGTGCTAGCCTAATCAACGACTCATATTTTAAAGGTGGGAGGGTGTTATAATCTATAATTTAATTCAATGAGATTTTAAGTAAGGGTACATATGGCTATTTATGATCTAAGAGATATGGCTTCAGTGTTCTTATTCAACAGGGAACCTGGCATGATCACATTTCTAATTGATTTAAGCTTAACTCCAGATGGAGCTTTCATTAAAAAAAAATCTACAACAGTGGTTGCAATGGGGGTTTTCCCATAGGAAAGGTAGTCTTAGTAGTCTTTTTAAAACAATTTATGTGAAAGTTAAAAAAAAAAAGAGCTTTCCCACTTTGTAATAAGGACATGGGGTTCTAGGACATGGGCAATCTTCCCAAGTCTCTTAAAGATTTTGCTATTTAGAAGTTGCTGGTTCATACCATGTGCATAATGAATTGTCCTACTTGAAGTGATAAATTATTTATTAGAGTAATGAACAGATCAATCAGGAGAGCCGTGCAGCTGAAACACAGAGCTTTTGGCAAAGCGGGGTCGAGATGTTTACATTTATCACCCAAATGCCTTGACTTTGATGCAGATCTTTGAGAGGCATTTATTAATCATGGTTTCATTACAATTTTTGGCAAACTAATAGCTATTTATTTGTCAAAAAATGTTTCTGATGATATAGTGCTGGTATCCAAAAGCACCAGTCTTGTTTTTGCTAGTTAACCTTCTAGGCAATTGCTAAACAGAAGCTTGAATGTAATATTGGACTTTAGATTACCAGAAAGGACTGGGTCTAAGAATCAATGAGCTGAACTCTGCTGTCTGTGAGATTCTATGCTTCTATCAGGGGCAATCCTTGAAATTAGCTAGTGATTCATTTATAACACTTAATAATGACACTTGGAACAATAGAGAATACTTCTCTTGGAACAGGTCCAATTCTTTCACCATTGATATAGCAGAAAGTAATTAATTGCACAAATGTGCATTTTAGGTAAATCCAAACACATGGCAATGATATTTTACTGAGCAATACCTTGAGAGGTATTCTAATATAAATGTGTCAAGTTCCTTAAAATTAAGTTTTTCATCAGATATGTAATGAAATATATGTTGCCTACAAGAACTGAATGAGAGAGTTACCTAACTACTCATATTAAATAAAATCTACTTGTATAATCTTGTAAATGTGATTGATACAAGGCAAAAGATGCTTTGACAGGGACAAACACAGAATAAGTAGAGTCTCTGCCTTACCATCTAGTTGGATAAAGAAAAAAAATACACAAAGATAACAATGCAGGATCCAAAGAAACAAGTAAAGATCTGGGTTACAATTCTTCACTTACACAGATGCCATTCAGCTATTACTATGTTGTTAGACCTTGAAGAATTGTGTCAAGTTCCAAAATTACCTCCCTTACAGTCCATATATCTCGTATACATAGTACTGGGTATATCCCTTCCACATATGCACTCATCCCTCAGAGAAGATAGAGATATCCATTCTCTGATCGCTGTTGAACATGATAACTATTTTAATTAACTACTGAGTCAGGACTCTGTCAATATACTGAAGGGGTAACTCTTAATTGCTTTAGAACTTTTCTTTGTATTAGAACACAAGTGCCTTATTAGAACACATGTTATTAGAACAAGTTGTGGTATATGATCATGACAAAATACTACTGTGGTATATAATGTATAAAATAAAGAGTTCAATTATCTAAAAAATTATGGATAGACTTGCAGGAAATAATGAAGAGCAAAATGACCAGAACCAAGAGAACATTGTGTACATTAACAGCAATATTGTTTTAAAAACAACTTTGAGCAAGTAAGTCAATGTTACAATTATAAATACCCAAAGTAACCAAAAAAGAAGGAAGATGCTGTCCACATCCAGAGAAAGAAAGGATAGAGAATGATTATATGTGCGTGTGTGTGTGTGTAATAGTAGCCATCTCTAGAATAGGATGGAAGGGAAGTAAAAGGGGAAAAAAAAGAAATTTTCATGATAACTATTATATATTTACGTATTGTAGTTTTATGCACAATCATCTTTTTTTTATTATGCTGTTATAGAAATACTTGTCTTATTCCTTAAATTAAAAAAAAAATAAAAGAACAAGTGAGTGAAGACAACCCCCTGAGCTCTAGAGAGACCACTGGGGTACCCTTACACTCACTGGGCCATAAGAAATGAGCAGATGGGGGTGGCTAGGTGGCACGGCGGATAGAGCTCAGGCCTTAGAGTCAGAAGTACCTGAGTTCAAATCTAGCCTCAGACACAACACTTACTAGCTATGTGACCCTAGGCAAGTCACTTAACCTTGATTGCCTCACCAAAAAGGAAAAAAATAAAAGAGAAAAAAAAAAGAGATAAACAGATGGCTGCTTTAGGCAAATCTGTGTTTGATATGTGGCCTCTTGTTTATGTCTTTTCTCCTTTGATATAGTACTTTGTCAGAAATGGAAAGATACACATTCCCCTTCCTTAACAACTGAGTATCAACAAGGTATTAGATTTTGAAATAGTTGTTGTGGTGAACCATCTGGTCAAGAGAGAAACAGTCTGATGATAGCTGTCCCGGCAATGAAGTTGGGAAGGGGCTTGCAATTTAATGTTTCTCCATTATGCATCCCCAAAAGGTTGCTTTATATGTACCTATTTATTTACATGTACTCTCCTCCATTAAAATGTAAGCTCCCTGAAGACAGGGATCCTTTAGTATACTCAGCACTTATCCCAGGGACTGGAAGATAATAAGCCCTTAATAAATAGTTTTTGATTGATTGACTGATTGATAGTAAGTCATTCCTTGTTAATTGTTGGCTGTAAATAATAACACATTTATAATATATAGCAAAACATAATCATGTTACTGGCTATTGTTCTTTTTCCTAATGTCTTTTAGGCTTGACTTTCATGCTGCATATTATTATTATTTTCTCTATCTCCATTCTGAAGTCAATCATGCACCAGTGACTAACTACTGCAGAAATAACAACTTCAGAGGAAAAGAATTAAGCAGGAAATAGCATATTTGATAGCACAAACACCATAACCACATTTTGGTTAGTATAGTATCACTTGTCCTTTTATTTAACAAGACACGCAATTCATAATCTAAGCGTTAAGTTTTAATTAATCAGGAAGACTAGCAATGAGAATTTTAGTTGCTATGAGGATGTTTTATATAAATGTCCCTCTTAGGTGGCTGTTGAAAGTGTACTTGAACTATGGATTAATAATAAAACTCACAATCTAAGCAAACCTGTGTTTTTTATTGGGGCAAAATATGCACTCTGCTATCTACATGATGGTAAATAGCTATTTCCCCCATATACCTTTTAGTCTCTAGCCTAGCTGGTGAAAAATTTTCCATTTGTTTGGTTTGCTTAAAGAGAATAAAATACCCCCTCTTTTCCCCCACAAGTGTCATCAAATGCTAATTGGGAGAGAAGAGTCAGACCACACATCAAGAATTCTGTAGCTGGATTGCTCAGTAGAAAGAACTCTAGACCTGGAGACAGGAAAACAAGAACTCAAATCCAACCTTAGATACTCACTAGTATGTAGTCTCTGAGAAACTCATTTAACCTTCATCTGCAATTATTTCATGTATAAAATGAGTCTATAATGTAGAACCTACCTTCCAGAGTTGTTATGAGGATAAAACAAGACAAAAATTGTAAAGCGCTTTGCAAACTTTAAAGCATTATATAAACGTTCATTGTTATTATTAGCTTCAAAGGACTGCAATTAGCAGAACTAGGATTCTAATGCAGGTCCTCTGATTTGAAATCCAATATTCTTTCCATTGCACAATGCTCTCTATTCCTTCCATTTGTGCCTCTAGTCCTAAAGCCCATTGCTATGAATTTTTTTTCCTCTTTGCAAAATATTAATTTATGTGCCTATGTTAGGGGCAGAGCCAAGTTGATAAAAGCAGGAGAGAGAAGAGGTTCATTCTTTGTCAAGCTTTTGAGTCTTTTCACTCTCTTCACTCTTTTGGGGCTTCTTGAGTCTCTAGGATCTCTCTAGTCTCCTTTGGTGCTTCTTGCTTTAAGAGGGAAATGGATGACCTCAACCTTACTTCAGGTTGCTGAAAGGAGAAGATTAAGAAGAAGCTAACATGAGAGAAGCTGGCAGAATCCATCATGCTTCTGTCTGGAGCTTACTACACTAGATACTTCAAGGAAATTCCCCTTGACTGAGATCTAGGAGTCTCTCCCTTGGTTGAGCTGATTTGCCTCACACTCAATAGGAGAGCTCCTTCACTATCTGTTGTCTGTTGTGTATTCTCCTATATTTCTGAAGATTTTTCTTTTTTGACTTGGAAAAATGGGTTTCTTGGCTACCTATTATATATTCACTGTGGAAATGGTATATGGAAGAAAGATTCAGGCCTTGCATAAAACATGTGGGATCCTGCCCCATTCCCAATTAATGAAACAGTGATTAGAAATTAGATTGTACCTAAAACCATATTCCTTAGGAATAATATTTAAGATAAATGATGGATGTAATTCTAGCTCTCTCTATTCCTCTCTCTGAGGCACATATAGTGGCCAAGTCTCTGGCTTAACCTTCTGCTTCTGCTCTTGACAGGAATCAGTCTCACTTGAAGAAAAGTGAAGGGAAAAGAGATTAGAGATATCTATTCTACCTCTCTTTAAGACAACCAATGACACCCCTATGGTACATTTGGAGGACAGCCCTCATTATGGATTGTTTAAGGATTAATATTTAACAATAAAATTATGATTAAAAAGTCCTGCATTAGAAGGACCTACTTCAACCATGTAAAATAATGATCATACATTAGCCCATCCTCAACCCTCACCCCTACTATCTATTCAAGTGAATTTGCTAAAGTGTCAGAATAATTATTTACATATTTGTAAATATCCTTTCTTCTGTCTTTCCCCTTTGCAAAAAAGAAAGGAAGGAAGGAAAGAAAAGGAAAAAAAAAAGTAGCCTGGCAATGTGAAACTTGTTAAGAAACTAGGAGGTTCACAATCACAGTTCAAATCATGGATAGGTGGTATTTATATCATGTACATTGTTCTGATTAATGCTTAAAAATGATCAGTGATGCAGGACATTCACCCACCCCATGAAATATAAAGAAAGTTTTACTTCCTGTAATTATTAGGATAATTGAATTAACTTTACTTCCCTCTCCCCTCCTCCCCAATAATAACCTCTCACACCTGCAAGATAACTGCAGCAAATTTCTCAGAAGGTTTAAATGATGATTTCTTTATAAAGATGATAGATAGAAGGTCAACATAGTTTCCAACCTCCTGACAAACTCATTCTGGCAGAGCCGATACACCTTTAGGATAGGTAGCGGTTATGGCTATATTCCTAGCTTGAGTTTGTTTTCTCAAACCAAAGAATATGAGACCTTGACAATTGCACCAAAGAAAGAAATGGTAAAGTGTTTACAGAATGCAACAAGCTTAATAATGTGTCCTTTTAGATGAGACAAACTTAGAGAAGCATATCATGATCAGAGAAAAAAGAAGTTGCTCTTTATTCAGAAACAGCAATGCTTCTGGAAAAAAAATAGTGGAGTGCTTGAAGGAGCAAGTAAAGCTTTTAAAGTCTATTTTTCTCCTCCTATACATAAGCACATTGAAAATCAGCACAAAAGACTCATTTTACACATTGATCAGACTCTCAAAATATTTTATTGAAGCAAACACAGAAAACAAATGGGAAAATGAGAGTATAAAAGGTAAAAGAAAAAGCTATAGTCCAATGCAATATTTAGTACTAACGAGCACATTAATTTCCATGTTGTTTTTGAGCTATTGCTGTCATGCCTAGGGAGGGTGGTAAACCTAGCATTTTCCTTCATTGTCTGATACATTCAAATTCAATTCAGAAAATCTTTATTAATGACCTGGTATACTCGAGGCATTGTGCTGGGTGCTAGAGATGAAGAGAGAAAAGTGAAACTGTACCTTCCCTTAAGAACCTTACAATAAACTTCTTAATTTAATCATCTTCAGACCTGTCTACACATCTCGTAATATGAGGTATATTAACTGGAGAGAATATAGTGTGAGATAGTCAAATATCCACATGCATATTTAAGTTAAGTTTCACATCAAATTTGAAATCAGGATGAGATTTTGGGCCATCACATTAAAAAACAGCACTTACTATATATTTTATTCTATCTTTCCTATATACATGTGATTGGTAGTAGATTTATGAATTTATCGATGAAGATATCTGTCAAAGAAAGTTTTGTACTAATATGATCTCATCTCAGAGTCTATCAGATTATTTAATGATATATTTCTAGAAAAGGGAATAGAAATGTCAATCCTGAATCTACTAATGTTGTTTTCTAATATTTCATTCACCTCTTCTGTGTACATGTATCTTAGCAGATATTTCCTGTCTCTGAAACATACAACCACATGACCCTGTGATGATATCCATGTTTTTTTTCAATACCACATAAGCTGCTTTTCCTGTTTCATCAAGCTGAATGTGCACTAAATTTTCTTGTAATAATTTCTCCATATCTATTTTTTGCTCTTACCAAATTCTGCCTTGAATCAAACTTGTATATAACAAATATATGATTCACTTATTGGATTACAAACGTTTGTGCACAGAAGGTGCTTAACAGAAGTCTTTCAAATGGTTATTGAATTGTATCTATTTATGTTAGAAAAAAAGTCCATACCCTTTGACCGAGCAATAGCACTTCTAGATCTGTATCCCAAAGAGATAATAAAAATGGGAAAAGGACATACATATATAAAAATATTTATAGCAGTTTTTTCTGTGGTGGCAAAAAAGTAGAAATTGAGAGGATGCCCATCAATTGGGGAATGGTTGAATAAGATTTGGTATATGAATGTAATGGAATACTATTGTGCTATAAGAAATGATTTGCAAGCAGACTTCAGAAAAACCTAGAAAGACTTGTACGGACTGATGCTGAGCAAAGTGAAAAGAACCAGGAGAACATTGTACACAGTAACAGTCATGTTGTGAAATGATTGACTCTTTATAGACTTAGCTATTCTCAATAATACAAGTATCTAAGGCAACTCCAAAAGACTCATCATGGAAAATGCTATCCACAACCAGAGAATGAACTATGGAGTCTGAATGCAGATGGAAGCATACTATTTGCTTATTTGTTTTGTTTTGTTTTGCTTCCTTTTTCTTGTGATTCTCCCCATTTGTTCTAATTCTTCCTTACAACATGACTAATGTGAAAACATATTTAATAGTAATGTACATGTAGAACCTGTATCAGCTTGCATTCTGTCTTAGAGAGTAAGGCAGAGATGAAAGGGGAGGAAAAATTAAAACTCAAAAGCTTATGGAAGTGCTTGTTGAAAACTAAAAATAAATTAATAAAATAATTACATAAAAAGTCCAACTGGGGCCCTATACAATGAAACAAATATGTTGTAACCTGAGGAATTTCTATCATTTGGGATCTAATGTGGTCACAAATAAAGAATTCCTTATCAACTGCTAAACTTCAGATCTTATTCAACCCTAACATTCCTCACCCCATCCAGTTACTTTGATAACCTAGCAAATGGGAGAAGAAGAGAAAGATGACAAGAGCAAATGACAAGGAAAGTAGAAAATAGAAGAGTAGGAGAGAAAAAGGAAGATAGAGGGAAAGGGTGTGTGTGTGTTGGAAGGAAACAATTAAAAAGTGTCCCAAGCACAGGAAACAACAAAAACAACAATAAAGTGCTCAGTAAGGTCCAAGATGAGTGGAATCGATATGGTGGTTAGGGAGGGTTAAAGTGAGCCTTAGATTTGTTTTATTTGTCTTGATTGTTCAATGAGTGGGGAAAAGGTTCTAGGGAGGGAGAGAATTTGGAACTGAAAATAAATATAAAATGAATTTCTCCTCTGGTATTAGCTTGAAACTGATTTACTGTCATGGTACAACTTGTAATTTCTAAATCAGCAATTTAAAAGCAACAACCAGAAGAGAGAGACTAGAAAATCCAATGAGCTCTATGTATATGTATTTATATGGATAAGAATAAAAATGTGTGCATAACACATTTGAACATAGAGTTGAACATCAATTAATTCCATTAACCTTTAAATTTAAAGTATAGCTTTTATTTTATTTAGTTCCTAGGAAAGTTAATATTTTAAAAGCCAAAACTTTTTAGCATCTTCATTTAGATAATATGTCAAAAGAAAGCCCTATTATATTCTCTATTCTCCATCTTCTATGATATAAACATTGTTAATTTTAAATCCTTATCTAGGTAAGACCTAAATTTAAATCATTCCTCACAAGACATTATTTATGTCAACATGGGCAAGTCACTTAAGCTCTCTTGGCCTCAGTTTCTTCAGCTATAAAGTGGGGACAGTAATAGTACCTACCTCGAGTTGTTGTAGAGATCAATTTTATAAGATATATAAAGGCTTTGCAAAACTTACAGGCTATTATTAAATCATTAATAGTCAACAATATAATTATTTTCTTTTACATAAAGATAATATAATTTCATACTATTTAAATAATATAAGTATGTGGTTAATTCTATTAAAGTAATATAATTATTAACTGTAATAATACGATTCATTTAGTTCCCAAAACATATTATATAAAACATTACTAAACTTAAAAAAAACCCCAAAGTATTTTGTAATGTGAAAAATAAATGTAATAATTTTAATTGAAGTTGAACTATTGAAAGTGTTTTCATTATAAATGTTTAATTATCATAGAAATTAAGAATGGAATAGGTCTACACTTGCTGAATCTGGAAAAAGGTTTATGTAACTTATGTAAGAATGCCATTCTATCTAAACTTACATAAAGTTTAATTGTCTTAATCTATCATATTATTTTTAATGGGGGTAGTGGTTTCAATAGCACAGGAAACATTGTTCTATTTAAATGCTAATGTAGATACACACACATGTAGGTCTCTTAAAGATTATGGATTCTGAATACTCAGTGTCATAGAACATTTGCTCGGTGTAGATGAAGTGCCTTTACTTTAGTCAAAACCTTTATCTAAAGAAGGAAAATGACTTTGTCACTCCTTTCTTTCCAAATATTATTATTGACTCAGCACCTATAGCATCTTTTATATACATGTATGTATGTATGTATGTATTTATATGTGTATGTATAATATGCATTATATGTGTATGTGTTATCTATGCATACATATACAATATATGTTTAATGTGTGTGTGTACATGTATGTGTGTGTGTGTGTATGTATACGTATATGACTAGCTTTTCCCCCCCTAAAGAACATAGAATCTCAAAATGATGTCTACGAAAGACCATCATCTCAAGAAAGGAACAAACATGTGTATAGTACAAAAATATATAAATTTCCCAGGTATATATGGTCATGGTCTTAGAGAATTTCAAATCTTTTCTTCTTTGAGGAAAATGACCAAGATGTACTTTAAGAAGATTATAAATATAGAACAAGTGAGGCACCTAAACAGACAGCATATGTTTCTGTTCATGCTTCAGTTAGCACAATTGCCATTTTGGAGAGCAAGTAGGCAAAAAGTTCAAGCAGGCATTCCCATGCACACAGCAACACGTATACTTCTAATGAGATTTAGGTTTTTCAGATTTTCTATTCTGTGATCAATTTATTGATTCAACACATATTTTGAAAATGTTTACTGTGTGCATAACTTATGCTAGATTCCCATGAGGTACAAAAGATAAGTTAGGGATAGTACTTGCTCTCAAAGAACTTTCACTTTAATCAAGTCAAAAAAGCTTTAATAAATTTATATCATTTGTCAGGCACTGTGCTAACATGAGGATATAAATGTAAGAGCACTCTCTGCTCTTAAGAAGCTTACATTCTAAAAGTAAAATGGAGCTGAAAAGTCAGGAGGAGTGAGTGTGTAAAATAAAGGATGGTTGGTCTGTAATGTTCCTCAAAATGGTAGCTCTAGAAAGAACAACCAATGGGAAAAGGATAGTGCAAGGGCAGAGAAGGAAGTCAGTAGAATCATGGAGACAAAGTCCAGAAAGTAAACCACAGTAGGCTATATTTTATATGGTCATGGAAAGAAAGAGATAAGTTAGATAATAATAAATTTAACCAGATCCCAAACTAGCCTAAAGACTAGACCCAAAGAGTAATCATTAAAGAGTTGATGACTATTTTGGGGGGGAAGAAGTCTATAGTGGAATGTGCTAGGCCTTGTAGTATTTAACAATTCAATCAAATCCCGGTTAAAGGCAGAATACGGAATTATTTTCATATGTGTTAAACCTAGGAGACATAGGTAACATTAAAAAACGGAGTCAATACAAAAATATCTTGACTAGCTAGAATGTTAGGCAACATATAATAAGAGGAAATTTAGCATGGATAAATGCAAAATTATATACTTTGATTAAAATAATAAGTTTAATAAGTAGGAAGTTGTGTGGGTGTGGCTAGACAAGTAAAATGAAAGTTTGGCTGTAAGGTTTAACTGAGGTACCATCTTCTTCCAGAAGTTAGCTCTGAAGTATAGTCATATATATATGTGTGTATGTATATATGTATATATTATATATGTACACACACACACACACACTCTTTCTCTACTCCACACCTGCCCGCAAGTAGACTATAAACTCCTTGACATTAGGGATGTTGACCCTTTTAAGCATTTTCATAGTCATCACCTGAGAGGCAGTGTGGTTAAATGAAAAAAGTACAGGTCAAGACCCTCTCCCTACACCCAGTATATAGCACTGCATATTTTAAGTTGGAGGGCAACTCAGAGGCCAACCCATACCTGAACATGAATATGAAAAGTTCTAATTATTAGGACTTTTTTCCATACATCAAAACTAAATTTGCCCATTTAAAACTTCCAAACTCTAGGGTCAACAAGTCATAGAAAATCTGCAATTCTGTCATATCACGAATTTTAAACTTTCTTAGAGAACAAATTCTCTCTGAGAAGGGAAGCAATATGAAGAAAGCAGTATTTTATATAATCACAGAATTTGTGAACTAGGAAGAACTTCGGAGTCCATCTACTCTATTGCTTTTTTTGAAAAATCATTTCCATTACAACATACCAGAAAAATGTCCATGATCATTATCATCTTCAAGAATTTGTCTTGTGTCTACTCTGTTCTTGCCACTCTGTTAAGAATACAAATTCAATGAAGGAAACATTGCCTATGTATGTGATTTTTGTAATGTAATGGGGTCAATAGTTATACACCCACACATACACACATATTCACACACAATTTATATAATGCTTTAAGGTTTCAAAAGTGTTTATATGTCAACCCATTTGATACAGAATATATACAAAGAATAAAGTATATAATTAAGGAGCTAAATAAAACTTACTTTGGGAGAGAAGGTAAATAACAAGTAAGAGAGTGTCACATATGGCTTTATAGAGAAGATGGCGCTTGAGCTGCTTTTTAATAAGAGGGATTATTTTTAGGCTGGAGGAGGAAAGAGAAAATTCCATTCATAAGAGAGCAAATTGCATAGTGTACCATGTGTGAGGATCCAGTCTCTCCTTGAAAACCTCTCTTGAGGGTGAACCAAGGATTGCCAGCAGTGCTTTCTGAATAATTTCTAGTTATCAAGAAGTCTTCTCTTAACATGAATCCTGGTCTAATGAATATCTGAACAGAAATCATCTTCATAACATACCTAGCAAGTGGTCATCAGCCTGCAATTTTGCATTTCCGGGAAAAAGAATTCTACTGCATTCCATGGTAAGCAACCTCACATGTGGATTACTCTAATTATTAAGAATTTTTTTTTAAACACATCAAATTGAAATTTGCCTTTTTTGCAGCTTTCACTTATTGCTCCTATCTGTGCTTCTGGGGCAGAACAAATGCAACTCCTTCATACACTAGAAGGTAGCTATCTGTGAAGTCTTCTTTTGTTTATATTGAATTTCCCCCATTTCTTCAATTTATCCTCATGCGTTATGATCTCAAGGCCCTTTACTATGCCATTTTTCATTATCCTCATATGTTATAATCTTCTGTCCTGTTAGTATGTCATTTGCCTAATGAATATTCTTCAGTTAATTAAAGATATTCTTAAGATACGGCACCTTGAACTGAGTGAAAAATATTCTATGTGACCTAAACAGGTCAATTTAGAAATAGACTATTACCTCACTACTAAAGGGATGATTACAATTAAGAGGAACCTATAAATTATCAGCTGTTCTGCTATGAGAGGGAAATCCAATAGATATTTAAATAACAGAGATCCTCTAAATTAATGGAAAATGTTAAGACCCATCACTAAATTTCAAATCATATCAAAATAAGGCCACACTAAGACTGAACCATATGTGCATTAAGGGGTAAGTGACTGGAACACTATGGTTTTAGTCAATGGTTCATATTTTAAAGGACTGAAAAGAAAGTGTGCCATATCAGTGGTCCACATTTGTGCTTTGTTTCCTATATTCCTCATGAATTTTCTTTCTGTCTAGGTAGTTTTTAGCATACTCTGATGAAAATATTGCCTCACTGACACTCAACAAATTGTCATCCACCCAATTTCCCATTGAAGCAAAATGATTACAGGTTTTTTCTCACAGGAGTATTTTTATTCAATATACACATAAGATGGTGCTCTGTCTGTCTTTTCTCTACTCCACATATCTTTTTAATGTATTCTGTTTGATTTGAAGAAGATATCCCCTTCATTAAGCATACTTCAGTCATGGGACCCATTTAACTAAGTCTCTGCAGTATTTACTAGGTCAAATTTGTTTCTCTGAGTTCAGCTATTTAATTTGTCTCATCATGTGGTAACAGTAAGGAGAGGAAAGGAATGAAGAGAAACTTCACTAGCTTCACCATCTTACTTAACCCTTTTTGGGTTTGATTACAATTTGTATTGCCCAAAAGAAAATCAGGACTATCATGGGTATTAAAATATTTCTTCACCCAAGTTACCCAGCCATTTCTAATTTCATTTGTCTAATCTCTGTAATCATTTGGAAAAGATTTAGGTCAAGGGCACTTGTATAGCAGAGGTTGAAATTCTGGGCCATAACTTAAGTGACAATAAGGACTTGGGCACTTGAAAAAATTTCCTTGGAATTTGTCTTTCCCTTTGTACCACTTCAATTCTCTAAGTCTTCTTCATTAGGCACCTGGCTTCATGTGGATAACAGGATATATAGTTCAAGATAGGCACTGTTAAAATTTAATGGGCAGAACTTTCCCTATGTGAAACCACATTGCAGCAGAGAATCAACAGAAAGCAGCAGCACAACTTCCACTTCCAGGAGCCAAGATGGTAGAATAAAAAGGTATTCACTCTCATTCTCCCCTATCAACCTGTGAAAACCCAGAAAATATCACTCCAGAAAAAAAACCCTGGAACAGCTAAACAAGAAGAAAGATGGGGGGCAACAGTGCAGCAGCCCAGCAAATGGGTCTCCCAGTGCCTCAGCAAAAATAAGGGAGGCAGAACTACTAGGAGCCCCTGGCAGATAAGTACCCTATGGCATTCATCTGAAAGGAGCTGAAGAAAGCAACCTAAAGTCTTCCTAAAGACCTGGCCTTGCTGGTTCCAGCCCAATACCAGGTCACCTGTCAGAGCCCTGCAGTCTCCAATTGTCAGTGAGGAAGAGAGCCTGAAGTCCAGGTAGTAGAGCAATCAAACACCAACACCTGGACCTCTGAGTGCTTCAGTGAGGGCAGAGGAGCCAGTGGAGGCCAGTTTAGAAAACCACCAGGTGCCTCGCCACTCTACCACAAAGGAATCTCCCAGTGCATTAGTAAAATGAGGAAGGCAGCAAACACATAACTGCAATGTCAAAAGGAAGTATGAACTTGTCTGAAGACCAAACAGCCTTTTTAGAAGAGCTCAAGAAGGATTTTAAAAGTCAAATGAGAGGGGTAGAAGAGTCCTTAAAAAATACAATTGGCCAATTGGAAAAAAAGTACAGTGAAGAAAACAAGTCCCTAAAAAACACAATCGGCATATTGAAGAAGGAAGTACAAAAACTAACAGAAGAAAACAATCTGTTAAAAACTAGAATTGGACAAATGGAAACTAATGACTCTGTGAGACAGCAAGAATCAGTCAATCAGAAATAAAAAAATTAAAAAATAGATGAAAATGTAAAATACCTCATTGGTAAAATAACCAACCTGGAAAATTGACACAAGAGAGACAATTTAAAAATTATTGGACTACCTGAAAATCATTATGAAAAAAAGTGCCTGGACAGTATTTTCAGGAAATCATAAAGGAAAACTGCCCTGAAGTCCTAAAACCAGAAAGTAAAATAACCATAGAAAGAATACACCGCTAACCACTGGAAAGAGATCCCAAATTGAAGACGTCAAGGAATGTAATAGCAAAATTACCAAATTACCAGATGAAAGAGAAGATGCTGCAAGCAGCCAGAAAGAAATAATTTAAACGTCATGGAACCACAGTAAGGATTACACAGGACCTTGCAGCTTCTATATTAAAAGACCACAGGGTGTGCAAAGGAGCTTGGATTGCAGCCAAGGATCAACTACCCAGCAAAAATGAGCAACATTTTTAAAGGTAGGAGACAGATATTCAATGAAATAGGAGCCTTCTAAACCTTCCTGATAAAAAGACCAGAGCTCAACAAAAGAAATGATTTTCATGTACAAGATTCAAGAAAAACATAAAAAGGTAAATGGGACAGTAAGATACAACATGTTGTTAATAAGGGCAGCCTGCTTACATCCCTACAAGGGAAGATGACACTTGAAACTCTTGAGAACTGTATTGTTATTACACCACGTTACAGGAGTATACATATAGGGGATGGATATTAGTTGACTTTGTTGTAAGGATAAAAAAAAATCTAATCAAGTGGATTAAACGGATCCAAGTGGATTAGTCTGGTCTTAGAAAATATACTGAAAAAGGAGGAGGCAGACAAGGGTAAATTACATTACAGGAAAAGACACAAAATTCTATTACAGCAGAGGGAAAGAAGGGGGGGGCATTGTTTGAACCTTACTCTCATCAGATTTGGCTCAAGAAGGGAATAACATTATCAGTTAGGTGTAGAAATCTAACTTGCCCTATAGGCAGTAGGAGGGAAAAGGGGAAAGAAAAGGGACAGGGGATAGAAGAGAGGGAAGAAGCAGTAAGGGTAAAGGGGAAGAAAAGGGAAAGGGATAATAGAAGGGAGGAGGGACTGAAGGAGGTGGTGGACAAAAGCAAAACAGTAGTGGGGGGGAAGGAGAAATGAAAAAGAAAAGCATAAATGGGGGGGAAAGGATGGAGAAAAAGACACAGATAGTAATCATAACTGTGAATGTGAATGGGATGAACTATCCCATGAAATGGAAGTGGATAGCAGAATTGATTAAAACCATAATCCTACAATATGTTGTTTACAGGAAATACATTTGAAAAAGAGTGACACATACAGGGTAAGGATAAAAGGTTGGAGCAGAATATATTAGACTTCAGCTGAAGTAAAAAAAGCAGGGGTAGCAATCTTGATCTCAGACAAAGCAAGACCAAAAATAAATGTAATCAAAAGGGATGAGGAAGGAAACTACATCCTAATAAAAGGCACCATAGACAATGAAGTAATATCTTAACTAAACATATATGCACCAAATGGCATAGCATTTAAATTCTTAGAGGAGAAGTTCAGGGAGTGACAGGAAGAAATAGCAAAACTGTACTACTGGGGGACCTCAATCTTCCCCTCTCCATACTA
This sequence comes from Phascolarctos cinereus, assembly GCF_003287225.1. Taxonomy (NCBI): domain Eukaryota; kingdom Metazoa; phylum Chordata; class Mammalia; order Diprotodontia; family Phascolarctidae; genus Phascolarctos; species Phascolarctos cinereus. The sequence goes on along the minus strand of NW_027555847.1, from coordinate 435,333,783 downwards.
GATAAATTTAAGCACAAAATAAATAAGAAAGAAGTTAAGAAGGTGAATAGATCATTAGAAAAGTTAGGTATGATAGACTTCTGGAGAAAACTGAATGGGGATAGAAAGGAATACACTTTTTTTTCTCATCAGTACATGGAACATACACAAAAATTGACCATGTACTAGAGTATTAAAAACCTCACAATCCAATGCAGAAAGACAGAAATATTAAATGCATCCTTTTCAGACCATGATGCAATAAAAATTATATGTAATAAAGGGCCAAGGAAAGATAGACTAAAAAATAATTGGAAACTAAATAATTTAATCCTAAAAATGATTGGGTTAAACAAAAAATGATAGAAACAATCAATAATTTCATTCAAGAGAATGACAATAATGAGACAACATACCAAAACTTATGGGATGCAGAGAAAGCAGTTCTTAGGGGATGTTTTATATCTCTAAATGCTTCTGCAAATAAAATAGAAAAGAGGAGATCAGTGAATTGGGGATACAACTAAAAAAAGTAGAAAAAGAACAAATTAAAAATCCTCAATCAAACACCAAATTTGAAATATTGAAAACCAAAGGAAAAATTAAGAAAATTGAAATTAAGAAAACTATTGCACTAATAAATAAAACTAAGAGCTGGTTTTATGAAAAAACCAATAAAATAGATAAACCTTTGGTTAATTTAATTAAAAAAAAGAAAGAAGGAAACCAAATTAGTAGTATCAAGAATGAAAAGGGTGAAGCTACCACTAAGGAAGAGGAAATTAAAACAATAATTAGGAATTATTTTGCCCAACTATATGCCAACAAAACTTGACAATCTTAGAGAAATGGATACATATGTACAGAAATATAAATTGCCCAGATTAACTGAAGAGGAAGTAAAATACTTAAATAACCCCATCTCAGAAAAAGAAATTGAACAAGCCATTGATGAATTCCCTAGGAAAAAATCTCTAGGACCAGATGGATTTACATGTGAATTCTATCAAACATTTAAAGAACAATTAATTCCAATACTATATAGACTATTTGGGAAAATAGGTGAAGAAGGAGTCTTACTAAGTTCTTTTTATGATACAGATATGGTGCTGATACCTAAACCAGGAAGAGTCAAAATAGAGAAAGAAAATTATAGACCAATTTCTCTAATGAATATAGATGCAAAAATTTTAAATGAAACATTAGAAAATAGATTACAGAAACTTATTGCAAGAATAATACACTATGACCAGGTAGGATTTATACCAGGAAGGCAGGGTTAGTTCAATATTAGGAAAACTATCAATATAATTGAGCATATCAGCAACAAAACCAACAGAAACCACATGATCATTTCAATAGATGAAGAAAAAGCTTTTGACAAAATACAACACCCATCACCATTAAGAAACACTAGAAAGCATAGGTATAAATGGCATCTTCCTTAAAATAATAAATAGCATCTATCTAAAACCTTCAGCAAGCATTATATGCAATGTGGACAAGCTACAAGCATTTCCCGTAAGATCGGGGGTGAAAAAAGGATGTCCATTATCACCACTGTTATTCAGTATTGTACTGGGCATCCTCTCAATTTCCAATTCTTTAGCACTACAAAAAGAACTGCTATGAATATTTTTGTACATGTGGGTTCTTTCCCATTCATATGATTTTTTTGGAATATAGCCCTAGAAGTGCTATTGCTGGATCAAAGGGTACGCACATTTTTATAGCCCTTTGGGCATAATTCCAAATTGTTCTACAAAACGGTTGTATCATTTCACAAATCCACTAACAATGCATTAGTGTTCCAGTTTTCCCACATCTTCTCCAATGTTTATCACTTTCCTGTTTTGTCATGTTGGCCAATCTGATAGGTGTGAGGTGGTACCTCAGAGTTGTTTTGATTTGCATTTCTCTAATCAATAGTGATTTAGGGCATTTTTTCATATGACTATAGATGGCTTTAATTTCTTCATCTGAGAAATGTCTGTTCATATACTTTGACTATTTATCAATTGGGGAATGGCTTGTAGTATTATAAATTTAGCAATATGAGAAGAAAAAGAAATTGAAGTTATTCAAATAGGCACAGAAGAAACAAAGCTTTCACTCTTTGCAGAAGACATGATGATATACTTAGTGAGTCCTAGAGAATCAAGTAAAAACTACTTGAAATAATAAACAACTTTAGCAAAGTTGCAGGCTATAAAATAAATTCACATAAATCATAGGCATGTCTATATATTACCAACAAAGGCCAACAGCAAGAGATAGAAAGAGAAATCCCATTTAAACTTACTGCAGACATTATAAAATATTTAGCAGTCTACCTCCTGAAATAAACCCAGGAACTCCATGAACACAATTACAAAACACTTTTCACACAACTAAAATAGGATGTAAATAATTGGAAAAACTTCAGTTGCTAATATAATAAAAATGACAATTCTAGCTAAGGTAATTTACTTATTCAGTGCCATACCAATCAAACTACCAAAAAATTATTTTATAGAGTTAGAAAAAATAAGAACAAGATTCATTTAGAAGAACAAAAGGTCCAGAATATCAAAGGAACTAATGAAAAAAAATTCAGGGGAAAGTGGCCTAGCAATTCCAGATCTTAAATTGTATTATAAAGCACAATCATCAAAACTGCTTGGTACTGGACAAGAAATAGAGTGGTGGATCAGTGGAATAGATTAAATATGCAAGACACAGCAGTCAATGACTACAGTAATCTATTATTTTATAAACCCGAAGACCCCAGCTTCTGGCATAAGAACACACTCTTTGAAAAAAAAAACTGCTGGGAAAACTGGAAAAGAGTATTGCAGAAACTAGGCATAGACCCAAATCGCACACCATACGCCAAAATAAAGTCAAAATGGGTTCATGATTTAGATGTAAAGGCTGATACAATGAGCAAACTGGGAGAACAAGAAATAGTTTACCTATTAGACCTATGGAGAAGAAAAGAATTCATGACCAAACAGGAGATAGAGAACATTACAAAAAGCAAAATGGATAATTTTGATTACATTAAATTGAAAAGTTTTGCATATACAAAGCCAATGCAACTAAGATTAGAAGGAGAGTACAACATTGGGAAAGAATTTTTACAACCAGTCTTTCTGATAAGGGCCTCATATCTACAATATATAGAGAATTAAGAAAAATTTATAATACTATAAGCCATTCCCCAATTGATAAATAGTCAAAGTATATGAACAGACATTTCTCAGATGAAGAAATTAAAGCCATCTACAGTCATATGAAAAAATGCCCTAAATCACTATTGATTAGAGAAATGCAATTCAAAACAACTCTGAGGTACCACATCACACCTATCAGATTGGCCAACATGACAAAACAGGAAAATGATAAATGTTGGAGAAGATGTGGAAAATTTGGTACACTAATGCATTGTTGGTAGATTTGTGGAATGATCCAACCATTTTGTAGAACAATTTGGAACTATGCCCAAAGGGCTATAAAAATGTGCATACCGTTTCATCTCCAGCAATAGCACTTCTAGGGATATATCCCCAAAAGATCATACAAACGGGAAAGGACCCACATGTACAAAAATATTCGTAGCAGCTCTTTTTGTAGTGCTAAAGAATTGGAAATTGAGAGGATGCCCATCAATTGGGGAATGCTGAGCAAGTTGTGGTATATGAATGTAATAGAATACTATTGTGATAAAAGAAATGATGAACAGGCTGACTTCAGAAAAACCTGGAAAGACTTGTATGGTGTGATGCTGAGTGAAGTGAGCAGAACCAAGAGAACATTGTACACAATAAAAGTCACATTGTGCGATGACTAATATTGATAAACTTAACCCTTTTCAGCAATACCGGATCAAAGACATCTCCACAGGCCTCGTGATGGAAAATGCTATCCACATCCAAAGAAAGAACTGTGGAAGTTGAATCACTGTCATGTTTTTCTCTTCTGTTGAGTTTTGTTTCCTCTTTCTAATGGTTCCTCCTGTTGGTTTTAATTTTTACTTACAACTCCACTAATGTGAAAATATATTTAATAAGAATGTAATTGTGTAGCCTACATGAGATTGTGCGCCATCTTGGTGAGGGTGGTGGGGAGGAAGGCTGAGAAAAATTTTAAACTTTCTTTTTTTAATTTAAAGCATATGGGAGTGATTGTTCACAAATCAAAATAAATTAATAAAATTAAAAAAAAGAAATCAGCTCTCTCTCTCAAAAAAAAAAAAAAAAAGCAGCAGCACAGTGGAGATGTCTAACATAAAGGAGGAGGTGACATCACCAGGAGATACAAGCATCTCTGTCATGTCAGGTAAAAGATTGAATCTGGTCGGACATGTTCTCTATTTATTATTTCATTCAAATGTTCTACTCACGTATGTTTCCTACTTTTCTCTTCCCCAGTGGTGCCATACTAAGCTATGAAATAGAATGCCTCTCTATTGAGAAAATCAATACTGTCCCATACTTTACAATTGTATTTCATTAAATAGCTTGAGTTTTGAAATAATATTTAGTTTGATTGGCTTAATAAAGTAAACACAATGATGGCAGCTCATGATTTTGGATGAATGTGGACTCCCAAAATACTGGGAACTTATATATACCAGTGGGGGAAGGTATTACAATTGTTATCCATATAATTCTTATGAAATCTAATTAAAGTATTATTGCTAGACTAACAAAACCACTGTCCAATAGTTGGCCATTCATTCATTAATTCATATAATGGAAGTATCATTATTTTGACTATCAATCATTTAATGTAAAATTATCAATATAATTTAAAAAACTTGTTTAAACTAATTACGTGGTATTTCAGTTCTCTGAATTATTACATCAAATAAATTTGATATATTTTGATTTTGGCTATGATATTGTCCTAGTATAATTGGTTAAGTCCTACAATTCAGTACATATGGCAGGTAATACATTAAATTAAATTAATTCGAAATGGATGATGTCCGTTACAAGTAATGAAGACTGCCTTGGAAAGGACTTTCATTTTCCTTACCATTTGGCAGTGCTGCTAAAAATTTCTCTGAATCTTACAACTGTAAGGATACTTTTTGCATTCCGTAATTGGTCCAGTTCGTATGAATCTAGATCAGATAGTGTAATTTTTGGATGTAGAGAAACTAGGCTTTATAGAGAGCCTAGAAGAATACTTTTAGCTACTTCCTTCCTGATATTTCTCCATAAGTGATCAGGGTATATTTCTACTTATATTGAATACTAATTTCAGTACCTCAATAAACCATCTAGAATCTTGAACTCTTTTTTTTTTCCCTTTGGACTTTTGAAATGAATCATGCTGCAGGAACTATTCTGCACTTGGACAAACTAAATAAAATACACTAATTACTATCAGACATACCAGAAATCTTTCTGCTTTGCAGTAGGACTTTTCCTTTCCACTTGTAGGCTGGGAATAGGAAATTTCAAAGTAGTTAAAATACATTTGCTAGCTCAAGTTTTTTTTTTTTAATAAATTTACTTATTTTTGACACAAAAAAATTATGTTCTGAATTCTCTCTCCTTTTTGCCTTTGCCCCACTCATTGAGAAGGCAAGCCATTTAATAGCAATTACACATACGAAATCATGTACAATTTTCCTATATTGGCCACACTGGAAAAAAAAGGCAAGAAAAATAAGGAAAGTGAAAAAATATGCTTCTATCTTCAATCAAACTTCATCAATTTTTCTCTCTGAAGGTGAATAGTATTCTTTATTGTGATCCCTTGGATTTGTCTCATGCCATTGTCTTGATCAGAGCAGATACCTCATCTGTTTTAATCATACACTATTGCTATTACTCTGAAAAATTTTATTCTACTTTTCCTTTAAATGAGTACATATTGGTCTTCCCAGGTTTTTCTGAAACCATCCTGTTCATTATTATGCAGCAGTATTCCATCATATCCATATACAGTTAGTATTATACAACAGTATTCCAGCATAAACATGTACCACAACTCATTCAGAAATTCTTCAATTGATGGGCAATCCCCTAAATTTGTAATTCTTAGCCCCTATAAAAGGAGCTTTTATAGATTTTTTTTGTACAAATATGTCCCTTTGCTTTGATTTTCTTGGGAGACAGACCTAGTAATGGTATTGCTGGGTGAAAGGGTACACAGATTTAATGCCCTATGGACATTATTCCATATTGTTCTACAGAATGGCCAGACCAGTTCAAAACTCCACCAGCAGTGCATTCATGTACTATTTTTTCTAAATCCCCTTCAGCACTTGCCATTTTTCTTTTCTGTCACATTAGCCATTCTGATAGATGTGAGGTATTACCTGACAGTTGTTTTAATTTGCATTTCTCTAATCAACAGTAACTTTGAGAATTTTTATATGATTATAAATAGCTTTGATTTTTCTTCTGAATACTGCCTCATCATATCCTTTGACCAATTTATCAATTAGGGAATGGCTCTTTTTTTTTCTTTTGTTGCAAATTTGACTTACTTCTCTACATATTTGATAAATGAGGTTTTTTTTTTAGAGAGACGTGCTATAAACATTGTTCCAGTTTCCTGCTTTCCTTCTAATCTTAGGTGTAGTGGTTTTGTTTGTTCTAGTTGCTTACATTAACAAATTCCTCTGTTAGATAATCTACCCCTAAACTTGGAGACTAACATTTGTTAAACAGAGAACTGATTAAGAAATTGACAATCTCATGCTCACTTAGAGACCCACTTATTCTCTGCCTAATCAATTTTGGTACTGTTAATATGTTTAAATTGGAGACTTATTGAATATGATTCAACAAGTGAATAAATATTTATTAAGCATCTATTATGTTGCCCAGATGCTGTGTTGAGTACAGGTGATACAAAAAGAGGCAAAAGAAAGTCATTTCCTTCAAGGAACACACAGGTGGGTCATAAGATCTTCAAATATGGAAAGAGATGTCTCATTGGAGTAGATAGATCTTATCCTTGCTTGGCAGCCTTGGAAAGAAGAAATGTCTGGCAATTGTTAAGGTATAAATTTAAGTTTGATGTTAGGAAAACTTTCCTTACAATTATAGCAATCAGAATGTAAAATGTGCAGTCTGGGATTGTAATAAATTCTCCTTCATTATAGTTTTTGAACCAGAAAAGGGATCACTACTTGTTGAGTATTTTATAGAGAAGATTCTAGTTCAGATACAGAGATACAGGTTGGTCTGAAAGGCCAGTCAGTAAAGTGCTTCCAAACAATGATTATCTGGTGTGTGGGGGAGAGGGAATTTACATGTACACACACACGCACACATACATATGTGTGTGCATGCATGCATGTACACACACATATATGTGTGTGTATATAAAATGTGTTATGTATGTATGCCTAGATTTAACATATAGCCTGATTTTCACTGATTGATTGGCATGCTTTTTTTAATAGGGTAGCTTATACATTTTGATGCAGAACATTATGTTTTTAATTTGTGAGATATTGTGAAAGAGATAATAGAAGGAACAGGCTGTGATTTGAGAGAGACATCTGTGGAGATCAGTCACCCTGATTATTCTAGATAATCTATGTAAGAAATTTTAAAGAATAGGTAATTAGGAAGATTAAAGTATTGGAAAGTCCAAGAAAAGTAATTAAATTCTTAACCCACAGTAGGCAAAGAAGTGAATTATGATTTTGATACATTGATTTGAAAATCTCTGTCCTATAGAATATATACTAATAGGACAGCAATGACAGAGAAAAATGGTATAGTATATTCACACACACACACACACACACACACACACACACACAGTACTATTACAGTGTACTTAGTCTTACCCATAAAAGAGTGGAGATTAATTTCACAACCATAAATATCCATAGTAAACAAACATTTCACTTTTTTTAATGGGTGTAGTTTCAGTTTTATTGATTTCCTAGCTCATTAAGAAGCATAGAGGGTGATATCCTGACAATAGCCTGGAGGTGAAACACTTATGCAAAGATGCAGACCCAATATAGTTGAACTACCTATAAACTCCTATTTTTATCCAAAATCACTACAAGTTTGTGAGAGGGAGATTAACCTCTTTTTAATGGATTCTGGAGATAGGATTTCTGTTGGTTAAAGTTCTTTCTAGAAGAATCAGCCTCTGGAGGAATTGTATTCCATTAACTGTCTGATTCATTTAACCTGAAATTCACATAAAGCAAACGTCACTGGCCATCACCTGAGGGTTTGTATTTGAAGAACAGACTACTCTGGTCTTGTAAAAATGTTGATTTTTTTTTTCTGCCTCACTGTGCTTAGGTAAACAGCATCAAACTATTTATTCTGAGTAATAGAATGACTGTAAAAATGCTTCAGCTTACTTGAAATATGCCCAAGCTAAAGAAATGAAGTTTTATGCCATAGTAAAATTGATTCCCACCTAGAGCTACTTTTCCCCTTCACTGCAGCTCCACCTGTGTCTTCTCTGCAATGTACATCTTATTGGACCACCTTCCAGGTCTTATAGGGCTTTCATTACTCTGTGGTGACCAGTCACCTCTTTCCACGCCTGCCTGGCCAGGTCCATAAAGAAAGAGTGGGAATACACTACTTTTAAGCTGTGGTAGGAAATGTTTGTTATACTTCAGAAAAAGAAAAGAAAAGAAAAGCCTCTGCTTTAACATTTTAGAGATTAGTAGATCCCTCTTCCATTATTATGTGTCCCCTCCCCTTTCAAAGATCCCTTGCTTTCTACTGACTCTATCTCTCATAGGAATTATATAGTTTGGTCCGTCCCATTGCTTCCCCACCCCCAAAAAATTTAAAAACTGCTAAGGTAGAGACAGAGAGAAGCTGAATCAATCAATAATGGTAACTTGAATATACACACAGATATATGGCACATATATGTATATATGTAGATGTGTATATACACACACATGTATATGTATAAATAAATATACCATATATACCATGTTTCGTTTTATTTTTAAGTTGTTCTGGAAAGGCCCGGAAAACTTAAAATGTTTTTTTTATAACTGGATGTTCAGAAAACTTAAGCAAAACAAAACAGAACAATACAACTGATAGGTGGGTAGCTGCTGCATTCCATTTCTATCCGGATTTCATTGTGGGGGTATGGGAGTTAAAGTTCAAAATTCAAAGCATTATTAATAAAGTCTTTAAATCTTCAATAAATAATTTATGAAATTAATATTCAAATGGTTCTCAGAGCTTACTTAGTTGAGTAAAATGCCAGGAAAAAGGTGTGCATGAGGAAATGAATAAACATTTTAATAAACGGATTTCAGAACTTCTAAAGCTTCTTTACCCCTTCTAATAAACTGAGTTGAAACACAGTAGAGGGAGAGAATACGCTTTTGTCCATAGAAGGAAGATGCACAAATTGAAAAGTCTTAATTGTAACTATACTCTGAACATACTTTCTCTATTTGCTGGTGTTTCTAGATCTCTCCCCTGAACCCTATCCCCCACCAAAAAAAAATTAAGCAAACCAATCAACAGCCCTAACCCCAAACAAACACAGAATCTACCACTTCAAAGCATAAACGTTTAGGAGAAATTGTTGAGGTCAAGGAAATGAAAAGGTTATGTCACATGCTGTAATAGATGGAAATGAATTCATGTAACATTTTGATTCCCAATTTATATCATTTGAAAGGTTAAAGGTAAATTCTGATGTATTTTCTTTCTTGAATGAAAACATGAATAATTTCTGTGGTCTTAGTTGACTTTATAACAACTTATGACAAAACTTGTTAAAATAAAATAATGTAAAATGTAGTTACATTTCCTGTCATGGGAAACTAGCATAGCTGAAGGAGCTAGAGACTCTGAGGCTGAGATTTCAGGTGGCTTGTATGAGGTAGGTCAAATCACTTTCACCCACACCTGCCCTCAGATCATGGTGAAGACAGTTCAGATCTTGACCAGAAGAATTCCATAAATAGTTATATCCATTTGACCACCGGCATTGGCCTCTTGCCTGCTCCTAGCCTGGGGAAGTGAACTTTGTGGAGAGATAATCCGATACCTAACTCTCCAGTTATAACCCCCTCCTTAGTAATAATAGTTACTGAAAACCCTTGCAAAAGAAGCTCTTTCCAATAATATTCCTAGCACTATGATTGTTGGAAGAGAAACAAATATGGTTTTATTAATAAAAATTATATTAAAGAAGGTACAGTACATTTGCTTCGCCACTGCACATTATGTACCACAAGGCCCCTCATCATGTTACTTGTAGCTAAAATCTCCTATCTATGTTGTGAGAACACAGATTGTCTTGATTTTCTGTATTCATCTCCATTGCTTAGCCCAATGCTTTGCATAAAGTAAGCACTCAATATTTGTTTTTCCCTTAACCTACGGTAAGGTGCTGCTTCCATTGAGAAACTTCACCAGAAATACTTGAGCCCACTGAGAGATCTGGTTTGGCAGAGTGAAACCTGCTATCCATTTATTCAGCTCATTGAATAAATTTGTCCACCTTATTGGACAACTGACCTAGGGAACATCAAAAATTGGGATGGCAGTCTCAATAATACCTTCCAATGAGGACTCCCAGATCATCATTTTACTTGAACAAAGTTTGTGGGCTGGCTTTTAACAGAAAGGCAAGATAGTGTTATAGAAAGAGGTTCAATCCACAACTCTTCTAATTACTAGCCATGTAACTGTGGGCAAGTCACTTAACTCTCCTAGTCCTAGGTTCACTCATATGGAATATAAGGATAGTGATAATATTTACCCTAACTAATCTCACAGGGTAGCTCTTAGGACTCCATTTAGAGATGGAAGGAATCTTGGAAACAATCTCTTTAACATCCTCATTTTATATATAAAGGAAATGTAGGTACAGAGAGCTTTAAATGACTTAGCCAATGTCAACAGTTTCACATATGACATAATTAAGAATTTTAACCAAGGTAGATTGACTCAAAATCCAATGCCATTTCTCTATGCACACTTTTTACACTCTACTTTTAACATACTTTTCATTTTATTGTTTTAGTGAAGTCACAGGAAGGAAACTCCCCCTACCAATGAAGTTAGTAACCTTTTTTGTAACCTAGAGAGTCTCAGAGAGATGTTTATAACACTGAAAGATTAAGTGACTTACCTGAAACATATAGTATGTTTCTGATTTATAAATTGGAGACAGAGCTTCCTCATTGAAACTACAGTTCCTTCTCTGTTATGCTCATGCTTTTTTCGTGTGTATGTTCTATAAACTATAAGCTCAAATAAACTTGAGCTATGTATAATGAATAAATGCTAATATTTATACTATACTTCTAGCTATTTGCTAGCCTAAGCCTACTTCTGATTGCCACTTTGACAATATAAGCAAGGGTCTATTTTAGTGAACCTATAATGATGTTTTAATTCATTGGGACAAATTAATTCCTTTATACAATAAACCTTACAAATTTTTAATATTATGTTTTCCATATGTGACATGTTCCTTCCTGGCTGCAATTTTTAATGTGATTATGTTTTAAATTCACAACTTTTGACATATTATTTAATTCATTGTTAAGACACTCACCATCACATTGTGTATTAACTGTACAATGAATATTGGATATTAAGTAGAGCTATGGTTATAGCCTAGGTCAGGGACTCAATCTGAGGGTGCATGGAAATTCAAGGAGAATATGGATAGGTGTCAGGGAATCCATGGTCTTGGATTAGAAAAAAAAATACACTTTTATCTCAGTTTCCATTTTTATCCGATGTACATTATGTTAATTATTTAAAATATTATTCTAAGAAGGGCCCCTTAGCTTTCACTGCAACACAAAAAAAGTTTAAGAATCAATGCTATAGGTTTTTAGTAGGATTTAAATCAGGAAATTTCTCAGGTAATAGAAATATATATCTCCATTACTTGGATAAATTTCTTAATTTCTCATGTCATCTGTTATGGTGCGAAGTCATATTGTAGTATTTAATCTCGATTTGCCAATTTATGCAATTCAAGAAAATTATAATTCTCAATATATAATTTATCAGGTGTATTACTTCCCCTTTACCCAGTGAGAACAAACTTCCAGGCCTGCTGTCAGAAAAAAAAAAAGCCCAAACTTTTTTTTTTGGAGGAATAGATGTTTTGCATTCTGATGAAGATATATATGTGTTATAAACTTACCTGCTGATCAAATCTTACCTTCTTCTGCAAATAGTTTGGTATAGCCTTGAATAAAGACAGTTTCATCAATGTAATTATTTTTTTTCCAATCTTTAATACTCCAAACTTTGTATTTTCCTGCCTATGAAAAGTTTATTATTTTTTTTCTTCTAGAAAGAGTTAGAAGGACAGTGCCTGGAGGGAGGCGGCAGGTGGCTGGAAGTCCATGGAGCAGCAATGGTAAGGCCCAAGCCGGAGGGCTAGTGTCAGGCTGGGTTAGGGGCCCACTGTGAGGGATCCCACTCCTCTCTGGCTGGATCATCCCAAGAGCAAAAGCTAGGGTCATGGGGAAGCCCGGCGTCATCGCAAGGACAAATGCAGGCACAACTGTAAAGAGAAGGACTGGAATATAGACCCAGTTCTCCCAAATACAAGCCCCACTACCTTCTTTAGCCCCCTTATTCCTTCTACCTGATGGCATCTGTCCCTAGGCCCATAGCTGGGGTGGAGCCCCCAGACTCTGCGGCACTTTAAAGCACTCTGTAGGAAAGGACTTAAGAAACTGGGGCCATGAACTTTTTATTTCTGTTTTTTTAATATATTTTGAAAACTGTGTTCACTTGGTTTCCTTTGCAACCCAATGTATTTTACAATAATAGCTGGCGTTTACATTGGACCTAAAAGTTTAAAAGGTGATTTACATGTGTTTTCTCACTTAATCCTCACAACAACCATTGGAGGTAGATGCTGTTATGATTTTTTTGTTTGGAGAAACTGAGGCTGAATTTTAATAATGTTAATAATATTAACTAGCATTTATATTGCACCTACTATGTGCCAGGCATTGTACTGAGGTACTGTATAATTATGATGTCATTTGATCCTCACAACAGCTCTGGGAGTTAGGTGATATTATCCCTATTTTACAAATGAAGAAACAGACTGAATTATAATAATGTATTGCGCATACAATGTATCTATCACTGTGCTAAACACTATACAAATATGTCATTTGATCCTCTCAACAACCTTTTGAGGGAGGTGCTATTATTACTCCATTTTACAGATGAGGAAGCTAAAGCAGAGAGTGGTTTGCTCAAGGTTACAAGCTTAGTGTTTGAGCCTCATTTTAAACACAGTTCTTCATGATTCCAAACTATTCTGAAAAAGGATTCACAAGCTTCACCAGACCCCATTTGACAATGAATCCATGACACATACAAAGAGGTTAAAATCTGCTGCTATTAGAGATATGCTACTTTGTAAACCTGTTAAGAGGGAGTATAAAGGTTCCCCAGCTTTGCTAATCTTAGGTTCTAAAGTCCTGCCCAGCTCTTATATTAATCATTTCCAGGTTTGTCATTATTTTCTTGAATGCCTAGTGCTAGGTCAAGTATTATGTGGAGACACTAAAGATACCATAGCTAAAAGAATTACAGTCCAATAGGGAATATGGAAGACACATGTATCAAAGGTGAGGACAACTATTAAGACAAATATACATGCAAATTGAAATTATAGCTGAGGGGAAACGACTGAAGCCAAAATTTGACCAAGGATACTGCTAAGGCCCACTTAAGAAAGCATGATATTGGAACCAGGTTTTCCCAGTGGTTATCAATAAACACCTGTCCTAATACCTTTGTCGGTTAAAGAAGGAAAGATTTCTCTGCTCTTCACAGTCAGATCAAAGAGTACCTTACCAGGGGAAGTGTGCTTCCCAGGGGGAAAGAGGGAGCCCAGAGACACAAATGAAATAACCACAGTCCTCCCAGAAGCTTAGGAGGAAGCTGGACTTCAAACACACTAAGGAAAAGTAATTTGTCATCTTGTATCTTATATAAACAAGAATGGTGCCATGATAATCCCAGTTGTAGAATTCATTCCAGACCCAGACAAATCCATGTGAAGTGAGTGATGTGTCCCTGGTGGCTTGGGGGTATTTCCTCACTATACCTTTCACACTATACCTTTCACTTGACTGTTTTTGGTCACTGCTGTCTCGGTCATTGCTTTGGCTACATGGATCTTCAAAAGTAATCAACCTACCAAATCTGGGAGCTGACAGCATTAATTATTTTGCAAAAGCAACCTTCTTTTGATGTTAAATCTGACTTCAATGATCTGATTGCATCCCCTGAGTGATACTTTGTAAAGATACACAGAACATTCAAGAGCAAATTACGATCTGGACTTGGATGCATCCAGGTACCTGTTCATGTACCAGACTGACTCTCAAACAAAGGCTCCTCCTCCACGCACCAGATTTGATGTTTAGGTTTAATTATACTGTAGGCTCCTTGAAAACCTAGGTTGAGAATTGTATGGATTATGTTATTTTACATCTTTGTATCCCTAATGCCAAGCTCACTGCCTTGCAAATAGAGGCTTAATAAATCTTTATTGAAATGAAAATGTAAAAGAAAAAAAGTTAGTAGCTGAGTTTTAAAAATTGGTCATCTTATTTTAATTGCAATGTTGAAGAGCCACTATTGTACTATATGAGAATCAATAAGAACCCTTCTGGCTTTCAGGTACCTCTGAAGGGTTATATTCCGAAATTACACTGTTTTGTTGTGATATTTTTTTTCTCAGTCAGACCTTTTTTTTTAGTTATCAATAGCCCTTACTATTTTTAATTAATTATTGTTTAGTTTTCAAAATTCACATTAATAAGATTCTGAGTTTGAAATTTTTTCCTCTCTCTCCAATTTCCCCTCCCCAAGACAGCTATATAGGCTATACATGTACATTCATACTAAACATATTTCCACATTAGTCATGTGAAAGAGAATCAGAACAAAAGAGAAAAACCATGAGAAAGAAAAAAACAAACAAACAAACAAAAGAAAATAGTGTGCTTTGATCTACATTCAGACCCCATAGTTCTTCATTTGGATGTGAATGGAGTTTTCATTTTGATTTTTTTGGAGTTGCCTTAGATCATTGCATTGCTGAGAAGAGCTAAGTCTATCAAAGTTGGTCATCCACAGTGTTGCTGTTACTGTGTACAATGTTCTCCTGGTTTTGCTCACTTCATTCAGCAACAGTTCATGTAAGTCTTTCCAAGTTTTTCTAAAGTCAATCTGCTCATCATTTCCTATGGAACAATAGTATCCCCTTGGGCTCATATATCACAACTTGTTTAGTCATTCACCAATCAATGGGCATCCCCTCAATTCCTAATTCTTGGCCACTACACAAAGAACTGCTTTAAATATTTTTGTACATGTGGGTCTTTTTCCTTTTTTTATGATTTCTTTGGAATATAGATTTCTTTGATATTGATAGATCAAAGGAGATGGACAATTTTATAGCCCTTTGGGCATAGTTACAAATTACTCTGCAGAATGGTTGGATC
The DNA here is from genome assembly GCF_003287225.1 of Phascolarctos cinereus. NCBI lineage: Eukaryota > Metazoa > Chordata > Mammalia > Diprotodontia > Phascolarctidae > Phascolarctos > Phascolarctos cinereus. The sequence continues at coordinate 435,318,332 of NW_027555847.1, read as the reverse complement.
AGTTCACAATTCCACCAACAATTCATTATTTTCCTAATTTTCCCTCATCTTCTCCAACATTTATAATTTTTTCCTGTTTTGTCATGTTAGCCAATCTGACAGATGTGATGTTGTACTTCCGAGTAGTTTTAATTTGCATTTCTCTAATCAACAGTGATTTAAAGCATTTTTCAATATGACTACAGATAACTTTAATTTCTTCATCTGAAAACTGCCTATTCATATCCTTTGACCAGTTATGCATTGGAAAATGACTTGTATTCTCATAAATTTGACTCAGTTCTCTATACATTTTAGAAATGAGGCCTTTATCAGAGACGCTGGTTGTAAAAAACATTTCTACCTTTTCTCCTTCCCTCGTAATCTTGGTTGAATGGACTTTGGGCAAAAACTTTTTAATTTAATGTAATTAAAATCATCTATTTTGCATTTCACAATGTTCTCTATCTCTTGTTTGGTCATAAATTCTTCTCTTCTACATAGATCTGACAGGTAAACTGCTCCTTCCTCTCCTACTTTGCCTATACTATCAGTCTTTATATCTAAATCATGTACCGATTTTGGCTTTACTTGGTGTAGAGTCTAAGATGTTGGTCTATGCCTAGTTTCTGTCATACTATTTTCCAGTTTTCCTAACACGTTTTTGTTTTGTTTTATTATTTGATTTATTATTATGTCATTATACAAAATTATATTATATAATTATTATGTAATATGATTATCTAATATATGATTATATAGCAACATATAATAGTATTTTATCATTTGGTTTATAAAACAGTAGATTAATATAGTCACTAACTATTGTGTCTTGTATGCCTAATCTCTTCTACTGATACATCACTCTATTTCTTAGCCAGTACCAAGTAGTTTTGATGATTGTTGCTTCATAATACAATATAAGATCTGGCACAGCTAGGCCACATTCCCTTACATTTCTTTTCTTTAATTCCCTTGGTATTCTGGACCTCTTGTTCTTCCAGATGAATTTTGTTATTTTTCTACCTTTATAAAATATTTTGGGTATTTTGATTTGTGTGGCACTGAATAAGTAAATTAATTTAGGTAGAATAGTCATTTTTATTATATTAGCTCGGCCTACCCATGAACAACTGATATCTTCCAATTATTTAGATCTGGCTTTATTAGTGTGAAAGTGTTTTGTAATTGTGTTCATATAATTTCTGGGTTTGTCTTGGCAGTGTAATCCCATATATTTTATATCATCCACAGTTACTTTAAATTTAATTTTTCTTTCTATCTCTTACTTCTGGCATTTGTTAGTAACACATAGAAATGCCAATCCTGAATATTTGCTAAAGTTGTTAATTATTTCAAGAAGTTTGTTTTTCAGTTGATTCTCTAGGATTCTCTAAGTATATCATTATATCATCTTCAAAGAGTGATAATTTTGTTGCTTCATTGCATATTCTAATTCTTTCAATTTCTTTTTCTCCTCTTTTTGCTCAAGCTAACATTTCTAGTACAATATTGAATAACAGTGGTAATAATGGACATCCTTGCTGCACTGCTGATTTTATTGGAAAAGCTTGTAGATTTTTCCATTACATATAATAGAACTTACTATTTTGCTTTGGTGCAACTATTCCTTTTTAAATGTAGACACATTAGATTTTATATAATTAACTCTCACACATCAACAGTTGCCTCAATGCTCAAACAATCACAGAATTATTTTTGAGAGGTGCATGTTTTACAAGTTTCTTCTGAAGAAGAAATATTCTTTTTATTTTTATTGATTTTTAGTATTACTTAATTTATTTTTAGCTTTCAACATTCAATTCCACAAGATTTTGAATTCCAAATTTTCTCCCCATCTCATCCCTCCCTCCATCCCAAGACAGCGTGCCCTCCTATTTATCTCCCCTCCCTTCTCTTATCCCATTCCCCTTCTATTTTCCTATATGGCAGGATAGATTTCTATACCCCATTGCCTATATATCTTTGAATAAGAAATATTCTTAAAAATCACAGAATTCAAAATAGAGCAAAGAGTAATGGAACACATATGACACAATATTCACCACTCAATTGACAGAAATAACTAGAGGAAAAATAATCTCAATCTTGCTTTATCTAGTCAAGGCCCTACATTCTAAGTCATCCTAAGCTCACACGACTCACAAGTGCACAACTATTGTTGTCACACAATGTAACCCATCCAAAATGATCATTTATTCTAAGGTATTTGCTCACATCTGTCTACTTGTGTGCACATGATTTCTCAGCTTTCTAATGGTTTTATAGGTCTTTTAATTCATATTCACCTCTGCTCCTTGTACATTTAATTTGTCCTTTTTATGGTTTTACATAGGTTCTTCCTAACCCAAATGAGGAATCTTGTTTTTTATGAATAGAAAATGCATTCCCATATATTTTTAAATTTATGTTTTCCTTATTTTACATAATATATTGAAAAATTGGTGAAGAATACTGAAGAGATTCATGATCATGCCATATGAAGAACAGCTACAGGAAATAGGGATGCCTAAAATAGGAGTTAAGAAGACATAACAAAGGCATGATTGCTGTCTTCAAGTATCTGAAGTATTATCACATAATAGAGGAATTGGTCTTTTTCTCCTTGGCCCCAAAGGGCAGAACTAGGAGCAGTGGGTGAAATTGACAATAGACAGAATTAAGCTTGATGAAAGTAAAAACACCCTAATAATTAGAACTCTCTCAAAGGGAAATACATTCCCCCCAACAATTTTTCCATTCAGCTAAAAATCTATGAGTAAAGATTAAATGACTGCTTTTTGAGCATATGGTAGAGAGAAACTTTGTGAGATGTGCATTAAAACATATGGCTTCTGAGATTTCATCCAACTCAAATATTGTAGGATAATAGAAATGTCTGTACTATGGACAATACTCATAATAAATTATAGGCACATGCTGGGTGGTGTTTTCATTAAAAAAAAATCCTACCATGTTATTTCATTGGTATGGGACTTTCCTGGTAAGGAATTCTCCTTACATTTGTAGAACAGTATCTTCCCTGAAAATGTACAGCTTTAGAAAATTGTCTAGAACCTGGAGATTTTAAGAAACTTGCCTAGAATCACATAGCCTATTTGTGACAGGCACAAGAGTGTTCTCTGTTAATAATCCTAAATAAATTACTGAATGGTCCTTCCAAATTAGATTCTATTTCTGAATTTATCCTGTAAGTGTTTGCTACTTTCAAGTATCTGAGTTCATTTACATTTTAATCAGACCGGCTCTTTAGAACTACTAACTTCTTACTAAACATTGCTGTATACACTATGTTACAGTAAGACTTTGGTTTACCTAAGCTCTACTATATTTCAAAGTTAGGACTTTATGCATCTCTCTTATTTGATAAATGTTTACTATTCTATGAATTCTTTCCTATGTGTCTAGAAGATAAGTGTTTACGTTCTCCTGATGTTTTAGGGGGAAAAAAAAAGAATTCTAATTTCTTTTTAAATGGTATTTTATTACATGTCAAGGAAATTTTTAGCATTTATTTTTATAAGATTTTGAGTTCTAATTTTTTCTCCTTCCCTCCTTCTTTCTATCTCCTCGTCTTTTCCAAAAGAAGTAGGGAATTTAATATAGGTTTTACAAGTGCTGTCATGTAAAACATATTTCCATATTAGTCAGAGTCGTGAAAGAAGGAACAGATTAAAAGGAAAGAACAACATAAAAAAAGAATGAAGCAAGTGAAAAAAACATGTAAATCTGCATTCAGAGTTCATTATTTCTTTATCTGGATGTAGATAACATTTTCCTTCATAAGTCCTTCGTACTTATATTGGACCATGGTGATGCTGAGAAAAGCTGAGTCATTCATAATTGGTCATTACATAATCTTGCTGATACTGTGTACAGTGTTTTCCTGGTTCTGCTCATTTCACTTTGCATCAGTTCATATGAGTCTTTCCATGTTTTTTTTTTGTAATCTGTTTGTTCATCATTTATTATTGAAGAATAGTATTCCATTATATTCATTAACCACAGTTAGTTCACCTTTTGCACATTTGATGGGCCTCCCCTCAATTTCAAATATTCTGCCACCATGAAAAGGGCTGCTGTAAGTATTTTTGTGCCTGTAGGTCCTTTTCCCTTTTTTATCATCTTTTTGGGATAGAGACTTAGTAGCATTGTTACTGGATCAAAGGGTATCTACAGTTTGCTTGCTCTTTGGCCATAGTTCCAAATTGTTCCCCGGAATGGTTGGATCAGTTTACAACTCTACCAACAGTGCATTAGTGTCCCAATTTTCCCACATCCTCTCCAGCATTTATCATTTTCCTTTTTTTTTGTCATATTAGAAAATTAGATATGTGTGAGGTGGTATCTCATAATTGTTTATTTTTTCATTTCTCCAATCAAAAATAATTTATTTTTAATTAATTTATTTGATTTATTAGCAACCACTTCCATAAGCTTTTGAGTTTTAAATTTTTCTCCCCTTCCCTTCCCACCTTCCCACCTTCCCACCTTCCCACCTTCCCACCTAAGAAAACATTCAATCTGATATAGTCTATACATATACATTCCTATTAAACATGTTTTCACATTAGTCATCTTGAAGTAATCACACAAAAAAGGAAACAAAACAAAACAGAAAGGAAAAAAAATAAAATAGTATGCTTCAATCTCATTCAAACTCAATAGTTCTTTCTTTGGATGTGGATAGCATTTTCCATCATGAGACCTTTGGAGATGTTAGTTTTATTGTTGATATGATGAATTGTGCTGATAGTTTTCCTAATATTGAACCAGCCCTGCATTCCTGGTATAAATCCTACCTGGTCATAATGTATTATTCTTGTGATATGCTGCTGTAATCTATTTGCTAATCTTTTGTTTAAAATTTTTGCATCTATATCCATTAGGGAAATTGATTTATAATTTTTGCTCTCTGTTTTGACTCCTCCCAGTTTAGGTATCAGCACCGTATTTGTATCAAAAAAAGAATTTGGTGAGACTCCTTCTTTGTCTATTTTCCCAAATAGTTTATATAGTATTTGAATTAATTGTTCTTTAAATTTTGATAGAGTTTGCTTGTAAATCCACCTGGCTCTGTAGATTTTTTTTTTCGTAGGAAGTCCGTCAATGGCTTATGCAATTTCTTTTTCTGAGATGGGGTTATTGAAGTATTTTACTTCCTCTTCTGTTACTCTGGGCAATTTATATTTTTGTAAATGTTCATTCATTTCACTAAGATTGTCAAATTTATTGGCATACACTTGGGCAAAATAGTTCCCAATTATTCTTTTAATTTCCTTTTCGTTGGTGGTGGATTCACCCTTTTTGTTTTTGATACTGGTAATTTGGTTTTCTTCTTTCTTTTTTTTAAATCAAATTAACCAAAGTTTGTCTATTTTATTGTTTTTTTAATGAAACCAGCTCTTAGATTCATTTATTAGTTCAATAGTTTTCTTAATTTCAATTTTATTAAGTTCTCCTTTGGTTTTCAGTATTTCTAATTTGGTATTTAACTGACGATTTTTAATTTGTTCTTTTTCTAGCTTTTTTAAAGTTGTATGCCCAATTCATTGATCTCCTCTTTCTCTATTTTATTCATGTAAGCATTTAGAGACATAAAACTTCCCATAAGAACAGTTTTCACTGCATACCAAAAGTTTTACTATGTTGTCTCATTATTAACATTCTTTTGAATGAGGTTATTTATTGTTTCTATGATTTGTTGTTTGACTCATTCATCCTTTAGGATTAGATTGTTTAGTCTTTAATGAGTTTTAGTCTATCTTTCTGTGGCCCTTTCTTACATATAATTTTTTATTGCATCATGATCTGAAAAGGATACATTTACTATTTCTGCCTTTCTGCATTGGATTGTGAGGTATTTATGCTGCAGTACATGATCACTTTTTGTGAATGTGCCATGTACCACATAGAAAAAAAGTATGTTCCTTTCTATCCCCATTCAATTTTCTCCAGAAGTCTACCATATCTAATTTTTCTAAAATTCTATTCACCTCTTTAATTTATTTCTTGTTTATTTTGTGATTAGATTTATCTAGTTCAGAGAGGGCAAGGTTGAGGTCCCCCATTAATATAGTTTTGCTGTCTATTTCTTCCTGTAATTTCTTGAACTTCTCCTCTAAGAATCTGGATGGTATACTACTTGGTGCACATATGTTTTGTAATATTACTTCATTGTCTATGGTGCCTTTACAAGGATGTAGTTTCCTTCCTTATCCCTTTTGATAAGATCTATTTTTACTTTTGCTTTAGCTGAGATCAGTATTGCTACACCTGTTTTTTTTCTTCAGTTATAGCATAATATATTATACTCCAGCCTTTTACCTTTACCCTGTGTGCATCTTTCTGTCCCATTTACTTTTTTATGTCTCTCTTGAGTCTTGTATTTAAAGATCAAATTTTCTGTTGAGCTCTGGTCTTTTTATCAGGAAGGTTTTGAAGTCCCTATTTCGTTGAAAGTCTATCTCCTCCCCTAAAACATTATACTCATTTTCACTGGGTAGTTGATGCTTGGTTGTAATCCAAGGTCCTTTGCCTTACAAAATATCATTTTCCATGCCTTATAATTTTTAATGTAGAAGCTGCAAGGTCCTGCATAATCTTCACTGTGGTCCCATAATATTTAAATTATTTCTTTCCAGCTGCTTGCAATATTTTCCTTTTGACCTGGAGAGTTTTGAATTTACCTATTATATTCCTTGGCATTTTCGATTTGGGATCTCTTTCAGGAGGTGATTGGTGGATTCTCTCTATGGCTATTTTACCCTCTGATTCTAGGACCTCTGGGCAGTTTTCCTTTATGATTTCCTGAAAGATGCTATCCTGGCCCTAATTTTTTTGTTGTTTTCAGGTAGACCAATAATTTTTAAATTGTCTATCCTGGATCTCTTTTTCCAAGTCAGTTGTTTAACCAATGAGGTATTTTATGTTTTCATCTATTTTTTCATTCTTTTATTTCTGTTTGCCTGATTTTCATTCTCTCATAGAGTCATCAGCTTCCACTTGCCCAATTCTAATTTTTAACAAATTGTTTCCCTCTATTAAATTTTGTACCTCTTTTCCATTTGGCCATTTTATTTTTTAAGAAGTTCTTTTCCTCATGAGTGTCTCCTTTTCTGTTTGGCCACTTCTGCTTTTTAAGGAGTTGTTTTCTTCAGTGTACTTTTTTTCCCAGTTGTCTAATTGTATCTTTTAGGAACATGTTTTTTTCAATGTCCTTTTTTTTCCATTTGGCCAACCATATTTTTTTTAACTTGTTTTCTACAGCTAATTTTTGCCTTTCCTTTTCCAAGTTGTTGACTATCTCTTGCATACCTGCCATTCCTTTTCCTATTTTTTCTTTCTCTCTTATTTGAGTTTTAAAGTTTTCTTGAGCTCTTCCAAGTAGGCTATTTGGGCTCAAATCCTTTTGAGGTTGCAGATGTGGGTTTGTTGACAATGTTGTCCTCTTCAGGATTTCTGTCTTGATCTTCACTATCCCCATAATAAGAACCTATGATACATTTCTTTTTGCTCATGGTGTTTGCTTATTTTCTGTGCTTCAAAACAAAACTCTCCTACTGGGGAGCAGAAGACATTGCCCCAAGCTTATGTGTTCAGAGCCCTGGGCCTGGTCACCGGCTTTGTGTGCTGAGGCCTCAGATGCTGGTACTTGAAGGCTGTAGGTTTCTGGCAGCTTACCTGGTGCTGGGCTTGAGTTAACAACACTGAAGCTCTAGGGGTAGGAGCGGGTAGTCTGGCCCCTGGAGGTTGCCTGATCATCTGGGCCTTTCAGTTTCTTTGGCTCCTTACAGATGGATGTTTCACTACTGCAGGATGTTTCTTTCTCTGGAGCTTTCCCTCTTGGAATTGTATCTCCCAGAGTTTGCTGAGGTAGTGGTAGACTTGGCTGCTGGAGGATGCCAGGGCACATGGTGGTTTTCTGAGCCAATTTCCACTTTCCCCTGCCCATACTGTGACACTTGGGTGTCCTGGTGTTGGTGCTTGCCTGCTCTACCACCTGGGGTTCAGGATCTCCCCCTGATATGCTGAGGTGGGGCTTTTTACTAGCCTGTTGGGATGTCTCCCGTTCTGTAATGCTCCCCCACCCCTAGGACAAGAAGTCCTTTCTCATTAATCCCTCAAGCTTCCTGGGCTACAAGACTGCCACACCCTGTCTTTTTGCTAGGTCAGCTGTTTTGGGGTTTTTTCTTGGGTGATATTTTCTGAGCTTTCAGAGGTTAATAAGGAAGGTGAGAGCGACTTCTTATCCTGCCATCTTGGCTCTTGGAAGTCAAACTCCTCAAAAGTAATTTACAACACTTCTTCACATGCCTATAGAAAGCTTTGATTTCTTCATATAAAAACTACATGTCCATATCCTTTGAGCATTTATCACTTTGGGAATGGCTTATAATCTTAAGAATTTGACTCATTTTTCTATATATTTGAGAAATGAGGCCCTTATCAGAGACACTTGTTATAAAATTTGTTCCCTATCTTTATGCTTTCTGATTTCCAGCAATATTTGTGAAATAGTGAATTCTTACACCAAAGCCTTGGTCTTTGGGTTTGTCAAAATAGATTACAATGATCATTGAGTGCTAGTACCTAGTCTATTCCATTGATCCACTACTATATTTCTTAGCCAATACTAGGTAGTTTTGATGATTCTTGCTTTATTATATTGTTTGAGGTTCCACTTCCCAGAGCCAAGATGGTGGAGTAAGAAGTGAGTAATTCACGCCCTACTTTATTGACCTCTGAAAGCCCAGAAAATTTTGCCCCAGGAAAATCCCTGGAAGAACTGAACAAGCAGAAAGATGGCATGCAACAGTCTCGTAGCCCAGGAATTTAGAGGATTAATGGAAAAGGCTTCACTCAGTCTGGGGAAGGGAGAGCAATACATGACGGGAGGTGTCCCAGCAAGCCAGTGGCAAGCCCCACCTCAGCATACCAGAGTTAGAAAACATAATAACAAAATTCATTTGGAAGAACAAAAGGTCCAGAGTATCAAAGGAACTAATTAAAAGAAATGCAGGGCAAGGGGACTAGCAATCCCAGATCTTAAACTGTATTATGAAGCAGCAATCATCAAAACTGCTTGGTAGTGGCTAAGAATAGAGTGGTAGATCAGTGGAATAGATTAAATATGGAAGACACAGTAGTCAATGACTATAGTAACGTATTATTTGATAAACCCAAAGATAAGAACCCACTCTTTGAAAAAAATCTGCTGGGAAAACTGGAAATAAGTATGGCAGAAACTAGGCATAGAACCAAATCTCACACCATACCAAAATAAAGTCAAAATGGGTTCATGATTTAGATGTAAAGGCTGATATAACAAGCAAACTGAGAGAACAAGGAATAGTTTACCTATCAGATCTATGGAGAGCAGAAGAATTCATGACCAAACAGGAGACAGAGAACATTATAAAAAGCAAAATGGATAATTTCGATTACATTAAATTGAAAAGTTTTTGCACAAACAAAACCAATGCAACTAAGATTAGAAGGAAGGTAGAAAATTGGGAAAGAATTTTTACAACCAGTCTGATAAAGGCCTCATTTCTAAAATATGTAGAGAATTAAGAAAAATTTATAAGAATACAAGCCATTCCCCAACAGATAAATGGTCAAAGGATATGAACAGACATTTCTCAGATGAAGAAATTAAAGCTATCTATAGTCATATGAAAAAATGCTCTAAATCATTATTGATTAGAGAAATGTAAATCAAAACAACTCTGAGGTACCACATCACATCTATCAGATTGGCCAACATGATGAAATATGAAAATGATAAATGTTGGAGAAGATGTTGGAAAATTGGAATACTAATGCATTGTTGGTGTAGTTGTGAAATTATCTAACCGTTTTGGAGAACAATTTGGAACTATGCCCAAAGGCCCATAAAAATGTGCATACCTTTTGACCCAGAAATAGCACTTCTAGGGCTATATCCCAAAGAGATCATACAGATGGGAAAGGCACCCATATGTACAAAAATATTCATAGCAACTCTTTCCGTGGTGGCAAAGAATTGGTAATTGAGAGGATGCCCATCAATTGGGGAATGGCTGAGCAAGTTGTGGTATATGAATATAATGGAATACTATTATGCTATAAGAAATGACAAACAGGCTGACTTCAGAAAAACCTGGAAGGACTTGTATGGTGTTATGCTGAGTGAAGTGAGCAGAACGAAGAGAATATTGTACACAATAACAGCCACGTTGTGAGAAGACTAATATTGATAAACTTAACCCTTCTCAGCAATACAAGGATCTAAGACATCTCCAGAGGCCTCATGATTATAAAATGCTATCAACATCCAAAGAAAGAACTATGGAAGTTGAATCACTATCTTTTTTTTTCTCTGTTGAGTTTTGTTTCCTCTTTCTGATGATTCTTCCTACTGGTTTTAATTTTTACTTACAACTTCACTAATGTGAAAATATTTTTAATAGGAATGCAAATGTATAGCCTATATCAGATTGTGTGTAGTCTTGGGGAGGGTAGTGGGGAGGAAGGGGGAGAAAAATTTCAAACTCAAAAGCATATGGAAATGATTGTTGATAAATCAAAATAAATTAATACAATAAATTAAAACAACAAAAAAAGAAAATGCCATGTTATTTTTCATATAGAATCTGGCCCAGTCTCTGCCTCTTATTCTACTGTGCCCTAGATTTTTAGCCATATGAAGTTCTTAACCAAGATATGTGGAATGATAGATTACCTCAATGTTCTGCCCATCCAACTGCCTATCATAATCTTGGCAGTGAATAGTCATTCTTCTGCTTCTTTTTTCCCCCATTGATCAATATGACAATATTTTTTGAATGAACATCCAATAGAGAAATTTTTGGGCATTTCAGGATTTGACACACCCAATACAATTTTGTCATCAAACAGCACCATCTGGAGGATTTATTTTAGCAGTAATTATTAATGTTAGTGTTAATGATGTTTCACAAAAATGGTACAGAACACTTAGCCTTTGATAGACTGGGCCAAATAGGAGCAATGATTCAATTGCTTCTTGGTTAAATGTTAAGTTGTCAAAAAAAATCAGCAAAAAGGTTTATTTCATGAGATTTTATTTAATCAACTGTGATCCAGTTGTTTTAGAGCCACTATGACTTTCACAGTCTGACTGACTTTTCTTTGTTCCAGTCAATACATTAATGCTTACCTATCATTCAATTCAATAAACATTTTTTTTTTGGTGAGGCAATTGGGGTTGGGTTACTTGCACAGGGTCACGCAGCTAGGAAATGTCAAGTATATGGGGCTTGATTTGAACTTGGGTCCTCCTGACTCTAGGGCTGGTGCTCTATCCCTGCACCACCTAACTTCCCCTCAACAAAATTTTTTAGTCTGTACTTTGTACAATACACTGGGCCAGAAGCTAAGAGAGATAAAAAAGATGAATAAGAGAGGCTTCCTGTCCTCATGGTGGTCACAGCCTAATAGAGAAGATAAGATGTACATAAATAAATGTAATGCAAGTTAAAGAGGGAAAAAGTAATAAATAAGGCACAAGGTGTTATATGACTCTAGAGGAAAAGGGGCTTGCTTTTGGTTGGAGGCATTTGGGAAGGCTTCTCAGAGGAGATGGCAGTTCAGCTGAAAAAAAAAAAGATCCTGAGCTCCAGGGTGGTGGATCAGGCAAGTATCAACAGCAGGATGCTTCAAGTGCCTCAGTATAGGCAGTGGAACCAGTAGACACCAGATCAGAAAACCACCACATGCAACAGTCATCTCCAGCAGCCAAATCTCCTGGTGCCTCAGTACAACTCTGGGAAGCACAATTCCAGGAAGCAAAGTTCCAGTCTGGCAGCCAAACATATGAGTGAAGGGCCTGGGTAAGCAGGGTCAAACATTAGCTCAAGGGCTCAATGAGCAGGTATCCCCCAGGGGCCTGATTCCTCGCCCCTGAGAGCTCCAGTGTTTCTGATGCCAGTCCAACACCAGGTAAGCTGCCAGAACCCTAAAGCCTCCAACTGCCAGCATCTGAGGCCCCAACACACAAAGCCAGTGACCATGTCTGAGGATTCCAGCACAAGAAGCTTAAGTTAGTGCCCACTGTGCTCCAGCAGGAGAGCTCACCTTTTTTTTTTTTTTAAGTCATGAAATACGCCAACACCATGAACAAAAAGCAGGAATGGGCAATGACCATAGATTGTTGTTATGGGTACAGGGAAGATCAAGGCACAAATTCGGAAGAGTACAACATTGTCAATATACACACATCCAAAAATTCAAAAAGGAATATGAACTGGTCTGAAACCCAAAAGGCCTTCTTGGAAGACCTCAAGCAGAATTTTCTAAATCAGAGTGGCAGAAGAAAACTTGGAAAAATAAATGAGAGGTATGCAAGAGAAAGTCAATAGCTTGAAATAGGAAGGACAAAAGTTAACTATAGAAAACAAGTTTTTAAAAAGTACAATTAGCCACATTGGAAAAAAAAGTATACGGAAGAAACAAGTCCATAAAAAATACAATTGGCCAAATGGGAAAAAATGAAATAAATAGTTCCTTAAAAAGTAGAATTGGCTAAATGGAAAAGGAGGTACAAAAACTCACTGAAGAAAAATAGGCCAAATGGAAAAGGAGGTGAAAAATCTAATAGAGGAAAACAATTCATTAAAAAAATTAGAATTGGACAAGTAGAAGCCAGTGTCTCTATGAGGATCAAGAATCAGTCAAACAGAAGCAAAATAATGAGAAAATAAAAGAAAATGTAAAATACCACATAGGTAAAACAACTGACCTGGAAAATAGATCCAAAGAGAGGCAACTTAAAAATTATTGGTCTACCTGAAAGTCATGAAAAAAAAAGAGCCTAGACATTATCTTTCAAGAAATTATCAAGAAAACCTGCCCTGATATTCTAAAACCAGAGGGTAAAATAGCAGTTGAAAGAATCCATCAATCACCTCCTGAAAGACATCCCAAAATGAAAACTGCCAGGAATATTATAACCAAATTCCAGAGTTCCCAGTTCAAGGAGAAAATATTGCAGGCACCCAGAAAGAAACAATTCAAGTACTGTGTAACCAAAATCAGGATAGCACAAGATATAGCATCTTTTGCATTAAAGAATTGTATGGCTTGGCATATGATATTCTGGAGGTGAAAGGAGCTAGGAATAAAACCAAGAATCACTTACCCAGCCAAACTGAGTTTAATCCATGAGGAGGGAAAATTGACATTGAATGAGATAGAGGAAATTCATTCATTCTTGAGAAAAGACCAGAGCTAAATAGAAAATTGCCTTTCAAATACAAAACTCAAGTGAAACATGAAAAGTTAAACAGGAAAGAGAAATCGTAAGGGACTTATTAAAGATAAACTGTTTATATTCCTTCATGGAAATTGTCTCTCCTGGATTTATTTTCCAGGTCAGTTGTTTTTCCAATGAGATATTTCACATTGTCTTCTATTTTTTCCACACTTTTGGTTTTGTTTTATAATTTCTTGATTTTTTAATAGAGTCATTAGCTTCCATTTCCTCTATTCTATTTTTAAAGAATTATTTTCTTCAGGGAGTTTTTGGACCTTTTTTTTTCCATTTGGTCAATTCTGCTTTTTAAGGCATTCTTCTCCTCATTGGCTCTTTGGACCTCTTTTGCCATTTGGTCTAGTCTATTCCTAAGGTTTTATTTTCTTCAGTAGTATTTGGAGTTTCTTTTAGCAAGGTGTGGACTCATTTTTAGTGTTTTTCTTTCATCACTCTCATTTCTCTTCCCAGTTTTTCTTCTACTTCTCTTATTTGATTTTCAAAAACCTTTGTGAGCTCTTCCACAGCCTGAAACCAATTCATATTTATATAAGTGGATTTGGATGTAGGAGCTTTGACTTTTCGTCTTTTTCTGAGTGTATGTTTTGATCTTTCTTGTCACCAAAGTAAGTTTCTATAGTCAAAGTTTTTTTCCAGTGCTTGCTCATTTTCCCAGCCTCTTACTGGACTTCTTCACTCTTTGTTAAAGTAAGGCTTTGCTTCCAGTGTGGAGGGTGCACTGTCCCAAGCTTCAGGGGTTTTGTGTATCTGTTTTCAGAGATACTTCTAGGGACCTGAAAGCTTTCAGTTCTTCCAAGGTGGTATGATCTAAGGAGAGGTGTTTGCTACTCTCCTGGCCTATGCTGCTGTCTGTGAGTGTACCACAAGCATTCTTATCTGCCCTGGTACTGTGAAGAGGGCCCCCTTTCCACTGCTAATACAAATTCTGCTATGTTAGTGCTCCTCACCCCAGTACTGCCACCCAGGACTGTGACCCTTATCCAAGTATGGGCAAAGCAATGAAGTCCTGCCTCACTGCTAGTAAAGAGAGCCCTGTAATCTCCTTCTGACCACTTATTCAATCCTCTTACCATCTGTGGACTGAAGCTCCAGAAGCAGCCACTGCCACTGCCACTGCCACTGCTAAGTCAGTCGCTCCCACAGACCTGCTCCTGGTTTACTGGGGCTAAAGCTGGGCTGAGGCCAGGGCTGTTCTGGTGCCAGGCCTGTGTTGGTGTGGCCTGTGCTGAACTGTGCTCCTCTCTCAGACTGGTGCAACAGACTTTTCCTGGCAGCATTCCTGGTTGTCTTGGGCTGGAAAATTTTTTCACTTTGTGTTTTTATGGGTTCTGCTGCCCTAGAATGTCTTTAGTCATTTAAAGGTATTTGGATGGGTTTGGAAGAGAACTTAGGTGAGTTACTGCCTTTACTTCACCATCTTGGCTCTGCTTCTTTTTTAATCTTTCAGTCTTCTTTATCTCACCATTGATTTTCAGGATTTCCAATTTGAGGTTCAATTGGAGATTTTCAGTTTGTTATTTTTCTTTTTTTTTTTTAGTTTTTAGGTGTATGAGCAATTCATTGAGTTCTTGTTCTTGTTCTTATTCTTTCTCTTCTTTTTCTTGTTCTTTTTGTCTTATTGTTGTTCTTCTTGTTCTTGTTCTCGTTCTTGTTGTTCTTGTTGTTCTTGTTCTTGTTCTTGTTCTTCTTGTTCTTGTTCTTCTTGTTCTTGTTCTTCTTCTTCTTCTTCTTCTCTATTTTGTTGATGTAAGAATTTAGAGACATTTTCCACTGAATACTGCTTTGGCTGAATTCCAGAAAATTTTGGGAAGTTGTCTTATTATTGTCATTCTTTTCAGTGAAATTATTATTTCTATGATTTGATCTTCGACTCATTTATTCTTTAGGATTAGATTATAGGATTTTCAATTAATTTTTAATCTAACTTTCCACTGTTCTTTGTTAAATGTAAATTTCATTGAATTATTATCTGAAAAGTATACATTTAATATTTCTATCTTTCTATATTTGATTTTGAGGATTTTATGTCCTAATACTTTGTCAGTTTTTGTTTAGGTGACATGTGCTGCTGAGAAACATAAGTATATCCCTTTCTATTCCCATTCAGTTTTTGTTTCCAGATGTCTACCATATCTAACTTTTCTAAAAGTCTATTAACCTCCTTAACTTCTTTTTTGTTTATTTTGTGATTAGATTTACCTAGCTCTGAGAGGGGGAGGTTGAGGTCTCCTACAGTATAGTTTTGCTGTATATTTCTTCCTTTAAATCACTTAGCTTCTCCTCTAAGAATATAGATGAAATACCACTTGTTTCACATATGTTTAGTGCTGACATATTGCTTAATTATCTATGGTACCTTTAGCAAGATGCATCTTCCTTCCACATCTCTTTTAATTGGGTCTATTTTTTTGTTTTTCTTTGTCTCAGATCAGGGTTTCTACCCCTGCCTTTTTTTGAACTTCAGGTAAAGCATTATATAGTCTGCTTCAGCCTTTTACCTTTACTCAATGTGTATCTCTTGGCTTCAGATGTGTTTCTTGTGAACAACCTATTGTGGGATTATGGTTTTTAATCCACTGTGTCAGGGGTGGATGATTTGTGGCCTCAAGGCCACATTTGGCCTTCTAGGTCTTCAAAGGGTCATTGGCCCTTTGACTGAACCCAAACTTCATAGAACAAATCCACTTAATAAAAAGATTTGTTCTGTAAAATTTGGACTCAGTCAAAAGGATACACCCCAAAACCTAGAAGGCCATGTGTAGCCTCAAGGCCACAGGCTCTCCACCCATACCTGGGCTATCTGTTTCCATTTAATGGAGGAATTCATTCCCATTTTTTTTATTGGAATTTCCCCCCTCTTTTTGCTTTCTTCTCTCCTTTCAACATGTCTCTCCTCACAAGTGTTTTGCTTCTGACCACCACCACTCTCAATCTCTAATTCCTTCTATCAGCGCCCTCCCTTCTATCCAGCCCCTCCTGTTTCTTCCCTACTTTCCTGTAGAGTTAGATAAATTTTTATACCCATCTGAGTGTATATGTTATTCCTTGTTTCAGCCAAATGCAATGAGAGTAAAATTCAAACAATGCAGAACCCCCTCCCTTCTTTCCCTCTATTGTAATATGTCATTTGTGCCTCTTCATGTGATATAATTTACCGTATTTTGCCTCCCCTTTCCTCTTCTCCCAGTTTAATCATTTTTGACCCCTTGATTGTTTTTTATATTATCACATCAAAGTCAACTTATACCCATACCCTTTGTGTATACCCCTTCTAACTGCCCTAATAAAGATATAATTCCCCAAAATTACAAGTATCATCTTCCTATGTAGGATGTAAACAGTTCAACCTTATTGAATAATGTTTTTTTTTTTTCCCTTTCCTGTTTACCATTTTATGCTTCTCTTAAGTTTCAGATCTGGAGAGCAAATTTTCTCTTCATCTCTGGTCTTTTAATCAGGAATGACTGAAAGTCCCCTATTTCATTGAAGGTACATCTGTTCCCCTGAAAGATTAGGCTCAGTTTTGCTGGTGTTTAATTCTTGGTTGTAAGCCAAGCTCCTTTGCCTTGTGGAATATAATATTCCAAGCCCCCCTTTATGTAGAAGCTGCTAAATCTTAAGTAATCATGAATGTGGCTTCTTGATATTTGATTTTTTTCTGGCTGTTTGCCTTATTTTCCCCTTGACCTGATAATTCTGTAATTTGACTATAATAGTCCCGTCAGTTTTCTTTTTGGGATCTCTTTCAGGAAGTGATAGTGGACTTCTTTCAATTTCTGTTTTACCCTCTGGTTCTAGGATATCAGGACAGTTTTTCTTGATGATTTCTCAGAAAATTTCTGTCCAGGCTCTTTTTTTTTTTTTTGATAATGGCTTTCAGGTAGTTCAATAAGTCTTAAATTGTCTCTCCTGGACCTATGTTCCATGTCGTTTGTTTTTCAAATGAAATATTTTTTACATTTTCTTTTGATTTTTTTCATTATTTTGATTTTGTTTGACTGATGTCCCTTAGAGTCATTTGCTTTCATGTGTCCAATTCTAATTTTTAAGAATTTAATAAATAAGAAATTTTCTTCAGTTAGCTTTTATATCTCTTTTTCCATTTGGCCAATTCTAGTTTTTAAGGAGTTGTTTTCTTATTGGATTCCTTTTTTTTCCTATTTGTCCAATTTTATATTTTAAGGAAATGTTTTCCTCAGCCAACTTTTGTCCTTCCTTTTCCAAGCTGTTGATGCTCTCTTGCACCTCTCATTTCTTTTCTCATTTCTTTTTCCCCTCTTATTTGACTTTTAAAATCTTTTTTGAGCTCTTGCCGGAAGGATTCTTGAGCTTGAGACCCACCCATATTCCACTTTGAGGTTTCACATGTAAGCATTATGACATTGTTGTCCTCTTCTGAATTTGTGTTTTGGTCTTCCCTGTGACCATAATGGCTCTATATCATCATGATTCTCTTTTGCTTCTTGAATGTTTTTTGGCCTATGTTGTGGCTTTCAAAGTTGAGCTCTCCTCTTGGAGCACAAGGTGCACTGCCCCAAGCTGCTTGTGCTGGGGGCCAGGGCTCTGGTCCTTAGCTTTGTGAGCTAGGGCCTCAGGTGTTGGAGGCTTGTTCACTGTGCTGGTGTGGCCCAGCCTAGTTGTGCCAGTGGTTTTCAGGTTTCTAGGGCTGGCAATTTGCCTTCTTCTCTGGGACTAGAAGCCTCATAGCTGGCCTGTTGATTCAGGATCAAGGGGACTCAGTTACTGATTTGTGTTGTGGCTAAGGTCTTACTGCTGGCTTACACTCAGCTCTGCTCCCACTTTACTAAAGTGAGAGAAACTTTCCTGAAGTCCTTTGAAGTTATCTTAAGCTGGAAAATTGTTTCACTCTGTCTTTTTGTAGGTTCTATCATTTCAGAATCCATTTAAAGGCTTAGTTTAGCATTGGTTCTGAGGGGAAAGCTCAGGCAACTTTCTGGTTTCTCTCTGCCATTTTGGCTCTTCCCTCCCTCCCCCCCCCCTTTTTTTAGGAGTTGTTTTCTTTTCCCAAGCAGTTGACTCTTTTTTTCATAAATCTCTTTCATTAGTCTCATTTGTTTTCCAACTTTTTTCTACCTCTCTTATATGATTTTTAAACTCCTTTTTGTGCTCTTTCATGAGTTCTTTATGGGCTTGAGATGACTTCCCATTTTCATTTGGGGCGTTGCCAATAAGTGTATTCACATTGCTGTCCTCTTCTGCATTTGTGTCTTGCTCTTCCCTGTCACCACAATAACTTTCTGTGATCAAATTTTGTTGTTGTTTTTGTTGTTTTTTTGCTCATGATTTTTGGTCTTTTTCCTTTCTTTTAATTTAAGCTCTGCTCTCAGGGTGGAAGGGGCATTTTCTCAAGTTTCTTGTGTCAGTGGCTACAGACTCTGGCTGTTTACCTGGTGCTGCACTTATGTTGCCCTGAGGCCCACTGGGGATCCTTATGTCTGGTTCTGAGCTGAGGGGTTTTGGTGGGGAGTGACTGGTGTTGCTAAAGGCCATAGGGCTCCGGCAATTTACCTGGTGCTGATTCAGGGTCCTAGTGGTGGTATCTGGCATATGTTGAGGCTAGTGAGGTGTTTCTGAATTTACCTGCAGTTACACTGAAGCAGATGATTATTTTTAAACCTGAAGTCTGCCCATTACCTTTGATATGCTGAGCCACATGGTGGAGTTTTGGTGTTGGCTTTTGCCTGTTCCACAATACTGGGTCTGAAGTTGGGCCTGGTGCAGAGTTTGCTGCACAACTTCCCATCCTAGATTGCACTCCCCTTTTATCCAAGTGAGACAGACTTTTCCTGATGATCTTCCAAGTTTCTTGGGCTCAAAGTTTGTTTCAACCCATCTTTTTACTAGTTTTGCTGTTGTAGAATTTGTTTGAAGTTTCTATTTCATGGTTGTTTGGAGGTGAATATGGGAGAATTATGGTGATTTACTGCTTACCCCACTATCTTGGCTCCTGGAAGTCCCTCCCCAACTCAAACTATCCACCTCTAACTTCTTAATGAATTCTGGTTGAATTAAAATGGGCTCATGCATTAAATGATCTTATAACCATTAAACCTAGAGAACTGGGAGCAGCATGAAACATTCATATATTTCTCAGTGCCACCCCTACCCACATGTTCCTGCAATATCTTTTGCTTCTGAATTAGGGAACACAAATGTCTTTCAGAATAACATCATACAGTCTTCCTCACTTACACCTCTTTGATTTGTCTCCCCTCTGAAGTCTTGTGACTACCTCCAGAAATTCTTTTCTACTAAGATTTTAGTTGGTCTTGTGAGATAATCAATGAAATACTGACTGTTTATTTCAAAATTAAATTACTGTCGTAGGTATGTTTGAGAGATTGCCACAGATAAATACTCATTTTACTAGAACTCTTTTCATCCACATATTATTTGAAAGAGCTAAAATTAAAATTCTTGATAGATAAGTTCTTCAACTATTAGTCATTTGTTTGTTCCTCTCTCTAGCCACCTGCTTTGACATCCATGTAATATGTTTACAAGGTACCACTGTTGGATCCTAGAGTTTGTGCTTTAAATCAGCAGTGTCAAACTTAAATAGAAATAGATCCTTGTTGCAGGTATTAAGTTACAAAAACACAAATCAACAATAACTATGTCACATTGCATTTTCATTTTGTTGAACATTTCCCAATTATATTTTAATGTGGTTCAGCTGGAAGATTTGTGCCCCACAGCCAGCGAGTTTAAAATTTTTACTTTAAAATATTCAAATTTGAATTTTTTTCACTGCTAAATAACTTTATAAAAATTAAAATAATCCACAATTTGTTAGGTATTTTTAGGACCATAGAATTGTACATATTGTCCCTTACTTACTTGTAGAAAGCAATCAACAACTAAACTGGCTTGAGAATATATACATAATGATAAAGTTAGGTAAATATTGAAGCTGAACTCTCTATCAAGGTCATTGTTATCTAAAATGTGATTGCAAGAGACCAAATGAACAAAATCTGTATATTTTACTCACTTAATGGTCCTAACTTCCTATTATTTCAAATTCAGTGGATCTGGCTATAATTTACCCCTTAGAAACTTAACCATGAAGCAACTAACAACCTGTATTGGATGAACAGTGCTGCTTTTTGTTTAAATGTCAGGGACAATCTAACATGTTATTTTTGTTGTTACTGGCTCTTCATTTCAAAAGGGATCAATGACATCAAAAGGGTGATGACTTGACTCAAGAGAGAATTGAATTTAAGTAATTCAGAGTTGCACAAAATCATCAGCTTCACTCTCTCTTCCAGAGTCATCCAACTCCAGTAGCAAGATAAAAGTATGGAAGATTGGTGATGTCTCAGGATGCAGTAGATGACCTTGTGGTCTTTGATGTTTGACCGAGCTCTAAGCACTCAGAAGCACTGCTTCAGCAGTCTTCATGGCTGTTGGAACAAATTGTACTCATCTGCCCAATCCATCAGGGAAGTCTTCACATTTTTGGGGTAGACATCTCTCTTATTCACCATTGGGTTTGAAGCCCTACTTTCTGACATAAATATTTCACAATTTCCCCTTCCTATCCACCATTTCTCTTGAGGGACTTATACTCATTATTTACTCTCCCCTTGTCAGATAGCTATACATCAGCTAACATCTTTATTTTGTCCTTAATATCCTTCCTCCTTCCTACTGTTTTTCAATGTCAATCCAGCTTTCTGACTCCTTTCTCCTTCTATTTTATCCCATGTCCTCTCTTTCTCATTTCTAAACCAAAAAAGCCAATTTTATCTTAGCCAGTAAGCATAAGAGGAATACTAATAATGCATCTCTGGCTTGGAAAAGGATATTCTTAAGTTTGATTAGAAATTATTCCATTCATTTACTTGACAGGCACTTGCTGCTGTGGACAACTGATTTGTATCTCATAATATTTAGCTCTTACCTCTAACACCCTGCAAAATTTGCAGAACTCTCTCAGAATACTCAAAAAAGTCAGGGATGGTTTTACATGAGTATAATCTCTGCTAATTAGGGAGGTTGAAATTGGTGGATTGCATACTGAATGGAACAGCAGTTATCTTGGTCCTATGAGTGTCCATTGTACTTCTAGGCTGGTTGAAATAGGACAATCTAATTTCAAAAAAAAAAAAAACTCAATTCCCAAATGCCTGAATTAAAAATCAGCTGCCTCCCATTAATTTCTTCCCCTTTAAATACCAAGAACACACATTGAAACATGTATTATCTTGATTTTAAGTTATCTTTAATACCTATTACTTCAACAATATTGTTTTCTAATATATTTCATTACAAACTTCCAAGATTTTAGCCTTATGTTAACTATGTTTTGTAGTCTATTCTGGGAATCTTACCAACATAGATTCTATGATTCAAGATTGTTTGAATTTCAAACTAAAAAGTTATGGACAAACTTTTATAACATAGTACATTTGTGAATCAGGCACTGTCTTTTCTTTGTGGAGATTAATTTCATTGCATGAGCTGAACTGTATATTTTAAAGCATGGGGGTAAAAGGAAATATATACATTAAAAATAGGTATGACCTTGCTGCATGACTTCATGGAGAAAGTTATTTTCGCCTAATCCCCTGGTAGTATAAGAGGTTGGCTTATGCTGACATAGCTCATCTTTACAATGGACACTTAAGTTGTAGGTCAAGTCTGGACTGAGCATCTGGGTGACCATATGCCATTGCTGGATAGTAGACTGCCATTAGTTGAAAATTTGTAATGTGACAAACTCAAACAAATTGCAAAAAATAGCTATAACGTACACATTTCTCTGCACAGGACCCACCAATCCCACTGGGAGGAACAATTCAAGTCATTTCAGCTAATGTTATTTTAGTCATTGAAGCAAAATATACACATGAATGTGTGTGTGTCCTGCCATTCATTGGTATAATCCTTCACCAGTAGTTAGGACTGAGATATGTAATGAAAACGTCCACATAAATATTTCATTACAGAGTATATACAGTTCAGCAAATGAGAAAACTAAATATTAAAAGATGACATTTGATTCCATATGTTATTACCTGTTACCCTTACACTTAGTTATCTGATTTCCATTCATCCCTCCCTAACTTCCCTAAAATTGGGATTGATTTATTTTCTAGTTTATAGTACTCACAAGGCTTCATGGAATTTCCCCAGTGCATGGATGGATTTGATTCTGAAAACAATTACTGAATACATAAAAACTGAGAGGTTTCACATAGTACCATAGATATTTCTGTTTGTCTTTGGAATACATCAACTGTGATATACAGTCAATATGGATGAATAACTATAGATAGAAGAATAAACAGGACTCAACACACACACACACACATACACACACATATTCACAAATAGGCAACATACACCTACTGTCATTCTAAAAGCCTCTGCAATAAAAATGAAAGGGTATTGAAAATGTTTACATCAATTATTAAAAAAAATACAGGTTCACATAAATCTCATGTCTCCATCTTCCACATTCAAGATTGCAAAACATATCCTGAATTAAAAAGGGGAAGTTGAATATATTAAAAAAGAGTAGTTCTTAGAAATTATCTATTGAACAGGTAGTATTTACCTTTATAAGTATGAATAAAATACAAACTTTGGGATTTTAATTCATTACTAATATTTCAGAATTTCCTTTTGATAAGAATAGTCACCGAGGGAAGTAGATAGGTTTGTTGTGTGCTTAGTAATTATGGGAATTGGCTGCAATGAGGCCTTATCATTTCTTTGTGAGAATTGATTTAAGAAACAGAAACCTAGCAAGTGGACACAACCAAGACCACTTCATAAAGTATAAGTAAACTTCTGTGGCCTTTCTTAGTCTAAGGCATATCTAATTTACTTTCAATAAGTTAAGTATCATAAAATTAAGTCGAACAATAAAACATGATTTATCATGTTTTATTTACTTAGGGGCTTCCCTAAGTAAGAAAACAGAATGGACTATTTACAGAATGAGATATTGTTCCTCCAGTGAGGAATGGTTCCCAGGGTGATAATGATTTCTCAGCGTTGGTAGAATGTGCTAGTAACATCTAGACTGAAGTAACAAAGTGAAGGTTTGCTCTGCACATGCAAAATTAAATTACATGAATTTTTCTCTCTCACCCTTCAAGACCTGACCCAGGTGCCATTTTCTCCATAAAATTCTTCTTAAAACTCAAAGCTCTTCACTTTCCATTTCTTCTGAATAGGATTTCTTCTCCCTTGTTCTTTGCCTGCACTCTATTTTTGCACAAATCTATCTTAGATCACAGTCATTTGTATTTGCCTCCAAATTAGATTATAAACTAGTTTAAAAGAGATTTTTTAGATTATAGGCTACTTTAGAAGAAGGTATGGTGATATAAGTAGATAGTATACTGAAATAGAGTAATAGGAGAGTTATCAGAGTAGACATGGTGTCCAGAAGACCTGAGTTTAAATCCAATTTTAGATACTTAATAGCTGTGTGACCCTGGGCAAATCACTTAAGCTTTGTTTGCCTCAGTTTGTTCATCTGTAAAATGGGGATAATAAAAGCACCTACCTCCTAGGGCAGTTGTGATGATCAAATGAGCTAATATTTGTAAAATGTTTTGCAAACTTCAAAGGACTGTGTAAATGCTAGTTATTCTTATTGCCATTGTTATGTTGCATTTTGTACTTGCTAAGTATTTGACTGTAAGTAAAGCAATCAATCAGTTCAATCACGAAGCATCTTTTGTGTTATAAAACTTGATGAAGACTATGATTTCAGAAATACCTGGGAAGATGTTATGACTTGATACAAAATGAAGTGAGTAGAACTAGGAGAACAATTTATATATTATACAGCAATATTATAGTGATAATCAGCTTGGAAAGACTCAGTCACTATGAGCATAACAACAATCCACAGTTCCAAAGGATTCCTGGTGAAAATTTCTATCCTCCTCAAGTGAACTATTGAAGTCTGAGACCATATTGAAATATGTCCTTCCATTTTCTTTTTCTTTCTTTTCTTCTTTCTTTCTTTCTTTCTTTCTTTCTTTCTTTCTTTCTTTCTTTCTTTCTTTCTTTTTCTTTCTTTCTTTCTTTCTTTCTTTCTTTTTCTTTCTTTCTCTCTTTCTTTCTCTTCTCTCTCTCTTTCTTTTTCTTTCTTTCTCATCATGGATAACAAGAAAATGTGTTTTGTATACTTCATATGTGTAATGTGTACCATATTTCTTGTCTTCTCAGTGGGTGGGATGGGGTGGAGGGAGAGAGAAATTTGTGGCTAAAATATCTTTAAATATATATTTATAAATATTATAGAATGTGTGTTTTAGGATTGGGGTGAATTGAGTTTATCAAGTAATTACATCACCCTATTCAAAGCAATTACTTTAATCGGGGAAGAACATGCCTATTGATCAATTTGGAAGGCATGAATGCAATTGGATGAAGTGAAATGAATCTTAAAATAGATGCATAGGTATAAGCTGAGGAGATTCAGTATTTCTTTATAGATAATCATTAAAACAATATGCCAGTTTGAAAATCAAACATTCCAGTTACTGAGTGAAAGATGTAGCCCGGATTTGTTGGAGGATTTTGACTTATCATTGGCATCCAGTAGCATCTGTAGGTTGGCAGCAACAGGCAATACTTTTTTTTTTCATTGGATACCTAGGCTAATTTAGATGCATTGAAAAAGGCAGATTGAAGACCCCTAAAGGAATCTCATAGAAAGCTACATTATGCCTAAGGAGAATTTCATAACACTCCTATGAAGTAGAGAAAAGGATTTCCCAGAAAAAAAAAATCCAGGGTACTACCTTCCCTATCTTTTTCCACATGTGGCCTTAGCTTGAACCCAATTTCTCCTGGTCTCTGTATATATTGGTGAGAGAGTGTGTCATAGACTTTGAAGGAAGAACTTTTTTTTAACTCTTCTTATCATGTTACCTTGTTACATACCCTTTTAGAAAAACTGAGTGATTAACTGATGTCAATTGATGCATGTTTCATTGGGAAAAATCCACTATTAGGTGCTTATGAGCATGGTATATACACAGACACATATACATATATGCACTTATATGCATATACATACATATATTTATTTGTGCATATATCTATGTATGTGTATGTATGTATATGCGTGTGTATATATTCCCCAGCTCCTACTTTAAGAGAAAGTATATATTCACATACACACATGTAAATAAGATCATCTATCTATGTATCTATCAAGGTATTTATGCGGCTTCCCTTTCAAACTATGTTGAATCCTTCTATGTTTGTGTATACACGCATACACACACACACACACACACACACACACACATAGAGCTGGGGTTTGGCTCAGTGAAGGTTTCACACACAACGTAGCTTTTGAGCTTAGTTTTGAAGTAAATTAAGCATTCCAATTGGCAGAAGTAAATTAAGCATTCCAATTGGCAGATGTTTGGAGTTTTCTGAGCCTCAGTTCCTCCATAAGTAAAATGGGGGACAAAATGATACCTAAATCACCTATCTACAGGATTATTATGTGGATTTTATAAGATAAGATATATAAACCTCTGTGCAAAAACTATTTATTGTAACACATAGCTACATAAAAAATTATTGCAAACTTACAAATATAAGCTATTTAAACTTATAATATTTAGCTGTTTATCTCTAGAGCCTGGCGTAAGTTCCTTTTTACTGCTCCTCAAACATGTAAATTCATGTTCCTTCTTGATGGCTTCTCAAGTGACTTCTCAATGGCAGTTCCTCAATGACTACCTCTTAGAATTCCTTTTATTTCCCCTTACGTCCATTTTCCTCACATATGAAGTGATGAGATTCAATGAGATGACCTTTGAAGTCACTTTCATCATTAGCTTTATGATCTTTTAAACCTCAAATAAAATGTGATATTTTGCACAGAGTCCTTCCTAGTCAAGATTTCAACCCATACCTCTTCCTCCTTCTGGCCCCATTTATACCATATTTATTTTGTACGTTACTATATAGGTGTGTATCATCACCTATGAACACACTCTTCTTGAGGGCAGGGATTGGACCTAGTCTAGTACTTGGAACATAGTAGGCATATTGTGTATGCTTGTTGATTAATGAATAGCAGACACTCACAATAAACAAACAAACAAACAATAAATAAATAAATAATAAATAAATAGATAGATAGATGAATGAGTGAATGAATGAATGAATGAATGAATAAATAAATAAATGAATGAATAAATAAATGAATAAAAATGAACAATTCTCTGTGTAATGCAGGGAAGTGATCTGACTTTCTGTTTACCAAAGATAAGATTTAACAATGTCACTAGTAGAGTAGTCCTAGAGTGCTACATGAATAAAATCATCATTATTGGGATACCCTGTATTATACCTATCAGAGAAGGAAAGGGACTGGGACTTTGAGGAAACTCTGCATTATTCCTATTAGTTTAGAAAAGAGAGCAGACCTCTGATTTTATTGGAATAGGGAGCTTTCATTAAGGAATGTCCTCTACCAGCTCAGATTGGTACCTTCCCTGTAATTTACAGTCTTAACGTTACTAAGAGTAAGAGTGTCAAATGTGTGACCCACCTACCTGAGAAATAATCTAATGACAAGAACCAGGTTAAAATGTAATTGGGGAAATATTTAACTCAACAAATAAAATTACAATAGAAAGTAGATAATGTTAACATGTGGTTTTCTAGGTCAATATATAGCCATCAGGGATCCTTAGAACTCAGGCTCTATTTGAATTTGATACCACTGGCCTAAAACAATGAAAGGTTAAATGAGTTTCTCAGGGTGACACAGCTACTATGTATCAGAAGTGAAACTAGAACACAGTGGAGGTGGCTGTAGTCACCTCCATCCACTACACAACGATGCCTGCTAGAGCCTTTTTAAATATGAGTAAAACTATAAGTGGTTTATCAGAAACCCTCAGAATTAAGAGCAATGTTCTTACACTTCACAGACTGTGCATCTAACAACCAAATTTACCAAAATTAAGCTACAATGTGATGGTAAGCAAATTAAATTACTTAAATATTCTAGATGAAAGAAAATGAAATATATATTAATACTGATTATAGATTTGTAAAGCTTATAAAGAATGCTAACAGCATGATCCGAAGTCAGTCTCAGATCACCCTCCACTCTTTGTTTTTTTCTGTTCCATCCTTTGTTGCACTCTACCTTCTCTTTTTCTTTCCCTTCTAATTTGTGTTGGAGTTTAAACAAATTTTGTTTTAGTCATACTTATATGGTTGTCCAGTTTGCTTAGTTGTTTATAATTTGTCTTGCTGGAATCATCAAAGGAATAATGTGTATTGTCTGTGACATTGAATTATTTTGTTTATTAATGAATTTGGCAAATTGGATTCTTATTTGTTATTTACTTCTCTTAGACAAGAAATGAAGAGTTTTAGTGATGATTATCCTATTTTTTTGTATCCAGAGAAAACAAGCATCTTACAAGAATGTCAAGTGATAGTGCTATTACATATCCATAAGTGTGTAACATCTCTTCAAATACAAGATTTTGTCACTGTATTTGCGGTCTTATAAACAAAATGAAATAAAAAAAATAAAAACTTCAGAGACATAGAAATCATTGTCACACACATGCATAGAATACAATTGAAAAGGATTTTATCTCTGAGAATCATCTGGGGACACTCCTCCTTGGCGATTTTCAGCCTCAGTAGAAAGAAATGTAAATGTAGTCCTCTTGGCCTTAAAAAACATTCCATTTCTTGCCAGAGCATTCTGCAAGGTGGAATATCTCAACACCCCTGTCACTGCTACAGAATCCTGATAACACACGTGTCACTAAATCCACTAACAAGGCACGCTATAGAAATTGATGCCCAAATGCTGCCAAATCCCCTGCAACTTCCTTTCGAGAAGAACTTGTTAGTCTTGTACATCACACAGATCAATTCTTTGATTTTTGAGACCCCTCCAGGCACTTTAAAAATATCACTAAAATGCACCAAAAGCAAAATTTCCAAGTTTCCCCTTAATAGCTTTGGGATACAAACCCCCAAATCTATTGGAGAGATTACTGATCCAGGCTTTCCCCCACCCCTTCATATCATTAGTCTTTTCAAAGAAGAAGAGACCAAAATTGAGTTTGGTTATGTTAATATGACTACATCACTTAGGCAGGTGCTGCAGTGAATTGAAATGTGCTTTCCTGACACGTTTTCCCCCTCCCCTCCAACCCTACTGCATCTTCATTTAACAACATTCTTGCTTTTGCTTGCCAGCTTTTGAGGAGTGAAAGAATCAGTTCATAAGGCATGAAGGAGTAGGAAATTCCTTCCTAAAGTTGTCATGTTATCTTTCTGGCTACCTGGCCTATATTTTGACACAACAGAGAGCAGTTCAGTTCATTATTTAAAAAGCTGAACACATTGGTACTTCAAGGTAATGTGGGGGCCTTGTTTATAGTTCCTTTTATATATTTTTTTGGGGGGGAGGGAGGAGAGGGCTGGGTTTTAAAAGGAAATACTTCCTTGAAGCCAAGAAATTACTATGACCTTGACTATGCTTTTCATTAATAATGAACTATTTTCACTTCAGATGTCTTTTTATATCAAAGTGGCAGGTCATGTTGAACATAAAACCACATAGTAGAATGGTGACACATTTTATAGATGATTACTCCTGGCAATATATGACTATTGAGAGTTATTTGGTCTACTTCAGGGAAGATATAATGCATTAGACATTATAAACATCACCCTGGGATGAGGTTAAAAAAAAAAGAAGAGACAAGTTTTTTAACAGTACTTTTCCCTTAGTAGGTTATTCAACTGTCAGATGAAGCCCTGATTTATGGATAATAGTTTCCATTTCCCCCTATTTATTTTCTTCCTTTCCCCTCCTCCTGAGAAGTAGTGTTACTCATTATGTCAAGATGCAGAGGCCGTCCAAAGGATATTTTGCCTCCTGCTACTCTATAAAGGCAGAAAGTAGTTTGGAATTAAGGACATAACAGTATTCCAAATGCCCTAGATTTAAAATGGTTACATGACTCCTGGTTAGTTAATTTCTTTACCACATGATGTCAAGCTATTTTGCAGTGTTCTGATAAGTTATCTTAATATTGCCTTAAGGGAAAGCCCCAAACCTAGGCCCCACACCCCTTCAGTAGAAACTGCTATATATCTGTTAATTATTTACCATAATTGTAATTAATATTATTATTATCATTATTATCATTATTACTACTACTACTTTGCTAGTTTGATTTTTCCCTGTAAATGCATAGGTGCATTCATTATGTAGGGAAAAGGTACTGACTAGGTATTATCTCAGACAGGAAGGGGAGATGGGTATGGAATTTGATAGACCCAAAAGGAATAGAATAACCATTTATTTAGTATCTGCTATTTGTCAGGCACTGCACTACTCAATTTAAAAATATTATTTCATTTAGTCCTCAAAGCAACCCTGGGAGATAGATGCTTATGATCCTTAATTTATAGTTAAAGAAACTGAGGTAGAGAGAGGATAAGCAAATTGACCAGGGTCACAGCTAGGAAGTATCTGAGGATAGATTTGGACTCAGATATCCCTGTTTACAGGCCTATCACTCTATCCATTATGCCACTTAGTTGCCTCAAAAAAATAATAATCAAAATTTATATAGTACTTACTATGTGCCAGGTGTTGTATATGTGCTGGGTGTTGTGCCATACACGCACTTTACAAATATCATGTCATTCAATCCTTAAAACAGCCCTGGGATATATTTGGTGTTATTTTCCCCATTTTACTGTTGAGAGAACTGAGGTAAAGAGAGGTTAAGTGACTTGATGAGGATCAAACATTTATTAAGTGCTGGAGATTGAATTTGAACTCAGGTCTCCCTGACTCCAGGCCCAGTGTTCTATCCATTGCACATCTAGCTGCCCCAATTTGAATGTAGCTCTCTCCTAATTTGACATCCAGAACTATGGCTTTATTTTATCCTGCTCTCTACTTGGAATAACTTATCATCTTCCCTATTTTTCCTTCTTTTCCACACTGATAATTGCTTCTTCCTCATCAGACTTCCTAAAATGAAAAGTATGCTCTTAGTCTGTGTAGTGGTTGACCTACTCTCCATTACAGACCCTATCTGGGCCTAATGTAATATATAGAAATAACCACTATACCAAGGTGAAGATGAATTCTATGCACCAGCTAAGTTCAAGCCAAGATGACATACCTTCTGTATTATAAACAATATATGAGTTTATTAGTGTCCCTTATAACCAAAAGAAGAATGGAGAACTCCAGAAAGGAGTGAATATACCCTCATTCAAAATCTTCAGTGAAAAAATTAGAGCAACATTTCTCAGGAAATTTGTAGAGGGAACATGTATTTAAGAACAGGTTGGGTATAATGGCTTCTTTGTTCCTTTTCAACTTTGAGGTTCTGTTACTATTTAAGACTATTGCATTGTTGTTTTCTCAGCTCCCCCTCCCCCAAAAAACAACAACAACAAAGGGTAGGAAAATTTCTTCATTGGACAGCTTAATAGATAGAAATGAATTTCACAACTTGAGAGGTCAGACATGACATGCTAAAATAAGAAATTAAACATAACACAGAATTAATAATAATTATCGTGCAGTAAGTGAAACAGAAAAAATAGTCAAAAACTCAAGATAAGCATCATTTATATTCTTTATTTCAGGATTAGCTGCTTCAGAAACACTCTTTACTGAGGTAGTATAGTACTACTTACTCAGTGAATCTTGCCCATCTTTTTTATAATCGTTTAGCCTGATTCAACCACTTCTATCGATAATATCCTGGTCTGACAAAATCTTCAAGCAAACTAGGAGAATGCACAAATTTCCTTGGACACATTTTCCAAAATGATTTGTGAAATGTCTCAAACTAAAAAAAATGTTTAAGTAGTCAATTCTTTAGATATATACAGATTAATTGAACTCTTCTGATTGCTGAGTACCAACTCTGCCAATCCAATCTAGCTAACACTAGACCAGACCACACTTCATATTCCATACAGAAATCTACCCAAGCAATCTTACCATCTAATCTGCCAATATGTGTCTACCACTCTACTCTATCCTTTCTCTCCTCTGAGTATAGTAATCAATTCAATACTGCAATTGATTTTGAAAAAAAAATAGTTCAAACAGATGTCTATAGCTCCACTCACCATCTCTGACTCTCCTGAGACAAAAATTCTTCTCCTTCATATCATTCCCCTATAAAGATGTGTTGTCTCTTCCCAGGATAATGTAAGGTTATTGAGGACTGAGGTTATCTTAATCTTATAGTTGTGTTACCAAGATTTATCATAGCACTTGACACAGGGGAAGCACTTAATAATTTTTTTTTATTGAATTGTTTTCTTTCATTTATCCATTCGAATTACCACTTGCAACTTCTCTAGTTCACTCCACTGAAAACCAAGAGTGTCTGCTAGGCTCAAGTGCTAAGCAATAAATAAGCAAATAAATAAAGTCTTTGTTACTGAAAAGGTTATTATGATCAAACACCCTGTGAGTACTTAAACCAAAACTCTCTTCCATGTATCTAATTTCCCTAAAATTGTTCCATTCACCTGGTAGAATGTAAGCTTCTTGATATAAGAGGCTAACAACATCACTTTTTCTACTTGTATCTTTATTAGTTTGGATTTGTACTGACACATAGAAGTCTTAAATGTTTTTTTCCGCATTCATTTATTTATTCCCTAAGGTTTCCCTGAGTCTGCTTCTGCAACTCAAACATACACACACACACACACACACACACACACCACACACACACACACACACATATATAAATGCAAACTGAAGGCCAGGCACTATAAAAGTATAGTGAACTGGACCCAAAAGTAATTACAAAAAGAAATCTAGTCTGGATTGCATCTGGTGAATTTCACAGAGATTCCAAACCTTCCTGACATGCTCACTCCCATGACAGCTCATTAGCACCAATATTTTTGGATACCCATGATCTCAGAACAATCTAAGTTCCTTGAATGGCAATGACTGTGTTTGTATCCCCAGTTCTTAGTACTGTGTTTCACCTACAGTACATGCTTAATAACTACTTGATTATTAATTGAGGAATAAATATTCTGCTAACCCAAAAGGAAAACACATTGTTGAGATCAGTAAGTTGCAGTAGATCAGTTGTATATGAGAATTAGAATTAGAGACATCACCAAGGATATGGAGAAAGAAGTGGCTAAATTATGTAGAATAAAAAATAACGAGTGGATAGTCCAACTGTTGCATTAGTATCCATTGTATATATATATATATATATATATATATATATATATATATATATATATAAAAGAAAGGAAAAAAAGCCTCCAGTGTGCTGGGTAGATACTTAACTCAAGTTTCAAAAAAGACATGGAGAATTGCACAGGATGGGAATCATGCATAGTGACACAGTAAGAGAAGGAAGGCAGTAAAGGTATAAGAACATTAATAGAGTACATATTCCCAACAGCTTCTCTCTTCTTCATAGGTGGCCTGAAAATTGCAACAGAGTATAGTGGCAAAAGCAGTAGATTGATAAGCCAGGAGATATAAGAGATTCACATCACTTCCTTGCTACTTGATAGTTGCATAACCATATACAAATCACTTCATTTCTTTAAATCTCAGATTTTTCATCTATAAAATGGGAATAACGCTTATTATAGCTACCTTATAGAAGTGTTGTGAAGCTGAAATAGAAGCAATATGTGTAAAGCACTTCACAAAATTTAAAATATTATATAAGTATGACTAATAAGCATCATATAAAGTTATTGGGAGCCCAAATCTTTTGGTTAAACTTATTTAAATTAGTGTTTATTTCATTGCTATAAATCTGATTGTGTTGGAATAAAAGAGAGCAATGAAGTCTCCGACACTTGCTTTTGTCAAAACCTTATAATTCTGAGAATGCTAGTTATCTATATGTGTTTGTACTACCATGAATTTTGGTCATGCTGTGGATGTGTGTGAGGAGAGACCTATCCATTGAACTATAATATACATTGCTTTAAATCATTGGTATGACCAAAGGGTTAGAAAATATCTCTGTGTCCCAAGGTCGGCAGCACTTTAATATTTCAAATCTCCTTCTTAGGTCTCCCCTTGTCTCTCAAGTATGATGACATCAGAGTCATAAGACCATAAAAATGGGTAGTTTCTAATCTACACAAGATACAGAAGTATGCTCACTATGCTCACTACATATCCATTTAAATAACTTAGTAAAGACTTAAAGTCCTAAGCAATTAAATGATTCTGTACTTCTAGATTCCAGGATTATCTCACTAATGTCATTAGATAACTCTACACCCAGTGCAGCTCAAGGCAAATCAATCAGTACTCCTTCCACCAAGATTAAAAAAAAAAAACCTTAGCAAATGTCTTTTTCACTTGGTTATTCTCACTTGGAAAAACCATTGATGCACAATCAGGGGAAAAGCAACTGAGTACATTAAGGCAAGGTCAGGGAATTATATAAACACTGGAGAAGTCAGGGCTTAGGATACTTGCCCCAACAAACTAACTGGGATTACATAGAATTTAATCTTTTTTTCCACTAATCTTTTTTTTTCTTCCCTTGAATTGAATTGGATGAGTTTGTGTAAAGACACAGTCTATGACCTACATATTTCACAGTATGTCAGAACTTCATCCTGGTGAGAAAACCCATATTTAGAGAAAATACTGATAAAAATAAATGGCTTGAACCATTCCTCAGATTTGCCAGACTCATCCTTTATTGGAGTGCTATGGAGTGTAAAATTCAGGGACTGCAACACTGCTGAAAAAGACCTGTCCCCTCATCCAAAGATTTCTTTTTCAAGGTCTAACTAAGAACTACAGAGAGAAGGGAAAAATAGAAAATAAGAAAAGAAGGAAGCAAACAATTCTTAAATTAGGCATTCTTAGAGTTCTATCTATATCTACATACAAATTAGTTTGTAAAATAATGAGAATTTAGTCAAGGAAGAAAATAATCTTGAAAACAAACAGTTTATCTAGCAGAGCCAAAATGGAGTAAACAGTAAATCACTGAAACTCTCCCATGTTCACCTCCAGATAACCATAAAATAGTGCCCCAAAACAAATCCTAGAATAGTAGACCCAGCAAAAGGATTGTGTGAAAACAATCTTTGAGCCCAATAAATTTAGAAGATTGACAGGAAATGTCTATATCACTTTGCTGAAAGAGGAGGGCAATCAAAGATGGGAAGTGGCCCAGCAAGCCCCACCTAAGCAAACCAATAGGACATCCTCATGCCCAGTGCTGTGGAGCAGGCAAAAGACAATAACAGAACCCGCCCCCAAACATGTGCCTCAGCACAACCAGGGGAATGGGTAGACTCCAACTGCCAGACTCTTACATGCTTCAGCATAGCCCCAGGCAAACAAGTACATGTTAAAACTACAAGTGTCTAAGCAAACAGACAGCCACCAGCTCTGGGCCCCATCATTGCATCAGTTTGTCCATGGGCAAACAGTAAGCCTCCACTGGCCAGACCACCATGTACTTCAGTGTAGCAAGATGGAAATGCAGAAACATCCTCAATGTCTTCAGCACATACCAGATACCACTTCTACAATGCTGGATGAGCACCAGGTAAGCTATCAGACATTTATTGCCCACAACAGCTCCAGCCACTGCCACCCCCACTTCCTTAGCTCAGCACCAGAAATGAAGGAGCCCCTTGGGCCTCAGGGCAACATCAGTGAAGCATCAGGTAAATAACCAGTGCCTGAAGATCCTGGTATTAAAAAGCCTGTGATAGTGCCCCTTCCACCCTGGGAGCAAAGATAAAATTTAAAAGAAAGGGAAGAGAACAAAAAAGATAAGAAAAAAAAGAAAAAAGAATCTGAGCACAGAAAGTCATTTTGGTGACAGGGAAAATCAAGATACAAACTCAGAGAGGAGAACAATGTCCATCCACTTATAGGTGATGCCCCAAACAAAAATAGGAAGTGGTCTCTAGCCTACAAAGAACTCATGGAAGAGCTCAAAAAGCACTTTAAAAAGAATTTAATAGAAATGGAAGAAAAATTGGGAAAAGAAATGACAGATGCAAAAGAATTATGAAAAAAAGAGTCAACAGCTTGAAACAAAAGGAAACAACTCCTTAAAAAAGTACAATTGGCCAAAATAGAAAAGAAAGTACAAAAGTTAATTGATGAAAACAAACCCTTAAAAGTTATAATTGGGCAAATAGAAGCTAATGAGTCTTAGGGACACCATGAAGTAATCAAATTCAAAAGAATGGAAAAAAAAACTGGAAGAAAATGTAAAATACCTCTCAGGGGAAAAAAAACTGACCTGGAAAATAGATCCAGGAAACACAATATCAAAATCACTGGAGTACTTGAAAGTCATAATCAAAAGAAGAAACTAGATAGTATCTTCCAAAAAATTATCAAGGAAAATTGCCTTGATATCCTGGAACCAGAGGGTAAAATAGACATTGAAAAAAATCCATCGATCACCATCATTGAAAGAATCATCAAAAGAGTTTCCAAAATAAAAAAATCCAAGGAATTATATCCAAATTTCAAAAATATCAGGTCAAGGAAAAAATACTGGAAGTGGCTAGAAAAAAAAATGTAAATATCAAGGAGTCACAATCAATATTACATAGGATTTAGGAGCTGGATCATTAAATGAACAAAGGTCATGGAACGTGATATTCTAGAAGGCAAAGGAACTAGAACTACAATAAAAAATTGGTTACCTTATGAAATTAAGCATAATACCTCAAGGAAAAAAAATGGTCATTGAATGAAATACAAGGATTTCAAGTTTTCAAAAGGGGAAAACAAGAAGTAAACCAAAAATCTGATTGACAATATCAATACCCAAGAGAAGCACAAAAAGGTTCAAGGGAAAAAAAATGATAAAGGATTCAACAGAGCTTAGTTATTTACATCCCTACATGGGAAACTCTTCAAAATTGTATCACAAATAATATAGCTAGAATGAATGTACACAGAGGGCATGGGTATAAGGTGAACTTGAGAGAATGACATACAAAATCATCAAGGAATGAGAAAGCAGAGTACACAGGACACAGAAGGAATAGAGAGGTAGAATGTGATAAATTATTTCACATAAAGGGGCACGAAATCTATCTTACTTGACAGAATAATAAGAAGGGAGAAGTTTAAGTAAAAGGGGTAGGAACTGACAGAAGAGAGAGCAGATTTGGTCAGAAGCAAAATATTGGTGAAGATTCACAGTGTGAAAGGAGAGAGGGGAAAAACAGGAGGGAAATATAAAGTTAGTAATCACATTTCTGAATGTGAATAGGATATACTATCCCTTAAATTGGAAGCAAAAAGCAGAATGAATCAATATGTTTTTTACAAGAAAAACACTTGAAGCAGAGAGACACAAAAAGGAAAGGTAAGGGACTGGAGCAGAATCTATTATGCTTCAGCTGAAGTAAGAAAAAAAATGCAAAAACACAAGGGTAGCAATCCTGATCTCAGACAAAGCAAAAATAAAATAGACCTAATTAAAAGAGATAAAGAAGGAAATTACATCTTGTTAAGAGGTACCATAGACAATGACACAATATATCAGCACTAAACATATGTGAAAAAAGAGGTATAGCATCCAAATTCTTTTATTTTGCTTTAAATAGCATTTCCCCCCCATAATTACATATCAAGACAATTTTTAGGATTAATTTTTATAAGATTTTGAGTTCCAGATTTTTCTCCTTCCTTCCCTTCCCTCTTCTGATAATGGTAGTTAGTTTGATATAGTTTATACACATGCTATCACGTAAAATGTATTTTCATATTCTTCACAGTTGTGGGAAAAGAAACATATCAAAAGAAAACAAAAACAAGAGAGAATAAAGTAAATGAAAAAATATGCTTTGATCTTCATTCCGAATTCATCAGTCATCTAGATATGGATAGCATTTTCTTTCATGAGTCCTTTGTACTTGTCTTGGATCATTGTGTTGCTGAGAAAACCTGAGTACTTTACAGATGATTATCTTATGATGTTTCTGATACTGTGTACATTGTTTTCCTGTTTCTACTTATTTCAGTTGCATCAGTTTGTACAAGTCTTTCAAGGGTTTTTTCTGAAATCTGCCAGTTCATCATTTCTTATTTTACAATAGTATTCCTTGACATTCATAAGAAACAGGTTGTTCAGCCATTGCCCAATTGATGAACGTCCCCTAAGTTTTTAATATTTTACCACCACAAATAGGGCCACTATAAATATTTTTGCCAGTGTAGGTCCTTTTCTCTTTTTTGTGATCTCTTTGGGATATGGCCCTAGTAGTGATATTACTGGATCAAAAGGCATATGCAGTTTTGTTGCCAAATAGGCATAGTTCCAAATTACTCTCCAGAATGATTGGATCAGTACTCAACTCCACCAACAGA
This sequence comes from Phascolarctos cinereus, assembly GCF_003287225.1. Taxonomy (NCBI): domain Eukaryota; kingdom Metazoa; phylum Chordata; class Mammalia; order Diprotodontia; family Phascolarctidae; genus Phascolarctos; species Phascolarctos cinereus. The sequence goes on along the minus strand of NW_027555847.1, from coordinate 435,280,632 downwards.
GCACCAGCGTCCTAATTTTTTCACATCCTCTCCAACATTTATCATTTTCCTTTTTTTGTCATATTAACCAATGTGATTAGTGTGATGTGGTACCCTGGAGTTGTTTTAATTTGCATTTCTCTAATCAAAAGTGACTTAGAATATTTAATCTCCTTCCCTCCTACTTACCTGTCAGGTAAGGCAGATATCTACATTCAACAGATTGAGCATATTTTTCCCTCTTTGAGCCAATACTGATGAGAGTAAGGTTCAAGCAATGCCCATTGACCCCTCCCATCTTCCTGTCTACTGTATTAGGTCTCTCACACCTCTTTATGTGAAATAATTTACTCCATTCTACCTCTCCCTTCCTCCTGCACCCTCTCTACTCCTCTTTCTCATCCCTTAATTTTTTTCATGTCATTCTCTCAAATTTACCTTATATTTATACCCTCTATGCATATGATTTTTATCTGCACCATTAGTGATACAATTTTTAAGACTTACTACTATCATCTTCCCATGTAGGGGTGTAAAAAATTTAGCTTAATTGAATCTACTATGTTTTCTTTTCCTCTTTTACCTATTTATGCTTCTCTTTTGTCTTGATATTGGACATGAGATTTTTTGCTCTAGTTCTGCTCTTATCCTTATGAAGATTTGAAATTCTTCCATTTCATAAAATGACCATTTCCACCTTGATGTATTATGTTTAATTTTGCCAGGTAAATGACTTTTGGTTGTAGTCTTAGATACTTTGCTTTCCAGCATATCATGTTCCACGACCTCTGATCCTTTTATGTTACTGCTGCCAAGTTGTGTGTAATCCTGATTGTAGCTACCTCATTTTTTTTTTCTGTCCACTTACAATGTTTTTAAATTTGGCTATAATATTCATTGGAGTTTTTATTTAGGGAACTCTTTCAATGATTCTCTCATTGATAGTGATCAGTGGATTCTTTCAATGTCTATTTTGCCTTCTGGTTCCTGGATATCAGGACAATTTTCCGTGATAACTTCTTGAAGATGCTGTCCAGGTCCTCCTTTTGATTATGGCTATCAGGTAGTCCAATGATTCTGACATTGTCTCTTCTGGATCTATTTTCCATGTCAGTTGTTTTTCCCATGGAGTATTTTACATTTTCTACATTTTTTTTTATTCTTTTAACTTGTTTGATTGATTCATGATGTCCCTAAGAGTCATTAGCTTTCACTTGACGAATTCTAACTCTTAAGGTGCTGTTTTCCTCGATTAACTTTTGTACTTTCTTTTCTATTTGGCTAATCATACTGCTTAAGTAGTTGTTTTCTTCGGTAGATTTTTGTATTTCCTTTTCCATTTGACCAATTCTATTTTTAAGCAGTTTTCCAGATGTCCTCTTCTGAATTTGTGTCTTGTTCATTCTTATCACCATAATTACTTTCTACAGTCAGATTGTTGTTGTTGTTGGGGTTTTTTTGTTCATTTTTTTGGCCTTTTTTCTTTTCTTTGAATTTGATCTCTGATCCCAAGGTGAAAGGAAGATCTATCTCAGGTTTCTTGTGCCAGGGGCTGCAAGCCTTGGCTATTTACATGATTTTGTGCTGATGTTGCCCTGAGGCCCACAGTAGACCCTAATGTCTGGTGTTATGTTGAGGGAGTAAAGTGTGGGGTGACTGGCAAAGCTGTAGACTGTAGGGTTCTGGTAGCTTATGTGATGTTTGATAAATCTAGAGACTCTGGACTTTGGGGTAAAAACTCACTATTTGATAAAAAACTCATGGGAAAACTGCAAAATTACAGGACACAATGTTGGCACAGACCAACATCTCATACCACACACCAAGATAACATCAAAATGAGTTTTAGATATAAAGAGTGACACCATTAGTAAATTAGAAGAGCAAGGAATTATCTACCTGTCAGACTTATGGAGAATGAAAGAATTAAAGAGTAAAGAAGAGATAGAGAGCGTTACAAAATGTGAAATAGATAATTTTGATTATATTAAATTAAAAAAAACTTTTGTATAAACAAAAGCACTGCAAGCAAGATTAGAAGAAAAGCAGAAATCTGGGAAATAATCTTTACAGCAAATGTCTCTGATAAAGGCCTCATTTCTCAAATATATATAGGAATGAGTCAACCTCTTTGGAACCCCAGTGAGGCAGGGACAGCTATATGTCCCTTGCCAGCAGGAAGCAGTTTCAGAAGCCAAAAGAATTTGTGTCCTACTTGTTTGAGGGGGGAATGATGGGGATAGGATCTGGACCCCAAAAAGGAAAAACCTCCACTTTCCAACCTAGCAAAATCTCTTGCATTTGCCTGAGTCTATAATCCTGTTAACTGGCCTTTAATTGTGTCTAAACCCAATCTCTCAATTCTGTTCTGTTGCCTCCAGATTGCCCCTACTCACTCCCCACCCTTAATCCTATTTAGACTCCATTCTCCCTTGGTAGGTGGTCCAGGTCCCTGGCGTTCTGTTCATCCCAGTTTACTGTCCGCTCCCATCCAGATTCTCCTTAGACCCCTCCTCCAGTCACTGCAGAATACTTGGCCACTCCCAGATCCCTCCCACAGTCTTTCTATATATAAGATTCATCTTGCCTCCATTAAGTTGCTAAGATTCTTAAAATCTAGCCAATAGCTCACATTCTTAAAATCTAGCCATGGCTCAGATTACTTATGAACCTAAACAATAGCTCACAAATGTTCAGGTTCCTTAAGAATCTGGCCAATATGAGGATGTTCTAACAAACCTTGTCTTTGGCTGAAATAAAAAATGCTATCCATCTCCACATAGAGAGCTGATGAACTTTGAGTGTACTTTGAAGTACAATTTTCTTTTTTTTTCTTTTTTTAAATGGTACTGTAAATCCATATTTTTTTTTGTTTTGCATGATTTCAAATGTGTAATTAATTGATATCATTTTATTTGCATTCTCACTGAATTTGGAAGGTGTGAGAAGGAGGAAGAGAATTTGAAACTAAATTTTTTCTTTAAATGTAAAAAAACAAATAATACATTTTAAAAGACTTTTTATAAAAGTATTGAATGGGCCTTTGCAAATAACAAGCTCAGCCTGCCACCTCATGTGAAATTTTTATTTAAATATCTGAAACATGATGCTTGATGATCTCAACTAATTGTGGGAAACAGTATTGAGAAATACCGTGGTGTCAATTAGGAATATCAAGGCTTACAATCTGAGTTCTCTTCTTTGCACTAGTAGAAGTGCCCCAAACAATATTATGAAGATTTCTGTGACTTGATTAAGTTGACTATTTAATTATTTGAAGAAGATTTAATTAATAAAAATAAAAATTTAGACAGGATTACTGAAAATATATTAGTGATACAAAACTTAAACATAAATAAGATATAGGTAATCAGGGCAATGGCAGAACACTTAAAAGCTAAAACTGATCTGTGAAATCACCAATTTAGTTCTCTCAAATGATGCAGATCAGAATTCTTTTATTCTTGCTTATCCTGAGCTACTCTTGCCCATATCTTCTCCAAAATTCATCACAGGGAATGTCTTCCTCATTTACTCTTAGTAGTGTCATCTCTCAATTATCTCTCAATCTAGGGGGCAGCTATGTTTCACAGTGGATAGATCACCAGCCCTGACGTCAGGAGGACCTGATTTCAAATTTGGCCCCAGACCAAACACTTGACACTTACTAGTTGTGTGACCCTGGGAAAGTCACTTAACCCCAATTGCCCATATAAATTAAAAATATATATGCACATATATATTTCTCAATCTTACCACAAGAATGAGATTTGCATTTTTACCCTGCAAGTGCAGCATTTCATGCATTGCTTCTCTTCTTTGGAGTCTTTTATTGGTTATATGTTGCAGGCTGCCCTGACCTACCATCTACCTTTCCATTGCCTGCTAAATAATGTTCATCTCTACTTTAGGAAATAACGGCTCCAAATTCCTCTGCTATTTACCAATACAAGTGAAATGTTTAAAATGAAAAGTCACTAAAAGTTCTCTGCAATTTCTTGAAGCTACCAAACCTTCTTTCTTATTTTTCGTGTCTGGACACAGTGCATTACCTGAATGTTCTTTTTTGCGCACACACACACACACACACACACACACACATATCTACTTGGATAAATTTCATTCAGTTGCATGTTGAAGTATTGTCCTAAAGAACTTATTTTTTCTTATGTAGATAGACTAACTTTTCTTTGGAACAAAGTGTTGGAGCTACTATGTTGTTTTATTTATATAATGCAAATAAAATAAAACAAAACAGTAAGCTGTTCATAGTCAGGGAAAACTGTATCTAGTATATAGAAGAAATGCACATTATCATATGAAATCTACATTTTGTCTACTAAAATATTTGTTTTGTCAATATTCTTTGAAATTCAAAATAAAATATAATAAAAACACAGAATTTGAGTTTTAGCCACTTAATACAAGAGAAACTCTTCTAATTCAAGTAACAAGTTTTATTCTTCATTCTCTGGAAAGTTAACTTCACGTCTTTGTGAAGTCAATTAACATTGTGCATGTGTGTGTGTATGCTTCAATGTACTTGTTTATCAAATAGGCTGTCCTACCTATGTAAAAAAAAAATGTTGGGTGGCTTAATGACCACACTTAATTGAGAGAGTGAATAAAAATGTAAGGGAGGGATGAGGAATCTATAGGGCAAATGATTTCATTTCTTCAACTCATACAGGTGGCAGGGCACATAAAAAATTTCAAAGCACGTCGAGATTATAAGTCATACAATTTTAAAGAATAACAGAAAGCAGGAGGAGAAAAGACAACAAAGGAAGGTTGGACATGTCACAGTTTGACAGAGCAACATGCCAAAGAGAGGCTATTAATTTTCACAGGCAAATGAGAATGCCAAAAGAAAGAGACTACAGACAGAAGTTATAGAGGTAATTCTTACTGTTGTTGTTTCTTATAAATAATGGATACTGAAAAAATGTTTGAGTAAGAGGTTGTAAAGAATAAAGTTTCTTAATATCACCCGCATGAAAAAAATGAAAATAAACAAAGTGAAGAAATAAGAGGAAAAGGAAAGAAAAACTGGAGAGCACTAAAAAGCATTAAAAGACAAGGAAAGGAAAAGGCCAGAAAATTTGTCAGGTTTGTGGAGGGGCAGGGAAGAAGAAAGGACTCCAAAACAATGAACACATTATATGGACTAGAAGATTTTGAAGAGAAGAAAAAAAATAGTAATTTCCGTAACTTTAGAAATGAATCTAATTTCCACACAGGACAAATTAAATTGAATAACAAGCGTTTTAAATGGAATGAAGTAAGACATGATGTCTGTAATGAAAGGTCTATCATCAATAAAAATTTTAAAAAAGGGAATGACTTTTTTTTAATTCAGCAACATGGACACATTGGTAAGGAATTTGAATAAAGCAACGAAGTCATTAGGAGATAAAATTTTCAGGTAGAAAACCAATTGGTAGAAATTGCATGGATGTAGCAAAATAAGAAGAAAGTCAAATTCTAAATGAAAAAGGAAAGAAACACAAGATGATTTTTTTTTTCCGAGCAATGATGGTAGAACTAGAAGATAGAGTTTGGAGAGATAATTGAAGAATCATTTTATTTTAAAAATGTGGAATAAAAAGAATGGTTGCTCAATAAAATACCCCAAGCCTTATAAAACTCTATTTTATAAAATCCAAAAGCTATCTTCTGAGTGAAATATAAAATACGATTCAGATAAGTATATTGTTTTCAAACTCCAAGTTTGGATCAACAAAAAATAAATCATGCTTCATCCCAAGAATCTTTGACCAGCAAGAACTAAGACTAATATTCAAGGTTTAAAACATAAATTCAATTTTCTCACAAAATATTTTCAAATATTTTAGCACTGAAATAGGAAAATGAGGTTGTCAACTCAGGAATTTTATAGCCTTGTAGATACTCATTTCCTTTTTTATTACTTTTTGGATATTAATTATGTGGAATTCTACATATTTTTTAGAAATTTTCTTCATGAAAGTTAATTCCCTTTTACTCTTAATTTTGTAGTTTGGTTTTCCTTTCACTTTCTGGTTAATTTCATAAAAATGATTTGTAAAAAGTATTATTCTGTTAAAATCTCACTTATACTTATTCAATTACTTACTTGTAACTTTTAGTTTTTCCTTTGATTTTTTTTTATTCCTCCTTTCATGGTTAGAGGAAGTCAGATCCTTTTCAAATATAATTATGGCAATTAGAAATGTACTAGGCAAAAAAAAAATAAGAAGAAATAACTTTTCATTCTTCTACCCAGTACAGTAATCCACAGAAGGACTCCCAGAATCCTATGGAGGCACTGATTTTGACAAAGTATAATCAGGTAAACATCAGGGCAAATGAAAATGTTATTAGATAAAGACCATTACCAGACATGTCTAGGCTCTTGTCTGATGCCTTTTGTAGGAGTAGACTCTGAGTCTAGTATCAGTGGGAGAGAACCCCAGGCAAAGCTTGATGCAGAAATAGTCCCAGAGTCACTTGAAGGAGGGGCCTGATCTGGTTCAATTTACTAAGTACCACTGAAGCCTTACACATTCAGTTTTAGAGCCTAGTTAAAGCATAGGCCCCACAATCTCAGGGAGGGAGAATCTGTAGCCTCAAGGCCACATATGGCTGTCTAGGTCTTTGAGTGCAGCCTTTTGACTGAGTACAAGTTTTATACAACAAATCTTTTTATTAAGGGAAATTTTTCCCTTAGGATTCTGTCAAAGGGGCGACACTTGAAGACCTAGAAGGCCATATGTGGCCTTCGGGCCCAGGTTTCCCACCCTTATCTAGATAATAATCCTATTGAAATGACAAACCAAAGAAAAATCTGAATACCATGAGGAATTATATTGATTTGAGAGATGCCCCAGTACCTTAAAAGAGTACACTAATCAAAAAATATGTTCAAGTAAAGCCTTAGAGTAAACAAAAGTGTCCTGGTCACAAGCATGATAGAAGCACCCTGAAGAAATAAAACAAAAGATTAAAAATGGAATAGGCAGAAAAATATACTGTCAAAGAAAATTTCTACCCTTCGATAGATGGAAGAAAACCTCACCCAAGAACTAAGTGATATGAAAATTCAAAAAAGACTAGAGAGAAAACAACAACTCATGCCTAAAACATATCCAGAACTCATTCCTCTCTGCAATACTCTTTTCCACCTAACTTAACCAAAGGAAGGTAAATTTTGATGGCCAAAAGCTAGTTAACTAGGTTTACTGGCTGGATTTCTTTCTCAAAGACCAAGCCTTAAATACAATTCACTCAAACTCTTGGATTGGACAACAGAAGTCCCTGCCCAACCACCACTTAATGGTTACTTTTTGGGCTCTCCTGCCTCAGAGTGAATATAAATAGTAGGTATTTCTCTTTTGGCCAGCAAATCTGAGGTCCCCCCCACTGCACCTAGTTTGATTTTTTTTTTAATTAAAAGGGCCATCCTATATTCATTTCTTAAAGAGGCCTATTCACTAAATGGGTTTGCCTCACTCAAAGTGAGAACCTGAAAAGAACTTAGCTTAAAAGGGCCAAAGTCTCCCATTCCATCCTGGGCCATCTTCAGTCTTAGTTTTTGATATCAGGCCACTGGACCCAGATGGCTCTGGAAGAGAAAGTGAAGCTGGTGCTTTTGCACTTCCCTCTTTCACTCAAATCAAAGTCAATTACAAGTCATGTCATCATCTCCCTGACGTCATGATCCTCTTTGAGAACACAGGACAAACCACAGCCACAACCACAATCATTAATTGTGGAGGTACCATTAATTTTCCAGTTAACTGGGCTTGCAGTCTGTGTGTCATTCTTTAGTCCTCACTCTCTCTTACTGACCATATCCAGGTACTTTGGGACAAAATGAAATCTTTCAGCCTGGTGGGAAATGATAAGATGGCTTCCCTTGTGCTTCCTCCTTAAATGGAGGATTTCAGGGGGGTTCTAAATGTACCCACCCATACCATTCAGAGGGAGGGAGTGAGGAAGAGGTTCCATGAGGAGGGGATTCTGAGTAGGTGTGAATTTCAGAGTTGATGTGACCTTTCAGAATAAAAGAAGGGAGGGAATACATATTTATCAAATGTATATAATAAGCCTAATTAATTAGGTATTAAGTACCTACTATGTGCCAGGCATGGTGGAAAGTGCTTTACTAATATTTTATTTTATCTTCACAGTCATACTAGGAGGTAGCTGTTATAATCAATCCCATTTTCAGTTGAGGAAACTGAGGTAGACAGATGCTAAGTGACTTGGCAAGGATCACATAGCTAGGAAGTATGTAAGGTTGGATTTGAACTTGGGTCTTCCTGAGTACAGACCTGGTGCTCTATCAACTGTCCCAAATAGTTGTCCCAGTTGCCATCATCCTCAGGATGATGAGTTTCTGGAGACCATGTTGAAATCAAGAATAGCCAGCTGGGAAATTATGAGATGACTGTCCTGGGCTCTCTAATTAAATGGAAGATTTAGGAGATACTCTCCATGTATACTCTCTACCTTATCCATTCAGAGGAAGGGAAAGGAATACTGAGTATATGTCAGATTCTGCAAATCTTTATTTTTTTCTTCCTTCCTTTTTTCCTTCCTTCCTTCAATCTTAACTTCTTTTCTACCTCCCTCACTCCCTTATTTTCTTCCGTCCTTCTTTTGTCATTGAACCCTTTGGAACATATGCTTAGCAATAGCATCTCTAGACAAAAGGGAGTTGATATTTTAGTCCATTTCTTCATATAATTTCAAATCAATTTCTCAAATGTTTCTACTAATTTATAGGTACTCTAATAGTGCATTAATGCATCTGCCTTTCTATAATTCCCCACCACTGACAATTTCTAATTTTTGTCACCTATGCCAATTTGATGAGTGTGAGGTGAAAAATTAGAAATTGTTTTGATCTTCATTTCTCTTATTATTAGTAATTGGAACATTCATAATTCATAAACCAGGGTAGCCAGGTTGCACACTGGATAGAGCACCGGCCCTGAAGTCAGGAGGACCTGAGTACAAATCTAGCCTCAGACACACAACACTTACTAGCTGTGTGACTCTGGGTAAGTCACTTAACCCAACTGCCTCACCATAACAACAACAACAACAACAATAATGATAATAATAATAATAATAATAATAATTATTATTATTATTATTGTTCATAAGTTGTTGATACCAATAGCTTATAATTTTTCTTTTCAGTTTTATTTTAGATCCTGTAAACATTTATCTATTGAGGACTGAAGTTTGGTCTTACATATTTATTATTTGCCTATATATCTTAGCTGTGTATTACTTAGTCATATACTACAACAGTAATGATGTGAAAGGAAGTTTTTGGTTTGAAGTAATTAAGGAACTATTATTAACATGTGTTGGTGTATCACTGAGAAGGAACTGAAAAGTCAAATACCAATGTCAAGTAACAAAGAAAATGAAGACAAACATATTATTCGTGAATACAAATGCAAATGTACTTTCATTAAAATTTTTTCCATTGTTTAATTTGTCAGAATTCGGGGCTGTTAGCCAAAACATTGCTCCAATTTTCTGCTTCACTTTTATTAGAGGAAACATTGTCAGACAATGTTGAAAGATCTGACAAAGCAGATGGTCAGAGAGAAATAGTTTATCTATCTATCTATCCATCTATCTATCTATCTATCCTATCTATCTGTTTATAGAGAAAAGGAAATGCCATGACTCTGAATTAAAGGATAATTAAATTAACTTTGAAAGATTTTCCAAAAGAAAATATCAATTAACTGAAGCTCAGACTACTTGGGTGGATTCTGATGTCATTATCAGGTGTGTCAGTTGGTGGCATGGAGAGGGCTCTGAGTCTGAAGTCAGGAAAACTTTATTCAAATGTGACCTCAAACACTTCCTGGCTCAGTGACTCTGGACAAGTCACTTAACTAGTTTCTGCCTAAGTTTTCTCAAATGTGAAATGGTGACAATAACAGCACATACCTCACAGGGTTGTGGTGAGAATAAAATGAGATAATATGAGAAAGCACTTTGAATAGTATCCAACACATGTTAGGAACTTAATAAATGTATATTCCCTCCTTTGTTCCCCTCTTCCACCAGTGCATATGACAACTGATGTCATTCTGTGAAATTCCCATTCAAATCTTGTAAATTCTCTAGAGCAGAGGTTTCAAACTCAAATAGAAAGAAGAGCCACTAATCCATACATAAAGGTCCCTATGGGCTGCATATTGACTTAGTTTTAAAATGTAGTATTATTTTTATTTTATTTTAATTTCTTTTCTTAAATATTCTATTACGTTTTTATCTACACCAGTTACGTTAGGGAGTATATACAGTTGTCTAGAGTTTACATCCAATGAGCTGAAAACCATGAAGGAATCTTACTGATATTTCATGAATATCAACCTCCACCCCTTACCCTGCCACACACACTCTTTGAGGCTGTGTAATTTTTTTTATCTCTTTCCTTTAGTTTTTTGTCATGATCTTTCTTACTATAAATTACTTACTATAAATTCTTTATGATTTTTTTAAACCATTTTCCCATGAGGGTATCCTTGGTAATTTTCTGAGTGCTATTTAATTACACATAACACCCATCTTTTCATTGATTTGCTTGTCATGTGCAGTTTTGATTTTTCAGAGATTATGGTATATAGAGTACCATTTGTGGAGTGGGGTGGGGGGGTTGTTGATTCAGTGAACAGTTTGAGATAAAGAACTGAAAATATTACACAAATTCCTGAGTTCAGGCTAGCTTTAATCTTCTCTCTCTCTCTCTCTCTCTCTCTCTCTTCTCTCTCTCTCTCTCTCTCTCATTCTGTGTGTTTGTGTCTGTGTGTGTCCATGTGTCTGTGGAGGAACCTTGTGAAATCTATTTGTGATCCAAGAACCCCTCTTGTATTCAATTCTTGGCCCAACTCATTCTCAATTGAACCTCAATGATTGCTCCTCTTAAAGTAGCTTGGTATATGGTAGTGGGCACTGAATTTGGAGCCAAAGAAACTGGGCTGAAATACTACCACTCATGTTTAAACTCTTTGCCCTCTTAAAAAAATGATTTTCTAGCAGGAAACTCAATTCTCCTGTCCCAATCCCATTACTGTTTCCTATTTTACCAAACTAGGAAGGCTTTTATAAACAAAATTCTAAAGCAGAATGACATTTTAGTCAAACAAGCATTATGTGTGTGTGGTGGGGGAAAAGGAAGGCTTATGATCAGGGGACCCTTGATCCATTGAATTCCCTCAACTAACTTGAAAAAAAAAGGATGTAAAGAGCAAATAACAGAGATGATGAAGTGTTAAGGTTTTGACACTTTCAGATTCTGAGTGGTTGCCTTCACAATTTGTAAGGGGTATGAAACCTTGAGTGGCCCGGAAAAAGTGATTTATGTGAAGATTATAATGGGTGCAAAACTGGTGGAGTTCACTCCTTTCAGGCTTTGATGTACTATTGTAAATAAATTATAAGAAGTGCTTACTTTTTAAAAAACTTTACGAGGTGTGAAGAGGTTCGTCCATTGAAGTTGATGGATTTAGTGGGTAACTAGAAAGTAGTTGGCTAAAAGGTCAGCTGTACCACCAGTAGCCTTAAAATGCATCAGAAAATTCTGAGAACAGAATCATCTCTGACAGTTCAGAGGAGTGTCAGGTACAAAGAGACAATACGGCACTTGAAAGACAATCACTCTTTATCCATTTCCCTTACACTTCATTCAGAAGGCATCAGAGGGGTAAGAAAGAGATTTTTCTATTCCCCATTCTCCCATACATCTCCCCCCACTTCTGTCAATATCATCTCATAACAGAACAAATTTCCCAGCAGAAAATGCCACACCAAGGAGATAACAGGACCAGTGAGCCCAGAGGCTGAGTAAAGTGTTCCGATTTCACCTATTTTCCCTTAATTCATGTCTTCAAAATGTATTTCTTGATGGACTCAACGTTGTCTGACTATTAGTGCATAACTTGTTTTCACTTGTATTGCTCTAATTGTTCTTTCCAACTTTCTTTTCTTTAATTGTATTTCCTTTCTACAGTGTATTTCATCAAGTGGCAATGGTTAGAGTACAGGACTGAAGATAGGAAAATCTGAGTTTAAATTTTGCTTCTGATATTTGCTACTTCTGTAATTATAGGGATTCATAAACTCTGAGCTTCAGTTCCTTCATCTAAAAAGTGAAGAAGGAATTACTGTTCTCAAAGGCTTATTATAGGGCTTAATGCACTTTATAAATATTAGTTATTAAAATAATGTCTGCTGTATTGAGTGCTAAGATTTTTAAAGTACAAATGAGGTGACTCCATTGTCCTCACAGAAAAAAATTTTTACAGGAAATGATAAAGGAGTTTTCATTTTGCATCTTTTCAATGTTTCTTGTTATCTTTAAATTGAATCTTTAAATGTTCATGGATAATCTATTCGAACTTGATGTCCCACCATGCTTTCTGAAAATTCAGGGAATTAAGGATTTAGAATTTGAAGTTTTCCTAAAACTGCTCCTTCTACCATTACTGTCACCTTCATTTTATTAATGAAAAAGAAGTGAGGTACAGACAGGGTGTGACTTGTCCAACTGCAAAAAGGTAATAAGTGGTAGAAATGAAATTTGAGCTCACTTTCTTGGACTATAAATTCTAAGAAAGGAAACAATTTTGGCAGTTCTAGATAGTCAACACTTAGCTTCCTGATGAATTCACACACACACACACACACATTCTCCCAGGAAATTTTATAGGCATCCATATTATATTGTATTCATAGCATTTCAGTGCCCCTTTCTTTCCCCCAAAAATGTATATATCACTTTATATTATCAAAGAGGTTGCCAGCTTTGATATCATGATTGTTGTTGTTGTCCTTCATTTTCAAAGAGTACCAAAATGAAATCACTATGCTAGAGTCAAGTTTTAGTGTGTCTGACTGTGGCTGATCTGACCAAGATGAACTTGGAATGTTCTACCATAGATTGGGAACAAATAGTATATGTGAACCTTTGGGGTGGATTCTCTAAATTTGTATATCTAGTGTTTCTCTTGAGCTATTTCGATTCTGCTTTGCTCATAGAGGACATCAACTTTTCTGATGTGAGCAAGCCATGCTGAGCAGTCCTATGTCGGTGTCTCCCATATTACACAATCAATTCCAAAGTTCTTAACGTGACCTTGAGAATGTCCTTTTATCACTTCTTCTGACCACCATATGAATGATTCCCCTGTGTGAGTTCTCCATAAAATAGTCTTTTTGGCAAGCATATGTTTTGCATTCCAACTACATGAGCAGCCCATTGAAGTTGTGCTCTCTGAAGCAGAGTTTGAATGGTTGGCAGCTTAGTTCAAGAAAGGAGCTCAGTGTCTGGTACCTCTTCCTGGCAGGTAATCTTCAGAATCTTCCTAAGACAATTCAAATGTAAGTGATTCAGTTTCCTGCTATGGCTTTGGTATATTGTCCAGGTTTCACAGGCGTACAACAATGAGGTCAGCACAATGTCTCTGTAGACCTTTGGTTTGGCAGTCAGTCTAATAACTTTTCTCTCCCATACTTTCCTTTGGAGCCTCCCAAACACTGAGGTAGCTCTGGCAATGCTGTGTCAACCTCATTATCAATGTGTATATCACAGGAAAGTATACTATCAAGGCAAGTGAACTTAACCACAGAATTTGAAACTTTTCCATTTGCTGCAACCAATGGTTCCATGTATGGATGGCAAGGTGGTGGCTGATGAAGCACCTTTGTTTTCTTGGTGTTAATTGTTAGGCTAAATTTGGCACAAGCAGCAGAGAATTGATCCATACTTTGTTGCAAGTTTGTTCTCCTAAATTGAATCTTAATCCTTTGAACCTCTCTGTCAGCTTTTTCCATTTAAGGGCTTGCCTCTCCTCTTCTCAATGAATTTCACCTTCTTTCTAGGAGATACTGTTCCCATAGTACCAGCAATCTCTATTTTTCTATCTGGCTGGCTGAGTCCCAGAAGTTTCCACATTCCCATAGAAGGTGGAATACTTGCCTTTCCAGGACTTCTTCAGGAGGTTCTCCTCATTATTTCTGTGAACTCTGAGGTCTAGGATATATAGGTTCTGCCACTTCCTCTACAAGACCCTGAAGAGAAAGGTGAAAGGTAACAGAAAGGGGAAGTAGTGCATGGAAATTACTGTCCAGGAACCCATTTGCATCACCTGTTTTGGGGTCACTGCTCTGCCATCTTTGCATAACCTAATCATTAATCCTCTACTACTCACCTAACTCCCAAAATACATTTAATAAGTGAAACATTTTTTTTTAAATTTTGCCAACATAGACAAATTTTTGAAGTACGTATTCCAGGGAAAAGTAACAGACAAATTATTTTTTTCCTGAGATATGGCTTTACTGACAGAACTAAACCTAGGATTTATATTGGGTTATGTGAGATAATAGTGATAGGATAATGGACCCAAGGGACAGAGAACAGAATATAAAAGAGGGGGACTGATGATTTGAAAATAAATATTGACCCATTTCACAATTTTGCTCAAAGTTGGATAGACCCTACAGTAAGAAACAAGGGACAGATAATTATTCAAACCTTTCAAGCAAAATAGTTGGTTTGGGCTTGAATTATTCAGATTAAGTTAAATAGCTAACCACTATCCACAATATCAAGACAAAAAAACCCCATCAACTTTGTAATAAATGTTTCTCTGCTCAAATATCTCATTTTAGCTACATATAATTAGAGTATCATTTATGCTCGATGCTACATGCCTAGACTCATGAAGAACCCTACTTATTTATCAAAAGTAGAGGGAAATAGATGATGAGAATAAAGACATGTCTAGAATTTAACTGCCTCCCTTTGTTGATAGGCAAGCATCATATTTATATTTCATAGACCCTCCCACTACCTTCCTTATTACCTCCAATCCAAAGAATGTGCGAATTTATTTTTCCTTCTAAATAATTTCCTTCTACTCTCCCCCATATGGTGCTATGGTTGGCAATAGAAGCAGCAGTCATTCTAAAGGTTTACCACAATGGAACTTGTAAGAAGGCCCTATAGCTAAAAGTAAAAGAAAGAAGGCTTAAGCACTTGCTTTAACAAACCCTTGGAGACTCTCTTGAGGGAGATATCTATTTAAGGTGATAGCTGTAAAGATTTTACTCTCTCCAGGAGTACAGATTATCTACAACAGCAATTTATTTGCATTGTGTCTATGTCCTTTCATACCCAGCCCCTTTCAGATTAAAAATATCTGCTAAAGTGCATAGAGAAGTTTATAATTAATTAGAGCTGTTCTATTTCTAGAGAGCTAAATAATGTCTTGACTTAAGGGACCAGTTTCATACCTTCAATCAAAAAATAAATTATATATTAGAGTAATCATGCTTCAGTTCTTTAAAGCATATTATCATAGCTTTGGAGTTTTTAATGCCACTAAGTAGGCTAAATCTCTATAGTAGAGTATTTGATAAAACTACATATAAAGCCCTAGCTAGTTAGAAGTGAAATCCTGAACACTTCAAAGTTCGTGGTTCTTTGAATTGACAATTGACAGAGATTTTTCTCATGATTGATGTAACTTTTCAATTTCACTTTGACTGTAGCCATTTAACCTAAATTGTCTTTAGAGTTGGCATAAAGGGAGAGAAATAAAGATTGACAGAGATATAGATAGACAGAAACAAAGAGAGACAAGGACAAACATACAGAGAGAAATAGAGAGGAGAAGAGAGATTTTTAAGAAAGAAAAGAAGAAAGGGAAAGAAACAGAAGGGGAGAAAGAAAAGGAGAGAAAAGGGAATAGATAAGTTAAAGAGCATCATACAATTTAGGCTTAACAAAATATAATGTCAAAATAAGATGTACATTTCTAAAAATTGTACATTACATAACTGAATAAATGATGTGCATTATATTTTGAAGCTTCTTTAATGAAAGTTCATAGAAAATAATATTATTGGGCAAATATGAGTGCTATAGTCTTACAACACAATAATATATATATATATGTATAAAGTATGTATGTGTATACATAAATATATATAAATATATTATATATATATACACAAAGAGAGAGCAAGCACTATTGATATTGAGAAAAGTTGGCATGACACATCAAAGTAATGTTAAAAAATTAAAAGAAATTGAACTTTAAAATACTTCAAAATGCAAATAGAGGCATGTGCAGCACGCAAAAAAATAATTAATCCAACCTATAATTAACTTGTTTCATGGCTCTTAAAATAATGCAGTTGTAAAATAATAATCATATATATATATATATACATATATATATACACACACACACAAATAATAATAGTATTAAAATTAGAAATTCAGATGAAAGTGGAAGTCAAAAAGTTGTTGAGCACTGTGCACATTCCAATGTATCATAATTATAGAAACACCTGTCTTAAATAACTGATTTGATCCATTCTGGAAATATGGAGTACTCAATAGTACTGAGAAGTAAACACTCTGCCAACAAGCCACAGGTGT
Organism: Phascolarctos cinereus; assembly: GCF_003287225.1. Lineage (NCBI taxonomy): Eukaryota > Metazoa > Chordata > Mammalia > Diprotodontia > Phascolarctidae > Phascolarctos > Phascolarctos cinereus. The sequence continues at coordinate 435,264,188 of NW_027555847.1, read as the reverse complement.
ACACCACAGGAGGACATGAAAATATAATTGTGAAAGATGGGACAACATTTTTCTAACTATAATAAATGCATACTAAAAAATATTTCATATCTATTATGTAGTTATGTTTGTATTTTTTTTGCTGGTATCATAACACTGGAGCTATCTAAACTCTGGCTGTTAAATAGGTAAAATCCATATAATAGTTCAGATTTACATCTATAAATAAAATAATATATTGATTAAACACCAACGTTCATAATCTTATGATTGTCCTCTCAATGCATATGAACAAAATTGCATGTGACTCATCAAATCTGGAATTTTATTTACTGAGATAGGTAATTATATAAACACATAATCCTTATATTAATTCTGATATTGTGATAAAAATTAATACAGTCATTGTATCTCCTGTTAATATCGAAATACTATCTTCATTATAACCAAAATTTTGTTTCTAAAATTCAAATGTAGTATAGTTCCTAGTATTCTAAATTACTCTTCAAGAAGAAAGACATTTTGGAAGCTTAATTAATATTTTCCAGACATTTGAGTTTGTTCATTGAAGTAGAATACATTTTTGGTTATCTGACTAGAAGTGACAACTAATACAAGTGGGTAAAACATAAATTATTCAAAATAATAACTGCTGAAAATATCACTTAATTTTGTTTGGAATGGGATCCGATACATACTTCTAGTCAACACAGGTATATGATATACTTTTTTTCCAATTATACTATAGTCTTTTTTTTCTCAGAAAGCACATACAGTTATAGATCCAAGGTTAAGGATCCCTGATTTAATTTGACACAATTCATTTTTTCTTCAGTAGATAAACCACTCTACAGATGTTTTCCTTTTGTTTTGATTTAGTTTAGTTTTTTTAGTTTTTTTTTATACCCACCTTTTTTTCTCTTAAGTCCTGATGGGTACTAAAAAAAAAAAAACTGCAACATGGTACATATCTGTCAAGAATATTCACAATGATTAACATAACTTGCAAAAAAAAAACCACATAGTCTTCACAACACTATGTGACCAAACACACATAGACACATACACAAAATACACATGAAAATAGACTGGTAACTAACATTCTGTCAATAATGATGCAAACTCCCAAGGCCACCTTCTGCACTACATGTTCATGGATTAGGAAGCTTAGCAAAAGAAAAGTCATTAAAAATTTGTGACTGATTTGTAATAACACCCGTAACCACATTTATATTTGGATGAAATTTTTGAAAAATCAGTTTAAAGACCTTAAAAAGTGATTTAAAGTTTGAAATGCTGTCACTTATCTCTATGGATTCAGAACTGATACTGCAGAAACAGAAACATGATTTTGATATAATTTCCTAAATTAGTAAGTTAAAGGACTCATTAGGTCATGTGACTGTACCACATGACACAGTTTCATGACACAGAGATATATTAATAGCTAAAATACTCTGTTCAAAATCTAAAGGCTGACAAATAAATTAGTCCACAGGATAATTCTTTTTTTCTGATAGATTTGTTTTCTGCTTATATTTAGCAAACAGAAGCAGGAGGGTAAAACGCTTGTTGTGTTATATGTGAAGTTAAGTAGATCTGGCTTCAGATTTCAATACAAACACTTATTTAAAAAAAAACGACCTTGAGCAAATCAGTTAACCTCTGCATATCTCAATCAACTTCCTAAGGTTTATTTGCTAAGTAATATCTGATTGGTGATCTGTATTTATGAAAAGATTTCTATAAAAATAATTCCATTAGATCAAACTAACAAAATTACAGATCTTTCCTGTTTTTAGCTGAAAATATTAAAAAGTTAACATTTTAACTTCTGTTTGTCGTGCCTAAGATATCCTCTCTTAAACGACATAATTTAAAAGTGAAAGTGTTAATGTGTGTACTCAATCCCTCCCCACCTCTCCACCATGTTATGTCTTTTTAGATTCTAAAGTCCTTGATAAAAAAGACTGTTTTTCAGTCTTTGCATAGTAACCAAATATTTATTGATTTGCAGATTGAATTAAATTGAATTTGCTTAGGTGATATATAAATAAGTAGTGTGGAATTCAAATGATTGATGGAAGAAGCTCTATATTTAAGGATAATTTACAGAATAAGTGACACTTTAGAGTTTCAAGGGTCCTAAAAGACCATTTATTTTAACTCATAACTGACCCGAATCCTCTGTATGTCATCAAGAACAAATTCAGTAAGACTTGGAAAGTTCTAGTTGGGGAACTGACTCACCTTCTGAGAAAACTTTTGCTTAATTTGTCTACAACAGATTGTTAGAAAGTATATGCTGTCCTGTATCTCACACAATTAAGTGTCATATTGGATAGAACAATGAATGGGCTTATAGTCATGTGAACTGAATGCACCTTAGGTTTTTTATTAGCTTTATGATATTGGATAAGTTATTTAACCTTTTTACAATCACCTTTTGTCATTTATGCAATGGGTATTGCAATGGAGTTAAGATGAAAAGCATTATGGCAAAACAAACTTTCTTTGCTACTCACACGGAGATAAAGGGAACAGCTGCTACCAGAGCCAAGTGTGAGACTTCTTTGCCTCCAATATGCAGCACATATTGGTGGTGGTAATGTGAGAGGAGTTGTACCCATACTCTAGTAAAAATACAGAGCTCCTCTGGGTTCAAACCTATATATAGTTGAAATCAAAGAGCCAGTATGATACTAACAGGAGACTGTCTTACTAGCTATAGGATCAATTAAATGAATATATGTATATATATATATATATATATATATATATATATACACACACATATATATATATATATATATATATATACATATATATACACACACACTTACAAAAAGCAGATGTGTCTTTGTATATGTAAATGTTTTATTTTCAAAAAGAAAAGAAAAATCACACAATTACAAGAGCAGTAATAAAGATAAACTGAAAAATGTGGTAGTAAATATTTATTAAAGACTGATATAATAAATAAAAACAAGTAACCATATCGACCCACTCTTCACCACCTAAAGTCCAAGAATATAAAAATGCTCTCCTCAGAGGTTCCCACACTTATTTGGCCTATCACTCTCTTTTCAAAAAAAAAAATTACTAGAAACCCCGTGGAAATCTACTTTTGTTAACCCTTTAATGTTTTTTTTTAATTTGTATCATTTCAAAAAATATAAAATATGTATTTTTAAAGATGATGCATCTTAATTTTAATAATTTATTGTAAATTTGTGGGTTTTTCCCTTAATTGAAATTTTGATGATACAATATTGCATCATGTAACCATATAGTAAATATTGTAAACAAGTCATTACATGAATATATTCCCGCTGATTCATGCTGAACTTGCCAACAATGCAGGCAGATTTGCCTACCAACACTTGCTTGCTAAGACCTGGCAGTGGACTTGACCACTGATTGGTTAAAATTTGCATTTTGTGTGTGTGTGTATGTGTTTTGTTTTTGCTTTTTTTTTAAAATGTAATCACTATGACTTTAACTCTGTTACATAACAGATAAAATATGTATGAGTATTTTTTTCAAATATTTCTTCTCTTTTTTCCTTATGCTTCCACTGCCCTTTTATTTTTATTCAGCACCCCTCAATTGTGCCAGAGATTACCACCACCCCTCTGGATCATTCCAGCATCCACCCCTCCAGTAGTGGTATTGCCTACTTTGGGAACCTATAGCTCTCCTTAACTATTTAACATAGAATAATGTGGACTATTTACTGAACTGTACAGGGGTTATATTCTAAATTACTAATGCATGGTTATAGCTTGGTTGTAGTACATAGTTTTTAAAAATGTATTAATTTCAATTGAATGTATCATTCTACAGTTTTATTTATACAAGGGTTAAAGGGTTTTTCATTTTCATGGACAATTTGGACATGGATACATTTTGGCATTCAGGTGATTTTTCTGGATCAGATTTGATCATGTGTGTACTCTTTGGTGGGCAGATATATGAGAAGGGGGAGGGGAGAGAGAGAGAGAGAGAGAGAGAGAGAGAGAGAGAGAGAGAGAGAGAGAGAATAAAGAAATAGGAATGAGAAATAGAGAAGGTGAAAAATTAAACCTAAGATTATCATTATATAAAGAGGCTAGAAATGGAGACTTGGGCTGTGCCAAACCAATGTATTTTCATTGTATAAGAATCCAATCCCTGATGCCTACACCCCATTATCCATATATATGCTCTACCATCTGTGGCGATATAAGGTAGATGGTGAAGGAATTATTGAGCTTGTGCTAGACATATTGTAGCACACATTGAATCATGATGAGCATTATATCTATGCCTATCTTTCAGAGGGTCAGGGCTGGGAAAGCACTTGAAATATGCTGATTAGACAATCCTGGAGCTTGGTGATGAATGCATCTGTTGCTAAAATTAGCTGCCATTACTTGAGTTAGGTATAGCAAGAATTTTACTGTCATTGTCTCTACATTTATATACCTGGGGGAAAAGAGAAACCCCCAGCATTGCCATAAAGTACAAATAGCCCTCACTTCATTGGCTTCCTTTTAGGTGAGGTAGAAACCTCTCTGCAGCCCTAATTGGGTGCAGTGTTTTTATTTCCAAAACCAATTTGGGCAGGGATTCATTGTTGTAAAGTTATGAGGTACAGACTTTATCAGCTGCTTCATTCCATTTCAATTAGTCATGGAAAGGTCCTCTTAAGTCGGAAGACACGGTGACTGATATACAATTATCAGTTTTAATAGTTTGCTATGCAGGCCCACAGAAATACCTTTCCTATTAACTTGGGCTTAGTTTTCTAATTATTTTGCTGACATTGGCTGGATCAGATGGCTAGGCCCAAGTCAGGATAGATAAATATCTTCATTTAAGTATTCAGTTTGAAGGAAAGGAGTACTGCTCATATCTCTGCCCATTGATCTGACTGACCATTGCAATTAGATGTTTGAACCTCATCTTCAAGCATCTAGATTGCTAGTGTCCTCTACTTTTGTATCTTTTAGGAGGTCAGATAAACAAGGGCCCAGGTCCCAAATGGTATTGTCATTCTAAGTTTTTTTTTTAAATCTTGATTCTACTTATCACTCAATGTTCTATCTATTCCTTCCAGGTTCAGTTTATCTGCAAATTGGATAAGTATGTCATCTATAGCTTCATCCAAGTTATTGATAAAGCTACTGAATATTGTATTGCCAAAAATATAGCCCTATGACTTTTCACTAGCAACCTCTCTCCAAGATGGAACTTCTCTATTAACTTTTCTTTGTATAGGGTCATTCAGGCTATTACAAATTATCACCTACTTATAAAATGCCTATCCACAAGAATAGAATGAAATATGAAAAAAAAAATTTGACTTATCTAGGTAGACAGTAATACCCAGATCTGCCAGCATGGTTATGCTATTAAAACAAAAACTAACAAACAAACAAAAACAAACTAAAAAAAGAATCCACTTAGTCTGGGATATTCTAAGAAACCATCTTGGTATTTAATGATGATAATTTTCCTTGCTAACTGTTCAAAATCCATTCAACAATGTGGTCCAGAATATCATTAGGAATAAAAAATGATGCTGCCATGCTGATACTTGGAAGAAACTGTCTCCCTTTTTTGAAAATGGTGGTAACTGCCCTTCCCTGGTCCTGTAACATGTCTCCCATTTTCCATGACCTTTCAAACATCATCAAATATGGCTCAGCTAATACATCTTTCAGATCACTCAGTATACCAGTTTTTATGGTGATCTCAAACTATTGAAGACAGGTCAATGATTTCTCACCATCTCACATTTTTTTCCAACCACTTTTTTTCCTTTACTTCTCAATTCAAAGATAATTTTTCTGGAAAGAGAAAAGAGAATCAAGAGTTGAGTTTTATGGTGATTTCACTGTCATCCAATAGCATCAGTCTATTCATGCCAAGCAAACATCCTAATCAATTTTTAAATCTTATTTTTGCTTCAAATATAACTCAAACAAATAAACACTTTTTAATTTCACTTAGCATTTAATGCCAACTTTAGTTGATTCTCAACTGTAACACTGCTGGTTCTATTCTTACAGTAGCATACTATTTTTTTTTATATATAGTCTTCCTCAGTTACCTATACTTGTCCCCATTTTATAAACAGGCTATTTCAAAATTTCAGTTTGTAATTGATTTCCCTGTAGTATCATGTTATTTCAATTAAGCACCTCCCTTTTTTACTCTTCACTGTAATCATTTTTGCTGGTATACTAGGGTATTGGATAGTTACACCAAATACCTTTTATGACACATTTGAAATATTTCCACTATAAACAGATTATTTAGAAGACTATTGCTGGATTTTCTTTTCTTCTGTATTATGAACTTTAAGGAAGCATGGTTTAATGGTCCCAATATTTCATTTATCCCTGTTTCATAAAGCTGTTCTCTATTTTTTAATTCAATTATATTTTTAATTAAACAAAATTCATTTTTTCTCTCTCACTTCTCCCTCTACCATTAAACAAACAACAACAAAAAACCAACTTGTGAAAATATATATTCAAACAAAACAAATTCCAGCATTAGTTATCTCCAAAAAATTTTATGTGTCAATCTGCACCTTGAATATATTGCCCTTCTGTCAGTAGGTATAAACCATCTAGACAAAGCATTTAATAGAATTATTAAATTTTTCAGGTTACTTGGTCTTTGTGATACACACACACACACACAGGGAGAGAGAGAGAGAAGAGAGAGAGAGAGAGAGAGAGAGAGAGAGAGAGAGAGAGAGAGAGAGAGAGAGAGAGAGAGAGAGAGAGAATTTCCTGGATCTGCTCACATCACTCTGGAGCAGTTCATAAAAGTCTTCCCAAGTTTCATTGAACTTGTCCATTTATTATGTCTTACTGTACAATACATTTGTAAATAATAACTTTTTCAGCAATTCCTCAGTCAAAGACACTTCTGTTTCCAGTTCTTTACAATGCAAGAAGATTATAAGTTTAATCACAGGCTATAAATAGTTTAATAACAATTTTTGCCCAGTTCCAAATTGCTTTCCAAAATAACTGGACAAATTCACAACTTCACCAATAGTACATCACTGTTTCTGTTTTCTTACAGCTGCTCCTACATTTGCCCTTTTCCTTTTTTGACAACTTTGGCAGAGAGAGACAGAGAAAGGGAGAGAGAGAGAGAGAGAGAGAGAGAGAGAGGGAGAGAGAGAGAGAGAGAGAGAGAGAGAGAGAGAGAGAGAGAGAGAGATGACAGACAGAAACTTAGAATTGCTTTTATTTTTATTTCTCCAATTATTAGTGATTTGGAAAATCTCCAACTAATAGTGATTTGGAGAATCTTTTATACAACAATATATAGCATGAGTGTCCACTTTAATTCCCTATGCTTTCTGCTCCCCTTTTCTTTTTATTCCAATATTGAAATATATTTTTGTCCCTATTGTGTGTATTTGTCCTTCTTTTGACCAGTTTAGATGAGAATGAAGTTCACGTCAGCCACTCCTCCTCACCCCCATTATAATCGATATCTACTTGTGCAATTTAATTATGTGAAATAATTTTCCCCAACCTTCCTTTGCCTACCCTTCTGTGTATTTGCTCTTTTACCATTCTTTTCTTAAAAATCATCAAGCTATAAAAGAACCATTCCTGGGCTTTGACTAATTGAACTCTCTCTATGAATCCTGATAATATTAGGCAGGGATTAATGTATCATTTCCATATATTTGAATGTAATTAGTTTACCCTTGTTTAATTCTTATTCATTTTTCATTCTTGTTTACCTTTTAATAGTTCTCTTCACTTCTGTGTTTGTGTTTCTAAGTCTTTATGTAGCCTGGTCTTTTCATCAAGACTTCTTGAGATAGTATAGTGGCAGAGAGGCTTCAGGCACATGTGAAAGCCTCAGAGAAAAATATAGTTTGGCCATAATCTCAAACAGAAATTCTGGAAGAGATGAAGCAAAATAAGTAAGTTAAAAATGTTTTTATTTAATAAATGGAATGTTTGTGGTTGAAGAAAATAGGTAAAAATGTAAGATATCTCACAATAAAAACTAGTGACCTGGAAAACAGAGGAGAAAAAAAGAAACAATTGAGTCATGATATTATCTGACTGCCACAAATAGAGTCTAGACATTACATTTCAAGAAATCTCAGAAGAAGGCTATCCAAATCTCTTGGACTCAGAAGACAAAATAGAAATAGAAGGAATTCACCAGTCACCTTCTGAAAAAAAATAACCCAAAATAAAAATTCCCAGTAATATCATAGCCAAAAATCAGAGCTTACAATTAAAAAAAAAAATTCTGAGCACCAGAAAAAAAAAAAAAAGAATTAAAGTACTGAGGAGCCACTTCGGATCACATATAATTTAGCAGCTACCACTAAAAAGTGGTGCAGAACTTTAAATGCCAAATTCCAGAAAGTAGAAGACATGGGCTTATAGGCAAGATTAACTTAATCCAACAAAACCCAATATAATGCTACAAAGCTAAAAATTGGTCTTTCATGAAAATAAAAAAGAAGCAAATGAGTTGCAAATTTAAGTTTATTTATGCATAAAGTAAATGAATTTACAACAACAAAAGAATTAAATTGGATAGTAATAAAGTTAGATTGGATCAATTGGATAGTAATATAAGTCCCTCCCCCCCAAAAAAAAAAGGTACAAACGTCTAAAATGTCCTATTTCCCCTGTCCTCATCTGTATCTATTGAAAGCCTACTTATTCTTCAAGACCCACCTCATACTGTATGTAATATTTGTATATGAAGGTCCTTATGAAATTGGGCAGGAACAATGTAATTTTGATCTTTCTATTTGTACCACCACTAATGATGGTTATAAACATTTAATTAATGTCACATTTGAAAAAGAAATTAAAACTCATCTAATCTGTGTCTCTATCTTAATATGGGAAAAGATGTTGAACTCTCCAAATTAGTCATATTTTATATGTTTTATAAATAAGTACAGAGTCTTATTTATCTTTGCATTTATCTTTATAACTAAAAGTTAATTTCAGTTCAATAAAGTCACTAAACAATCTAATGTACTTACTTCTCTTTACTAGATCTACACTTCCTCCTTTGTAAAATGAGTAGGTTACATGAAATAATTGCAAAGCTTGTTTGCTGCACTAACACTCTATTAGAAGTGTAGAAAATAAAGATAATGGACTCCTTGAGAACCACGGTCATCTCTCTCTCTCTCTCTCTCTCTCTCTCTCTCTCTCTCTCTCTTTCTCTGAGTGTGTGTGTGTGTGTGTGTGTGTGTGTGTCTTCCTTAGCATTTACCAGGTTGCCTGGCACATAAGAAACACTTAATAAATGCTTATTGACTGACTGTACATTATGTTTCCTGAAATGCGTTCCATAGAAAAGTGGCTGCTCCAAAGGACTTAAGCTAAAAGAAGAGATAAATTAGAACAGAAAAAAAAAACAACTGAGGAAGAGAAGTTGGAGAATGTCCAGAAGGAGAAGGACATAAAAAAGGTGGAAGAAGAGAAATATTCAACCTGAAAAATTGTAGAGGAAGAAGTATGTTGGAGTTATCTCATATGACTCTTCAGATCCGATTGGTTAATTATTAGTGTGAATATTTACACCCCAGAAAAAGATGTTGACTACAAATTGATGCTCAATTTATTATATTCTTGATTTTCTAGACTTAAGAAAGTGGAAGGAAATATTAATGATTCAGATAAATTTTAAAAGTGTGTCTTCTATTTTCTGGGAGCCAATTGTTAGACATTTACCAATACACTGCATAGTAGGAGTTGTTGTTATTGTTGCTTTTGTTTGGGGGCATCTGGGTGATACAGTGGATAGAATGATTGGCCTGAAGTCATAAAGATCAATCTTCCTGATTTTAAATCTGGCATCAGACACTTCCTAGCTCTGTGATGCTGGACAAGTCATTAAACCTTGTCTGCCTCAGTTTCTTATCAGTCAGGTGACCTGGAGATGGAAATAACAAACCACCCCAGTATCTTTGCCATGAAAACCCCAGTGGGTCACAAAGAGTCAGACAAGACTGGAATGACTGATCTATGTGGGAGGTTGGGGGGGGGTTGGATAAAAGGAAGATGGAGAAGAGGAAGAGAAAGAAGAATTAGAGAAGAAAAAAACTTGGTAAGAAAAATAAGGAAAGCAAGTGGAAAAGCAGAAAAAGACAGAGAAAGAGGGCTATAATGCTTTCACTATGCATTTGTTTTAAGACAGCAATTTCCTTAGCTTCATAGAGCTTTCTCCCCATGCACAAACCCAATCTAACTTCCTTAGGCTCCAGGTTCCTTAGTGGCTTCCTTGGTGATATTACCTCCTCCACATAAAATATGATTGACCTCAGGTTCTCTGACAAGTTTCCTGACCTAGGGCCAACAAAAAGCTCAAGCCAAATGGGCTTAAAGCCTTCCAGAGGTGGTGGGTGCCCAAGACCTTAGGAGTCCCTATACCCTGATGACTAACTGACTTTTCAGATGGAGAAGGGGGAGTTCATCCAGAGAAATTAAGTGCGAGCAATATCTTTGTTACATATCTTTGCTCCATTAGGGCAAAATAAACCTCATTTGTTAAATGTTCAGTGAGTTATTAGTGCATCATTTCCTCTCAACATTGAATCTGAACTGAGAGTTAAAAGAGCTCTGACTTTAGAGTCCAGACTACAACATCACTGAAGCTTCAGAAGAGAAGGACAAATCTGAGAATTGAACACATGGTTAAAAAGTATCTGAGTATGGAATTTGGATTTCTGGATTAACATGTGATGACCCTTCATACTAATTAAAATCATTATTTAATTGATTTTTGTGGTACAAGGCACTTCAGAGATCACTTATTCCATCCCCATAATTTTATAGCTGAGAAAATTAAACCTCAAAATACACAGATGATAAATAAACTTTTCCCATGTAATTTTCCTCATTTGTACATGGAGTAGCTAGATGATTTCCACTTATCACTTGCACTTCTAAATTCTATTTATATCCTATCCTTTACTGACCTATTTTTTTTTCAGTATTTCTTAACCCCTCCCCTTTCTTATTCCTTAGAGTATTTCTTTATCCTCATAAACCTGGGTTAATATTTATAAATTTCATCAAAATATATCAAGGACAAGAATGGTTCATGATTACACTGGTTTGTAAAACCATGTATTAGGCAATGGAAAGCAAGCACTTAACACCCACAATGCTTCCTATGGTTACCTGCAGAATTAAATAAATCTAAGGAAAACACATTGCAATTTAATTGATTTATCTTCACCAACATCAGATGCCTTAAAAATATCTTGCTTATTAAAACTCTAATTTAATAATATATTAAAATGCAATTTATCTGTGTAATTATGCCTATAGTTCTGTTGCTCTGAAAGAGCTGAAAATCAGTTATATGACTCTCAGATGACAGAAAATTGGAAACGGCATAGTAAGATTGCATCTGTTGCTGTAAGTCACGGATGTGGAGCCTGCAGCTTGAGGCCACATGTGAACCTCTACATCCTCAAGTGAAGCCCTTTGACTGAATCCAAACTTCACAGGGCCACACTTGAAGACTTAGAGGGCCACATGTGGCCTCCAGGTTGCAGTTTCCCCACTCCTGGTCTAAGTAATCACTACACATTCAACATAGCTGACCTCATGGTAAACACATCAGATGATTTTTTTAAGCCTCAGAAATATTCATCTTTATCAAGGAGCTAGGTGGTTTTTGTTTCCTATGTAGCCTTCCTAAATGCATTTCATTCTACAACACTTGTGACTGAGTATTAAAATAGTATAACCATCACAACAAAGCAATCTCACAATCATTAAATTGCTTTGTCTGTCTGTAATAGGATCGAAATGAAAATGGACAAAGCTCTTCCCAAAGAAACAGAAAGAAAATGTTTAGGCGATTTTTCCTCATTTATGAAATCACATTGATTTTTAACTACTGGTGAAACAAGGTAATAACTCCTACATATTTAAGAGGAAATATTGTAACTCATAAGAGACATTGTGTGGGATAATGACCTTAGACTTAGAGAAGCTAGGTTGTTTGGGTTATGGGCTTCTCTACTTATGGAATATATGATTTTGAAAAGTCAACTAACCATTTTGAGATTCAGTTTTATCATCTGTAATATGAGACTGAAAAGTAACAAATTATAGTGGATAAAAGGCCCAGGGTTATAGCCAAACAATCAATTAAATAATAAACAGGCACTTATTAAGTACCTACTATGTGCCCCTTCAAGATTGATATTTTTGTGATGATAAATTAGGTCATCTTTGGTCTCAATTTATACATACATACATATATACATATTTGTGTGTGTGCATATGTGTGTGTGTGCATGTATGTGTGTGTGTGTGTGTGTGTGTGTGTGTACTCTCTATTAGATTCTGAGATCTTTATATCCAGCCTTAACCTTTCTCCTAATCTCCAGGTTTATATCTTTTACTGTCTATTGTAATGAAAGTCCTGTAGACATCTTAAGTTCAAATTTCAAAAACTGAGCTAATTGTCCTTTTTTCCCCCAAATCCTATCATCCTACTTTCAAGAGTACCACCATCCTCACTGTCATCAGCCTCAGAATGCAGGTGTCATTCTCAACTCCCCATTTTCTTTCACATATCTAAACTGTTGCTTAAATATTTTAAATATCCATATATAATCCGTTGCTAAAAACTGATGATTCTATCTTTAGAAAACCTCTCATACACACCTATTTTCTCCTCTGCTACTACTGCTACACTGGCTGTGGCCCTCATCACCTCCCACCTGGAGTATTACAGTGGCCTTTAATTAATCTGACTGCCTCAAATTCTGCTTACTCTAGTCCATCCTCCACTCAGCTGTCAAATTGATCTTCCTAAAGTGCAGGTATGCTCACTTAGCTCTCTCCCCACCCTCCACTCCCACAAACTTAATATACTACAGTGGCTTCATATTACTTCCAGAATTCAATATAAAATTCTCTGTTTTGATTTTAAAACACTTCATAATCTTTTCACTCCCTAACTTCCCAATTCTCTAACAATCCGTTCTCTTCTGCACAATGTGTGATCCAGTGATACTAATTCCCTTACTATTCCTCATATAATACACAAATCTGGACATTTTTACTGGCTGATCCTGTGCCTAGAGTTATCTTCCTCCTCATCACTATCTCTTTGTTTCCCTTACTTCCTTTATGTCCTAGAAAAATCCCTTATTCCCTAGAAGCCTTTCCGAATTCTCTTTAATGCTAGTACCTTCCCTCCAAAGTTGTCTTAGACTTACGTTGAATGTCTCTATTTGTACATAGTTGTTTGCATATTTTCTTTACCAGTAGGCTGTGAACTTCCTGATAGTAAGGACTATTTTGTTTATTTTTTGTTACTTTCTTGGTAAAACCAGTTCTTAATACAGTGCTTTGCACAGAGTAGACATTGAGTAATTCCTTTTTTGATTTGAATTATTGACTTTTGTATATTATTCTCTTGCATGAAATCCATGCTTTTCCCTCCTGTTCCTCTTAGAATTCCTAGCTTCTTTCAAAAATCATTTTCAAAGCTATGTCCTCCATAAGTTAGCCTTGAAGCAGATCTGTATCAGTTGACTGGCATTCCATGAAAGAAATTCCCTATTTTGATGAAATTAAATCTCAAGGCCAAAATATGCAAACAAATAAATAGAGTATTAGTACCTGATATATCAAGATGGAGATAAGTAAGAAGCCAGAAAAGAATGAGTGAATAAATAAAGAAACAATTATTCATTGTTTACCATTTGTTAGTCCCTGTGCTAAACTCTAGGATGCAAATAAAAGCAATAACAACAACAGTAACAACTAGAAAAAGAGTTCAATGCCCTTGAGGAGCATACATTCTAATAGGGTAGTCAGAGGAGTGTCATATTCAGGAATTTCACAGGGATGATGAGTGGTATCATAGGACAAATTATTGATATGTGATTTTCAGGAATGATATTCAGCATTTACTCACTATTCCCAAGTTGCAGGAGAGTGGGTTAAACATATGACAAAGCATAATGAGGAAGACTACAGAATACGAACAGGATGATAGGTCTGGATCCAATTATTTCTGACAGACTCTCACCAATCAGAAAACTGGGGACCCAGGAGCCCAGAGGAAAAGTGCTTGTTCAGAGGTGTAAGCTGGAGTACAGTTGCATAGCATAAGAATATTTAAATAAAAGAGACAGATAAAGGAATGACAAAAACATTCCGATTCATTTGATTGTTAATATTCTATGCATCACCACTGAAATCCTTTTCCCAAGAGAGTTCAGGGAAGGTTTCTTAAAATGGGTTCCATAGACTCCCCCAGGATGGGTCTAGGAATAGATTTCTCACACACACACAGACACACACAGACACACACACACACGTATGTATGTGTATGTGTGTGTGAAATGTATGTATGTATATATATATATATATATATATATATATATATATATATATATATATATATGCATGTGCATGTGCATGTGCATGTATGGATATGTACACTTATGTAATACACACCTTTATCATATATATATATATATATGCACACACATATACATATAATACATATTTCTTCACTAATCTCTAATTAAATTTAGTATTTTCTTAAATCATGATTTTTAAAGACATTATTTTGAGAAGAGTTCCATAGACTTCACCAGCCTGCCACAGATGTCCATTACATACAGAAATATTAAGAACATCATGAACAAAAGATTATTTGTTTTTTTTTCCAATTTGCAATCCATTTCTGAAGCATTATCAATGCTCAAGTGACTCTGCTGTTTCAAATGGTATGGTAGCAGGGCACAAGCTTCAACAGATTCTGTGAAGGTGGAGGAGCTTTGCTACTGGATGGGTGACAGATTATGTGTACAAGGATTAATCCAGCCATATCTAGAAAAAAATGATATTAATAGCTTGGTCATCAAATAGCAATTTAATAGTTTACAGGCTACTATGTTAAGGGAAGAAGAAATAACCAAAAGTGAATATAAAAGTGAGCTCAGAATCTAGGAGACCTGGATCTAATTCCATCTGGATATATACAGCCTGTGTTACCTTGAGCAAGTCTCTTAAACTCATGTTATCCCAGGCAATTCAAGGACTCTAAGATGCAGAACAGGTGCTTATCTGCATTAGTTGAAGGAGTTTCCTCACACAATAAAATTACAGGTCTCATCAAAACCCAAAATTTAATAGACACTAAGTGATAAAATGTGGTTCTATTAGGAATGTATATATGCGAATCTACATTGGTGAGGGGGTATATTCTCTGATAAAAGCACAAGTCTTTTGAAAAGCTGAAGAATTTATAACTAAAGAGAGAAGATATTCCAATTATTTAAGCAATAAGCATTTATTTAGTGCTTACAACTTGCAAAACACTATTCTGAACATTGACTACTATACAATAACACAAGTGAAAAAATGCCAGGAAACTTGTAGGCAAAAGATGGATAATAGCAAAGATTATGAAATCTATTTCTTCAGATGTGTTGATCTAGAACACGGCTTTAAAATGTCTTAAAGTTTGTTAAAGATTCTTGGAAGATATGTACAGCATTGACATTACAATTTGTTGTAGAGACAGTTCCCATCTTCAATAGTGTAACTAACTGAATTGCAGTGCTTTCCTTTGATGAAGCCATTTGATAAACTCAGAAACCAACACATCTTTCAAAGCCCTGTAAATCCTAACTTTTAATTACTATAAAATTACTTTGGACTTTATATCATCAATGGCAGATTGTGAGAAGAAATGTTCCAGAATCTCATGTATCATAATAAAAGGAGATAGACCACCATTAAGAAAGTCCCTTGAATGAAAAAGGGGGACACATATGCCTTCTAGCTTGAGACTCCCCAGACCAGCCACCAACTCAAATCTATGTAAAATACTCTCAGAGCAAACAAAATGTTCTTTGCTGAATACTGACACAGCACTAAACTTAAGACCTCTGAATTCAAAATCCGTTTGTTTTTCAAACATAGAGATAAAGACTGGACCTATGATTTTACTGGCTTAGAGAATATAAAAAAGAAACTCCAAATCTCAGTGTCCTAGGAAACTCTCTAAATTTATAAATTTCAAAGGTTACATTAATAAGTTGGCTTGTCCAACATCACACAGTCGCTATGTGTTTAGGTTTAACTTAAACTCATATCTTCCTGACCTTGAGGTTGGGTTTCTATTCATTGGGTTATGCTGTCTATCTGTAAGCATATGGTTTAGATAAGACGTAACTACACTGGCATTCCATCAATCCATCTTTTAGTTAACAATCATTTATTCCATGTATCAAACAGCATTTGAAACTTAGCTGTGTTGTGTTAAGTGAACTGCCCTGATAGCTAAAGATTACTCCTAAAAGTACACAACTATTACCAGTGTAAACATTTTGACAAAAATATTTTTAAAATAAATTACCCATTTCCATGATTCTTTCATGGAAATATATTTATCATAATTTTGACATTTTCTTGAGAGCTGCAGGTCATCATTACGTACATCAATTATTATATTGTATGGTAATGTGGGAGGTTTTTGTTTTTCATTTCTTTCCTCACTGTCAGGCTGGCAGAGCAACTGGTATTGCTGGAAATATGATTTCTAAGCTTTCTGTATTCCTGGTTCTAATTGTTGAATGCGGAAAATAAGTGTTGTTACTATTCTTTGTAAAATAAGTAAATAAGTGCTTATGCATGGTCAAATTAACTCTTCTACTAGGAAAATAAACATAAAAATTAT
Organism: Phascolarctos cinereus; assembly: GCF_003287225.1. NCBI lineage: Eukaryota > Metazoa > Chordata > Mammalia > Diprotodontia > Phascolarctidae > Phascolarctos > Phascolarctos cinereus. The sequence goes on along the minus strand of NW_027555847.1, from coordinate 435,247,478 downwards.
GTAGGAAATATTAATAGGATGAATTTAAAATGATACTGGATTTATTATTTTAAGACTTTGATTTTAATTAATTTTTATCAAATGTATATTAAACATCTACTGTGTATAAAGCATAGAATTAGACATGGGATACAGAGAGAAAAGTAAACTCGTCCCTACATTCAAGAAGCTTACGTTCCATTGGGAGGATAGTTAGCAGGATACAATGAATAAAGTATTAGGAGTGGTCAGAGGATCTTACTTTCTATCCTGCGTCAGTCTCTTCTTTCTATGTGATTCAATATCTCTATGTCTTAAATTTGTCATCTGTAGAATGAAGGAGTTGGAACGAATGACATCCAAAGTCTCTTCTAGCTCTAAATTTATAATCCAGAACAATAAATAAATATAGGTAGATAGATAGATAGATAGATAGATAGATAGATAGATAGATAGATAGATAAAATTATACACAGTAATTGTAAGAAGGTGAGAATGCTAAAAATAGAGTTGCTCTCTGAGGGAAGCTAAGGGTTCTAAAAAGCACAAGTAGATAGGAAATGAATTTCAGACACTGCAGACTACTTGTGCAAAGACATGGAGAAAGAAGATGGGATATCAGATAGAGGGGACATTCAGCCAACCAGTTTCATTAGAACAGAGAGTGTGAATGGGCTGAATGAGCTTGGAAACATTATTCAGATCTATATTATAGAAGGCTTCAAATTCCAGATTAAGGATGGATTTTTTTTTTTATTTTACTCTGGAAGAAAAGGGGATCTACTGAAAATATTTAGTAGGAGAATAACATGGTCAGGTTCATTTTGAGAATGTGAAAGAGGCAACTTTTTGAAAAAAATGTATTGGAAATGGGAAATAAAAGAGTCAGAGAGACCAACTAGGGTGCAAGAACCTCTTCAATACCTCAGGTAGGAGTTGATAAAGCAATGTACATGGAAAGAGGGGGATAGATCAGAGAAATGCTATGGAGGTAGAATCAGACTTGAAAACTGATGGTATATGAGTCAGTGGGATTTAAGAAAGTGTTAGGGACAAGTCCAATTAATAAATTAACAGATATTTTAAAGAACTGTCTATGTTCCAAGCAATATATTAATAAGTAGGATAGAAATTCTGAGGATTAAACACTTCATATTCTGAAAGAGCTTGCACTCAAATGATAGAGAAAATACGTATACATGTATACAATCTAGTCTTGCCTGCACATACCCAATTCACCTGAAATGCAAGCACCCATGAGGGACCTTTGGAACAGTTCCAGATTTTGTTTTCATTTTTCTTTTTTTTTTAATGGACACCTCTGCATCACTTACCATTTGGATGAAAGTAGCCTCTTTTAATTGCCTTGTGTATTTAAAACTGTTGAGACAGAGCCATTTTCTATTTTTCTCTTTTGTTCTCTTTTTGGCCACCTCATTTGCTGTATTCAGAGGGTAAAGATAACAGTTCTCTCAAAGCACAGACACAATGAACTGAACTGGTAAGAGGGGAAGGACTTCCTTTCCCTGTTCTGCCTTTTTTTTTAAATCCTGGTTCTGAGAAATTTGCCTGGGGGCATTTCTTTTCCTGTTCTATCATTTTCATTTTTAGTTTCAGGTGTCAGAAGTCATCCCTACCATACTCAGTAGGAGTCATGGCAACTTTGTAGTGAAGATTCCAAAAGGGATGGCGTAGTCATCCAATCCATCATGGAAATCCCAAGAATCCAAGTTGCCTTGGACTTGAGATGTGGAGGAGAATGTTTATACTTGTAATAAGTAATATGTTATAGAAGAACTGAGATACTAATCCCCTTCCTCTTTCCAGAGACTGAGTTGGTACAAAGAGGGAGATGGATTTTGTCAGTGATGTGTTGTTGGAATAAGTTTTTTTTTTTTATGTTTGTGATTACATATTATACAGTCACATTATATACATGTGTATATATATATATACATATATTATATTATATATATATATACATATATTATATTATATATATTATGTGTATATATACATTATATAAAAGCCAATCTAATTCAATGGCTAAATGGAATTAGGGTCTAATGGACTATATGTACTAAACTTTGGGAACACTACAGGCAGGGGCTGGAGACATTTGCACAGAGCCTAGATAGTTAGTCAATGTGGAGAACTCTGGGGGTGGGGAGAGGGAATCTAACCTACCTGACCTACACAATGAGGGCCAAGGTAGTTTGCATGGATAGATAGATAGATAGATAGATAGATAGATAGATAGATAGATAGATACATACATACATACATACATACATACATACATACATACACACACATACACACATACATACATACATACATACACACACATACACACATACATACATACATACATACACACACATACACACATACACACATACATATATACATATGCTTGTTAGTTTTGGATAGTGTGTAGTACGTTTTCTTAAGAATTATGATATACATTTAATTAAGGTATCATAAAACAATAATTCTCATCTTTTGGGAAAATTATATCTAAGAAGGACATATGAAATTGATAAATAATTCACTCAATTATCTCAATTTTCTGGTTTAGCCAAAGTAATTTTAATTATTTATGCAACAAGGGAAGAGCTAGGTAATGTACCCTCAAGGAGCCATATTATATCCATATCCTTTAACTAAATTAAGTATCACTATTTATTTACACTCTTAAAATTGGATGAAGCAGCAAATGATAGATGAATAGTGGTACAGAGTGAAAAAGACAAATGTGTGGAATGTAGAAAAACAATGACATCAGGAAGTAAAATGTTAGGAGATTAAGGTACAGTTACTGGGGGTACATTGACTGAGTTGTGAAGATTGGGACTCTTTGGGACAAGAACTTACTCTGCCTAAAGAACATGGCTCCCTTCAGAACACAATTTCTCGTAGGTTAGCCATACTCAATCTATCCACAAGTAGAGGCAGCTAGGTTCTGCAGTGGTTAGAGTGCTGGGCCTAGAATTGGGAAAGGTGAGTTTAAATTTGTACTCAGAGACTTATTAGCTGTGGGATTCTGGGCAAGTCACTTAACCTCTGTTTGCCTCAGGTTCCACAATTTTAATTGGGTATAACAGCACCTTCCTCACAGGTTTATTGTGAGGATTAAAAGAGATAATTCTAAAATGGTTAGTATAATACCTAGAATGTAGTAAGTACTGTATAACAATACAAATGCTTAGTTTCCACCACTACCCTAAGGCTTTTTTTTTTATAAAAGCTTAAGCTTTTATTAAGGCTTTAATATAAGCTACCTTGAAGTACAAACTAAAACAAACAGCAAGACATAGTGGGAAAAGCAGAGCCCTTGGATTTATAGGAACATTATTCAAATTGAAGCTCTGTTATTTATGTTTTGAGAGTCCCTACAAAGTGTATGAGCTTCAGTTTTTAGATCTGTAAAACAATAAAAGTAGTGAGGTTTGACTAGGTCAGAGGTTCTCAGTCTTTTGAATATAAATATTTTTTACTTCTGTGGAGTTTAACAAGATAGAAGTGGTACCATTATTAGGAACAAAAATAATCATCTCTTGCATTAAGATGTAGTTTATACTATGCAAAACATATTTTGAAACAATATCTTATTTGTTCCTTATAACAATCCCAAAGTAACTACTGCAGGTATTATTATCTCTATTTATAAATTAAGTAAATGAGGCTCTAAGAAATTAAGTGATAATTAGCATCATTGCTTAAGAAAATAAATGATAAAAATATTTTATGAGTTAAGTAACACTATTACATGTAACCTCTAAGAAAAAAATATTACATACATATGTTGGAAACTAGTAATTTATATAGTAATTTGAGACATATTTATTGATTATGCAAAAGGTACCCTCATTAGTGGATTGTCAGATCCCTTGTGGGGTTGTCCAAAGGGTGAGAACTCCTGGAATAGAAGATATTTCAGATCTTTTCCAGCTCTAAATTTATGAATCTATATGATATTCAAGATCAATTTAAGAAAGTCATTGTTCTTACTTATGCACCCATTTGGAAAATAATACTAATACACTGGTCTGGATTGAATACCCTAGGACAGAAGTCGGTGGTGGGAACTCTCCAAAAGAACTACATATCAGAGGAGCCAGTAGTCTAGCCACAAATGAATTAACCTATAAAACTGGGTTCAAGTAAAGGGGAAAAAAAAATATTTCATTCTGAAAAGTATTATTTTCTCTCATGTCACTTGCTTCTGATTCCCTACTCTATTACAAACTGTGAACCTAAAACAAGATGTTTCCCTAGGCTAGACCCTAACTTTGCTCTTGAGGTACCATTCTATTTTTTTTTTTTACATTCACTGTTCCTGACTTTGGCATAACAAACTCGATCCCAGTTTTCTGAGTACCCTTTCTCTTTGATCTATTTGTTTTATCACTGATTCTGATGTCTGTTTCATCCTGAACCTGAAGTTGAACTTGACTTCTAGACATTCCCAATGTTTTTAATTTGGTTGGACACTCTTGGCTCTGTTCTGTATCCCCTAAATAACTAACTCAGTCAGAGTGACTCAGACAAAAGTATGAGCACACATTGCTTACATTATGCATCTGAGGAACTATTTACAGAGGTCTATTAGATTGGCTTTCTTTTTGCTTTCTTTCAATTCCATAAATATTCCCCAAATTTTGCCTGGGTAGACTGGAAGAATTAATTCACCTTGAATGGCTTAGCAATTTCCTTCCAGATGATAGCTATATTTTTCTCTCAAAAGTTTGCCATTATCTCACCAGGCTGATTATAGGGAGGGTTGTTATGTTGGAATAAGTTTAAAAAAAGAAAAGAAAAAAAAAACTTTGGGCTTATTCTTATTCTCTGCTGAATTAACTTTACTCATTTGCCTTTTCTCCACTAATTTGACTAAGAAATATTGTTACTTTTTATCTAAAACTTTAGAGCCCATTTATGAACTATGAAAGGGGACCTGTTTCATGATCATAAAATCATTTTTTTTTCAGCATTTGGTTTCTTTGACTAGGAAAAAAAACATTATGAAGCTTGATTTCCCATTATTCACCACATACGGATTCAGACATCATTCAGCCTGTGCTTAATCACCTCCAGGGAGGGAAAGTTTCAATACTTCTAAAGCATCCCCATCTACTTTTAGATTCTGTCAAGCTTGGACTATTTATGACTTTCATATATTGTCTTGCTCCCCATGACCAAGGACAAGTTTAATTCTTCCTCTGTTTGACAGCCATTCATGTAATAAAATATGAGTACTATGATCTTCTCCAGCCAAGAATTCTTCAGACTTCAAGATTCTTCAGCATAAGTATCTTCAGCTCCATCAATTGCCAAAGATGATAACAAAAACAACTATCTTAATATATTTTTATTTTACATATAAGTATGCATGTGTTTGCATATGTATATATATATATATATATACATACACACACATATATGTATTGCTTTAAGATTTGACACATGTTACATACAATATATCTCATTTAATCTTAACAACAGCCGTATGAAGCAAAAGTAACAAGCATTATTATCCTTATTTTAGAGGTAAGAAAAGTGAGTCCCATTTAGCTCACCTAAGGTCACACAACTAGTAAATTGATAAGTTAGTCTTTAGATCCAGGTCAACATGGTGCCTCATATGGCATAGCTTTGTGTTCTGGTTGCCTTCTAGTATATATGTTCTTGACTTTTTTGTTTGTTTGTTTGTTTGTTTTTCTAACATGGATCTCTCAAACAGCCTGATGGTCTGACTATTTTTTTTTCTTATGATCCCAGCCAATTATTTGAGTTATAAACTCTTTGTTAAGGTAGGAGGTCTGCTTCCAGTATGGAGAATGTACTGTCCCAAGCTTTGGGAGTTTCGTGCAGCTGTTTTCAGAGATACTTCTAGGGACCTGTAAATTTTCAGTTCTTCCAAGGTGGTATGATCAAGGGTGAGGTGTTTACTCCTTTCCTGGCCTGTGCTCTGGTCTATGAGTGACCACAAGCACTCTTTTCTACCTTGAACTGTGAGGAGGAATCTCTCTTCAAAGCTTCTACAACCTCCACTATTCTACACTACAAGCCCTTCTCTTCACCCTAGGACCGCCACCCAGAACTGTGACCCAGATCCAAGCATGGGCAAAGCAAGAGAATCCTTCCTCAGTACTAGTAAATAGAACACTTGCAATTCCCCTCTGATAAGCCACTAGACTCCCCCTCAGTCTGTGGGCCTGAAGCTCAGGAAGTAGCCACTGCCCCAGGGCTGCATTGGCACTGGAGCTGGGACTGAGCTTCTATCTCACAGGGGTCACAGACTTTTCCTACTGACCTTCTAATTTCTCTTTGGTGTTCATGGGTTGAGAAGTATGGAAACCATCACAGCTACCCGTGATTCAGTACTCTGAGGCCTGCTCCAAGTTTGCTGAAGCCTGGTCTTTGCCTGTGAGCCCATGCCAAACTGTGTTCCTCTTCCCACCTGGAGGGCTAGACCTTTCCAATCAACCATCCAGGTTGTCTTAGGCTGGAAATTTGTTTCACTGTCTTTTTGTGGTTTTTGTTGCTTTAGAATTTGTGCAAAGCCATTTTTCACAGGCATTTGGAGGGGTTTGGGGGACAGCTCAAGCAAGTCACTGCTTTTACTCCACTATCGTGGCTCCGCCCCTTAAGCAGCCTGATGAACCCTGAGTATTTCTTCTTAAAATAGTTTTTAAATGCATGAAATAAAATAAATAAGATTACAAAGAATCCCAATTATATTAAAATATGGTTGTTAAAATAAAAACAAGAAATTTATAGAACACAGTTTAAGAATCATTGATCTATTTTCTGTTCAACTTATCAATGTCCTTCTCAGAAGTGTGGCCCTTAGAACTGATCTGTTCCAAACATGTTCTGACCAGGGGAAGAGTATTGAGTTTTAGAAATGATATAATTATTGAAAAATGCCTAGAATTATGTGACAATCATGTCATATAGCTGAGAAGGAGAAAAAGGTTATGTCTTTATTCCATAACTGTTGCTTGATGTCAGTCAGTCAACAAGTATTTATCAAGCACTTATTGTGTTCCCAGGTCTGTGTACTGGGACTACAAAGAAAGGGGAAAAAAAAGATGTCTTTAATTTCATCCACTATCTCTTTGCCACCACCAGTAATTATTGACAAGAATAAAAAAAAATCTTCCTACAATGATTGCTGTAGGGGCAATGCTGGAAGCAGATCTTTAGGTTTGGACGACTACCATTCCCAAGGTCCTTGTGTTCAGGGTTCCGGCCTCTCTACACTTGTGTCTGAGGGGAGATAGTAGTCAAGGCAGTGGCAGCAGTGCTTTAATATGCCTGATATTTTCCGTCTGCCATCTAGCCCACAGGATGCTCTGTTGCTTCAGCTAGTTTGGTTTTCCTGCTCAGTGAATGGCATTTGGCAGCTGGTGAAGATGGCTTGAACTAAGCTATTCTAAAATCATTGAGGACCCACAGACCAGCATGAGAGAGCTAGGAGAGCACCAATAGTAGATGAGAAAATGGTTACTTTCTTGCTGAGAACAAAAAACTGAGAAAGAAGAGTAAGGTCTGTGGAACTTTTTTTGATTATATCTTAGTAGTTCCAAGACAACAGATTTTATATATTACTTATCTGTACTGTGAAAATATTTTCTGCCAGAGGCTATGGGTTTAGACTTTAACATTTACTACCTTTATGACCTTGAGGAACTCTCTAAATCATCCTAAACCTCATCTGTAAAATTAAAGAGGTTTGATGAGTTGGACTTTGAGATCTAATCCTTTAATCTCATAACTAGTTGACTCACATGTAGGCACCGAGGGTGTCACTATCACAAAAATGAATTTTTCTTAGTTCTAGATTTATAGAGTGTATCTCTAATCCCAGTCAGCCCCTGTACAAAGATGAGCCTAAAATTTAAGTTGATCGATGTGAATCTATTAACATTACTAGAAAAGACCTTCAAATATATTATTCTGATTTACAAGAAAAGGCAATCATTACTTATAAATATATACCATCTCCCAAAATTGCAAGAGAGATGTCATTGTAGAGAAAATTTTGTTTAAGTGAATTTTATAAGAGTTCTCTTAGAAACTCATGTGAAAGAAATACAGACCCCAGAGACAATGCTAATGACTACTTTACCGCAAAGTTACTCTCTAAATTAAAAAAAAAAAGACAGAAAGAAAGTGAGAGACACTGTTCATTCAGCAACCTTTACTTTCCCAACATGGTTTAATTTGCAAATGTAGTGAGATCATATGGGATGTACATCTGGATGTGAAATGGGTGAGTTCTAAAGCATGTACTTTTCTTTTTAGTCAAAATACTTATAGCAGTGAACACTCATAGCAATGCTTGTTAATGTCCCTATGTTATCTTCCGACAACAGAGCCATTAATATGTCTCCACTGTAATTGTGTGCACTATAGTCTTATTTACTTCATTAAATACAGTGCCAGACTGGACTTCTTAGGGAGATAAGTTGATTTCCTGCTCGAAAGGGCATGAAGATGAAAGGGGGAAGTATTATAAGATATTTTGGGGACTGTTTATTAAGAACTGGACTGTGCTTACCTCTGAACTGTGAAACCACTGAAGTATTGCCTTGTTTAATGAGTCACCAGAATCAATTGGATTCTTAAAAGCAAATCCTTCCAAGCTATAAAACAGAATGGCTTTAAAAACAGTTCCTAAGTATATTTCATTTTCTCATAGCATCTGATTCTCTTTACCCAAGGTCACATTGGAGAAGATAACTTTCTATAGATAGAATCATGTCTCACTCTGTAGCTACCATAAATATTACTATTGACTTATGGACACAGGCATATGTTGATAATACAGAAGATAACACCAGTGAATAATAATCAAAATTCACATTCCAAAATCACTTTAAAATATTCTTGCATGACAATAAACACATAAACAAAGTAACAAAAGTATTAATGTCAGAGGAGTAATTAGGGTGGTATGACTTGTTCTTTGTCCCAGGACACCAAAATTTAAGGGGATATTGAAAATATTGTAACTCCTTTAACAACATTGAAATTACTCTGATTAGGCCCAAGTTAGTGTAACCCACCTTGTGGGGCTTTGTTAAAAAGCTTGACTACAGAGCAAGTAGAAATGGGTCTTTCTGTGGGGAGGAAGGGATATTTTTCCCCCTAAACATTAAGTGACCTTTAGATTTCACCTGGGGGCAAACTCATCAGAGTAACATTGAAACTTATCTTAGAGGAAGCATCTTGGGAGAAGACATGGACCAGAGCAAACAAATACAGAGAGCCAAGGAAGAAAAAAGAAGCAGAAACCATTACAAGCAGTAGATGTGAGTGGAGGGCCCTAGGGAGGAAAGAGAATGTTGAAAATGAATTTAAAGTATTCTAAGCTTGGACAACGATGATTTTTCAAGTGGGAACTATGTCCTGAGTGAATATTGAAACACTAGTTCAATTTACTCTGGAAAGACAAAGATTAGAGTTTTGAGCATCCTTCTCCATTCCCATTTTCTTCTGTTTGGAGGGGATCACAGCTTCAACTCCCTATTAGACATCTCAAACTGGATGTCCTATAGACATTTTAAACTCAACAACTCAACTGAATTTATCTTTTCTTCTATCTTTGCCCTCTTCCAAACTTCCCTGATTCTGTCAAGGATATTACCATCCTCCCAGTCACTTGATGCCCTAACTCTCTCAAATACACCCCATAGGCAATCAATTGACAAGTCCAATTTTAGCTGCATAACATTTCTTATATATGTCCCCTTCTGTCTGTTGACACTGCCACTGTTCTAGTGTAGGCTCTTATCACTTTGTCAAAATATAATGTGGTTCTAAGAAAAAAAATAGTTATATGTTATTTGAAATTACCCAACTACTGCGTATGTAGAAATGGCATATTATATTTTTAACCAGTAAAAGGAATTTTTTAAAAATTCAGTTCAAGAGGTAATTTGAGCTAAATATAAGACCACCCTCCAAAAAATCTTTGAAATAAGGTAGTTATGAGGATGAAAGTTCTGTTATTACATTCATTTATAATGCTGTTATGGGTTAATATGAAACAGAACATATATCTGATTTCTCAGTGCTTAAGCAACTTCTGGTGTCTTACTACTCACAGGATAAAGTCTTGAGCAGTTAGTGAGAAAGTAATTTCATTCATTAATTTGTATATAATATGTAGGTTATTTGATGGCAGTAAACATTATGTAGAAAGGAAAAATATTTAAAAAATAATCAAAGCTTGACAAAATTGCATTTTCTCAGAGAATAAATTAAGCAATAAAAAACATGGTTTATACAACTGGCCTAAAGAAGGATGGAGGGTAGGTTTAATATGCATTTTCCATCATTTTTTGGATATTTTATTTTGTCAATGCTACCACTTACCATCTCACACAGTAAATTGCTCACCAGATGTACAAGCTGCCTCAATACATTTTTATATACCATACTCTTTTCTCCTACTTTCCCCTTCATCCCTGCTTGAATGGGAAATTATAAAGAAGCAAAACATGAGAGTAAAGGCATTTACAGTGCAAAGACATTGATGCAGTCAGAGATATTATGCTATTAACAAATCTCCCCATGACTTCTCACTGGCACAAATCATTCAATTGTATAGTAAACAACTACAATATTGTACAACTATAACATGGTTCATTAACAACTCCTTTGTGTTATCTTAATTTCCTTTTTGTTGTTGTTGACAGCTGCTGAGCAAACATATTAAATTCAGCTAATTTATGAAGAAATATCTGTTTGAATTTGAACTTTTCATTTTAAAAAGAATCTTTAATCATTTCCCCCAATTCACAAAATGGCTTTATAGATTTTAAAATATTTCAACATTAGAAGAGAGATATTTTACAAAGTAGGATTATGTGTAATGTTATTTAACTTAAAATATTTTCTTTTCACTTATGATTTTCTTGACTGTTCTAGAAATTAAAGAGTTAGGACATTTGGGGTAAAATAATTCAAAACCATGATATATCCCTGAGAAAAAAAAATTAAGTAATCCAATAATGGGAATTCAAATAACCAAAAAGTATCCTTCATTAAACCAGTAGACTTTATTAACTTAGCTCTGGAGAATATAACTTGTACTTTGGCTTGGCCAAAGGGGATTTATGGGATTCTAAGAGCACCTAAAATTGTATTGTGGAATGACCCTGGATAAATAATTTTTATTTAAATTACCTTCCCGAGAATTGCTACATTGCTTGTGTGTATGTGTATATATGTGTGTATACTACATATACATCTATATGTATATGTATTATACTCAGAATTATGTACTCCAATGTAAAGTGATATAGATAAAAATAAACGTATATATTTATCTACATACACAAAAGTATATGCCCACAGAATATATATTATTTATATTATATATACATTATATTTGTGTATATATGTGTGTGTATATATACATATACACATGCCTACATATATCCACACACAAATACACACATATAAATATAGCCATTGGTAATCTACCAAAAATGTTATATTATTCAAAGTGGGTAGAGAACATGTTAGTAGTTTAATAGACAGTATATAATGCTAGGGTAAACATTTGGTTCAGTGGTAGACAGCTGGGCCTGCTTTAAGGACAAACCTGAGTTCAAATTGACATCAGGCTCTTGCTGCCTATGTGACATTGGCAAATCACTTTACTTCTAGGTTCCTCAGCTATAAAATGGGGGAAAATAATAGCACCTACCTCCCAAGGTTGTTGTGAAGTTCAAGGACAATATTGTAAAGCTCCTGGCACATAGGCTATTGTTATTATTATTATTTTATCATCATCCTCCTCCAACTATTTAGTGGTCAAGCTAGTGTGTACAAGTTTAATGGGATTCTTGTTAGAAAGATTAATTTCAGCTCTCAATTTCTCAACAGAATTCATGACAGGTCAAAATGGCCTTGGAGGACTGGACCATTGGATAGATCAGTTCTATACTTCCCATAAGGAATCTGGTATGATTTAATGAAACTTAGAATAAATGATGATTCCCTGAGGTTTTTAGAACTTTTTTTCTTGAGAAAATACTTAACTGAAGGGAAACAATTTTTGCAAGAGCTTTCTCTAATAAAGATCCCATATAAAAGATATATACATTATTGATTTAATTGCATAAGAGCCACAGCCATTCTCAACTAGATAAGAAGTCAAAGCATATGAGAAGGCAATTTTCAAAGGAAGAATTACAAGTGACATATAGCCACATGAAAAGATGCTTCAGATACTTAACAGAGAAAACAGCAAACTGAAACAACACTGATGTTCTCTACCTGATAGCTATCAGATTGACACAAGTGATCAAAAAGTAAAATGACAATTGTTGTAGGGGCTCACAGGTAAGCTTGTGTAGTTGGGGACAAGGGGTAGGAATTGGTCCAACCATTCCAGAAAGCAATTTAGAACCATGCCTCAGTGGTCATCAATTGTACATACCCTTTGACACAGTGATGCCACTACTTGTTATGTAATAATAGCTAATAATTATACTTACAATAACATTTACATAGATTTTTAATATTTGCAAAGCATTGTAAATATATTGTTTTAACTTCAACAAGAGAAAAAGGAGGAAAAGGACCCATATAAAATATTTATAGCAGTATTTTTTTTATAATAGCAAAACACTGCAAGTGCAAGTATCTATCAACTGTGGAATAATGAAGTAAATGAAGGTATACAAATGTAATGAAATATTATTTTACTGTAGTAATTGACAAAAGAGATTGCTTTAGAGAAAACTGACAGTATTTGTAGGAAGCATTTAGGTTGTGCAGTGGATTGAGTACTGGGCCTATGATCACAAAAATTTGATCTCTAATACTGTGTGACCCTGGGCAAATCACTTACGCTGTTTGCCTCAGTTTCCTCATCTTTAAAAGAAAGAGGTGGGGGATAATAATATCACCTACCTTCCAGGGCTATTTTGAGGAGTAGATAAGATAATAATTGAAAAATACTTAGCCCCATGCTTGGCACATAGTAAACATTCTATAAATATTAGCTACTCTTACTGTTGTTATTAATTGATGAAGATTAAAGTGATTATAATCAGGAGAATAATTTAAACAATAAAACAGTAAGAGAAAAATAATTTTGAAAGGCAAAGAACTCTAATTTTTATGATAACCAACTACATCTCCAAAGGATTGTTGATGAAACATGCTTCCCATTTCTTGATAAAGGGATAAGGAACTCAAGGAGAACACTAAGACATTTATTTTGGATATTGCAAATGTGTGGACTACTTTTTTCTTGTTATGCTTATTTTATGGAAATGTATATTTTTCTTTCAATGAGGGTTCAGTGAGGTTCAATGAAGATTAGGGGAAAGGATAGTGTTACCAAAAAGAAAAAAAAAAGAAAAGAAAGAAGAGCAGAACAGAATGAAGCATATTAAAATGCACAGATGGAAATAGAAGGGAAATTAGAGGGAAACTCAAATAAAAAAAGAAGTTTTGAAAACAAAACTTTGGATTTAATATTATATTATTTTAAAATGCAATAGTGGAGTGAAAAAGTGATGGAGATTTGTGATTTCATATATATATATATATATATATATATATATATTACTTTTAGTGTGTTTTACTTCATATATGATAATATGCTTTTGGCTTCTCACATTCATGAAATTTAGTTAAAAAATTTTAAAAAATCTTGAGATTAGTATAATGGGGGAAAAGGCTATAATTAAACTCCTTGCCTAAGAAATTCTGAAATATGAAACTAGTTTGACTCAGAATTGATTTCTGGAATTTGAATTATTCCTAAATCATTATTTCTTTAGTTATATGAAAGTTTAATGACCCTACTGCTTAGGGTTTGGAGGTAGAGGTAATATTTGCCAACTGAACAGTGAAAACAGTCTAAATGAACAAATAAGTGGTGAAGTATATAGACTATTGAACCTGACATCAGAAAGACCTTAGTTCAAATACATCCTCAATGACCTACCTACCAGGTGTGTGTCTAGATAATTAAATGAATAGTAAGTTATTTAATTCACTCTCATTCTCAGTTTACTGATCTGTCAAATAGAGATAATAATATCACCTATCTCACAGGGTTATTGTGAGGAGATAACTTAGAAGTAACATTTTGCAAGACTTAAAACCTCATTTAAACTCTTGTTATTGCTAATTTTTATTATAGTAAGAGTCATTAAACATTAAAATATTCTGATAGCCACACTAAGCTATGGAACTGCCCCATGCCTCTTCACTTAGGTTCTTCTTTCCTCTAGATATAGGTAATGTTGCACAGTTTCCAAGGAAGAGAATCTACCAGCCTCCATGTTTACCAATTCCATTTTTTGTACAACTCTTAATTGTTAAGCATTTTTTTCTCGATTTCTAGTTTAAATTGACCTCTTTAAAATATGTGTACATTGCTCCTGGATCTACCCTCTGGCATGAAGCAAGTTCATTAGACTATCATTTAAAGACTCAGTTTTTTTCCCCTGTTTTGAAAATTGTGGCAGCATTTGCCCATCTCTAATGTTGTGGCATTTCTTCTCTTTTCCATTAGCTTTTACATATCACCAAAAGTGGCCCAGCAATTATAACTCTAGGAAGTCTCTAGGAAGAAGTTTATCTGGGCCAGATTATTAGAATTCATCAAGGACTAATAGAGTAAAAATAAAAGCAGTTTAGAGAAAATGAAAGGAAATCTGAGCCACAGAGGGTGAATATAAGATCATGGAGAGTATTACAAAAATAACCTGAAATAAAGTTCAGGCTGCAGGCTGGCAAGGAAAACTATGTTTTTCGGTGTCACTATAAGGACTTCATCAAGAGGCCTTATATAGATTCTTCTTCAGTCTCCCACCCAGACCCAATCAAATTGATGAGAGATATCCCAGTAGAAAATTAGTTCCTTGAGGGTATGCTTAGCACACTTACTAGAATATAATATGCATTTAGTAAATGCTTATCCTATTGAATGAAAACTGGCTTCCATTATTCAAAGAAAGGAAAAGGGTGGGAAATACTCAAATCCTGTTGTTGTTTAAATTGGATTGTCTTTGCAGAACCCATAGTAAGCAAAACCAGAAAATTGGACCCAGAGCTAACTCTCATGTTGATGAAAAAAAATAATTCAATTTTGAGCAAATCTGGTTTTTCTAGGATTGGTGAGGTGTCATGTTTCATCAGCGGAAAACTTGCACATGTGAACAATAAATGGCATCACAAAGACAGAATCATCTCCTTCAGGGACAAATAATTCTGGGTGCTCCTGCATTGAAGCAGAAAGTTTTAAACAACATTGTCTTGCCCCACTGAAGCAGTGGGAAGAGGCCCAAAATATATCAGCAGTATCAGAGCATGCTTATCACTGTTACTTGTAGGGCAACCAAGAGCTTCACTATTCCAGCTGCAGGCCTGGACAAATTTCTCTTTCCCTGTTTCTTTCATTTTTAAAAAAAAATTTTTCCCCTCTCCTTTATTTAAGTGGTTTGTTTCTTTCCCAATATATCATAGCATGAGGGATATGGCTTTCACTGAACCCTCCCCATTTTGTTTATCTGTCAAAAACCCAAGCATTTGAAAAGAGGCATTAACATCTGATTTGCTGCTGCCCCTAACAACCATGGTACTTTTGCATATGACTTGAAGCTGAAACCCTCCATAATTGTTGTCTCCCTCATTAGAATGTGAGCTCCTTGATTTTAGGGTAGTGCTACCTTTTTTTTTTATTTTTCTATGTATATTCTCAGCAATTTACACATAGTAAGTGCTTAATAAATGTTTGATTCATTCATTCATTTGTGTCCTGGAACAAATTAGCCTTATAACACCTGTGATCAATTTCCCTCAACTTGTGTCATTTCCTCCTGGCTACTAACTGATCTTGAAATTTATTCCCTTTAACTGGCTTATGAATACTAGCTGTCTGTCCTGCCTAATTCTTAGCACTTGACTGCCTTGGTCTACATTAGTGATTTCCTTTTTGAATCTCACTGAGTGTCCTGTCCTATCCCTACTAGATATTAGACATATTTGTATCTTATATTTTTTAATGGCATTTGAGTCTTGCCTGTCCATTCTTTCAATACCTTAATATCGATGCCATACTCTATACTTACTCTTCCAATTACCAAATCTTGGCTTTGCTCCTATATTCTAATAGTTGGCCTTCACTTGACTTTGAATGTCCATTCTGTTAACAAAAAGACCAAAAAAAAAAATAAACCAAAACATGTTGTGTGGCATAGAAGTAGGAGAATTTGAATAGCACTTTGTGTAGGAGATACCCCTGTAGCGTCTATCCCTTCTTGGATTATAGTGAGCAATGCAATGAGCAGAGGGCCATTGATTTCACAGACACATTGATCTTTGGAGTTAATATGTAAAGTTCTTGAAAGAAAGGATCTAAGGAGCTTGCTCAGGAGTTCTGCTTCCCAGAGCTAAGATACTGGAGTAAGAAGTAAGTTGGTCTCATCTCCCTAATTGACCTCTGAAAACCCAGAAAATATTGACCCAGGAAAAATCCTGAGCCAGCAAAAAGAAAGGGCACTGCAGTCTTGTAGCCCAGGAAACTTGGGGAATTAGTGGGAAAGGCCCCTCTTGCCTTGGCGGAAGGGAAGCAGTAAAGAACAGGAGGCATCCCAACAAGAAAGCAGTAAGCCCCACTTCAGCATTCCAGGGGGAGATCCTGAGACTGAATTTGGTGGAGCAGGCAAGGGGCAACACCAGGACCCCTCTGAGAGCCACAATGTAGTCAGGGGAAGTGGTAGACACCAGATTGGAAAACCACCATGGGCAAAGGTGCTCTCCAGCAGCCAAATCACCTGGTGCCTCAACATATCTCTGGGAAGCACAACTCCAGAAGGCAAAGCTCAAGACTGACAGACATCCAGCAGCAGCAAAATATTCAAGTACAAGGCTTGGGTGAGCAGGAAATGCATCTTGGTTACATGCCCCCTCTGCTCAAGAAGGAGAGCTCAACTTTTTTTTTTTAAGTGAGGAAATAGGCAAACACCATTCACAAAAAGCAAAAACAGACAATGACTATAGATTCTTATTATGGGCAAAGAAAAGATTAAGGCACAAATTCAGAAGAGGACAACATTGTCAGTATACCCACATCTGAAATGTCAAAGAGGCATATGAACTAGTCTTAAGCCCAAAAAACCCTCCTGGAAGAGCTCAAGAAGAATTTTACAAGTCAAAAAAGAGAGGTAGAAGAAAAATTGGGAAAAGAAATGATGAGTATGTAAGACATAGTCAACAGCTTGGAAAAGGAAGGACAAAAATTACCTGTAGAAAATAAATCCTTAAAAAGTAAAATTGGTGAAATAGAAAAGGAGGTACAAAATCTAATAGAAGAAAACAACTCCTTAAAAATTAGAATGGGCAAGTGGAAGCTAATGACTCTATAAGAGAGTAAGAATCAGCCAAACAGAAACAAAAGAATGAAAAAAAATGGAAGAAAATATAAAATACTCCAGTGGTAAAACAACTTACCTGGAAAATATAACCAGGAGAAAACAATTTTAAAAAAAAATATTGGTCTGCCTGAAAATCATGATGAAAAAAGAGTCTGGACAACATCTTTCAGGAAATCATCAAAGAAAATTGCCTTGAGGTCCTAGAACCAGATGGTAAATTAGTCATGGAAAGAATTCACCAACTACTTCCTGAAATAGCTCCCAAATTGAAAACACCGAGGAATAATGTAGCTGATTCCAAAATGACCAGATTAGGGAGAAAATACTACAAGCAGCCAGAAAGAAACAATTTAAATATCATGGAACCACAGTCAGAATTATGCAGGACTTTGCAGCCTCTACCTTAAAAGAGCAGAGGGTGTGAAATACAATATTCTGTAAGGCAAAGGAGATTGGGTTACAACCAAAGATCAATTACTCAGCAAAACCGAGCATACTCTTTCAGGGAGGAGATGGATATTCAACAAAACAGTGGACTTCCAAACCTTCCTTATGAAAAGATCAGAGCTCAATAGAAAATGTGGCCTCCAAATACAAGACTTAAGAGAGTCATAAAAAGGTAAACAGGAAAGAAAATCAACAAGATATTTTTATTATTATTAACAAGGGCAAACTGTTTACATCCCTGAAAGGGAAGATGACACTTGAGAAATGTATTGCTATTATGATATTTAGAAGGGGTATACTTAGATAGAGGGTATGGGTATAAATCGACCTTGATGTGATGGTAAAAAAAGAAGTATACACACACACACACACAACACACACAAACACACACACATTATATATATATACACACACACACACACACACACACACACACACATTATATATATATACACACACACACACACACACACATATATATAATTAAGTGGTGAAAAGGGATTGTACTGGGAGAAAAGGAAAGGAGGAGGCAGACAAGGATAAATTTCATCACAGGAAGAAGCACAAAAGCCTAATAGAGTGGAGGGAAAGAAGAGTGGGAGATGTGCATTGTTTGAACCTTACTCTCATCAGATTTGATTTAAAGAGGGAATAACATAATCAGTTAGGTATAGAAACCTAACTTACCCTATATGAAGTAGAAGGGTAGAGGGGAAGAAAAGGGAGAGGGATAATAGAAGGGAAGGCAGACTGAGAGAGGCACTTATCGAAAGCAAAACTCTAGTGAGAAGGAAAACGGAGAAAGGAGAAAGAAAAGTATAAATAGGAGGAGGGATGGGATGGAGAGAAAGACACAGATAACAATCACAACTGTGAATTTGAATGTGATGAACTCTCCCATAATACAGAAATAGATAGCGGGTTGGATTAAAAACCATGATCCTGCAATAATAGGTTGTTTACAAGAAACACATTTGAAGAAGAGGGATATACAGAGTAAAGGTAAAAGACTGGAGCAGAATATATTATACTTCAGCTGAAGTAAAACAACAACAACAACTACAACAAAAACAGAAACAAAACAAACAGGGGCAGCAATCCTGATTTCAGAGAAAGCAAAAGCAAAAAGAGATCTAATTAAAAGAGATAAGGAAGAAGACCATATGCTGCTAAACATATATGTACCCAGCAGTATAGCATCCAAATTCTTAAAGGGAAGTTAAGAGAGATTGAAGAAATAGACAAGAAAGGATCTAAGCAAAAAAAGGATGGTGGATAAGGAGCCAACCACAACGTATTTCTATATAGGACCTCTGTAAGGCAATATGGAAGATTTTCCTTAACTGATCATCATTCCTGAGACCCATTTAGTGTAGTATTAAGAGGATTCATGGTTGAATTTCTATATTCTATTCACTTTGTTCAATTAATATGACATGAAAAAGAGTAAGCCAGAAAATATTAGGTTCTTTCTCTAAAAGACACATTTTACCTTAACATTTCTGTGTTATTGAATTTTCAATTAATAATTCAAAACCTCAGGAGTAGTTATTTTTAAATGGCATACTTATATATTATTTTATGTCACCATCATTTCCAAATATATCCCTTCCTATTTCTTCTCCAGTTATCCATCCTTTGTAAAATTAAAAAAAATGTTCAATAAAACTAAGCATCCATCAATCAAGCCTCATAGTATAGTATATACACACATGTATACCTATACACATATGTATGTATATATGTATATAAATATTCCTTAATCATAATGTCTCACCCTTACAAAAAAAGGTGGGAGGTGCATTTTTCCAAACTTCTTCCATCAAGCTTTATGGGTATAATTAGTCAGCATTAATTATCTTTTTGTTGTTATTACTGTTTATATTTATATTTTTGTGGTCACTCTCATTTTGATTACTTCACTCTGTGTCACTTCATGTAAGTGTCCATAAGTTTTATTCATGTTAATCTTTTCATATGGCACAGTAGTACAGCATTGAAACATTCATGTATGGCAATTTGTGTAACCATCTACTGTATGAAAACAATATACTTTGTTCCTATTTCTTGGATAGTACAAAGAGTTGAGCAGTACATTTGAAACAGTAATAATTTTCCTGTCATTATTGAGAAATAGTAATGGTTGAAGTGAAAAGCCATAGAGTGCAGTGCCTGGAGTCAGGAAGGCTGATCATCTTCTTGACTTCAAATCTGGCCTCAGACACTTACTAGCTATGATGTGACCCTGTGAAAGTGATTTAACCTTATTTGCCTCAGTTTCCTCATCTGTAAAATGATCTGGAAAAGGAAATGGCAAACCATTTCAGTGTCTTTGCCAAAACCAAAGCAAACCAAAACAAAAAATAACCAAATAAGTGGGATCAAGAAGAGTCAGACATGACTGAAACTACTGAACAAGCACAACAGTTCTTGAAGTATCTCAGATCTACCTAAGGTAACCCAACTAGGCAGAAGCATAATGTTAGGACTTGACTTTCACAACTCCTGTCACTGTTTCAGATTCTTAGAAAGACTATCGTCACAGACTTCCCTTTCTTAAAAACTGTTTCTCTAATATGAAACAAAATACTAAGTGATCTATGCCACATAATATGTACCTAAGAAATGACATCAAAAGAAACTACTACTCTTAAAGGAAACAACTTATACCAGAGAAGCTTCCTGGGAAAAAAAAATTGAATATGTATTGCCATGTGGTATGGTTCCAGATTACTAACATCTGACAGTTTGTGGGGGCAACAGTGAAACCAAACAAAAAGCAAGGCTGAAAGAAACCGAATTTTCCATCTGCAGTCATGAATGTCCTCCAATCCTGAAATCTGTGATATATTACCCCCCATATGGCAATAAATGTATTGTAACTGAATTGACACTGTTGTTTGCTGTTTTCCCTAGTTATTGTGATTGTTAACCCATCCTGATTTTTAACATGTCCCTGAAATAGGAATTGGAAAGTATGGTTCTTCCTTGGATGTCTGATACAATGTGTGTCATAAGATCTTTCCAACCTGTTAGGACCTAGCATAATTTGCTCTTCTCTGGTCTATTGCTCATGTATACAAGAATATCTTTCTCCTCAATTACATATTAGAATTGAGGTTGGTGAAAGATGTCTATGTATAACAGAATTTCACTTAAAGTCTCCTTTGTTTTTAAAATATCCCATGATTGAATAAGGATGCAGCATAGTACAGAGGGGGAAAAAAAGCAGTAAAATTGGAGTGTGAAAATTACAATCATGGGACCTGAGTTCAAATTCTGGCTCTGCCATTTGCTTCTTGTGTGATCTTTGGCAAGTCATTTAACCTTCCTGTGCCTTAGTTTCCTCAACTGAAGTATGGAGGATTTGAGATGAATGACTCTTTGCCTCTATCACTGTATGGATTAGTTTCTTATTCATCTATTTCCTTGTTCTAAGAAGAGGATCACTGATTTTTTTGGGTGTTGGGGGAAAAGGGAGATAAAATGTTCTCTGGCACATTTAGATGCTATTTTGGAAATGAAAATATTTGAGTCACTGTGTAAAACATTGGCCTGGAATTTATCAGTGATTGAAAGGCTCTGAAGGAATAATAAAACCTAGACGAAGGACATGGTCCAGAAACACAATAGGTACACCTGAGGAATCAAAAGCACTAAGTGGTGGTAGAAAAGAGAAAGGGGCAAGTGAAACCAGGAGAGTCAATAAATGACTGTTTCTCACAAGGAATCAAATGGTAACAGATTCTTTTATGGTCCCAAATAATATGTCCAATGGGCCCCCTCCTCTCTAAGCTGCTCTCTATAACATGGCTTCTGACCCATTATCCTTATCAGCTGTCTATTCACTTCAATCCACCAACTCTCTATGGAGCATTTACCCTGAGTAAAGCAGAAGAGCTAGATGGTCGACTGACACTTACTTGGACAACACATAAACATACAGTCCTTCACTAGATAATTGCTATTCAACATGAAAGCAATGGACCAAGAAGATGGAGATAGAATTATTTTAGTCCAAAAATCATTACGGCCCACTGTTGAGATGCTACTGGGATGTATATTTTTTCAAAGTCTAGATGTCCTTGTGACTACTTCTGGTGTCCTGAAGATAATCAACCTTACCCAAGGAAACCTGAGATAGAAAAAAAAAACATTTTGGGGGGTACACAGTACTAAAAATTACTGTTTTATCTGGTCTTGGTGCTTTTCTAACAACATATGTATTCTTTTGTTTAAATAGTCAATTTTTGAAAAGCACTAGTAGCAAAGGAGAAGCCATGGAACCTCTGCCCTTTAAATATAATGTATGTATATTCAACATTTCCAAATGAGATATCTTAGTTCACTACATAGTGGCATAGTCATTCACCTGAGGTTGTGTTTAAATGGTTCATAAATATAATCACCTTAGGCAGAGAAACATGATCATCCTAGGGAATGAAATTTCAGTTGTGTACTGCATTTTTCTCCTACATTTAAGGCAAACAGGAGGGGCAACAATATTAGTTAGCCTTATACTAAGTATAATGAAAAGTAAAATGACTAAATGTGGTAGTATACAGCCTGCAGACTCTCAGGAAATAGTATGGGAATGGAAAAATGTTATTATGAATCTCAAGGAATCAAAGGTAATAGCCAGGTCAAAAGGAAGAAAAATAAAAATGAGCAATGACCATGCAGGTGTCGATTGATTTTGTCCGGTATCTGCTGTTGGAGCTGGTATCAGCTTGACTTTGTTTCCCCATATATGTAACTAGCTCTGCATAAAAAAAAATTGCATTGAAGAAGGAGAAAAACATGGTGTGCTTTATATAGGTAGTCTTATATGCATCCTCTTCCTTATTCCACTCTTCCTTCCCACCAGCAGTTAAAAAAAAACAACTGAGGAACACTATATAAAAGCTAACCTCAGGAGGATTAGTGAGACATGTGTGTCTTTCACCACCCCACCACCCCTCTCTTTTCTCTGTTTTATCTGCCCCCTCCAACTCTATTATTTTAATTCACAAAAAGCCTCCTGAACTGGTACTGTAGTCATTAAAGAAGGTAGAACTACAAAGCACACACTTGGACTGAAACTCTTCAACCTGCAGCTCAGATGTAGAACCTGCATGTCAAGAGGGTTATGCCTGAAGAGTGAGAGTTTGACTTTTCTCTCTTGTCATGGAATTATTCATGTACTTTAATCTGTCACTTGTAACTACTCCCTATGGTTTATTTTCTGTTCACAAAAGGTTTCTCAGGAGAGGATTTTTTTTCCTCTTTTCTCTTCTGGTACTTTTTTTTTTCTTATCTAAAGTATGGAGTGTTTAGAAGTCCTTATATTTCATTGATTTACTTATTCCATAGCTAGGACTAACTAGAGTGAATAAAATGACTATAGGATAAAATAAAATTTTTAAATTACTTAAATTGCATAATGTCTCCTAGTGAGTTGATATCTGCTACAGAATTATTTCTCTAATTGAGAAGTATTACCATAAAGTAAACAATTCTGCATCATGGCATTGTGGATATATAAATAGGTAAGTAGGTAGATAGATAGATGATAGATAGATAGATAGATAGATAGATAGATAGACCGACCATTGATTAAATGTTGACTTGCTATATGCTATGGACACAAAAACAAGAAAAACATGACAGTATCAGCCCTCAAGGAGTTTACATTCTACTAGAGAAAGATAACTAATAAAAGGGAGCTAGAGAGGGGAGGGGACAATTCCATAGCTGCAAGATTTGGAGCTGGTATCCTAGAAGTGAGGTAGGGGATTGCTTCTTTATGAGATGAGACCTATGGAGGTCAAATATCCAGTAGGAAGGAAGTGGGGAAGAAAGTCAAAGTGGAAAAGGCATTTCTTGGAGCTAATGAACAGGAAGTGAACTGAGGGCCAGGCTTAGAGTCAGGAAGACCTGGGTTCAGGCTCTTTCTCTGCCTGATAGTAATTGAGCGATCATGGTCAAATCAACTAAACTCTCAGCATCTAAGGAAACATCTTAAAACTCTAAATTGCGGGTGAGAAGAACTTGCATATGTGGAAGGAGTTTTCATTTCAGATATTCTGTGTACTGATAAAGTCATAAATCCACATGAAAATTATAATAGTAATAACAAGGTGATGATGATGATGACAACAATGATGATGATAACCTTCATGAAGTTCTACTCCAATGACTTATGAAAGTGACCCTAAATTTTAAAGGCCATGGTAGCAAAGCCCAAACTCTTGGATTTTTAATACTACCACTTCTAGCACACATAGTGTGCTCCACATTGATTATCAGAATTAATTAGCTTTTAGAAAAAGTATATACTAAACAGGTATAGCAAGGGCAGTTTTTACAGAGACATTTCCCACCTACCCCTTAGATTGAGGGAGCACTCCTCCCTTCTTTACATGAGGTCCCTGGGGAGAGTGGGTTTAGACTTACAGAACTCATATGTCCAAAGCAAAACTCAAGTTCCTACTTACCAAAAGTTATTTTCTCCTCTTATGATGAAGATCCTTTTACGTATAGGTCTCTCTTGGGCTCTGAGTGACAGTGCCACCGTAGAATCCTGAAGATACCTTATGTTGTGTCTATATTGTTGTTGGCGTTTCTCTTAGCTCCCAATGCATATGCTGCAACTTTGTTTCTTGACTACTGTTATGAATCTGGGTTTCAGTGATATATCCCCAGTGGCTCTGAAATGATGTCCCAAATATACAGAGTTGTTTGGAGAGGAAGGAGGAGATAGGAACTCTTGTCCTTTAAGCAATTTCTGCTCCAGAGCTTGGCTGGTGCTGGCTGCTTCTCCACTAGAGCAGCCAATTGTTTCCTGCAAAACTCCAAAGGGTGTGCCTGAGTCTATTCAAACAACCACAAGCCATATCCTGTGTAGTGTCATATGCTCTCATCCAATAATCTAGGTACTTCAGTCACCCTAAATTGATTAGGGAATTGCTTGCACTAAGTTCATACCTTTTGAAGAATTGATTGATTCAACAGAGCTGTCAAAGGCCTCAGTGGAGGTAGAAACAGATAACTAAGAGAGAGATGAACTACCAGGCAGATGGATAGGCAGAAATATATCAATACAGATATGCAGACATAGATATAAACATAGAAATGTAGAAACACAGACACAGATATATACATAGATTGTAAGATCACTTCCATTGCTTAGAGACTGCAAAACAAAAAGAAATGCATTCTAATGCGTATTTACTGCAGAAATCATTTTATACTAAAAGGATCAGACTCACTAAGAATTTCATGGACAAAATTAAATCAACATAAAGATAGTTTAGAAAAAAAAACCTGAATGTGACCAACAGTGAAGTTTTTCAGAAATAAACTGACAAGGTTTATGACCATTGCATTATGCATAGTGCAGCAATATTCTTGTGATACAGGTACTATTAGACGTGTTTGTCTGGCTTATATGGTGGCTCAGCTGTAATTGTTTATGACTTAATATGCCCTTAGTGAAAAATGACTACTCTTCTCAAAACAAGTTCCTTTGATTCAATTTTAGAGAAATATATTAGAAATTTAATAACTGAATAAAAACTGTTAGCAAAATAAATGTACAAAAAGGGGAGGGGATTACATGAAACCGTCAGCATTAAGGTAATATTTTGAGTTCTAGAAAGAACTTTAGAGATCATTTAGTCTAAAGAACTGACTTTACAAGATGAGGAACCTAAGGCCTAAAGAGAATAGGTGATATCCAAAGATCAAAAGGTAGAAATTAGCAGAGCCAGAAACATATTCCATACTCTATGATTTTAAATCCAGAAGTATATCTTCTCTACCTGTATAAACCAAATAAATTAATGATTAACATGTAACAATCAAAAATAAACAATGATTTTCTGTTGTGTATCCTCTTCCACCTCTGTTGGAAGTTTTGCTCCTTTTTTCTCCTCCCCCTCTCCACTTTCCTTTCTCCCTCCTTCTCACCCTTCCTTCCTTCTTTCTCTCACTCCTTTCCTTCTTTCCTGTCAAAATGTGTACTGTTTTTTTTTGTTTGTTTTGTTTTATTTAACTTCATATGATATTTGTTTCTTTTTATTTAAGGTAGATTATCCCAATGACATTTAAGCATGAAAGTAGAAAGGAGATTAGAAATAGGTAAAACCGAAAACAAACACTATGAAAATATTAGTAACTATCAACTCATGCTTATTTTTTCACCAATAAAATTTTTATTAGAATATTCTATACAAACATTAGAGCCTTTGTTGACTAAGATATAAGAATATAAAAAAATATTTATAATACATACTGAACAGGAAAGCCCACAATGTAGTCATAAAATTGACTAAAAGCTATAGAATTTTCAAGATCCAGCTGTTTGTTATTACTGCTTGTTAACTTTAAAATTACAATTGCCAGTCAGAAAATTAGTGAAAAATCATTTATTAAGAGCCTACTATGAGCCAGAACTATCTTTGGTACTGGAGATACAAAGTAGGATGAAAAGTTCTCTACTGTAGGAATGTGAATTCCAAAGGGGCAGAACATATATAAATAACTATATGCAAATAGGATATATACAAAGCAGATCTATATAAGGGAAATGTAGGCAACTTTATAGGCATCAGAGAAGTAACCACTAGATAAGATGAGACTGAAATAACAAAGTGAGAGGGGATGGAAGTGGAACCATTTTTCTAGATAAGTTGGGAGTTGGGGATGAAGGATTAATGTAGAAGGGTTTGTTTTATGAAGGAGAAATGAATACATGGTGGCATTTTCATGGTCTAATTTTAAATGATGAAAACTATTTCTACTATAGAAAACCATCATCAAATATCTGAAGTGGAAAAGTTAATATTTTTTATTTATAAAATTAAGGGCATGGATAATGTTTTACGAAGACATACACACATATGTATGTAATTACATACATACATATTACATATATATATATATATATATATACATACATACATACGTAGTAAATGAGCTATAAGGCAAATTTGTTTTGTTTTATTTTAATTACTAACCTTATCAGTATTTTAACTGACCAGTTTATGAAGCTTGAATCACCTTCAAGAAAATGTTTGAGACAATGATGAAAAGTTGAAACAAGCTCTTTGAAAAAAAAATAAATATAATTTACTTCCATTACAATAAAATTAGCTTTTTAAGCTCCTTGATGGTATTTTTTTCATTTTTTTTCTTTGCAGTCATAGCTTCTAGCATTTTATCTAATAAATAGAAGGCTCTTAGTAAATGCTTAGTAAATGCCTCTTACAGATTGATTAATTGACTTATTGGTATTTTTTCTGGTATTTTTCCAGAATTTCAAAGGCTTAATGGAAAAAAATAATAATCTTACTTCTATGTGTCATGAAGACAGGAAGGGAAATGAAAGGTAGAAAGTAAAGGAGATTAGTACTACCTCTTGAGCTTGAGGGGAAGAATGAAGTTCAATACACTACTTTTTTATTGTATAGCTAATTCTATAATCTATATTCTATATAGATTCTATATATAATTCTAAATTCTATGATCAAATTTAGAATAAGTATGGGCATTTTCCCCAAATCCAGGCCAAACTAATGGAAGGAAGAACTAACATATAATCCATATATTTTGAGAAGAGTATCTGTACTCCTATATAACATTACTTCTAAAAAGAGCCCCTAAAATTTAGCTCTTAATTTTCAAAACAACTTTTACCAATTTGTGACAATGAGAAAATCCTTTTAATTTAGCCCCATGCACAGTACTCTTCACAATGGGCCCTGAGTACATATTTCTTGAATAACTGAATTGAGCATATAATTTCTATTACTAAAGTGACCCTTCATCTCTCAATATATGGAAAAGATACTTCTCTAATTGCTGAAGATTTAAAGTCTCTCAATATGCTTTGTTTAATGATTGAAATACGTTTGCTACAACACTGTAGCTCATATCACAGATGTCCACAGAGAATTTATGGTATTTTTTTTTTGGTTAAAGTTATCAGTGTAAACTGAAATATTTTTCACTCAGAAGGGGAATATGAGAAACATAGGAAAAAACCAAAAATATTACATTTTATTCATGGGCACATAGTAGATAGTTAGAAGCTTTTTTAAGTCTGCGGCTAAAACTGTAGACAAATGGACAAATACAGAATTATCTTTGGTAGTCCTTTAACCAAAACTGGGATTACCTTCACAATCCTAGAAAAATGAGGTGTTCTTTTCAAATGGAAAGTGAGATTGATTGTTTAAATATCATTTATCCTCAAGAAAATCAAAGTTATGATATTGCAGTTGGTTTCAGGATTGAACATAGGGGATGGCTATCAACATATTAATATCTATATGCATGAATGTGCTGAGTACTGGTGATCAAGGGAAGTTTATTGATGCAGATACTTTACTATTGTTGTTGTTAATAACAATGACAATAACTACAATAATACAATAATATCTCTTGTTTATTTTTGCCTTACTGTTCATGAAATGCTTTATATGCCTTAGATTTGAATTTCACAGCAATCTTGTGAGGCAGGTGCTACTATTATCCCCATTTTACAGTCAGGGAAGCTAAATCTCAATGATGTTAAATGACTTCAAAGATGACATTCCAATCCAGGTCTTCCAGATTAGAAGTTGGACACAATTTCTGCTACTCTGATTTGTTTTACAGAGTTTATGTGTATAACAAAACCTGGTAAGAAGTAGAACATGGGACTGGATTTTTAATTAATGTTCCTCAAAGCATTTGGCAGATTTTTTTCCTCTCATATCATCTGGAACTTTACGGGGCTGTTGATTGGTTGGATACAATAATCTAAACATCCCCTAAGTAAATAATTTCAGTGACCCTAGCTAAGAATTTAAGATGTTTCAGTCTCAACCTTTGTCCAGAAGATAATACACCACTGCTATGTAACAGGTACAAATCACTCTAAATCACATGGAATAAAGGGAGAATTAAGTTATTTCCTGAGCCTGGGCAAATCTACTCATTACCCTTAGAAATCTTACCCATCCTTTAAGGGTAAATTCAAGTTTAACCTGTGATGATCTAATCTTCACTGAAATCCAAAGTTATTTACTCTATAGATCACTTATTTATTGGATGCTGTAATGATTCATGTTGTTTTTTTTTTTTACTTTTTGTAGGTCTTCTCAATAGAGTTAGATGGTAAATGCCCTTACCAGGGACAGAGATTGTCCATTTCTTTGATATGTTCTATAGTGAATATGTGTATACATACATATGTGTATATATACATAGGTACGTGTGATGCATTTATGTATGCATGCATGTATGTACATATACATATATCAGATATTGTACTCAGTTTCCTAGATGAATTAAATTTAATTACAATCTCAGAAGTCATTAAAAATTTCTGAGCCTTAGTTTCCTTATCTGTAAAATGGGGATAATAGTAGCACCTGCCTCAGAGGATTGATGTGAGAGTCAAATAAGATAAGGTGTGTGCATGTGTTTCTGTGTATTTATTATATATGTATGTATATATACATATATAGTGTATATATGTATTCTGTATTTCTGTGTATGAATATATGTATACGTATTATATATGTGTGTTATGTGTGTACATATACATATATACTATACATGCACACTTACTATATATATATATTATATAGTATGTTTGTGTATATAGTTAAATATTCGTAGTAGATATACAATCAATGCTTGCTAATGAGCTGATAGAATGAATATAACTACCTTTTTAACAGCCTTCAAAAATCATTTGGTTAAAAAAATAAGTACTATATAAGATTTTAATAGTTCTATTAATAGCAATGAATAAAACAACTTCAAACTCATTCTAGTTTTAGATGTGAATGAGCTAAGAGAAAATAAACCAGAATTGTTTCCAAGCTACCTTACCCGTAAGCCTTCAAGACTGTGGGACAAGGGAGAAAGTTTTCTTTCTGAAAATATTTCTGCAGTCCAGGTATTTGTGCACCTGAAAGTCTACTTTGGATTTAAAAATAACTCTTTCCCTCTTTCCTCTTCAAAGTGAAAATACTTCTGGGTGAGGTGGCCAGGTAAGTCACTGACACCTTGAAGATAATAACTACTTTAGAAATCTATTTCATAAGAAATAACTTACATTTTGATGCACTTTTATAGGAGGGAAAGGAACATCAGAGGATCATCAGCTTCATGGGAGTTGATAATTTGTGAGAAAGTCAGGATAACAAAGAGAATGATAGAAATGTCAGAGAGAAATATTACTTTTTTTTCATAATTTTACTGAGGACCAGGCCAGACATACTATGTAGAATTCCCCACCAACAAAGATTTCAGTGAAAACCAGAAGAAAGTTTGGACTTATGATAGCATTATTTTGATTGAAATCACTAGACAATTTATGCAGCCTCTCTGAATGCTTTTTCTCCCTACTGAATTGACTAGCTGGTTGTTTGAAATCACAAAACCCTCACTAGGATTTTTTATTCTTCTTTTTTTTTTTTTTTAACAAAGGTGATGGGGACCCTTTATATATAATTTTCCCTTAAACGTATTGATTTCCATATATGTATAAATGTAGACAATTGGTTGTATAAGAAGCACAACTCTGACTTCAAAATATGCAATTTTGGGGGTTGGGGGAAGATGTCCTAAGCATAACCATTTAGGGAATTTGTTTCTAAGTGTCAAGATGTAGAATACAAGAAGAACTAAAGTTTCAGAATTATTGTTGTTACTTTTTTGCTTATCAGAATATAATTCTCCCTCCCCTGCCAAATACATGTTTCATGTAAGAAAACCTATAAACCCTTAACAAAACTATAATTTAGGTGGCCTACATTGCATCAGCTGACATTTCACCAGTAAGATGGTCTAAAATCCTTTATGACTTAGCTACCTCTTTGTTATATTATGGGGCAGTGGATATAAAGATTCTTCAGAATTTCTCAGGGAAAAATGTAGGAATAGAAATGACAACTATGATTTATTTTCTGTTAAAAATTCTTTGAAGTTTAAAAGAAACTAGAAATTCTAAGAAAGGTTTTCCCTGTTTTTACTCAGTATTCATCATAGTATCATAACACAAGAATATAATTTGTCACAAATGTCACATAGGCCAAGTTAAACTGTTAATTATCATCAGGAAACAAAAACTTGAATTTTTCTATGACAGGGAGATAAATTTTCCTTTCTGAATTTTTTTATTGACCTTTCTAGTCATTGACTCAGTTTTATTTAATCTTGATGTTAAAATTAAAGGGTTTTCCTAATGGAGATGAACTGTGGTAATTATATTATCAGCCTTAGATAATGTAATTATAGTTGTTTAGTTAAGGGGGGGAATCTCATTTCAATATTGGTAGAATTTAAATACTAGCTTACTCCTAAATTGTCAGTAAAATGCATTGAACAACCAAGAGTTCAATGAACTTACCACAAAGAGTACACAGCAAGCATGAGTTCTCCTGTATTCTCCATAATTAATAATATGCAGCAGGTTATCTCTTTATTGGCTAACTTCAACTAAAAAAGTTGCTTTAGGGTTTTAAAAAAATGTTTAAAGTAATTTTGCAAGTAAAACACTTTATATGTAGAGAGGTTAAATTATTTGCCTAAGTGAAAAAAGCTAATATAAGATCTAAAGAACCCTAAAAATCAGATAAACTGACATCTAAGCAGAGTACTATCCATGTAGTGACTAATTATGGTTATTGTGCGTGTAATTTTGAATGCATCTATGTAAATATTCAGATGGATAAACATGCAGACAAATCAAGTGAATAACATTGAAGTCTTTAATCTGTAGTAATGGAGGTAATCAGAAATTTAGATAGCTGGCTACAAGATTATTATTCATACAGGAAGTCAAGTTACCTACAATATGACAAAAACAATCAACAGGAATGAGGCTGATGCAAAAATAATAGAAAGAACGAAAGTAATTATGGTCTAAACTGGAAGAAAGGAAGTAAAGAAGCTTTTATTAACCATATACTGTGTGTCAGGTACTTTGTTGGGGCTTTACAAATATTATTTCATTTAATACTCATAGTAGCCCTGGGAGATTATTGTTACCATTTTTCCATTGAGGAAACTGATGCAGACAGAGGTTCAGTGACTCATTCATAATCACACATCCAGTAAGCGTTTCAGGCTAGATTGAACTTAGGTCTTCTTGACTCCAGGCCCAGTGTTCTATCTACTGAGCCACCCAAATACTTTTTAGAATCTGAGGCAACACCAAGATGGCAGAGTAAAGGCAGATATTCTGCTGATCTCTCCTCAAATACCTTTAAATAATGACTCTAAACAAATTCTAGAGTGGAAGAACCCACAAAGAGAAGTAGGGAAAACATTCCCAGTCCAAGACAATTGAGAAGGTCAGCAGGAAAGTTATGTTGCACCAGGGTGAGAGAGGTGCATGTTCCAGTAAAGGCTGTGCCAATGCATATCAGGAACCAGCAGATCAGGAACAGTTCTCTGATGACAGAATCATTGGCATTAACAGCATTGGTGGAGGTTTCTAGGCCTCTCAGCCCATAGAGGCCAAAGGCAACTTAGATGGTCAGCAAAAAAGGCCTATCACATCTGGGTGAGAGTGGAGCACAATTCAGCACAGGCTTTATCTGCACAGCCCTGGCCTCACCCAACCAGAAGCAGGCCTTGAGAGCCACTGAATCAATAGCATCAGCATCTGCTTCCAGAGCTCTCAGAGCACAGATGGTAAGGGAGTCAAACAGCTAGTCAGAAAGAGATTATAGGAGTCTCTTTGATAGCACTGAGGCAAGACTGTGTTGCTTTGCTCATACTCAGATCTAGGTTACCTCCTGACTGTCTGTGTCAGGGTGAGGAGGAGAACTAGCATACCACAGGTTGAAGCCACAGTGAAGCACGAACCCTCCTCACTTCCAAGGCAGAAAACAGTTCTTGTGGTTACTCACAGACCAGAGCAAAGGCCAGGAAAGGAATAAACCCCTTGCCCCTTACCATACCACCTTGGAAGAACTGAAAATTTACAGGTCCCTAGAAGTATCCCTGAAAACAGCTACACAAAATCCCTGAAGCTTGGGACGCTGTGTCCTCTGTCCTGGGAGCAGAGCCCAACTTTAAGAGTTAAAGGTCAATTTATAGGCTGGGGAAATGAGCAAACAATATAAAAAATAATGATCATAGAAAGTTACTATGGTAACAAGGAAGATCAAAACACACACTCAGAAGAAGATAACATAGTCAAAGCTAATATATTCAAAGCCTCCAAAAAAAAATACATGAATTAATCTTAGGTCATGGAAGAGATGAAAAAGGAATTTGAAAATTAAATAAGACATGTAGAGGAAAAATTGGGAAGAGAAATGAGAATGATGAAAGAAAATCATGAAAAATGAGTCAACAGCTTGCCAAAGAAGATATAAAAAAATACTGAAGAAAATAACACCTTAAAAACAGACTAGGCCAAATGATAAAAGAGGTACAAAAAGCCTATGAGGAGAAGAATGCCTCAAAAGTAGAACTGGTCAAATGGAAACAGAGGCACAAAAATTCACTGAGAAAAAAAAAAAACCTCCTTAAAAAGTAGAATTTGCCAAATGGAGAAGGAGGAACAAAAACTCAGTGAAGAAAATAATTCCTTAAAAATCAGAATTGAGCAAATGGAAGCTAATGACTTTATGACAAATCAAGAAATAAAAAAGGAAAACCAAAGGAATGAAAAAAAAAAACAGAAGACAATGTGAAATATTTTATTAGGAGAAAAAAAACACAACTGACTTGGAAAATAGATCCAGGAGGAATAATTTAAAAATTGTTGGACTACCTAAAAGCCATGATTTTAAAAATAGTAAGAGGCTACACATCATCTTTTAAGAAATTATCAAAAAAAACCTAGCCTGATATTTTAGAACCACTGTAAAATAGAAAATGAAAGAATCTACCAATCACTTAATCAAAGAAATGCCTAAATGAAATCTGCAGGGAACATTATAGCCAAATTTCAGAGCTCCTAGGTCAAAGAGAAAATATTGTAAGCAGCCAGAAAGAAACACATTCAAGTATCATGGAAACAAAGTAAGGATAACACAAGATTTAACAGCTTCCATTTTAAAGGATTGGAGGGCTCAGAATATGATAAAGCAGAAGACGAAGGATCTAGGATTGTAACCAAGAATCACCTACCCAGCAAAACTGAGTATAATCCTTAATAGGAAAACTGGATAGTCAATAAAATAGAGGATTTTCAAGCATTCTTGATGAAAAGAACAGAGATGAATAGAAAAATTGACTTTTAAATGTAAGACTCAAAAGAAGCATAAAAAGTAAACAGGAAAGGAAAATCATAAGGGACTTAATAAGGCTAAACTGTTCACATTCATTCCTACATGGGAAGATGATATTTGTAACTCATAAGTACTTTCTCATTATTAGGGCAGTTAGAAAGAACACACACACACACACACACACACACACACACACACACACATAGATATAGATACAGATATAGACAAAGACTACAGCTGTGAGTTGAATATGAACAGATTATATCTTTAAAATAAAATTAAAGGGTGAGAGAAGAAGGTACTTAGAGAAAAGGAAAGGGAGAGGTAGCATGGAGTAAATTATCTCACAGAAAAGAGGCAAAAAAGTTTTTTACAGTTCAGGAGAAGGGGGGAGATTAGGGAGAATGAGTGGAATTATTCTCATCAGAATTGGCTCAAAGAGAGAACAACATACACATTCAATTGGGCACAGAAATATATCTTGGGAAGGGGATAAGAGAAGGGGGGGTGATAGAAGGAAGTGCAGATAGGGGGAGGGAGTAATCAGAAGGAAAACACTTTTGAGGAGTGCACGAGTGAATGGAAAGAGAGAATAGAATAAACAGTCACAGGAACTGGATAGAGGGAAATACAGTGATAGTAACTGGGATTTTTTAAAATTTTCCCTAGAAAAGTCCTCTTTCCTCAAATATGTAGAGAATGAGTCAAATTCATAAAAATAAGAGCCATTCTCCAGTTGATAAATGATCAAAAGAAATAAAGTTTTCAGATGAAATAATCAAAGCTATCTATAGCCATATGAAAAACTGCTATCACTCAGTATCGATTGGAGAAATGCAAACTAAAACAATTCTGAGGTAGTATATCATACTTATTAGATTGGTTATTAGGATAGAATACAAAAATGAAAAAATCTTAGAGGCAATGTGGGAAATATGAGACATTAATGTATTGTTGGTGTAATTGTGAACTAATTCAATCATTCTTTAGAGCTATTTGAAATTATGCCCAAAGGACTAGAAAATCATGCATACCTTTTACCTGGCAATACCACATTTAGATCTGTACGCCAAAAGAGAATAAAAGGAAAAGGACCAATAAATAAAAAAAAATATTTACAGCAGTACTTTTCTGGGGACAAAGACTTGGAAATTGAGGGGATGCCAGTCAGATGGGGATGACTGAATAAACTGTGTTATGTGATTATGATGGAATACTATTGTGCTATAAAAATGATGAATATGATGCTCTCAGGAAAACCTGGAAACACTTGCATGGACTTATGTAAAGTGAAATATACTGTGTACAAAGTTACAGCAATATTGCAAGATGATCAGTTGTGAATTACTTAGCTATTCTCAACAAAACAATGATCCAAGACAACTCCGAAGGATTTATGATGAAAAATGTTATCCAGCCCCAGAGAAAGAACTGATGGCATGTGAATACAGATTGCAGCATACTTTTTTGTTTATTTTTCTTGAGGGCTTTTTTTTTGTCTGTGTTCTCTTTCATAACATGACTATTATGGAAATGTTTTGCATGACTACACATGTATGACCTATATCAAATTGCTTGCCTTCTCCATGAGGGGACTGTGGGAAGGGGATGGGAGAGAATTTGGAAATTATTTTTTAAAATTAATATTAAAATTGTTTTTGCACAAAATGGGGAAAATAAAATACTAAAAACTAAAAATGAAATATTGGATATGTATAAAAGAAACAAAAATCCTGATAACTCAAAACAATACTTTTAAAATCCTTGTAGTTTTTAAACTAATCCTACCAAATCCCTTGGAGCTCTAAAATCAAGCTAGCTCGTGAGAATATAGTTTTCATCCTGCAAGAGTATATCTAACAGTAGCAGACAAATCAATATCCATCAGGATAAAGATGATGCTGGTGAAAAAGAGAAGGATGATATACTTTCTTTAGTTTCTGGATTTTATGTTCTCTGTCCTCAGAAAATTATTTTGTGTATGGAAAGTGCTTAATAAATATTTATTGAAATGAATTATTTGATTGATGATGGAAATAATAACTTACATTTGTACAGAAAAGAAATTCATAATTTTTTTCCATAATGGCACTTTGGTGAAGCCTACAGATCTCTTTTCAGAATCATATATTTAAATGTATAAAAATATAGTGGATTACATAGGAAAACAATTATATTAAAATTCAATTATCTAACTACATACATGTATCTATATAATTGCATATAAAACTATATATGTATACATACATATATGCATATAGACAGACAAATAGAAAGGATAGATCAAATGTATAGACAAGTGCATAGACTGGGTTCATCACTTAACACTTTCGAGGGATATATATATATAGAGAGAGAGTTTAAAGTTAAGATTTTTAAATACTTTACATATGCTATCTTATTTCATCTTCACATCAAACCTATGAGGTAAGGGCTATTTTTATATACATTTTCTAGATCAGGAATCAAAGTCTGAGAGACTTTAAATGATATCTAAATTTAGGAAGTGCTTGAGGCAGAATGTAAACAATTGCAAGCCTAACATTCTTCTCATTGTACAACCTAGCTGCATGGGGGTTTATAATTCAAAAAAGCACATTCTCCACAAAACCCTTCATTAAGATAGTATAAACATATTGTTTTTACCTTACATATAAGATGATAGAGGTTAAAATAATTGTTCTTCATCCTACAAATAGTAAGGAATAGGAAGAGGATCTCCACCTACACAAAACATATGGGTGTCCCTAATACATATCTTATTATTAATATAGCTTCCTCTGTAAGTCTATTTATTTATTTTTTTTGCTATTAATTTCTTATCTTACTCTACCCAAACCTATGACCAAAGGATATAAATATAGAAAGTATTTTAGAATGATGTTCAAGATTCTCCATTGCCTTTCTGCAGCCCCTTTGCTGTTCTAATCCATAGAAACCTATAAAGAACTCTGAAAGTACTGTCAATTGAATGCAGTAATTCTACCTATCTGCTTAACAAAAACTACAGAAAAGTTAAGAATTCTTTTTAATTAATAAAAGAGAAAATCTGCTAGAGGAAAAAATAGTTTTCTGAAGGATAATATACTACTGATGTCAATGTAAATCATCTTGTTTTCATTGAATCAGTAATATTTGAAAAAAAATTCCATGTAACTCACAGCTAATGAGTCTTGACAAAAATGTAATAGTAAGCATACTATTTCTATGTATTAGCATTCAAGTCCTTTAGTATCCAAGAAAACTCCAACAGAAGGAGAGATAGCAAAATTATTGTAATATATTTGTGATTTTCATAAATATTCAAAGTTGTGGAATGGTAGTCTATGTGACTCTTTTTTTTTCTTGAAGGATTTCTCTCAGAAAATTAAATGCACATGGTATATATAAACAAAACAAAATAGACTTGAAGATTTTGTTACATATATATAAATTTAAATGTAATTATATATTAGGAATAACATAATTTCTGTGCAAATGAATTTGGACAATAATGGATGGCAACATTTCAGGAATTAATCCACTCATTTTAAGCCATGTAAATATGTCTGGCATTAATTAAATATGATCAAAAATACAAAATTACTAAACTGAACATAAGGAATCATTGAGTTTTAAAAGCATTTTTCACTACTCCAAATGTCTCACTACAAAGTTCCCTTAAATATTTCCTCTAATTAATGAAAAACATGATTCAACTTCTGAAAGACAGTGATCCACTCATTTTATAGAAAAAGCCAGCACATTAAACAAAATCCATTTATACTTATTTTGTTTATTTCAAATGCTAATTTTCAACCTCAATATTATTAATAAACAAAAACTTTTATTAAACCTTATGTAGAACCCAATTTTAGCCCCTTGTTAGAAGTCAAGTTCATTCAGAATTAAATATTAATGACTATGCATTTAACAAAATATTTTCACAAATCATGAAGAATACTGTAAGCTTGTTCTACAATAAATGCAAATTGCATGTGTAGGATTTTTCTGTACTAGTTAGTTATACTGGTTTCTGTCATTAATGGAATAGTAAAGGATTAATTTTGAGGAAACAATACTTATAGATTTCAGAGATATTTAATTAATAATATTCTATACTTCCAGTACACTGAATTTGAGCCTCAATTAAACATTATTTAAAAAAAATTATACCATCAATGCAATAATAACATATGCCACTTTATTATTACATACCTGTAAGATTTCATTGGCTTTTTACAACTATATGTGATATATAGGGTAAATACTATATACCCTATACTTATATTGTTATGTATGTATTTATCTTATTCTACAAATGAGAAAATGAGGTTCCAAGTTTTTGTAATAACATCTAACAATACAGTACTTACTATATGCAAGGTACTATGGTCAGTGTTTCACAATTATTATCTTTTCTGATCCTCAAAACAAAAAGCAAAACAAAAAAAAAACTCTGAGAGGTAAAGTGCTATTATTATCCCCTAGTTCATCATTAACCTACTTGGATGTTAATTTTTTAATAAGATTATTTGATTCTGTTAAGTGGCAGAACTACCCATTGAAATCCAGCCTGATAACTTCACTTGCACTTATTTCTCCACCATAGCATTTTCCCTCTTATGTAATAAGATGAAGAAATCGTTGGGCCCTCATAACTCAATATGAAAAAAAAAAACAGTTTAACAATGGAAAGATTTTTTTTTTTACAATTAGAACAATAACAAGTGATTAACTACTTAAAACTTGAGTTAAGCATGGGATTCTGGAAAGAGTAATGGACTCATAATCAAAGAGCCTGAGTTCAGGTTCTGGCTCTGCCACTTAATATTATCTTGAGTCAATTTACTTAATCATTCTGTAACTCAGGTTTTGTTTTTCATTTATAAAATTAGGGGTTTGGACAGAATGAATTCTAATATCTTTTCTAACTCTGCGTATGACCTTAACCTAAAAGTTACAATTATGGAATGCATTATTTCTTTTTAACAAGGTATAAATATATATATATATATATATTTGCATGGGAACTGGAAATAGAGATCCTTAAGAAAGATTTTCTTTGTTCAGGACTTAAGGTGTGTCTTTTATGTTCTATTTCTTTGTTATAAATTTATCCTTATCTATTCTTATTTGATTTTTAATGTAGCATAATTATTTTTCCCATAATTAGTCTTTGATCTGCTAATAGAATCATTATGACAGTTTTAAGGAGTCAAAAGTATGTATGATGGATATGAAATGAGTAAACAAAGAGAATTTAATAAAAAGAGTATAAAAAGTGTAAACACTGAATACTGGGTGCTATTCATTGATTGATTATTATACAAAAATCACATTCACTATAATTTCTTTTTTTTGCAAATAATGTTTTATTTTTCCAGTTACCTTTAAAGATAGTTTTAAACGTGAATTTTTATAAGATTTTGAGTTCCAAAATTTTCTCCTTCCTTTAGTTTCCTCATGCCTCCCCAAGATGACAAGCAATGTGGTACATGTTGTCCATGTGCAGTCATGAAAACATATCTCTATATTCATCGTGTTGTGAAAGAAGAAACAGAAAAAAAGGGAAAAGCCATAAAAAAGGATAAAACAAAACAAAAAATAATATGCTTTAATCTACATTCAAACTCCATAGTTCTTTCTCTGGTTGTGGATATAATTTTCTTTCACGAGGCTTTTGGAATTGTTTTGTATCATTATATTGATTAGAAGAGCTAAATAAATCAAAGTTGATCATTGCACGGTGTTATTGTTACTGTGTATGATGTCCTCCTGGTTCTGCTCACTTCACTGCACATTTTTTCTATTTTTTTTTACCTGAAATCTGTCTGCTCTTCATTTGTCCATGTTCTTCTGCCAAAACATTCCACAAATTTCTACTCACTATACTGAATGCTTTTCCTTAGCTCTCTTCATTGCATTCCAGTGGAATACCAGAGGCTTCTAAATGCTACATATTTCCCATATAGTAGTAATTATCCAATAGATGCCTCTTCCAATTGCAGTTTTTGTTATTCTTCACGATGTTTTTGCTACTGATATGTGTGGCATATTCATGTCTGACTTTTCATGTTTTGACTTTTGTGTAATATACTTATATTTTTGAGAGATTTTAGTATTCCATGAAATAATGACTGAAATAATACTGGTATTAAAATGAGGTGCTTTGGGCTAATAAAAATACTTCTACATTTCTTTAAAAGTGATAGAAATGTCTGCTTTTGCCTAGGTGATTGAGTGATAGAACTATTGGAATAGAATCAAGAAGATCTGATACTGAATCATGCCTTCTGACACAACCTCTCTCAGTATCAATTTTCTCAACATATAAAATGGGAATAATAATATATCCTATATCACAGGATTATTGTGAAGATTAAATGAAATAATACATATAAAGAATTTGTAAGCCATAAAGTTATTTATTAATGGTAACTCATTATTATTATCATTTTCTTTATTATTATCCACTTATGAATGCAGTTGAATTTGTAATAGCATTGATATCCTGGTCAGCATTTCAATTAAATGAAAAGTGATTATATATGATGTTCAGATCTCCACACAACTGATATTT
Organism: Phascolarctos cinereus; assembly: GCF_003287225.1. Classification (NCBI taxonomy): domain Eukaryota; kingdom Metazoa; phylum Chordata; class Mammalia; order Diprotodontia; family Phascolarctidae; genus Phascolarctos; species Phascolarctos cinereus. The sequence goes on along the minus strand of NW_027555847.1, from coordinate 435,206,841 downwards.
CTTTGAATGCATAGTACAATAATGACATTTTTACATGCAATTACTATACTAGAAGATTTGGTCATATATTTTGTGATGTACTCTGTAATCCCTTCCTCCATTAAAAAAAAAAAGATCAGATAAAGTGTTATGGACATTTCACTGTATTTATGAGCAAAACTCAAATACCATAGGGATTCCCAGTCAATGGGATTGCATCAAGTCCCAGAAAACTACAATGATTCCTCAACTGATATCTAGAAACTTCAAAAAATATCGGCTTTGACCAGAAACACTGTGAATTAAAATAGTATATGATATATATGCAAAATGAGAAGCTTTTTACTTTCAATTGGGGGGATATCCCTTGAAGTTAGTTTATAAATGCGTATGTCTTAGATAGAAGTTGCAAAAGGAATATATCTATGCTAAGAGTGGAATAGAGTGGAGAGCATTATTGGATTGCATACCAAAAATCAATACATAAATAAGCAACAGCAATGAAAAACAAGGCAAAAAAAAGCATGATTGTTATTAAATTATCAGAAGCAGTTGAATGGCACTAAATTAAATTATTTTTTATGTAAAAATATTAATTTTTAATTTTCAACATTCACTTTCTCAAGATTTTGAGCTCCAAATTTTCTCTCCATCTCATCCTTCCCCCCAGCCCAAGATGGCATGCATTCTGAATAGGCCTTCTCTTAATCTGTCCTCCCTTCTGTCTTTCCCCCACTTCTCTTATCTCCTTCCCTTTTAATTTTCCTGTAGGGCAGGATAGATTTCTATACCTCATTTCCTGGTTATCTTATTTCCCAGTTGCATGTGAAAACTTTTTTTAATACTTGTTTTTAAAATTTTGGGTTCCAAATTTTCTCTCTTCTTCCCTCCTCAACAGCCTTCACTAAGAAGGCAAGCAACTCGATACAGGTTATGCATGTGTAGTCATGCAAAACACTTCCATAGTAGTCATGTTATGGAAAAATAAGTGTATGTCTCTTAATTCCATTCTGCCTCCCATTTATTTTATTCTCTCTTTTGATCCTGTGCTTCTTTAGAAGTGTTTGCTTCTAATTACCCCCTCCCCCAATCTTCCCTCTCCTCTATCATCCACCTGCTCTCTTGTCCCCTTCCCCCGCTATTTTCCTGTAGGGTAATATAGATTTCTGTACCTAATTGAGTGTGTATGTATTCCCTTCCTTAAGCCAAATCTGAGGATAATAAGATTCACTCATTCCCTCTCACCTTCCCCCACTTTCCCTCCATTGTAAAAGCCTTTTCTTCTCTGTTTTATGTGAGATAATTTATCCCATTCTACCTGCCCTTTCTCCTTCTCCTAGTACAATCCTCTCTCACCCCTTAATTTTATTCTCCAGATATCACCCCTTCATTTTCAACTCACCCTGTGCCATCTATCTATCTATCTGTCTATCTATCTATCTATCTATCTATCTATCTATCTATCTATCTATCTATCTATCTATCTACCTATCTATTTATCTATCTATCTGCATACATATATTTTTCCCTCTAACTACCCTAATACTGAAGTAGCTCTCCTGAGTTACAAATATCATTTTTTCCATGAAGGAATGACAACAGTTCAACATTAATAAGTCCCTCATGATTTCTCTTTTCTGCTTACCTCTTCATGTTTCTCTTGAATCTTGAATTTGAAAATCCAATTTTCTATTCAGCTCCCTGTCTTTTCATCAAGAGTACTTCAAATCCCCCTATTTCACTGAATATTCATTTTCCCCCCCGAAGGATTATACTCAGTTTTGCTGGGTAGGTGATTCTTGGTTGTAATTCTATATCCTTTGCCTTCCAGAATATTACATTCCAAGCCTTCTAACTCCCTTAACGTAGAAACTGCTAAACCCTGTGTTATCCTGATTGTGTTTCCACAATACTTGAATTGTTTCTTTCTGGCTGCTTGCAATATTTTCTCCTTGACCTGGGAACTCTGGAATTTGGCTACAATATTCCTAGAGTTTTCCTTTGGAGATCTCTTTCAGGAACCTTTGGTGGAATCTTCAATTTCTATTTTGCCCTTTCTTTCTAAAATATCAGGGCCCTTTTCCTTGATAATTTCTTGAAAGGTGATGTCTAACCTCTTTTTTTGATCACGGCTTTCAGATAGTCAAATAATTTTTAAATTATCTCTCCTGGATTTATTTTCCAGGTCAGTTGTTTTTCCAATGAGATATTTCACATTGTTCTCTATTTTTTCATTCTTTTGGTTTTGTTTTACAGTATCTTAATTTCTTATAAGGTCGCTAACTTCCAAGTGCTCATTCTAATTTTTAAGGAAATGTTTTCTTCAATAAGCTTTTGGACTTTCTTTTTCATTTGGTCAATTCTGCTTTTTGAGGCACTCCTCCTCGACCCAGAACCGCCACATAGAACTGTGAACCAGATCCAAGCATGGGCAAAGCAAGAGAATCCTGCACCAGCAAAGAGATCCCTGTAATCTCCCATGGGCTGGAAGCTCAGGAAGCAGCTACTACTTGGGGCCACATGTGGGGACTACGGCTGAGATCAAGCTTCTCTCTTACCGCAGTCACAGACTTTTCCTACTGACCTTGTAAGTTATCGTTGGCATTCATGGGTTGAAAAGTCTGAAAACTGCCACAGGTGCCTATGATTCAGTCCTCTGAGGGCTGTTCCAGTTTTGCTGAGGCCTGTTTTGCCTGTGTGCCCACGCTGAACTACATTCATCTCCCTGCCCAGTGTCATATACCTTTCAGATCAACCATCCTGGTTGATTTGGTCTGGAAATTTGTTTCATTTTGTCTTTTTGTGGATTCTGCTTCCTTAGAATTTGTTTAGAGCCATTTTTACAGGTATTTGGAGAGATTTGGCAGAAAGCTCAAGCAAGTTACTGTTTTTACTCTGCCATCTTGGCTCTGCCCCCCTAAATTTAATCATTTTCACACCAATAATATGCTAAACATATATATGCTCATTGCAGGTATTTGCCTATATCTTTGGAAAACCCGAGTTTTATCAACTGTAACATAAGATATTTAGACTAGATTATCTCTGATGATCCTTGCAACTCTAGATCTATGATCCTAATTCCAGGCCATAGGCTAAATCTAAACAAGATTCTTTGTAGATTATGAGATCTTTCAAATGTTCTTGGTTATGAATGAAATTGTGCTGACTATATAATTGAAGTTCTAGAATGTTTTGAAGTCTCATAAATGACCTCTATAATCATTTAAAAGAGTACAAACCTAAGTGTCCACACAGGTAAAATCAAGCGGATATGGAAAAAAAAATGATCCATATAATCGCATGCAGTTACATGTATAGCACATTCAACTAGTTGAACAATGCATATATATATATATATATATATATATATATATATATATATATATATATATATATATATATATATATATATATATATATACACACAGATATTTTCTTTGGACTATAAATTTATGCCTCAATTGAATAGTTAAAGATTAGACTGAATTGTCTCTGGAAAACTATGTGATACTTTTCATGCATAATTTTTTTGGCAATTAAAGACTGCAGGTATGGTAACAAGGTTTCTCCCCTCTCCCCCCAAAAAATGACTCAAATATAATTGGTATTATTTTATAATTCTAATTGTTTGAAAAAAAAGTAATTTTATAATTATATAGCAAGAAGGGATAACAACTGATAATCTATGTACTCCTGCTACTCACAAAATTTCAAGACTAGATAAAGGTACCATTAAATTGGGTTGAAACTCTTTGGGGATTTTACAGAAACATAAAGACAGAGTTTATATCCAAGATAAAAAGTCCTGGATGCAATGCAATATTGTCCAGTGTGTGGAGTAACCACATTGTTAAGATCACAGATCCGTTGAAGTACATTTTCCCATAAATGTTATATGGCTATGTATTCAAATTGGTACAACATTATCCCAGAATAATTAAAATTGAAAGTGACTTAAAAAGGTAATATTTTCACATGCTTGTGTTGCATGCCTTGCATGTGAGAAATGACATAAAATAATTCAGCAAAGATAGGCATCACTAAAAAAAGGAAATGAGTATGCCACACAGGACAAGTAATATTATATATGTATATGCATATATGTGTGTATATATGAATGTGTATATGTATATGTATCTATATTTAAAAGAAATATGTATATATGCCAAATAGATGTTGAAAAATAGAGTATGGATACCCATTACATTGAAAAACAAAAAGAACATTCTTTTAATTTGATAAGAAGCGCTCATTTAATAGAGATCTTTATGCAATCTAATTATTTCCACGTTGTGATCTTTATGATTTCATGTTAACACTGTATTTGTAGAATTACAAATGATTTGGCTCATTCAGTGTAAAAAGTGCTCACATAGCTAACTGGTCTCCAATTTATTTTTGTGTTTAACATTCATCAAGTGTTTGTTATAAGAAAGACTACATGAATTATGGGAAAATATAATTCCAATGTGTCACTGGTAATATCCCACTATAGAGAAACATGCATTAGCCTGTCAAAATGGGTTTACCTAATTTATTGCCCTCTCAGAACCTTAAGTCTACCAAATCATAGAACATAAATTTAATGGTAAAACACTGGGAGAGGAGACCTTCCCCAGCAAGCTGATTAGCAATATGTATCATCTACTGATAATAATACTTTAGTTTTCTTGATAATTCTGTGTCTGTTCTGAAAAATTCCAAGTTTAGAGAGCAACATTTTATCTATCTATCTATCTATCTATCTATCTATCTATCTATCTATCTATCTATCTGTCTGTCTGTCTATCTATGTACCTATCTATCTATATGATATTTTGATGTAACAGGGTAATTTTATGCTGCTTGTGTTTTTATTCAGCACAACTCACGTAGGACACTTGTTTTGAATTGTAGTCATACTGTATATTAGCCATACGGTATTGAATATTTAATTTTACAATTGTTCTCATATCAAGAATGTTATTCTGCTATGCTTTACCACATCCATGTGTTAATGTCTTGTTTTCAAAGACACATTGCATCAAGTAATCTGAGCATCTATCTATGTATAAATTTCTTTTTAAAATTTTCTCAGCCGCCATGTCGCCAGTGCAATAAGTGATTCTGTGAAATTTCAGGAAAGGAGCCTATTAAGTTCAGAACAGCAGGGAAGTGGGAAAAATAAGAATTATGGAACCTCCAGAACATAAGCAGAATGCAATATGTATCTCTCTGAATCCAGGAGAATAGAATCAAAGTGAATATTTATATCCTTGGGGCCATCATCCTTCTAAATGGCTATGTTTTGAGCCAAATTTCCCTTGATAGCTACTTTCCATGTATAACAATCTAGTACTTAGTCTTGTCAGAATAAAAGGAATCAAAGAATATAAAATTCAGAAATGACCTTAGAGATTATTTGGTCTAATACTTTAGTTAATATATGCTGAAACCAAGGCTAAGAGGTCAAGGCTTACATTCTTTGACTACAGAGTACAGAACCAAAAGCATTTGATAAATGTTCTAAAAAAGAGCTGATTTAGGGTACTTGAGAGATTTAGGATACAGGGGAGAAACAATTCTGACAATTAGAAATCTTCAAGTGTAAAATGCACCCTTTAAGATGCATTCCTTCTTTAGAGATCTCCAAAGACATTCTGCATAAACATATTTCAATGTGTTATAATTCTGATTTCTCTTTACTATTAGGTGAACTTGATGACTCAATTGTCTATGATACTGTAAAGAAGAGTGACCAATGTCACACAACTAGTAAACAAGAGAACTAGGACTACAAACTATTTCTGTTGGCATAACTTTATAAGTTTTTCAAATATATATGTTTCTTTTTCCTTTTTAGATGAAAATTCTTGAACATTTTAACCATAGTAAAGCACCAATTACCTGTAACTTCAGCAGCTCAGTAAATAACAGTGATATCTTACTATTTTGTGATGATACACTTCCCTCAATATATCCTAATTCTAACTCAATTAATAAGAAATCATATCTCTAACACTTAAAATATGCCAAGTACTAAGTTAATGATGGATATGTTTAGAAAAGAAGTGTTGTCTCTGCTTTTAAGGAACTCACATTCAAACATGGAAACAGCAAAATGAGGAAAAGTTCTGCAGGAGGTCAAATGGAAAAGCTCATCTTCCTTTGTGTATCAGCCAAATAGATGATAATGCATCTGCTTGTCACTGATTTAATGTCTTTCATTTGTCACTTGTCTTTATAAATTATTTTTGTCATACAATGATAAAAAATAATATATATACACATGTATATGTGTATATATATACACATTCATACACACACATGTGTGTATGTATATATATATATATATATATATATATAATATATATATATATATATATATGCGCATACATATTCTTATACTGAAACAATTGACAATGCCAAAGACTTTGGTGAAAGGATTTTTTTTGTCTGAGTTCTCATTAGCTAACTTACTAGTGAGGTCAGAAGTACCTGAAGTGACAATTATTGAGTTCTGTCTCTGCAAGGGTTGCTTTTTCAAACAATGGTTGTAAATGCCAAGTTAAAATGAAGGATCATGAAATTAGTGAGCTCTGCTGATCTCGCGTCTTCAAGCATAAGTTTCTATGCTACTTCTATGTGGGTGAATAGGAAAGAGGTGGCTTATTTTGTCTGGAACACGCTACTTCCTATCCTATTCTCAGGGAGAAAACATAAGCTAATTGAAACTACAGATTTAGAAAGATGAAATGGTGAATTTCTATAAATCACCACTCCATAAGAACATACTATTTGGACCAGCCCAGACCAGACAGTCCCATTCTCTATTTCTCACATCATTTACTCTCATTAAAATGAATCTTTTCTCTTTTTGGTCTCCTTAAGATCAAATGTCTGCTTTTAAAATTTTGCCTAGATCATCTAATAAATAAATTCATGTAGCTGTTAATGTGTTTCTCCACCTATTAGCTTTAATGGTGGCCATACATACTATTAATTCATGTTGAATATATAGTCTGAGAAACTTATTTTTTAGAAAAAATACTAACTAACCAGTCTTCTCCTATTTTATACTTTTGAATTTATTTTCTTGTATCCACCTAAGGTTTTATATTTTTAGTAGATATCATCTTGTTTGATTCTGCCCAATGTCCTAGCTTATCATTTTTTAAATCCTAAATATTATAAAATAATTCTGTGATACTGTCATCATGGCAGAGTATTTTTCTATTCATAGAGGTTGACAGAGTTGCCAAACCCTCACACTTGGTCTCATTAACTTTTTCCTCCAGATGAATGAACTAACCAGTTCTGGAATATGTACAATGTTATTCAGTTATACCATTATTATTCCATTACCAAGGAATGTTTGTGGCACAATGTTCCAGATTCCTTTCAGTTAGAACAACATAATACATGGAAGCATAGCACCTCATATTATTCATGTTTAGTTCAAGAAGAGAATCACAGGAAAAAAGTTTCCAATAAAATATATTTGGTAATGATGCAAAGAGAGAGACATGAACAAGATAATGTAATTAGAGTAGTCTGTGTGCTAGCCCAAACAGAGGAATTGGATGTTGATTTCATGCTGAATGCTACAAAGTCAGGACAGAGGCAGGAAAGTTATAATTAGTTATAATGTTATAATGGAGTACTTCAATTATTTAGACATCTCTGGAGGTCTCCGTCTACTAAATCCAATATTATTAGAGCATTATTTTCCTGTTTTGCTCATAATTCTAACTTTCTAGAGGGCCACAATTCTTCAGGATCTGATTCTGATCAAGAGTGTTGAAATAGTTGATAGAGCAGAGATGACAAGAACTTTGTTATCTTAGGATTGACATTCTTAGAGAAAAAGGGGATACAAGGAATAATATATTTACTACCAGACATTGAAAGTAAATTCCTAATAGGTTGTAAAAACAATAGACAATATTATATGACCTAAATACTCTGAATGTGATGCAAGTTAAAGAAAGATTACTCTCAATAATTAAATTCTATTGATACAGTAAAACTCTATTCTGATGAGACAGTAAATGGTGGGAGCTTGACTAATGAGATTGATGAATCTGGAAAAAATTTGATCAACCTATTTAGATTTTAAATTTTGTAAATCAGCCATACATGGCAAAGAATTTGATAAAAGTTTGGCTGGAGTTGGATAAAACAGTCCAGAACTCTAGCAAGTACTCCAGAAAAGGTGGATAAAAAAGCCCAGATTGAGTGATAATCAAATAATTGAAAGAGTATACTTTGGATTAATTTTTGCCAGATGATTAAATTAAAACAAACAAACAAACAAACAAAAGCATTCAGATGCCTTTTTTTTTGCCTCCGATGCAGAACACAGAGTTCCTCAGGCAATAATATTTGTAATTATTTCTTTCAGGATAATCCTCAGAATAACAAAGAGTACCAAAATATAGCAGTCCAGAACTCTAACAAGTACTCCAGAAAAGATTAATAGAGAGGCCCAGATTGAGTAATAATCAAATAATTGAAGGATCAAAATCTAATAAATGAAGTTTCCTATCCAATGTCTCAAAACAAAACAATAACAACAACAACAAAACAAACAACAAAAAAATCAGTAGCCTATAGGTTCTAGGCTAGAAACTGAAATAAAAGTCAAACCTAAAAATGAAGTTCATGGGAAAACAAACAAGCTGTAAGATCAGGGTTTAGCCAGAGAAACCTGGAGTCTGCAGCTATTGCTCTGAATCATAATTCACCTTATGAGACTGCCGTCCTCAGATTTAGGGTAATGAGCAGGCTATCTGTACCAGAATATCCTAGGAGAGGCTCTTGACAGAGACTTCACAGGTGCAACTCAGGGGCAGAGCCACACCTAACATCCTTAAATAATGGAACCTGAGATAATGAAGAGCATGAAAAAACACAGCCACAACATTATTTCCAGAAATTAAAAAAAACCTGACCCTGATATAAAACCCTAATTCAGAAAGTAAAATCGGGAAAAATGAATGAGCAAAAGGAAACAGTAAAAGGAAAGATAGATTAGGAGAAAAGAGAAACCCAAGACACAAACCCAGAAGAAAATAATTGCATATACTCTACAAACAAATCCCAAAAGAAACTCACAGATTGGCTATAAGACCTATTGGAATTTCTAGAAGAAATGATTTCTATATTTAAAAAGTAAATAGTATAATAAATTAAATGATAGCTCAAGAGGAGAGAATTGGGAAGAGAATAAATAGCTTAGTGTAAGAGATACAAAACTTCATGCAAGTGAAACACTTTGAAAATCATGTTGGGCCTGACAGAGATCAGTGATTCTGTGATAAAATAAGAGAACATAGAACAAATTTACTATTGTAAAAAAAAAAAAAAAAGAAAAAATCAAACAAAATACATAGAGGGCATATTATCAGAAGCAACTAAACTGAAAAAAGTCAGAAAGAGCTTGTTTAAGAGTCACTAACCCACCTCAAAATCTCCACTAAAACAAAAAGCATACGGTTGGAATATTGTTGTGACATAGGAAACAATGAGTTGATAGACTTGGGAAACTATGGAAACACTTGGACTTATGAAGGAAGAAGTGAGTTGCCCTTATAGAAACAGAAGACAAACAAATATAATATAGTCTTCCATATATCTAAGTATATGTATGTGTATGTTTTATATATATATATATATATATATGTACATATATATATATATATATATATGTACATATATGTAGGTATATCTGTATACATGAATATATGTACAAATAGTTTATAGGTATACTTGTGTATATGTACATACACACATAAAACATATATACATATATGTAAATACACATATATGTAAATAAATATATACACACATGTATTTACATATATGTATATGTGTTTTATGTATGTATGTACATATACACAAGTATACCTATAAACGTGTGTGTGTGTGTGTATATATATGTATATATATACATATATATACATATACATATATATATGTATATATATGTATATATATACATATATATACATATACATATATATATATATATCTATATATATATATATAGATATATATATATACATATATATATATATGCATATGTATGATTAATTGTACCCATCTTGGGAAGGAGGGAGGAAAGGGGAAAACAAAGTAAAAAATACACAGCCCATAACAGAAGAAAATTTACAAGGAAGCAAAGAAAAGATGGGTAATTGGAACATAATGTGTAGTATTTATTATATAAGCTTTATTAAATGGAAATTTATTGTTATTTATTTTGAATCTCTCTTATATTCTGCTCTGTACATGACAATGTTTGTTTTCTTTTCTTATTTTGTATTTAAGTTTTAGTATTTGACTTTACAATATGTTTCTTTTTCTTTTCTTGTGTATTTGTTTTAGTATTTAAGTTTAAAATAAATTAATTGAAAGACAAAAAAAGAAAATCTCTACCATATAAAAAACTAGATACCATATTTCAATATACTTTAAGTTAAAAAGTTCACAGACTTATAAGAACCAGAGAGTAAAGTAAAAATAAAAAAGAATCTACTGGTCAACTCCTAGTGAAACCCCAAGATCAAAACTCCTAAAATTGAAAATGCCAAATCCAGGTCATTAAAAGTACTCCAAGTCATCAGAAAGAAAAAAAGTCTAAGTGCCAATGCTTTAAAAACAAAATCATACAAGTCCTGATTGATAGCATGGTAAAGAAATAGGGAGGAGTAATGTCACTCCAGAAGAACAAAAATAAAAATTTTACAAAGAAGAGCAATTTATTCTTTATAAATATTATTTTTAATAATAAGATAAATTTAGAAAAGTAAAGATAATGTATCAAATGGAAAAGACTTATCTAATGATAAAATGCTTATATTTTAAAAAAGAAGGGAAGAAACACATTCTCTCACAGCATTATTGTCTTGAAGGGTCATTTTGTTCAGTCATTTTTTAGTTATGAAAACCTCTTTCTGAGTCCATTTGTGGTTTTCTTGGCAAAGATATAGGAATGGCTTACTCTTTCCTTCTACAGCTCATTGTACATATGAGGACCTGAGGCAAACAGGAACAAGTGCCCAGGGTCACTCAGTTAGTAAGTATCTGAGACCAGATTTAAACTCAGGTATTCCTAACTCTAGTCCTGGCACTCTATTAACTGTGAAATGAAAAAAAAAAGTGATTTTTTTTTTCTGATCTGAAGAAAAACAATAAAAGGGAAGGAAAAAAAGGCTACATTGGGGAAGAAACAATGAGTAAATGGATGGAACTTATTTCACATAACTTAGGTTTTGAAAGACTATAAAGGCATGGAGGAATGAATGGGAGAGCAGGAGACAGAAATTTCACTTTGATTTGAACAAAGTAAATGAGGATTACATAAATGAATAAAAATAATTTGATCTAAAATATATAAATCTTAATAAGGAATCAGGAAGAAGGGATCAAGAAGCTACATAGATTCAGAGGGACCAGTCATATGCAAAACACATTTTTTAAGCATATTTTTTTAATGGTAAGGATTACAGGGGGAAAAAAAAGCAAAGAAACACAAATTGAACTCTCAAATCCACCATAGAATAGTTTTAGCCCTAAAAGGTGTAATAATAAAAGGTGAAGTGTTTCAATAGCTCTGGTTGAAGTGAAACCGTGGTTTGCCATTAGAGAATGGGAGACAATTGCAATCCAGAAGAAAAGAGTATTTAACTGTGGTGGAGTTTGTATTGGAGTTACAGAGGCTAAACAGAGTGGGAAAGTATTCATTAGAATGACAAGAAAGGCCATTAATTACTTAGAGGTCAGAGGTGACAGTGCTGTTGTTAGAATGACCCTTATAATGAAAATGGTCAAGAGTGTTGCTGCATCAGAATCAAGTATAGAGATGAGAGACTCTTTTATTCAATATTTTATAGAGAAAGCTGACATTTAAGAAGGAAATCACTCTAAGGAAGCCTTAAAAATCACACACTGGTAGGGGTGGAGGGAACATGGTGGAGTAAAACCAGACACTTGCTTGAGCTCTCCCCCAAACCCCTTCAAATACCTGTAAAAATGGCTCTAGACAGAATGAAACAAATTTCTAGCCCAAGACAACATGGATGGTTGATCAGAAAGGCATATTGTTCTGGGATGGGAGAGAAGCACGGTTTGGCATGGGAGTGCAGGACCCAACAAACCTGGAGCAAGCCTCAGAGAACTGAATTGTGGGCAGCCATGGTGATTTCCAGACTTCTCAATCCACAAACACCAAAGACAACCTAGGAGGTCTGTAGGAAAACTCTGTGTCTGTGGTGAGAGAGAAGTGTGGTCCCAGCCCCAGTCCCCAAGTGAGGCCCCAGGGGCTGCCTCTGGAGCTTCTGGCCCACAAACTGAGGGGGAATGAAGTGGTTGATTAGAGGGGGATTGTAGGGATCTCTTTGCTGGTGCAGGATTCTCTTGCTTTGCCTGTGCTTGGATCTGGGTTGCAGTACTGGGTGGTGGTCCTGGGGCAAGGAGGAGTGCTGGCATGGTAGAGCTTGTAGTGGCTGTGAAAAGAGCATCTTCCTCATAGTTCCAAGACAGAAAATTGTGCTCAAATACCACAGTACAGGTCAAGAAAGGAGTAAACACTTTGCCCTTGATCATAGCACCTTGGAAGAAGTGAAAATTTACAGGTCCCTAGAAGTATCTCTGAAAACAGCTGCACAAAATCCCTGAAGCTTGGGACAGTACATTCTCCACACTGCAAGCAGACCCTTACCTTAACCAAGAGTTTATAACTCAAGTAATTGACTGGGATCATGAGCAATCAGTGCAGAAACTGTCAGACTACATTATCTTACTTTGGTGACAAAGAAGATCAAAACATACAACCAGAAGAAGACAACAAAGTCAAAGATCCTGTATCCAAAGCCTCCAAGAGAAATATGAATTCAGTCTTTTGAGGACTGCTCCAGGTTCGCTGAGGCCTGCTTGGCCCCACTGAACTATGTTCCTCTCCCAGCATGGCATGATGTACCTTTCTGATCAAACATTCAGGTTGTCTTGGGCTGGAAATTTGTTTCACTCTTTCTTTTTCTGGATTCTGCTGCTTTAGAGTTTGTTTAGAGACATTTTTATAGGTATTTGGAAGGGTTTGGGGGAGAGCTCAAGAAGTCACTGCTTTTACTCTGCCATCTTGGCTCTGTAAAACACATTTCAAATTGAGAGAATGGATTATGAAATTAGGAATAAACAAAAAGAAAGTTTAATAAACTACGATTGGGGTTTTTTCAAGGGGAAGAGAGGAAAAGTTGTGGAATAGAAAATTATAACAAATATCACTAATGTTGAGCAGACTCTTCTTACCATTTTGTTCTTTGTAAAGGTGGCAAGAGGTACAGGAGGCAAAGAGAGAAGAAATTATGATATAAAGTATTAGAAAAAAAGATATAAATTGATAATCCTAATTATTTATATGAATGAAGTCACAAATAAAATGGAGTATATCAGAATACCTTATAAATCAGAAGTCGACAAGAGATTGTTTACAAGAAACATACTTGAAATTGAAAGATACACCAAAAAAATAAAGGTGAAAATATAATATTGAAAATATAATATTCTTCAAATGAAATAAAACAAAGCAAGTAGAAATCATAGTATCAAACAAAGCAGCAGTAAAATCAATTTGATTAAAATAAAAAAGGAACACAATATTAGCTTCAAATATCACAGATAATTAATTCTAATTATTAATATATATGTCAAATGGAATACCATCAAAGACTTAAAGAGAAAATGAAATTATTCTTGAATTGACTGTTTACAATCTGCTATTTTGTATAAACTTTAGGTCTTGACCATGTGTGGGAGAGTACTTAGAATTCTCTAAGTCCCTCTTGGGCTCCAGCTGCATCCTCATATTAGAAATATCTAAATCTTGGCTGATGATTCATAATTTGTTAGTGCTCCTCAGAGAGATAATAGCTTAGTTCAAAATCATTGTAGCTTCTCAGGGTTATTGGTGTTCCTCTGTGAAATACTATTCTGGTCATGGAGTCATCCTCTAGTTCACTAAGTGGTATTTCTGCATTTTCTTATGGAGCCTGAATGGGAAAAAAATATATATATATATATATATGATATATATATATATATATCATCACTGTTAAAGGTGAAATAATGCAATGAGGTTTGTAATGAAGATTGAATCCTCACCTTTACCCACATGAGAATGGGTTGGGGACTGATGGGAATTTTAAAAATAAAATTGTGAAAATCTGAAAGAGAAAAGGAAATACTAACATTCAAACTAATAATACTTGGACTTACTGAAAAATAGATTTTCTGGTTTAATACTACTAATGATGAAAAATATAAAGAGATTTAAGCATTAATCAAGACTTTGTTCACAGCAGTCTCAAAAAGATAGGTAAGGCTATTATTGTTGTTATTGTTGTTGTTAAAATCAGGCTTCCTACTATTTCTAATACATAGTATTCAATTACCTGTATCCATGACTTTGAAAAGATTTTGACCATGGTTGTAATGCTTTCTCTTTGCATTTCTGCCTGTCATTATCTCTAGCTTCTTTCAAATCTCCTCAAGTAACATTTCCTACATGGAGCCATTCTTGAACCCCATGATTGCTAGGATCTTTCCCAAATTATTTATAACAATATATATCTGTTACATCATATTACATTATCACCTTTGGAAACCTAATTCAAGGTCAATGGAAATTATTTATGACCTCAAAATTAATGCTCCAATATACAATTTTGGATATATCGTAAAGACATCAATAAGACCTTGGGTTCTTAATATGTTATTTTAACTTAGCTCTGGAGGCTTCTGTTATGTGGAGGAAGTTGGTGGGTGTGGGTGTAGGTTAAACTGATCATAGATGCAGTTAGGAGTAGAAAACATAATATTTGCACCAAGCTCAAGAATGATATGTGGCTGGCAGCCAACTCCACCTTGATTGAGGATTTACACAACCTGCTACTTTGACAAAATATCCCTACATGTCCTGCATATTTCAACCCATTTCCTTCTTAAGCAGTTTTGATAAAAACACATACTTTAAGGACAAAGACCCTGTATAGACACATACTGAACACAATTGATTACTGTTCATTTTAAGGTCCCATTGCAGAGGTCTCCTGTAAGCTCCCTTAATAAAACTTAGGCTTATCACCCAAGCTTTGTGTGTCTTTTCCTTTGAAATTCCTCTATCACAAATATATAGGGTACATTAGTGCCCTTGTCAGTAACAATTGTTATAGTCATCAGGATTCACTGGAAATGGAATAGGAAAGGGAGGAAAGTACCAGGCACATCCTATAATGGACATCCATTGGAATATGGGCATCAGTAACCAAAATAATAAATTAATGTGGCCACTTGGAGAGTGGGGGGGGGGAGACCCACAAGCTTCTGCAAGTGCTAGGTACCCTGGTGGCTGAGATGAAATTGCTAGCTATTGTCAAAAGGCTAGGGCAGTATTTGCTATAAAGTACACCCACCAAATTAGATAAAAGTAAAAAAAAAGGATCTCAAATGAAGGAGACTATTAATCCTTAATTAAAGAGGTGAAATTTTGGGCACATGAATGGACCACTTAGGTAATTTTTGCTCCATCGCATACTTTGAAAAAAGTAACCAAAGTGTGGTTATCCTAAAAGAGTGAGTGAGAAGAATTGTACCTTTAAAAATAATGCTCAAAATACTCTGAAGAACAGGTAAGTCAGAAACCATGAATCTAAATTTTAATACATGGAAGAAAACCCCACTGAGAACTACTAGTGGAAATTTGTTCTGTCAAAACCAGTTCTTATATTCAAAGTAGAACAACTATTGTTTTAAGTAGTGTCAAGTACATAGTGTTTCTTTTACATCCTTCCAAAATTATTTTTGAAGATTCAAAAAGATTACTTATATTGAGACAGATAAAAACAACTATAAGAATTCAAACATCCTGAAAGAGCTAGAATTAGATATTTCTACCTCCACTGTCCTCCCCTCCCTTAGTTGCATAATATTATTGAAATCATCTACTGCATAATTATAACAGCAGTGAAAATGTCATAGCTATATTTCAAAATGAGCACTTATTTTCTTGACAATTGCTTACATACATGTGCAATTAGAGGCAATTTCAGAGAAATTAATCTATTTCAATGGTCACAAAAATCCTTTGAAGTAGATTGTATATTTTCCCCCATTTTACAGATGAAGAATCTAAACTCCAAGAGTTTGAGTGATTTTTCCCCAAAGTAACTGATATTTAACAGCAAAATTATGGCTAGCACCTGTGTACTCTCAATTTCATGTACTCTTAACTATATATAACTGTGGCAAAATCTTCCTGTCCAGGTTGTCCTCACAGTTTGATAACAAATAAAAAGAGATATAATTCAGTTTTATATATATTTAAAACTAGAAACTATATTAGAATTTAATTTTATCTAACCTAATATTACACAAAAGAAACTGAAACAAAAGAGAGGTCAAGTAATCCAATTCAACAAAAAAAAATTATTTCGTTGTAGGTCCTTTGATTCTAAATCCATCAGTCTTTCCACTATGCTGTAACTATCTTCTCTATCATCTTAAGGGAAATTATGATTCTTTTCATTTTTACAAATTCTCACTGGTAAACTTCTCAAAAGTCATCACGGTATTAAGGTGCATCACATTATATGAAACTGTGCTGTGATTTAATTCTCCTGAAAACAAACTCAATTTGGGTTGGGAAATTAACCTGAGATGATTTGAGTCTTTAAAGGCCTTGTTTTTTCTACCCCAAATTGTGCTTTATTTCCATTGTTCTCACATGACTTGTAAAGTGCTATGATCTGCAACTTGTTTTCATTGTAACAGCAGCTAAATGATCTTATGACATTATATATTGTTTAGAAAAGCACATTCTCATGCTGGAAAACAATCAGAGATAATCCTGTGGCTACCATCTGCATTCCTATGCCTTTTTGACTCTAATATGCTTTTAAAAGCAATGATTATATTATAATACTTTTTCACCAACAGCACTAAAAAGTAAACTTATTTCACAACATTGATACTGATAAGTTTTAAGCATTAGAAGGGACCTCAGAAGTCATTCTGTTCAACCCACTGTCTGAAGCATAGACACCTTGTAGAGAATATCCAAAAAATGTTATCACTCAAATACATTCAATTTATAGCTTCATAGAAAATTGTGGGTGCTCAGTTGGATTGAATGTGGTAGGGATTGGTTGTTGTTGTTTGGCCATCTTCTGGTCACATACAACATTTTGTGATGCTTTTGGGGCTTTTTTTTGCAAAGATTTTGCAGTGTTTTGCCATTTCCTTCTCCAGTTCATTTTATGGGTAAGGAAGCTGAGACAAATGGGGTTAAGTGACTTGCCTAGGGTCACATAGCTAGTAAGTGTCTGAGGCTGGATTTGAACTGAGAAAGAGGAGTATCTCTATCCACTGTGTCACTTAGATCCCTACAGCAGGGATATTTTGTGACATTAGGTTAATGTAGAATGTCTCCTACAAAACTCTACAGAAAATGATCCTCTAGTAATAATTCTTTTCCAACACAGTGGGTGTTTCGGCACTATGTAGAAATAGTCTGCTTAAAAGGAAACAAAAAAGCCAAACTGCAATATCAATTCATTGCAGATTTACAATGTCTATTTTTGAAAGAAATTGTTTTATTTACACACACACAGACACACACACACACACACATACATACATACATACATGCAAACTTAATGAAACCAATGTGGATATGTACTTACACTTCTTACTGGTATTTGTAACACTTATTTAAAAACGATTAAGGTGAAATTTCCTAACAATTCCCTTTATTTGTTTAAACATCAGTTCAAATGATACTTCCAATAAGAGGACTATCCCAACACCCACCTGTTATTACTGCCCATAGATTATTTTCTGTGCCTTTATATGTGGTGTGTGTATACATACATGTAAATGTCTATGTGTTTATGTGTATGTGTAGACATACATACCTTGAGAAAAGGGACTTTGTTTTCTTTTAACCATTTTTATCCTCTCCTCCAGTACTAAGCATAATATCTGACATATTAGTTTGTCCATTCAGTCTATAAACATTCTGCTTCTACTCTGTGCCAGGAATTGTAGTAGGCACTGAGGATACAAAAGAAGTAAAACCCAGTATCTGTCCTCAGGAAGTTCACAATCTAACGGGGAGAAAACAGACAAATTAATACGTAGAAACAAGTTATATATAGGATAAATGTGAAATCATTACTAGAGAGAAGGTACTGAAATTAAGAAAGCTTAAGAAAAGCTTCCTGAAGAAAATGAGATTTTACTTGGTACTTGAAGGAAGTCAAGGAAGCTAGGAAGAGATAAGGTAGGAAAGATTATTCCAGGCATGAGGTACAGTCTGAGAAAATTCCTGAAGTCAAGAGATACAGTTCTTTGTTCTGAGAACAGTGAGGAGGCCAGTATCATCAGATGAAAAAATATATATTTGGTGGGGAGTTAGGCATATGAACATTTGAAATTTAGGGAAGGTTGTGGAGGACTTCAGCACTAATCAGAGGATTTCATATGTTATCCTGGGGATGAAAAAGAGCCACTGGAGTTTATTAAGTCAGGAGGGGGTGACATGGTAGGACCTGTGCTTTAAGAAAAATAAGTTTGGCAGCTGAATGGAGAATGGAATGAAGTAGGTAGAGATTTGAGGCAGGCATTCCTGCAATCACGGACTGCTGTACTCCAATTGTCAGGTGATAAGGTATATCAGTCTTATAGTAGAGTCAAAAGAGAGAAGGGGGAATAAATGAGAGATGTTGCAAAGGCCAAATTAACAGTTCTTGGCAGAATATTGGATATGAGGAGATGAAAGATAGTGGAAAACTATGGATGATACCTAGATTAAGAGTCTGAGGGACTAGAAGTTTGATATTCTACTTTGCAGTAATAGGGAAAGGGGGAGCAAACAGAGGGTTCAGGGAAAAGATAATGAGTTAAGTTTTGATTATGTTGAGTCTAAAATGTCTAATGGACATTCAGTTTGAAGTGTCTGGAAGGGTAGTTGGCAATGTGAAATTGTAGGCCAGCAGAAAGGTTAGAGTAAGATAGGTAGATTTGAGAATCATCAGAACATAACATGATTATTAAATCAATGGAAGCTGATGAGATCACCAAGTTAAGAAGTATAGAAAAAAGAAGAAAAGAGGGCCCAGGAGAGAATCTTGCAGGTCATCAGTATTTAGACAGTGTAATCTGACAGCTATGCAGCAAAGGGAACTGAGAATGTGGTCAAAGAGAGCCATATCTTGGAAACCCAGAGAGAAAAGACTTGAGGAGAAAAAGGCTGATCAATTGCATCAAGTCTGAAGAGAGATTGAAGGCATTAGAATTGAGAAAAAGTCATTGGATTTGTCAATTTAACAGTCATTGGCAATATTGGAAAGTAATTTCATTTCAATAATGAGGTTGGAAACTGGATTGAAAGAGCTTAAGAAGAGCATGAGAGAAAAGAGTGTCTAATTTTGACAGCTTTTTTTCTTTCAAAGACTTTAGCCACAAAGGAGAAACAATACACAGAATGATAGTGGGGACTGAAGAAACAAGTAAGGGGTTATTTTAATAATTTTAAATTAATATTTCATAACAATTTTTCTTTTAATTAATGGAGACATGGGAATGTTTGTAGGCAGTAGAGGAATAGCCAATAGACAGGGAGAAGTTGGACAGAGAGAGTTGGAGTGACAGAGCAATCTGCTGTAGGGGAAATGATAGAATGGTATTGCTTGTGCAGGAGAAAGGGTTACCTTGGTAAGGAGTAAAGCTACATTTTTATAACACAGATGTGAGGAAATGTATAGTGGAAGAAGGCATCTGCATGATATCCATATAAGACTAGGAAAAGTATAAATAAGGAAATACATGTTGAATGGCCATATTGTTTTTCTATAAAATATGAGATATGACTCTTAGCTGAAAGGGGGAGAAGACACATATAGGAGATTTGAGGGAAGAAACTATTTGGAAGAGCTGCTGTGGAGAATAAGACAGTGAGTTGATAAGAGTGGAGTCAAAGGATTGCCCAGCAGCAGTTGAGGGTCCATTAATGTTGTGCAACATATTTTTTTAGTGGATCCAGACAGAGCATCTATGTGACTTTGTCCATCTTTGTTCAACAGTATGGGTGTAGGAGTGAAAGCAGCACATTGTGAGAGTGATCCAAGGTTGAGTTTTGTCAGGGTGCAAATAGCTCTTTGATAAAGGGGCCAAGGATCCCAGGACAGAGGACAGCATAGAGCTAAATTGGTTCTCTAAGGTCTTAAGATGAGGGAAATCTGGCAGTGGCTCATTCAGGGTTGTTGGTCTGAGAGATGAGTGAGAGGTCAAGGGATTAGATATCATAGTACTTGATAAGGGAAGGCAGAGGAAGAAGTGGGAAGCCAATAGATTATGGTCAAATAAGGGGATTTCCAAATTTGTGAACATGAAAGAGGTGCACTTGCGCATGGCAAGATGAAGGTTATAACCATCTTTGTGCCAGGCTGAGGTGGTAGAGGAATAGGTCATATGAAGTAAGTAGATTGAGGGACTGAGTTGTTAGAATGTTTGAGAGAGAGTCAATGTGTATGTTGAATCCTATACTGTGAGGGCAGGAGTTGGAGAGAAGAGAAAAATTATGAACCAATTATTGGAATCATTATCAAATAAGGAAGGGGAATAGCTTGGAAGTTTATAGATAGCTACCATTAGAATTTTGGGAGGTGATAGACAAATATTTCATGAACTTCAAAGGAATAGATGTTATTGAATGATAGAGGTGGGGGGCAGAAGCTGAAAAAAGCAATCAAGAGCAAAGAGTATACCAGCTCTTCCTTAGTTTGAATGATGATCTAGACGGTTTCAGAATACAAAAGATATGTAAAGTATTACCAGGTGAGGACAATCACCTTCATGGGCATTGCTTTTTTCTGATTCAGAAGGATGTCTTCTTCAGTTAGCCTCTAATAGCCTGAGGCTGGAAATCAGATGCAGGAGATGGACAAATGATCAAAATAAGATTCTCTTCTCATATATGAATCTGGTATGAGAGGAGGCAGAAGCCTCATGCACGGGGGGACATCAGGATAGCACAAATAGAAATTATCCTGGCCTTTTATAGGGTGGTTAACTTTCCAATTTTATATCTTTTTTCTTTTGCCTTTTGATTAATCTTTTCCATTTTTATGTTTTACATGTCATTATTTCTTGTACATTGTAAATATTAATAATAGCTAACATTTAGATAGCACTTTAAAATTTGCAAAATACTTGCATATAATTTCATGTATGATTTTGAGCATTTAATTTTAAGATACATAATATTAAATTTTTACATATATAATATTAAATATTGAATGAATGAAAGGCAATTAGAGCTATTCAAACATTCATTGAACTACTCTGGGGAGATAAGTTCTCCATTACTAGCTGTTTTATTTTAATTTTTTCTAGTTTTGGAAATTGACTTTTTTAAAAACATAAAGCCTTAGGAAGTAAAGCATATTTTGTGTATGTATGTGTGTGTGTGTGTGTGTGTGTGTGTGTGTGTGTGTGTGTGTGTGTGTGTGTATATATATGTATGTATATATGTATGTATTTAAAGTATTAGAGTCAGTATTAAGAGGATCATAAGGAAGCTCCTAAATTAAGTGTTCTATTCTGAAGATGAATTTTTTTATAATGCAAATTTGAGTTTCTCCATGTAAAAGGGAGGAGAGTTGAGCAAAAAACAAAATAAAACAAAGCACTAAAAGGATATAATCAAATTACCTTAGTGTAAACTTGTTTTGCATTTCTTTTCTATCATTCAGAATTCTTGGTATAATGCAAGGTAATAGTAAGCAAATGTCAATAAATCCTTTTTATGTGAAATGAGAAATTCATCCCTTTAGCCCATGTGCATTTGTGTGACACAATTAGACTTTGTTCTCTTGTATGGGTTTACTTAATTTCTGATTTTATTATACTATCTCTCTGTTTAAGGATTAAGATTACATGAAGTATCAAGAGGAAACCAACCCTTCCCAAGGCTGAGCACTGCATTTGTTCAGACAGTTCTTATTATGAAGAAAATTTCCTTCTATGTTTTATAGCTATCTGCCTCTTTTCTATTTTGATCCATGTCTTCTAATTTTCTCATGATAACTATTAAAGTACATAGGTAAAGCTACCATTTACTCCCCCTCCATACACAAATAGTTCAAGTTATTTTTTTTCTTCTGTCTTTTAAATATTTCTAAATCCTTCACAGTATGGACATGTTAGAAGACATGTCTTCCGAAGTATTTGAAAAGGTCCTCTAATGTATATTCTAATGAAAAAAAATGGAGAAAGGGGACTCCAAGCTCTCAGAGAGAGCTTGGGGATTGAAGAGGGCCTCCCCAAAACATTGGACTCACTCTGAGTACTTTATATATTTCCCTATCTCTTTCCGTCATTAGGGAGATTTCCTTACATCTCCATTTTCTATAGGAGTGAAATAAAGTTTGTCCTCCCCAGGGGAAAAATTGGGCTAAAATATATTATGTTTTGGAATTGAGTATTGGCTAGACTCAAAGAGGAGTCATTAATAATTTATTCCCAAATCAGAAAATGTTTAGGAGAGTACCTCAGGAATCTGCATTTAGCTCTGCGATGTTCAACAATTTTTCAATAACTTTATGTAAAGGTGTACATGGTGCCCTTATCAAATTCATAAGTGTCATATTGGCAAGAGGGAAAAATAACAGATTGGATGACCAAATAAGTATTCAAAAACATGTTTGTAAGGTAGAATTTCTGGCTGATTATAAGAAAATATAATTACGGATTAAATTACTGTGTTGAAGTTGTATGATCAACTTCATAAGTACAATATTGGTAAAATGTAGTTAAATTGCACTTTATCTGAAAAAAAATCTTGGGATAGTTAAGTTTCAAGCTAAGAGTGTTTTATGGCAACAAAATTATAAAAAAATGTTTTGATCTTAAGTTTCATTGAGAGTGCCATGGTATCCCAGTCAAGAGAAGTAATATTCTGGACTCAGTTTGTCTTCATCAAACTAAATTAATATTTTAATGTTAAAAGAAACTACAAAATAGATCTCAGTTCTTGGAATATATGTGTGCTCTGAAGAGAGGATGGAACATTCCAATAGGTATTCTCCCAGGCATTTATAAGATTGAAAGCATTCAAATCATACTTCATATGATCCAATAATCATCACATTAGGAAGGACAATGATATATAGGGAAACATTTAGAATAGGGCAAATAATGATTTTGGGTAGCGAGGTGGTGCAGTGAATAGAGCATCAGGCCTAGAGTCAGGAAGACCCATCTTCCTAAGTTCAAATCTGGCTTCAGACACTTATTAGCTGTGTGACCCTGGGAAAATCACTTAACCCTGTTTGCCTTATTTCCCTCATCTATAAA
The DNA here is from genome assembly GCF_003287225.1 of Phascolarctos cinereus. Lineage (NCBI taxonomy): Eukaryota > Metazoa > Chordata > Mammalia > Diprotodontia > Phascolarctidae > Phascolarctos > Phascolarctos cinereus. The sequence goes on along the minus strand of NW_027555847.1, from coordinate 435,183,465 downwards.
ATGAGATGGAGAAGGAAATGGCAAACCACTCCAACATCTTTGTCAAGAAAACACCAAATGGGGTCACAAAAAGTCAAGACAAGACTCAAAACAAATGAACAATAAACAATAACAAACAAACAGTAATATTAATTAGATTTGAAACAATGCCATTTAAATTGAAGGAACTGGTAATGTTTAGCTTAGGAATGTCAAGTATTAAGAGAGATATGATACGTCTTCAGGTATTTGAAGAGCTATCATGATGAAAAGTAGTTAGAATTGTTTGGTTCCAGAGTGCAGAACTAGGAACAGCATGTGGGTTATGTTTGAGAATTTAGGCTCGACATGGAGAGAAAAACTCTCTAACAATTGGAGATTTTCATAAGTAGACTTGGCTGCCTTTTGACAGAAGGGAGTTACCTTTCAACTGAACAAATATCCAAAGGCTTAATGACTATTTGTCTCATAGGTTGTAGTAGGGATCCTTGTGCAGTTATTAATAGGACAATTTGCTCTTAGGGATTTTTTCCCAACCCCCAATTCCATGATTCTTAAGAATTCCCACTTTTTTGGTAAAGACTTTTTAAGGAGAAAACAATGAGGCAATCATTGTGGAACATAGACTAGTTTGAAAACATTCTAACTCAGGATCATAGCTTTCTCTCAGGAAGTAGGGAAGAGAAAACAACAACTTTAAACAGACATTTCACTTTTCACAAGAGATCATATTATTATTTTTCTCTACTTGTGTAATACAAAACTATTGAAAAGTTACACATTTTCCTCTTCCTCTCTGATCATGGAAAGGATATGGATATTGGAGAAATCTTTGGTTTTTCTATATGTTATTTTTGACTAGTATAATTTGTTGTAATCACCCAATTCTTCTCATAATAACATTTCATTACAGATTGATTGTCGTTCCAAAATGGAAAAAAAAATCAGTAGGTAGCTTTATAAAAGATGTTTTAATCCTTTCTTTTATCTAGCTGGGTTTATACAATAGCCCCAATAAGTTTTGAAAAGGGAAGGAAATTAATGATTTCATGGTTGGCACCCTAATTGTTGAACTTCTGTCCTGACAAACAACTCCATCTCTGCTACTCCTGCCCCCAACTAATTGAAAACAAGTTTCAGGCTGTTAAGACAATCAGATAATTCCAAACAATTCCCTCCCCTAACCACTATCACTTTCCAGTTTAGTTTTGGGGACTGGCCACAGACTACAAATGAGAGATATAATATTATTAATGCTATGAACATTTCTACTTGAGAGTCCTCGTGAACAGAAGTGATGGCTATAGATGTGAACTACTGTGTTAACTAATCTGCCGTCTTTAGCCTCTTTAGCCCCTTTACATTCTAAAATTTTGTAAGCTAACTAGAAAGTACCCAAGCTTAAGTATTTACACGTTGTTTTCCTGGTCAAAAATCCAAGATCAAAAGAACCTAGATTTCTGAATGCACACTTATCAGCTTAGAAAAAAAATTTACACACAAATCTTCCTGGAAAATATTTTTTGGAGGTTTCTTCCTTTGATAGATGAAAGATAAAGGCAAAGTGAGGTTTTGCAAAGGAAATAAGATTCAAGTTTACCAAAAGGATTAGCTATTTTCAGGTCACCATGTTAAATGAATATCACTATTTATAAACCCTTATCTTTCATATCATTAGCAATTAGAAGTTCCAAAATGAAATCATACTGAGTTGTACTTCTATGATATTTTCAATTGGAAGAGATACTGAATTTTATATGAATATAAACCCTCCTCAGTCTATAGTGCTGAGGTATATATTTTACTCTGAGAGACGCAATACTGGACTAGGGGCCAGAATCTTTATGTCCTAATATCATCTTTCACATTACTTACTGTGTGCCCTTTGTCAAAACACTTTACTTTTTGGGTCATAAATTTACAATGGAAAAAGTGACATCTCTTTTGATGTATACTACAGGGTTGTCATGAAGACCAAACAAGATGACACTTGAGGAAGGTAGTTTATAAACTGAATACTGCTACAAAAATATTAATTACAATTATGGGATTGTAGATTTACAGTTGTAAAGAAACCTTAAAGATCATCTAGTCATTTGGGTCAAACTAAAAAATAAATAAATAAATTGCCTACAAACTGTATATTGACTTAGAAAACCACAAATTAACACTACCTATGTTTTATTGTATTTTCAGTTTGTTAAACATTTCCCAATTGAATGTTAATCTGGCACTGTCTACATTCTTGAGGGGTGTGTGTGTGTGTGTGAGTGCATGCGTGCACTCATGTACCTCTGTGTGGGACTGCTGCAAATTTGACACCTCTGAAAGTTCACTTTATGAGACTTTGAAAGTCTCATTTTAAAAAAGATGAAGCTGTAGGTCCTGGAAGCCCAGAAAAGTAAAATGAATTGTCACAGGTCACATAAGTAAGAATTCAACCTAAAATTAAAGACCTATGTCCTCTAACTGTAAAAGAAGCAGTCTTCCTAATGTGTCACTATCTGTTAGGATTTTTTTCCCTAAAATTCTTCTAATAAAGTCCTACTTAAGATGTTGCACAGTAAAATTGAAGAGACTATGATTTCTGGAAAGCTATGCCAAAGAATACAACTCCTGGAACACCATAGCAAACTACCAAGGCTTTGAACATGCAGCCCATAACAGACTGGCACCTAGGGATAAGACTAGCCACAGAGGTCAACTCTGGGTTTACCACCAGGTAATTACGGTTTTTGATGCCCCCCCTAGAAACTATATAAACCATATCCTAGGTTTTGATGAGATTATGATCTCCTTCATTGGAAGAAGTACCCGTAGCAGAGTTATCACAGGACTCTACAAATATCAAAGAAATGTAAATATGATGAACCAATTGATTAAACTTAATAATAATAAGTATTATTATTATTATTATTAGCAATAATAACTCTGCCTTCTTTCCTCTGTGGTGACCACTAGGATTATTATAATGCTCGCAAGCAGAAGTGCGAATATCAATTATAGATGGAGCTTCAGGGTTTTTAAAATATACCTGATTTCATCTTTAAAGTAGGAACCAGGGGAGGAACAGAGATCCTGTGTGCATCAGGTTTATTCAAAGACAGGTAATTAAGGAGACTCTTGCTAAATGTGATCATTGACCTGTGATGTTCACAGCCCCTCCAGTCAAGCCAGACTTCTAAAGTCTTTTTCATGTGATGCCACTCAGTTTTCCTTAGTGGTTCAGCAAGGAACCCTCCTGACAGACTGGCATCAAAAGAAACAATGTTGTTTCCCTAAGCAAAAAGGACGCAGCTTTAGGGAGCCAGCTTTTACAAGTGCCAACAACATTTCTTTCAAAGGCACCTGCTGTTACACATCAGCCCCAGACTGCGAAGGACACAGACAATGACAGCATATTTTTTTCTGGAGTGTGTGAAACTAGAGTAATGAATTCTATACAGACAACTTTAATTTACAGCACATAGGCAAGCACTTGCTTGCTTAACCTCCAGACTCATGAATCGTAAATATTGCCATAGAAGGAAAGAGAACTGAACGGCTGCTATAGAAAACAACTGACAGGCAGAACCGTAGAGGAGGCCATGTTTTGATAGCCTTCACTATGTTTCATATGAGCATTGCCCTGGATGTAAAGCAGAAAATGAGATAAGCATATGTAAAAAGGAAAGTGGGGAAGACTGAATTACTCATCTTCTCATCACAACTCTCCTTCCAAACTCATTTTCCTGTCACTGAAAGAGGTACCATAAACTCTCCAGATTCCTAAGTGTGGAATTTGTGACCATTTTATATTCTTTCCTCTCAACTGACATTTAAACAAATTGAATCTTTTACATTGTACTAGTAAAGAATATGAAATCCAATTCTTGTGTTTCAAGCTTTAAGTCTCACTCAAAGATCTGGCAATCAGATTCTCACTGACTTCTCTTTCATTTCACTTTTAGTTATTGACTAGGAATTCAGACTTCAAAATACTCCTCTATAGTGCCTACATTCATTCTGTAATATTACATTCTTCCTCAAAACCCTTTCACACTGGCTGACTCATATCAGCATTCAAAGCACAGTATAGGCTTCCCCCCCCCAGTGTTTTGACACCCTTTGTCTGTTTGCTTCTCACTATATCAACTTATTTCTTCTCTCATCTCTCTCCTTCATATCACCTGACAACAACCAAGGCACTTCCTCTTTTCTCTAGCCTTCTCATTCAACTCTTTGCTTAATATGTACTTTTACAAGGTATTTTAAGAATTAGTACCTTAAGAAGTAGAGGCATGGGAAGAAATTACCTTACTTCTACATAAAAAGAAAAGATACTGTGGTATCCCTTCCTGAAAGAGAAAGTTTTAAAAAAATCTGTACCTAGTTACCTAAATACTTAAGTGTGATTGATAATAAAACAACAATTATAAAATTATCTATGAGCATTTATAAGTCTTGTTGTAATATCCATTTGTCCTTGTTTTTTGAGAAAATTAGTGAAAACTTTCTGCTTTTTTATATTTTAGGTTATTAGATGAGAAGAAATGTCCACCCCTTTAACCAACTCACAATCATTAATACAGTGATTTAACAGGCAATGTGCTATGCGTTCAGGATACCAATTAAAATAATAATAATAATAATACATTCCCTGATCTCAAGCATCTATATTCTAAGTGAAAAAACAATATATACATAAGTTTTTACATAAAAAGTGCATGGAGAATACTTAAAAAACAACTGTAGAAGGGACAATCTTAGAAGGCAGCATTCAATCTGAGTTTTAGCATAACCAGAGTTGAGGAAGGGCCCAAACATTAAATGCCAAGAAAAGTAGTTTATACTTGATCTTAGAAGTAAGAGCAATACACTGATATTTGAATAGGAGGATGAAATGCCACTAATCTTCAATGATAGCAAGTAATGAAGAAGTCAAAGAAAGATTTCAGCTTAGTAAACCAGGTAACCTGGTTTATTTGATTTCCTGACAGTTCTCAAGTTTGGAATCTGTCACAAACAGACCACCATGCACTTGTGGTATTCATTGCATCAGTGTACTTTCTGCTATTATCCCTTTGATTTTTTGTAATCCAGAAAACTATATATATTTGCCTTGATCAAATACATATCTCTAAACATATGTTCCACTTTGTGAATCCTAGTTTGTTTCAAAAAGTAGTAAAACTCAAGTCAACCATGTTTTTTATTTTAAAATCAATACCTTATTCTTTCAGAGTCCCCTATCTCCTCACAAATTTATCAGTTAACTGGCCATTTAATGTTCCATGTATTATTTTTTTTATTTCTGAATAGACAGAATTTTAAAATACACCACTTAAAATCAACTATATAAAAAAAAAGAAAAAAAAACCTCTCAGGGGTAGAACACATTAATAAAATCCTTGTTCTTCAAGTAAAGTGATAATTCAATGAAAGAAAAATACATTCATTTTGTATTCATGTAGGAAAAGGTCATGAGTGTGAGCTTAAAACTTTTAGTCTTTCTTTGTATCCTCAGTCTTTGGCACAATGCATGACACATAAAGCATTTAATAAATGTTTGTTGATTGATTGACCCAGGAGATAAAGTAGCACATCTGTAAATTTTCTGATATACAGTACAGTGTGGTGTATGGCATGAAGGAGGAGGTGGATAACATGTAGGAAGAACTCCAATTTACTTTTTCAGACATTTTCCCCTTGTAATACAACATACTTTTAGAAATCTATTTTCTGAGATGATATTTTCAAAATGTGATGAGAGAAAGAGAGAGGGAGGGAGAGGGGGAGAAAGGGAGAAAAGGAGAGAGAGAGAGAGAGAGAGAGAGAGAGAGAGAGAGAGAGAGAGAGAGAGAGAGAGAGAATTTTTTCTGTTCTTGATAACATAGCAAATAGCATTTTCCTATGTAGCATGAGAGAGAGAATAATAATCCAAAGCACCAACAGAGATTAATATTTCAAGACTCAAAGATCTCTTTTTATATAACTGGTATATCTCTTTATGAAGGAAGAATAACATCTTGCTTGATACAAAAGAGAAATGTAAGTAGTTTCATATTTTACTTTATGAAGTGGATCAGGGTCAAAAGTTTGCAGGGCAATTAATGCAGGGGTCATGGAATGGATGACAAATGCTAGAAAGCAATTCTAATCTTTAGAATCAGAAGATGACTCATATTGTTCTGTAACATTCAGATTACTAATTATCCAAATACATCTTTCTCTTTCTATGTCTCTCCACCATTGCTTCCATATTTTTCTAAGTATGTTATTGCAGAGAATTATAGAAATTTGGAGTTGAAACAGGTCTTGAGTTTATTTATTCTAATCCTATCTGTTTAAAGTGCAAGACTTGGAGTTATATGATTTGAGCTTGAATCATAGCTCTGCCACTTAAAGTGTGTGAATTTGGGTAATTCAATTAACTCTCTGGGTATCATATTCCTCATCTGTAAAATGAAAATCTTTATAATTTTGTTGAAAGGATCAACTGTAAAAATATAGGGAAATGTGCTTTGAAAATTATAAAGCACTGTATAAATACAAGTTATCATTCTGTTAGAGGATTATTAACACACAAAATGTTTTTATTTATAGAAGAAATAATGTCTAATTTCTGAGGAAAATTATTGACAGTTAATAATTATAAACTACAATTTTTTTAAAGTGCCCTGTGCTTGTTTCTCCCAAATGTTCTGCTGTGTCAAACCCCTTAATTTTTCTCAAAGAGTTCTCAAAAAATATATACACAATTTAACTCTAGCCCAAGGAAAGCACAAATAGGAAGGTAGATCTTAAAAATAAGGCAACTGGGTGGCACAATAGATAGAACATTGGGACTAGAGTCATAAAGACCTGAATTCAAAGCTAGCCTCAGACACTTACTAGCTGTTTGACACTGGGCGAGACACTTAATCATGTTTGCCTCAGTTTCCTCTTCTGTAAAATTAATTGTGAAGGAAATTGCAAATCCTTTCAGTATCTTTGCCAAGAAAATCCCAAGTTGGGTCAAGAAAAGTCAGATATAACTGAAGAACAACATCAACATATTTGAAAGTGTTTATAAAAACATGAAACACTATAAAAATAGAAGGCATTACATATTGTATCCCAATCTAATTCAAAATTACATCTTGATTACCCATTTATCTTTTTTAGTGTTTCTTCCATTTCCCCCTGTATTATCATAGGTGATGGAATCACAATTTAAAGAAAGAGTAAATCTTATGGACGATCCATTAAAATTCCCTTATAGCATAAATGATGAGACCAATGTTCAGGAAAATGAATAACTTCACTACCACACAACTAGTTAATGACAATGTCAGGACTAGAGCTTTGGTCTCCTGACTTCCTGCTCATACTCTTTCCACTACAATATATTAGTCTTCAAATAGGGAGAAATGGCAGATGTTATTATATATGTATGCAATTTGTATAAGAAAATGCAATCTTCTTTAAAAACCATACTTGTTAGGAGGTCACAGGGATAGTAGTCAGCTTTGAACACAGACCCTGGCAACATCTCCTCTGCAACACCAGCAACAGGCTTGGAGGGTGGCTGCAAGAGTAGAAGTCTCTGCTTCAAGAGCTCTCAGGCCACAGAGGGTGAGGGGGTGGGACAACTGGTGAGAAAGAGGAGCACTAACCCTTGCAGGTGCAGGAGTGCAGGAGACTTCTTCACTATTGTAGGGCAGAAAAGAGTAGTTGTTTACAAGGGAGCAGTGACCCTGGTTTCAGTTCCAAGGCAGAATGGAGCACTAGTGCTTACAGCCGCAAAGGAGCAGAGCCCTGGTCACAATTCCAGAGCCAAGAGGAGCACTAACACTTAGAGATAAAGGGGAACAAGGTTCTATCCTTGGTAATGTTAACCGGATTTTACTGAGCCACTGTGTAACCTGAGAATGATTAAATAGTAGGCCAGAGACAAAGTGCTGGTAATCAGGTAGCCTGTTAATTAATTAGTTTCATTATGAAGAACAGATGTATAAAAAAATGGAATTCTCCTGGTCAGAATTATATACATAAATAAGATTATATACATAAATCACAAGTGGGAAGAGAGGGGGGAAGGTGGATTACAAACAATCATTCCCAAGGTTAGAATAATTTCCCAATGACAAACCCACAATGGAAGAAAATACAACACTTCTGGAGTCCCGTGGGAGCAATATTGCTCGAGTCCTTGGTAGTCATTATTTGGTTGGTCATAGGACCACAATTCTGTGAGTAGATTAGGTTCTACAATCTTTAATTCACTTCACTTCAGGTACACAGGCAGAAGGATGCCACTAATTGTGAGCCTTGTCAAAGTTTGACTGATAATTTTAAGCTATGTTGTGAGCTCTCTCACAAGAGAGGCAATTCTAAAAAATCTAATCTATTAGTATATTAGTATATTCATTACACATATCATATTATTATTACAAAAATCAGAATTCTTTTCACAGTAAAGACCAGAGAACAGTCCAGGAAAGCAGTGACCATACCTCTCCTTATGTCATACCACACTGGAAGCACCAAAAACTTACATAACCTCACAACTAGCTATGAAAATGGCAGCACAAAAACACTGAACGTTAGTACATTCCTCACTCCATTCCAGTAGCACAGTCCAACTTTAACATAAAGTTAAAAATCAAGAAATAGTTTGCAAAAATGAGCAAACAACAACAAAAACAACAAAAGAAGCCGACAACAACAGGCTACCATGGTCACAGGGAAGATCAAGACACAAAAAAAGAAAAAGACAACGATGTCAAACTAGCTACAAGCGACGTCTCAAGAAAAAATTGTTTGGATACAAACTCAACAAAAATTTCTGGAAGAGTTCAAAAAGAATTTGAAAAATCAAATAAAAGAGGTAGAGGAAAAATTGGAAAAAGAAATTATAAAATTAGAAAACTGAATTAGGATAAGAAAATTATGAAAAGAGTGCCAATGGCTTGCCAAAAGAGGTACAAAAATATTGAAGAAAATTACACCTTAAAAAATGGAATTGGCCAAATGGCAAAAGAGGCAGAAAAATACACCAAAAAAGAAGAACTCTTTAAAAGTAAAATTGATTATATGGAAAAGGGGTACAAAACCTTAATAAAGAAAATAATGCCTTAAAAATTACAGTTGGGCAAGTGGAAGCTAAAGATTTGATGAAACATTAAGAAAGAATAAAACAAAAAAAATGAAATAAGTAGAAGAAAATGTGAACTCTTACTGGAAAAGCAATTGACCTGGAAAATAGATTGAGGAGAGATAATTAATTGGCCTGCCTGAAATCAAAGAAACAGGCTACACATAACATTTCAAAAATTTATGAAGGGAAACGGTCCCAATATCTTATATCCAGAAAGTGAAATTGAAATTGGATGTGGTAGGGAAGCTTTAACCTTACTCTCATTAGAATTGGGTCAAAGAGGGAATAATACAAACACTCAGCTGCATATAGAAATCTATCTTATCCAATGGAGAAGTAGCAGGGAAAGGTGATTAAAAAGGAGGGGGCTAATAGAAGGCAAGGAGGATTGAGGAAGGAAGTGGTGAGAAGTTAAACAGACTTTTGAGGAGGGACAGCATTAAAAAAAAGGGATAGAGAGAACAGGATAATCTAGGCAAAAGTAGAATGGAGTATTCATAACTGTGAAAATAAGTGTGATAAACTCATTTATAAAATGGAAGCAGATAAGAGAATGGTTTAAATTCCAGAATGAAACAGTATGTTGTTTACAAGAAATATACTTGAAACAGAGACACACTCACAGAATAAAAATAAGTACCTGTGACAGGATCTATTATACTTCAGCTGAACAAAACAAAACAAAACAAAACAAAACAAAAAAGTAGGGGAGCAATCATTATCTCAGACATAGCAAAAGGACAAGCAGATTTAAATTAAAAAAAAAACATCAGGGCAGCAAGGTGGCACAGTGGATAGAGCACCCGTCCTGGATTCAGGAGGATGTGAGTTCAAATCCGACCCCAGACACATAATACTCACTAGCTGTGCGACCATGGGCAAGTCACTTAACTCCATTGCCTAACTGAAAAAAAAAAAGAGAAATAAAAAATAAGCAGGGAAACTGCATTTTGCTAAAAGGTACCATAGACAACAAAGCAAAGTCAATATTAAACATACATGCAACAAATGGCAAAGCTTTCAAAATTCTTAAAGGAAGAGTTAAATTATTTACAAGAGGAAATAACCAGTAAAATTTTACTAGTAGGGGTCCTCAACTTTTCCCTTTCAGAACTAGATAAATCTAAACAAAAAATAAATAAGAAAGGCATTAAGGACATAAAGAGAATATTAGAAAAATTAGATATGATGAACCTCTAGAGAAAATTGAATGGGGAAAGCTGTACATAGCACCATCACATACACACACACACAAAAATGTATTAGAGCATAAAACATCTCACTACCAAATTAAGAAAAGCAATCCTATTAAATGTATCCTTTTCTGACTATAATGAAATAAAAATTACATTCAACAGGGCCAACAGATACGTAGATTTTTTAATTAATTGGAAATCAAATTATCTAATCCTAAAAAAAATGAAGTCAAAACAAATCACAGAAACAACAATAAGATTGGGGGTAAAGAAAGGATGACTATTTTTACAACTATTATTCAATATTATACTAGAAATAATAGCTCTAGCAATAAGAGAAGAAAAGGAAATTAAATGAATAGGGAATAGTCAATGAGGGAACAAAATCATCACTTTTTGCACATTACATGATGGTACACTTGGAGAATACTGAAGAATCAACTGAAATACTAGTTAAAACAATGAACAACTTTTAGCTAAGTTGCATATTATAAAATAAACCAATGTACATTATCAACACTTATATATTACAAATCAAGTCCCACAAGATGAGACAAAGTCTATAAAAATAACTACAGAAAATTTAAAATACTTGGTGGTCTACCTATCAAGACAAATCCAGGGACTATATGAACACAATTAAAAATACTTTTTTACACAAATGAAATCAGATCTAAATAATTGGAGATATATTATTTATAGGTAGGCTAGGCCAATAAAATAAAAATAATAATTTTCCCAAATTAATTTACTTGTTCAGTGCCATACCAGTCAAGCTACTATAAAATTATTTCATAGAGATAGAAAAATAATAATAAAATTCATCTGGAAGAACAAAATTTGGAATATCAAAGGAATCAATAGAAAAAAAAATGTGAAGGCAGGTGGCCTAGTAGTATCATATCTCAAACTGTATTACAAAATGGTAATCATCAAAACAATCTGGTACTGGATAATAAGTAGAGTGCTGTATTAGGTACAGAAGACATAGTAATAAATGATGACAAGAATCCAGTGCTTTATAAATTCAAAGTCCCATCCTTTTGGGACAAGAACTCACTATATGACAATAATTACTGGGAAAACTAAAAAGCAACTTGGCAGAAACTAGGTATATATCAACATCTCACACCATATACCAGATGAGATCAAAATGGGTATGTAAAAGATTTATACAAAAATGATGATATTAAAAGCAAATTAGAGGAGCATGAAAAATTTTGCCAGTAAAATCTATGCATAAGAGAAGAATTTGTGACTGAACAAGAAATAAAGAACATTACAAGATGTAAAATCAATAATTTTGTTGCATCAAATCAAAAAGCTTTTGCAAAAACAAAACCAATGTAGCCGATATTAGAAGGAAAGCAAGAAACTAAGGAGGAAAAATAAAGCAAGTTTCTCTCATAAAGTACTCATTTCTCAGATATATAGAGAACTGAGTCAAATATATAACAGTATGATTCATTTTCCAATTGATAAGTGGTAAAATGACATGAGCAGGTAGTTTTCAGAAAAAAGTTAAAGCTATCTAGTCATACATATAAAAGTATCTAAATCACTACTGATTAAAGAAATACAAATCAAAACAACCTTGAGGTACTACTTCACTCCTATCAGATTGGCGAATATGACTGAAAAGGAAAGTGACAAATGATTGACAAGTATGCGTAAAAATCGGGATACTAATACGCTTTTAGTGGAATCATGAGCTCATGTAACGAGTCTGGAAAGTAATTTGGAACTATGGCCAAAGGGAGAGGGGGAGAGAGAAAGAGAGAGAGAGAGAGAGAAGAAGAGAGAGAGAGAGAGAGAGAGAGAGAGAGAGAGAGAGAGAAGAGAGAGAGAGAGAGAGAGAGAGAGAGAGAGAGAGAGAGAGAGATTTATATATACAAAAATATTTATAGTAGTTCTTTTTGTGGTGCCAAAGAATTGGATATTGAAGGGATACCCATAAAGTGGGGAGTAGCTGAATAGACGTGTTATGTGATTTTATGGAATACTATTGTGCTGTAAGAAATGATGAGCAGGATGGTTTCAGAAAAACCTGGAAATACTTATATTAACTGATGCAAAGTGGGGTGAGTAGAACCAGGAGAACATTATACACAGTAACAGCAATATTGTAAAATGATCAACTATGAATGACTTAGCTATGCCCATCAATACAATGATCCAAGATAATTATGAAAGACTTGTGATGAAATAAATGCTGTGCACCTCCAGAAAAAAGAATTGATGGAGTCTGTATGCAGATAGAAGCATATCTTCTTTAGCTTTATTTTTTTTTGCCTGCTTTTTGTTTTTGTTTTTGTTTTACCACATTGCTAATATGGAAATATGATTACTGACTTCACATACATAATCTATCAAATTGCTTGCCTTCTAAAGGAGGATGAAGGGAAAGGAGGGGAAATTTGGAACTCAAAGTTTTTAAAAGGAAGGGTTAAAATCATTTGCATGTAATTGAGGAATAATTTATGAAATAACCTAATTATATTGAGGAAAAATAAAGCTATAGCTGTTCAATGAATATACTTCAAGGGGCAAAAAAAAAAACTGAAAAAGAGAACATACAATAAAATAGCACTCAGGTAGGTTACACAGTGGATACAATATAAGAAGAAGATTCAGGAAAATCTGAGTTTGAATCATTCCTCAAACTTGTCTTATCTATAAGATCCTGGACAACTCATTTAACCTCTCTCATCTTCAAATTTTCACATGTAAAATAAGGATAATTATTATACCTATCTCTCTGGGTTTTAACAAGGATCAAATGACATGGCATACACAAAGTGCTTTGAATGCCTTCAAGTATTATAGAAATGAATGTTATTATAAACATGAATACTTTCATTATAATAAAGAAAATAGAGTATACATGCTAAAAATTTTAATAATTAAAAGGACTAGGATTGAGGAGACCTGTGTTTTTGTCCCAGCTTTTTACTATGAAAAAGGTGAAACACTGTCTTTACCGTTGGCTTACATTTTCGTTATATTTAAGATAATGAATAAATTATCTGGCTCTACAATTCTGTGATTCTGATTCAAAGAAGTGTAAATGAAGGCACAAAGAAGTGAAATTAATTTATTTTTTCCAGTTCATTTGAATTTATTTATTTTTAGTTTTCAACATTCATTTCCACAAGATTTTGAGTTGCAAATTTTCATCCCATCTTGCACCTCCCCCAAAGATGGCATGCATTCTGAATATCTCTTCCCTAATCTGCTCTCCCTTTTATCTCTCCCCCACCTTCTGTTATCCCCTTCCCCTTCAATTTTCCTGTTGGGCAAGATAGATTTCAATACCCCATTTCCTGAATTTCTTATTTCCTAGTTGCATGTGAAAACAATTTTTAACACATGTTTTAAAACTTTGGATTCTAAATTTTCTACTTTCCTCCTTCCCCACCCACCCTCAATGAAAAGGCAAGCAACTCAATACAAGTTATACATGTGTAGTCATGCAAAACACTTCCACAGTAGTCATGTTGTGAAAAACTAACTATATTTCCCTTACTCCTATCCCACCCACCATTTATCCTGTTCTCTGTTTTGAACTTGTCAAAACTTTTTGTTCATGATCCCAGTCAATTGCTTGAGTTATAAACTCTTTGTTAAAGTAGTGGTCTGCTTCCAGTGTGTACAATGCACTGTCCCAAGCTTCAGGGGTTTTGTGCAGCTGTTTTTAGAGAGACTTCTAGGGATCTGTAAATTTTCAGTTCTTCCAAGGTGGTATGATAAGGGGTGAGTTGTTTATTCCTTTCTTGGCCTGTGCTCTGGTCTATGAGTTACCACAAGCACTCTTCTGTGCCTTGAAACAGAATAGGATTTCTCTCCATTACCACTACAAGCTCTACCACAACAGCACTCCTCCTCACCCCAGGACCGCCACGCAGAACTATGACTCAGATTCTAGCACAGGCAAAGCAAGAGAATACTGCCTCAGCGCCAGCAAAGAGATCACTGCAATCCCCACTAATCAGCCACTCAATTCCCCCTAAGTGTGTGGACAAGAAACTCAGTAAGCAGCTGCTACAACCTCAGGGACTGGGGCTGGAACCACGCTTCTCCCTCACTGCAGTCACAGGCTTTTCCCACTGACCTTCTATGTTGTCTTTGGCATTCATGGGTTGAGAAGTTTGGAAACTGTCACAGCTGCCTATGATTCAGTCTTCTGAGGCCTGCTCCAGGTTCCCTGAGGCCTATTTTGCCTGCATGCCCATGCCAAACTGCACTCCTCTCCCAGACTTGTGTGATATACCTTTCTGATAAACCATCCAGGCTATCTTGGATTGTAAATTTGCTTCACTCTGTTTTTTTTTTTTTGATTCTGCTGCTTTAGAATTTGTTTAGATCCATTTTTACATGTATTTGGATGTTTTGGGGGAGAGCTCAAGTAAGTCACTGCTTTTACTTCTCCATCTTGGCTCTGCCCCCCCACATTAATTTCTCATTTATCCAGTTGTCTAGTTATGAATAACAAGTTTTCTGATTCATAAGAATCTTTTCTAAGGACTGTAAGTCCTTATTTTATTCTCTTAAACTTACTAAACTTTGTTGTTGTTGTTTTTTTCTCCTCAGTGTCCTTGAATTACAAGAAAGGTTAAAAGGGAGGAATTCATGGTATACCTTCATTCTATTCTTCATTTGATATGCTCCTATTATATATCTTTTTACCTCCTTCCTCTTTAAAGTAAATCAGTCTAGTCTTTTTAATCTATTTTCTTTTGGAGTCTCATCCTCTAGTCTAAGTCATGATTACAATCATTTTCCTTGTCCTTCACCAGGCCTTTTCTCTTTCTATTATGTTATATTTAGAAATGAAGTGACCAAACTGAATGCAGTATGGAAGATACAACTGTACTTTAATATACAATGGTTATATGAAAACACAACATAATATGAGCATTTTTCATTTTAATATCTCCATTGTTCCATTTCATTTTAATGAATTCAGGACTAAACTGCCACACAACTATCCACAGATATAATTGTACCTTAATTTTAGAGATTGTAGTTATTTTGCAAACTTTTAGGAATTTTAGAGAAGCTAATATTTTCCCCTTGGTCCTACATTCCCTAAATTCATTCCTTCATCAACTGTCACAGTGATTCATTGTATTCAAGAGTCTTTTAAATTTCTTTCTCTAATCTCTCTCCTGGACAACAAATCACATTTGAAATAATCTTTTCCCTCAATCCTTTCTTTCAAAATGGTCATATGATGTCAAGGGAATAATTGAATATAAAATCTCTGTATAACCTTGACAGGTAACACCTTTTAATGGTAATAATACTTTCTATTCAAATGACCAGTTTTAATTGCTGTAGAATGATTTCATCAGGAGGTAGAAGACTACACTGTTTTTACTGCTGTTATTTCATTACATTTAGTTCATTAATCCAGTTTAAAAATTGGATATAATATACTAAAAGTTCTAAAAGTTAAATTACATCACACAGGCTTAGGCATCAGAGGCCAAGCTGCTCTTCAAGGTGGATGGAGACCAAATAGGCAGCCATCTAGCATGCAGATTAGGGGGAAGGAACCATATGCTGAGAAAGTTACATTTTTAAATCCAGAAAATCTGGCTCTCACTATGGCATGATATTGAAAAGATTATAAGATTATAGACCTAGGCATCAGAGGCCATTTAGTTCAACCACTCATCTTATAGATGAGGAAACCAAGTCCTAGAAAAGTTAAATGATTTGTTAAAGTTCAGCAAGGTAGTAAGAATCAAAAGGCTGGATTTAGACTTATGTCTTCTTACTCAAGAATTGGTGTTCTTTCCCTTGTACCATGCTTATATTTATTTCACGGTAATTCCATTCACATGTGTAAGAATGAAAGTACTAAGGCTCTTGTAAACATTAGTACATGGAGGGTGCAATTTTGATGCCTTTTCAAGGGTGTATATGTACTTTGTTCTAGCTCAGGCTTTAAAGTCTGGGTATTAGCACTATCACTAGGCAGCTACAGAATCATATATATATGGTCAATCCTCAACTTTGGGAGGAGCGTCTTTCCTAGAATATGGTGTAAAAGTAAAAAAAAATGCAAATGTTGATACATGGAATATATGGGAAATAGGGGGTTAAGTTCCTGTGATCACCAAAACTTCAATCTTTTGCTAAAGATTGTGAAAATATGCTTTTCTGCTTACAAATCTTTATAACAAAATATTATAACTGATAATATACACAGTCACTGACTGGATGCTAACACAAGCCCACAAAATGCAGTACACAAAATAAAATTGTTAACATGCTAAACATTTTTTTTCCTCACTAGTAATCCTAGAATTCTGTGACCTTTTGAGCTAACAGCTCAAGAAAACAAAAATAAACATTGATCTCATAATATTCACTTTTCATAAAACATGAATATTGTATAGCAAATAATGTCTTTAAACTAAAACCTTTTTTAATCTGAAATTTAGCTTCTATTGTGTCAGATGGCAGTGTAAGAGCATTGTATTATATACTACACTGCTATAAACCCCCTGTGTTGGCCACCTTCTGAAAACCAAGGCCAAGGCTGTTGAGTCCTTAGTTGCTGCAGTTGAAAGACAAAGCTGGTGAAACCCTAACCCTGTTCATGGCACTCTGTCCTTCATAGATGTTGGATAGTGTTGGATATCATGAAGGATACAACAACTTGAAATTATCCATCAGGTTCATCTTCTTCATGTGCCATTTGACATCTTTAAGGGTCTCAGAGCATGGAAGCATAGTAGAGGTTAGCTGATATTTAACCTTGAAGCTGCAATTGATGATGGAATCAGCAGCCTTAATGTCCCTACTTACCTGGTCAAACCCACCTTGTAAGTGTGGAAACTGAGTGACACAATCTTGAGAATTTGTTGTCATCATCTTCAGTGTCCTGATGACCTTTCTGAGCCATTGTATCTACTTCTTCATTTGTCTGCCACTCCACAAACTTGTACACATTGTGCCTTCCATTTTTTCTCTATTATGCATAGCCAGAAATACAGAAGGTTAAAAATGCAGAAATAAAAATAAGGTTACCAACAATAAAGGCAATGTTTGAGGTTGTGAAATTTAAATATGTGAATATTGAGAACTGACTATAACTGCAAATGTCACCTAACTTCTCTAGGACTCAGTCTTTTTTTGCATACTGGGGAAAGTTAGAGCTCTAAAGTCTCTACTAGCTCTAAAATTTTATGATCACTTTTTCCAGATAATTTTTACAGTATAGCCATTGTACTCACTGTCCTCTACATAAGCATGTTTGTCCCCTACACATATGTTTATGTATACATAATCTTATATGTATTTTTGGTTTTTAATGCTAATGGGAAAGTAACAAGTTGAATTTGGATGCCTTTCCCCATCCAAATATAAAAGTTGAATTGTTTAAGGGATGATTTTGAGACATTTGATTATTAGTGTTCTATTTGAGAGTGTCTGAAATCTTATCCGAGATTCCCCCCTCCACTTTAGATTAAGTCAGTTTTCTTGGGAGACACTAAGTAATAGTATTTGAGTCCTTACAAGTGTTTGTAATTGTTTCAAAATATAAGGAGCAACTAGAATTATTTAGTATTCTCATATTACTGCTAGTAATCATAAGGGATCTACTGAGACATGAAGCTGCATTGGAGTTTATTTCAAAATTATCCTTGACTCTTCCCTTCTTCAATCACACAATATTTATGTGTAATCAGTCACCATTTTTTCTCATTCTACTTCCCCAACATCTATCACATCAATTCCTTGAGCCCTATTTATTTTTTTTTCCAGCCAAAGACAAGGTTTATTACAATGACTGTCATATTGGGCAGACTCTTAAGGAGTCTGAACATTAGTGAGCTATTGGCTAGATTTTAAGAATCTAAGCACCTTAATGGAGACAAGATGGACCTTAAAAACTGAAAGACTGTGGGAGGGATCTAGGAGTGGCCAAGTAGTTTGGGGTGACTGGAGGAGAGCTCTGAGGAGATCTGAATGGTAGTGGCTAGTAAGCTGGGGTGAATAGAACTCCTGGGACCTGGACCACTTGTCCTAGGGAGAATGGAGCCTAGATAGAATTAAGGGTGAGTAACGGCCTGGGGCCATAAGGAGGTAAGACAATGGAGGGCTAGGCTTGGTTTAGAGTAACAGAATTGGGTGACTGGGTAGCCATAATAAAAGGCCAGTTGATGGGATTATAGCCTCAGGCCAATGCCAGAGATTTGGCCATGTGGGAAAGTCCAGGGTTTTTCCTTTTTGGGGTCTAGCTCCCATCCTCATCATTCCTCCCTCAAACAAATGGGACCTAAATTATTTTGGGGTAAGGAGCAAAGTTCTTGGCTTCTGAAACTGCTTCCTTTTGGAAGGAGCGTAGAGCTGTCCCTGCCCTGAGGAGGTCCCAAAAAGGAGGTTGACTGGAGCTGAGCACAGGCTGCATCCAGGGAATGATGGGGAGACATTGGCAGGTAGCCACCGTTTGCTACCAACTGTAAGTGAATGACCTGTAGTCTGGAAGACACAAATATGACAGAAAAGACTGCAGGATCCAGATATGACAAGATAAAACATTCTTAGCTGTGTTTGGATTCATAATTCAGTTTTTCAACCATGCAGTATCAAATCTACCTCATAGTCAGACTCAGGAACAGCCAGGTGGGTAACATTCCTTTTCAAAGGAACATAATGGGGAAACTGAGCCAGGAGGATTCCATCTTAGACCAAGGCTAAAATTGTCCTCTCAACTTTTCCCTGTTGCTGACTTACTACCAGTATCACATTTTCTGAGTAGCTTGTTGCATTTCTCTCAGATGGTGGATTATTGATTTTTGAGGCATTGTTATCTTCCATCAGACAACTCAAAATAAAATCCTATGAGCTTTTACCTCAAACAGCAAGTTTCACTAATCACAGTTTAAGAAAAAACTTTTCAGGATTTACATATCAAATTTAAATTTGCCCTGCTGTAAAAAGCCAATCCTTAGAGGTTACTCCTATATAATTGTAAATTGTTAGCAAGAAAAAACCCAAATAAACTTTTGGGCAAGTTTACATGTTAAAACAATGACCGACAATAGCAAAATTATTTTAGCGGTAACAAAATTATCAAAAGTTGTTTCACATTACTGATAAAAAAGTTCACCAATTTGAAACTTGAAACAAACACATTACCAATCAGGTGACTTCAGTTTTGTTAAATGTATTTCCAAATTACTTTACACAGAGAAACAACATCTCATCATTAACAGTTAAAACTATCATACTTACCAAATAGCATGCTTACATAAGTTTGGAGATTAGCTTCTTCACCTACAGCAGGATGTTCTGGGTGATGCTTCAAGGCAAAGGTTGCCCCAGGGCCCAAGGCCATTGCCATTGGGGCTCATGCTGCAGCTGCTGCCCCTTTGAGCCCCTTCCTTTCTCCATGTGGGGGAGGGTGAAATAAAAAATGATCTTTTCAGACCAATTTCATATTATAACTCCTTAGCCCTATGTTCTGGTCAAAATACACTACTTGCCATTCCTTGTACCTGACACTCTACCTTTTGGCTCTGTGTCTTTACATAGGCTGCCTCTTATGCTTAAATTCTTTCCTTATTCATCATTGCCTCTTAGGATTCCTATTTTTCTTCAAGGCAAAACCTGAATATTTCAATCTATGTTATGTCTCTCCCAGTTCTTCCTGTTATTGCCTATTCCACCAACCCCAAAACATATATTTGATTTTTCTGTATGTTGTTTATATTTATATGTGAACATAATTATAGGTACACACATGTATATGTATACATATATGTATATATATATACGTATACGTATACGTATACGTATACGTGTATGTGTATGTATATGTACATGTACATGTACATGTATATGTATATGTACATGTACATGTACATGTATATGTATATGTACATGTACATGTACATGTACATGTACATGTATATGTATATGTATATGTATATGTATATGTATATGTATATGTATATGTATATGTATATGTATATGTATATGTATATGTATATGTATATGTATATGTATATGTATATGTATATGTATGTGTGTTTGCTTGTCTTTCATGACCCCAAGCCCAATAGCAAGTATGCTCCTTGAAGAAAGGACCTATTTTGATTTTTGCTTTCCTGATACCATTAATAGGATAGGTATTTAATATTTTTGGTGGAATGAATCAATGAATCTCAGTAATTGCATGACAATTAATTCTTCTAAAATAAATATGCTTTAGGGTATGACAAGCCAGTATTCCTACCTTTCTTGTCATTAGCTGACTGGGATGTCATGAATCTAGCTGGTGATACTTTAAAAAATAATTAAGATCATTGATATTTACTTATTTTGATACTGAAATTGTTGTAAATGTTAGCCAGTATATTTTATTTCTTACTATTGATGCTTTAGTGAACAAGCTCTACCCCTTAAACCCACTAATTTATAGGATGGCCAAATGATTGAGTGCAATGTTTTTTAGCTTCTGAAAATCAGTTTTATGAAATATGTGGCATGTGTTGCTTTGGATTCATGCACAGTGAAAAACTGATGTTGCATAAGTTCTGTGCATGTTCGCCATTCTTTGGAATTCTTCAGGCACTGTGAGGTAGTCAACAAACTCTGCTGAGAACTTGTCTTCTGGTAGTTGACATGATAGTGCTTCCATCAAATGTTTGAGCTGCTCAAATTGTGTCCCCCAGGAAACATAGGGGATACAAAGGATTGCCAGTTCAATCATTGTGATTCCCAGTTCCAAATGTTAGATTTCAAAATGTACCCCTTCTGATTTAGCTCTGGGTTTATTTTTTCAGGAGCCATTGTAGAGTTTTCATCCTGCATCCACAGTTTTGTCCACAGAGTCCACAAGGTAACCACTAATACCAAAACCACACATCTTCATTTAGCTCAGTATATTGATCAGCCCATCAGATGGCTTACTATCTCAATGAATGACAAAATGTTTATTATGTAGATGTTCTAGGGCTTTTACAGATGTCCTCTGCAATTGTTAGGCCCTTATCAATGACTTCTTTGTAGAACTTGTCCAGGGAGGTATCCATGAGTTCCACGCAGATCCACATATCGCACTCCTAGAAGAGCACAGCATAAAAGGTGACTGTGAAAGTACAATCCACTATGCTCATGGAGATATCCAGGTCCATCAGTAGCCTCTTTTTTTCCTGGCTATTCACAGTAGCATAAGTTCCCTTCACTGCCATGATCTGCCCAGAAGGCATGTGTCACATCTTCTCCACCATTCCATATGCACCTCATTCTAGTTCTTCTATAGATTCCAGGTCATAAAACTTCACTTCAAAATTCTTATCTCCAATTGAGATGGAAGTCTTGGAATCTAAATCCTGAGGAGGAACCAAACTGCTCTGAGATTGTTCAAATGCTCTTTTGGAATCTTCAGCCCAGGGTCTGCTTCCAGCCTTTTGGCTGAGACCTTCTTCCCTTTCCTTTGATGGTGGAGGAGAGCACAAAAGACTTTGCCTTGCCTCTCTTCTGTAGCTAGTTTTACAATAAAGTTTCAAGCTGCAGATACATAGTCTTCATGCAAGTAAAGTTTTTCTTGATCAATGAAGCAGATGATCTTTCAGGAAATCAAAGTGGAACTGCACCATTTGCAAAATAAAGAAGATAGTGTTTTGTTTTGTTTTTTTCCCAAATGCAATGGGTAAGGCTGTGAAGTAGCTACATGATGGGCCAGGGATGGCAGCTCCAATATATTTCTTAATGAGAGGATAGAGTCTCCTCCTGCTAAACATATTTAGATAACTTGCAACTATTTCCTACATGCAGTCCTGAATTACTCTACTAAATCAGAGAACTTCAGTTGGAAAGAGGTTTTTTTTTTTGTTCTATATCATGACTCAATCTTTAAATCTTTTTTTCTATACTTATCTCAAATTACTGTTTTCATTTGGTTTAGTGGTATTTCACCAATTGCATACCAAGAACATTTTTAGCTTTCATTTTAACAAGATGTTGCATTCCGAATTTTTCACCCTCCCCTTTTCTGAAAATGGTACGCAGTTGGATATACTTTATACATGTGCTATCATGTCAAATATATGTCCATATTTGTCACAATTGTGGAAGAAGAAACAGATCAAAAGAAAAAAAAACCTGAGAAACAATAAGGTGAAAAAAAATATGCTTCAACCTGCAATCAGAGTCTATTAGTTCTTTATCTGTATGTGGATAGCATTTTCTTTCATGAGCCCTTTGTAGCTGTCTTGGATCATTGTGTTGCTGAGAAGAGCTGTGTCATTCATAGCTGATCATCACACAATGTTGCTTATACTGTGTACAATATTTTCCTGTTTCTACTCATTTCACTTTGCATCAGTTCATACATATTGTTCTAGGTTTTTTCTAAAATCTGCCTATTCATCATTTCTTATCGCAGAATAGCATTCAATTGCATTGACATAACACAGCTTGGTCAGCTATTCCCCAAATGATGGGTATCCCCATAATTTCCAATATTTTGTCATCACAAATAAGGTCGCCATAAATATTTTTGCACACATATGTTCTTTTCCCTTTTTATGATCTCTTTGGGATACAGACCTAGTAGTGTTATTGCTGGATCGAAGGGTACACACAGTTTTGTTTCCCTTTGGTCATAGTTTCAAATTGCTTTCTAGAATGATTAGATCACTTAACATCTCCACCAACAATGCATCAGTGTCCCAGTTTTCCCACATACTCTCCAGAATTTATCATTCTCATTTTTTTTCATATTAGCCAATCTGATAGGTATGAGGTGGTATCTCAGAGTTGTTTTAATTCACATTTCTCTAATCAAAAGTCATTTAGAGTACTTCTTCATATGGGTATATATCTTTGATTTCATTATCTGAAAACTGCCTATTCATATCCTTTGACCATTTCTAAATTGTGGAATGGCTTGTATTCTCATAAATTTGACTTGCTTCCCTATATACTTAAGAAATGAGAAGTTTGTCAGAGGCACTTGCTGTAAAGATGGCTTCCCAGTTTTCTGCTTGCCTTCTAATCTTGTTTACTTTGGTTTTGTTTGTAGCAAAACTATTTTTTTAAATTTTAATATAGTCAAGATTATCTATTCTGTATTTCATACTGTTCTCTATCTCTTATTTGGTCATGAATTCTTCCCCTGCCCATATATCTGACAGGTAGACTATACCTTGCTTTTCCAATTTGATTGTTTCTGTATCTTTTAGCAAGATGTAGTTTTCTTCCTCATCTCTTTTAATTAGGTCATTTTTGCTTTTACTTTATCTAAGATCAGGATTCTACCCCTGCTTATTTTTTTTAATTCATGTGAAGTAGAATAGATTCTACTCCAGCCCCTTACCCTTACTCTCTGTATGTCTCTCTGCTTCAAATATGTTTCTTATAAACAACATAATGTAGGATTCTAGTTTTTGATCCATTCTATCTGCTTCTATTGTATGGGAGATTTCATCCCTTTCACATTCACTGTTATGATTATTACCTGTGTGTTCCACTCCATCCTATTCTTCCTCATATTTGTTCTCTCTCTCTCTCATTTCACCCTCTCCTTCCTCAACAGTGTTATGCTTCTCTCTACTGCCTCCCATGGTCTGCCCTCTCTTCTGTCAGTGTCCCACCCCACCCCCAAACCCTACCTTACTTAATTTCATTTCCTCCTACTTTCCTGTCAGGTAAGATAAATTTTTCTATTCAAATTATTTTTCATATTATTCTATCTTTGAGACAATACTAGTAAGATAGGGTTCAAGCAATGCCCATCATCTACTCTCCCATCTTCCCCTCCACTGTTATAGGTCTTTCTTGCCTCTTTATGTAGGATAATTTACCCCATTATACCTCTCCCTTCCTTCTGCACTCAAGTTACTTCTCTTTCTCATTCATTAATTTTTAATGTCATTCCCTCAAGTACACCTTATACCCGTACTCTTTGTCCATTTACATTGTTTCTATTTTTACTGTTAGTGATAATTTTTTTTTCTGAAGAATTAGAAGTATCATTTTCCCATATAGGGATATAAACAGTTGACTTCTATTGAATCTCTTATGTTTTCTTTTCCCTTTTTACCACTTATGCTTTTCCTAGGTTTTGATAATGTAGGTTAAATTTTTGGTTTACTTCTGGTCTCCTTATAAAGGCCTGAAGTCTTTCTATTTTACTGAATGACCATTTTTCCCTTGATGTATTGTGTTTAACTTCTCTTGCATGGTGATTCTTGGTTGTAGCCCTAGTTCCTTTGCCCTCAAGAATATCATGTTCCATGACACCAGTCATTTAATGTTGCAGGTGCCAAGTTCTGCATGATTCTGATTGTGACTCCCCAATATTTGAATTGTTTCTGTGAGGGATGACTCACAGTGAAGTTCCCTCATCAGTATCTCCCTGTTACACACTTACCTCCCTGCTACACTCTTATCTCTCTCCTACACTCTGCCTGAGTGTGAGAGATGGCCTGCAGTGCAGTTCCCACAGGCCTAAGTTTCGTTCCTCCAGAAAGCCTTGAGTTAAGTTTCCATTTTCCCTGATAAGCTTCTGTTTCTCCAGCACCATGTTAGCATGGGTGGGGGAGCTCAGTGCCTGGTCACTCCTACTTCCCAGCACACATATGCATCTATTCCAAACATGGGCATGTTTGCTTGTATTGGGTATTAGCTGCCACGTTTAGAATGTGTGCCATAAGTATCCAGGCAAAGGAGAAAGGGGTAAGAGAGTGGGAGGGGGCATTGCATTAGGTGATAAAAATCCAAGGGTATAGTTCCCAACTTGTGCTCTCCTGGCTGACAGTGGTGACTAGGAGCGGTAACCTTTCTCATGAGAGAGCAATAACCTCTTTTCTGCTTTCAAGGTATCTAAGTCTTTGTTTTTATTTTGAGTGGGTGGCCTCTGTCCCACACATTTCTTTCTCACCACTTGTAGTATTTTTTCCTTAAGCTGATAGTTCTAAAATTTTGGATAAAATATTCCTTGGGCTTTTTCTTTTGGAATCTCTTTCTTCAGGTGAGTGCTGATTTTCAATGCCTATTTTGCCCTCTGGTTCCAAGACATCAGAGAAGTTTCTTTTATAATTTCTTGATAGATGCTGTCCCAGTCTACATATAGCTACAAATTAGAATACTGAGCCTTGGTGAATTAACATGTGGAAAAGGCCATGCACAAGCACAGACAAAAGTTGCCTCAACAATTAGTGCACTCAAATGTTCAAGAGCATTTAATTATAAGGGAACTTTTTGAAAGCACTATCCTTAAAAATAAAGCATTTTCACTCTCGATGCAGGAACAATCCAGCTTCAAAATATATTGCCAGAGAAAACCCATCCTATGAGCCTTAATGGGATGGAGAATGCTAACATAGATATGAGGGGGGAAATGAAACAAAAACAAAACAAAACAAAATAAAATAAAAACATTCTAAAGTCCTGGAAGAATATGCTCTTTCTCTAGAACTCTTCAAACTTATGATGGCAGCACTCTGCCCTCACACTAGGTTTCACCAGAAAAAAAAAAGACAATCTAGAATTAATGTCTGCAATAACCCATATATTTCTTTTTTTCTACTTTTTTATTAATTTATTTTGCTTTATCAACAATCACTTCCATAAGCTTTTGAGTTTTAGATTTTTCTCCCCCTTGTTCTCCATGATGGCACGAAATCTGAACATGTATATCACACATACAAATACATTCCTATTAAGCATATTTTCACATTATTGGTGTTGTAAGAATTAGAACCAATAATAATACATATTTTTCAATAAATCTAATTAAAATATCTGTGATGTTTCAGTTGAGTGTGCTTGTTCTTTTTGTGCCAATAAAGGCAACACCAATAAACTTTTCAGAGAGTATTAGAGCTATGCTTTAGTGAATATAAGCTGCTAAATGTTTGGGAACAAATAGGAGAGACTGCTCACCCTTTCTAAACACTTAAAGTTAACCCCAGGAATCTAAAACGTATGGATATGTATAAATACATATGGTATTATTTATAAATACACATGGCACATGTAGCAAAAAAGATGAATTAGAAATATTAATGGAAGGAAACAAAAATTGACACTTGGTCAGATGATTCCAGTGACCAAAGTATTGCTCTGGAAAGTTATATATCATTAGGATCAGGAGAGGAAAAAGGAATAGATACATATTGGGTCCAGGATGGGGGAAGAATTGTCAAGAAAATTTACTCATAGGATAAAATCTAAGAATGAGGGAATGGAATCCTATTGAAGAACATTTGGGCCAAAATCAACTGAAGAAGAAAAAGGGACATTTTCATCAGAACATGCTATTAGAATGCCTGGAAATGTGGCATAATAGATGGGATACTGAAACTAGAGTTAGGAAGACACAGGTTAGAGTCTTACCTCAGACAATTGTTGCTGTGTTCCTGGGCAAGACATTTAATCATTCAGAGCCCTTGTTTCCACATATAAAAATGGTAATAATAATAGTAGAACTTATGCCAAAGATTTTTCTGAGGATTAAATGATATAATATATAACAACAATAACAACAATAACATGTATATAATGCTTTATAGTTCATGAAACACTTTATGAATGTTATCTCATTTTTTTTTCATATACACCCTGTGAGGTAGGTACCATTATTATCCCCATCTTGCAAATGAGTAAACTGAGGCATGTAGAAGTTAAACAACATGCCTAGAGTCACATAGTAAGAATTTGAGCCTGAATTTTAGCTTAGGTCTTCCTGACTGTAAGCCCAATGTGCTATCCATGGTGCCACCAAACTTTTGAATTATTTTGCATTCAAAACACTTTTCAATAAAAAAGATCAATTACTGTTTATACTTTGGGACATCTAGGTAGGGAATTAGGTAGGGCACTGGGTTTGGAATCAGGAATATTCATCTTCCTGATTTCAAATTTGGCCTCAGACCCTTACTAGCTGTGTGATTTGGGCAAGTCACTTAACCCTGCCAACCTCAGTTTCTGCATCTGTAAAATGAGCTTGAGAAAGAAATAGCAAAACACTCCAGCATCTTTGCCAAGAAAACCTCAAATGAGGTCAAAGAATCAGACATGACTCAGGAAACACAAAGATAAATTATTAAGACCTGGGAAAAAAGAAAAATGGTGGTTTCAGAAAGAGACAACAAGCATGACATATTTGCATTTAAAAAAAAAGTTGGGAAACTTCAATTATCCTATCATTTGTTGGAAGTCAATCCCTGCTTGGACAAAATAAACTTATTTCTTGACTTCATTTAATTACAATATTATGTTAAAGCATTCAGGGAAATCCATGAAGTAAATTATAATTATAATTACAGTTTCAGTTTTCACCAAGAAGAAAACAACTTATTGCTAGGGTAGAAGTTATATTCCCAGGGTGAAGGTTAGCGTTTTGGAGTTTATGGTAAAGAGGACTATAACCAGCTAAACTATAGAGTATAAATATTTGTATGTGTGTGTGTGTGTGTGTGTGTGTGTGTGTATACATATACGTGTGTGTATATATATACACACATACATATATACACACACACGTATACATGTATATATGTGTGCATGTATGTGTAGAGAGAGACTGATATATATGTTTATTTCATATATATGTATATATACATATCTTTTATATCTATATCTTTCATTTTAGAAGAAAAGATTTCAAAGAAATGAGAGAAATTTAAGGAAAAAAAAACCTGTAGAAGTCAGTCCAGGAGAATGGGAAGCTATGAAGAATCAAATTTTGAAAACATAGGGACAAAAAGTTCTAATCAGAAAGAAAAACAGGGAGTTGTACAAGACATCTGATGTGCATGTACAGGACACTCACCAAACAACTTAAATATTGAAAAGATCTATACAGAAGAGAGAAATCAATTCACTCAATAAATGATGGATACAAAAGGGCTGCATAACTTTTCAAGACCAATGAAAAGTATGGCATTTTAAAGAAAATAATGAGCTGCAGATCCTTGGTAAATAAAAGAAAGGAAAACAAAACCTTTTTTTTCTAATATACTAGGGAAGAAGGAGAGTGTTAAAGAAGGGATACAACTATGGTTCAAGTTGGATGGGATAAAAAAACCAGCAAATTGAAAGAAGTTATTTCTGTTCAACTCCCATTTTCTTTCTATTTTCTGTACCAAGGAGAATTATTTCTGCACTAAAAAAAATGAATATAGAGAGTTGATATTCAGACTATGTAGGCTGATAGTAAGAACATCTCACTGAACTTGATGTTTTCATGTAATCAGGCACAGTTGATTTATTCCCTGGAATGTAGGATGTTGTCTACACTTGCTATCTTCACTTCTTCACCTCCTACTCAGTTCTCAATTCCATGCAGTCTGGCTTTTGACTCTGCTACTTAATAGAAACCTTCTTTGCAGAGTTAGCTGACAAATTCAATAGTCATTTCACACTCTCTAAGAGGTGGGAGTAATTAACAGTATCAAATGCTTTAAAGAAGGGCAGGTAAACCTCTCTCTCCTCCTTGGGCTTTCATGTCATTAACCCTTCTCCACATCTAACTATTCCCCCTCAGCCTCCCTAACACATTGACAATTTGGATTATGCCTTAAAACCTAAATCACTCTGGCTTTCAGTGATGAACAATTATACATTCAAACTCAAGTGTTAGTTGCTCATTGTTTGGGTCTTTATGGCCCAGAGTATAAATAGCGTATGTTTTTGTTGTGGCCAGAAACTCTTATGGTCTTTCTCTCCTACACTGATTCTTTATGTAGGCAAACTAGGCCAATTTCTTACCTAGTCTTTAATATTGAATAGGTTTTGCCTCCAACAATCTGACACCTGGGGAAGACTTTAGTTTAAAAAGGCCAAAGTCTCCCACTGCATCTGAGGCCCTTCGCCAGTTGTCTTGACTTATGTTTGGCACTGGACTCCAATGACTCTGGAGGAGAGCTTGGGGCTGATGACTTTGCACAGCTCTGCCTCATTTAGATCTAACTCACTTGCAAGTCAGCATATCACCCTCTGCATGTCATTGGTCCTCTTCAAGAACAAAGGACAAATAACAACAAGCAACAATATCACATTCCCAATTCATGAATTGTCTTTTTATGTGGGTGTTCCTCAGGGACTTTTTGCTACACTCTATCTCTTGATTATTTCCTTAGTTCCTATGGTACAAATAGCACATGTATGAATGACTATAAAAAGAGCAACTGTTGCACAGTGGATACAGAGGCAACTCAGGAGATACAAAGTACTGGGTCCAAATCACTTAACCTCTTTGTATGTCACGTAGAACATTTCTAAAATGAATTGTTGAATTTTATGGTGTCCCTCCCAAATATAAATCTAGGATCCCATGAGTTTACTTACATCTTTCATTAAATACACATTGTTTGAGTTCCTATTATATGCAAGATACTATTTCTGGTTCTAACATATAGTGCATGTTCAGCAAATTAGAGAATATTTGTGCTTGAAGAAGTCTTAAAGATCATCTAGTGTAATTGTTTTGTTTCCTTGAGGAGGAATCAAAAGTAATTAACTTGCACTGGAACACACTGCTATTTGCTGACAGAGATGAGACCAGCACCCTGGTCTCCTCGTTCTCAGACAAAACTTCTAACATGATTGTACATTATACCACCTTTCAACAAACTATATGCATAGTCAGGAGATCTCTCTCTCCACCATTTGTGGACTCTGTAGGCAAAATGTGCATGTGGATGTGATTCAAATGACTGAAGTTCAAAGAGACTAAGCTTTACTGCTGGATGAGGGCTTTATCTCTAGCACAACAGGTTAGCTTAATTAAAATGTTTTCACAAAGGTTAACTTTTAAACTGACTAGAATACCAAACAATATAATGCTTTAAGTACTCTGGATTTCCAAGAGATTCTGTTGATTACTTTCATCTCAAATGCTCCTCTAATTCTCATTGTACACCTAAGACTATTAGATTGGTATTTAAATTTGTAGAACTATTCATTTGCCATTGACTGTGAATGCATAAATATCAATGATAAATAATCACTCAAGTTAAGGTATAAGTATATTCTTGACATTAACAATTACAGAATTGATAAACAACTAGGCAAAATACCGATGTTACATCAATATATGGAATAGGTTATTCTTTTTTATCTAGCTAAAAGCTTTTGTATGATAGACATATTGTAAATATTTTTAAACTATTTAAATCTGATATGAGGGGGGAAATTGCATTTCTTCAACATAGGCTGTTCCTATAATATCATGCAGAATTTTGTATTTTGTTGGGTAGTATCATGGTATAGGGTTTGAATTGGAGTTAGGAAAACTCAGGTACATGCACAGTCTCTGAGATAATTACTAAGTATGTGAGTTTGGAAAATCATTAACTGAATTAAGCCTGAGTTTCCTGATCTGTGAAATAGAAATAAAATGTTTGTATAATCTACCCCATAAAGTTATACCATTCAAAAGAGATAATAATATATGGAATGTGCTTTGTGATGCAAACAAGGGCATATGAGTAAGTAGTTAACAAGTGGCTCTCCATGGCAGAAAAATGTATGTGTGACACACTTTTAAGTTTAGTATTCATTATGGATATTTTCTCCATCACTTTCTTAAGTCTAGGCAAATAAGAAAACAATAAATGAATCCTGAAGCAGAGCCAAGATGGTGTAGTAAAGGCAAAAACTTGCCTGAGCTCTCCCCCCAAACCATCCAAATACCTTTAAAAATTACTCTAAACAAACTCTAGGGGTAGAAGAAACCATAAAAAGAAGGAGTGAAACAAATTTCTAGACCAAGACAACTTGGAAGGTTGGTCAGGAAAGGTCTGGTGCACAAGTGTGAGAGAGGAATGCAAACCAGCCACGCTATGACAGCACAGCCCTGGCCCCATCAAACCCAGAGCAGGCCTCAGGCTGACTGAATCAGTGGCAGCAGTAGTGGTTTCCAGAACTCTTAGCCCACAGATACCAAAGGCAACTTGCAAGGTCAGCAGGAAGGGTGTGTTGCACCTGGGTGAGAGTGGAGAGTAGTCAAGTGTAGGGAGTACCAGCACAGCCCCAGCAAACTAGGAATAGGCCTTGAGAGTGACTAAATCAACAGCACCAGCAGCAGTGGCTACTTCCAGCGCTCTCAGCCCACAGACAGTAAGGAGGTCAAACAACTGGTCAGAAGGAAATTACTGGCTTCTTTTTTGCAAACACTGAGGCATGCCTCTGGTGCTATGCCCATACTCAGATTCTGTTTGCAGTTCTGGGTGGCTGGCCTAGAGCAAGAAGGAGAACAAGCACAGCAGAGCTTGGGGACCAAGTAGAGGGGGGAACCCGCCTCACAGTTCCAGGATAGAAAAGAATGATTGTGGTTGCTCATGGGAAAGAGAACAAGCCGGGAAAGCAGTAAACACCTCTCCTGAGATCACACCACCTTGAAAGAAATGAAAACTTACAGGTCCCTAGAAGTATTTCTGAAAAAAGTTGTGCAAAACCCCTGTACTATTGTACTATAAGAAATGATGAGCAGTATTCTTTCAGAAAAACCTGGAAAGACTTTCATAGGTTCATAGAAAGTGAAATGTACTGTGTACAAAGTAACAGCATTATTGTAAGATGATCAGCTGTTTATGACTTTAACTATTCTTAGAAATACAGCAAACCAAGACAACTCTGAAGGATTTATGTTGAAAAACACTATCCAGCCACAGAGAAAGAAGTGATGGTATCTAAATATAGATTTTTTTTTCTTTCTTTATTTTTCTTGAATTTTTTTTGCCTGTGTTCTTTCACAATATGACTATTATGACTATGTTTTGCATGACTACACATGTACAATATATCATATAATATCATATATCATATCACATACACATATATTGAAATGTTTGCCTTCTCAATGGGGAGAGGGAGCAAGGGAGTTAATTTAGAACTCAAAATTTTATAAAAATATTAAAAATTATTTTTGCATGTAACTGGTGGAAATAAATACATTTAAAAAAGTAAATGAACCTTATTTGTAAAACTTTTCAATAAATAATCAAATTTCCTGGTAGAAGCAAGGTTCAATATACATCTGCTTTTAAACCACCCTAATTTATTTTCAAACTCACTCATCATAGTGATAGTAGCTATTCCAAAAGTTTTTATTCTTTCTCAAACCTCTCATGGCAACCCTTGATCCCTTTCTCAGCTGAGGCTTTATTTTACATTTCATAGAAAAAAATGAGGACATTAACTGAGAGCTCCTTTTTCTCCGAACTTTCTTATTTCACATCTCTCAGGCATCTTCCTGCATGGTATCTTAATTCACCTATATCTTGAATGAACAAGTGGCCTTCTCCTCACAAAGGCCAATTCTTCTGCATGAACCACTTATTTCATCTCCAATTTTTTTCTCTAGAATTCTTCCCTCTCATTTCCACTCTCTCTCTAATCTTCAGTTTCTCCTTGCCCACCTTTTCCTTCCCTGATTCCTACAAATATTCCTGTCTTCTTTATCATAACAATACTTTTACTTGTTCTGACCTTCCCTACTAACTTCCATCTTATATTTCTCTTCTTCTTGGTTAAACTCCTTGAGAAAGCAATTTTTATTACATGTGTACATATCTTCTACAAGTACTCGCTACCAAACATTGTTTATTCTGGCTTCTGATCTCATCAAACCACTGAAATTTCTTTCCTGAATTACCAATTGTCTTTAACTTGCCAAGTCAATTTACTTTTTCTCTATCCTTATCCAAACTGTCAATCACCCTATGTGTGTAGATATTGTCTGCTCACTAGATTTTCATGACATTAATCTGTTCTGGTTTTTCTCTGATCTGTCTGAATATATGTCTAAGTCTTTTTTCTCAGTTTTCTTCATCTTCCAAGTCATGTACATCAATCAGGAGTGTTTAAAGTCTCAGTCCTGGAACCTGTTCTCTTCTCCCAGCATTACACACAGACACAAACTTACATACACACACACACACACACACACACACACACACACACAAACACACACACATATGTGATATCATTGTTTACACATATGTAATTATATCTTTGCTAAAGATGTCTAGATCCATATACCCAACCCAAGCCTTTATCTTGAACACCAATATTAAGTTTCTACTGATTTTGGAAATGTGGAAACATATGCCCTGTAGGCAACTCATACTCCACTTGGCTAAACTGAAGTCATTATCCTTCCTTGAAAACCTTCAGCTTTTCCAAATGTCTTGTGATTATTAAGGGCATAACCATCTTTCCAGTCATGTACACTTCAAACTTTGGTATGAGCCTCAACTCCTAACACTCAGTATCATCTCAAATAATTCAATTTCTAGTTTATGACATCTCTCATATATGTTGCCTTCTTTTCATTCACATATCTTCTCCCCACCACACCCAGTACAAGACTTCACCCATCACCTAAATTGTCACAATAGCTTTGTAATTGTTCTAGCAGCAGTGTCTATTCCCACTGTAATCTACCCCCTACTCAGCTGTCAAACTGATTTTCCTAATTCAGAGTCATTGCCATACTGAATAAACTCTCCTGGTTTTTGACAGCCTCCAGAGTCTGATGTAGAAGGCTTTATTTGGCCTTTGCCATTTGTCCTCTTTCTATCTTACTTTGACTCCTGTCCATATATTCAATAATCCAGCTACAGGGCCCTGATTGCTATTTTTCTTATAAAATACTTGATCTCTGGTTTCTATACCTTTTATTTGGCTCTCTACCATACCTCAAAAATTCTCCCTTACCTCTGCCTTCTCAATTTCTTACATTACTTCAAGTCTCAGCTCAAATTACACATTCTCTAGGAGGCTTTGCCTAGTGCCTACTTAACTTCTCTCTGAAATTAGATTCCATTTACATTGTCTATATTTTATGTACATATAAGTATTTGTTACAGCAATAAAGGTCATTTATAAAGAGTTATTAATTGATCATAGTCATCTCTACTTTAGAATATGACTTCCTTGAAGCAAGTTTTTAATTTTCTTTGTATTCCCAGCTCTTAATGCAGTACCTGGTTCAAAATAAGCATCTAATAGAATTAAATAAATGGCTTCTTTATCTGTATGCTATCTAAATGTCAGTTATTATAAAAGGTGAACAGTAATAGTCATTTGGTTACAGCTAGAATTCAACAGACTACTTTTTGCAGGCTTTTGGGTTTTATGAAGCAAACTAATTTCTCTGGGCCTCACATTCTTAATCCACAAAATGGAGATATTGCTTGGGACCTATTTATGTCATTTATCTTCATGGAGTTCTTTCCCCCTTTATTACCAATCAATTCTCCCACTCTCTTTGCTCTGCCTTATTTCCTAGTCATGAAGTCTGCTCACTGTAAGTTTGATATCAGCGTCTTCAAATGAAAAATCTTAGTGATAACATCAGGGGGGTACAGCATGACAAAAACCTGAAATACACAATTTATACTTATAAAACTTGGAAATGGTTATGTGTAGTGCTGAAGGACATTTTATTGTAAAAATTATCAAGGATTTCTGGAAATGGGAAGATATTTTTGATCATTCAATTCTTTACTTTCAAATCATTGAATCATTAGCTTCTTCAAAGAAAGTCTGAGGTACTATAAATGACTCTCAATTGAAGATCAATTAAGAATTAAAATGAACTATCCTAAAATTATCAGGAATGTCAATGGGAAAAAAACAACACAAAGTTTTATATACATAACTTCATAGATTCATGGCTTCAAACATGGAAGGACCCTAAGAGACCATGATGGGAAACTGAATCCTGAAGAGGTTTGTCAAATTGTATACATCACTCAGATATTTAAGTGGCTGGCTTAGAATTTGCATCTAGGTCCTCCCACTCCAAATTTAGCAATCTTTCCATTGCCTCACTTTTACCTAACTTTTTTGAGAGTTATTTCTTCTCCTCATAGCTTTTTTTAAAATTGTCCTATAAAACAGCATTTTCAAATAGATATAAATCATAAAACTTTTGCTAAAAACAGTAAAATGTAACATGTATAACATCTTGCTATGTATGCTAGAGTGTATAATAGTGTAAAGAATGTCTGACCTTGATTTTTTATTACCAGGGCTGGGGTATATCTAACAGTTTCTAGCTATTTGACTATGAGCCTATAAAATGGTTAGATATAACAGCCATACTTAACTGACAAAGTTGTTTTAAGACTAAAATGAGATGTGTTAAACATTAACATTTTATACAAATGTCACTTATTACTAGAAAGTTATATGAATTGAAATTCAGGAGATTATCTTATTTATATCATGATTTATGCATATGTGTATATATATTTTATATATGTGTATGTATACACACACACATGCACAAACAGACTTACATACACAGAGAGGGAGTGGGCAGGAATAGCCCTACATAATTGCTTAAACAAATTGTGTGTGTGTGTGTGTGTGTGTGTGTGTGTGTGTGTGTGTGTGTGTGTATAGAAATATATGTGTGTGTATAAAACAAACAAAAATAATTAAATTAATTGGGCTTAATAAAATAGTTAAATAAATATGTCCAATAGGAAAAACAGATAACAACTCTATATTTAGACAGCCACTATGTTCTCTGATGCTATATGCTCATTAGTGACATGTTTATAACATTTAATGTTTCCTTAAGAAGGAATTATAGATGTCTAGCTAAATCTATCCAGCTCCAACTTTTCTCCTGAATTCTAGTCCCACATTACCAATTGCCTGCAAGACATCCAAAATCAGCATGTCTAGGACTAAGCTACTTATCTTATCCTTCCCCCAACTTGCTATTACTCCCCCACCTTCAAATATACCTATATCTGATAAGGGAATTATTATTTTCCCAATCATAGAATTTCACAACCTCAGAATCATTTTGACTCTACCCTCCACCTAACCATCTATTTCCAAGAGTTTGGCTCTGGAAAGATGAGAGGTTTCCAGCCACTGTATCCTAGCACATGCTAGCCAAGAATGGAAGGGTTTGAGAAGGGGTAAGGGTCATACAGACCACCCCTTCTGTTTTCACAGCTTCTACTAAACCAGAAGGGAGAGAATAAATATGGCATTTTAACCTGACAAAGACCTGAAGCTTCCTCATGGAAATGGGCAGCAGAAGAGCTGTAGCTTGTGAGTTATTGTAAAGTGATGCAGTTTTCTGCATTCTCTCTCACTTTCTCTTAGAAGAAATTCAACAAAAAGCAAATTAAAATTTGAGTTATGCTCAAAATATTCCCTAATATACCAATCCCAGTGGAACAAAATTTTAGTTTTTGAAATGTGTTAAAGAACAACTAACTGCATCTCAAAACTAAGGTAATATTCTACCTATGTGTGTGTGGCAAGGGTTGGGGGAGTGGCATGGTTGGTGCTACAATAGGATAGATTGTCACTAACTCAAAGATTAAAAAGGCTTAAAGGTCACATACAAATTTAAAGCAAGTATAGTGTCTGGTGTCATTAAAATTTCTTATGAATAATTACATTTGATTGATCTAATTTAAAATAATAGTTCTGTATTTCCTATTTCCCTTTCTCAAGAGGAAAACACGAACAAAAAAAAATGTTGTCACTTGCTTTAAATTTGTATGTGAGATTAGACAAAGGACCTGGGATTCCATTGGTATCAAGAACTCTTGGGTGAGGGAACTCCCACTACCAATAAGGTACAACTCATCTCTGTGACTTATTCTTTTTACTTTTATTTATTTATTTTTTTAGTGAGGCAATTGGGATTAAGTGACTTGCCCAGAGTCACACAGCTAGTGAGTGTTATGTGTCTGAGGCCAGATTTGAACTCAGGTACTCCTGACTTCAGGGCTGTTGCTCTATCCACTGTGCCATCTAGCTGCCCCTTCCATGACTTATTCTTTGTGATTTATTCTTGAATAATCACTAAGAGATGAGTGTCTTGCATAAGGTCACAGAGGCAGTGCATGTTAAAGGTCAGATCTGAGCTCCAGTTTGCTTTGCTTCGAGTATAGTTTTCTATCTATCTTCTCTCTTGGATACTGGATAGTATGAAGATAAATAATGCTGCAGTGCCAGCAGTTTAATTATTTTAAGTCAAGAACTGAATATGTACGTATGGTGTGTATACATATATGTATGTATACATGTACATACATGTACATCTATACATATTCATCTATCATATCAGTAAAGGTTTGAAAGACCTGTCCTCAGACATGAGAAAACAAAGAAACAAACAAAAAAAAGTCTTAAAAGTTTACAATTAAGGTGAGAATTGAAGGCAGCTGGAATTCCAAGAGTTAGCAGGCATGGAGGATAGTCTGTGCAAAGTCCCAGATGTGAATGATGGAACATTCTGCATAGGGAACATTAAGTTAACTAGTTTTCTTGGAAAGTAGAGTGTGTGAAAGAGAAGTGATGTGAAATCAAAGAACATAACCTCCCTATTCTTCCAGATGACTAGAAATTTTGGGTGTCATTTTCCAGCTTTCTGAGCTTTCATTTGTCTTCTTAAATCACTAGCAACTAATTTGTCAGGCTAACCATTGCCAGAAGAACTACTAGCATCATAAGACAAAGAGAAATAAGCTGAGTAAATTTCAATATAAATTAAAGAGACAATGATGTTTTGGAATGTGGGCTTTATTCTCTGTTGATTAAATACAGTGGAGGATCTGTTCAGGCAGGAAGAAGGAGAGGAGCACTGCATGACAAAAAGCTTTGAGGCCCATCAAAAGGGAGTAGGAGGTTTCAGAGAAGATGAGTGGAGGAGAACAAAGAGCAAACTTTACCGACTTCCTATTTAGCCTTGGATCATCCATGCTTTAAAGAATATTGAGATGAGATATAGTCTATTCCTTGTTGATAAGCATGGCCAGAGGTCCATCACTTGAGACAGGTGACAATATAATTTATTTTAAGAGAACTGAGGAGGATATCCAATAGCAATAATGTAAATTATTTTTTTTAATTCTTGCATTCCTCGTAATATAGTCAAATGGAATGCTCTCATTCTGTAGAAGTCACAATTGTTTATAATCATCCCCCCTTCTCTATAGAACACCTTTTAGTGTAGAACTGTTTCTTTATTGCAACCTAAGACATTAGGAAATAAAACTTTTTGTCCCAACTGTGTTTCTTAATATTTGTTACTTATTTGTATTTACTCAAATAAGGTTAGATAAATATGAGAATGATTCATTTCTACCAAAGTAATTAAAAGTAAATATATTTCCACAAGTTATATAATAGATTGCAAATAATAAATGATAAATCAAAGAAAGTACATCATTGTTTAAGTATTGCCTATCATTGTGTCTCACTAAATCTTTAAATTTTCATATGTGAATAAAGGATGAAGCATATCAGGTTATTCCAGATAACCAAAATACTATGATTCCCTTTCCCTTCATATTCCTAACAAGACAACTCAGTAGGGATTCTTTTTAGCACATCAACCCATTTGTGATTGTCTGGCCTAAGACTTTTTGTGTGTGTGTAAGTAAAAACATTTTCAAACCACAGAAAGGTATGACATTGAAATGCAAATAGACATTACAAGTAAGATATACCTTCCTGGAGGAAAACAACAACAACAGCAACACAACTGTTGCCTTTTTTTGTGAGCATATACACATATGTGAGAGAGTGAAACAAAACACAAAGAAAAGAAAGTTTCTTTTAAAATGGTTTATATCATATATATGCACATATATTTGTACCACATATGTAAATGCATGTTTGTTGTGTATATGTATTGTGGTTTTCCCTGCAACTGTTCTTATTCAGACCTGCCTGGACAAACTTCAAAATCTTCATTTAAACAGATTTTTTAAATGATGATACTAATCTATTTTATTCACTTCAGGAAATGAAAGTGTATTTTTAATGAAAAGGCACTCTCAGTATAAATATTTAAAAGGCTATATGCTGAAATACTTATAACATTTTTTTCCCCGCCTGCCCTTCATTTTTTTTAGGTACAAACATCAAGCTGAATCAAGACCAGAGAAAGACTGAAAATAGCACTATTCCTCCTTCCATCCATCAAAACTACATGTTTTTTAATTGAGTATGAGACTTGAAAAATATTGATGAGTGAAGACAAAGAGCCTGTTATGAGATTCTAGACTTTACATGATAAGAATGTCACCACAAAGATGAATGCACATTCATTATTCCTTTCCAAGGGTGCTACTCAGCTCCAAGTGGCGTACTAAATAAACAATGTAGGTGGTTAGCTAGAGCTCATGACTTGTTCTATTCAAAAATAGACTTCGCTTATCTTTACGTATCTCAAATACTCATCTTTTCCCAGTTGTTTTCATACCTTGTTGCTGGGGTTTTGTTTGTTTTCAACCTGAATTTGTGACTCAACTGTACAAGATAAATACAAGCATATTCTGCCTAAGTTTTCCTGGTTTTCCCAAAGCACGAGGCAAAGTGAAAATATCTATTGCAGGGGTGCAGTTCCACATTAGCAATGTTACAAATAGGCAACTGGGAGAAACCACATTATGATGGAGCCCTGGTATTTTACAATGAGATTTGGTTACAATGATATTAACTTGGTTATTGTAAAATGTATCTTGCAGATTACTTATGTCTAGTGTGTTCTACTTTGCAAATGGGCCTAGAGACTTATAGAAAGCGAGTGCCACAGAAACTACTGGAATCACATTATCATCAGTACTCCCTGAATGAAACCAACAAGACAATCTTATCTTCCATAAGTAAAACTTACATTGACAATAAAACTTCAAAATGTCAGTTGTTCGATAATGAAAGTAATTTTATCAGTAGAGAAATATAGAAATTGGCTTCTATAGTGTATTTTTGAGGTCTATGATGCTGTTTTCAAGTACTCTGATTTTAACATGAGTTTAATTCATGCATTCTGTCTCAGGATGACTGAAGAATTCTAATAATACATAAAGAAGGAATGCTTTCAATTTGTCTAGGGTTTATTTGGAATAAAGTATTCTCATGGTATCAAATAATAATAAGCAGAAATTAGTTGAAAGCATCTGGGGCTAGTAAGAAATAATAGTTCAATGATTTTGGTCAACTAACAATGATAGAATCAGGAATGGGTTCATTTACTAAAATGCATACAGACATACACATATGTGTATGTATGTATGTATACATGCATGTGTATATATTTTTTGGTTAGTTAGGTGCCACATTAGACAGAGTTCTGGGCCTGGAGTCAGAATGATAAGTCTTCCTGAGTTTAAATTAGGTCTTAGACACTTACTAGCTGTGTGGCTCTAGGTAAGTTCTTAACCGTATTTGCCTCAGTTCCTCATCTGTAAAAAGAGCTGAAGAAGGAAATGGCAAATGATTCTAGTATCTCTGTCTAGAAAAACTCAAATGGAGTCATGCGGACTCAGACAAGGCTGAAATGACTCAATAACAACAACAAAATATTTGTATATTTACATAGATAAACACACACATGTAAGTATATACACATGTACACATACACATATACATGCAGATGTATGTATGTATATTTATGTATACATTTGTATACATATATATTCACACAAACATGTATATGTTCGCATAGATGTATAAATACATCAAGTAGCAATGGTTTTGTCTATTTGGTAAATTCTTTTACCATGGTTCAAAGCAACACATATGTTGTAATGTAATAATCTTAAAGAGTTGCCTTAAGGTCTGAAGAGTTATGTGACTTACCCACAGTAACACAGCTAGTACATGCTCCAGACAGCATTTGAATTAACATTTTCCCTCTTGACTTTAAATTTAGTGCCCCAACCATTGTTACATGCTATCCCTCCTACAACTGTATTTTCAAGGAATTGTTTGACTTAGTTACACTATTGCCTAATCTATTCCCCTTGTTATTGGCATAGCATACTAGAAATCAATGAAAAAACATTATTCCCAGGTTATTGCAAAAAAGTGAAAGGAATCAATCAACAAGCATTTATTAAGTGCCTGTTGTATATCAAATACTATAGTAGGTACCAGGGATACAAAGAGAAAAATGAAACATTCACAGACCTCAACAAATGTGCATTTTATCAGGAGCAACCTGAACGCACACACACAACACACACACACACACACACACACACAGAATACCTACATATATAGATATAGATATAGATATAGATATAGATATAGATATAGATATAGATATA
Organism: Phascolarctos cinereus; assembly: GCF_003287225.1. Taxonomy (NCBI): domain Eukaryota; kingdom Metazoa; phylum Chordata; class Mammalia; order Diprotodontia; family Phascolarctidae; genus Phascolarctos; species Phascolarctos cinereus. The sequence goes on along the minus strand of NW_027555847.1, from coordinate 435,142,093 downwards.
GATATAGATATAGATGTAGATGTAGATGTAGATATAGATGTAGATATAGATATAGATATAGATATAGATATAGATATAGATATAGATATAGATATAGATATAGATATAGATATAGATATAGATATAGATATAGATAGATAGATAGATAGATAGATAGAGATAGAGATAGAGATAGAGAGATAGAGATAGAGATAGAGATAGAGATAGAGATAGAGATAATATAGAGAGATAGATATAGAGAGATAGATACACATAAAATACACACATATATACACATATATGCTTATATATATATATACACATAAATATGTATATACATATATATACACACATACATACATACATACAAACAAAGCATAACAGAGAAGAAAAACAGAGAATGATAGCTGTTTGGGAAGAATAGAAAGAGTAGGGAATCAGAATGAGAAGGTTTTTGGAGGGAGTGCTTGGTTAGAAAGTGATAGCAAAAAAAAAAGTAGCTATCCTACAAATAGTTTTTATTTTAAAATTTAAGGTAAATAATGCAGTCCACAGAAAGTAGGTTTTATATGTATTGATAATACGGGGAATGCACTACTCCCTTATGATAAGAGGTAAGTATTGTTTTCCTGACTTACCTTATGCTTCTGGATGACATGGCTCCGTCGCAAATATTTAGAGATAAGAAATGGCCCCAAGAGAACTGGTATCCCTTCAAGGTTCAGTGACTAACTGGCTTGGGGTAGGGTCACAATGAGAGGGAAGGAGAAGACCTACTTGATCTATTCTTCCAACTGCTTGTTCATTTTTAAAATGGAGAGGACAATAGGTGCCCTTAGTTTTCAGGGCTGTTTCAGTGATCGATGATTTAGTACCTGAGGATCTTTGAAAGAAAGAGAGAGAGAGAGAGAGAGAGAGAGAGAGAGAGAGAGAGAGAGAGAGAGAGAGAGAGACCTGAAAGTACACATTTGTACCTAGAGGAGTAGCAGCTATCTAAAGTTTAGGGGACACAAAAACTGTGAGGCTCAAACATATTTCAGTACTGTCTCTTCTAACTTCTTTATTCAAATTCAATGTTGATTTCACTGTGGAAGTTGATTTTTAAATTTCTCAAAAACAATTACAATTCTTACCACCAGGGGAGATTGAACATTAAATCCAACTCAGAGAGGCCCATCTTAGCTGATCTGTCCACTCTTAGGTATTGCTGACATTGGCAATCATTGAAGCGAACGCACCCTGAGGAACAGCACATGTATGAGACTGACAGGCAGCACAAAGAAATTGAGATGCTGAACAACACAGTACAGAACCCTGTTTTTCTCCTACATTCAAGTAGCTGCTATGAGAGCCTGAAGAAGTCTTCAGGTTGCATGTTCTTCTAAGGAATAAATGAAAATTTAGGCTCACTTGATTTAAATTAAATCTTAATTATGAGTAACTGACATCCACAGAGCACTTGAAAGTTTGACAAACTGCCTTAGGGAAATTACCTCGTTGACCTTCACAATAGCCCTATGAGGTAGGGATTTTAGGTGTTATCTTCATTTTACTGACAAAGGAATTGAAACTGAGAAGTTGTGATTTGCTCAAGGTGACATAGATATTAACTGTCAGAAGCAGAATTTGAATCCAGGTCCCTCCTAATTTCAACCCCTTAGAACTGCATAATACAGTAGTGAATTGAGAGAAGTTGCATCATTAACAATTTGCATCAGGTGTAAGCCTCTTTGACAGCTGAATATCCTACAGACTCTGAGAGATAAAGTAAGATTTTTTGAGTCTCTATTCTCTCGGCTTAAGCACCCACCACCTTGGAGTTAATTGTTGAGACATCAGATTTACTCTGTAGAGGATAACATTTCTCTTCTGACTCAACCATGAGGAATATTAAGAAAGCCACTATTATCCCCTGGAGTTAGCCAGTTTCAAGAGTAGAGACAGCCTTCCTTTCCAATTGGGTTAATTCACACAGTTGATACTAGTAGTCTCTATAAAGGCTCACCTCTTTCAGCCTGATTCCCTTTCTGCCCCTATCTCCTCCTTCACCTCTGTCCCACTTGATGAGGTGGACCTTCTCCTTGCCAAGGCTAGAACTCTACCTTCACAAGTGGTCCTATTCCACCTCATCTACTCCAAGGGATTGTCTCCTCTATCATTCCAGCTCTCTCACTTTCCTTTAATCTCTTTCTGTCTATTGGTTGCTTCTCTATAAACCTTTTCACATCTTCCCTGATTGTCAAAAACTGCTCATTTGATGCATTCATCCCACCTATTTTCTTCTATGCACTTATCTCTCCTACCTTTTGTAACTAAACTCTTCAAGAAGGTCATCTACAATAAGTGCTTTTACTTCTCCTTTTCTTAACGCTATACCACATGGCTTCCAGATTCATCATTTAAACAATATTTTTTCAAAAATTACCAATTATATCTAAATTAGCAAATCCAATGGAGTTTTCTCAATGTTTTTCTTCATGACTCTGCAACCTTTGACACCACTGATCACCCTCTTCTCCTTGATTCTCTCTTCTCTATATTTAGGCTCACTTGACTTAAATAAAATTTTAATTATGAGTAACTGACATCCACACAGGACTTGAAAGTTTTGGGACCTTACTCTCTCCTGGTTATCTCCATGATTATCTAACTTCTCCTTCTAAGTCTCCTTCACTAAATCTTCATCTAAGGAATAACCTCTAATGGTGAGTGTACATAATGATTATGTCCTAGTCTCTCTTTTCTTTTTCTCTCTATTTCATTTGATGATCTCATAAACTCCCATGGAATCAATTATCATCTCTATGCTTATGATACTAAAATCTATATATCTAGTCCTAACCTCTCTGATGACCTCTAGTATCATATGTCCAACTGCTTTTCCAATATCTTAAACTGGATGTCCATTAGAAGTCTTAAACTTAACAGGTAAAAAACTGAACTTAAGGTTTTCCCCCCAATACTGCCGCCTTCCAAATTTGTATATGAAGGCTACCACTATCCTCCTATTCCTACAAGCTCACAATCTAGGTATGTTCCTCAGTTCCTTTATCACACCCCCCACTACCCCAATCTCCTGCCAAGACAAATCTATTTTTCTTCTTAACATCTCTCTCATATGCCCCTTTCCTTGATTACTGCCAATATCTTGGTACAGGTTTTCATCGGCTCATTTCTGGACTATTTCACTGTTATGCCTCCCATAAATCCTTTCCAACTCTAGTCCATCTTCCAAGCAAATTTTTTAAATTTTTAAAATTTCTTTTCAGTTTTCAACATTCACTTCCACAAGATTTTGAGTTCAGATTTTCTCCCTATCTCATCCTTCCTGAACACCAAGATGGTGTGCATTATGAATACCCCTGCCCCTAATCTGCCATCCCTTCTATCTCCCTGCATTCTCTTATCCTCTTCCCCTTAAATTTTCCTGTAGGGCAGGATAGATTTCTATTCCTCATTGTCTGTATATCTTCTTTCCCAGTTGCGTGTGAAAACAATTTTTAACATTTGTTTTTAAAACTTTGCATTCCAAATTTTCTCCCTTCTTCCCTCCCATTTCACCCTCATTGAGAAGGCAAACAACTCAATACAGATTATACACATGTAGTCAAGCAAAACACCTCCATAGTACCCATATTATGAAACATATATTTCCCTTCATCCTTTCACACCTCCAATTTATTCTATTCTCTCTTTTGACCCTATCTCTCCCCAGAAGTGTTTGCTTCTTATTACCCCCTCCCCCAATCTGTTCTTTCCTCTATCATCTCCCTGCTCTCTTATCCTCTTCCTCTGTATTTTCCTGCAGGGTAAGATAGATTTTCAAAACCAATTGAAGGTGTATGTTCATTCTCTCCTTAAGCCAAATCTGATAAGAATATGATTCACTCATTCCTTCTCACCTTCCCCCATTACCCCTCCATTGTAAAAGCCCTTTCTTATATGTTTTATGTGAGAAAATTTACACCATTCTACCTCTCCTTTTCTCCTTCTCCTGATATCATCCTCTCTCATCCTTTAATTTTATTCTCCAGATATCATCCTTTCATCTTCAAATTACCCTGTGTCCTCTATCTATCTATCTATCTATCTATCTATCTATCCATATACATACAATTTTTCCCCTCCAACTACACTAACAAGGGTAAAGGTCTTATGAGTTGCAAATATCATCTTTCCATGCAAGAATGTAAACAGTTCAAACTTAGTAAGTCCCTTACAATTTCTCTTTCCTGTTTACCTCTTCATGCTTCTCTTGAATCTTTTCCTCGAAAGACAAATTTTCTATTCAGCTCTGTTCTTTTCATCAAGAATGCTTGAAAGTCTTCTATTTCACTGAATGTTCAATTTTTTTCCCTGAATAATTATACTCAGTTTTGCTGGGTAGATGATTTTTGGTTTTAATCTTATCTCTTTTGAACTCTAGAATATTACATTCCAAGTCCTCTGGTCCCTTAATGAAGAAGCTGCTAAATCTCATGTTATCTTGATTGCGTTTCCACAATACTTGAACTGTTTCTTTCTGGCTGCTTGCAATATTTTCTCCTTGACCTGGGAACTCTGGGATTTGGTGACAATAATCCTATGAGTTTTCCTCTGGGGATCTCTCTCAGGGGATGATTGGTGAATTCTTTCAATTTCTAATTTGCTCTCTGGTTCTAGAAAACAAGGCAGTTTTCCTCTATAATTTCTTGAAAGAGGTCTAGGCTCTTTATTTGATCATGATTTTCACACAGTCCAAAAATTTTTAAATTCTCTCTCCTGGATCTATTTTCCAGGTCAGTTGTTTTTCCAATGAGATATTTCACATTTTTTCTATTTTTTCATTCTTTTGGTTTGTTTTATAAAGTCTTGATTTCTTCTAAAGTCTCTAGCTTCTATTTGCTCCATTCTAATATTTAAGGAAGTATTTTTCTTCAGTGAGCTTTTGGACTTACTTTTCCATTTAGTCAGTTCTGCTTTTGAAAGCATTCTTCTCCTCATTGGCTTTTTGGACCTCTTTTGCTACTTGGGTTAGGCTATTTTTTCAGGTGTTATTTTCTTCAATGTTTTTGGGTCTCCTTTAGCAAGGTGTCAACTTGTTTTTTCATGATTTTTTTGCATCACTCTCATTTCTCTGCCTTAGTTTTTCCTCTACTTCTCTTACTTGCTTGTCAAAATTATTTTTGAGCTCTTCCATGCCCTGGGACTGATTCATGTTTTTCTTGGAGGCTTTGGATGTAGGAGCTTTGATTTTGTTGTCTTCTTCTGGTTGTGTTTTGATCTTCTTTGTTACCAAAGGAAGATTGTATGGTATGAATTATTTTTTTTGTACAAGTTACTCATGATTTCAGCCAATTACTTGATTTATAAACTCTTTGTTGAGGTAGGAGTCTGTTTACAGGATGGAGAATGTGGATCTGTTTTCAGAGATCCTACTAGGAATCTCTAAATTTTCACTTCTCCCAAGGTGCTATGATCGATCAAAGGTGATATGTTTATTCCTTTCTTGTCCTGTGCTCTGGTCTGTGAGTGACCACAAGCACTCTTTTCTGCTTTGGACCTGTGAGGAGGATTTTCTTTTCACAGCTCCCACAAGCTCTACCATGCCAGCTCTCCTCCTCACCCCAGAAGCGCCATGCAGGAATGTGACCCAAATTCAAGCACGGGCAAAGCAAGAGAATCCTTCCTCACCACCAGCAAAGAGATCCCCCTCTGATCAGACACTTGATTCCCCCCTCTGTGGGCCAGAAGCTCAGGAAGCTGCTGCTGCCCCATACCTGTGCCAGGAATGGGGCTGGAACAGAGCTTCTCTTTCACTGTAGTAACAGACTTTTCCTACATACCTTCTAAGTTATCTTTGGCATTTGTCGGTTGAGAAGTCTGGAAAATACCACAGGTTCCTGTGATTCAGGCCCCTGAGGCCTTCTCCAGGTTTGCTGAGGCCTGGTCCCTGCCTGCTCACCCGTACTGAACTGTGTTGCTCTCTCAACCTGATGCAACAGACCTTTCCAATTAACCACCCAAGTTATTGTGGGCTGCAAATTTGTTCTACTCTGTTGTTTTGTGGGCTCCACTGATCTAGAACTTATTAAGAGTCATGTTTTTACAGGTATTTAGAAAAGTTTGGGGAACAGCTCAAGCAAGTCACTGCTTTTACTTTACCATCTTGGCTCTGCCCCCTCCACTCACCTTTTAAAGTAATTTTCCTAAAGCAGCAGTCTAACCATGCCATCCTCTTTCTCAATAAACTCCAATGACTCCCCATCACTTCCTGGATCAATTAAGCTTATAATATTTAGTTCATTATTCAAAGCCCTACATAAATTTCCCCTCTTCACTTTATCAGTCTTATTAAAATTACCTCCCACCACCCATGTGCTCTAAGGTCCAATAGCACTAGCCTCATTGGCCACAAACCAGATACTTTATCTATTGGTTATGGACATTTTCACTGGCTGTGCTCCACATGTTCTCTCCCTCTTTGTCTCTGCCTTTAAGTTCTAGCTAAAATTCCAGACTCTGAACTAAATCTTTTTCAAACCCTCTTAATTTTTTTTCTGTATTTTATTAATTTATTTTGATTTATCAACAATCACTTTCATATGCTTTTGAGTTTAAAATTTTTCTCCACCTTCCTTCCCAACATCCTCCACCAAGATGGAGCACAATCTGATATAGGCTATACATAGACATTCCTATTAAACATATTTTTGCATTAGTAATGTTATAAGTAAAAATTAGAACCAATAGGAGGAACCACCAGAAAGTGGAAAGAAAACTCAACAGAAGAGCAAAAGAATAGCAATGCTCATATCTGCATTCAGATTCCATTATTCTTCCTTTGGATGTGGATAGCATTTTCCATCATGAGACCTTTGGAGAAGTCTTAGATCCTTGTATTGCTGGGAAGGGTTACATATCAATATTAATCATCACACAATGTGGCTGTTATTGTGTACAGCATTCTCTTGGTTCTGCTCACTTCACTCAGCATCAGAATATACAACTCTTTCCAGGTTTCTCTTGAAGTCAACTTGCTTATCATTTCTTATAGCATGATAGTATTCCATTACATTCATGTACCACAACTTGTTCAGCCATTCCCCAATTGGCGGGTATCCTTTCAATTTCCAATTCTTTTCCACCACAAAAAAGAGCTGCTATGAATATTTTTGTACATGTACATTCCCATTGGTATGATCTCTTTGGGATGTAGCCCTAGAGGTGCTATTGCTGGGTCAAAGGGTATGCACATTTTTATAGCCCTTTGGGCATAGTTCCAAATTGTTCTCCAAAATGGTTGGATCATTTCGTAACTCCACCAACAATGCATTAGTGTTCCAATTTTCCCACATCTTCTCCAACATTTATCATTTTCCTGTTTTGTCGTGTTGGCCAATCTGATAGGTGTGATGTAGTACCTCAGAGTTGTTTTGATTTGCATTTCTCGAATCAATAGTAATTTAGAGCATTTTTTCATATGACTATAGATGGCTTTAATTTCTTCATCTAAGAATTGCCTATTCACATCCTTTGACCATTTATTAATTTGAGAATGACTTATATTCTTATAAATTTGACTTCATTATCTACATATTTTAGAAATGAGCCCTTTATCAAAGACACTCATTATAAAAATTCTTTCCCAATTTTCTACATTCCTTCTAATCTTAGTTGCTTTGGCTTTGTTCAAAAACTTTTCAATTTAATGTAATCAAAATTATCCATTTTGCTTTTCAAAATGTTTTCTATTTCCTGTTTGGTCATGAATTTTTCTGTTCTCCATAAATCTGATAAGAAAACCATTACTTGCTCTCCCAATTTGCTTATAGTATCAGCCTTTATATCTAAATCATGAACCCATTTTGACTTTGTTTTGGTATTTGATGTGAGATTTTGGTCTATGCCTAGTTTCTGCCATGCTCTTTTCCAGTTTTCCCAGCAGTTTTTGTCAAAGAGTAGGTTCTTATCCCAGCAGCTGGGGTAATTGGGTTTATCAAATAATAAATTACTGCAGTAATTGACCACTGTGTCTTGCATATTTAACTTATTCCACTGATCCACCACTCTATTTCTTAGCCAGTACCAAGCAGTTTTGTGATTGCCGCTTTATAACACAATTTAAGGTCTGGAATGGTTAGGTCACCTTCCCTTTCATTTCTTTTCATTAGTTCCCTTGACATTCTGGACCTTTAGTTCTTCCAAATGGATCTTGTTATTATTTTTTCTAACTCTATATAATATTTTTTGATACTTTGATTGGTATGGCACTGAATAAGTAAATTAGCTTAGGTAGAATTGCCATTTATATTACATTACCTTGGCCTACCCATGAGCAACTATGTTTTCCAATTATTTAGATCTGACTTTATTTGTGTGAAAAGTGTTTTGTAATTGTGTTTGTATAGCTCCTGGGTTTGTTTGGGAAGGTAGACTCCTAAATATTTAATAATGTCTATGATAAGTTTAAATGGAATTTCTCTTTCTATCTCCTGCTGTTGGGCTTTGTTGGTAATATATAGAAATGGTGATGATTTATGTGGGTTTATTTTATAGCTTGCAATTTTACTAAATTTGTTTATTATTTCAAGTAGTTTTTTACTTGATTCTTTAGGATTCTCTAAGTATATCATCATGTCATCTGCAAAGAATGATAGTTTTATTTCTTCTTTGCCTATTCTAATCTCTTCAATTTCTTTTTCTTCTCTTATTGCTAAAGCTAACATTTCCAGTATGGTATTGAACAACAGTGGTGATAATGGGGCATCCTTGTTTCACGCCCAATCTTATTGGAAATGCTTCTAGCTTGTCAGGATTGCATATAATGCTTGCTGAAAGTTTTAGATAGATGTTATTTATTACTTTAAGAAAGACTTCATTTATACCTATGTTCTCTAGTGTTTTTAATAGAAATGGGTATTGTATTTTGTCAAAAGCTTTTTCTGCATCTATTGAGATGATCATGTTGTTTCTGTTAATTTTGGTGTTGGCATGATCAATTATGCTGATAGTTTTCCTAATATTGAACCAGACTTGTATTCCTGGTATAAATCCTACCTGATCTTAGTGTATTATTCTTGGGATAAGTTGCTGTAATCTATTTGCTAATATTTTATTTAAAATTTTTGCATCTATATTCATTAGAGAAATTGGTGTATAATTTTCTTTCTCTGTTTTGACTCTTGTTGGTTTAGGTATCAGCACTATATTTGTATCACAAACAGAATTTGTTAAGACTCCTTCTTCACCTATTTTCACAAATTGTCTGTATAGTATTAGAGTATTTGTTCATTAAATGTTTGATAGAATTTGCTTGTAAATCCATCTGACCCTGGAGATATTTCCCTAGGGAGTACATCAATGGTTTGTTCAATTTCTTTTCTAAGATGGGGTTATTTAAGTATCTTACTTCCTCTTCTGTTAATTTGGGCAATTCATATTTTTTGTAAATATTATTCATTTCACTAAGATTTAAAATTTTTTGGCATACATTTGGGCAAAATAGTTCCTAATCGTTGTTTTAATTTCCTCTTCTTTGGTGGTGGATTCATCTATTTCATTCTTGACACTAGTAATTTGGTTTTCTTCTCTCTCTTTTTAAATTAAATTAACCAAACGTTTATCTATTTGATTGTTTTTTTTATAAAACCAGCTCTTAGTTTTACTTATTAGTTCAATAGTTTTCTTAATTTCAATTTTTCTTAATTTTTGCTTTGTTTTCAGTATTTCTAATTCTGTGTTTAATTGATGATTTTTAATTTGTTCTTACATTATTTTAGTTTTATTACAAATTAATTGATCTCCTCTTTTTCTGTTTTATTTATGTAAGCATTTACAGATATAAAACTTCCCCTAAGAATTGGTTTCACTACATCCCATAAGTTTTGATATATTTTGTTGTTATTGTCATTCTCTTGAATGAAATTATTCATTGTTTCTACAATTTGTTGTTTGACCCAATCATTTTTTAAGTTTCAAGTATTTAATTTCCAATTATTTTTAATCTATTTTCCCCATGGCCCTTTATTACATACAAATTTTATTGCATCATGATCTGATAGGATGCATTTAATATTTCTGCCTTTCTACAATGGATTGTGAGGTTTTTATGCCCTAGTATATGGTCAATTTTTGTGTATGTGCCATGTACCACCGAGAAAAAAAAAGTATATTCCTTTCTATCCCCATTGTTTTCTCCATAGGTCTATCATGCCTATCTTTTCTAATGTTCTATTCACCTCCTTAACTTCTTTCTTGATCATTTTGTGGTTAGATTTATCTAGTTCAGCAAGGAGGAGGTTGAGGTCCCCCACTAGTATAGTTTTTTCTGTCTATTTCTTCCTGTAACTCCCTGACCTTCTCCTCTAAGAATTCGGATGCTATACCATTTGGTTCATGTATGTTTAGTAATGATATTACTTCATTTTATACGGTTCCTTTTAGCAGGATGTAGTTTCCTTCTTTATCTCTTTTGATAAGGTCTATTTTTGCTTTTGCTTTGTCTGAGATCAGGATTGCTACCCCTGGTTTTATTTTTTTATTTGTTGGTTAGTTTTTTACTTCAGCTGAAGCATAATATATTCTGCTCCACCCTTTTAATTTTACCCTGTGTGTGTGTCACTCTTTTTCAAATGTGTTTCCTGTAAACAACATATTGTAGGATTATGGTTTTTAATCTATTCTGCTATCTGCTTCTATCTGCTATCTGAGAGTTCATCCATTCACTTTCACAGTTATGATTAATATCAGTGTCTTTTTCTTCACCCTTTTTCCTTCCTGTTTATGCTTTCCTTTCTCCTTTCTCCTTTTCCTTTCTCACTAGTGTTTTTCTTTTGACCACTGTCTCCCTCAGTCTCTCCTCCCTTCTATGAGCCTTTTCTCTTTTCTTCCCCTTTATTCTTACTGCTTCTTCCCTCCCTTCTATTCCCCCTCCTTTTCTTTCCCCTTTTCCCTCCTACTGCCCATAGGGCAAGCTAGATTTCTATACCTAATTGATTGTGTTATTCCCTTCCTGAGCCAATTCTGATGAGAGTAAGGTTCAGATAATGCTCATCTACCCCTTCTTTACCTCTGCTGTAATAGGTTTTTGTGTCTTTTCCTGTAATGTAATTTATCTTTCTCTGCCTCTTCCTTTCTCAGTACGTTTTCTTTGATTAGAATAACCACTTACTCGGATCCTTTTACTCTAATCCACTTGATTAGATTTTTTTTTTATCATTACATCAAACTGAACTTATATCCACCATTTTTATGTATATTCCTTTAACATGGTGTAATAACAATACAATTCTCAAGAGCTGCAAGAGTCATCTTCCCTTTTGAGGATGTAAACAGTTTGCCCTTATTAACAACATATTGTATCTTTCCATCCCATTTACCTTTTTATGTCTCTCTTAGATCTTGTACTTGAAGATCAAATTTTCCATTGAGCTCTGGTCTTTTTTATCAGGAAGGTTTGGAAGTCCCCTATTTCATTGAATAACAGGTGTCCCAGTGCCTCAGCAAGAATAAGGGAAGCAGAATTACAAAGAGCCCCAGGTGGATAAACATCCTGCAATATTTATCTAAAAGGAGCTGAAGAAAGCAAGCTAGAGTTGGCCAAAAGTCCCAGCTTTGTTGATTCCAGCCCAACACCAGATAAGTTGTCAGAACTGTGCAGCCTCCATTTGCCAACATCGGAGGCCCCAGCCCACAAAGAAGATGACCAAGACCTAGGCTCCCAACACAAGAAGCTTGGTTGAGTGCCCTCTGCTCCCCAGAAAGACAGCTAAACCTCTTTAAATGACAGGGAATAAAGTGTGAATAAAAAGAAATGTACCATAGATTCATATTATGAGAAGAATGAAGATCAAGGCAGAAATTCTGAAGAGGACAACACTGTCAACAAACCCACATCTACATCCTCAAAATGGGATATGAACTGGTCTGAAGTGTAAAAAGCCTTCTTAGAAGAGCTCAAGAAGAATTTTAAAAGTCAAATGAGAGAGGTAGAAGAGTCCTTAAAAATGCTATTGGCCAACTGGAAAAAGTACACTGAAGAAAACAAATCCCTTAAAAATACAATTGGCCAATTGGGGAAGGAGGTAGAAAATCTAATAGAAGAAAACAATTTGTTACAAATTAGAATGGAATAAATGGAAGATAATGACTCTATCAGAGATCAAAAATCAGTCAAACAGAAATTTAAAAAAATGAAAATAATAGATGAAAATATAAAATGCCTCATTGTTAAAGCAACTGACCTGGAAAATCAATCCAGGAGAGACAATTTAAAAATTATTGGTCTACCTGAAAATGATGATGAAAAAAAGTGCCTGGACAATATCTTTCAGGAAATCATAAAGGAAAACCTCTGAGGTCCTAGAACCAGAAGATTAAACAGCCAGAGAAAGAATGCACCAATCACCTCCTGAAAGAGATCCCAAATTGAAAACGCCAAGGAATATAATAGCCAGATTCCAAAATTGCCAGGTCAAAGAGAAAATACTGCAAGCAGACAGAAAGAAAGAATTTAAATACCATGGAACCACAGTCAGAATTACACAGGACCTTGCAGCTTCTACATTAAAAGAAGGGAATATGATATTCTGTAATGCAAAGGAGCTTGGATTACAACCAAAGATCAACTACCTAGAGAAAATGAGCCTGGTCTTTCAGGGGAGGAGATGGATATACAACGAAATCCCTCTTAATTCTATTGACTTCCCTCTGTTGATTATTTCTTATTTACTCTATGAATACCTTGTTTGTATAGAGTTGTTTACATTATCTTTCCTTTTATATTGTGAACTCCTTGAGGATAAGGACTGTCATTTCTTCTCTTTGTATCCTGAGAGTTTAGAACCCTGCTGTGTACTTAGTAATTGCTTAATAAATGTTTACTAACTGCCTGACCCTTTATAAGGCTCTTTGACAAGTAACTCCTGAAAATTATGGAGATTATTTTGTGGAATCCACTGTAACTCCCCAAAGGCAAGGCACACTATTCATTTTGTCTAAGATCACACCTCACTGTTCATCTTCTACCTTCTAATGTTGTTGCTTCTTTTTTGTTTGCCACCATTGGCCTTGATCCCTTCCAATATCATGTAATAATTCTTCCGCTAATTCACAGTTATTCAATTGCCTACTTAAAATTTATCTGGGTACTCTCAGTAATATCCTTTCATTTTCTCAATGGCTTGTGTTTAAGTGTTTGTGTACACTATTGTCAAATAAGTCTGCTAGAGATGGAATTAGGATATATAAAACATCATAATTCTCAATTTAAAAGTCCTATGGATTGCCTGCTAAAATAAATCATTCTTTTCTTATTTTTTCTTATTAATTTATTTTTAGTTTTTAACATTCACTTCCATAAGCTTTTGAGTCTTAAATTTCCTCCCCCTCCTTCACTACTCCAATTCCCAACACAGCTTACAATCTGATATAGGCTTTACATATACATTATTATTAAACATATTTTCACATTAGTCATGTTTTAAAGAAGACTTAGAACCAATAGGAAGAATAAGAAAGAAGAAACAAAACAAAACAGAAGAAAAAATAAAGAGCAAATAGTATGCTTTGATCTGTATTCAGACTCCATAGTTCTTTCTCTGGATGTGGATAGCATTTTCCATCATGAGACTTTTAGAAATTTCTTAGATCCTTTCATTGCTGAGAAGAGCTAAGTCTATTGAAGGTTTTCATCTCAGAAGGAGACTTTTGCTGTGTACAATGTTCTCCTGGTTCCTCTTATTTCGCTCAGCATCAGTCCATATAAGCCTTTCCAGGTTTATTTGAAGTCTGTTTGCTCATCTTTTCTCACAGCACAATAGTATTCCATTTTACATTCATATACCAACACTTGTTCATAAATCAAACCATTCTTCTACTTATTAGTTATGTAACCTAGGGAAAATTATTTAATTTCAATAGACCGTGTGTGTGTGTGTTTGTGTGTGTGTGTGTGCATGTGTGTGTGTGTGTGTGTGTGTGTGTCTGTACAGGATAGTAGACTAGAAGACCTTTGTTGATCCCTCCTTGGTCTAACTCTGTGGTCCAGTGATCATCACATTTTTCCAGCTCTTTTTTTCTTTTCTTTTTTTAATAAAAGACAGATCATCAGTCCATCAATGGTTATTTCTTTTATGATAATTTCTTAATTTAACAAATACTAATCTAAGTTATTACCAAGGAACATTGTGACCTCTGAATTATGTGTTTAAACATCCATATAGCCTAGAAACAATCCCAGTTCTTCCTTTAGTATCCACATTATGCATACATATCATTTACCGGGTATAGCTCTAGGGAAATAAATCACATTAAACTCCAGTGACAAGCCATGGATGAGGCATCTGCATTTAGGACAAGAAAAAAAAATATGGAATGAAAAACGAATTAAAACAATACACATTGGGAGCATAAGCCATAACACTTTCCAGTAAACCAATTGTGTGACCAAGAGTGGGTAAGGACTGCTGATGAATTGTAAATCTATGACATAGTCATAACCAGTGGGCCCAAATGCATATGCCAGAGTAGGGTTAAAAAATGCTGTCATGAGGAATATGTTGTCTGATGTATGAGAAAATACTTTGTCACCTGCCAGTTGCTGTGTATACCAGTAGTTGTAAATATTATTATTTTGATGACCATTCAATGACAGCAAACTTTTTATTGACATAAAAGCCCATCTTTTTCATACCAATATTTTTCCAGTGTTGCTATATTGTTGAAAATCATGGAAGAAAGTCATAGCAAAAGAATATGAACTGCAGGTTACCCAAGGGGAAATGGGACTTTCAAGGTGGGTGAAATTGATTTGCAGCACAATGCCAACAGTAATTTGTAGGAAAGAAGTGTCAGAAAAGATACCATTAAGGATACACTCCACAGGTAAATTGAGCTAAGTTTTTCAGAGAAAGAGAGAGAGAAAGAAAGAGAGAGGGAGAGTTTGTAATAATTAAGAGGGCTATAATAATATCCATTAAATATTAAAGAACTAGAAGATGATTTCTTGTGTAGTGGGTCAAGCTTTTATAAAAAAAATTGAACAAAGAAATGCACATGCAAAGAGACAAGAGTTACACAGACAAACAAGGTTTTGAGGGTGTCTGGACCACTAAAAGGAAACAAAAAAAACATTGATATTTTCAAAGTATTTTTATGATTGTTGTTATTATCATTACTCATTTTATGTGGTAAGAAGGTGACTTCAGTATCACATCAAACTTTTCAGAAATAATCATACACAATGACAGTGACTGTTAATAGTATCATTACTTACTGTAGACATTATTAAATATTTATTAGTCTACCTGCTGAAACAAGCTCAGGAAGTATATGAACACAATTACAAAACACTTTTCACGCAAAATCAGATCTAAATAACTGGAAAAACATCAGTTGCTCATATGTAGGCCAAGCTAATATAATAAAAATGACAATTATACCTAAATTAATTCACTTATTCAGTGCCATACCAATCAAACTACCAAAATTATTTCATAGAGCTAGAAAAAAAATGAGATTCATCAAGATGAAAAAAATGTGTAGAATATTAAGGGAACTAATGAAAAGAAATGCTAGGGAAGGTGACCTAGCCATACCAGGTTGCAAATTGTTTTATAAAGTAGTAATCATAAAAACCCCTTGGTACTAGCCAAGAAATAGAGTGGTGGATCAGTGGAATAGGTTAGATACACAAGAACCAGTAGTCAATGACTACAGTAATCTACTTTTTGATAAACTCAAAGACCCCAGATTCTTGGATAAGAGCTCACTATTTGACAAAAACTTCGGGGGAAACTGGAAAAGAATATGCAGAAACTAGGCATAGACTAAAACCTTACACTATATACCAAAATAAAATCAAAATGATTACACAATTTAGATATAAAGGCTAATGCTGTGAGAAAACAGGGAATGCCTTAACAACTTGGTGTACATGAATGTAATGGAATACTATTGTGCTATAAGAAATGACGAGCAAGCTGACTTCAGAAAAACCTGGAAAGACTTGTATGGACTTATGCTGAGTGAAATGAGCAGAACAAGGAGAACATTATACAAAATAACAGCCCCTTTGTGCAATTGCTAACTTTGATAGACTTAGCTCTTCTCAGCAATGCAAGGATCTAACTTATCTCCAAAAGTCTCATGATGGAAAATGCTATCCACATTCAGAGAAGGAGTTATGGAGTCTGAATTCACATCTAAGCGTACAATTTGCTCTCTGTCTGTATCTCTCTCTCTCTCATTTTGTTTCTTCTTTCTTGAGGTTCCTTCCATGCATTCTAACTTTTCTTTTCAACATGACTGACATGAAAATATATTTAATAAGGATGTATATGTAGAGCCTATATCAGACTGCATGCTGTCTTGGGGAGAGGCATTGGGGAAAATTTAAAACTTTAAAGCTTATGGAAGTGAATGTTGAAAATAGAAAAATAAATTCATTAATTATAAAAACAAATTTTGAGTCCAAATTATCTCTTTTCCTCCCTCCCCATACCATACATTTAGAAGGCAAGCAATTCAGTATAGATTATATGTGTGTACTCATGAAAAACATTTACATAATATTTTTGTTGTGAAAGAAAACAGAAAAAATACCTCAAGAAAAATAGAGGAAAAAAGTAAATTTTGATCTGCATCCAGACACCATCAGTACCTTCTTTGGGGGTGGACAGCATTTTTCAACATGTGTCCTTCAAACTTTTCTTGGATCATTGTATTACTGAGAATAGCTAAACCATTTGCGTCTAATCATCTTATGATATTTCTGTTACTTTGTACACAGTGTACTTCACTTTACATCAGCTCATGTAAGTCTTACAGGTTTTTCTGAAAGCATCTTTTTCATCATTTTATTTTATTTTATTTTATTTTATTTTATTTTATTTTATTTTATTTTATTTTATTTTATTTTATTTTATTATTCTGTTTTATTTTTTTAGTGAGGCAATTGGGGTTAAGTGACTTGCTTAGTATCTTACAGCTAGAAGTGTCAAGTGTTTTGGTCTGAGACCGGATTTGAACTTGGGTCCTCCTGACTTCAGTGCTGGTGCTCTATCCACTGTGTCACCTAGCTGCCCCCCCGCTTTTTTTTTTTTTGGTTGTGAGGCAATTGGGTTTAAGTGACTTGCCCAGGGTCACAGGGCTAGTAAGTGTCAAGTATCTGGTCTCAGATACTCAGATTTCTTGATTTCTCATTATGTTATTTTGCTTCCATTTGCTCCATTCTAATTTTTAAGGAATTATTTTCTTCAATGACCTTTTATACCTGCTTTTCCATTTGGCCAATTCTACTTTATCAGGATTTATTTTTCTTCAGTGAATTTTTGTGCCCCTTTTTCCATTTGGCCAGTTCTGCTTTTTGAGGCATTGTTCTCCTCGTTGGCTTACTGTAACATTTTTACCACTTTTCCTACCTCATCTGTCTTTTAAGGTGTTATTTTCTTCAGTATTTTTTACTGTCTCTTTTTCCAAGTTGAGGGAACAGTGTCCCAAGCTTCAGAGCTTTTGTTCAGCTGGTTTCAGAGATACTTTTAGGGACCTGGTATGATCTAAGGACAGGGTTTTTTTTTTTTTAACTAATCTTCTGGTCTGCGCCCTGGTCTGTGAGTGACCACAAGTACTCTTTTTTCACCCTGCAACTGTGAGGATGGTTCCTACTCCACTGTGGCCAGAAGCTGTGCTGTGCTATTATTCCTCCTTGCTCTGCAACTACCATTCAGGACTTTGAACTGGATATGTGTGTCAGTAATGCAAGAGTTCTGCTCCCAGTTTTAGCAAAGAGATCCATATAATCTACTTCTGATCAGCTTGTTCAACCCGTTTACCCTCTGTGGGAAGTGAGGTTTGGAAGCAGCTGCTGCCACTGCTGATTCAGTGGCTCTTGAGGCTTGTTCCTGGTTTGCTTGGACCGGGACTTCATTGGATGCTTTAGCTGGACTATGATTCACTCTTTCCCAGGTGCAAAGGACTTTCCTGCTGATTTTCTAAGTTTTCTTTGGAGGCTGTGGGCTGAGAGCTCTGGAAACCACCACTATTGCCACTTATTCAGTGGTCCTGACACTTGCTCCTGGTTTTCTGGGCTACTGTTTGAGCAGGCATTCTTTCACTGGACTTTTCTCCTCTCTCTCTGCCTTGTGCTACATACCTTTCCTACCAACCTTCCAAATTGTTGTAGGCTGGAACATTGTTTCACTCTGTCTTTTTGTGAGTTCTGCAACTCTAGAACTTATTTAGAGTCATTATTTAAATATTTTGGAGGGTTTGGTGGAAGAGCTAGGTGAGTCCCTGACTTTACTCTTATCTTTACACTTCATCTTGGCCTTACCCTGCCTCAACCAACATTTCTTAAGCCCCCCTTATACATGTAAGAACTGGGGATCCAAAGTAAAAAAAAAAAGAAAAAGAAAAAAGAAAAAAAAACAGTACTTGCTCTTAAGAAGCTCACAGTCTAATGGTAACAACTATATACAAACAAGCTATATACAGGATAATCTATAAGCAGGGTAATCTCTGTGAGACAGGACTAGCCTTAAAGAAGACTGCTGAAGGCCTCTGGCAGAAGTGAAAATTTTAGCTAAGGATGTTCAGGGAAGCTAGGAGGCAGAGATAAGGAAGAGAAAGAATTCCTGACATGGGGGACAGCTAGTGAAAATCCTCATTTGGAGGGTAGATTATCATGCCCAAGATCACCGAGGAGGGTAGTATTAGTGCATTATATAGAATTGGAGGGGAGTAAGGTGTAAGAAGACTAAAAAAATGTAGGAAGAAGCCCTGTGATGAGGGGCTATAGTAGTCTTTCCAGTCTTATCTCAAAACAATTCCATATATATGTATGTTCCTTTCAAGCTGGACCACACTTGTTTCCCTTTTATATTCTGCCCTCTCCTGACTTCAGAACTTTATTTTCACGAGTCACATTGCATATTTAGCATGCGGTCGACCTTCTCTTTACTCCATTGACATCACTTTCACTTCAGTGTTTTACTCAGCTTCTACTGTACCTCAACTTAATACATCCCAAAAATATTTATTATGCCCTCTTAAAAGTCTAAGCTACAGATGATAAGTTCATGAATTAGGAGGAAGGGAAGATAGTATGTATGTAGAAAAAAACAATAATTATACATTTAATATTGGAGGTCACATAAGTCAAAGAAGAAAGTTTTCAGATAATAGCAAGAGCTTTACAGAGGGAAACTACCCTGGGGGCTGAGAAAAGATCACTGGATTAATTAGTTAAGAGATCATTTATAACCTTGGATATCACAGTTTCAGTGATTGTTATAGTCAGAAGAACTACTATAAAGATTTGAGAAGTGAATAGGAAATTTACAATGATTCTAGAACATATTTTATATTAATTTGCATGTGCACATGGGGAAACAAAAAGAATAACAAAAATTGATAATTTAATAAGATATCAGGGCTTAGTGAATGTGTAACTTAATTCATCTACTTTTCAAATCAGATTATGTTAAATGGTAGCTGGGGATGGTGGTGATTTATGACACATGATATGTGAGTTTTTAAGGTAAAGAGAGTGTAAGAAAGGGGGTCAACTATGTGGTCTAAAGTTGTGTGAAGATTCCTTAGGAAAAAATTATAATTTTGACATGGTTCTACTTTATGACAGCAGTGATCCTTCTACTGAAAATAGGTTGACACTGAATGGCTGAACTTCTCCATTTGAAAATGGATTGATCTGATTTCTCTACTTTTAGTTGTCTGTCAGAGGACTGGATTTCATACTACATAGATTGCATTTATTTCCATTGTTGTGTTTTCATCTTATGAATAAACAAAGAAACAAACAAACATATCCATTATCTCAAGGAAACATTCAATAATGTAGCCCTTAAAGAGCATCCTTCAATGATTAAGAGATTGCAACAGATGTTGAGGTAAAGAAGTAAAATAAAATATCTAGAATCAGTTGAACCAATAACAAAACAGAATTGATCCCACCAAAGGAAAAAAAAAGAATGTTTGAAAATGAAAAAAAATACCCAAAATAATCATTTTTTTTTCAGAAGAGCCTAATTAATTCTGAGGAAAAAGCAAATATTTTCACTGGGATCTGACAACTAAAGGGGGCATTACTGATGACTGTACAGTGCTCTTGAGGCTTCTTGAATTTAATACATGAGAAAGAACATTTTTAAAGCTTTTATCTGTTTCTATGAAGAAAAATCACTTTCTAAACATAAGACAATAGAAAGACTAGATTACAGAAAACTGAGAAGAGGTATATTTTAATGATTAAATTCAGCATTGGTTATGTTTTGTTTTACTAGAAGTATGAAGGCTGTTCTAATAACTGATCACTACTGTCACCAGGCCAAATAGGTCTTCTCCCATTTCAGCATAGGTAAATAATTTAGTCTGGAGATAGTAGTATTTATGACCAAATTCTAAAAATCTTGTTGCCATTGAGTGAATAAGAGACCTGAAATATAGCTTCTTCTTTACTTCTCT
This sequence comes from Phascolarctos cinereus, assembly GCF_003287225.1. Taxonomy (NCBI): domain Eukaryota; kingdom Metazoa; phylum Chordata; class Mammalia; order Diprotodontia; family Phascolarctidae; genus Phascolarctos; species Phascolarctos cinereus. Next base: position 435,121,651 of record NW_027555847.1, on the reverse strand, counting down.
AATATGTTTATGATATGATATTTAATGTCTAAATTAGGCATTCATCTGGCGCTTATCTAGCTATGTGGAGCAGAGTATTGGTCTGTACTTAATTTATTTTAGATTATTTTCAATTTTTCTCACAATTTTTGAAGATAGTAAGTACATTTCCCAGTAGATAACTTCTTTGTATTTATAAATTTATGTCCTAAATACCTAATTTCATTTGCTTCTGAATATTTTGTAGGAAATCTGTTCATGTGATCAACTTTTGTATCTTTAAACCAGCACTGAACGGTTTTGATGATTACTACTTTGTAGTACACTTTGAGTCATATATAGTACTACTAGGCTCCCTTCCTTCATATTTGAGAAAGCATGGATTCCCACCCCCCAAAAAATAAGTGTGATTCACCATTTCCCAACTCTTCCTATGAAGTGAATATTTATGCGACATAAACCTAATCACCAAGGCTACATAGACTTCTATTTTATTGTCCCTCTCCTAGTTCCTTCCTGTTATCTTACTGAGGTGAATGGATTTCTACATGAAATTCTTTGTCTGTATGTGTTTATGTGTGTATGTGAATCATATATTCACTTTTTTACCTTAAAATTGATGAAACTCAGATTTGAATGAATCTCCAGGACAAACTTCTTGTTAGTATGTTCTCCAAAGTGTTCATCCACATTAAGCGAAGTGGAAAGTCCTTTTGTCTTTTTTTTTCTAGGGTAATTCACAGGGAAATATGTATGTATGTATATATACATACAAACATGCATATACATGCATAAATCCACACTTTATATACTCATATATTTTTACATATAAACACATACCTGCCATGGATTTCTCTTCCTTAGTTAAAATATGCCTTAGCCATGTGACCTTGGAAAAGTCACTTAACCATATTTGCCTCAGTTTCCTCATTTGGAAAAATAAGATGGAGAAAGAAATGGCTAACAATTACAGTATCTTTGCCAGGAAAACACCAAAAGGGGCCACAAAGAATCAGATACAGCTGAAGATGAGTGAACAACATAGATGAATACATTTGTATGTATGTATATATATATATATATATATATATAAGCATACTTGTACATTCATGTATGTGTATATATGTGTGTATTATACTCCCAAACCCTTTATCATTTTTTTATACTCTCTATGACTCTTGATGACAAAATTTTGAGAGTACACTTTTTTCTTCTCCTTTTGTTACAATTAGGTCCCAATTCATGCAAATAATCAAGCTGTTTCGTGAATTCAAAGTCTGCAATATTTGAAGTCATATTCAAGGGGAAAAAAGATAATTAGTTCAGGGATTCATTATTTTCACTAACCAGTATCTAGTTGAAAAATACATTTCATTCTTATTTAGTCCCTTCTAGTTGTTCAAACATTTACCTTTTCATCTTTCTTTTGATTACTGTATTTTGGTTTTTCAAATTTTCCATTCAGTTATGACATTTTAATCAGAAATTGTTGATGTTCATACATTTCAACAAAGTTTAATTTCTCTTATTGAATATTACTCAATTTGGTAGATGTGCTATTCTTTGCTACAAATCTATGTCTTTGAAGTTTTTAGTATCTCACTCCAAACTCACCTCTACCTGACTTTGATAGCTGCAAATTTTGGATGATTTCTCAATACGTGAACTCCTTCTGGATGCTTCCAGTATTTTTTTTTTACTTACTTGGGAAGCTTAGGATTTTGCTTTGATATTTCTGAGGTTTTTCTTTTAGGATGTGACTGGGGAGTGGATTCTATTTTCCCTTTGTCCTCTTTTTCAAATAGTTATGAACAACTTGCATTCATGATTTCTTGAAATATGGTGTAGAAGTTCTCTCTCTCTCTTTCTTTCTCTCTCTCCCTCTCTCTCTCTCTCTCTCTCTCTCTCTCTCTCTCTCTCTCTCTCTCTCTCTCTCTCTTTCTCTCTCTCTCTCTCTCTGTCATAGCTCGCAGGATTTTCAATAATTTTCAGAATTTTTTCTCCTAGAGCTTTTGGGTTTTCCTGGTCATTTGGCTTTGATTTGAGGTACCATACGTTTCCTTCTATTGTTTTCAGGCTTTTAAACTTTATTTTAATATTTCTTGTTTCTCATTAAATAGTTGACTTCTGGTTAATTGACTTCGATTTTCAGGAAGTCTGTTACTTGAACAAAGATTTCCAACTTTTGTACTAAATTGTTAAGTCTGCTTCTAAGTCTTTCATCTAGTGATCTCAGTTATTCATTTTTCTCCCAAATAAATTTAGTATCTATTATGATTTCAATAACTTACTTCATAATCATTTTTCTAGTCTTGCATTCTTAATTTGGTACTATGTTTTAAGACCAGGTTCTATACACTTCTGGAAGGAATGTTTGGGCTTTCTGTGGTCCTGATTTGTAAATTCTGATACGTTGTTGCTATTTTTTTCTATAAATTGATTACTGTGTTCTTTTTAATTTTTTAAATTTTTTTTCATTTTCCTCTATTAAATATGAAGACATTTGTTAATGTTGTTTTAATTTTTTTTTCTATTTCCATATATTTTTCCTTCTCTCCCTTCTCCCTGAGATGGTAAGCAGTTTCATACAGGTTATACAAATGCAATCATGCAAACCACATTTTCCATATTATTCATGTTGGATAACATGTTCTTAAAGAGTCTAAGAGGTTATTAAGGCCAGGAAGCTAGAAAATTTCTGCTTGTCCTCAGTAGTCTGACCGAGGGCATTATGTGATTGCTGCCTATGAGTTCCGAGTTTCCTTGGCTCCTGACCTAGTTTTGGGCATGTACAATATAACTGCATTTGTGCTCTTGAATGGAGCTACTGTAGTATTATGTTGTCCCAGGTTCTGTCATCTAGCCAGAAAGCCCTGCAGTTTCAGGACAATAAAGTTGCAGTCATTCCTATTTCTATTCCATATAAGGTACATAGCCACAGGTTACATCTCTGCTGTATTTCATATCCATTCATTGTCCATATATAGTACTTATGACCTTAGTTTGAAATCATATTGAATCTACGTTGCTGCTCTCAAGTCACAATGAAACAGTTCTCAGCTCACTTTTATTCTTATACCTTTTAAGATATATAACTTCAGGAACCTTCCTCACTGGATCTGAGGTGACCCTTTGCTCTGATACAAAGCTTTAGGTTGGAATTTAGTCCCTATATTGGAAATATCTGTGTAGACTTTTTTGTCCAGACTTTCTCACTTCTATACTCAGACCTCTGGATATCTATTCATGCTGAATTAGACTGGGAGTAAGAGATTCTATGATTTCTCCTTAGATGCCCCAATCATGACCTAGTCTGGTGCTTTTCTTCATGCTTTGTTTAAGTAGTCTTGAAAGAGAGGTGGTTTATCCTATCTTTTTTTTTCTACTCCAATACACTGGCCAGTCACACTTATCCCTCATTTTATCGCTGAGGTTCATCACTCAGTTACTTCCACCATTTGCATTTCCAGTTCCTCAAAGAGAAAGCTGCTAAAACACTAATGGGGAAAGTTGTATAGCCATAGATACCACACCAACTAAAGCTTTATTATTTAATCTAAACCAGCATGTCATTACTGCATGATGATCTATTTATTCTTCCCTATTTATCCTATTATATTTATTTATCCTATTTAGAGCATTATTTATTTATTTATACTATATACAGCATTAATCATTTTGTGACAGCTGTTCTAGAGTTGCAACCCATATTCTACTTCCAATTTTTTTCTCACTCTACAGAATCTTACATCCAATTTTATTGAGAAAAGATAGAACATGAAGTAAGGTTCCTAATTTTAACAATACAAAGACCTTAATTCCCCCATATCATCACATTTTCTCTTCTTGTGCTCCATCCTTAGAGCAAGAGATTTTTCTTCTTCCCAAGGAAAACCGATCTATTTGGCCTCTTTAAACCATCCACTACTGTCTCTTCAAGGAACATGACTTCTCAAACATTTCATTTCCAAACTTTCATATCTCCTCATTCACTCTCTTTTACTGCTCTGAATTTTCAGGTATGAGTTTTCCCCATTCTTTGATAGGTACCAGCATGTGCTATGGGAGTGAACCAGCTGCCTCAAAGATCCTCACCAATTGGAAAAGAAAGCTTACTATCTCTACTTCTTGAGTTATATTGTGCTGGATTCAGATAATAGCCTAGGATCATGTATGGATTCACCAGGCAAATTGTTTCACTTATGCCCCATCCCCTTCCGTACCTTCACAAATGTCAAACAAAGCTTTTGAGCCGTGTCCTTATTTTATAAATAATTGAGTTGAATTTAAAGGATCCTTTAATATAAAAGCATTATTTGCAAGCAATATAAACTAGATAGTTAATTCCATCCTAGGTCCATTCACCCAAACATGGGTAAAAAACAATCAGGTTGAAAAATCTATTTTTAAAGTCACACTATATCTAATGAAGTCTGGATCACTATAATAAGTAAAATTTTTTATTACAAATATTACCATTTCTACCTGTAAATCTTAACTCAGTGACAGGGATATAAGTGAATAATTAAATCATTTGCCTACCTTTAGATGGAGGAAGGTCTGTTGACCTGGTCTCCTATCCTTTGTGGTTCTAGGAAGACACATATCATCACTGCATGATGACAGCTTGCTTGCAAGCCTCGTGACTCCAAAAACTGGGATCTTGGGATCATAGGTGAAAGATGGGTTTAGCAGAGTACAATCTGAGAATCTGAGTCATTAAATATCAATTCTTCAATTCTTCCAGGCTAAACTGAACTTATCCCCAAAAAAGCAAGGAAGGGTATAGAAATAAAGTCTAATTTTGAAGGAGACGGCATCCCTTTCTTTACGAAACTTTCCTTCAATACCCCTCAACTGTAACATGGGTGTGGTTTTTGCATTCTCAAGTTTCTCATGGCAATTTACATTATTGTTTCATCTTTCAGCATTTTATCTTAAGTGTTTTTTGTGTACTGTGGCCAGACCTACTTTAGACTGAATAGACATCTTCCATTCAATCATGTTTTCATATATTTAGAGTAACATAGGATTTTGGAGGTTATTCGTTTCAACCTCCTCTTATTTAGGGATGAAGAAAACTTAGTCTCAGAGAGGTGATGTGATATTTTGAAAGTCACATAGATTGTAACTGACTTAGCTAGAATCCAAGTTCAGTTTTGCAGGTCCTCTGACTTTATATCTAATGATTTTCCCATTGTACCAACATATCACTGTGGGAAGATGAGATAGGGGAAAAGAACACTAGATTTACAATCAGAAGAATTGGGCTCAAATTCTCTTTCTTCAAATTACTTCTTGTAAAATCTTCAGAAAGTCCCTTAAATTCTTTAATTCTCAGTTTCCTCATCTGAAAAATTAGGGGGTTGGTTTATATTGTGTCTAAGGTACCTACCTACGATCAATGCTGACATGACCTTTCATCTCTGTAGTCTGCATGAGATATAGATTGATCAGTGTATATATGCTTAATGAATATATATTGAATTGAATCAACATTAAAATATAAAAAAAAACAAATCCAAAGTCAAACCTGAAAAATTAATGTTGAAAGCAAAATCTGTAATTATTTTAGTGTTCCCATGTTCCTGTTAGTGCAGATACTCTCTCCAGTGTTATTGATTTTAATACCTCCATAATTTCTTATATTTTCATTTTCCCATAAATATAACCCACAGAATCTGTCCAGCTTGCTAGCCTTCCTTTTTTTTTTTTTTTTTGCTTTTTTCAATATCCTGGGACAACCATTTGAGCTATCATTTTTTCCTCTCATTCTTGCTATAGGACCAATCCTCTTCTAGTTTTAGTCATAAATATCTTTGATTCTCCAATTCTCCTACTTGTTTTCCTGTCATTTGCACTGCTCTCTTTCTACTACTCAACTTTGGATTCCAATGATTTTCTCTTTGAAGTAATAATCCCTTCTTAGGACTCTCCCCTCCTTGTTTCTGTCTCCTTACTTCCTTGGCTTCCTTCTACTACCAAGTCACAGCTTTTGCAAAAAGTCTTTCTAGATCATCCTTAATTCAAGGGGATTTACTCTTCTTTACATTTAATTCTATATGTAGCTTCTTTCTATATAGTTTTGTGAATATTGTCTCCTCCACTAGACTATAGAGTCTGTGAAAGTAGGAACTAGGGACTATTATCTTTCTTCATATACATAGAATTTAGCTGGTCTCTTTTGTACTGCTCTGGATTTCTCTTAAGAGGCTTTGCAAGGTTCTGGGACTGAATTGCATGTTGCCATCTAACAGCAGGGGCATTTGAAGAATTTTGAGTTCCAAAATGAATTCTCCCTTTATTTACAGTATATATCAGGCATTTTTCCATGACACTTGTCACACTTCTGGTAGACAAATACATCCATGTTTGACACCTCATGGATTATACAAAAGTTTACTCTGATGACATGGTTATCAAAAGGAAAATTACTCAATGTTGTTATAGGAAGATAATCAAAGAGGTTCACATATTGAATCTAATAAGCAAATTGAATGCATATATACATATGCACGTATGTTTATGTACATACACACATATTATATATATAATTTTCAATTTAAAATGTGTGCACATTGAACATGAAAGAAATTTGATTAAAGTCTATTGTTTTTGAATTTGGCTTTGTTCTTTTTTCTATCTTTTTTTGCACTTAAAGTTGAAAATAGATCTAATCTGATTATGTAAAGTGAATTTTAATTTTGGAATAAGAAAAAAATCATATCTACTTAGGTAATAAAGATGCTCATTATTATAGAGATAATTAAGTACCCCTATTGCCCTAGGTTCTTGTTGTGGTTGTTCAGTCATTTTAAGTTGTGTCAGCTTTTCATGACCCCATTTGTGATTATCTTGACAAAAATATCAAGTGGTTTGCTATTTCGTTCTCTAACTCATTTCACAGATAAGAGAACTGAGACAAATAGTGTTAAGTAACTTGACCAAGGTCACACAGCTAGTCAGTATCTGAGTCCAGGGTTGAGCACAAGTCGATGAATCTTGATTCTAGGCATGACACTCTATCTTTTATGTCACCTAGCTACCCTAGTTTCTTAGACAGTATTATATATATGCATTAAAAATATTTCTAGCAACAGCTGAAATCCTAACAAAAGAATCCAACATGAAACTCTCCTACTATTAAAACCAATGATGAACATCATTAGAATAGCATTTGCTAATGGATTGGGAGGAACAGGAAGTTTTGTAATGGTCCCATTTAAAATAAACCATGTTTAAATGGTAATGAAAATGCCTTCATAGTAAAACTCAAGAAAGCAAAATATCATCAAATTTTACACTTAGAATCAAAATACTTTTGAAAAGGATTTAATGGGTATAGAAGCCCAGGTAGTAAAAAGAGCAGGTCATAGATCACAGACCAGTCAGTAATGGCATTGGGCTTGTGAGTAACCCATGAATTTCTAGCCTGTGTTAGATTTTTTAGAAGTGTGATTTAAAAAAAAAAAAACTCAGTACAAGCAGCATTTTTGAGTGCATGCCATATTCCAGTCACTGTGGTAGGCACAGTAAGCTGTATAGCATAGAAGGAACAGAACTTATAGTCAGGAAACACCACCCTTCCACCTTACCTCCCCTTCACTCCTTTTACCCTTACCTTACTGCCTGGCAGCCCAGAGTCCAGAAGCCAACAGAGTATTAGGAGAAATATGGCTATTCACATACTTATATAAGTGGGAAGTCTACAGATCTAATCCTTCTGGTGAAATAGTAAACTACTAGAACTTAACATCTGTCACTGCATCCTTATATTCTCTAGACCTTACCTCCTACTTTGTTTCTATTCTCTACAGGCACATGGATGTTGTCTTGTCTTGTGTTGGAACCTAAGGACCTCTGGCCTTGCCATTTACCTTGTCCTGACTGTTAGGAATTCCCTGCCTTTCCAATTTGTCCATGAAGATTAACTATCCTTTAGGAATGTGTCACCTAATTAGATTGTGAGCTCCCTGAGAATAGGCAATATCTCACTTTTTCTGTTTCTATTCCCAATATGTCATACCTAGCAGTGATTATACTTTAAAAAAATATATTCATATTATTAATTCATAGTGGATAGCATGATAGATATAGAGTTAAGAAGATTCGAGTTCAAATACTACTTCTGATGCTTACTAGATTTGTGAGTGTAGGTAAGTCATTCACCTTCTCTAATAATTAATTTCTTCATCTGCAAAAAGGGGATCATAAAAAAGTTATAGTGTTACTTTATGAGGTTGTTGTAAGGCTCAGATAAGATGAAATGTGTAGTGTACATTGTAAACAATGAAGTATAATATAAATGTTCACTATTTTTATCAAACTACCTCCAAAAGCAGGTTACTATGTAACCATAGTCAAGTAATTTAATTTCTTTGAGCCTCAATGTCTTCTCTTTAAAATTGAGAAAACAATGTAGTACCAAGACTATATATTTATTTATAGGTTAATAGATTTTTAAAAGGAAGGAACTTTATAGGTCATCTCCTCTAAGATGCTCATTTTACAAATTAAGAAACTAAGACCAGAAGAGCTTAGTTGTCTTGTCCAAAGTCACACATATAGGAAGACACAGAGCTAGATTTTAAATTAAAGTTTTCTAATTTCAGATTGTGCATTTCTTTCCCTATACAAGGATGACTATTTTGTTCCATTTTGAGGATTAAATGAGGTCATGCCTAGAGCAAACTTCATAAACATTTAAAGATATAGGTAGATAGATAAAGATATACATATATATGTTAATGATTATAATAATCATTGTAATCAAGTGATGATCAATAGAATATCCAGAGGAGGATGACTAGAGTGGTAAAAGGGCATAAGTGGGTCAGGTGAAGAAAATGGGAATATTTACCCTGGAACTAGGGAGTGGGGGAAGGACTTTGGGAAAACAAGATAACTTTGTAACTATTTAAAAAGTGATGGTGTGGACAAGGTACTATATTGGAGAGGGAGTAACTAGAAAAAGCGGTGAAGTTTCAAAGAGGGAACTTAGGCCTCTTATAAGGAAATAATTCCTAAAAATTTGAAATATACAAAAGTTGAAAGGGGTGCATTGGGATAAATCAGGTTCCTTCTCTGTGTAACTTTTCAAGGAAAGGTTATGCACTTAAAAAAAGAAAAAAAAGACTCTTATTTCTTTCATCCCACTTCTTCCAATCCCTGTCTTTTTTCTTCTCTCTTTGCACTGATTTCTATCTTCTAAGTAACCAAACTCAGGCTACAGAAGACTCAGTCATCTGAGAATAAATTTATTTTATTAGTCCACAATACAGTTTGGTTTGTGAAACACTGGACTACTTGTTCTCTAACTTTGTAATATTTTTATTTTAGCACTCACATGAAAAGCCAAAATTAAAGTTTTTAAAATAAAAAATGGAAATAATAAAATGACAGAATGATAAATGTGATACATTTTGAATGTGCATATATGTGGCTAACAGGAAAAAAATTTACTCAGTACATTATATTTTGTTACTTTGTTTTCTTATATATTAGAAAATGTATTTTTCCCAGAGCAAAATGTATCATTGCCAGAATATCGACTGACTGATGCACACAATATATATTATGTACATTTTCATTAATTATTTAACAACTTTGGAAATAGGAGTAGAAATTTCAGACTGTGGAATATTAACAACAATGCAAAAATTATTAGACATTTTATCTGCATGTTAGAGACATTTCATGGTAGAAAGAATCCCAAACAGATGGCTATGACACTCTCTACCCAAAGTGCTTTCAGAATGGCAGAAGATGTTTTCTACAATTCAGATTCCTAATTTAAGGCCAATGAGGAATATGTTAGTATCTCATGGTAAGAACTTCTGCATAGTACTACTCATTAGACAGTATATGATTAGATAGTGCAATTTGGCTCTTTGATTGAATACTACAGTGAATCTCCTTTAAAAAAAAAGTTTAAAAAGCTTTTCAAAGGTACCTTGATCTGAAGGAATTAATATGCTTCCTCTATGATAGAAGAAATCAAGAATTCTTAATTATGTATTAAATAAGATCCAAATTACCCTCCACTTTTTTTTTCTGACCTCTTGCTATTAACAATGAATAAATTTCTCAGGCAACTGTCCTATAGATAGGGAAAAAGAGAAAGGTGATTTCTAATTGTAATCTATCTTTGTTACTTGAATGGTAGAGTAGGGGTAGTATATATTTATTAATGATCTACCAAAAAGATAACCCAAAATTGAAATCTTCTTTCTTAAATATACAGACTGTACATGACATCGGTAAACAGGGATGAATTTGTTTCTCTGTAAAGTCTTTTTGCCTAAAGTCTTGAGATTTCTAATTAAATTATGCAATTTTTCCATCTGTTTGGCTGAAAGACATTACAATTTAAAAAAATCAAAAAATACTTTCTCTGCCCATTTCTGTTCTGTCCCTACCTCCCACCTATTACCAAGTACTTAAAGAAAAAGAAAAGAAAGGAGTCCAAAAAGTATAGCTGATGAGATTCCTTTGGATCCCTTCTATAAAACAAAGTAAATTAACAGTGAGAAAGGTGATAACTTTACAAGAGATATGAACTTCTTCTATCAAATTTGATGAATTGACATCATTCCAAGCAATCTAAGGTAATACAATTTTCATGACTGCATGGTGTAATTACTGGGTATGGTTCCAGCTCTCAGAAACACCTCAGATCACTCATCATTTATATTTTGGGCTGGATCAAAATCTATTTAATTCACTGGAAAAGAACCCTCTCTAAACTAAAGAAGGTGATATAATGTAAAACAAAATGAGAATGGGGCAGATAAAGTATTCAGATGCTGCTTTTGCACTATTGCCTTATCTTAGAATCTCAAATATGCAAATGTAAAAACAAATAGAGGAAACAAATTGTTTTACACATGTAATAGATGAGAGAATTATCAGACAAGCAATTTTTAGGTTTGTAGTTTTTAAAATGAATAATGATAAATAGGTATTGATTAAAATACTATATTTTTGCCACATCTTTTTTATATATAGTTTTTATTTAGTTTTATTTCTTTCTCTGTGTACATGTCGCCTTTTCCCTTTCATTAGAATGTAAACTTTCTGAGGTAAAAGAATATTTTCATTTTTTGCTAGTGCCTTTGTATGCCCAACACCTAGCAAAGTGCTTGACACTTTTTTTGATAGATCTGTGATTTCATTGGCAAAGGGGACTCCTCAAGAGTAAGTCTCTCCTCTAAACATAGCAATAAATGCAATAATCTGCAACTAATCATTTTCTTTTTTTTATTTCCTTTTCATTTTTTTGGCAATTGGGATTAAGTGACTTGCCCAGGGTCACACAACTAGTAAGTGTCAAGTGTTTGGTCTGAGGCAGGATTTGAACTCAGGTCCTCCTGACTTCAGGGCCAATGCTCTGTCTACTGCACCACCTAGCTGCCCCCTACTTATCATTTTCAAGCTAAAATTCTTAAGCTATTTTTTTGTATGTCATGGACCTGGTTGGAGGAGCCTACTGAAGCCTATGGTCTCCTCTGAAGAATGCTTTTAATGGAATAAAATAAGACACATAATATAACAAAGGAAACTAATTATATTGAAATCCAATTATTAAAGCAATGAAAGTTCCAAGTACACAGATCCCCCCCCAAAAATCTATCTAAACATTACTTGGGGTCAGGTGTCCAATACCATTAGGAATAGATTTAGGGGCTTCAAGTTAAGAGTACCTCTCTTATGGACCTGCCAAGAACACTAAGAATGTAAATGGTATGCTAGAGTCACACAGCCAGTATTTGCTAGAGGGAGGAATGAAACCCAAATCTTCTCAAATATAAGGCTAACATCTGGCACATAATAGATGTGTATGACCTGGTAAACTCTGTGAACCAGTCCACAGAGTAGTAATTGGAGTCTAAGGAGTTTCCTAGAGCATTGAGAATGTAAGAAATTTGCTATAATCACACAGCTGGTTTCTGCTAGAGGTAGGACTGGAACCCAGGTCTTCCTGAATATGAAGATGATGAACATCTGGCACTGTGGAAGTGTGTGGGGCCCGGTAAGATCTCTGTGAGCAGGGTCAGTGGCCTTATGTCCAATCTCTGTGTCTACATTGCTCTCCTTTATCATTCCATCAAGATCTAAAAACTACAGTTCTCGGGGAATTTAGACCTTCTATACTATTTTAATTGGTGACTCATCAGGTCCCATTGATTCAGTTACTATCTCTATGAAAATTATTTTCACATCTATTTACCTGGCCCTAACTTCTCTTTTGATCTCTGGTCTTGAAACACTAGCTGCTTAGTGCAAATTTTGAATTGGAAGTTGAATAGACATCTTAAATTCAACTTGTACAGAACTGAGCACATTGTCTTAACCCAAACCTTGCCTTCTTAGTAATTGTGATTACTCCTTTGGGTGCTCACATCTTCTCAGTCATCCAAGCTCACAACTTAAGTGTTATCCTCAGCTAATCACTCTCTCTCATCATTACATACAATCAGTTGCCAATGCCTGTCAAATACCTTTGTAACATCTATTACATGTGTTCCTTTTTCTTCTCTGGTATGTTCGCCACCCTTTGTACAGGCCCTCATCACTTCACCCCCCAGCCTTCTGATTCCTGTTCCTGCCTCAGATTTCTCCCCACTCCAGCTGTCATAGTGATATTCCCAAACAACAGGTCTGACAATTTCATTTGCTTATTCAATAAACTCCAGCAGTACTTATTATTTCCAGATTAAAATATATAATACTCTTTTACACTTTAAATCTTTTTATAACTTGACTGCTTCCTACCTTTCCAGTTTTCTTATACTTTACTCCCCTCTGCACATTTATTGTTCCTTACAGTAGGCAATCCATTTGCTGAGTTTCAACATTTTCTTTCCTTTTTTTTTTAAGTCTCAACATTTTCACCAACTGACTCCCATGCCTAGAATTCTCTCTTGCCTCATCTCTGTCCCCCTTGGGCTTCCCTGGCTTCTTTCAAGACTTAGCTAAAAACTTAACTTCTTTAAGAAGGTTTTACAGATCCAACTGAATGCTGGTCTATTCCTCTGAAATTATCTTTAATTTATCCCATGTAAACCTGACTTGTACATACTTTTATGCATGCTCTCTCCCCAATTAGACTGTCAGATCCTTGAGATCAGTGACTGCTTTTGCCTAGGATTTGATGCAGTGCCAGATACATAATAGGAACTTAATAAATGTTTGTTTTCTGGATTTAGAAATTCTCTTTCCCCATGGAGAATCTAGCAATTATTATAGGTGCTTAGAATGATTGCTATTTTGAACTTATTCTTAATTGAAAACTTTTTAATCTATTATTTCAAAAATAAATCCCATAAGGGAATTCTGAAGAAGTGAAGGCTAGCATTTAGATTAACATCTATTCTATTCAGTAATCCAACAAGGCACTGTAATACACCCATGCCATGTTAATAAGGAAACATGAGAATTTCTGGATTGTGGTTTTTATGATCTTCTCTTGATAGAATCAATGAATAGTGTACTCCCGTATCCTCAGCATGACACAATTACCAAAGAAAATGTTAAAATGAACAAATTAAAGGAAGCCTATAACAAATGACTACCAAGAAGCATGTACTACAAGGAGAAAACATGAGTCAAAACCAGCAATTAGAAATTTGAAGCCCAAAATGCTACATTATACCTTAATTTCATACACAAAAGTTTATTACCTTCTCCAATGATTTAGGGGAAAACAATCAAAGAAATTTGGTTACTCATAAGGTAGTTCTACTTATTGAACACTAGTCTATCCTCTCATTTATGTTAAAAATGTACCTGCTTTGCAGATTTCTGGGAACAGAAGGAAAAGGGAAGCTCAGAACCTTCTTTCTTTAGTACATGGCTACTAGGAAATTTTTGTAAGATCAAAGGTAGAACACATTTATACATAGGTAAGGATATAATCAGGGAATGATTACTTCTTGAAAAATAATGGATTCTATGGTGTATTGTAGAGCTCCATTCTAGTCTCTTGTGAATACATTTTTTCAGGTCTCATGTTACGACACCAGTGGAATACTCCTAACTCAAGTTCATTGTGGAAAACATACCAAAAAATACTCCACATATGGGTAGGTCTTACTTTTATTTTTCTCTCAAATCTTCATATAACACATATATTTATATGTTTCAATATTTTAAGTCATTTTGGACTTCATTTGGGTACCACCTTCAATGATGCAGATAGAAACATGTCTTTCCTTCTAAAGAATTGTGCTATTCTTGAGTCCATGTGCTTTCATAAATATACCAAAAGGATCCACCCCATGTGCAGGAAAGAACAGGTTTTCCTCTCAATTTCAGTATTGTAAAAATTGTAGATTTAATTCATTAAAATCCATCTGTCTACCATTTAAGGTAAATGTTATGTGTTTGTACAGTTAAATTCCGCAAATATGTATGTGCAGGGTATTGTTTTGAGTTATGTCAAGATATGAAGTTCAAATGAGAAAGAAAACCTTTCTTATGGAGTGTATATTCTAGTAGGATAATATAACAATATACAAATTACTATAAAAAAAAAGTATCTGCTATAAGTATATCAGGGAGGTGCAGACAAAATGTCATGGAAAGTTCAAAGGGAAAGAGAAACAGAGAGATAGGCAAATGGATGCAGACAGAGACAAAGAGAGAGACAGAAAGAGACACAGAGACAGAGATAGAAAGATGCAAAGAGGAAGACAGAGCCTCAGAGGTCATATAAGAGGAAATTGCCAAGTCTCTAGTATAGTAAATGAAGCAGAGGGGAATGATTGAGGTATCAGCTCCTCTACATGTCTGCTTTTTTCTAGAATCTTTCTGTCCCTTCAGGGAATAAAATAGAATGTGGAACCTCTCCAAAACTGGGAACCAGCAGACCAGGCTTTCTCTTTTCCTAAGGTCTCACCAGCACTATATCTAACCCAGGTGCAGAACACTTAGTAGTTACCTTCATTAATGAGAAGTGACTTACAGAAATGGATTACAGGTTAAAAATGTAAACCAGCATTTTGTTGTTTGTGCAAGGATAAGAGACAGATATTTCAGTTTTGGTTGTCTGAACAAATAATAAAAGTGAACTAATATGACACTGATGAGTGAGACTAGGATTATGAATTGAAATATACATTGAATTTTAATATTATAAAAGCATTAGAGTGTATTAAACTCAATATGAATATTCATTTATGTGAATAGGAAAATATTGACATAGTTTAAAAGAAACTGGGTGAGAGAAAAGAGCTATGATTTTATTGCCATGAGTAAACCCCTATTCCAAAGCAAGCTTGTAACATCTCTACAAATTAAAGTCCCAGTCTTTAGAGATGTCTAAAACTCTGATAGAGTAATGTGATTTTCTTTAGGTTATACAGCATCAGTGCAGAAAGGTTGAACTTGAACCCAGGTTTTCCTGGCTCCAAGGTATAGTGAATGGAGTGCTAGACCTGCAGTCAGCAAAACATGAGTTCAAATCCAGATTCATAAATTACTATTTGTGTTATTCTGGGTAAGTCACTTAACTTTTTTTTTTTTTGCATCAGTATACTCAACTGCAAAATAGGAACAACATTAGCAGGGTTGTTGTTAGGTAAAGTACTTAGCACAATGACTGGTACATAGTGGGGCTTACATAAATGTTTATTTCCTTCTCAAATTTTATTTTAGAGGTTAGTAAACTGTGGCCCATGGGCCAAGTTTGGCCTAGCAAATATTTTTGGGTGACCTGTAGAACTAAGAATGACTTCAACATTTTTAAATAAAGTTTTATTTAAAAATATAAAATGTAGAAAACATTCTTGGCTCTGTAGGCCATACTTAAACAGGCTAGCTTAATTTGCCAACCCCTGCTGTCTATGCTGCCTCTTGACATCCCTTACTAGGTTGAGTCAGGAAATCATAATCCTTAAGCTGAATTCTAGCTGTGACTAATGGTATGAACTTTTCCAGTCAATTATCCCCCCCGAGTCCCAGTTATCTTCACCTGTAAAATTAGGATTACAATTTCTAAGATTCCTTCTACCTCACCACGCTGTAATTTATGATATTGATATATTGTAACTGTGTTCTTTAAGCATAGTGGCTCTCATTTAAATATTTGTCTTCTTGTAGAATAAAAAACAAAAAACTGAAGCACTTTGGTCAAATTTGAGTAGGAGAATGCAGATCCAAATCTTCTCAAAAGACTGGAAAAAAGGTCTAAGTAAAAAAAGGTATTGGTTCATCAAAATAAATGTAAAGTTCTATATTTTTAAATTAAGAATTCAAGCAATGTTATAAAAACTCATGAAAATTAAACAAATTATTTACATTATTCCAAATTCTCATCTAATCTTTGCTAATATATATGCATATTTTATGGTTGGCCATAGATTGGTTAGTTAGAAAGTGCTCTTAAAATCACAAAGTACAATTCCATTATTTTACAGATGAAGAAAATGAAGTCCAAAAGCAGGGTATGAAGAGACAGTGCAGAAACATGATTAGGAACTAGGCCTTCTTACTCATAATCCAGTTAATATTTCACTAGACCTGACTATCTATTTATCTATTTAAACAAACAAAAAAACCCCAAAAATATTGCACAAAGAGAATGTATAAAATAGGACTTATTATCATTTTTACAAATAGGGAAAATGAGGATTAGAGAAGGGCACTGTCTGGATCAGAGTTACACAATGAGTAAATGGGAGATACAGGACTTGAACACTTACTAACCGCAGTATGATGTTCCTTCTTCTACAACATATTTGTGCTCTGATAAGTACTTTCAAGAGACACAAGGATGATGGTTTGGAACTTAAAGGAAGGTGAATTCTGCCACACCATAAAAGATTTTCTGGTTAGAAATTGTCCCCAAAATGGATTGTATTGCTTTGTAATATTACAGTGTAGCAATTAGTTTGTATTAAATGATCTGCTTTTTTTAAATTCAAATGTCTTTCTTTTTGCTTTCCTATGGAATTTAAGTGCCATTCTATGAGCTAAATAGTCCCAAACAGCTGAGTACATACTGTACAGTATTCCAATTGCTTCCTAAACTTTTTGTCAAGGACAACAATGGAAACTTACTATGCAGTCTATGCGTTCAATTCTGCTGCCTCAAAAGGCACATAGTTGTGACTTGTTTTGGTTCCTTTAAAAGACCTTTAAATTTCATCAAAATAAAGCAATTTTTTAAAGTAATTACCCATTTCCATTAAAACAATGAACATAAGCAGAACAGCCAAAATAGTGGAATAAAGTCAGGGAATTTCATGAGCTCTCCCAAATTCCCCCCAAAAGATATTAAAATAACTTCTCAAATGAATTATTTTTATATATTTATTTTTTTTAATTTTTATTAATTTATTTTTAGTTTTCAACATTCACTTATATAAGCTTTGGAGTTTTAAATTTTCTTTCCTTCTCTTCCTCCCCTACCATCTCCTTCCCTAAGACCGTGTGAAATCTGATATAGAATCTACACATACATTCTGATTAAACTATTTTCACATTAGCCACATTGTAAAGAAGAATTAGAATAAATTGGAAGAACCACAACAAAGAGAAACAAAAAAGAAAAAGAAAAAAAGAGCAAATAGTATGCATCAATCTACATTCAAGCTCCATAGTTCTTTTTTTGGGATGTGGATAGCATCTTTTGTTATAAGACTTTTAGAGAAGTCTTAGATCATTGCATTTCAGAGAAGAGCTAAGTCTTTCAAAGTTAGTGATAGTACAATGTAGCTGTTACTGTGTACAATGTTCTCCTGGTTCTGCTCACTTCACTCAGCATCAGTCCATACAAGTCTTTCCAGGTTTTTTTGAAGTCTAACTGGTCATCATTTCTTATAGTACAATAATATTCCATTATGTTCATATACCACACCTTGTTCATTCCTTCCCCAATTGATGGACACCCCCTCAATTTACAATTCTTTGCTACCACAGAAAGAAGTGCTACAAATACTTTTGTACATTTTGGTCTTTTTCCCATTTTTATGATCTTTTGGGGGTACAGCCCTAGAAGTGCTGTTGCTGAGTCAAAGCTATGCACATTTGTGTAGCCCTTTGGGCACAGTTCCAAATTGCTCTCCAAAATGGTTGGATCAGTTCACAACTCCACCAGCAATGTATTAATGTTCCAATTTTCCCACATTTTTTTCCAATATTTATCATTTTCCTATTTTTTTCTGTAGGCCAATCTGATAGGTGTGATGTGGTACCTCAGAAATGTTTTGATTTGCATTTCTCTAATCAATAGTGATTTAGATCATTTTTTCATGTGGCTATAGATAGCTTTAATTTCTTCATCTGAAAACTGCCTATTCATATACTTTGACCATTTATCAATTGGGGAACGACTAGTGTTCTTATAAATTTGACTTAGTTCTCTATATATTTTAGAAATGAGGCCCTTATCAGAGACACTGGTTGTAAAATTTCTTTTCCAGTTTTCTACTTCTTTCCTAATCTTGTTTGCATTGTTCTAATGAATTCTTAAAGTGCAGAACTAACAAAAGGAAAAATTTTAATTATTTTCGAGACCAAGACAATTTAGGACTTAAGCATAAAATATCGTCCTCACTGATGTGAGAGTAGAGAAGAGTCAAGTGCAGGACTTGCTGATGCCTGGCAAACCAATAGCAGGCCTTGTTGACAACAAAATTGGTGAAGATGGTTTCCAGAGATTTCAGCCCACAGATAGTAAGGGAATTAGAAAACTGGTCAGAAGGAGATTAAAGGGGACTCTTTGGTCCACTGTGAGCAGGATCCTGTTATATTATCCATACACACTTTTGGGTTTCAGTCTCAGAAGAAGAAAGATGACTAGTAGGAGTGGTGACCCAAATACAGTTCTAGGGTAGAAAAGAGTACTCGTTACTTACAGATCAGAGAAGAGGATAGGAAGCCAATGACTACATTTCTTCTTTGATGATGCTACCTTGGAAGCATGACAAGCTTCCAGACCTTAGGAATTAGCTCTGAAAAAACCAACAAACACCTCCCCCTGCAAAAGAAAACAAAACAAAACTGTGAAACTTTGAATATTGCCCACTTGACCTCAAAAGTAACATAAAGCTAAATATCAAGAAATAGTCTGGGAAAATGAGCAACAATGACAAGAAAGATCCATAGAAAGTTACTATGTTGACAGGGAAGATCAAAACATAAACTCAGAAAAATAATGCCAAAATAACTGCATGTGAAGTATCCTCTCCATTCCCCCCAAAATGGAATTGTTATTGACCCCCCAAAAAAAACCCTGTAATTTTAAAAATTAAACAAAAGACATTGGGAAAAATTAGGAAAAGAAATGAGAGTGACACAAGAGAATCATGAAAAAGAAATCAACAGCTTGGTAAAGGAGGCACAAAAATAATGAAGAAATAATACCTGTGAAAAAGAATATGCCAAATAGAAAAAAAAAGGCAAAAAAATCTACTGAAGAGAAGAACATATTAAAAATATAAATGGAAAAATGCAAAAGGAGTTATGAAAGTTAAGGAAAATAATTCTTTAAGAATTAGAATTGCAAGGGGGACCCAGCCAAGATGTTGGAGTAAAAGCAATGACTTGCTTTAGCTCTCCCCCAAACCCCTCCAAATACCTGTAAAAATGACTTTAAACAAATTCTAAACCAGCAGAACCCACAAAAAGACAGAATGAAACAAACTTACAACTCAAGACAGCATGGATGGTTGATCAGAAATGTATATCCCACCAGGCTGGGAGAGGAGTGCAATTTGGCATGGGCATGTAGGCAAAACAGGCCTCAGTGAACTGGGAGCAGACCTCAGAGGACTGCATCATGGGCAGCTGTGGTGGTTTCCAGACATCTCAATCCACAAATGCCAAAGACAACTGAGAAGGTCAGTGAGAAAAGTCTGTGTCTATGGAGAGAGAGAGTAAGTGGAACCAGCCCTAGTCCCCAAGCTCAGCCCTGGGGCAATGGCTGCTTCCAGAGTTTCTAGCCCACAGACAGAGGGAGAATGGGGAATTGAGTAATTAATCAGAAGGGGATTGCAGGGATCTGTCTGCTGGTGAAGTATTCTCTTGCTTTGTCCATGCTTGGATCTGGGTCACAGTTCAAGGTGATGGTTCTGGGGCAAGTAATAGGGCTGGCATGGTGATACTTGTAGTGGTGGTGCACAAGAAATCCTCCTCATAGTTCCAAGGTAGAAAAGAGTGATTGTGGTCACTCATAGACAAGAACACAGGCCAGGAAAGTAGTAAACACCTCAACCTTTATCATACCACAAAGGAAGAACTGAAAATTTACAGATCCATAGAAGTATCTCTGAAAACAGCTGCACAAAACCCCTGAAGCTTGGGACAGTACATTCTCCACTCTGGAAGCAGACTTCTATCTTAACAAAGAGTTTAAAACTCAAGTAATTGGCTTGGAACAGGAGCAAACAAAGGTGCAAAACAAGTCAGAGTGTAGAATCTTTCTTTGGTGACAAAGAAGATTAAAACACACAACTAGAAGATAGCAAAGTCAAAGCTCCTACATCCAAAGCCTCCAAAAAAACTATGAATTTGTGCCAGGCCATGGAAGCACTCGAAAAGGAGTTTGAGAAAGAAGTAAGACAAATAGAGGAAAAATTGGGAAGAGAAATGAGAGTAATGCTAGAAAATCACGAAAAATAAGCCAACAGCTTGCTAAAGGAGACCAAAAAAATACTGAAGATAATAAATCCTTAAAAATAGCCCAATCCAAATGGCAAAAGAGGTCCAAAAAATCAATGAGGAGAAGAGTGCCCTAAAAAGAAAAATTGGACAAGTGGAAAAGGAAGCCCAAAAGCTTACTGAAGAAAATACTTCCTTAAAAAATACAACAGAGCAATGGGAAGCTAGAGAATTTATGAGAAATCAAAACACTGTAAAACAAAATCAAGAGAATAAAAACAGAAAACAATGTGAAATATCTCACTGGAAAAACAACTGACCAAATACATCCAGGAGAGAGAACTTAAAAATTATTGTAGTATTTGAAAGCCATAACAAAAAAAAAAATAGCCCAGACATCATCTTTCAAGAAATTATCAAGTAAAACTGCCCTGATATTTTAGAACCAGAGGGCAAAATAGAAATTGAAAGAAGCCACTAATCACCTGCTGAAAGGGATCTGCAAAGGAAAACTCCTAGGAATATTTTAGCCAAATTCCAGAGTTCCCACTTCAAGGAAAAAATATTGCAAGCAGCGAGAAAGAAACAAACAATTCAAGTATTGTGGAAACACAATCAGTATACCACAACATTTAGCAGCTTCTATATTAAGGGACTGCAGGGTATGGAATATAATATTTTGAAGGGCAAAGGATTACAACCAAGAAGAATCACATACCCAGCAAAACTGAGTATAATCCTTCAGGGGAAAAATGGTCATTCAGTGAAATATGGGGCTTTCAAGTATTCTTATTTTTTTATATATATAAATTGATTTATTTTTAGTGTTCAACATTTACTTCCACAAGATTTTGAGTTCCAAATTTTCACCCCATTTCCCCCCACCTGGCATGCCAAGATGGCATTCTGAATATCCCTTCCCCTAGTCTGCCTTCTCTTCTATCTCTCCCCTACTTCTCTTATCCCCTTCCCCTTCTATTTTCCTTTGGGGCAGGATAGATTTCTGTACCTCATTTCCTGTATTTCTTATTTCCCAGTGGCATGTGAAAACAACTTTTAACATGTGTTGTTAAAACTTTGGGTTCCAAATTTTCTCCCTTTCTCCCTCCCCACCCACCCTCACTGTAAAGGCAAGCAACTCAATATAGGTTAATCATGAGCAAATATGCAAAACACTTCCGTAATAGACATGTTGTGAAATGCTAATTCTATTTCCCTTACTCCTATCCTGCTCTTCCCAATTTATTCTATTCTTTCTTTTGACCCTGTCCCTCCTCAGAAGTATTTGCTTCTGATTACCCCCTTTCCCAATCTGCCCTCCTCTCTATCATCTCCCTGCTCTCTCATCCCCCCCTCCAATTTTTCTGTAGGGTAAGACAGATTTCCATACCCCACTGAGTGTGTATGTTATTCTTTCCCTATGCCAAATCCTATGAGACTAAGACTCACTAGGCTAGGCCTCTACCTTGCTTCTCTCTCATCACCACAGAAATGGACTTTTCCCACTGACCTTCTAAGTTGTCTTTGGCGTTCGTGGGTTGAGAAGTCTGTAAACTGCCACAGCTGCCTGCAATTCAGTCCTCTCTGAGGCCTGCTCTGTGTTCACTGTGGCCTGTGCATCCATGCCCAATTGCATTCCACTCCCAGCCCAGCATAATATACCTTTCTGATCAACCATCCAGGTTATCTTGGGTTGGAAATTTGTTTCACTCGGTATTTTTGTGGGTCCTGCTGCTTTATAATTTGTTTAGAGCCATTTTTATAGGTATTTGGAGGGGCTTGGGGGAGATCTTAAGGAAGTCACTGCTTTTACTCCGCCATCTTGGCTCTGCCCCTCCTTGATTTTTTTTTAAAGAGACTATATATCATCTTTCAAGTGAGTATGAAGGAAAACTTCCATGATATCCTAGAACCAAAGGATAAAGTAGAAATTGAAAGAATACACTGATCACCTCCTGAAAGTGATCCCAAAATGAAAACTGTTAGAAATATTACAACCAAATCCCTGAGCTCCAGGGTCAATGAGAAAATATTGCAAGCAACAAGAAAGAAGTAATTCAAATATCATGGAGTCAGTACAAGACAACACTGAGCAGCATGTGCATTAATAGCTCAGAAGGCTTGTGATATGATATTCTCAAGAGTGTAAGAACTAGGATTATAGCCAAGAATCACCTATTAAGAAAAACTGAGTATAATCTTTCAGGGGAAAAAATGGATATTTAATGAAATAGAAAATTTTCAATCATTCCTGTTGGAAAGACTATAGATGAATAGAAAATTTGACTTTGAAATACAAGACTCAGGATAATCATAAATACAGTAAACAGGAAAGAGAAATAATAAGACATTCAATAAGATTAAAATGTTTAATTTCTACTTGGGAAGATAATATTTATAACTCCTAAGAGTGTTATTGTTATTAGGGCAGTTATAATAAGTATACATAGGCAAAGTGCATAGATGTAAGTTGACTATGATAGGATGCTATAAAAAAATATAAAATTAAGGACTAAGAAAGAGGGGGAAGGGGGAAGGAAGAGCATGAGTGGATTACATTATCTGACATGAAAGTAGTACAAAACAGCTTTCACAATGGATGGTGTCAGTAAACAATGCTTGAAACATACTCTCATCAGAATTGGCTAAATGAGCGAAACACTTACACACTCAGCTGGATATAGAAATCTGTCTAACCCTACAGGGAACTTTGAGGGCATTGGTGTTAGAGGATTGGTATTGACAGGAAGGAAGGCAGAGTAGGAGAGGTGGTAGTCTCAGAAGGAGAGAGAGAGAGAAAGAAAAAAACAGAAAGAGAGAGAGAGAAGGAAAAACAGAGAAGAAAATAATATGAAGGAAAATATGCTTAGAAATTAGAAGTTAAAAATCAGAATTGTGAATATGAATGTCATGAACACATCCATAAAATGGAAAGAGATAACAGTGAATTTTATAATTAAGACAAAATGGGTTATATCACAAGCAAATTAGGTGAGTAAGCAAGTTTGCCTATCAGAATTATGGATAAGGGAAGAATTTGTGAGTAACTGAGATAGAGAGCATTATGGCATATAAAATATTAATGAATTTGATTACATTAAATTAAAAAAAAAGGTTTTGCACAAGCAAAACCAATGCAGCAAGGCTTAGGGGGGAAAAACCGAAAATTGGAGAAAAAATTTCCATCAAATCTCTCTGATAAAGGCCTCATTTTTCAAATATATATTTAAAACACTGAGTAAAATTTATAATAATGCAAATTGTTTCCAAATTGATGAAACCTCAAAGGATATGAACAGTTTTCAGATGAAGAAATCAAAGCTATCTGTAATCATATAAAAATTCTCTAAATCACAATTGATATGAGAAAAGCAAATTAAAACAATTCTGAAATACCACCTCACATATATCATTTTGGCTAATATGACAAAAATAAAATGGCAAATATTAGAGAAGATGTGTGGAAAATTGCAACACTGATGCATTGTTTGTGGAGTTGTAAATTAACATAACCATGGTGGAGAGCAATTTTAAAATATATCCAAATGGATATATAACTGACATGCTCTTTGGCCCAGCAATACAAATACAAGTTTTATATCCCAAACAGATTCAAAGAAAAAGAAAGAAAGAAAGAAAGAAAGAAAGAAAGAAAGAAAGAAAGAAAGAAAGAAAGAAAGAAAGAAAGGAAGGAAGGAAGGAAGGAAGGAAGGAAGAAGAAGAAAGAAAGAAAGAAAGAAAGAAAGAAAGAAAGAAAGAAAGAAAGAAAGAAAGAAAGAAAGAAAGAAAGAAGAAAGAAAGAAAGAAAGAAAGAAAGAAAGAAAGAAAATGACCCATCTGTACAAAAAAAAATAATACATATTTGTGTGGTGGAAAATGATTGGAAATTGAGGAAATGCCCATGACTTGCAAAATGGTTGAACAAGCTGTGGTATATGATTGTGATGAAATTCTATTGTGCTAAAAGAAATGATGGTCAGGATGCTTTGAGGAATATCTACAAAGTTACATGAGTTGTTGTAAAGTAAAGTAAGCAGAATCAGAAGAACCTTGTACACAGTAACAACAACTTAGCTAAAGCCAGCAATAAAATGATGTAAGAGAATTCCAAACTGATATGATTAAAAATACTATCCACCTCCAGAAAAGAAGTATGGAGTCTGAATCCAGATCAGAGCATGTTATTTTTTAAACTTTATTTTATTTTTTTTGTCAGTTTTTTTTATGCAACATGACTAATATGGAAGTATGTTTTACCTGACTGAACATGTATTACCTATGTCAAATTGTTTGCCTTTTCGATGAGAATGGAGGTTAGAGAGGGACGGAGATGATTTAAAGCTCAAAATTTTTATTTATGAATGTAAAAATGTGTTTAAACATAATTGGGAAAATATGAAATAACATAAAATAATTAACACCTTTGCTCAACAGTGCTTTTGTGAACATTAAATTATTTTAGAAAAGTTAGCTATTATGATAGTAATCAATTATGAGTATCATTCAATCTAGTCAAAGAGAGATAGTCTGGTTATCAAATTAAAAAGTCTGATGATTTAAACAGGCCTTGTGACATATTATGAAGAGAAACAGTCAAGTTCAAAGTGTATTTGACCTGGAATCATTAGATATGGGGCTGTGAATCTTGCCTATGATGTTTACTCATTTTTTGAGAATGAAGAAGCATTTTTTTTAACTTCCATATGCATCAGTTTCATCATTTTAACTAATTATAATGCACAATATTGTGGTAGGTGTCAAATGATATAATTTATTCAAATCATGTGTCAGTTATTATATCACTGAATCAATGATAAATTTTTCTAGTCTACTTTGTAACCAAAAAGAATTTGAACTAAAGAACTTTTGAAACTAGTGTAGATAGAAAATAAAAAAGACATGAAGGAACCTCAAGAGTTTCTCTTTCATTTTTCTCATGGAAAATTTAAAATACCTTTAAGTTAATGCAACATATTTAAATTCTGACTTCCTTAAGCATTTAGGTGGCATTGAAGTTGGATGCTAGGCCTGAATCAGGAAGATCTGAATTTAAATTGGATCTAAAACTCATACTAGGTATATGACCTTGGGAAAATCATTTTGACCTATGTTTGCCTCAGTTTTCTCATCTACAAAAATGGATAATAAAACAAATATTTCCCATAGTAGTTGTGAGGATCAAATGGAACAATATTGGCAAAATGCTTTGCAAAACTTAAAGTGTCATATAAATGCTTGTTATTATTACTAAGCATTAAAATAAAAAAATATTGCTTTTCTCTGTGTAATTTCTACTGCTAAAATTATCTTAAACATAAAGAACATCAGATCATCTTGCATGTCTTTGAAAACTGAATTTCACTGTTTATGTCAATACTTCCTTGTCCTATAATGACAGCATTAATATTCAAAATTTTACAGTATTATATATAAAATATTCTGCTTTCAAATCTAAGGAAAATATTCATATTTGAAATTGCTAAAAGTTATTATAGATTTTCAACCATATTCAGACTTTTCTAACAAGAAGATGCATCATATCTTGTGCTATATTTTTCCTTCTGATACTCAGAAATATTATAGAAAGGGTGTATTGTTACCTGAAAATACAGTTTGATCTAGCCAAAATATGGTTTCTGCCATGGATGGGAAACATATCCTTGAAAAAAAAATCTAAAATAAAATAACTATCCAACTCACACGAATTCAATAGTGATAATAACTTGATGAAGGGAAAGCAATATTTTAAATATGTGATAGGATTAAAATGTTATTATTAGGTATTAGTTAAAATAACTGGAAAAACATCCACATTATTCTTTTTTTACTTTAAATTTTATAAATGTGATAGAGAATTATCCTTGTACTTCCATGTTCTGTGTCTGGGAAATTCCAAATGTGATATGTCTCAAGTGTTATCCAGCTCTTGATTATTCAGAGAAATGGGAGAGAAGGAATGGTAAAAGTAGGTGAGTTTTATAGAAAACATTTTTCATCATCAATAACCCCTTAATCGAAGTTTATTAATAAGTATCAAGACTGACAGATTGGAATTTCACTCAAGTTGAGTACACTGTTTATTTGGAACAAAACCTGATTTTGCCCTATTTAAGATTAAATCTTAAAGACTAGTTAGAATAATGTTGACTTACATGAAATATTTCGCAAATATGCTTGAGAGGTTTACTGATAACCCATTTACTTCCCAGGATAAATTAAAGGACTGCTTTGTATGTCTAAAGCTCAACAGAGTTTGGGACTTAGTTACCTTGGAAACTGCCTCCTTGCCTATAGCACAAAAATAATAAAAATTACTCAAAGGGCTCCTGTTGGTTTCATATTTGAGCAGTTAAGGTTAACATAGAACTTTCTCTGAAAGACCCTGCTTTTCTTCTGACAATTTCTTTACTTCTGGGTATATCTGAATATTAGTTTCACAATTTTTCAAAGGATGAGTATACCTTGTGAATTAATAATGCAGAGGTGTTATCTTAGTTGCTATCCAAAAATCTCAAGGTTACATATAAGCATTCATTCTTAAATAGTTCATAAATGAAAAGATCAAGAGTTGTTTCTCAGAACAACTTGCAAATGGTGTCAATTCAACAAAGAATTGATTCTTGCAGTGCTGTTAGGCAGAAACTGTGTTGAGCTTTACTCTTTTGCCTCAGTTCACTTTGCTTCAAGAGAAAGTAAGATATCATTGCTTTTTGTTTCATTTTCTTCTTTGGCTTGCTGTTATTGCTTATCTGTTTTCTATCTCTATCTAAAATTAGCTAACTAGCAAATTTTGCAAAGCAATCTTAGTAAAATGAAAAACGTCATGTATATGCATAATAAAGACAAGACAAATATAGTTTCTGACACAAACAAGCTACGTTTTCCATAAACACAAATGGAATCATACATAAATTTAAATATCTTGTTACAGGTTATAGGTTCCATCTCTAGTAGAAACATCAATAGAATACAGATCATAGAGTTGTAGATTTATGGCTGAAAAGCACATCAGAAAATATATAATTTAACTTTATCATTTTACAGGTGAGGAAAACATAACACAGAGATGTTATGTGAATTACCCAGGCCCACACGGGTAATAAGTAATACAGGTGGACTAGAAACTTAGCTAATACTATTTCAAGTGGAATGTTAGATTTTTTTCCCCCAATTTCTCCATTTTAGATGGCAATGAATTGTTTATTTTCCCCTTGTTAATATATTTTATTCTATCATTTGAGAATTTTGCCTTATTTTGCAGAAACCTGGCCACCTCTTTTTTTCTTTCTTTTCTTCCTCTTTCTAGAACCCCATTATTTCTCTTTCTCTGTCTCTGTCTCTGTCTCTGTCTCCGTCTCTGTCTCTGTCTCTCTCTCTCTCTCTCTCTCTCTCTCTCTCTCTCTCTCTCTCATTGTATCTCTCTCTATCTCTTGACAGAAGTCATTGGAAAAGAACCTGTTGTTGAAAAAGATTGAGGACAAAAGGGAAAGGGGACAACAGAGGATGAGATGGATAGATAGTGTCACAGAAGCAAGGAACATGAGCTTGGATGGATTTTGGAAAGTAGAGGAGGAAAGAAAGGCCTGGCGTGATATGGTCCAGGGGGTCATAAATAGTTAGACAGGACCGAATA
Organism: Phascolarctos cinereus; assembly: GCF_003287225.1. NCBI lineage: Eukaryota > Metazoa > Chordata > Mammalia > Diprotodontia > Phascolarctidae > Phascolarctos > Phascolarctos cinereus. The sequence goes on along the minus strand of NW_027555847.1, from coordinate 435,093,435 downwards.
ACTGAACATCAACAACAATCCTTTAGAATGAAAGTTCCTTGAGTGCAGATACTATCTTATTTACTTTTTTATATGTGTCCCTAACATGTAGCATAGTGTCTTATCCACAGAAAATGCTTTATAAATGATTATTACACTGTCTGTCTATCATCTACCAAATTCCATCTCAGAATACATTTAAGCCAAGAAAGCAGCTCCTCTAAATTTTTTGAATACTTATATTTTTATGAATCAATTATGTCAGGATATTGAAGATAAACATTATGAAAGTGAATAAAGAAGGAAAGAAATATAAGTGAAAAAATTGTAAAATTAGCTCATATAACTATTCTTTCTCCCGGAAAATATGAACATTGTATTTTATTGACTTACTTCATCTTTCCATCCCTATCAACTATCATCCCATATCCCTTCTGACTTTTGTACTAAACTCCTCAAAAAGGCTATCTATAATAAATGCCTCTATTTTTCCTCCTCTCACTCTTTTCTTAAACCATTATGATCTGGCTTCCAACCTTACAATTCCACTGAAACTACATTCTCCAAAGTTAACAATGATCTCTTATTTGCCAAATCCAATGGCCTTTGATCAATCCCAATTCTCCTTGATCTCTCCACAGCCTTTGACATTGTTGATCACTTTTTCTTCCTCGACGCTCTCTTCTCTCTAGGTTTTTGATACACCAGTCTCTCTTGGTTTTAGTCCTCCCTATCTGAAAGCTCCTTCACTGTCTCTTTTACTGGACCCTATTCAAAATCACACCCTCTAACTGCAGGTGGCACTCAGAGTTCTTTACTGGACCCTCTTATATTCTCTATCTATACTACTATTTCACTCATCTATCTCATCAGCTCCTATGGATTTCATTTTCATTTCTATACAGATTCTCAAATCTACTTATCATGACCCAAATTCTCAGCCACCCTTCAATTTTTCACCTCAAATTCCCTTTCAGACATCTTGAACTGCATGTACAGTAGACATCTTAAACTCAATATGACCAAAACAGAACAAATTATATTTCCCCCAAAATGACACAGCCCTGTCTTGTACCTTTTCCTGCTACTGGAGAAGGCAACACCACCCTCCTAGTCCCATGAGATCACAACCAACGGGTCATTCTGGGTGACTCTTATATATATTTCTTTCCCCCATATCAAATTTCTGACCAAGCTCTTCAATTTCACATTTGCAGCATTGCTCTTATACGACACCTTCTGTCCTCTGACACTGCCACCAATCTAGTACAGGCTCTCGTCACTTAATATCAGGATTACTGTAGTGGTTTGCTGGTGAGTCTTTCTGTCTCCCAAGTCTCTCTACACTCCAATACATCCCCTATTTAGCCACTAAAGCAGAGTTCCAATCAAATCACCTCCCACTCCACTCAACAGACTCCATGGTTTCCTATTGCCTCGAGGATCTTTTTTTTTTTTAATACTTTGGCATTAGAGCTCTTCATAACATAGCTCCCTCCTAACTTTCCAGTCTTAATAGGCCTTACTTCTCCTAGATGTAATCTGTATACTGGCCTTCTGGCTGTTCCACAAAAAAGACACTCTATTTCTTGGTTTGGGACATCTCTCTGGCTGTCCCACATGCCTAGAGTGCACTTTCTCAACTGTTCTGACTATAGATCTCTGTGGATTCCTTTAAATCCATCAAAAATCCCAATTTTTGCAAAAATCCTTTCCCAATGCTTCTGCATGCCAGGGCTTTTTAATTTTTATTATTTATTTCCAATTCATGCAGTGTATAGTTTGCTTTGTATATATTTGTTTGAATATGATTTCCCTCATTATTTTGTAACCTCCATGAAGGCAGGGAGAATTTTGACTTTTTTTCTTTTGTACTCCAGTGCTTAGCACAGTTCCTAGCATATAATAGACATTTAATAAGTGATTATTGATTGACTGATTCTTAATTTTTTTTTACCTCTCAATTAGATCTTTGAAGATTTCAGACAGTAAGGCTGCACTATTTCAAGAATTTGGAAAATGTTTATTTTGTGCAATGTGTTGTTCTAGGCACTCAAGATAGAGAGAGAAAATGACACTATTTTGTGCAAACAAGGATTTTTATTTTACAACAAATGTATTGATACTTTATATCTCTCTGGATTTCCCAAGAAACTAATTGGGTTTCTTATATTAGCTTCATGAACAGAACAAGTGTGTGTGTGTGTGTGTGTGTGTGTGTGTGTGTGTTTGTGTGTGTTTGTGTGTATATTTACTTTCAGATACATATATTTACATATATACTATATATGTTTGTATACATATATCATATAGACATACATATGAAGTATACATACTAAAGAATACACACACACACACACACATATATATATATTCTTCAAAGAATTTCTCTTGCTCCCTCTTCTCCCTATGGGGCAAAGGGGGGAAAGAAACACTGAACTCTCATAACAAATATGTATAGTCAAGCAGTATGAATTCCTATATTGGTCATCAATCCCTTAAGAAAATAAATGTTTCATTCTGCATGTTGAATCCACCATCTCATTACATGCCCTCATATTATAATATATTTTTTATTAAATGCTATAAAGTCTTAAAATGAAGCCCTTGACTTTGAGATAAACCATCATACTATAAATGGACCTCTAACTTTTATTAAATATATTCTGTTTAATAAAAAGGCCTGGATTCCAAACTTCTTTTGGCCCAGAACTGAGAGACAACTGAAACAATTTTTCAAGCTGCAGTCAATCTGCAGATTTATCTAAGCACGATTGAATTGTTGTTCTTTAGTGATTAAAAGATAATGAAACAACAGCAACAACAAAGCACAAGGACTCAATTAAAGCACATTACAATTAACAGAAAGACTTCACCAATCAAATTTCAAAATGCAATCACAGACTTTTGGGTGAAAAAAGACTCTAACATTGAAGCTGCATCTATCTATGTTATTACCAAACCCTTTAACTGTTAAATTGTGTCAAGATGTCAACAAGACACACATGATTTACAGTTAGTTTTTAATAAACATTTAAGCTGTAGGGTGCTTGGAGTGTTACAAGCTATTACTGAACAGCCTCTCTTTCTCATTACAGGATTCGTTTCACAGGCAGCAGCACTGTTTGATATGAGTTGGTATCACTTCTGTAGTGTATGCATTCATTCATGTATTAAACTTCAGTGTTCTTTTTTAAAAGTAATCAGGATTTATCTGCAGAGGCAATTTTTAGCTATCTAGCCCTAAATGATCTCTTTTCCTAAAATGATGTGGAGTTTAAATAATGTAGAGCACCTAGTTAGCTAATGGGGTACCACTAGAAATAATACTGGCCATATACAGATATGGCTCTGATGTGATTATAAAAGATATCTGTTTTCACTAATATCAGTGAAATCAGTATTCATTATGACCAGGCAAAAATTCAAGAAATTACAGTGAAAGCACCTAAGAACGGTGATGACTGACTATCTACAAATACAGATAACTAAGAAAAGGTGTATAAGAATGGCAAACAGAACAAGTTCTGAATGAATGACTAAAGCAAACTAGGAAGGGAGATTGTTGGAGTGAATACAAAGAGTTGTCTTGATATCAAGTTGTTTTGAAATAAGATCAAAAGCTTACTTTGCCATAAGCTTAAAGTACACATACAAACAAAATGAAGATTGAATGGAAGTTTGCATTATTCAGGCACATCCCTGTCCATAGTCTAAGAATCTAAGAACAAACCATAGATACTGTTAAGTTTCTATTTTCAGATTGATTTGAATACTCTTTTTAGAGATTTAAACATTTAGATCTATGCTATCTACCATCAACAAAGATCCCTCAGTCCTGTCTAATTAGGAACTTTTAAAATTAATTAAAACTACAGTGGGTCCCCAAAGAAAATCAAGAAGGAAAGAGCAACAATAGTTAAGGTTGGAAAGTATTTGATAAAAATGAGTCTTTTTCATAGGAGCAAATATAATTCTATACATATACATGCATATATTTAAGTTTGGAGAATGCATCTTTTAAATCAGGTACTAAAATGCTCAAAGCTATGTAATTATGTTGTTCAGGGTGTTAGGCAATTATTGTCAGTTTTAATGCTTTGCCACTGTATCACGCCTTAGGCAAATGCTCTTCTGTGTTCATGAATATTGGAAAGAACAAGTCGTAAATCTGTAAACTGAACATAAGCATCATTCAAGCTGCTTACACTCTTGGGGCATTTACAAGGAGTAACATATATTTTAATCTGTGCACTGCTGATTTTATTTGCAGCTTTCCATCTTTCTGTCTCTCTTTCTACCTGTTATCTTTCCATTGATCCATCATTTTTCCAATTAAGGTCAGGCTAGATGACAGACATGACAGGCACTCACTGTCCAATGCTACAGATTGTAAGTAGAAATAATTACTGTACATGAAACTGAATCCGTGCAATAGGCCTGCCACCACAGGCTCCCAAATCAGTCAGCTCACTCACTTGAGTAACAGGAATGATGATGAAGGAAGAACAAAGTTCCTGATGCTCTTACAGGATAATACTTCAAGACATTCCTTTATTGTTTTCATTGTTTGAAAATGAGTTGATCTATCATTAAGGAAGCTATTTAGCCAAGGACACCAACAGGTTATTAGAAATGCAGCCATCCAGTTGGAGATTTGGGCAACCTGATCAGCTTTTCATTTGCAGAAAAGCCCTTATGTTAGCCATCATTAGTGGGTCTGTCATTAGAACTGTCTAAAGTGGATGGTAACTTAAGGAACAATTTGAAGATGATTAGCCCTTATTCAAGATGTATTCACATACTGAAGCTAAAGTTTGAAGGTGAAACTGATATTTAAAGAAAAGAAGAAAATTGATCAAATTCGTGAATTAATCTCTTGGTTTATGTTTTTATTTTAGAAGCCAGACAGTTTGTATGAACTAGATTATTTTTTACCCATGATATTTCTGTATGATGGAGTTGACTATGACTGACACCCTCCTAGGTTATGCAAGTCATGTTGAATTCAAATATACTTGTAAAAGACCAACACAATTTCTGTTAGAATCAAACATGATACAGAGGGAAATATCCCCATGTTTATACCTGGATTTGATCTTCTTTCTTCTTGTTATACCTGTATGACACTTGGAAACCAATATCACCTTTTGGAACTTCAGCTTTTGTTTTCTTCTACATCTGTAAAGTATGAGAATGGGATTATATCCCCCCCAAAGGACATTTCTAGTTCCAAATCTATGGTCCTTTTGTTCTATTACCCCACTGACTTAAAATCAAAGGAAACTCTTTTACCTAAAGAAATAATGGGTGATATGATTTTTCCTCAAGAAATATGTTTAAAATAGTGCTTTTTCGAGTTGATAAGGTTGATGTATTTTTTATTTTATTTATTTAAGATTGGTAATTATTCTTTAAAATGATATATTGTTGGCTAATAGAATAAAGTTTAAATTAAACAAATACCCATAATAATAGCAATAAAAATGACTATAAGTTTCACTCAGATTCTGAGGACTTTAAAACACTTTAGAGATTATATTATTCCAATATGAATCTCCAAATCTGGGCGGCATATTTGGAACATTGTTTTTCAGATTTGTTAATACCATAAACCCACTAGAGAATTCTGTGATTTTTTTCATGTTCTATATTAGCTCCTCCTAAAATGAAAGAAAAATGAAAATCAAATGTTGCTTATTATTTGTGTATCTTCAAATATCAGAGAAAATATTTGTCAGCTGTCCACTTTCTCTATGTCTCCCACTAAAAATACTTATGTAATCTTATAACCTAGTTGTAAAGGTTTACAAGGCCAATCTCATTTATTTAATCATCACCTAATCTTTAGATCTCTGGTTTTTATGACCCTCTATGTAACTTTAATGATTGTAATTCTCCAATTGCAGGAAAAAGTAGCTCACAAGACACATATTCAACAATAATTTAAGTACCTGCTGTGTACAAGGTGCTAAGAAATTTGTATATAATGAAAAAAAAATATTCCTAGCCCTCAAGGGGCATACATTATACTGCAAGGAATCAATATCTGTGCATGTGTATGTGTGCGTGTGTGTGTGCATGGGTAGGTGTGTTTGTCTCTGTGTGTGCGTGTGTGTGTACATACATATATATTGGAGGAGAGAGGGTAAAATACCTAGGAAATATCTAGGACTCAGTGGGCACTTGAAAGTAGCCTAATTAATTCTCAGTAAAAAAGCAAAGACCATAAGAAGAAACTACAACATGGAAGGACTATTTGTATCTCTACACTGAGGTTATCTCCTTGCAATTTTAAATAGAGTGAGACTAGTTTAAAAAAAATGAAGATTAAAACACACATACATACACACTTCGTGTAAGCAAGACAACAGAAAGACAGAAGTACCAAAATTGGGAAAATGTCATTTTTATTAGTGAAACTTACTTTTTTTCTTTTCATTCAAGTATATACTTAATACATTAATGAAAAGAAGTCTAGATAAACCTGAAAAGATCTAAATATCTTCACCTCAGAATATTTTGGATTTTTTTTAAAATTTCAGTGAGCCTGGAAGTGTTATCCCTATGGAGGGACTAATGAAATGACAAGTATATTGACCTCTTAAGACACAGAATTATTACACCTTAAAAGAAATCCCCAAATGGAGATAAGATACTGCATAATGACTTTACATTATGGCATGCTTTGTGATGAATTAAGAAACAAATGTATCCAGAAGATGAAATTGCACATAATGTATCAAATAAACTCACCTGATTTACATTCCAATGAAAAATTCTGGGATATAATTAAAGTATAGAATTAGAAAAAAATGAACTGCTTATCAAAGAAAGGTACATTTAATACACATAGTTTAAAAGTAAGATTTCTTGACGAAGAATTACAGAATATTTCAGAATCTTGGAAATCTATGTCAAATCAAATAAAACAAATGCATCTGGAAAATGAAGATGTATTGTATATTGACATACATTAATATGTAAAACTTTCAGTGTTTGTTGTGTAAGTTATACATTTACTTATTTTAGTTCAGTACAAATAATTTGCATACTTCTGTAGTTCAGGTCCTCATCAATCAACTATTCTATCAATTATTATAAGAGCATCCTAATTGTTTCTGTGCTTCTAACCAATCCTCTCTCCAATTCACCTGCCTCACAAATACCCATTTCATATTCTGAAATACAGATCTGACTATGTCATTTCTAGTTTAAAAAAAACTTTGGTGTATCCCTGTTTCTTCTAGGATGAAATATAAACTTCCTAGCATCACCTGTAATAGTACTATATAATATTTACTGCTTTCATTTCCACCTTTATTTTTTTTAACTTTTATTTTGTTACCTCTACATTTCAGCCAAAATTTTCCTTGTACTGTTCCACAATCTTATATCCATTTCCCCTATACACACACAGACTGACAAAACAGGAATACACTCTCATTAACGCCCCTCTTAGATTCCCAAATTTATTTTTAAAATTCCCTCATTTACTACTTAGATCCATCTTTCTTCATTTTCTTAGCATAATCTTCCCCATTAAATAATCTTGTATTTACCTACCTCTGTAGATGCTGTTCTGTAACCTCAAAATAGAATATAAACTCCATGGAAGTAGCCACTGTTTTATTTTTATCTTTGCATTAACAGCACCAATCACAGTGTTCTGTATGTGGTAGCTGCTAAACAGATGTGATTTTTTTTCAATTACACAGGATAGTAGAGCTGGAACCACATAGAGGATTCAAGTCTCTTGGCCATTAAGAAGGATACTTATGACAGAAATATTGTAAAAACATTAATAGTTTAAAATAAAGTTTTGGTTAAACTATGCTAATTTATGCAAATCAGGTACTATCCAGGATCATTTCTCAGATCAGAAACAAGCATACAATCCTTAGATCCCTGTTTAAAAGATATCTGTGGGGTAGCTAAGTGGTGCAGTGGATGGAGTACTGGCCCTGGAGTCAGAAGGACCTAAGTTAAAAACCAGTCTCAGACACATGATACTCATTTTCACTAGTATGACCCTGGGCAAGTCACTTAACCCCAAGCATCTCACACACACACACACAAAAAAATCCATTGCCATCCTTTAAGGAAACAAGTGTCATCAAAGCATCTTTTGACTATTTGCAATATGTTTTACATTTGACTCCCTAACATTCAATCATGTATGAAATTCCATTCTATTTAAGAATCTGAAACATTCCTTTTTGTCATTGAATTTTAATTTACCTGATCATTCCAGGCAACAAATCATTTTCATCATTTTAATTTATATCTTAAAAAGGACTTCAAGGGCTCTTATTTGTTATTCATTACCACATACATAGGCAAATGATTATTGTAATTTGTGAATGTAAGACCTGCATTTAATAGTACAACACTATGGGTAGGACACTGAAGTGCAAAGACTTTGATAATAAACATTTTGCCTCATGTTGTGCTATGAAAGAAAAGAAATGAACCTCTCAGAACATGGCATGGGAGTAGGGAGGCAAGGCAAGGAGCCATGACTGAAAATAAATTTCTTCCCAAGTGACCTTTGAGGAGTTTCTTGCTATTTGTTTTCAAATATGGTGTCACTTTTAATGAGGAAAAAATGGGCCAGAGCAAAACTGCCTATAGCTCACTGGCTTGTCAGGGCTGTATTTACTATCACATACATCACTTTAGCTTGAAAAAAGGAGGCTAAGATTGGGCTAACTTTCAAGTCTTTCAGGGATCTACAACTTGAGCAGGTACAGCAGCAAACAAAAGATTCTAAATTATTAAAACACATTTTAAATCTTCTTTCAGGCAAATTTATCCCTAAGAGCTGTACATTTGATGCCGTTTCTTTTTTTAAAGTAGTTTTTTCAGTCTTCCAAAGAGCATCTGCTTGAGCCACAGATAGATAAATGACTTTAAGACAGCAGATGTAACCATTCAGGCTGGTGTAGTGAAAGCCAGTTTAATTTGAAAATTAACAATGAGAATGGACTCACTCTTGTTCATTCTCTGACAGAGACTTCATTAACTAGAATTCACAGTTGACAAAGTGCAGGGCACAATGTCTTGACACTATTTGGGATCAGGACATCTCTGACATTCTCTTTTTTTTGACAAATTAAGTTATATACAGAGGTATAACCTCTTAGATTATGATTTTTTTTGAAATTTTACATTTATTTTTATTATTCACTTCTATAGCTTTCTATTACCTAGAACATAACAACTATCTTCAAGTATTTGAAGGGTTGTCATATGGATAAGGGATTAAAGGTGTTCTCTTTGGCCCCAAAAGGTGTAGCCAAGAGCAATATGGACCTGTTACAAAAGAAATTTTCCATGAATTAGAACTATACAACAGTAGAATGGGTTTCTTCTAGACATGATAGTTTGAGGGCTTTAAGTATCATCTGGATTATAACTTATTAAGCACATTATAAAAGTCATTCTTTTTTGGATGACTTGTATTAGATGTCTGTTGTTACAATAATTAACAATAATATATTCTTTATTTATCCCTGTGTGAAAATTGGGGAAGTCCAGGGATCTCATGTCACACAATGGAAAGAGCTCCAGATTTGGAATTAGAGAACATGGATTCAAATTTTACCTCTATCTCTGCCACAATGGGCAGGTCATCCCTCTCAACTTTAAGTTCCTCATCCTTGACCTGACTGAATTGGACTTGATGGAATCTAAGGTTTCTTTCAGTTCTGAATATATGATCCTGTCATAAACATAAATGTGTATGTAGATATACATCAAATCACTATGTGTAAATTCACAAAACTGCATCTAAACGCCCCTTTCTGAACTAAATACATGTGGTATTATGTGTGTGTGTGTGTGTGTGTATACACACATACACATATATATGCATATACATATACATATGTGTGTGTGTATACACACATACACATATATATGCATATACATATACATATATATATATGCATACGTAGATGTAGATAGGTGAATAGATTGCTAGACAGACAAACAGGTGGAGAGATAGGTAGATAGATAGATAGATAGATAGATAGATAGATAGATAGATGGATGGATAGATGGATAGACAGATAATAGCGAGAATAATAGTGACTACGGCTAGCTTGATTTTATTTTTATTTTTTATAAGCTAAAGGACTGAAGGGACTAGATAACAAAGATTTCCAAATATTAAAGACTAGGCAAGTGTAACTAACTATATCTAAATACATAGTCATAGTTATCCTATCCTTTGGGAAATGATTAGCAAAATTTATTTCTTTATGGAGGCCTATAGAGGTCAATTGAATCAGGTCTTATTTTTCCTCCAGCACAAATTGTGACAACTTTGGTCAGGTAGCGTTATGCAAGACTGCAGTAACTGAATTCAAGTCACAACTATCTCTAAGGTCCATTTCATTCTTACTCAGCTACTTAAAAGTGCAAAGCAGGAACAAGAAGCATTATTATTGTTATTTCAGTACCCAAAACACACACTGCATAAAACATTAACAGAATTGTGCCTTCAGAAATAAATAGAAAATTCTGAAAGTTTTAATGAAAAAAGCAAATGCTGTGAAATATGTCAATGGCCATGGAATCCTTTCCCTGTGCTACCAACCTTATCAATATTACAGAATGACTCCCTTTCATCTACCTTTTTTTTCTTTTCTAGATTGTGTTTCAACATGAATTGCTGTTATACTTTAAAGACTCATCTGCAGAAATGTGAACATTAGACAGAGAACATGCCATTTCCCTAGATTTATGGGCACTCTCATCATTAGAAATGAATACATAAGTACATTTGAGATTCCATACATGAAAACCCTCATTGAACTTGGACAAGCACTAGAGGTTCATTTGACTTTTGAAATCCACCTTATTGACCACTAGCTTTCGCATCCACAATTACAGTAGGAGCTAAAAATTCACTTTTTTGGTGAACCAAAACCAAAAGGAGAGCAATTTTTATTTCTTCAAAGAGTTTCAAAACTGGTTTTATATCACATGCTTCATATAGAAGTTAGTCCACTGTGAATTAGAGAATTCATTAAGTGCAGTTAAATTATTTAAATGAGCTGTAGCTATTAAGCTGAGCTGCAATTAAACTCCTAAGAGCACATCTTGATTCCTAAGAATATAATCAACTAAAAGGTACCCTCTTCCCTAATTTTATCATTCAAGAAAAGAGAATAAAATTAAGAATTTGTGGGACAAATGATACAAGAAAAAAAAAACAAGCTACAATAGTTTGATTTCTGTGAAAGAAATGTTTGGGTACTATAGTTATTTTACTTGTTGTTTGTTTCATTTTACAGATATGAACATAAGGAACCTGACTGGTGTTATGGCCATATATTAAGTTGTATTTTAAAATAGTTTCTAATTTTGAAATTTAGTCTCTAAGTCAGGATCTATCCACCATTTTTACAGTTTCAGATCATAGAGACCAGATATTTCATTGATATAGGAAACTCTCTATGTAAGAAAGTCACTCTATATATGTTGACATTTTCTGTGTAACTTACAGTTTCATAGAACTGCTTAATATTTTGGAGAAGGTAAGTGACTTTCCCAGGATAAAAGTGTCATTACATGTCAGGAGTGAGATTTGAACCCATATATGTCTGGCTTCAAGGCTACATCTGTATCCACTATGCTTTTGTCTTTCTCTTTCTCTGTCTCTGTCTCTCTGTCTATGTCTCTCTCTGTCTCACTCCCAATCTCTGAAAACAAGAAAATATTACCCCAGAAAAAAAATGAACCCTGGAACAGCTGAACTAGAAGAAAGACAGGTAACAGCAGTGCAGCAGCCCAGCAAACAGGTCTCCCAGTGCCTCAGTAAAAATAAGGGAAGCAGCACTACAAAGGACCCCAGGCAGATAAGCACTCTGCAGCATTCATCTGAAAGGAGCTGAAGAAAGCAACCTAGAGTCTTCCTAAAGTCCAAGTGTTGCTGATTCCAACCCAACACCAGGTAAGCTGTCAGAACCCTACAGCCGCCAACTGTCAACCAGGAAGAAATCCTGAAGCCCAGGCGGTAGAGAAGGCAAACACCAACACCTGGTCCTCCAAGTGCCTCATTGAGGGCAGGGGAACCGGTGGAAACCAGCTCAGAAAATTACCATATGCCTGGTCACTCTACTACAAAGGAATCTCCCGGTGCATTAGCAGAAACAAGGGAGGAAGCATTGCAAAGGGCCCCAGGCAGATAAACACCTTGCAGCACCCATCTAAAAGGAGCTGAAGAAAGCTAAAGGAAAGGAAATGCAGGCAACCTAGAATTGCCTGAAAGTTCCAGCCTTGCTGATTCCAGCCCAACAAACAGGTAAGCTGCCAAACCTACAGCCTCAATTGCCAACATAAGAGGCCCCAGCACACAAAGCCAGTGACCAAGACCTAGGCTCCCAACACAAGAAGCTTGGGTCAGTGCCCTCTGTTCCCCAGCAGGAGAGCTCAATCTCTTTAAAGGCCAGGGAATAAAGAAACCATGAGTAAAAATAAATGTACCATAGATTCATATTATGAGAAGAGTGAAGATCAAGACAGAAACTCTGAAGAGGACGACATTGTCAACATAACCATATCTGCAACAACAAGAGGGAATATGAACTGGCCTGAAGCCAAAAAAGCCTTCTTAGAAGACCTCAAAAAGGATTTTAAAAGTGTAATGAGAGAGGTAGAAGATTCCTTAAAAAACACAATTGGCCAATTGGAAAAAAAATACACTGAAGAAAACAAATCCCTTAAAAATACACTTGGCCAATTGAAGAAGGAAGTACAAAAACTAACAGAAGAAAACAATCTGTTAAAAACTAGAATTGGACAAATGGAAACTAATGACTCTATGAGAGAGCAAGAATCAGTCAAACAGAAACAAAAAAATGAAAAAAATAGATGAAAATAAAATACCTCATCGGTAAAACAACTGACCTGGAAAATGATCAGGAAGACAGTTTAAAAATCATTGGACTACCTGAAAATCATGATAAAAAAAGTGATCCTAGACAGTATCTTTCAGGAAATCATGAAGGAAAACTGCCCAGAAGTCCTAGAACCAGAAGGTAAAATAACCATAGAAAGAATACACCATTCACCACCTGAAAGAGATCCCAAATTGACAATGCCAAGGAATATAATAGCAAAATTCCAAAATTACCAGATGAAAGAGAAGGTGCTGCAAGCAGCCAGAAAGAAACAATTTAAATATCATGGAACCACAGTCAGGATTACAGAGGACCTTGCAGCTTCTACATTAAAAGACCGCAGGGCATGGAACATGATATTCCTTAAGGCAAAGGAGCTTGGATTGCAGCCAAGGATCAACTACCCTGCAAAAATGAGCATGATTTTTCAAGGGAGAGATGGATATTCAATGAAATAGGGGACTTCCAAACCTTCCTGATAAAAAGACCAGAGCTCAACAAAAAATTTGATCTTCAAGTAGAAGATTCAAGAAAGACATAAAAAGGTAAATGGGACAGAAAGATACAATATGTTGTTAATAAGGGTGGACTGTTTACATCCCTACAAGGGAAGATGACACTTGCAACTCTTGAGAACTGTATTGTTATTACACCATGTTAAAGGAGTATACATAAAGGGTGGATATTAGTTGACTTTGATGTAATGATAAAAAAAATCTAATCAAGTGGGTTAAATGGATCCAAGTAAGTGGATTAGTCTGATCTTAGAAAATGTACTGAGAAAGGAGGAGGCAGACAAGGGTAAATTACATTACAGGAAAAGACAGAAAATCCTATTACAGCAGAGGGAAAGAAGGGAGGGGAATGAGCATTGTTTGAACCTTACTCTCATCAGATTTGGCTCAAGAAGGGAATAACATAATCAGTTAGGTATAGAAATCTAACTTGCCCTATAGGCAGTAGGAGGAAAAGGGGAAAGAAAAGGGAGGGGGATGGAAGGGAGGGAAGAAGCAGTAAGGGCAAAGGGATAGAAATGGGAAAGGATAATAGAAGGGAGGAGAGACTGAAGGAGTCAATGGTCAAAAGCAAAACACTAGTGGGGGGAGAAGGAGAATGGAGAAAGAAAAACATAAACAGGGGGAAAAAAGATGGAGAAAAAACGTAGATAATAATCATAACTGTGAATGTGATTTTTTTTCTCTTCTGTTGAGTTTTGTTTCCTCTTTCTGATGGTTCCCCCTATTGGTTTCAATTTTTACTTACAACTTCAATGATTTGAAAAATAGGAATGTAAATGTATAGCCTATATCAGATTGTGTGCCGTCTTGGGGAGGATGGTGGGTAGGAAGGGGGAGAAAAATTTTAAACTAAAAAGCATATGGAAGTGATTGTTGATGAATCAAAATAAATTAATAAAAAAAGATCTGAGGGGCAGGAAATAATTTTAAATGATTTAAAAGCTGATAGCTCAAGATAGTCACTTCCACATTGTGGTGAACAATGTGTCATGACAACACAGGTATAAAAGAAAATCTTTCAATTTCCTGGGTCTGGACAAAGTCAAGTGGTCACCTCATTTGGCCTTCTATTCTAAATACCTTGGCTGCTAGCATCTTCCCTCCATGCATTTTCTCTTCTTGTGAGCGATGGTTGTTGACAAAGAACAAGATTGACAGCGTGGAATATTGAGAAATCTCCCTTTATTAAAATTCATCTGTCACTTTCTGTCTATCAGTCTGATCATATTAAACTTTCAGACTCTCAAAGAGATGAATAATTTCATTAGTCCTTATGAAATGCACTTATCCAAGACACTGGCATATCTCCATATAATCATAACAACAGGCCTTTTCTCCTTATGTCGGTAACTATGCAAAATGCTTCACATATTGTTTCTAGGCCAATGTTGAACCAGAAAAGCTTTCATGTTTAAAAGTTTCTTTCACATTTCTCCCATTTAAGAAATATTAATGCTATTATAAAAGAAAATAAATAGATTCAGTCACAAGTTGATTACCAATTGTGTGCAAGACACTATAACACAATTCACTGTATTCCAGATCCACGAATAAGCCTAAGCAAATCCGAATACTATTTGAAGGCAATTCAATCGACACAACATTTGTGCGACATTTGGGGTTCTGTTGAGGGACTACTCACAGAGATGGATCACATTCTTGAAGATGAGTAATAATGGGGAAATTTGTGTAAAGTTTTTTTCTGGAGTATGCAGATTCACCTCATTCACCATTAGGTCTTCTGTCTTTCCCAAGTGTTCACTACATCTTAAAATTGTCTAGTAAGAAAAAAAAAGCAGCTGTATGAGGTCATCTCTAAAGCCACCAGTAGTCAGTCTTCACTATAATAAGGCAAAATAACTATCCAACTTAATTATAATCTCTATGGGTCAAGCAGTCTGGTAAAAGTAATATCTTCCCTGTGATTAGAAAATGACATGTTTCACAAATACATGGATATGTGGAATAGAATAAATAAAGCTGAAATCATAAAGTCAAAATTGTGTGTGGCCCAACATTTGTAGTAGCAAAAGTTGCTACCAAAAAGCACTTAAAGATAGGAAATATATAACAAAAACAGAAACACTGAAAAGATTTAGGCTTCTTCAGTCATTCCTTCCTTCATCATGGAGGCATAAGAACAACTTGTTTTACACACTTACCCATGGAAGCAAGACTAAGCAGGCAACAGTATTCTGGGAATCCCATTCAATATTAACATCATTGTATCTTGGTGTATATTCTCTTGCTTCCTCCCTGACACATTTGGTAACATTCAGGCACAAATTCTTTCTCTCCCTCTCTCCCTCTCTCTCTCTCTCTCTCTCTCTCTCTCTCTCTCTCTCTCTCTCTCTCTCTCTCTCTTTCTGTATGTATGTTCCTAGGAAAACAGCAATCCATTCATTTGCAAACACAAATATTGGAGAAGAAAAGGGCACATCACAGACAGAGGTTCATTATCTCTAAGAAAAGAAGATAAATAAGCATGTTGAATGGTAGCAGAGGATGTGAACTATGGCGGGAGAAATCTTAAGGAGTTCAGTGAAGAGAAAATCATTCTTACCCAGGTATCTGTTAACAAAAAATCTGTGAATCTCACCAAGCCAAAATCAGTTATTTAGGTTATTTGGAGGTGGGAATGAAGATAATAGTTGCTGAAAATATGAAGCCTATGGGATTATACGTATAGTGATAAGGATTTCAGAAGCCTATCTTCATGAAACAGAACACAGACAAACTTGAAATAGTAACATACCACAACACTCACTTTATAGAGCTAGATACTCCTAATATTTGTATTGAGATCTAATTGTAGCTTGAATCTATTTGTAGAAAATGGGATACCAGTTTTGCTGGTTGGATAATGAGGAAACTGCTGGGTTTTATTCCAAATTTAATGTAAATCACTAGAGTGTTGAAAAAAAAACACAACCACCTAGATATCACATTCATTCATGTTTTTTCCCACTATTCACAATTTTTTTTTAAATTTTTGTGAAGTGAAGGGAACTGGAAACACTGGAGATCATCATAGTTATTGTTGTTTGTTAAAGAGAACCAATGAAATCATGGGTGATGCCTTCACTTGCACATGAATTGGATTTAAGTGAGGCAGAGTTTCATGAATTTGTTAGCTTCTCTCTTCCTGAGTCATCAAAGTTCAGCAGCAGGACAAAAGTTAAGGTGACTGTCAATGGCTTGGGATGCAGTGGATGACTTTGATGTTGTTGATGTTTGACCAAGCTCTCAGCATTCCATAGCTCCTGCTCCAGTCACCTTAATGGCTTTTGAAAATTGTTCTCATCTGCCTATTCCTCTGGTGAAAGTTTTCACCTGCTTGGGGTAGACATCCCTGTCACTCACCAATAGGTTTGAATCTTTTCAGTCACCCTAAACATGTTTAGCCCATCTGCCAAGGAGATTTATTGGCATGTGACCACTTTGAATGCTATAACATCTTGGAGCCATGGGTGAGAATTGTCTGAATCAGGTGGACACTAAAGATAAATGAGCAGCCCTGAAAAAGGCCTGGCAAGACCTCACACCACAGATGCCATTCCTACTGAACACCCGATATACTCCAAGACCATCATGGCTAAGATTATAAAAGTAGAGGTGCATTGGCTGGAGGCAGTGAATGAAACAAATGGCATTGTGAGAATAATTTCACTTTCAGATATTCTACATGCTTCGTATTCCCACCAGCATTTGCCAAACAAAAGGAAAATAAAGAAGAATGAGTAATATGAATGTGAATCCATGTAGGAGAACTTATACAAAGTTTTTGCATATTTTTTTTGTTGTTGTTTATGAACACTAACTGCAATAGAAAATAGTAAATGATTATGAGAATATATGCTGGAATATATTGATGGGTGATGAATTCTGGAAAGTTTAACTCATTTATAGATCTGCCAAATGAGATTTTTTGGTACAGATATAACAGAGCTAACATCTAATCAGGCACTGAGCCTACTGAGTCTAAGGACATAATTTCATTGAACATATTGACTCTGTCAAGATGGAAGAAAATAAAGACCTAATCTGAGTTCACTGTGAGCATGCACAGAACGCACAACTGATTGAAAAGAATTATGTTAATTATGTAATAACTTTGAAGTTTTACTTTATTCCCCTATGTCTTCCCTTATACAGCTTCTTAAAAAATTAGAACACTGATGTGTGGTGCTGTTTAGTTTTTGAGAAGGAGTAAATAAAGCCCTCTATGCTTTCCCACAGGCCAAGCTGTTTTGTAAGGTGTTCATTTCAGAGATGAAAAATTCAGCATCAAGAAAACAGGACTGTCTCCTATTAAACAAAAGTTTGACATTTTTCTGGAGGGAGAAAATTGAGGAGTCCTGAGGAAGAGGAGTTCTCTGGTGACATGTGATGGAATCCGAATTTCAGAGCTTTAAAGGACCTGAGGGTCAATCACATAGTCCAATCAGCACCTTAACAAGACTATCAATATAAGAGGGGAACAAAAGTTGAAAGTCTTACAACTGAATCCATTATGTTGTTACAGCAATGCTTTTGAAAAAAAAAAAGTTCAATTTTGCTATAACTGACCATGATTCCTAAATAGGAAAAGAGAACCTTTATCTTTTATAAGGATATTGCATGGGGAAATGAATTTTAATTAGACAAGTCCATCCATGATCTCTGTAAACTAACAAAGTAGTATTCATTGCATATCTCCTCTTTGCTCCATGGAACGTTACAGTTTCCAAGTACAAAGAAAGGCACCTGTCTCCATTCTGTTAAAGAATCCCCTTCTCTGTTGCTGTTATTATGCACGCTACATGTAATGAAAGAAGCAATGCAATGACAATCTATAGAACAGAACTACCAATCAGCCACTCCTTCTTTCTTTTCTCTAACTCTGTGCCCTTGCCTTCCTCCTTAGATTATAAAGTCCAGTCTTTAGAGCTAAGGTGTTACAAAAACCCTTTGAGAAGCTAGCACTATAGTGAATTAATGGATGGATACTCCTCAACTATACAATTTCATGCTGACTATTTCACTACCTATTTCAATAAACATAGTAATATTATCTCATGCTTATGTGATGGCTTATGGTTTTCCCAGTACTTTCCTTACAACAATTCTGCTAGGCAAGTAGTATAATCGTCTACATTTTACAGATGAAGAATTTGAGGCTTGCATATTTTAAATAACTTGCCCAAGATAATGTGCCTGATAAATAGCTGATATAGATCTTGAAAGCAAATCTTCTTGCTCCAAGGTCAATAAGCTTTCCATATTTTCACCCTGTCTTTACCTTTAGGAAAAGTTTACTCTAAATTCAATGTAATTTGGGCCTTTCTATTTAAATAATGCTAAACTTACTATGCCCAAAGGGCTACAAAAATGTGCATACCCTTTGATCCAGCAATAGCACTTCTAAGGCTATATCCCAAAGAGATCAAACAAATGTGAAAAAGACCCACATGCACAAAAATATTCATAGCAGCTCTTTTTGTGGTGGCAAAGAATTGGAAATTGAGAGGATGCCCATCAATTGGGGAATGGCTGAGCAAGTTGTGGTATATGAATGTAATGGAATACACAATAACAGCCATCTTATGCAATGACTAATATTGTTAAACTGAACCCTTCTCAGCATTATGAAGATCTAAGACATCTCCAGAGGCCTCGGGATGGAAAATGCTGTCCACATCCAAAGAAAGAACTATGGAAGTTGAATCACTATCACTAATTTTTACCTTCTGTTGAGTTTTATTTCATCTTTCTGATGGTTCCTCCTATCGGTTTTAATTTTTACTTACAACTTCACTAATGTGAAAATATGTTTCACAGGTATGTAAATATGAAGCCTATATCAGATTGTGTACCGTCTTGGGGAGGGTGGAGGGGAGGAAGGGTGAGAAAAATTTTCAACTCAAAAGCATATGTAAGTGATTGTTGATAAATCAAAATAAATTAATAAAATTAACAAATATAAATAAATAAATAAGTGATGCTAACCTTAATAAGAGTAATAAACCTCAATTAATAAAATTATGTTCAATTTACAAAGGATTTCATATCATTTTATTCTCTCAAAACTACAATGAGGTGGGAAGATAGTTATTATCATCACTATTTAATTAAGAGGAAACTAAAATTTAAAGACAACAAGAGATTTCTGGAAGAACAAATTGCGTGTAAGTACTGGAAGTAGGACTTAAATCAAGATGACGTTCAAATTTTCTTCTAATATTCCATGTTGACTCTAGGTGTACTGTTTTCTACTAGAAGAGACTTTTTCTTAGTATACCAAATAATCTTTCCATTAATCAATCAACAAACCACTTTTTAAGTGATTACTATGTGGCAGTCATAACAACAGGCACTGAAATATTATTAAACAAATGAATTAGTATTTGCTCTAAAGAAACAAAAATTGTTTCTATAGAAGGTCTTACACATCTCATGTTGATGTCACCAATGAACTCTAGTCTCACATCAGCAACTTCGTGATTAACGTCTCCAATTAGAAATCTCTAACTCCAAAGGTCCAAGAAAGAAATCATATCTTCCCCACAAAAATGTATAAACTTCTTTTTTGTTCTGAATGAGTACTAACATTTCCTAGTCACATAAGAGTCATCCTAATATTTTTCAAATCTTCCCTCCACATCTTCTTTCCACTTCTCTGTACTCATATATTCTCTTTTTTTAAAGAGCTTCTTGGTTTTGGTTTGGTTTGGTTTGGTTTGGTTTGGTTTTTTGGTAAGGCAATTGGGGTTAAGTGAGTTGTGCAGAGTCATATAGCTGGTGAGTATTATGTGTCTGAGGCTGGATTTGAACTCAGATCCTCCTGACTACAGGACAAGTGTTCTATCCACTGTGCCACCTAGGTGCCCCCTCATATATTCTCTATGCTAGTTCTAGCCCTCAGTTATTTTGCCTGGACTATTGGAATGCCCTTCTAATTAATCTCCCAACTCCAGTTTCTCCTTCTCCAATTTATTCATCTCAGAGCTGCCAAATTGATACTTCTAAAACATAGATCTGTTAATACAAGCCACATCTACTAAAATAAAACCCAATGAAAAGCTTCAAATTCTTCCAATTGCCCTATAGATTAAATATAAAATATTGACTTTTAAATATTCCCACAATATCTCAAACCCCTAGTTTCCCAAACTTCATTGAGTGATCAGATACCTTGGGTGATTTGGGAGTTTCCTTCCTCCCCTTTTATTCACCAGGAGTACCAGAACTTATCTGGGAACCAGACAGTTTTCTCCTTCAAAAACCCTGCAATTATCCCATTCACGAACCCCCACTCCCAAGCTAGATATTGATCGCCTTATTTCTATCCTTGTTGTAAGGAGGCCAGAATCAAGATTCCGTTCCGACCCTCAAGCTTATTCCCTCCTTTCCAATGGTAGGGAATACAGCCTTTAAGACTTCCTTTCCAATATGTAGAGTAGGCATTTTTGCACTTTTTGCTTGGATGGAAAGGTAATCACCAATTCTATTGCTTCAGGTAAGGTGGTGGACTGAAAGTTCTTAACATCTATTTTCCCATTGACTCCTAAGTTACTCTATGTCTTATGAACTATTCTTCAGTTCTGCCCTGCAGATAATGATTTATAACTTTCTATTATACTCTAATGATCCCTGGGCCTTCTCATCTGTTCCATTACTTCAATTTTAGAACATTCAGAATTTTATATCTTCCTAGCAGATGAAATCTCTATTTCCTCCACATTTGCAATATACTTTCTTTTCACCTCCAGTGCTAAGAAGGACTAGTCTTCTCCAAAACACAGTTCAGTTGCCATCTCATACATGAGCCTTTTTCTTTATTCCTCTCCCCCAACACAGTTTTCAGCTATTGCTATATTTTAAGTTACTTTCAATACATTTCATATTTACTATACTTACATGCGTATTATATCTCACTATACGCAGTAAAATGTAAATTCTACAAAGGTCCTAATTTTTCATGTTTCCTCCAGAGTGCCAAACTTCAATAGAGGTAGTGTAATTTGTAATCCACCATTTAGAAGTAACACAGCTTAATATCTAATTTATAAAAATTAGTTAAAATAAGAAGCTCTTCATAACCTGGTACCTTCCTACTGCGTCATGTGTTTTATACCTTAATCTGCCCTCACCTTTTGCCCCTAAATAGTTCATGATGCAGCTAGACTAGACCACTTATTATTTTTGGAACATAGAATTCCATTTCCCAACACCATTTTGCCCCCACTGGTTTTCCCCAATACCAGGAATGTTCTGCCTCCTAACCTCCACATTTAATTTTCATGGCTTTTGTCAGTACTCAGCTCACATGCCACCCATCCTACCTGTAACAGTTGAGGTGCTTTTATCTTCACAAATGTTTTCTTCTCAGATTAACTTCTTATTACATTTTTTTTCAATATCTTGGTAATATGGTACAAATCTAAATTTTATAAAATGTCTTTGTGGTACAGAACAATATCTCTATTCTTTTACTATGCAATTTATAAGATGCCTTAAGTCATTTAACAGTTATTTCTCCCAAAATATGTTTAGTTCAGTATTTTTCCTTTTGTTAATATTTGTGTTGGACCTACCTAAAACTGATAAATTAATATTGAAAACTCATGAGGCACAGCCAAGATGGTGGAGTGAAAGCAGTGACTTGCTTGAGCTCTCCCCACAAACCACTCCAAATAGCGATAAAAATGGCTCTAAACAAATTCTAAAGCAGCAGAATCCACAAGAAGAAAGAGTGAAGCAAATCTCCAGCCCAAGACAATCTGGATGATTGATTCAAAAGGTATATCATACCAGGCAGGAATAGAACAGTGCATCATGGGTGTGCAGGCCACAGAGAACCTGGAGCAGGCCTCAGAGGGCTGAATCACGGGCAGCTGTGGTGGTTTCCAGAATTCTCAACCAACCAACACCAAAGACAACTTATAAGGTCAGTGGGAAAAGTCTGTTTCTGAGGTGGTGACAGAGGAGCTAGGTCTCAGAGCCAGTTCCAGAGCTCAGAGTGCAGAGCTTGGGTGCCAGGGTGGTGGCTATGTCCTGAACTTCCAGCCCACATACTGAGGGGGAATAAGGTAGCTGATCAGAGGAGGATTGCAGGGATCTCTTTGTCAATGCTGAGGCAGGAATCCCTTGCTTTGCCTGTGCTTGGACCTGGGTCACACTTCTGGGTGGCAGTGCTGGGGTGAGGAGGAGTGCTGGCATAGTGGATCTTGTAGTGTCAGTGAAGAGCAAACCTTCCTCACAGTTCTAGGACAGAAAGGAATGCTTGTGGTCACTAATACACCAGAGCACAGGCCAGGAAAGGAGTAAACACCTCACACCTTTGCAAGAACTGAAAATTTACAGGACCCTACAAGTATCTCTAAAAACAGCTGTATAAACCCCTGAAGCAGACTATTACCTTAACATAGAGTTTGAAACTCAAGTAATTGGCCAGGATCATGAGTAAGCAGCACAAAAAGAGTTAGACTATATTATCTTACTTTAGTGACAAAGAAGGTCAAACCATACAACCAGAAGACAACAAAGTCAAAGCTCATACTTCCAAAGCCTCCAAGGAAAATATGAATTAGTCCCAGGCCTTGGAAGAGCTCAGAAGGGATTTTGAGAAGCAAGTAAGGGAAGTAGAGGGAAAAACTGGGAGGAGAAATGAGAGTGATGCAAGAAAATCATGAAAAACAAGTCAACAGCTTGATAAAGGAGAACAAAAAATATACTGAAAAAAATAACACCTTAAAAAATAGCCTAACCCAAATGGCAAAAGAGGTCCAAAAAGCCAATGAGAAGAATGCCCTAAAAAGCAAAACTGGCCAAATGAAAGAGGAGGTCCAAAAGATCACTGAAGAAAACACTTCCTTAAAAATTAGAATAGAGCAATTGGAAGCCAGTGACTTTATAGGAAATGAAGACACTGTAAAACAAATCCAAAAGAATGAAAAAATAGAAGACAATGTGAAATGACTCATTGGAAAAAAAAAAAACTGACCTGGAAAATAGACCCAGGAGAGAGAATTTGAAAATTATTGGACTATCTGAAAGCCTCATGATCAAAAAAAGAGCCTACACATCATCTTTCAAGAAATTATAAAGGTAAAATGCACTGATATTTTAGAACCAGAGGGCAAAATAGAAATTGAAAGAATCCACGCATCTTCTACTGAAAGAGATCCCCAAAGGAAAGCTCCCAGGAATATTATAGCCAAATTTCAGAGTTCCCAGGTCAAGGAGAAAATATTACAAGCTGCCAGAAAGAAACAATTTAAGTATGTGGAAACACAATCAGGATAACACAAGATTTGGCAGCTCCTACGTTAAAGGACCACAGTGCATGGAATATAATATTCCAGAGGACAAAGGAGATATGATTACAACTAAGAATCACCTACCCAGCAAAACTGAGTATAATCCTTAAGGGAAAAAATGGTCATTCAGTGAAATAGAGGACTTTCAAGCATTATTGATGAAAACACCAGAACTGAATAGAAAATTTGACTTTCAAATAAAAGGCTCAAGTGGAACATGAAGAGGTAAACAGGAAAGAGAAATCATAAGAGACTTATTAAGGGTGAACTGTTTATGTTCCTGCATGGAAAGATGATATTTACAACTTAAGAGACCTTTGTCAGTATTCGGGTAGTTGGAGGGGGGAAATTTATATGTATGTAGATAGATAGATAGATAGAAAGATAGAAAGATAGAGAGATAGAGAGATAGAGGGCACAGGATGAGTTGAAGATTAAGGGGTCATACCTGGAGAATAAAATTAAGGGATGAGAGAGGATTATACTAGGAGAAGAAGAAAGGGAGAGGTAGAACGAGGTAAATTATCTCACACACGCACACACACACACACACACACACACACACACAAAACAACAGAAAAGAAAAGGCCTTTAAAGTGGAGGGGAAACAGGGGAAGGTGACAGGGAATGAGTTAATCTTATTCTCATAGGATTTGGCTTAAAGAGGGAATAACATACACATTCAATTGGGCATGGAAATCTGTCTTACCCTACAGGAAAATAGAGGGGAAGGGGACAAGAAAGCAGGGGGATGATAGAGAGGAGGCAGATTGGGAAAGAGGTAATCAGAAGCAAATACTTCTGAGGATGGACAAGACCAAAAGAAAGAATAGAATAAAGGGGGTCGGCAGGATAGGATTAAGGGAAATAGAGCTAGTTTTTCACAACATGTCTACTATGGAAGTGTTTTGTATAACTGCAAGTTTATAACCTATATTGAGTTTCTTGCCTTTTCAATGAGTATGGGTGGGAAGGGAGGAAGTGAGAAAATTTGGAACCCAAAGTTTTAAAAGCAAATGTTTAAAAAAATGTTTTCACATGCAGCTGAGAAATAAGAAATACAGGAAATGGGGTACAGAAGTCCATGCTGCCCTACAGGAAAATAGAAGAGGTAGGGGATAAGGGGAGGGGAGAGATATAGGAGAGGGAACACTAGGTGAATGGATATTCATAATGCATGCCATCTTGGGGTGGGAGGAGGGGTGAGATGGGGTGAAAATTTGGAACTCAAAATCTTGTGGAAGTAAATGTTCAAAACTAAGAATGAATAAATGTATATTAAAAAAAGAAAACTTCTGTCACTTCTCTGTTGCTCTCTGTATCTTCATGAAGCTCAAGGAATGTCTCCTTTATAAAATTTAATGTTAAGGTATTTGGAGCATATAAGTTTATTACTGATATTACTTGTCTATGGTTATTTTCAGCATAATTTCGTTATTTTTCCCTTTTAATTTTTGAATTTTTTTTTTCGTTGTCTGATAGCATGATGGCAACTCCTAATTTTTTTGATTCACTTGATGAAAACTAAAAATTGTCCATTCCCACAGTTTTCTTTCAGGTAGTTTTTTGTTTGTTTGTTTTATAAATTTGTTTCTTGTAAATAACAGATTGTAACTTTTTTTCCCTCATCCAATCTATGTCTCTTTTTCACTTTATTAGATTACTTAATCCATTCACATTTAAAAATATGAGTTACATTTACATTTTCCACCATCTGTTTGTAAAGATTTTTTTAAGTTGTAATTTTTCCTCTCTTCTGCTATAAACATAATATTATGGTCCTTCAATTATTTTATTTCAATCTTCTTTTAAGGTGTTTCTTCCTCTCCTTCCTGATGTCCCCTTCTCCTTTGTTACCCTTTTGTATTAGGGATTTGTTTATTTGCTCATTTATCCTGCCTTTATCTGTTACAGATTTCTTCTCCCTCTATTTTCTTCTCTATTACTCATATAGATTGTTCTCCTTTCTCTCCTCTTCAGCTATTTCTGTTCATTAGTTTATTTATTTCATTTTTTTGCTTCCATCCAAAATGGATTTCTCTAACTCTCTTCATTATCCATCTTCTTTTCTTGTTTACTCTAGACCTTCATTTTCTGATTCATGAGCCCTATGGCCACACTGGTCTCTTTCTTTTCTTTATATTTTTTATATTATTAGTACAATCAAAGTTTTCAAGGCATTCATTGTAGGCTTTGTCCTCTAGGTGCTCTAAGGTAGAGAAAGGTAGAGAAACCATAGTGTATGAGTGAGACATGAATGTCCTGAGAGACTTCCTTAAATCAGGTCAGATCAGGTCACTCCCTTATTCAGTAAACTAAAATCACTCCTTGTCAACTACAGATAATGTAAAATCCTCTGTTTAGCATTCAAAACCTTTCCTCTTCCCCACTATTCCACTTATCTTAAAAATTATACCTCATCATGTACTCTTCAATTCACTTTTGCCTCCTTACTATTCCTTGAACAAGATACTCTCTTAGCTCTGGGCATTTCTACTGTCTGTCTCCCATTTCTGGAATGTTTCCCCTCATCACCTTTGCCTTCAGGTTTGTCTGGCTACTTTCAAGTCACAGGTAACATCTTATATTCTATAGGAAGCATTTTCAAATCTTTCTTACTTCTAAGGTCTTCCCTCTATGGATTCTTTCCTATTTACCTTGCAGATAGCATGTTTCTACATAATTTGTTTGTTTCTATTACCATTAAATTGTGATCTCCTTGAAGACCAGTATTTGAAAAATGGGGTGGGGGCAGGTAGGTGGTGTAGCACTGGCCCGGAAGTTAGGAGAATCTGAGTTCAAATCCAGCCTCAAACCAAACACTTAACACTTACTAGCTGTGTGACCCTGGGCAAGTCACACTTAACCCCCGTTGCCTAAAAAAAAGAAAAAAAAAGAAAAATGGGGTGGCGATGGTCCATTTTGCCATTCTTTACATCTTCACCACTTGACACAGTGTGTGGCACCTGGGAGGAATTAAATACTAGTTGACAGATTTAATGAATAGAAGTTATGTGAGGAGCCATCCAAATCATAAGCACAGGTCAAAGAGGATCAAAGTAATTCTGTTATATCAATCCCAGGGTTGGAGTGAGGATTCAAGATGAAGAGATGGGGTATTTAATATGTGAAATGCTCCACATTTATCACCTTTTGCACCTTCCCTCCAATTCAGCCACATACAGGGATGATGACATGCTTTGTTTCTTCAAATATGCTTATTCAAATGTCCAAAACTCAGAAATCTTACCATAAGCTCTTGTCCATCCAGCTGCTCCTGGGCCTCACTCCTTTTATGCCTATCATCTACCATCAGTAGAATCTCCTTCATTTTGTATGTCCTTGCTTTCCTACACCATTAAGACTGTTCTGACCTCATTTTTGTTGTTGTTTTTATCTGCTTGATTTTTAAAAATCATATATTTATTTATTTTTAACATTCTTTTTTTTTAAGTTTTGAGTTAAAATTTTCTCCCTTCCTGTCACCATTCCTTCACCCACTGAGAAGGTAACACAATAATATCAATTAATTCTACATATGAAATCCTGAGAAACATTTTCATACTGGCTATTTCACAAAAAAGAAAAAAAAAGTGAAAAAATTATACTTCAATTTGCATTCAGAGTTGATCAGTTTTCTCTCCGGATGAGGATAGCATTTTTTTTTTTATCATGAGTCATTTGAAATTGTTTTGAATCATTGTAATGATCAGAAGAGCCATGTTTTTCAGAGTTCATTATTATAACATTTTATTTCTATGCACAATGATCTCCTGGTTTTTCTCACTTCACTTTGCATTAGTTTATATAGAGCTTGCCATTGATTTTTTTCTGAAACCATCCCCTAATCATTTCCTATGGCACTCTTATAATCATTTGCCACCACTCGTTCAGCCTTTGGCCAATTGATAAGCATCTCCTCATTTTCCAATGTTTTGCAACCCCAGAAACAAATGTTATAAATATTTTTGTATATATAGGTGTCCATCTTTTTTCTTTGATCTCTTTGGGGTACTGGCCTGGTAGTGGTATTGCTAGGTCAAAGGCTATGTAAAGTTTTGCAGTCCTTTGGGCATAGTTCTAAATTGTTTTCCAGAATAGTTGGCCCATGGGGCAGCTAGGAGGTGCACTGGAAAGAGCACCAGCCCCGGGGTCAGGAGGACCTGAGTTCAAATTTGGTCTCAGATACATAACATTCATTAGCTGTGTGACCCTGGGCAGGTCACTTAACCCCATTGCCTAGCCAAAAACAAACATACAAACAACCCCAAACAAACAGAATAGTTGGAACAGTTCACAATTCTACCAACATTTTATTGGTGTATTTTTCCTCATCCCCTCTAGCATTTATCAGTTTTGGTAGGTGTGAGTGGTACCTCAGAGATGTTTTAATCTGCATTTCTCTAAGCAATAATAATTTAGAGAATTTTTTTCATATGATTATAGATAAATTGATTTCTTCTTCTGAAACCTGCCTGTTCATATTTTTTGACCATTTATCAATTGGAAAATGGCACATATTTTCATAAATTTGACTTAGTTCCCTACATATTTGAGGAATGAGTTCTTTATCATATAAACTTGCTATAAAATTTTTCAATATTACTTCATTATCTATAGTATCTTTTAGGAAAATGTAGTCTCCATGATTATTTATTTTAATTAGGTCTATTTTTTTTTCTTTTCTAAGACCCTGCTTGCTATCCCTGTCTTTTTTGCTTCAAATGAACCATAATAGTTTCTGCTTCAGCCCTTTATTTTAACTTTGTGTGTGTCCTTCTGTTTCAAATGTGTATCTTGTAAATAAGATGTTCTGTTTTGTTTTTTAACCCATTCTCCTATTCACTTCCATTTTATTGGTGAGCTCATTTCATTAATAAATATGATTACTAGTTGACTATTTCCTTGAAGCTTATTTTCTTCTGTTTATTCTTTGTCTTTCTTTTTATTGTGTCCCTTCTCAAAAGTTTGATTTGCTTCTGACCACTGCCTCCCTTAATTCACTTCCCCTTTTATCATCCCCCAATTCATATCTCTTACACCATTCCTCTCTTATTTCTTTTTTGGCTAAGATAGATTTTTATATCCAATTAAGTTCATTTATATATTCTTCCCTCTTTGAACCAATTCTGAAGAGAGTGAGGTTCAAACATTGTCTGGAATAATTTTCTTTCTTCAAATTATTGACACTTTAGTTAAAAATTCAATTTTACGTGTTCCACTACCATTGAGTTTCTTATGCTCTAGAAAAAAAAATATTTTGGGAATCAAATAATAAAAAGCAAAAAAGAATGAATAATATATAAAATTATTTCTTCAAAATATGAAAAGAAAAGTAAGTGTAAATTTTGGAAGATAGTGCCTACACAATTTCTTATTTCTTTCATATTCTCTGTGTATCTTATGTGTCCCTAAATTTCTATCAAAGAAGAAGGCAAAGTACAAAGTACCTTGATGTGAAATAAGAGGGGTTTAAAGGCTGGAAAATGGTAGGATAGGCAATTATGTACTAATAAAACAAATTTGGTCCCTAAGAATTTGATATATCATGATACAATGAATTCATGTATGCATCAGAGGTATCAGTGAATTCTCATAAGAAGGTAGTAATCATAACATTATAGGGTGAAACTCTGAAGTCTAACAAACATTTTTCATTTTTTTATTGGCCTTGAATCCTTCAACCAAAGATTAACCTGAGTATATTCCTATTGTGCTTGTGGGTTAAATAGAAGATTCCTTGTTAAAGAAAACAAAATATATGCTCTGTCCTTAGAGCTGGATAGCCTATTTGTGTATGTGTTTCTGTGTATATGAGTGTACATGGTGTTTGTTCGTGTGTATGTGTGTGTGTGTGTGTGAGAGAGAGAGAGAGAGAGAGAGAAGAGAGAGAGAGAGAGAGAGAGAGAGAACTCACAGCAAAGGGGAGCAAAAATATGCATAATTGAAATGTTTACCTATTTACATAAAATAAAAAGAAGGTAAAACATAGATAAAATGGCTTCATGGCATTTGACAAAATATTTTACCACGTAAATAAGTAAATTAAGCTGGTGTAACCTGGTACTTAGAAAGTGCAAATAATTCAAGGTGGAAGTGAATTTTACGGGTTAGAGTGTTATTCCAATATGGTATTTAATAGGTCTGTGAAGATTGTTTTTTTTTTGTCTAACATTTCTGCTTGGCCAAATCTATTTAACTTTTTATACATCACTCCTATGTCAGATCTTTTTGCTAATATTGCAGCTCTTTAAATACAACATGCATAATAATCTTTATTGAATGGACACTTTTGGAATTTATAACAGTGGTAAAAACCTCAAATTAAATATGTTTAACCAAAAGACACAAGCCCCCTTTTCTATCAAGCTCCTATTTGTGCATTATTTTAAAACCACTTAATTAGATTAAGGAGAGTGAAAGTGTACCTAGAACTTGACCATTTGATCAATGGACATGAACTGTGATATTGTTATTCAAATTGTGTTACTTCTGAACTTCATTACTGAAGTAATGCAATTCAAAAATGATGTTTGGATATAATCATAACATTCAAGGTGACATTCAAATGGTAGTGCTCATCCACAGACTTGATCCCTTTGTATGCTGTATTTTACTACTAATCTCCACAGTATGCTAATTTTTGTGAGTGGCAGGGAATTATGCTTCTTTAAGAAAAGCAATATAAAAATAGTCATAACAGAAAATAGCATCTTGAAAAAAAGTAAAGGGATACAAGTGGAACTGTTTCCAGCTAAAAAAAAAATTCTTCTCTTCTCTTCCAAAGAAAATATTTTACAGAGTTAAAAATGATCATTAGGATTTTGTGAATATTAATTAAACAGTCAATAAGCATTTGTATCCCATACTGTATCAGGCAGAGTTCTAGGGATCATAGAAATAAACACAAAAAATTACCTTCAATTCCAAATCAATGTAATAAAGGCTTATCAAGTATCTGGTATGTGCCAGGCCCTGTGGTAAGTACTGGGTGTGTGATTAATAAAAAAAAAAAAGCAGTTCCTGACATCAAGGAACTTATAATCTAATGGGAGTAAGGCGTCACACAAATAAGGTAGGAATGTGGATGGAAGGAGAGGTTTGATCAGAGACCAGGAAGTATCTTGTTCCATGGAGTAGAAACCAGGTAGAGCAGCAGATGCAGAGTTCAGTGACCTGAGGTAGTCTAGTTTCTACCGTCTTTAAGGAAGGCATTGGGTAGAGTTTTCTACTCTACCTCAAGTCCTCCAATAAGAGGGGAGAAGATACAATAAGAAGTAGTGCCAGTCAAGACTTGAGGTACACATATGATGGTGAGATTACAAGTAATGAGCTTCTTTAAAAAAAGTTTAGTTTTCAACATTCACTTTTTAATTTTGTGTTCTAAATTTCTGCAACACACACACACACACACAAACTCTCTCTCTCTCTCTCTCCCTCTCTCTCTCTCTCTCTCTCTCTCTCTCTCTCTCTCTCTCTCTCTCCCTCTCTCTCTCTCTCTCTCTCTCTCTCTCTCTCTCTCTCTCTCTCTCTCTCATCCAAGAAGACATGCAATCTCATACAGGGTATATATTTACAAAGGTATTAAACATATTTTCACATTTGTCATGTTGTGAAAGAAGAATTAGAACAAAAGGGAAAATCCATGAGAAAGAATAAAAAAGAGAGAAAATAGTATACTTCAATCTGAATTCAGATCTCATAGTTCTTTCTTAAATGTGGCTGGCATTTTCCATCATGAGTTTTTTGGAATTGTCTCAGATCATCGCATTGATGATTGGAGCTTAGTCTGCCACAGGTGATCATTGCACAATGTTACTGTCACTGTGTGCAGTATCTCCTGGTTCTGCTCAATTCACTCAGCATCAGTTCATATGTCTTTCCAGCTTTTTCTGAAATCTACCCGCTCATCATTTCTTATGGAACAATATTATTCAATTACAATCACATACCACAACTTGTTAAACCATTCCCCAACTGATGGTCATCTCCTCAATTTCCAGTTCTTGGCCACCACAAAAAGAGTGCTATAAATATTTTTGTACATGTGGGTCTTTTTCCCAGTTTCATGATCTTCTTAGGATACAGACCAAGCAGTAGTACTGCTGGTTCAAAAAGTATGCATAATTTTGCAGCACTTTGGGCATAATTCCAAATTGCTCTGCAGAATGTTTGGATCAGTTCATGATTCCACCAACAATGCATTAATATTCTAATTGTCCCACATCTTCTCCAACATTATAATTTCTTTTTGGTTATATTATCACATGTTATGTTGTGATGTGGTACCACTGAGTTTCTTTTTGTGATGACGAAAAATTGGAAATTGAAGGGATGCCCATCAATCTTGAAATAGCTGAACAGCTTTTGGTATATAATTGATATGGAATACCATCATGCTATAAGAAGTCATGAGCAGGATGCTCCCAGGGGAAAAAAAAAATTCAAGAGATTTACATAACCGAATGCAAAGTGAAGTAAGCAGAACCAGAACAGTGTACACAGCAACTATAATATTGTATGATGTCTAGCATTGAATGAATTAACTGTTCTCAGAAACACAATGATCCAAATCAATTCTAAAGGACTTATGATGAAAAAAGGCTAGCCATCTTCAGAGAAAGAATGGAATCTGAATGCAGATCAAAACATATGTTTTAATTTTTTTCTTATTCTTTTTTAGCTGTGTTTTCTTTCACAACATGACTAATATGGAAATACGTTTTGCATGACTAATTGCTTGCCTTCTCAACAAAAGGGAGACTATTGAAGGACAGAGAGAATTTAGTCTTTTTATTACTGAAATTTAAATACACAATAAGAAAATGGACAGAAACATATTATGAACTTAAATATTGAAACATACAAAATAAGGAAAGAAAAACAATGCCATGTGCGCAGCAAAATGTAAGAGGATTCAAAACACATAGCAATAAATTTCCATTTCAAGAAAGCCTATATAGTAAATACCATGTATTGTATTGAGAGCTGTCCATCTTTTCTTTGCTCCCTTGTTAGTTTTCTTTTTTTCTCTGCTGTGCACTTTTTACTTTTTTTATGTTTCCCACCTCCCCCCCAACAAAGGCAACAATTAAGCATGGTTACATATGTATATGTGTGTATGTATGCATGCATGTATGTATGTATACATATATAAACAGATAAATACACATATACATACACACATATATACACATAGATAGATACACATATACATATATACATATACACATACATATATGCATACATACCTACATACGTATATATATCCACACACATATCTATCTATCTCTCTCTCTCTATCTGTCTATCTATCTATCTATCTATCTATCTTTCTATCTAAACATATACTTTCCCTAACAAATTCTACTTCTTATTTTTGTTTTTATGTTTGGGCATATATCATATTTCCTATTCCTCCTAACTTCTCTGATTTACTTATCCCTGCTACCTTGCCCTCCTATTGTTTAACCTGCCCCACAATGAAGGATCCCTTCCTTATTTTCCCATTGCCATAAATCTAAATACACTTATCTACCCCCACTTTAACCTTTTCCCTTACCCTCCCTTTAGAGATCCCTCTCTTATGCAGTCCCCCATGTCCCATCCCTATCCCCTTAGAATTCTATTTCTTTCTTTAGAAAAAATGTTTACACTTATATATATATATTCTTCCCACTTGTAGGAAGTAGGTTTCCAGATTTAACTCCACTCATCCCCCATCTAATTCCTCTGTGTCACTTCTTTCTCTCGCACCTCATTTGTGTGAAGTAATTACACTTCTTAGAGGTTCCCAAGTGCTTTTATTTTTTAAAGTCAAATAATACTTAAGTCTACTCCAATCTTTCTTACAAACTACGTGATTATTAATAACAATCTTAGAAATACATTTTACAATGTACATATATAAAAGGTAAACAATCTGTCCTTATTGAGTCCCTTGTAATTAGTCTTTGATATGTACCTCATATTTCTCTTGACTCTTGTATTTCAAATTTTCTGTTAAGCTCAGGTTGTTTTTTCTTTTTAACAAAGTCATGAAAGTTCATTAAGTGTTCAGTTTTTTTTTTTGCATTCAGGTTATGCTTAGCTTTGCTGAATATGATGTTTTTTTTACTGGAACCCCAGTTCTTTTGCTCCTTGATATACAGTGTTCCAATACCTGTGGTCTTTTAGTGTCACTGCTGTTAGGTCTTGTGTGATTCTGATTGTGGCACCACCATATTTACATTTTTCTTTTTTTTTCTCCTTACTCATAATATTATATACTTGACCTGGGGGTTTTGGAATTTGACTATAATATTCCTATGGGTCTTCCTCATAGTATCTCTTTCAAGAGTGGAGTATTTTAGAATGTTGAAGGACAATGATTTAAAGACAGAAAAATGAGGCTACAGCAGCAGAGATAATGTGTGAGAAAATAAGGAGAAATGGAGTGAAGGAGACTGTGGTGATGTCTAAGAGCAAGCTTGGGAGGCAGCTAGGTGGCACAGTGGATAGAGCACCAGCCGTGGACTGAGGAGGACCTGAGTTCAAATCTGGACTCAGACACATAGCACTGATGAGATGTGTGACCCTGGGCAAGTCACTTAACCGCATTGCCTAGCCAAAAAAAAAAAAAGAGTGGACTTGGGAGTAATAAAACATAAGGACAGTTGGAAGGACAGGAGATTATCATTCAATAGACAAATTTATGAGTCATAGACTCACCTGAAGAAGTTGTAGAAGAAGCTATAGAGCCCTTGAAACAACATTTTATGACCATCTGTGTTCATGGCAGAAGTATGGGGAAGGTTCATAGGGCAATAAACAGGGAAACAAGGTTGCTTAAGGGAATGTCAACATGTAAGATGAAATGTTTAGTTATTAGAAAATGCTTTGAGGTTTAGAAGAAGACTGTGATCCAGATATTAACTATGTTTATTAAGAAGGAAGAATGTATTAATTGAGTTATCTAGCATCTATCTCCTCTTCTACCTTCTATTTTTCCTTTTTATAAACTGTGAATGACAGCACTGTACCTTACACTTTAATAGGCCACCTTTAGCAGTAAATAATGGAGAACCATGTTTAGTTCACATTCTCAGAAATATCTTTTAGGGGGAAATGTTTGTAAAACATTAAAATTCAAAATTAAACGGAGCTTTTCAATACCATCATCATGACCATCATCATTTCATAATTCTGTCAGGGAAAACTTTTTTAAACCCTTTAAAGTGTAATTTTTTGTAAGTTAATGAGTTTAGAATTCCAAAATTCTTCCTTGTCTAGATTGAGAACTTTTACTTAGAATACTTAGAACACTGCTGATAGTTAAGAGCAAATCTTCCCCAAAACCTGTTAATTCCATATAGGTTGCCAGGCAATGACAGAATGTCTCAGGGTTTTAAAACAGGTGTCTTCCCACTCGAAGCTTTCACCTTACCTTCCTAAAAGCTAGCCATAGGCTCATGACTCAATGTTGCATATAGGAAAAGGAATTGAAGATGTTTAAATATGCATATGCTAAAGGAGTACAGATGTATTTATGGTGACAGTTACATAGATCTAGTAATTGCTTTTTGCATTATGACATACTAATGCCTGAAACAATCGGGTACCTTAAGTGAAAATAAGAGTTTAGACTTATACTGTTTACTT
Source organism: Phascolarctos cinereus (assembly GCF_003287225.1). Classification (NCBI taxonomy): domain Eukaryota; kingdom Metazoa; phylum Chordata; class Mammalia; order Diprotodontia; family Phascolarctidae; genus Phascolarctos; species Phascolarctos cinereus. The sequence continues at coordinate 435,058,086 of NW_027555847.1, read as the reverse complement.
TTATGAAGTATATAATGGAGGAGGAGTCACTATTAAAAAGATTACGAAAAGCTATTCTGAATATTTTGTTGATACATATATATTTCCCTTAATAGGAAGATAAGTCCTAAACCATACCTATAAAACTATGTTCTTTACCACAATTTCTACATTAGTGGAGTAAGAACCTGAAATCCATTAGGCCTCACTTCCAGGAAACAAATAAGCACTTTAAAAAGTAAAATTAAGCTTTAATGGTGAGCTATGGAATGGCTGAAACACAAAAGTGAGGGTATCATTAGAAAAGTTCTTATAAATTTGTCACATTTAAATGAAAAGACTTCTAGGATAAGTTTTAAAATATAAATTAATAAGGGGAACATCAAAGGCAACTTGAATAAAATGCAAATTGAAGTTAAATCTCTTTTATCATGGCTTAAAAAATAAGTTCAACCAACCCTGTGACATGAAAAAGGACATTTTAAGTGAATATACCTAATTGATAGACACAAAAGCATGTAAAGTGGTAGTTAAAGATACGACATGTTAGTTTATCCAAACATCTCCATATGATACAACTGAAAAATAAAGATGCAATTTTTCTTGAATTTAATGAAAAACAAGATAAAAACAAAATATCAATTTGACTAAAATTAAGGAGGAATTTTTAAAAAGTATTTTCCATAAAAATAAAGAAAATGATTTATATTATGGTATGTGCTTTTTTTTTCTTTTGAGGCAGGATGAGAGGAATTGTAAGAAAGTTAATAAAGTTAAAGGGATAGAGATTTTTGTTTTACTCAAAAGAAGGAAAAATTCTACACAGAACTATCTAAATGACTATCTGAAGACTTTTCGTCTTTCCATTAACCTAAAAAAAAGCAAACAAAAGCAGAACAAAAACAAATAGACAACAATAGAATAATAGAAACAATTAAAAAACACTTAATGTAAACTGTTTTTTTACATTGTGCAGTTTGGTGGTACAGTGAATAGGGAACTGAACCTTGAGTCAGGAAGATCAGAGATGAGGTCCAATTAAGGATCTCCCAAAATTAAGGAATTTTATGATATTAGGCAAGGGAAAAAGTCAATTTGTCTATCTGTCTCAGTTTCCTAAATTATAAACTGAGAATAGTAAATTTATCTCTTAGGGTTCTTGTGAGAATTAAATGAAATAATATTTACAAGGCACTCAGCATAGGGATTGTTGCAAAGTAGGTGGCATGGTGGATAGAGTGCTATGCCTGAAGTCAGGAAGATTCCTTAGAGAGTTCAAATGTGGCCTTGGACACTTACTAGCTGTGCGACTCTGGGCCAGTTACTTAATCCTGTTTGCTTCAGTTCCTCATCTGTAAAATGAGGGGGAGACGGAAATGGCAAACTGCTCCAGTATTTTTGCCAAGAAAACCTTAAACGAGAAACAGAGAGTCAGATAGAACTGAAATGCTTAAACAATTACAACAAAAAGGGTTTAATGAATCTTGTTCTGCTTCCTTCTTAGCTTACCTCCTTCCTTTGTTCTCCCTCCTTCCTTACTTCCCTCTCTCCCTCTTTGATCCCTTCCTTCCTTCCTTTAATCCCTTTTTCCCTCTTTCCTTTCCTCCTTCCATGTTCTCAAGTGATCTTATTTTTTAATAAAATCCACAAAGTATGACTATATGCAAAAAAAGGAAAAATATTTCAAAAAAATTCCGTATAATTTCCCAAACAAAAATGGAGTAGATATGAGAATGCTAACAACTTTTGAAGAAGTCTGAGTGCAGTTCAGTTATTTTATTTTGTTTTTTTTCCTCTGAGTAGAATAATCTGGAAATTGGAAAGAAATGAACAAAAATATCTGAGGCATATGGCACCTGGAATAAACAGAGAAATAAGAGTACTTTGTTGCTGTTGACAATATCAAACAGTCAGGCTCAGATAAACTACAGCTCAGTGCTCTCTAAGAACTGGAAAACATGATTGTAGAGCTATCATTAGAAATTTTTGAAAGATCCTGGCTAATGGGGGCAATGAGAAGGAAAATAATATCTAACATTTAGGGAGCTTTAAGGTTTAGGGGGAAAATCGTTAAATGTTTTCTCTCATTGGATCCACATAACAACATAAGGAGTAGATACTTTTCATTTTTTTTTTACCAATTAAGAAACTGAGGCTGACACAAGTTAAGTGACTTGTATAGTGAATAAATATCTGATTCAAAATTGCACGTCAGGTATTCTTGACTTCAAATTCAACACTAACCTCTGTCTCACTTTGTTTGCACTGGTCCTTTAAGCACACACACACACACACACACACACACACACACACACAAAACTGATACAGACAGACAAAACAAAGAAAAATCAATAATAGAATGAGGTCTGTAAACCAGAGGTTAATGAGATTAATTCGACTGTTGACAAAATCCAGAAAGAATTGTTATTATTAAGGGGAATTTTAATGGAGTGACTGTTCCCTCAAGGATTTAGATAAACCTTGAGTCTGTCAAGGGAGGAAAATTGGGATGGTTAAAGGCCTATATAGTTCATGTCATGAGAACAGGTTGAAAAAAATAAGGCATGGTAACTGTCTTCAAATATTTACAAGAATTAATATCCTTCCTGTAGAGGAGAATTCAATGTGTTTTGATTGATAGAAAAGGGTATAGAGCTAGGAGCAATGAGTAAACTTTACAAAGAGGTACATTTAGATTTGACCTGAGAAAGGGGACGTGAAAGTGGAAGCTGTTCAAGTGGAATAGCAAACATTGAGAGTTAGTAGGTTTCTCACATTGGACACTTTCAATGAAAGGTTGGATAATGATTTGCCAACAGTGTTATATAGATCACTGGTTAGGTATAATTTGGAATATAAGACTCTGAGGTCTTCTACAGTTCATATACTTTGATTCTGGGAGTCACAAGTGGTCTAACTGAACTTTATATTAAAAGTGGTTGTCAATAACTAAGCTGGGTATTTTTTCCTAAGACATGCAATTTCTACATATACTCAGCGTCTTACGCATTACATTTTCTAAATATCTAGTCTTCCTAATGACATGAAATAAAGTTGGCAAGATGACTGGCTATTTGAAAAGCCACTTTTGCAACTCATTTTACAGCTTACGGTGGGCAACAATGCTTTATTCAACATACAGTACAGTGTAGCCTAAATGATACTATTTAGCACAGTGCCAGGCCCATAGTGGGCATTCAATAAATGCTTATTCATTGATTATTTGATTGAATAAATAGAACCAGAGAGAGGATTTAGAGCTAAGTCTTCCCCAACTAGCTATGTGACATTGGGAAAGTCCTTAACTTTTCTAAAACTCTTTAAGCCTTATTTTTAACATTATAAATTAAGAATAATAAGGTATAGTATAAAATCTGTTTTCAAATTTCCCTTCTGATATGTGTGGTCATGACCAAATCATACTCTCTCAATTTTTCAGGTAACTCCCTAAGAATATAAGTTGGAGATGAATTGCGAATCTCCACTAATGGAGGGTGTTTCATTGACTGACAATTCTGTACCCCAAGGAAAACAGAAGCTTAGTTCTTAACAAGCTTCTAAAGCAAGGATAACAAGAGACAGAGAGAGAGAAAGAAACAGAGAGAGAGAGAGATAGACAGAGAGACATAGAGAGACAGAGACAGAGAATCATGAATTAAATTGGAAGTAATCAGAGAGGAGTGTTAACATTAAGTAGGATAAGGAAAAGGTTCTTTAAAAAGAAAAGATATTTGAATTGAGGCTTCAAGGAAACCAAGGAAGACAAAAACAGAAATTAGGAGTTAGTAAATTCCAGACATAAGGTGAATAAATGAAAATTTATTCTGAAAATGGAGTGTCTTATATGAGGATGAGCAAAGAGGACAGTTTCACTGGATTGTAAAGTGTGTGGAAGTGAGTGAAGTTACTAAAAAAAAGTAATAAAAATGTTATGTTATGAAAGCCTTTAAAGGCAATTAGAGGACTATTTTTACTGTGAAGGCAGTCTCCCACTGGAGTTGATTGAATAAGGTGGTGACCCTCATTGAGGTGACCCACATCCAAAGATGTTATAGAATATAAATTTCTATATTTAGAAAATTCAAATAAGGAGAGAGAGGGTAGGGTTTTCTCCCATTAATTTGGGGCAGATGATTCCTATGACGGCATAGAGATTTTGAGGAGTATACAAATGCAGGGTGAAAACTGTTAAAAGTATTTGGGACTACACAGCTTTTCTAACTTCAAAAATACTATTACTATTATTTTTCCGTGAGTAAATCCTCCAAGCTTACAGCCACCCTTAAAGGGAGTCTGTTATGATGGCCTCAATATTATCAGGGCTAATCTTATAACAATGGTTTTTATTCATAGATTCTATGAGCTATAGCCTCCCCTAAAAGAGACTGTTATTGTGGTCTCAAGATGGCCCCTAATTTTATAACACCTCTTGCCTTGTCAAGGCCTCACTACTTTCTTCTCTCCTAATCTTTTGCTGCAAAGTGAACTAGAGAATATCATGAAACTGTTCTGAGTACAATATTAATTTGTTACATAATTCCAACTGTAGCTTCACTTCAAAATGACAATCCAATTGTACTCCATTAATCTATTCACTATATCACCCCAGCTTTTGCAACTTGTTTTTCACACATTTTCAAACCTTTCATAGTTCTTCCTCTCCTACACTCTCACATGAGAACCTCTCACATTTCATTGAAGAAAATGGAGGCCATTAAATGAGAGCTTTCTCTTCTACCCTCGTCTTCGTGATCTCACATCAGTAAGATTCCATCTGACACTGTCTCTTAATTTATCCTTTTCTCAGATGATGGAGCTATCTTTCTTGTCAATGAAAGCTACTTTACATGTACATGTGATTCTATTCCATACTATCTTTTCCATAAGATCCATTTTATCCTTACTATCCCTTTGTTGTTTCAGCTATAACCAACTTTTCGTGACTTCCTTTAGGGTTTTCTTTGCAAAGATACTGGAGTGGTTTATGATTTTCTTCTCCAACTCATTTTACAGTCGAGGAAACTGAAACAAAAGGGGTTAAGTGACTTGCCAAGGGTCACACAGCTAGTAAGTGTCTGAGGCCAGATTTGAATTCAAGAAGATGAGCCTTCCTGGCTCTAGGCCTGGTACTCTATCCACAATGTCACCTAGCTCCCCACTTTCCCACTAACTTTATGTCTCTGACTTATGTACAATTTGCTGATACCTTCAAGTGTTCCTATGGCACTTCTATCCTTAAAAAAAAAAAAACTTCTCTTGATCCCTCCATTCCAGTTGGTTATGTAAATCTCTTTCTCTTCTTTTTTGAAGGGATAGCTTCTTAAGAAAATTATATCAAGCTAGAGCTCCATTTCTTTTACATTCAGTCTCTTTTAACTTTCTGCAGCAGAGTTTCCAAAGTTATTGTTCAACTAAAAGAGATAAGAAAAAATATACAATTGAAAGAGATTATTAGTGGCAGAGCCAAGATGGAAGAATGAAAGCATGGACTCTCCTGAGCTCTCCTCCAAATTTCTTCAGATACCTCTAAAAAGTGACTCTGAAGAAACTCTAGAGTGGCAGAACCCACAAAGAGACAGAATGAGGCAGATCTCCAGCCCAAGACAACCTGGAAGGTGAACAGGAAAGTTGTGTTGCACTGACCTGAGAGAGGGACATCCAGTGCACAGGGTGTAGCATAGACCCAGCCTAAGAAAAGCCAGAGCAGGCTTCAGGGGACTGAATCACCAGGAGCCCTGTGAGTTTCCAGTCTTCTTAGCCTAGGGATGCAAGAAATACCTTTGAAGGCCAGTGTCTGTTGGAATTGGGTGAGAGAGAAACACAGTCCATCACAGGGCTGAAGGGCATGGTGATACAGCCCTTGTGCCAGCAAATTAGGAGAAAGACTTGGGAGTGACAGAATCAGCATCAGTAGTAGCAGCAGCAGCAGCAGTGGCAGTGACTGCTCCTGCAGCTATTAGTTCACACACTGAATGTTTGAAAGACCTATTTTGATTTCTGGGAGCCAAGAGAGTGGAGTAAGCAGTAAGTCTTTCTCAACCTCACTTACTGACCTTGAAAAACCCATAGAATATCTCCCCAGGAAAAATCTTGAAATAGTGAAGTCAGCAGAAAGACAAGCTGTTTAGCTGACAAGTTTAAGGGGATTAATGGGAAAGGCCCCTTTTGCTATGGCTGAAGGGGACCAATACAGGAACTTAGGCATCTGAGCAAGCCAGTGGGAAACCCCACCTCAGCAAACTATTAACCAGACCACCAGCCAAAACCACAAGAAGCCTGGGACAGTGGCCTCTGTGCCCCAGAAGCAGAGTTCCACTTTAAAAGCCAGAAAAAAGGCAAATAACAAGAGCAAAAAGCAGAGCAGAAAAACAATGACCTTAGAGAAATATCTTGGTAACAGGGAAGATCAAAACACAAATTATGGAGAAAACAACATTGTCAATATACCCACATATGAAAACTCAGAGGGGAATATGAAGTGGTGTCAAGCCAAAAAAGTCTTTCAGAAAAGCTCAGTAAGGATGTTAAAAGTCAAATAAGAGAAGTAGAGAAAAACTTGAACATTTCCTTTAAAAATACAATTGACAAGATGGAAAAAAGTATACTGAAGAAAACAACTTAATAAAAAGTAGAATAAACAAAATATAAAAGGAGGCACAAAAACTCATTGAAGAGAAGAGCTCCTTAAAAATTAAAATCAGCCAAATGGACTGAACAATTCATGAAAAATTAGAATTGGGCAATTGAAAACTAATGACTATGAGACATCAAGAAGCAGTCAAGTAAAATTGAAAGAATGGACAAGAAATAGAAGAAACTGTAAAATTCCTCATTGGAAAAACAACTGACCTGGAAAATAGATCCAGGAGAGGTAACTTAAAAATTATTCATCTACATGAACGCCATGATGAAAAAAAAAGACCCATGACAGCATCCTTCAAGAAGTCATGAAAGAAGACTACACTGAGTCCTTAGAACCAGAGGGTTAAATAGTCATTGAAATAATCTACCAATCACCTCCTAAAAGTGATTCCAAATTGAAACCACCAAGGAATATTGTAGACAAACTCTAGAATTATCAGGGGAAGGAGAAAATCCTATAAACAGCCAGAATGAAACAATTCAAACATCATGGAACCATAGTCAGGATTACACAGGACCTTGCAGCTTCTACATTAAAAGACTGAAGAGCTTGGAAAGTGATATTCCATAAGGCAAAAGAGCTTGGATTGCAACCAAGGAATCCAGTGATATTGAGCATAATCTTTCAGGGCAAGAGTTAGACATTCAATGAAATAGGGGACTTCCAGATTTTCCTGATGAAAAGACCAGAGCTAAATGCAAAATTTGATCACCTAATACAAGACTCAAGAAAGGAATAAAAAGGTAAACAGAAAGCAGGGAAAAGAAATAAACAAACATGTCATTCAATAAGGGTGAACTTTTTACATCCCTGCATGGGAAGATTACACTTACAGCACTTGAAAACTGTCTTTATTACAACATTTAGAATAGATATACATAGAAAGATGGGGTGGGTTTAAGTTGCCTTTGATGTGATGATAACAAACTTAATGAAGTGATGAAAAGGAATTATAGAGGGAGAAGAGGAAAGGAGGAGGCAGAAAACAATAAATTATGTCACATGAAGAGGTACAAAGATATATTACAGTAGAGGGAAAGAAGATAGAGTGATGAGCATTGTTTGAACTTTACTCTCATCGAAGTTGGATCAAGGATGGAATAACATACTCAGTTAGGTATAGAAGTCTAACTTGTCATATAGACAATAAGATGGAAAAGTGGAAAGAAAAGGGAATGAGAGATAGAAAAAAGGGAAGAAGGAGTAAAGGAAAAGGGAAATAAAAGGGAGGCGACTGATGGAAAGGAGGACAGATCAAGGGAAGTAGTGGTCAAAAGCAAAATTCTAGTGAGGAGGGAAAGAGAGAAAAGAAGACAGAAAAGCATTAGCAGGTTGGGGAAAATAAGGTGGAGAGAAAGTCCCAGATAGTAATCATGATTGTGAATGTGAATGGGATGCACTCACTTATAAAACAGAAGCTGATAGCAGAATGGATTAAAAACAGAAAATTCTACAATATGTTGTTCACAAGAAACACATTTGAAACAAAGGTATACACACAGGGTAAAGGTAAAAAGGCTGAAGTTGAATATATTATGCTTCAGCTGAAGTGGAAAAAAAGCAGGGGTAGCAATTTTGATCTCAGATAAAGCAAAAGCAAAAACAGATCTTATAAAAAGAGATGAGGAAAGAAACTACATCCTGCTAAAAGGCACCATAGAGAATGAAGTAATATCATTACCAAACATATATGCACAAAGTGGTATAGCATCCAGATTCTTAGAGAAGTTAAGGGAGTTACAGGAAGAAATAGACAGCAAAATTATACTAATGGGGGACCTCAACCTTCCCCTTTCTGAACTAGATAGATCTAACCACAAAATAGAAAAGAAAGAAATTAAGAAGGTAAATAGAATTTTAGAAAAGTTAGATACAGTAGGACCGTTGAGAAAATTGAATGGGGATAGAAAGGAATAATTATTTTTTTTCAGTGGTACCTGTCACCAATACAAAAATTTGCCATGTATTAGGGCATATATATCTCATAATCCAATGAAGAAAGGCAGAAATATTAAATGCATCGTTTTCAGATCATGATGCAGTAAATGTTATATGCAATAAAGGGCCATGGAAAGATAGACTACAAATTAATTGGAAACTTAATAATCTAATCCTAAAGAATAAGTGGGTCAAACAACAAATCATAGAAACAATAAAATAACATCATCCAAGAGAATGACAATAATGCCACAACATACCAAAACTTATAGGATGCATGAAACCGGTTCTTAGGGAAAATTCATATCTCTAAATGCTTACATGAATAAAAGAGAGAACGAGGAGGTCAATGAATTGGGCATGCCACTAAAAAAGCTAGGAAAAGAACAAATTAAAAATCTCCAATTAAACACCAAACTAGAGATACTGAAAACCAAAGGAAAAATTAAGAAAATTGAAATTAAGAAAACTATTGAACTAAAAAAATAAAACTAAGGGCTGGTTTTATGGAAAAAAATAAAATACATAAACCTTTGGTTAATTTAACTAAACAAATGAAAGAAGAAAACCAAATTACTGGTATCAAAAATGAAAAGGGTGAATTCACCACCAATGAAGAAGAAATTAAAATTATAACTAGGAACTATTTTGCCCAATTGTATGCCAATAAATTTGATAATATTAGTGAAATATGTATACACACACACACACACACACACACACACACACACACACACACACACACACACATATATATATATATATATATATATATATATATATATATATTGCTCAGATTGACAGAAGAGTAGCTAAATACTTAAATAACCCCACCTCAGAAAAACAAATTGAAAAGTCCTTCAATGAACTCCTTAGGAAAAAAAAAATCTAGGGCCAGATAGATTTACCAGTGAATTCTATCAAACATTTAAAGAACAATTAATTCCAATACTATATAGATTATTTGGGAAAATAGGCAAAGGAGTCCTAACAAATTCTTTTTATGATGCAAATATGGCTCTGATATTTAAACTGGGAAGAGCCAAAACAGAGAAAGAAAATAATATACCAATTCCTAATGAATATAGATGCAAAAATTTTACATAAAATATTAGCAAAGAGATTACAGCAACTTAATCATGAGAATAATACATTATGACCTGGTAAGACTTTTACCAGGAATGCAGGGCTGGTCCAACATTAGGAAAACTATGAGCATAATTGATCATATCAACAACAAAACTAACAGAAACCACATGATCATCTCAATAGATGTAGAAAAAGCTTTTGACAAAATACAACACCAATTCCTATTAAAAACATTAGAGAGCATAGGCATAAATGGGGTCTTCCTTAAAATAATAAGTAGCATCTACATAAAATCTTCAGCAAGGACCATATGTAATGGGGACAAGCTAGAAGCATTTACAGTAAGATTGGAGGTGAAACAATGATGTCCAATTTTGTACTAGACATTTTAGCTTTTCCAATAAGAGAAGAAAAATAAATTTAACTATCAGATTGGCCAACATGACAAAACATGAAAGTGATTAATGTTGGAGATGATGTGGGAAAATTGGAACACCAACGCATTGTTGGAGGAATTGTGAAATGATCCAACCATTTTGGAGATCAATTTGAGCTATGTCCAAAGGGCTATAAAAGTGTGCATACCATTTGACCTAGCACTATGACTTTTAGCATTGTATTCCAAAGTCAGCATCCTCTGTTTGGTTTTTAAAGGGTAGCAAAGTAAGAGAGGTTTACAGCAGTATAATGTACAGTAATACAACACCCTCACACAACCATCTGATGCAGTAGAAGGTAAGATTCAAATTAAAAAAATGTTTTTCTTTTAAAAATTTTATTTTCTGTACAGTCTTTATGGTGCCATAGATTTCATTTGTTATGAAAAGTGAAAAGTAGCTGAAATCAATGCTTTCACTGAGATGTTAATGTAAAAAAGCTCAGAATTCTAGGGAATTACTAAGAAGAAAAATGCTTTTCATGTTACTGATTTTATTTTGTGTTCTACATTTTATAAGTTATTTCATGGTTACTGTATTCAAATAGTACATGTTATCAGAATTAATGATTCATTCTTAAGAATTATATGCAGAAGTGTACTTTAGCAATTTCTAGTTTATTGTATTAATATATGTTTGTTTTGGTTTTTTTTTTCTACTTGTGAACAATTTTCTAGGAACTTTAGTCCTGCAAAATTTGAGGACTGACTATATGTGTGCATTATCTCACTTTCTTGGAACCAGTTTAGAAGAGAAAGAGTTTCAAGCATTGCCCTCCCCATCATTTTCCCTTTCAATATAAAAGCTCTTCCTGGAATACCTCTTTTACATGAAATGATTTTCCCATTCTTCCTTTTACTTTCCACTTCCACCAGTGTATCCCTCTTTTTCATGCCACTATTTTTTTAGATCATCCCAACATAATCAACTTACATTTGTGCCCTCTCACTATGCTGACTGCTTCTAATTGAACAAAAAAAAGTGATAAAATTAGTAGGAGTTACAACATATATCATCTTTCTATTCATGAATGTAAACAGTTTAGCCTTACTGAGTACCTTATGATTTCTCATTCATGTTTATCTTTTTTGCTTCTTTTAAGACTTTATTAGAAATATCTATTCACCTCTTGTTCTTTTTATCAAGCATGTTTCAAAATATTATATTTTATTTAATATTCATTTTCCCTTGAATAATTATGCTGAGTTATGGAGGGTAGGTTATTCTTGGCTTCAATCACAGGTCTCTTTTCTTCTAAAATATCATATTCCAAGCACTACAAGACATTAATGTGACAACTATTAAATCTTTCATGGTCCTGACTGTGGCTCCAAGATATTCAAATTGTTTTGCTTTGCCTGCTTCCACTATTTTCTCCTTTACCTAGGAGCTCTCGAATTTGGCTATAATATTCTTGGGAGTTTTCATTTTTGGATCTATTTTAGAAGGTGATGGATGGATTCTCTCCATTTTCATTTCACTGTTTGATTCCAGGATATCATGGCAGTTTTCCTTGATAATTATTTTAAAATGATATCTAGTGTCTTTTTTATCACAGTTTTCAAGCAGTCATATAATTCTTAAATTATCTCTTCTAGATCCATTTCCCAAATCAGTTGTTTTTCCAATGAGATACACAATATTCAATAATTTTTCTAAAATTATTTTGATTTGTTTTATTGTTTCTTCATATCTCATGGAGTCATTAGCTTCAAATTGTCTATTTCTAAATTTTGAGAAATTATTATTTTTCAGTGAGGTTTTACACTTTTATTATTCAGCCAATTCTATTTTTAAGTTAATTTTCTTCAGATTTTTTTGCTTCTTTTACCAAGGTGTTGATAGTCTTTTTCACAGTTTTCTTTTATTTCTCTCATTTTTTTCCCCATATTTTTTCTCTACCAGTCTTATTTGATTTGATTTCATTTTTTTCTTTCTGTAGAGCTTCAAGAAAATCTTGTTTAGTTTGTGGTGAATTTTGAGTCTTTGCTTATAGATGATTTCATATTGTTTTCTAAATTTTAGTTTCTGTCTTGATCTTACCTGTTACCATAGTGGCTTAGCAGCTTTTTATAATATTTCCTTTTGTTATTGTTCTTGTTGTCATTGTTTGCTCATTTTTCCAAACCATTTCTGGACTTTTAAGTTTATATTGAAGTTAGGCTCTGCTCTCCTGCAAAAGAGGGGGGTGGAGTGTGCAATGTTCTAATCCCAAGGATTTTTTTTTTGTGCTGCATTTTTCACAGTTAATGCTTGGGGTTTGTAAGTTTTCAGTAGTTCCAACATAGAGTAATTCATAGAAATGTGTGGAGACTGCTCTCCTTGTTTGTCTTTTGGTTTTCACCCAGGAAGGGCCTTTACTCCCTTGCAGCTGCCTGGAATAGAGCTCTCTGGACCTTGGAACCACAAGCAGTGTCTTCGATCTTTTTTTGCTTCAAACAACCCTCTCCACCCCAACCTGGAATTATGACCCGGAACTGGGTATAAGCAATGGAGTTGTCAGTGATTGGTTTTGTATCCAGATTTGAACTCATGTCAATTACATTGAAACTAGACAATTATCACAGTTTACATGATAAAATTTTAACAGTATCTGTAACTATGATAATGGCCCAATTTCAATGTAATTTTTCTGTTGTATTTTCAATGATATTTTGAGAACTATATTCAACGTATGAGTATTTGTCATCTATAAATTTATGAAAGATAGTGCAATTTCGATGTATAGTTCTAACCAACAGATGATGTCTTGCTAGGTATTTGGTAGTTGCTAATTCTTTGTACTCTACAACGATGTATTTCATAGTTTGTACCTTTTCTGTGAATAATCTGACTTGATATGCTTGTCCACCTTAAAGATAATCCTTCTTTTGTTTCTGAAGATGTAATTTGAGTGTAAATTGCTACTTTAACTCCCTCATTTTCTACCATCTTCTATAAATATCATGACTGATATTGTTCTCACCTCCATTTCCATTAACCCAATCTCATAGGGGGTTCAGATAGAAATGGTCTGGATACAAGTTGCTATCCTGCTATTACATTTATATGTTTAATGTTTTTTTTTTGGTGAGTTATTGTGCATGTGTATAAAATGACTACCTTTCGTAATCAAATAAATGAATTAGAATATATGCTTATCTCCTGAAGACAAAAGGAGGTGTTCAATGGGCTTTTCAGTGGAGATATATGCCTAGATATTATTCATGTGAATCAAATGATAGTAAAATTGTGATAACAACAATTATAAATAACAATGACAGTTGGCATATTTATATAGTTTTGAGATATGAAAAGCACTTTAAAAAAACTATCTCATATTGTTCTCACCCTAGGTAATACATGTAATTATTTACCACAATTTTAGCAATCTAAAAATTGAGAAAGAAAGAAGTAGTTACCTGCCCAGGAGTTCACAGCTTATAAACATTTAAGGCTAAATTTGAATTCATGTTTTTCTTTCTCCAGGTCCAATATTTTATCCACTGTACCACCTTGCAACCAGCATATTGGAACAGCTCCTTTCAGATCTGAATGTCATACTTTTTTGTTTTCCCTATTCAGGTAGATGGTGGTACAGTGTGTAGAGAGCTGTGCCTGGAGTCAGGAAGATTTCAATTTAAAATCAGCCTCAGACACTTAATATGTGAATGAGTAGGTTAATTGATGCCACTTTGCCTCAGTGTACTCAAAAGTAAAATTTGGATAATAATAGCATCAGCCTACCAAAATTTTTATGAAGATCAAATGAGATGATATTTTTAATTGTGCTAAGCACAATGTTCCTGGTATGTAGTAGATCCTATCTAAATGGTTATTTTTGTCTCCATTAAAAAATCCTGATAATGGATTCAAGGCTAGGCAGAACTGTAGCTGGCTACAACTATCTATTGGGAAGTGCCATTTTTTTTAATGAATTGTTTCCAATATCATAACATCTGCAATTTCTTTTAAATAGAAAATTATTTTCCAGATGAGCATCAACATTTCTAGCATTTCATGATAATAGTTTGATTTTTTAATCAGTTTCTAGGTTATGAAAAAGCCTGAATGTGGAACTGAATATAAAAGTTTTGCAATGATTACAACAGCAGCATTAATGGTATCTCACTTTAGGACTTTTTATTCAAGAAATATTAAATTGATAATAAATTGCTCTTTATAACCCTAGAATTTGGGGCATACAACATTTGCTCCTTCTATTTTTTTTTCTTAAAACATTTACATATTCTTTTTCCTCTTTTGTGATAAAACCTGAAATCTGGTATGAAAATTGAATGAAATTGCAATTGGCTTGTATTTTTATGAATCAGTGATGTATTTATTTGTTGATACAAGATGTGGTATGTTAATTTGCAACAAAGTTATATAAGTTTTCTATGTATATATACACATACACACATGCACATATATGTATATATATATACATATATATGCATATATACATATATATGCATATATATGCATTATAGATTATCATTAATTAGAAAAAATGAACCATTAGAGATTTACTTTGTAATATGTATGCTAAATGAGAATAGTTATGTTAGGATGACAATAACCTAGAGTTATAATAGAGCTATGTCCTGAATACATCTGAAGGTCTTGGTCACAGTTTTATATATTGATTCACATCTTAGATACAAAAAATGACCTGGAATGGTGGTGATGAAGGACATATAAATCCCTTTAAAACTTTCTAGGCTAAGTGGTTGTTCTAAAGCTCATTTGAGTGTAAGGCTTTTTCTCTCTTCTTTGAAATCACTCATCTGAATGTGCTAAGGTAAAAAATAAACTCTCAGCAATTTATCACATCTCTATTTTCTCCACAAAATGCTAGGCTGAACTTTGGCCCAGATTCTAATAAAATCCATTAAAATGATGTGATGGATGTGTGTGCTTGTGTGTGTGTGTGTGTGTGTGTGTGTGTGTGTGTGTACGTGTGTTAGTCCAAAAAGTAAATGACATTTTTTTCTGGGATAATTTGTTAATAATGAATCCATTTGAATTTATATCGATAAATTATCTTTCTGACTACTAAGAAATCATGTCTCTTAATACTGTTGATTCTATGATAACTATATTTATGGGTTATTAAAGATGTACTCATGGAGACCTAAGTACAAGGGAGATACAGACCTTCAAATTCAATTAATAATATGCTATCTCTTTACAAAAGACATTTTTTTCTAATAGAAGTAAAATAATAGGGGACCTTGCAATAAAAAAAAATTGAAGGGTTCTTTTAAAAAATAGAATTTCAAGTTCTCATTTATTTGAATGCATTATTTGAAATTTCTTTAATATTCACCATAGTGTGATACATTTTCAGGCATAGTTCTAAATTGTTTTACAAAGTGCTTTAACCAAAATCACAGCTCTACCAAGCACTCATTAATGTGCCTGTTAGCTTACAACCCCTCCAATATTTGAAATTTTCCATTTTAATTTGTGAGCACTTTGATCCAGAGACACTATTACTGAGGTACACACTAAAGGTAATTTTAAAGAAAGAGAAAAAAAATAATCCATATGCAACAAAGTATTAGCAATTCTTTTTGCACAAAACCACATAGCAAGAGGGTACTTATCAATTGGGAAATATTTGGAAAATATGATAGGTGAATGCTATGAAATATTACTGTGCTTTATGAAATGATGAGAGGTTTGTTTTTTTTAATAAAAACCTGGGAAGATATAAATGATGATGCATTATGAAATCAGCAGGATGAGGAGATAAATTAATATAATAAAAATTTTATTGTTAAGAAAAATAAGACCTTAGGACTGTGATCAATTCAATAATCAAAAATTGTTTCAGTCTGTCAGTTAATTACCATTTCTGAAACACCTACTATGTGCCAAGCAATATGCTAAATACTGAGGAGACCACGAATAGTCTCTCTCCTAGGGGAGCTCAAAATCTAACAAGAAAGACAAACAAATGTTTGTCTATAGACATGAGAAATGGGAAATAATTAGAAGAAAGATGTCACTAGAATTTAAAAGACATTGGGAAGGATTCCTACAGAAGGTAGAATTTTCAGTTAGATTTGAAAGAAGTGAGGGATGCCAGAAAGGAGACCATTTCAGTTATGCAGGAAAGCAAGAGAAAATGCTGAGAAATGGAGTGTCTTCCATTTGGAACAGCAAGGAAGCCATGGTCACTGAATTGAAGAGTATGGTGGTAGAGTGAAATAT
Source organism: Phascolarctos cinereus (assembly GCF_003287225.1). Classification (NCBI taxonomy): domain Eukaryota; kingdom Metazoa; phylum Chordata; class Mammalia; order Diprotodontia; family Phascolarctidae; genus Phascolarctos; species Phascolarctos cinereus. Next base: position 435,041,799 of record NW_027555847.1, on the reverse strand, counting down.
GTAAGAATATTGGAAATCTAGGGGGATTGTTGATTATGAACATCAGATGTGACTTTATATTTGATAATGGAAGTGTCAGGGATGATGAATGGTGTCCATCACCTAAAAGAATTGGTGAATTCGTCATATGTAGAATCAGACATACATTTTTCAATATGACCAGAGGGAATATTTGTTTTTACTTCATGATGATTATTCATCATATCTTCTTTTTAATTTTTTTTCCTCATTGAGAGGACAAAAAATTAATGAGAGGAAAGAGAGAAAATAATCACTTGCTATTTAAAAAATTAAAATATATTTCATCATAGCGATTGACATTCAATTCAACAACAATAAATTAAACATTTATTATATACTACACAATCAGTTCAGTTCTGAGGTAACAAAGTCTCTGTCATGAAGTAGTCTGCATATTACTGAGAGATATTGTATGTATAATAACAACAATAGCATCAAGAACAAGCATTTATGTAGTGTTCTAAAGTTTGCAAGAGATTTACAGATGTTTTCTCATTTGACCCATATATACTGCAAAGTAAATAAAAATTCACTAAAAGTTACTTCTGGAAATTGGCCACTGAAAATATGAAGGATTTTATATCACATGTGTCATATGAATTCAGCCTTGAGTACAACTTGAGATTACAAGAGTAAGCTAAGGAGGGAAACTATTCCAAATGAAGAGGGTTGTTATTATGTGAGTATGGATAATTATTTAAGCATTCCAAACACTAAGTTAAATTTACCACTGTGACATTTCTTTTCATTTTGCCAAAGGTGCTTTATGATGTAAAGATGTTGAAAAATAAATTTTCTTCCATGTGTAATGTCTAAAACTGAAATAATCATGAATAGCTGTAGCTCACATTTTATTTTTCCACTATTCTGAAATACATATATAGAATATTTCCAATAAAAGCCATTTTCCCCCCTTTTACTAACACATACATGAGTCCTTAGTGAAGAAATGCAAAACAATCATGAGGTTTAACCTAGTCCACGTAGGGCAAATATTTCAATCTCAGGTCCATTCCTCATTTTTTTTTAATAGCAATTTCCGAAAGTAACCTGTCTTTATTATTGTAGGTAGTACCTTTCAAGTCAAACTGGTTACCAGTTAAATATCAATAAGCTTATTTACAATTAGACAATTTGATATTTTAAGCAGTTATTGATAGAGAGAAGTTGAACAAAATTTTCTTATTTAAATGATCTTATTTGCCTAGAGAAACTCACTCTTGTCATGCATGAGAAGTAAAGTGAATGATTTCCAAATGGAAGTTAATTGATAGTGTGAATTTCTAAACTAAATCTCTAATCTTCAGATTTGTTTCTACTTTATAGTTTTCTTTTGTTTAGTCATTTAAAGCAATGTTATTAGTAACAGTAATTCAAATGTCCTTTTTTTTTCTCCAACACTACAAGTTTGGGTGGTTTTGACATTGAAAATGAGGAGGCATAAATAAATATATATAAATGGCAAAGAACATTCATCAGCCAGGATGGCATCAGTGCAAAATCCCATCAGATTTCATAAACCTGTCTCAGTCAATTCAAAAACATTTATCAATCTAACAGTATAATAACTGGGAATCCAATCCATGTGATACCATGTATTATTCAAGGAATTTTCAAAAACTTTCTCTGATTTGGTGTGTGAAACATTATATTACTAAAATATTAGAATTTTTTTTAAGCAGGAGGTTTACACTTAAAATTTTACCTCTGTAACTCATATTATTACCTTCCAAAATATTCCAAATTTTTTAGTTCATTGAAGTTTCTCTTGAATATTTTACCTCTTAAGTTTCAGGAGATGTAGGATAAATCCAAAACTTTATAAGCTGCCATTTTCTGTAATGAAAATTTGTACTCTATCATATTTAATACCATATCAATTGATAAATGCATTACAAATAGAATCTATTTTAATATTTCCTTTTTCCTACACTTTTATACTCCTTTCCATAATCAGCATTATCAGAATATTCTTTTTCATGATTTTCCCCATTTGCCTTCTCCTTTTACATGTCTCACATTTTTAATAATTTCATGATTTAATTAATAAATCATTAAAATTATTATTTAACAATTTAAATTATTTTCATATTATATGCAATGTAATATTATATTTTATAATATTTACTATAAATTAAATGTATAATTTAATAATTTCCACAGAATTACAATCAGAGGTATCTCAGAGCCATCCATACCTCATAAAAAAAAGAACAAATTCCTTAAGAGTCTGACCCTCTTCTATTGTCAATATAATGAACCTTGTCTTGTCTTAGATTCTTAAAATCTGGAGAAAAGGGCAGATTCTTAAAATCTTCCCCACCTAAATAGTTGTTCTAATAAACCTTGTCTCTGGCTGAAAGAAGGGTGGATCTCACCCTGGACCCTCCTTCATGTAGGGACTCTCTGTCCTCATGCCTTTGCCTGCAGGATCCCCCTACTCTCCCTGCCTCATGGCCATAGGATCCTCATAGCTGGACTCTCAGGACTTCCCCAAGATTTTCCCTTAAGTTAAAAATGGGAAAAAGGCATGGTCTCCAAGACCTTGAAAAGGACAACTTTGTATCTGGCCTCTGTGATCTAGAGGATTAAGATAAATTGTTAACTTTCAAAGTCAAATTCTTAAAATTCTTCTTCCTGTAGTACTGGCTCTGGCTACAATGAAAAGTTAGAACAGCTAAAAACATGTTAGTAGATTCTGGAGGTTTTGTGATTGATCATTAAAGAGCTTTGAAACACCTTCTTACAACCCTTACAACTTCCTTCCCCTACTCTCTTCCCTTCAGTCAAGAGTGTATTTAAGTGTCAGGATAGCAAACAACCCTGAGTTTTTCTGTTAACCCTTCTCATCCTAGATCAGACTAGGAGAAGAGAGTTTCACTATTCCTCCCTATCTTCAAATTCACCCCACCCAGCCTGCTGAAAGGAAGGTGGTGTGAGGAGCAGCAGCTATTGCTGGCCCCACTGGCAATGGCCTTGCCTGGAAGTATCACTAAGGTGTGGCTCATTATGCTCACTCTCCCTACTCCAACCCTCCCCAAGAAGCCATAGGGAGAGAGGGAAGGAAGAATGGGTCGAGGTATAGAATCCAGCCAGCCTCCAAATTTGAGTAAGCTTTCTGTTTTAAAGTTGTAGTTTTAATATGTTAATGCTGAGATGCTGATTCTTTGTTAAAGTAATTTGGAATTGCATTCAACAATATTGAAGTCACCTGATTGACAATAGGTTTGTTTCAAGTTTTAAACAGGTGAACTTTTGCGTCAGTTATGTCAAGTCACTTTTCATAATTTGGTTACAGCTAAAAACAATTTGGTTATCACTTCTGAAAATTGTAAGATTGTTGGTTATTGTTCCAATGCTAAAACATAAAGCTGGTAATTGATTAATGTGTGTATGGAAAGAAGGGGATGATCTCATCCAGATTGGCTCTACCCATCCAGAGGAGTCCTCAGCTATAAGGGTGGATAGTGTGGATAGGAAGTCCCTTTTCTGGGTTTCCTTTTGATCCCCTTATTTTTGTAAACTTCCCAAAAAGCTTGTTTGGGTTATGGATTTCCTAAGCCATGAACTTGGCTTGCTGAGAATTTGCAACTATATAGAAATGGTCTCCAAAAGTTAGCTTTTACACCAGGACAAATTTAAATTTGAGAATTAAGTCCTGGAAATTTTTTTCCTAAGCTATGATTAATGAAACTTGCTGTTTGAGGTAAAAGCTCTCAGGAGTATAATGGATTTTATTTTGAGTTGTCTAATGGATCATAATAATCCATGCATAATCAATGGTCAATAATCCACCATTTGAGAGAAATGTCACTCAGCTAATGTGATACAGGTGGGAGGTCTGTAGCAGGAAAAGCTGAGAGGACAATTTTAGGCTCAGTCTAAGATTGGGCCCTCCTGGTTCAGTTCCCTCACTGTATTCCTTTGAAAAGGAATGCTCCTTACCTAGCTATTCATAAGTCTGGCTGTGAGGTGGAATTGAAATTGCATGGCTGTAAAATCCTGTCACACTTAGTTTAAATCTTGTCCCTGCTTTATCCTTTTACAGCAGATTTCTATAACTGGAGCAAGTGGTCAGTAAATGACATAAACACAATGTAAGTGAGTGAGATCTGAATGTGTAGTCATTGTGATGGGGTGTGGCCCAAGCTGAGGTCTTACCCCCAAAGGGAATCTAGATCCCATTTGTCTACAGCCCCAGCCCCTCATCTCCCTTTTAAAGCCCTAACCCCACCTGTTTGATCTCATTCAGATGCCTCTCAGTTCCTTCATTATCTATTCCCATTGTCTATTCAATCTCTTAGACATTCCAATAGTAATTCCCACCCATCCCTTTTCCCAGACCATTTTCCCAGACCCTTCCTTGGTCATCCAAAGTATATAAGATCTTCCCTGGCCCCCATTCAGGGCTGAGAATCTCATGCCTAAAAGGCTGAGACTTTCTCATGGCCGCTCGTCTTTACAAGCATCATCTGGATGAGAATCTCACACCCAAAAGGCTGAGCCTTTCTCACGCCCACTGGTCCTTATGGGCGTCACCTGGCCTATGTGTTTTATCACTAATAAAACTTTTCTGTGGCTGGAAGATTTGAGTTGAATTCTTTTAGGCAGGGCCCGGTACCATGGTTTTGGGGTTCCCAGCACCCCAAAGTCCTAGACCTCTTCAATTCCATATCTGAAATTTCTGAAATTGAAACAGAAACATCTTCAGTTAGGTTTGGGGAAGAAAGGAATTTGGAATCACAGTGGAAGCTTGAGGCAGTAACAAGATCAGATAATCCTACAGGTCAAATACAAATGATTTTAATGTGGCTCTTTCACTTATATTTCTTCCTACATTTGGGGCCTGCAAACTTTCTTGTCAGATTTGTGCCTCCCAGACTACAGGCCATTCACCTGCAGTTGGAAGGAAACAGTGGGTACCAGCCAATGCCTCCCATCATCCCTTGGATGCAGCCTGTGCTTGGTTCTAGTCAACCTCCTCTTTGGACTCCCTTGAGGAAGGGAAAACTCTTTATTCCTTGCAAGCTGGAAGCAGTTTTAGAAGCCAGGACCTTAGCCCTTACCCCAAAAAGGGTCCCATTTGTTTAAGGAGGGAAATGACAGGGTATAGACTCTGGAACATTCCCTCCCATTTTCCAGTAACTCTCCCACAAGGCCCTAGCTGAGGCTCATCTCAGTTTAATCCTTTCAACTGTCTTTGCATTGTGACTTTGATCCTGCCACAATATCCATTTTCTCTTATGTCTAACCCAGCTCAGCCCTCTTTGTCTGCACACTAGACCACCACTCCTTAATTCCATCTAAATTCTTTCTACCCTCCCATGTCTCTGGGTTTGCCTGGGGCACCTGGCCCTTTTGGATCCTTCTCTTTTACCTCCCAGTCACTCCAGACTACTTAGCTACTCCTTGATTACAACCAGATCTTACCACAGTCTCACTGATGAGGATGAGATCTAGACCCCAGAAAGGAAAAACCCTAGACTTTCCCACACTACCAAATCTCTAGCTGTCCCCTGAAGCTATAATTCCATCAACTATCTTTCATTGTAGCTACAATTCTCTACGGCCCCTGGCCATTTCTCACCTTTAATCCTAACTAGGTTCCATTCTCCCTTGGCCATGTGGTCCAGTTCCCAGGAGTTCTGTTCACTCCAGCTTACTGGCCACTCCATGATCCCTCCCACAATTTTTCTGTATATAAGATCCATCTTGTCTCCATTAAGTTGCTTAGATTCTTAAAAATCTAGCCACTGCTTATATTCTTATAATCTGGCCAATAGTTTACTAATGTTCAGACTTTTTAGGAGTCTGCCCAATTTTACAGATATTCTAATAAACCTTGTCTTTGGCTGAAAGAAAACATGGTTTGAATTCTTTTGGGCAGGATCCACATGTTCTGATATTGGGGTCCCAGTACCCTTAAACTCCTAAACCTCATTATCACTGTATATAAGTGTCCATCCTGCCTCCATTAAGGTGTTTTGATTTCTTAAGATTCTGGCCTACTTCTATTGGTCATATAATAAGCCTTGTCTGGCTTAGATACTTAAAATCTGACCAATAGGTCAGATTCTTAAAATCTTGCCCACCTTAGTCAGTGTGTTAATAAGCCTTGTCTCTGGCTGGTGAAAATAACAACAACAGGAACAGCAGCAGCAGCAACTGCCACCGCATTCCGCCACCAACCATGTGCTCCTGAAACAGCACATTCCACATTTTAAAAACTCTAGTAATAAGGAAATTTTTTCCCCTGACATGTATAAGTTCACTTGTTAACATCTTTTCATGTAACAAAAAGAAGATATTCAGAAGAATCAGAGAAGTCAGTCTATCCTGAAAGTGATAAGCTTTTTTATTTGACAATTTTGAAGGAATTTAGGGTGACATAAAAAGAAACATAAAAGGGAGTACTAATGGCAAGACAAAGGTGACAAGGGAATTGTACTTTGGGAACATTCAATGATAGTGAAGCAATTCATATCCTGAACAATGTAGTAGAATAAAAATTATTGGCTCTGACACTACTCTGATACCTTTCAACTAGCAAAACCTGACAATTTAGGATTGACATATTTAAATTAGGATGGGAACTCATAGGTAAAGGATACATCCAAGTTTCTTGTTTGAGAACCTTGAGGGATAATGATGTTTATGCTATGACAGAAGAAGGTAGTAAATAATGATATCTTAAAGATGCTCCTTAGAGAACATAGAACATTTTTACATCTAGCTCTCAATACTCCTTGCTCTGTCTTCATTCCATGTATAAGGGAATCTGTGGGGTCAAGAAAATTCTAAGAGGATGGAGAAAGAAATACAGTCATTTTACAGGAAGGACTGAGTCATATTCAGACATATCTGATATGTTTCTCTGAGGTCACACATAAAGAGGCACCATTAGGTCAAGAACTTTGAAATTTGAAGTTAGGGAATGGATTATGGTGAAAGTCCTAGAGATTCAGAAATGAAGGCAGAAGAAGAATGGAAACTGAATTGTCTGGGGTACCTTCTTGAAAAGGAGGTATTAAGAGGAACTAGACAAAGAGAAAGATTAGTAACAGAGAAGAAGTTACTTCTAGTGGGTGAAGTCCAGAGGTGGAGTGAGCTTTAAGGGTGAAGTGATTTCTGAGTCATTATATAGAAAGTCTGGGAAAGTCAGGAATGTAGCCTAGAGAAGAAAATCACGTAAATCCCACATAAGTAATAATCATTTTTGTATATAAACAGCAAATACTAGTAAGAAGACTAATACACACACACACACACATACACACACACATATAGTAACAACAGAAACTATAAATTCTTGGGAATATACCTTCCAAGTTTGTCCATGAGCTACATGATGAAAACAAACAGTAAAACATTTCTTCTATAATAAAGAACCTAAGTAACTGGGGAGAAAAAACATGAATTATTATTGAGTAGGTCAAGTCAATATAATAAAAATGATAATAGTACTGAAATCAAATTATTTATTTAATGCTTTTCCACAGTCCCAAAAGACTGTCTTGTAGAACTAGGAAAAAAAAGTCATATGGAAGAATACAAAGTCAAGATTCAATAGTAGTGGGCAGAGCCAAGATGGGGGAGTAAAATCAGTGATTTGCTTGAGCTCTCCCCCAAACCCCACCAAATACCTATTAAAAAATGGCTCTAAACAAATTTGAAAGCAGCAGAACTGATTAAAAGACAAAGTGAAACAAATTTCCAACCAAAGACAACCTGGATGGTTAATCAGAAAGATATATCACACTGGGCTGGCAGAGGAGCACAGTTTGGCATAAGAGTATAGGCCTTAGTGAACCTGGAGCAGGCCTCAGAGGACTGAATTGCCTGCAGCTGTGGTGGTTTCCTGACTTCTCAACCCACAAATGCAAAAGACCTCTTAGAAGTTCAGCGGGAAAAGTCTGTTTCTGTGGTGGTGAGAGAGAAGCCAGGGTCCCAGGCCCATTCCCCAAACTCAGCCCTGGGCAGTGGCTGCCTCCTGAGCTTCTGGCCCACAGACTGAGGGAGAATCAAGTGGGTTATCAGAGGGGGATTGAAGGGATCTCTTTGCTGGTGCATGATTCTCTTGCTTTGCCTGTGTTTAGATCTGGGTCACATTTCTGGGTGGTAATCCTGGGGAAAGGAGGAACCCTGGCATGGTGGAGCTTGTAGTGGCTGTGAAGAAAAACCCTCCTCACAGTTCCAAGACAGAAAAAAATGTTTGTGGTCACACATAGACCAGAGCACAGGCCAGGAAAGGAGTAAACACCTCGCCCTTGATCATAGCATCTTGGAAGAACTGAAAATTTACAGGTCCCTAGAAGTATCTCTGAAAAGAGCTGCACAAAAAGCCTGAAGCTTGGAACAGAACATTCTCCACACTGGAAACAGACATTTACCTTAACAAAGAGTTTATAACTCAAGTAATTGGCCAGGATCATGAGCAAGCAGAAAAAAGAGTCAGACTATGTTATCTTACTTTGGTGACAAAGAAGATCAAAACATTCAAACAGAAGACAATGAAGCCAAAGCTCCTACATCCAAAGACTCCAGGAAAAATATGAATTGGTCCCAGGACATGGAAGAGCTCAAAAAGCATTTTGATAAGCAGGTAACAGAAGTAGAGGAAAAACTGAGAGTGATGCTAAAGGAGGCCCAAAAAGTTACTGAAGAAAAAAACACCTTAAAAATTAATCTAACCCAAATAGCAAGAGAGGTCCAAAAAGCCAATGAGGAGAAGAATGCCCTAAAAAGAAAAATTTGCTAAATGGAAAAGGAAGTCCAAAAGATTACTGAAGAAAATACTTCCTTAAAAATTACAATGCAGCAATTAGAAGCTAGCAACTGTATTAGAAATCAAGGCACTGTAACACTATTCCAAAAGAACAAAAAAAAGAAGAGAATGTGAAATATCTCATTGGAAGAACAAGTGACCTCGAAAATAGATCCAGGAGAGAAAACTTAAAAATAGTTGGACTATCTGAAAGTCATGATCTAAAAAAGAGCCTAGACATCATCTTTCAAGAAATTATCATGGAAAACTGCCCTGATATTTTAGAACCAGAGGCTAAAATAGAAATTGAAAGAATCCACTGACCACCTTCTGAAAGAGATCTCCAAAGTAAAACTCATTAGAATATTGTAGACAAATTCCAGAGTTCCCAGGTGAAGGAGAAAAGATTGTAGGTAGCCAGAAAGAAACAATTCAAGTATTGTGGAAACATAATCAGTATAACACAAGATTTAGCAGCTTCTACATTAAGGGACCAAAGGTCATGGAGTATGATATTCTGGAGGGCAAAGGAGATAAGATTACAATCAAGAATCACCTACCCAGCAAAACCGAGTTTAATCCTTCAGGGTAAAAAATGGTCATTCAGTGAAATAGAGGACTTTCAAGCATTCCTGAGGAAAAGACCAGAGCTGAATATAAAATTTGACTTTCAAATAAAAGACTAGAAGAAAACAGGGAAGAGGTAAACAGGAAAGAACAATCATATGAGACTTATTAAGGTTGAACTGTTTATATTCCTGCAGGGAAAGACGATATTTGTAACTCATGAGTCCTTTGTCAGTATTAGGGTAGTGGGAGGGGGAAAAAATTACATGTATGTATAGATAGATAGATAGATAGATAGGTAGATAGATAGATAGATAGATAGATAGATAGATAGATAGATAGATAGATAGAGGGCACAGTGTGATTGAAAGATGAAGGGGTGATATGTGTAAAATAAAATTAAGGGGTGAGAGAGGATTATACTGGAGAAGTTGAAAGGGAGAAGTAGAATGGGGTAAATTATTTCACATGAAACAGACAAGAAAAGGCTTTTACAGTGGAGGGGAAATGGGGGAAGGTGAGAGGGAGTGAGTGAATATTTTTTTCCTAGGATTTGGCTTAAGAAGGGAATAATCTACATAATTGGGTATGGAAATCTATCTTACCATTCAGGAAAATAAGGGGGGAATGGGACAAGGGACCAGGGGGTTGATAGAGGGTAGGGCAGATTGGAAAAGGGGATAATTAGAAGCAAACACTTCTGATGAGAGCCAGGGTCAAATGAGAGAATAGAATAAGTGGGGGAGGGTAGGATAGGATGAAGGGAAATATGCTTAGTTTTTTACATGACTACTATGGAAGTGTTTCGCATGACTGCACCTGTATAACCTTTATTGAGATGCTCCCATTTTCAATGAGGGTGGCTGGGGAGGGAGGAAGGGAGAAAATTTGTAACCCAAACTTTTAAAAACACATGTTAAAATATATATGTATATGTATGTGTGTGTGTATACACATACATATACATATATATTTATATATACATACATATATATATATATATATCTATATATATATAAACTGCTCCCCTCATTTCAATAATATTGAAGGATTTAGTTCTATAATTAAAAGTACAATAGCAAAAAAAGAAAAGATTCAATGGTACTAATAAATAATGGGAAAGAAAGAGATATATAAGTACCTGATCTCAATCTGTATTCTAAAAAGCTGTAATCATTCAAATGATTTGGTATTGGTTGAATAAATGACATTATAACATGATAGTTTTGTACACTGATTCTCATAGGACAATATCTCAATTCCATTCATCACCTTGGTCATCTTTGAAATGTATTCCACCTTATTAATTTGCTTCTTAAAATGTAGGAACCTAGAATAGAACACTGTAGTTCAGATTTATGACTAAGCCATGACAGTAGAATTATTATCTCACTTATTCTGTACGTTATCATTTCCAAATGTATCTTTGATTTGATTAATAATTCATGTTGATGTTCCCTCCAACTATGCATATTGCCACTCATTGTGACGATAAAAATATTTTAATTTCTTTTAATTTTTTTTGTCTATTTCCCTTTCATTTTTTTTCCTTAAAAAATGTCTTAAGGATTATTTTGCTTAGATTTGCTTGTTACCTATATGTTTTTAAATATTGTTTTTTACTTTTAGTCTTGCCATATAATGACATGATAATACATATACAGTTCCATCCTAAAGGTTCTTTGTAAAATATTACAGAAAATTACACACAGACATACATACATGCATACATATATATATATATATATATATACACATATATGTGCATATATGTGTGTATTATGTATTATGTCTTGGTAAGGCAATTACACTTAAGTGACTTTCCAAGGGTCACGTAGCTAGTGAGTGTTCTGTATCTGAGGCCAGATTTGAACTCAAGTACTCCTGATACCAGGGATAGTGCTCTATCCTCTGCATCACCTAGATGGCCCTGAACCATATTTTTAATGCATTTTTTGCTAAATATTCTAGCCTGACAAGACCTTGTCACTACAACCTTTGTTTGCTATATCTCTGCTTCCTGAGCAGATCAAGTGTTTTAATGACTGAGACTTTCTATGTTTTTCATTTTTCTTCTTATTCTATGGTATTTAAGTCATATTAATAAAAAGTTATTATTGAAATTGTTCTGGCTGTGCCAATGTACTTCACTAATTTTTCATTTTTGTTTCAATAATTTATTTAAAGAAATATAGATATGTGTTTATTGCACATGATTTTATTTTTTTTATTTTTGTATTTATTTTTACCCCATATAAAAATTCTGATCTGAGTTCAGAAAGGATTCTCTAGGGAATGGCTGTTACATCAGTAACAAGTCTTTTTTTCTGATTTAAAATATAACCATTTTTTTTGAGAAGGTACTTGATGCTATATGCAGTTTTTGTTCATTTTTCTCTATCATCCATATTGTATAGGTGTGGAGTATTCATGGAATGTAAAATCTTTTCACCCCTAGTGATCATTTGCCCTGAACTATACATACACACTCACACACACACACACACACACACATATATATATGTGTATATATATACATACATATATATGCATATATGTGTGTATTATGTATTATGTCTTGGTAAGGCAATTACACTTAAGTGACTTTCCCAGGGTCACATAGCTAGTGAGTTTTCGGTATCTGAGGCCAGATTTGAACTCAAGTACTCCTGATGCCAGGGATGGTACTCTATCCGCTGCATCACCTAGATGTCCCTGAACCATATTTTTAATGCATTTTTTTCTAAATATTCTAGCCTGACAAGACCTTGTCACATTTTGTTAGATTTGCTTCTTGTCTTTGTTTTATTTTTTTTTCTAAGCAATGGGGTTAAGTGACTTGCTCAGGGTCACACAGCTAATAAGTGTTATACATCTGAGTCCGGGACTGAACTCAGGTACTCTATCCACTGCACCTCGTAGCTGCCCCCTTACCTTTGTTTTATCTGAAGACTCATGAAAAATTCCATCTATGGTTTTATTCAAGCCACTGATTATTTAAATGCCATAAGAGGGAGGACAAGTCCCTTGAACTCTCTTTGAAAGACCTCCTTTTAAGATGGCATAGATACTTTAAGGACTCTTCTTTGAGTCAACTCACTCAGGCAGTTAAGAATTATATTATTTCTTCTGAAGTTTCTATTCATATTTATCACAAGAATAGAAATCAATACTTTTTTCAAATTATTTGCTCTATTCCAAATAAGTTATATTATGGTCATACTAATTACATTGTCAAAAAAGGAAGCTGAACATGACTTCTTAAAGAAACTATGTTTTGTGACATACGCCTCACGTCAGTATCTCTTTCTTTCCTTAATGTTCACTCTTCCTGAAAATGCGTATTAAATTTTACCAGCATTTGAATAATTTAATTCAAACTTCTGCCTTTAAGGTTCAAGACCATGATTATTAAGCTTTGGGCAGAGTCAAATAATAAGAGAATTCATCTGAAGGAACAGAATATCAAGTATACCAAGGAAATCAATTAAAAAAAAAGAAAGAAAGAGAGGGGGACTAGCAGTACCAGATCTGAAACTGAACTACAAAGTTGTAACCATGAAAAAAGTGGATATTGGAAAAGAAATAGAGGTATTGATCAATGGAACAGATTTGGCACACAATACACAGAAGCAAAAATGTACAGTAGTCTAGTATTTGATAAACCCAAAGATCCACTGGGGTAAGAACTTACTATGTAGCAAAAAATGACAGAAGAACTAGAAAATAGTCTGGCAGAAACAGAGTAGTTAATACTATACACCAAAGTAAAATCAAAATGGGTACATATTTTATACCTTAAGTATGAACTCATTTGGAAATTAGAGCAGTATGGAAGAAATTAACTGTCTATGGATAGGGTAAGTGTTCATGACTAAACAAGTGATAGAAAAGTTCATGTGGAATAAAATGACTAATTTTTTATTGGATAAAATTTTTAAAAAATGTTTTATGCACAAGAATACCAATACAGATGAAATTAAAATAAAAGCAGGATACAAGAAAATAAATCTTTGCAACAAGTTTATCTAATAATAACTTAATTTTTCAAGTAGATAGGGAACTAAGCCAAATTTAAAAGAATATGAACAATTTCCCAACTGATAAATGTTCAAGGGATATTAAGAGACCGTTTTCAGAGGAAGATACCAAAACTATCAATAGTCATAAGGAAAAAAAAAACCTTCTCTAATTCCATAATAATTAGAAAAAATATACATTATAACTCTTAAATGCCACTTAATATTCATCATATTACCTAAGATGAAAGAAAAAGTAAATGATAAGTGCTGGAAGGAATATGAAAAATAGGTACACTAATGAACTTAGTAAAGCTATGAACTAGCTCATCCATTTTGTAAAACAATTTTAAACTATGCCCAATTAGCTCTAAAGTTCTACATATTCTTTGACCTGGAAATATTACTACTAGGTGTATATGCCTAAAAGGTTCAAGAAAAAGGGAAGGGAACCATACACATATACTTATGTATTCTTTTTGTCATGACAAAGAATTGGAAACTGAAGGGATGCCTATCAGTGGGGAAGTGGTTGATCAAGTTATGTCATATGAATATGATGGATTCTATTGTGCCATAAGAAATGGTGAAGTGAACGGTTTTAGAGAAAAAATAAAGGAATATTTATATTCACTGATGTAAAATGAAGTGAACAAAACCAGGAGAATAATTTACATGGTAAGGGTAATATTGTGAAGATAATCAGCTATGAAAGACTTAGTAACTCTGATCCACAAAATGATCCATCACACTTCCAAAGAATTCATGATTAAAATTCTATCCACCTCCAGAAAGAGAACTGATAGACTCAGAGTAAAAATTAAAACATGTTTTCTTTTGTTTTCTTTTCCTTTCTCTTGGAAAAAATATTAATGTAGAAATTTGCATGACTTCATATGTAAAGGTTTTCTAATTTTTATTTTTTTCAAAAGGTGAAGTGGGGGAAGAGGAGATAATGTGGAATTGAAAACAAAAATGAAACTGAATGGGAAAAAGAGACTATGACTTCTTCCCTTTTTTGATGATAAGGCTAACATTTCCCTCAGTATCTGATTCTAAGATATATGTCCTACTCTGTCTATTCCTCTTCCCCTCCCTCTCAGATAATTGGAAATGCCTCAATAGCAACATACGATTTTTTCTTTCTTTAAGTAAACTGGCATGTATAATTCCTTCAGAAATGATGATGTGACCTCAATAAAGGAAGATAAATCTTTATATCTTACCATCTCTGTACTTTTACTTTGAATTGATTATTAGTCCTTTCATTCTGTATTTCCCAGTGCTAATTCTTCTTTATCATTATTTGGGTAATTACTTTCTTTTCAATCATAATAAATAATCAATTTTCTTAATAAAAGTAACGGGTTTTTTTAACATACAGGCATGTGTTTCAGACATTCTTTGTGTCAAGAATATGCATCATGTCAACTTACAGAACCCTTTTTTTTCAAGAATGAGCACAAAGATCAATTCCTATTTATACTTTTCCTGAATGACTCCCAATGAAAGGTAATCTCTTCCCTTTCAATTTTCCTTAAAAAATTCATTCATGTAATTACAGGTATTAATAAAATTATAACAAATAATAATTACAGGCTAATGAGGTTCACAAGTTAACTCTGAGTATGTTCTATTGGGTGATCTTTATTATGTATACCAAATGTTTCTCCATGAATGTAGGATGATTAAGCTTAGGAATTATTTAATGTTTGTTGTATCCATTGTGACTTCTGTATGGTTTTCATTTAAAAACTGGTTGCTTTATTTAATTCCCTTAAATTGAATACATGCATTAATATGTTTCACACTTATTGCAAAGCAGCCAATTGGGAGTATTGAGATAGGTAATAGAAAAAAAATATGCTTAATCTACCTAGTCAAGGTCACACACTCAAGGATCCGACCCAAATAGTCACTTTTTCTCAAAAACCTGAGAGTTGATTTTTAATCTTGAAAGAGTATCTAGATATATTAATATATAATTGCAGACCTTTGGAGGTGGAAGGAAATACAGATATCATGTGAAGTACAGGGAACAACCCACGTAACTTACAGTGTAGTTTTGAAAAAAAAATACTTTGAAAACCTATCATATTATATATCTGAGCTATGATTATTACTTACTATAATGTAAAAGAAACACATAGGTCTCTTATAATAGAGAACTTTGAAGATTATATATTCTCCACTATACTGTTTGAGTTTGTATTTCAATAGCATAGTACATATGGACATGGCTACATAATAATTTCCCCCATGATTTTTATTTTACATACTATTTTCAACACTAAATGAAAATGAAAATATAGTACTTTGAAATAGGGACAAATAAAAGCTGGTCTCATTTCATTGCCCCCAAATGAACAGTTTTGAAATTATGGAATTGTTGAGTAAATGGACATGGAACTATAATTGAAGAGTGGCTTTGCCACACCTGGAGCATAGTTAAAGAAGCAGGACAGATGACTTCTTTAAAAGAAAAAATCAATTAACATGGTAGATAAACTGGTAGACTTATTAAAAAATTTAAATATTGTTTAGAAGCGAAATGATATGACAATTAGAGAGCTAGCTTTGGAGTTAAGCCCCAGGTTCAAGTCATCTTTTTGACATTTTTTCATTAGAAAAGTCGCTTGAAATATATGTGTCTCAGGAAACTCCTGTAAGATTTAGTGTTAAGTCATTAGATAGTTTGTGATCTGCTTTGACAAAGAGAGACTGAAGATTTTTTTTTTTTAGTTTTCAATATTATTTACTTTGTTGCCTACGAAACTGTTAAGTATCTTAGTAAATTAAAATACTTTAGTAATTTCTCAATTTTTGTCCATTTTTTTAAATTTTCAAGTCATATGATCTATGCAGAGATCCTTAAATGAAAATACAAATTCCAAATGATTAAATACTTTAAAAATTATATATATTCTACATAATAGAATGATGATAGATTATGATTTTCAACAATAATTATGTTGAATTAATTATATACTAGGAATCCTTGAAATAACTATTTTAGTGCTAGAACATTCCAATTCAAATTTTCATGACATTTTGGACATCTCCAAAGTCTACTAATCATTCCAAATATTGAAGTTCTCCTAAGAGTACTTTAAAATTTCCAAGATTTATGATTTCCACAATTTAACTGCTACTTTTATTCATACAGATTATGAACTCTTCCAAGTTTATTCAGAATGCTTCATGGCTTGCTGTTGCTGGGGGGGAAAATTTCAAGGTCATCATATTGCTGGAATGACTTGGAACTTTTGTAGTACATTAGGTATAGTTCCAGATATGGAGTCAAGAAGACTTGGCTTGTATCTAGCTTAAGACATTTAGACATGTCACTTTAGGGCACTCACTTCACCTCTGAGTTTCTCAGGTTCCTCATCTGTAAAATGAGGATAATAACAGCATCTGCCTCCCAAGGTTATGTGTGGACAAAATGTTATATAATATTTATAAAGTGCTTTGCAAAGCTTAAAATGTTTATAATTCATCATCATCATCATCATCACATCATCATCATCATCATCATCATTGACATTTATTAGCTTATAACAAATAAGTTTAGAATTCATAACTCATAAGAAATATGTATGTAGTTCCTATAGACATTCCTATAACTAAAACATTTCCAACTTTAATACACCAGTGCAATTTTTTTCTCTACTGGCAAAAATTTCTGAAACTCAGTGACATTTCTCAACAATAAAAAGAGGCAGCAGCAGTAGTTAGTTTAGTATAGTAGTAATAATAATAATAATAATAATAATAATAATATAATAATAATAATTTTATTCATCTAGTGCTTTATGGTTTTAAAATTGCTTTAATTTTGAAAAGTTCATCTTATTTTACTGCTATACCAATTCAGTGAGGTATGTTCATACTCACCCTGTAGATGGAGGAAATTGACTCTAATGATTTGATTAAATTTCCTAGGACCAGCTATTAAAATGTAAAAGGCAAGATTTGAACTAAAGTTTAGTCTGTAACTCCAGAGTTTTACCTACTATGCCAAAGGAATTTATTGGAAGACCCCATTAATAGCCTTGGAAATTTTATTAAATTTTAATTTAATCTACGGAAAGTAGTTATACAAATAATACCAATGCTAATGCTTTATATAGAAAAATTTCACTGATTTACTGAACAATCTCCTTATCTTTATGATTTATGCTTCATTTATAATTAGTATGTAAATTTCTTTAAAATAGATTTCAGAAGAAAAACTGCAATTTGTTGAAATTTGTATTTATTATGAATTGACTTCTAGTTAGAATGATAAAACACATGAATGAGACTCTAAAACCAACAGAGTCAAAATGATAATGAGCTAGATACCTCATATCAGCAAATGTGTAGAGTCAATGGGCTTTCTAGTCAAAATAAATTTAAGATCACAGTACTTTAAGAATCTGCTTGAAAATTTTATGTACTTGCACTAGGTGAAAAAATTGATAAATATATATCACACACCAAAAAATAGAAATTTTATAAAGCTACATAGAGAATCATTAAGTAAAAAAATGTGAGGTGAAAGTATTTTAGAACTTCACAGTGTTTTAATTTTTTTTTCTTTTCATACAGACATTTACTTGGTAAGACCCTATATCACAGTAACCATGATGTCTATTGTTCTTGACAAGATTTTACATATTAGAACATTTCTGGCTTCACATTCCCCCTCCCCAGATAGTTATTTGAATTTATAATTGAAATATTTGTTCTTTTTACATAAGCTGCTGATGGTGAGCAACAAGAGTTCACAGCCATCAGTCACCCCAGACAAGATATCATGAGGTTTTGTTCACAAGCATTTTCTTAATAAAAATTTAGCAACAAAAATTCTCTGTAAAAACATTCATTTTATTATATTTGATCAAAGGCTTATAATCTTTTCCTTCTGTGAGCAAATTACATCCAGAGTCAAGTAAAAGTCACTGGTATTAATTTTGTTTTCCTTAAATTTTTAATTGTATTTCTTAAATTACATACACATCCTAAAACATCCTTTTCCTTACTCCATCCCAAATAGTTATATCTTATAGTAAAGAAGGAGAAAAGAAAGAAAGAAAGAAAGAAAAAGAGAGAGAGAGAGAGAGAGAGAGAGAGAGGGAGAGAGAGAGAGAGAGAAAGAAAGAAAGAAAGAAAGAAAGAAAGGTCATCAAAATTAAGCAACAAGTTGTAAAAATCTGATATCAAGTGCAGTATTCCATAACTGTGACTCCACCCCCCTCCAATCTCTGCAAAGAAGAAGAGGGATATTTTCAAATATCCCTTTTATAGGGAAAAAATTGGCCATAATTATAATTCCAGAGTGTTAAATTTATTTTTGGAGTAATTCTTTTTCTTTTTACTTCCTGAGAAATATTTGCAGATGGGTTATTAATAACAGGGTTTCCTGATGCTGTTGAAAATTTTAAAAGTGTAATATGAAATTTTACACCCCATTTTTAGAGATATATCTATTTTTTTTTCTGTATTGCCTGCTACCCAATAACTCTCTGTACTTCTCTGCTTCCTAAGGTTTGGTAGAGGAAGACCTTGAAAAAGTCATTGTATATCTTATTTCTGAAAGCTGTTGTAACTGATGATACCAGCACATTATAGAATTTTGCTTTAAAAAATCTGTAGAGCGGCTTCCTGTCTGACTCTGGGAAGATAGAACCTAGTAAGTTTTCCATGTCTCTTTTAACCTTCTCTGTCTATTTCTTCCCAGCAAACAATTCATCTTCTTCTGCCCAGTTTATGAACTGGACCAAATTGCTAGTTGACTGCGATAAAGGATTTCCCTGACCAGTTGCCCCCATGATATATCTTCATTACTGTCACTACAGAAAAATATCTTTTCTAAAACAGAGCAGTTATCTTCCAATAAAGGGTAGCAATGTGGTACAAAAGGGAAAAAATGCATATATACATATATAGTTTATATAAATACATACACACATGTGTGTATTGTATATATGTGTGTGTGTGTATGTGTGATAGGTAGCTATAGATACACAGAGAGAATAATCCTCAATCAATTAGCATTTATTTAATACCTACTATGTGGTAGGCATTGTGCTAAGTACAGGTGACAAAAAAGAAGGCAGAAGAGAGTCCTTACTCTCAAGGACCTTGAAGTCTAATGGACAAGGCAATATGCAAACAGGTATATAAAATAATATTTATATAGATTAAATTTAGATAATAAATTGAGAGAAGTAACTATCTTTAAGGGAAATGGGAAAATATTTATGCCAGAAGGTACAACTTTTGGCTACCAATTATTGGAGGAAGCTCCCTGGCTTCCTTCAAGGAGGTGAAGACTAAAAAATAGAAAATTTGAAGTGTTGGGAATAATGAGTGAAAATACTCAGAGTCTAGATATGGATGGTGGTATGAGTTAAAGGAACAACTAAAAGTCTAGTTTCACTTGATCACTGTTTGTGCATGCCTGCGTGTGTGCGTGTGTGTGTGTGTGTGTGTGTGTGTGTGTGTATCTGAAGGGGTTGGCCCATTGCATAAGAAGACTAGAAAAATAAGAAGGGGCCCAGTTAAATAGTACTTTATAAGCCAGGTGGTTTTATATTTTGTACTGGACACAGTAGGAAACCAAATGACTTCATTGAATTGGGGAGGGGTGATATAGCCAAACTTGTGCTTAAGGAAAATTACTTTGGCAACTGAGAAGAGAATTAATTGGAGTGGAGAGAGACTTGAGGCATGGGGACAAACCAAAAGGCTGTTGCAATTGTCTATATGCAATTGATGAGGTCTTGTACCAGTTGATGTCAGTGAAAGAGAAGGGAAGGGGGTATATTAGTGAGATGTTATAAAGGTATGATCAACAAAACTTGGCAAATGGAGAAGAATTGAGGATGATATATAAGTTGTAAACCAATGTAGCTGAAAGGATGATGGTGCTCTCAACCATAATAGAGAAATTAGGAGGAGAGAGGGTTTGAGAGGAAAATAATGACTTGTTTTTGTATTACACTGGGGATGTCCAAGAGATGAGATATCCAACAAATACTTGAAGATTTGAGAATGGAGGGGAGGAGACATTCTCAAAGTTTTATGTTTGATGCATTTGTTTCCATTCATCTGGCTCTCTTCTTCTCCCTCAGACTCTAATCACTGGTACTTACCACTTGTTTCTTTCATATAAAAACTTCTTTTGTGAAATAATTTCCAAGTCCAGGGCTTACTTTGTTTATGGCTAGTCACTCTTCAAATTTACCCTTCTTCTTATTCTCTGCTTCATCTCTCCCACCTGTTTCTCTAAGATGAATACATTTCTACCACAACTTCTTTGTATATGAGCATGTATGTGTGTATGCATGTATGTATTCTACCTTGATTTGGTCAGTTGAGGAAATGAGTTTCATGTTCCATCTGCTCCCTCCCTAACTCTCTCAGTTATATAGGCTTTCACTTGTGCACTCCAATTATTTGAGCTACTACAATTCTACCGCTATTTTTCCTTTCCTTTCTCTAGTGTGTCCTTACTTAATCTCTTTTCTTTCTTTCAAGATGGCCATGTCTTATGAGTTCCTCAATGTTCATTGACAAAATTAGGGTTCTGAGGAGAAATGTGTCATTTCCCCACCCAAATATAAGCAATTGATCAAGATAAAGAAACTTCTGATTGTTTACTTTTTTTAACTTTTCTTTTTTCTTCATTTTATTTCAGAGTTTCTATTCGTCTTTGCTCTGTTCATCAAGAATGCTTAGTATTTCTCTGTTTTATTAAAGGTCTGACTTTCCCTGTAAGGTTAAACTACATAAATATTTTTGGTTATAGAATAATATCTTTCATATTTTTCAATTTCATATCTCATGATCTCTGCTCCTTTGTAGTGGCAGCTGCTAGAACTTACATGATTCTAACTTATCCTTCAATATTTGAGCTCTTCTGGCTAATGATAATATTTTCTATTTGACCTGTATTTTGACATTAAACTAATTTCTGAATTGAAATGAGTATATGAGAATTAAATAAAATGCCCAGATTATCAGTATTAGAAAGATAATTTAAATAAAGAAATTTTAGAACAATGTATTTAATAAGCCAAAAGTGACTTTACAAAAATAAAAAAAATTCCAGGCCCAATAAATTTACAAGCAAATTAAAAAAAAAAAGTCTAAAGAACAATAATTTTAGCATTAAACCAACCATTTTCAAAAACAGAAATGCAATGAATGCAATAAATACCTTAAGTGATATTTTTGTGGTTTTGATTAGAGAAGTAAAAATATATGAAATTGTTCAATATCCATAATGAATAGCAATACAATAATTTTAATTTAAAAAAAAGTTAGAAAGGGTACTTGGTCAACATTAAAGAATTTACACATTATAACTGTCTTATACATATACCAGGAAAATTATACCAAAATCCATTATATATAAATGAAGCTATCAGCATGATAATACATGTTAACTAGGGAAACATAATCAACATATTGTTACATAAAATATTAGCTGAACCAATTTTAATGAAATAAAATATTCATTTCTCTTATTAAAATAATCCTAAAAAAGAGATAAATGAATCTTTCCTTAAGCTTATAAATAGTTTCTAAAATCAAGAATAACTACTGTATGTAGTAGTTATCAACTAGAGACGTTTACAATAAAATCAGGAGAACAAGAAAGAATACCCATTATTTGACAGAATCATTAAAATTCTAGATATACTGAGACAAAAATGGAAATTTAAGGAAAAAGCATATGCACAGAGGGAAAAAAAGTCTTCCCTTTTGGCAGATCATTGGTTGATTTATTTAGAGGACCCTAGAGTCAGATAAAAATTCATTAAAACAATAAATTCATCAAATTAACAAGATATAAAATAAAACTACATGGGTAATTAACATTTCTGTCTGTTACCAACAAAATGAAGCTAGCTATACAAAGATAAGTTAAAATTAAAATAGCTGTACTGTATAAATAATATATTTGGCTGTCTATATACCAAGGTGTACATGGTAGCTAAATAAATATAACTAGAAATAACAATGGAGATATTAGTAGTTTGGGGGATATTAATTGCTCATGTGGAGGTCAAATCAATATAAAAAAATGAAAATATTTCCTAAATTACTTCACTTATTTCTTGTCATTGAAATAAATCTACCAAAACATCATATTATATAGTAAGAAAAAAAAATTGAAGCCACACAGAAAATGAAAAAGTTGAGAATCTCAAGGGCAATGGAGAAAAAAAGCATCTCAAATGGGAAATGTGGTGGGTAGGAAGAGGGAATTAAAAAAAATAACCAGATCTCAAACTGTACTACAAAGCAGTTATCTTCAAAATTATGGTAATAGTTAGGCTAACCAGTGGAGCAGATTAGGTACAAAATAATAATAATAAATAATAATAATAATAATATAATAATAATAATAATAATAATACAATAAGCCTATTCTTCTGCCGTCTGATAGGTCCACTGATCAAAGTTCCTAAATGAAGGACTCATTGAACAGCAAAACCTGCTGAGAACCCTGAAAAGGATTCTAGAATAAAAAATAAGTTTACACCTAATATTTCAAATATTATATAAAGATAAACTCCAAATGGATCTATAATCTGTATATAATGTCACATTGTAGAAGAATTAAGAAAATTGTGAAGAAATTACTTTTTCAGATATCTGTATAATATATGACTTCATTACTAAACAAAGTATAGAAAGGATCAGAGAAGATTAAACAGATACTTTTTATTACATAAATGTAAAAAAGATTTTGTCCAAACAAACTGAAATTCAGTAAGGACAAAAGGTAACTGTGAAAATCTTTCTAAGATAAGTAGCAACCTGTTTGAAATACATAAGAATAAGAACCATTCTCCAAATGATGAATACAAAAAGCAGTTCTGAAGAGAAGAAATGCAATTATTGATAGTTGAATAAAACTTTTCTTACTATTAACTAGAAAAATTAGAGCAAGTTAAGAAGCAAATTAAATCAACTCTAGGTTCAACCTCACACTCAAGAAAATGACAATTAAAAAATGCTAAATAAACAGGGGGATATAGGAAGTCATGCATCAAAAGTTCTGATGAGGGAGCTCTGCATTGTCACAGACATTGTGGAAAGCAAGTCATTACACTGTTCACATATTTTGACCCAGTGATGCCACACTAAGCCAATATCCCAACGAGTTCAAAGAAAGAAACTATATATACCAAAATATCCATAGTGTTTTTGGTATTGACAAAA
The DNA here is from genome assembly GCF_003287225.1 of Phascolarctos cinereus. Classification (NCBI taxonomy): domain Eukaryota; kingdom Metazoa; phylum Chordata; class Mammalia; order Diprotodontia; family Phascolarctidae; genus Phascolarctos; species Phascolarctos cinereus. The sequence continues at coordinate 435,018,204 of NW_027555847.1, read as the reverse complement.
AAACTAAAAAATCAAGGAAATATATTAGAAATGAACTTAAGGTTAGAATTTGAGATTCTTAGAAGGGGTAATTATATATATATACCCACACATACATGGTACATACATATGTGTGTGTATCTATATCTATATCTATATAGATATAGATATAGATACACACACATATACATATATATGCATATACATATATATGTATATATACACATACATACATATATATACACACATACATACATATGTATACACGCACACACATACATACACACACACACACATATATATATATATATATATATATATACACATATATATATAATATATTTAGGCAAAATGCCTAAATAGATTATCAGATACATAAAATGCCGAATAAAGACAAGCTATAATTTTTGTAGCTATTATATGGATATAACAAAATACAATTTTTACATAAGAAAAGATGAAAGATACAGTTCTAGAGGAAAAAATAATGCTCTAGCCCTATTCTTTACTCTATATCAATTGATAAAACAACTTTGTGAAAAATTTAAATGTTGAAAGATAGAAAAACTCTGATGTCATAACTAATCATGTGTCCAGAGGACTAATGATGAAAAATGTCGTATACATTGTAAGAGATGTGTTGGATTCAGTAAGTAGAATGAGACATAAACAACGTGGGATATTGTATCCTTTGACACATTTCATTCTTTTTTCTCCTTTACCAATGGGAGTTGGAAGAGGATAGAGGGAGAAAAAGATAAATCCTACTTAATTGAAATACTTAATTAAAAATAATTTAAAATCGAAATCAGTAAAGAAGTGCAGTGAAATAAATTTAGGTTTTAAAAAAGTTATTTTTCTGGTCCCTAATACTTGAAATCAACAGTCAAAATATAGGTTAAGCTTTATGACTAAACTTCTTTACAAGAGATGACTTAGGAGTTACAAGTAATGAGCTAATTAGGATTTTATTACTACATCTCTACTTAGGCCTAATTGTTTTGCTTGTGCTCATTTAATGAATGGTTATTTTTATTGTATTATGATCCATAAAATGCCTTATTTTTGCCTTTCAAAAATTGTTTGCTGTATCTAGATGTTCTAATATATACTATTTTTTATAAGTTCCATGTGGGACTGAGGAATATGTATGCTCTTTAGTAATCATCTTCAGAAGCCAGTTCATCTTTTTTACTTATAGATTTTTTTCTGCAATGTTTTCAATTCTATAATTCATTTTTTGGGGTTTTCTACAAATCTTAGAAATGCAATTTTATTAAATGAATCACAAGAAAAATGGTAGGTGACATTGCATTTTTCCTTCATTATTTATGATGCTAAGAAACTGGGATATATTTGTCCTTTAATTTTGTTTTATTATTATTTTCAGATTTTCTTTGTTCTTCCATACCCTCCCTCAGCCATTGAGAAGGAAAGGGGGAAAAAACATTAAAAATGGAACATGTACTTTTAATATTGATATTGAATTATTGTCTAAGGTTTGATTCTGTATATCATAATCCTATTTTATCTTTATTTTAGGGTTGTTTTTCTTTCTGTTTTTATCTGATAGTAAAATTGCAACCCTTGCTTATTTAGATTATGCTGAGGTAGAGTACATTTTATTCCATAGTCATATATGTTTTTACTCTCTGCATCTTTTTGCATTTTGCATGTCTTGAAAATAACACTTTAAAGGTGTTTGGGGGAGGGGATAAATCTCCTTCATTTCACTGAATTGCTTAAATAATTTCAATATAATGTTCTGAGAGCTAGGTGTATATTTCCTTCCATTTGTGCCTTTTTGATGGATTTTTTCTTTCTCTTTTATGATAGTAGTTTTTCCCTATGAGATTTTTTGCTTAATATACATTAAGACAAATATTTTTGGAACAGCCCTTTTCCTGTGCCAGTCTCATGTGCCATGTTTTTCCCTAGTTTTAGTGTTTTAGTGAACTTATAGATTATTTCCTTGCGTGATTATGTAATTCTTCCCTTATCTTTCCCCTTCTTTTTCTTTAATTCTCAAATAACATTTAATAAAAATTCTCTTCAATATATTTTGTTATTTTTTTCAATTTTTCTGTGCTATCTTCTAAAAAACGATTTCTCAACTTTTTTGATTTATTAATTTTCTTCATTTTCCATCTACTCTAAATAATTATTCATTAATTTATGGTGTTTATATTAATTTAGTTCTTCATTTCCTTATGGAATTAAAGCTTCTAAAATATTAAATTTTAAAACTTTTTTCTAAACAAATTTTTATATGATTGGTTTATAGCTCTTGCCATCATCATTTCATTTTTGTCTCATTTTTGAAACACCAATTCTGTGAGAGACAGTCAGGATAGAAAGCTTTTCCCATGCTAGAAACTTCCCTTTGCTCTTGATCATGGGACCTAACTGAAAACCCTGCCCTTTTTTTTCCTTATTTATAATGAAATTTCCTCTGTGGCTTCATGCCTTCTTATCTTTCTAGTAGTTGTTCCTAGAAACTCTGATATCCTTTCTCCAGAGTAAGATGTCATCAGTTGAGACACAATACCTTGTCAGATAAAATTGTCTGAGTATCAAATCTTCCCAGATTGTACCTATTGTAAGATATTGATATTGTATCACTTGATATATCTTTCTCCTTCATGGGAGTTTTTTTTTTTATTAAACCTTAACTACCAGTATGTAGTTTCATCTTCTTCTTGTTCGTGCTTCAGACTCTTCTTTTACCACCACTTTTCCACAGCACCACTTGTTGTTTAGATTCCCCTTCATAGTTGCATAATTTTCCTTTATTGCTCCTTCTTAACCAATTTGTATGCTTTCTGACCCTGCTTTTATGTGCCTAGAGTCAGCAATATGTTTCTAAAACCAGATATCCTAAAATATTGTCATAATCCTTTAAAAAAAAATCCAGTGTATTTCCATAAAGAAGAAGCAACAAGGAGGAACATGAGGAATAATGATAGTCAAAGCTATCTAGAGGCAAAAATAGTGAAATGGGTAAATTGCCAATGGGCAGCTAGGTGGCCCTCTGGATAGAGTACTGGGCTAGTAGTTAGGAAGACACATATTCCTGATGTCAAATATGGCCTCAAATATTAACTAGCATTGTGAACCTAAACAAGGAACTTAATACTTTTTGCCTCAGTTTTCTCATCTGAAAAATAACCTAGAGAAGAAAACGGCAAACCACTCCATTATCTTTGCCAGGAAAACCTTAAATGGGGTCATGAAAAGCCAGACATGGTAGAAAAAACTGAATGACCACGACTAAAAAATTCACTATTATTTTTCTCTGTTTTTTTGCCTTTTCCTCCCCACTTTGGAGCTCTTTTCACTCATTCATGCACATTTCATGTTCTTTCACACTAATGGGACCAATTTTCTGGAATTCTCAGTTACTGGTTATGAAAAATCCTATGACAGTTGTTGATAGGTTCTTTTCTCCAGAGCATATATTTCTTAAGTATTCTTTTTCATCATGGACTTAAAGACATTGTTTTCCCTTCTGTTAAGGGAATAGCAGTAATGGAGTAATATGTTGGGAAAGGAAATGGCTCAGAAAGCATCACATACTTAGTAATCTACCTTTTCCATGGTTAGGCCTATTAATAGTCAAGAATATAAATTAGTTCAATTATCAAGCAAGAATTTTCCAGTGCAGTTCTGAGGGCTAAGTGTTAACACTTGTGTGTTAAATACATAGAAATAATTAAAAGGAGCAGATGTCACTTTCACCTTTCAAGAAAATAGAATTTCTTCCAGAAATAAGATGAGCCAATCTAACATTTCTTGGATATACATAGCTATGGATGTACTGTGCAAGTCCAAATGAGGTCTTTGTTTTTACAAAACTAATTTATGTGTATAAGTACTTGAAGTATTATCATTTAATGAATTACAGAAATCCTTTTAAAGGGGTGTTACAATGCTTTTAAATAAAATAAGATTGCCTTATTTGTCAAAATTGTATATTTTCCTTTGGTGAAATATATTTAAATTATATATGTATCTGAAAATAGTAAAATCTTGAATGACACCTACAGCTACAGATTCAATGCATAGCTCAGGACCAGAGTTACGGGAAGACAGCAAACAATTTTTTTTTACCCTAAAATTCATGCATCTATGATTTCACCAGTTTAGGTAATCACCCTACCATGGAAATCATACTCCTATGTTTTATTACAGGATATTCACACTTTTTATGGCTCAAAAACTTCATCACCCTGCAGCCACTCTTGCTTGGCTTGAAAGAAGATATGTAGCCCATTGCGTGGTTTGTATGAGAATCCTTTCCTCCTCTGTGGGACCATATAAGGCTTATATTCTATTAGCATGTCTGAGAACCCACAACCACCATGGAGCTATGAAGCACAATATAAGTAGATATATGTATGAATGTGTGTGTATATATGTATATATGTATTTATATACATTTATATATATATATACATATATATACACACACACATATGTATATATAATATTGTGTGTGTGTGTGTGTGTGTGTGTGTGTGTGTGTGTCTGTGTACATTTGATTAGGCAAGGAAGCAAGTTTTCTTCCCAACCTCCAGGTAACCTTTAGTTATCATGTATTTATATATACTGAATAGTCTGTCAGGAACTTCACCTCACCACCCCCAATGAAGCTTTTCTATCTTACTACAAAGAGAAACAGGTACATTGTTTAGTATTTGTGTGATCTAGAACAAAACACTTGTGCTCTCTGAGGTATGGTTTCCTTCTCTGTAGGTTAAAGAAATTAGACTAGATAAACCCCAAGGTCCTTTGCAAACCTAAATCAATCATACCCAGATCTGAAGCATAGACAATCATAATTCCTTGAATTATTTATTCTTTCAAAAATATTAGAGAACTTAGTTTCTGGAAGGCAGGATGGTGGAGTTAGCAGTAGATCACTCTCCCTCTCCCATTCTCATCCCTGAGCCCCCCTTAAGCAGTGCCACAGAATAGAACCTGGAATAGTGGAGTAAGAGGAAACATGTGGTGGAGCTATCTCCTGGAGACTTAGAGGATCAGTAAATAAGATGAAAGTCTGTATCACTCAGGTAAAAGGGGAGTTCAGTCTAGAACTGGAAGCATCCCAGAAAGCTGGCAGCAGGCTCTACCTCAACAAACAAACAAGAGATCCTGGTGGAGTGGTGGAGCAGGCAAATGCCGACACCAGGACACCCCCCACCCACCATGCCTTAGCACAGCCAGGGGAACCTGCAAACTCCAGCTTGGAGAACCACCATGTCTGCAGGCACAGCCCCAGGCAGGCAGGCATTCTCCAGCAGCAGACCTTCCAATGCTACATCACAGTGACTGGTGTACAGGCAGTAGACATCCAGTGCTTCAGTGCAGCCAAGGGTGGGCAGGCATCTTCCAGCAGCTAGACCTCATGCTTCAGTGTAGCCCCTCGAGACATAAAAAACCCCACCTGGCTATAGCACCTGTCAGACACCACCAGTAGGACTCCAGCTCAGCACCAGGTTAGCTGCCAGACACTCAGAGCCTCTAGAGGCCAGTACCTGATGACATAGCACACAAAGCCAGTGACCAGCACCTAGGAACCCACCAGAAGCTTGGGACAGTGCCCACTATGCACCACCAGGAGGACTCAACTTTAAAATCATGAAATTTGCAAACAAAATTAACAAAAGACAAAAACAAAACAAACAAATAACAAAAAAAAACACCCCACAACTGACCATATAGTATTGTCATAGTGAAGGGAAGATCAAAACACAAACTGAGAAGAGGGCAACATTGTCAATATACCCAAATCCAAAACTTTAAAGGGTAACATTAACTGGTCTCAAGTCCAAAAACCTTCTTGGAAGAGCTCAAGAAAGACTTTAAAAATTAAATAAGAGAAGTAGAAGAAAATAAGAAAAGAAATAAAAGGCATGCAAGAGAATCAACAGCTTGGAAAAAGAAAGACAAAAACATATCTAGAAGACAATGTCTTAAAAAATACAATTGCTGAAATCAAAGAAATATCCTCTGAAGAAAACAATTCATTAGAAAATAGAATTGGCCAAATGGAAAGAGAGGTAAAAAAAGCTAAAAATTCATCAAAAATTAAAATCGGACAAGTGGAAGCTAATGACTACGAGACATCAAAAATCAGTAAACAAAATTTAAAAAAAGAATAAATAGAAGAAAATATGAAATAACTCACTGGATAAAAAAAAAAGCCTAACTGGGAAAATACAGCCAGTAGAGATAATTTAATAATTATTGGTATCCCTGAAAGCCATGATCAAAAAAAGAGCTTATACAGCATCTTTCAAGAAATTACCAAAGAAAACTGCCCTAACATCCTAGAAGCAGAGGGTAAAATGGTCATTGAAAGAATCCACCAATGAAGAGCATACTATTTTCTCTCCTTTTTCCTCCTATCTTTTGTTTTTTTCCCCCTCTTTGGTTCTAATTCTTCTTTAAAAATGGCTAATCTGGAAATATGTTTAATATGATTGTACATGTATAGCTTGTATTGGTTTGCAAGCCATATTGAGAAGGAGCAGAGGAAAAGGGAGGAAATTTAGAACTCAAAATCTTGTAGAAGTGAATGTTGAAAAAAATAAATAAATAAAAATTTTGAAAAAATAATCCACTGATCATCTCCTGAAAGAGAACACAAAAGGAAAACTCCAAGGAATATTATAGTCAAATTTCAAAATTATCAGATCAAGGAGAAAATACTGCAAACAGAAAGAAACAATTTAAATATCACAATTATTCAGGATTTAGCAGCTTCTAAATTAAAGGAAGATAGGGCCTGGAATATGATACTCCAGAAGGCAAAGGAGCTTGGATTGCAAACAAGAATCAACTATCTAGCAAAATTGAATATAGTATTTCAAAGGGAAAGATGAACATTCAATGATATAAGGGACTTTCAATTGTTACTGATTAATTTAAAAAAAAGACAACTGAAAAGAAAATTTAATCTTCAAATACAAGACTTAAGAGTACCATAAAAAGGTAAACAGAAAAGAAAAAAATAAATAAAGTTAAACTATTTACATTCTTATATGGGAGCATGGTACCTTTAACTCTTCAGAACTGTAGCTTTATTACAGCATTTAGAAGGGGTGTGCATAAACAGAAGTGTGGGGAATAATTGAATTTGATACGATGATAAAAAATAATTAAATGAGGAGTGAAAAAAATATTGTTCTGGGAGAAGAGGAAAGGGAGAGGCAAAATAGGGTAAATTACCTCTCAGGAAAAGGTGCAAAGACTTATTAAAGTAGAAGGAAAAAAGAGAGGGGGAAAGGATTGTTTAAATCTTACTCTCATGAGACTTGGCTAAAAGAGGAAATAACATACATATTCAATTGGTTATAGATCATATATCATACTCAACAGGGAATAAACATATTTGAAAAATTACTCAGGGGATTACAGCAACTTATCATTAAGATAAAACAGTATAACCAGGTGGGATTCATACCAGGAATCCATTGTTGGTTCAATATTAGGAAATCTATTGGCATAACTGACCATATCAATAACAAAATTAACAGAAATCATGTGATTATCTCAATATATGCAGAAAAAGCTTTTGAGAAAATTGAACACTTGTTTGTATTATAAATACTGAAGAGTATAGGAATAAATGAAGTGTTCTTTAAAATGCTAACTTGTATCTATCTAAAAGCATCACCAAGCATTATATGTAATGGGGATGACCTGGAAGTGTTTCCAGTAAAATCAGGGGTGAAATAAAGATACCTGTCATCACCACTGTTATTCAGTATTGTACTAGAAATGTTAGCTCTAGCTATAAGAAGAAATTGAAACAATTAGAATAGTCAATGAGCAAACAAAGCTATCACACTTTTGCAAATGATATGATGATATACTTAGAGAATCCTAACTAAAAAACAACTTGAAATATTTAACAATTTTAGCAAAGTTGCAGTATTTAAAATAACTCCACATAAATCACCAACATTTCCATATGTTACCACCAAAGTGCAGTAGTAAGAGATAGAAAGAGAAATTCCATTTAAAGTAACTATGGAAAATATAAAATATTTGGAAGTCTACCGGCCAAGACAAACCCCAAAAACTATGATATGAACATAATTAAAAAACATTTTTCACTTAGAGTCAGATCTAAATAATTAGAAAAATATCACTTGTCCATGGGTAGGCTGAGCTAATAAAATAAAAATGACAATTTAACCTACATCAATTTACTTATTCAGGAAATACCAATCAAAGTACCAAAAATATTTTTTAGAGCTAGGAAAAAATAATACCAAAATTCATCTGAAAAAACAAAGGGTCCAGAATATCAAGGAAATTAATGAAAAGAAATACTAGGGAAGGTGGCCTAGCCACACCATATCTTAAATTGTATTATAAAGTGGTAACATCAAAACTACTTGGTACTGGCTAAGAAATAAAGTGGTGGATCAGCAGAATGGGTTAGGTATGCAAGACACAGTATTTGATGACCATAGTAATCTACTATTTGATAAACCCAAAGACACAATCTTCTAGAGTAAGAACTCAGTATTTGACAAAAAATGCTAGGAAAACTGAAAAATAATATGTCAGAAACTAAGCATATACCAACATCTACACCATACAGCAAGCTAAACTCAAATTTGCTATACAATTTAGACACAAACAGTGAAACTATAAGCTAACTAGGAGAGCAAGTAATAGTTTACCTGTCAGATCTATGGAAAAGGGAAGATATACATAACATTATGAAATGCAAAATGGATAATTCTGATTACATACCATTAAAAAAGTTTTTGCACAAGCAAAGACATTGCAACCAAGATTAGAAGAAAAGCAAAATGCCATGAAACACTTTTTTTACAGCTAATGCCTCAGGTAAAGGCCTCATTTCTAAAATATATAGAGAACTGAGTTAAATCTAGAAGATTTGATAAATGGTCAAAGCATATGAATAAGCAGTTTTTTTAATTTTGTTTGTTTGTTTTCTAGGCAATTAGGGTTAAATGATTTGCCCAAGATCACACAGCTAGTAAGTGTCAAGTGTTTAGTCTGAGGACAAATTTGAACTCAGGTCTTCTTGACTTCGGGTCTGGTGCTTTATCCACTGCACCACCTAGCTGCCCCCAAATAAGTAGTTTTGGGGTGAAAAAAATGAAAGCTATCCATAGTCATATGAAAAAATCCTTTAAATCACTATTGATTGCAGAAATGCAACTTAAAACAACTCTGAGATACCACCTTACACCTATCAGAATGGCTAACATGACAAAACATGAAAATAATAAATGTTGGAGAAGATGTGGGAAAATTGAAACACTATTACATTGTTGGTGGAGTTGTCAACTGAACCAACCATTCTGGAGAACAATTTGGAATTGTACCCAAAGGACTATAAAACTGAGCATACCCTTGTATCCAGCAATACTATTACTAGGTCTGTGTACACACAAAGTGATTATAGAAAAAGAAAAAAGGACCTACATGTACAGACATATTTATAGAAGTTTGGACATGGATGTGATTCCCACCAACTGGGGAATGGCTGAACAAGTTGTGGTATATGAATGTAACAGAATACTATTTTTCTATAAGAAATGATGACTTCAGAAAAACCTGGAAAAACTTGCATGAACTGATGCTGAGTGAAATGAGCAGAACCAGGAGAATACTATACATAGCAGTAGCCACCTTGTGTGATTATCAATACAGCAGTAAGAGACAAAAAGAGAAATTCCAGTTAAAGTAACTATGGAAAATACAAAATATTAGGGAATCTACCTGCAAAGACAAACCCAGAAACTGTATAGATTGACAATGATCCAAGACAATTCCTAAAGACTCACTGTGGAAAATGCTATCTATATCTGCAGATGGACGAATACTATTTTCCCTTTCCTTTGTTATTTTTTTTAATTTTTCATGGTTTTTCTTTTTTTTTCTGATTCTTCTTTCACACCGTGAGTATTGTAGAAATAAGCTCATATATGTACAGCCTATATGAGATTGCATGACATTTTGCGGAAGGAAAAGTGGAGGAGGGTAGGGAATTAGAGCTCAAAATCTTACAAAAATGAATGTTGAAAAGTGAAAACTAAATGAAAAAAATGAAAAAAAATTGATGCTATTCATTTTTACATCAATTTCATTTTTAAACCTGGAAGGTTAAATCATAAAATGATAATAATTAATAATGATGATGATAATTATACTAAAAAAGTTGGAAAAGCTTTTCAGTAAAACTGACACATCAAATAAACTTGATATTGTACATAATATTTGATACTCATTATCAATGTCTCTACTGAAAAAAAGCAAAGCATAAGACACATTTTCTCCTTATTGAGGACTAGTCTTAGTCAAAAATAATTACATTATGTTTAGTTTAAATCTTGTTTTTGTTTCCATTTATAACAATGTTATCATCATGTATGTTATTATTTTCTAGTTCTACTTCTTTCACTGCACATCAATTTATGTATATATGTGTATGTGTGTGTGAATGTGTGTGTACACACACATTCACACACACACACACACACACACACACACTCATATATATATATATATATATATATATATATATATATATATATATATATATATAATTCAATGCTAGTTTGTGGGGCGGAGCCAAGATGGCAGAGTAAAAGCAGTGACTTGCATGAGCTTTCACCCAAACCCCTTCAAATACCTGTAAAAAATGGCCCTAAACAAATTCTAAAGCAAGAGAACCCACAAAAAGATGGAGTGAAACAAATTTACAGCCCAAGACAGCCTGGATGGTTGATTAGAAAGGTACATCATGCCGAGCAGGGAGAAGAGCATAGTTCAGCATGGGTGTGCAGATAAAGAACAGGCCTCAGTGAACCTGGAGCAGGCCTCAGAGGACTGAATCATGGGCAGCTGTGGTGGTTTCCTGACTTCTCAACCCACGAATGCCAAAGACAACTGCACTGATATTTTGCAACCAGAGGGCAAAATGGAAATTGAAAGAATCCACCAATCACCTCCTCAAAGACATCCCCAAAGGAAAACTCCTAGGAATATTGCAGCCAAATTCCAGAATCCCCAGGTCAAGGAGAAAATATTGCAGGCAGCCAGAAAGAAACAATTCAAGCATTGTGGAAACACAGTCAGGATAACACAACATTTAGCAGCTTCTACATTAATGGCCTAGAGTACAGAGAATATTCTGGAGGGCAAAGGAAATAGGATTACTAGCAATAATCATCTATCCAGCAAAATTAAGTATAATCCTTCAAGGGAAAAATGGTCATTCAGTGAAAAAGGGGACATTCAAGTGTTCTTAATTAAAAGACCAGAGCTGAATAGAAAATTTTACTTTCAAATACAAGACTCAAGTGAGACATGAAGAAGTAAACAGGACAGATAAACCATAAGATACTTATTAAGGTTGAACTGTTTACATTCCTGCATGGAAAGATATGTGTAACTCAGGAGACCTTTGTCAGTATTTGGATAGTTGGAAGGAAAAAAAATATATATATAGATAGATAGATAGATAGATAGATAGATAGATAGAAAGATAGATAGATCTATATCTATATATAGATATATAGATATAGATATAGATATATACACATATATATATGTGTGTGTGTGTATGTATACACACATATATGTACATACATACACATACAAATATATATATAGATAGATGGATAGATAGATAGATAGACAGATAGACAGAGGGTACAGGGTAGAGGGTGAGTTGAAAATGAAGGGGTGATATCTGCAGAATAATATTACAGGCTGAGAGAGGGCTATACTGGGAAAAGGAGAAAGGGAGAGGTAGATTGGGGTAAATTATCTAACATAAAATGGACAAAAAATGCTTTTTACAGTGGATGGGAAACCAGGGAAGGTGAGAGGGAATGAGTGAATTTTATTCTCGTAGGATTTAGCTTAAGGAGGGAATAACATACACACTCAATTGAGTATGGAAATCTATCTTACCCTACAGGAGAATAGTGGGGTAAGGGGAAAAGAGATCAGGGGAATGATAGAGGGGAGGGCAGATTGCAGGAGAAGGTAATCAGAAGCAAACACTTCTGAGGAGGGACAGGGTCAAAGGAGAGAATAAAATCAATGGAGGATGAGACAGGATGAAGGGAAATATACTTAGTTTTTCACAACATGACTAGTATGGAAGTGTTTTGCATGACTACTCATGTATAACCTACATGGAGTTGCTTGACTTTTCAATGAGGATGGGTGGGAAGGGAGGAAGGGAGAGAATTTGGTACCCAAAGTTTTAAAAAACACATGTTTAAAAAATTAGGAAATAAGAAATACAGGAAATGGGGCATAGAAATCTATCCTGCCCTACAGGAAAATAGAAGGGGAAGGGGATAAGAGAAGGGGGGAGAGGTAGAAGGGAAAGCAGATTAGGAGAAGGGGTATTCAGAATGCATGTCATCTTGCGGTGGGGGGAGGGTTGAGATGGGGAGAAAATTTGGAACTCAAAATCTTGTGGAAGTGAATGTTGAAAACTAAAAGTAAAGAAATTAATAAAAAATGTTAATTTGTATTCTTCATATGCAATACTTTTATTTTTCTCATAGAAAAATTCTCTTATATTTGTAAACCACAGTTTGGGTAGTCATTCCTCAAATGATGGATATTTATTTACTTTGTTTCCCAGTTTTTGTCACAACAATAATTGCTGGAATTCATGGTATATATATATATATATATATATATATATATATATATATATATATATATATATATATATCACTTTCATTATGTTTTTGGATTCCTGGCCACATATGCCTTACATTATAATCTTTTATTCGAAGTGATATATTAGTCCCTTTGCATAATTCCAAATTCCTTACAGAATATCACCTTGAATATTTTTACACACAACTCTGGCAAGCACTTAACAACTACATTGTAACTCAGCCTATAATCTTACAACTAACATTCAGGAAATCTATAATTTTGTTTAGTTCACTTTCTTCTTATCAAAATTCAAACATCATTCTTTTGGATTTCTTTCCTTCATTTTTTCTATGTTATATTGAGACATTTGTAAATTCACATCTGCCTGTAAAAGTTCATTGGATTTTAATTATGAAATTAAAGGTTTTGTATGTATATCAGAAAATGTATCTGAGACATAAATTTCTACAATCAATTAGAAAACATTTAAGTATGCAATTATAATCATAGGTAGAATTTTAGACCTCTTCAAGTTTTGCAAAGCACTTTACATATTTTAAGTTATTTGAACCAAACCACAACCTTCATGTAGGTGCTACTATTTTCCCCTTTTTATAGATCCAAAAAAAAAAAAATTGGTGTTGAAAGAGATCAAGTAATTTGCCCTGAGTTATAAATCTAAATAACTATCTGAGGCAGAATTTAAACTCAGATCTTCCATACTCCAAGCCCTAGTTATATACTTCTTACACGCCAGATACTGTTCTAAGTTCTGGTGATCAAAATATAAAAGTGAGATAGTCCTTACCCTCAAGGGGCTAATATTCTACTTAATATTCCACTTTGTCTTTGCTTTAACACTGTAATACCATGTGAGACTTTGTACATTGACAATCAATCCTGGTACTCTGTTAATAATGCAAGGAAAAAAAAGTGTTTGGGTTTTTTTTCAGGATAACTCTGCAATGTATAAAATGGTTCAAATTCCATCCTTTAAAAAACAGTAACATTTTTTAATTCTGTTATATGATTGAGAGGCTTGTTATACCACCAGTCTTACCACAGTGAAAACTGAAGATGATGTTTGCCTGAAGGGAAAAGGCAAAGCACATTGGTGGAAATGAGTAGGCTGAAACATTTTACAAATGAAATGTTATTCTAAGATGTGGTGGACAGTATGCCATTGGAGCAATATACAAACAAAAAAAATAGCTGCCTTGTGTATTAAGAGAGAAGGCTAATCAAAGGTCTGTCCACTTTTTCCACTGGCATCTCTGCAATGGAAAGAGAAGGATGGAACAGTGTACAGAATATAAGATAAAGACTGTGTGAAAGACTTAGGAAAGGACACAAAAAAGAGAGAAAGAGATTGGGCAGGTATTAATAAATAGCAATTCATGAACTTGGAAATACACATATCAAGGAGACTGAAATTATTATCACCTTCAGCTCTAAGAAGAATTGCCAAACTTCTTTCTCAAAGGCTGTTCCTTGACCTCTTTGCTGTGAGACTATCACAAAACCTATCATTTTACCTTTGTCATGCATTTTATCCTTGGCCTATGAAAGAAGATACCATCCTGCCCTATAGCTAACACCCTGGATTTTTATTTAGTTCTCTTCCAACTTGACCACCATTAAAATCCATTCAAAAGTTGATGCTACTATGATTAAACCCATATTGAAATCTGTTCCTCACTTCACAGAGTACTGTCATGGTGAATACATTGCTTTTTGCTAATAGTGCAGCTGCTTCAAAATAATATTCAATATCCGGATTTACACATATGTTTCACTGAAATAAATTTCTAGAAGTATGTATAATCCTCATTTCCTGTCAGGTAAACATCTGCAGGAGAAAAAAAAAAAATGTTATGCCTGAAGATTCATCTTTAAAAAGAAGAGGACTGGGGGGCAGAGCCAAGATGGTAACATGAATGCAGTGACTTGCTTAAGCTCTCCCCCAAACCCCTCCAAATACATATAAAAAAATGGCTCTAAACAAAATCTAAAGCAGCAGAACCCAAAAAAGAAAGAGTGAAACAAATTTCCAGCCCAAGACAGCCTGGATGGTTGATCAGAAAGGTGTATCACACAGGGCTGGGAATGGAGTGCAGGGCACCATGGATGCACAGGCCACAGCTAACCTGAAGCAGGCCTCAGAGGAATGAATCACGGGTAGCTGTGGCAGTTTCCAGACTCCTCAATCCATGAACTCCAAAGACAACTTAGAAGGTCAGTGGGAAAAGCCTATTCCTGCGGTGCTGCGAGAGGAGCTAAGTCAGAGCCAGCTCCAGAGTGAAGAATGCAGAGCGTGGGTGCAAGGGTGGTGGCTGTGTCCTGAGCTTCCGGCCCACAGATTGAGGAGGAATCAAGTGGCTGAACAGAGGGGGACTGCAGGGATCCCTTTGCCAGTGCTGAGGCAGGAATCTCTTGCTTTGCCCATGCTTGGATCTGGGTCACACTTCTGGGTGGCAGTCCTGGGGTGAGGAGGAGTGCTGGAACAGTGGAGCTTGTAGTGGTGGTGGAGTGGAAACCCTCTTCACAGTTCCAAGAGAGAATAGACTGCTTGTGGCCGGTCACTCAAAGACCAGAGCAGAGGCCAGGAAAAGAGTAAACACCTCGACCCTTATCATACCAACTTGGAAGAATGTAAAATTTACAGGTCACTAGAAGTATCTCTGAAAACAGCTATGCAAACCCCCAAAGCTTGGGACAGTACATTCTCCACATTGGAAGCAGACTTTTACCTTAACAAAGTGTTTAAAACTCAAGTATTTGGCTGGGATTGTGAGCAAACCTCGCAAAAAGAGTCAGACTATATTATCTTAATTTGGTGACAAAGAAGATTAAAACATACAACCAGAAGAAGATAACAAAGTCAAAGGTCCTACATACAAAGCCTCCAAGGAAAATATGAATCAGTCCCAGCCCTTGTAAGAGCTCAAAAGGGATTTTGAGAAGCAAGTAAGGGAAGTAGAGGAAAAACTGGGAAGAGAAATGAGACTGATGCAAGAAAATCATGAAAAACAAGTCAACAGCTTGCTAAAGGACACCCAAAAAAATACTGAAGAAAATAACTGAAGAAAAATAGCCTAAGCAAAATGGGAAAAGAGGTCCAAAAAGCCAATGAGGAGAAGAATGCCCTAAAGAGAAAAACTGGCCAAATGGAAAAGGAAGTCCAAAAGCTTACTGAAGAAAACACTTCCTTAAAAACTAGAATGGAGCAATTGGAAGATAGTGACTTTATAAGAAATCATGACGCAGTAGAACAAATCCAAAAGAATGAAAAATTAGACAACAATGTGAAATATCTCATTGGAAAGACAACTGATCTGGAAAATAGATCCAGGAGAGAGAATTTAAAAATTATTGGACTATCTGAAAGCCATGATAAAATAAAAAAGAGCCTAGACATCATCTTTCAAGAAATTATCAAGGAAAACTGCCCTGATATTTTAGAACCAGAGGGCAAAATAGAAATTGAAAGAATCCACCAATCTCTCCCTGAAAGAGATCCCTAAAGGAAAACTCCTAGGAATACTGTAGCCAAATTCCAGAGTTCCCAGGTCAAGGAGAAAATATTGCAAGCATCCTCAAACAAAACAATTCAAGTATTGTGGAAACATAATCAGGATAACACAAGATTTAGCAGCTTCTACATTAAGGGACAGCAGAGCATGGAATATAATATTCTGGAGGGCAAAGGAGATAGGATTACAACCAAGAATCACCTACCCAGAAAAACTGAGTGTAATCCTCCCTGGGAAAAAATTGTCATTCAGTGAAATAGAGGACTCTCAAGCCTTCTTGATGAAAAGACCAGAGCTGAATACAAAATTTGACTTTCAAATACAAGACTCAAGTGGAACATAAAGAGGTAAACAGGAAAGAGAAATCACAAGAGACTTATTAAGGCTGAAATGTTTATATTCCTGAATGGAAAGATGATATTTATAACTCATGAGACCTTTGTCAGTATTAGGGTAGTGGGAGGGGAAAAATCATAGGTATGTCTAGATACATAGATAGATAGATAGAATGAGTGCACAGGGTGTTTAGAAGATGAAGGGGTGATATCTGGAGAATAAAATTAAGGGGTGAGAGAGGATTATATTAGGAGAAGGAGAAAGGGAGAAGTAGAATGGGGTACATTATCTCTCACAAAACAGAGAAGGAAAGGTTCTTACAGTGGAGGGGAAACAGGGGAAGGTGAGAGGAAATGAGGGAATCTTATTCTCATAGGATTTGGCTTAAGGAGGGAATAACATACAAACTCATTTTGTGTTTGGAAATCTGTATTACCCTAAAGAAAATAGGTGAAAGAGAGGACAAGAGAGCAGGGAGATGATAGAGAGAAAGGCATATTGGGAAAGGAGTAATCAAAAGGAAGTACTTCTGAGGAGGGGCAAGGTCAAAAGAAAGACTGGAATAAATGGGGCAGGCAGGATATGATTAAAAGAAATAGAGTTAGTTTGTCACAACATGTCTACTATGGAAGTGTTTTGCATAACTGCACATGTATGCCTGTATTGACTTGCTTGCCTTTTCAATGAGGGTGGTGGGTGGGAGGAAGGGAGAAAATTTGGAACCCAAAGTTTTAAAAACACATGTTTAAAAAAAATGTTTCCACATGCAACTGGGAAATAAGAAATACAGGAAATGAGGTACAGAAATCTATCCTGCCCTACAGGAAAATAGAAGGGAAGGGGGATAAGAGAATGGGGGAGAGATAGAAGGGAGGGCACACTAGGGGAAGGGGTATTCAGAATGCATGCCATCTTGGGGTCGGGGGAGGGGCAAGATGGGGTTAAAATTTGGAATTCAAAATCTTGTGGAAGAAAATGTTGAAAAGTAAAAATAAATAAATTAATATCACAAAAAAGAGGCCTGGAGGCTTTCTTTTTCAAATAGATGTGTTTATTTGTAGTGCTTCCAATATCTCTTCTATTTGAGTGCTGAAGTTTTGCTTCCCGAGTTACTTTAACATTATGTCTCTCTCTCTCTCTCTCTCTCTCTCTCTCTCTCTCTCTCTCTCTCTCTCTCTCTTTCTAACAATTTTTAAAAAATGTTCATAAGGGCACAATTGAGATCCTCTAAAACATGAGTTATTGACCAGGGGTCAATACACTTTTCCAATACATATACATACATATATATACATATATATATATATATATATATATATATATATATATATATATATATATACACACATATATATATATATATATATATATATATATATACAATATATATATACACATATATATACACACATACATATATATACATATATATACATATATATATACACACACATATATATGTATATATATACACATATATATGTATATGTGTATACACACATATATATGTATATGTATATACACACATATATATGTATATATACACACATATATATATGTGTATATGTATATATACACATATATATGTATATGCATATATACACATATATGTATATATGTACGTATGTATATATGTATGAATATATGTATGTATGTATATCTGTATGAATATATATGTATATATGTGTGTATATATACATGTATATGTATGTGTATATGTATATATACATATGTATGTATGTACACACATATATATGTATATATGTATATATATGCACACATAAACACACACATACACACACATATATATACACACCTTCATCTAATATATTTATATATGTCTTTCAATATAATTTGTTTCCATTAAAATTTTAATAGTTATTTTATGCTTTTAAAAACATCCTGAAAAATTTTCATAGGCTTTACTAAACTATCAATGGGGTCCCAGATATAAAAATGGTTAGGAACTCTTGCTCAAAAAGCATAATATTTTAATTGGAAATACTTTCATTTATCCTAGTGCCATCTTAAGTATAATCAAAATATTATATTGGTTAGCAGCCATTTTTAAGTTAAAATTGTAAATTTAAGATTATGTCTTTTTTAAGTTTTGGAAACCAAACCTGAGAAGGAACTTTCTATATCTTCATAAATTTGTCAACTAGGGTTGGCAATCTGAGAAACTAAAGCAAAGATTCAACTTTACCTCATAATGAAATTTTCATGATCTCTTTAATTTGATTTTTTTAAAGAAATGGTAAAATGATCAGTGAATCTTCAATGTTGATATGCAATACATGTGCAGCAAAATAATGTGTCACAAGTGTTTAAAAAAATCAACTTGTCCTGCTTCTTTGGCAGAGAAAAAAATTGAAGCAATATAGTACTAATTTAGGTTATGAACACAATTTAAATTATTTAAAGAGGTTTTTTTAATAAAAAAAAAACCTTTTCTGGTAGTTCTGATAGGTGTGATTCTTCTCCAGGAAGAAAAGAATGCTTTTATAGCATTTAGCAAACTTTTTTTGTTACCCTTCTGAAATACAATATGATCTACCAAGAGGTACCATTTTTTAGGGTGTCAGTGAATAATAGTCATTCTAATGGCTTTTTGGTACATTGCGCCCATGAAATATTGCTGACCACCTAAATACAACATGAAATCTCCATAAGTTTTGGGAATCATTGATTGCGCTTCTTTTTCAACAACAAAAACAAGTTAAATGGAATACATTGGTAGTCTTATGGCCTTTAGTGCCAAGGAAAGATGTTTCACTGTGTACTCTAACTTGAATGTGATTCTTTTCAATAAAACAAACTTGGGAAGGAAAGAAAAGCAGTGATCCAATTTCAATAGGCCTCTGAAACATCATATCATCTACAGCAATTAGAAAAGGTCTAGAACTTGCAAAATTACAAGTAGTAGCCCAAACAAGTTCAAATCTTTTTCTTATAAGGAAAACTCCAAAGATTTTATTTGAAAATGTTCCATTCTACATATGTGTAGGCTCTTCAGTTTTCTATGTTCCATCCACACTGAATCCGGAGGTAAACTTGACTTTGAAAACTTGTAGTTTTGGGGTCCAGTCTATTAAGAAATATGTCATGAACTACATGTCTTTTTTCTGCAGTGGAAACCATCTTCAATAAGGATGCAGTAGTGAAGGCAGTCCTCTTCCTCTTATTCAATTCTCCTTGCTTGAAGGTCTCTGGACCTTCAGGGACTAGTGGATTTATAAAAGCTGGCCCTCTGTTTTCGGGGTCTCAGGCCACCATTACAAATATTTCATCTAACACGGGATGATAACTGACACATGTGCATCCTGACTTCCATAGATGTCTTTCCAACCTAATTCACATGCCCAATGAACTTAATATCATTTTCTGGACTTCTGACCTTCTTACATAAATGAGTTTTATCAATCAAGGTCACCAGGATAGAGAAAGGAGACATCTTGCTGGAATCTATTTTGGTGTGAGTATAGCAAGTAAGAACTCCTAAGCTGTCAAGATTCTCAAGAATCCTGCCAAATCTTACACTACTGAATGTGGTCAAATATTTCTCCCCTAACACAGGTTGAGTTCCTGAAGGCAAAATGACCTCATTATAACAGTCATTCATCCCCCTTGGAGGCAGCTCCTTCTGGTTCTTAGGCAATAGAGTAGGAAGTAACTTCCTCTCCTTCAAAGGTTTCACATGGTCACTCCGTGTTTGGATATTCCCATTATCTCCAAAAGTTTATGCTGACCTCCTTCTATAGCAAGGGATCCCGTGGTTCTATTATTAAATGTCTCTTGGCCCTGCCAAGAATTGTCTGTCCCTTATTTAAACAAGGCATAAAATCTGGAGCCAGGAGGAAAGGCGGTGGCCCCATGATAGACCAGTTTCCTGGTGCTCTGGGGATACCTTACTGCGTCACTGTGTGCCACATCATGCTGAAGGCCCACAGCCTCCCAACTGCCTCAGCAAGTGAAACATAACTATGCAGTGTTGGCCTACCCCTGCCCTGCCTGGGGGAGGGGAAGTGTCTCAAACCTCCCAAAGTCAAACTTGTCTTCCAGGAAGTGCCTTCTAAGGGCAGCCCCTTCTTGAGCCCTTGGCTCAGGGTGGGGCTTATAATTTGATTTTATAAAGCAAATTGTTTCTTTTTCTAACTGAGTTCCACATTTTTTTTAATGTTAGAAGACAACTCTTGCAGAATACAAAATAGAACAGATTCTAACATGTAATTAGACAGGTCAAATTGTGTTAGGGTTATAGTTTGATCTAGCAAAGCCTCCAGCTTCCTCACAGTCTTCCAAATAAATTCATTGCACAACTTTGTATCTAAAGAAAAATAGCCTGTTTGCCTTTGAGTATGCCAAACCTCTTGTCTGCTATTATTAGTTCATCATTTGATTTTCAGAAACAAGGATCTATCTGCTTCTCACTGTTAAGTCCCTTTTCTCCTCCCCTTTGATCCTCAGTTAGGCTTTGAGGCTATTCAGTTACTGTGATGTTCAGCCTTCATAGATGCTGATGTTTGTATTTGATACAAAAAACTTCAAATTTCTCTAACCCCTGAATATGCTTAATCTTATCAGTGTCAAGTCTCACTTCGATCTGTGTCCTTTCTTCTTATACTGAATAAAATATCACCATAAATAGGAGTGGATAATTACAATACTGAATTCTGGGAGCATCACTTCTCATTTCATCAGCTCCACTGATATTACCTCTGTCTGAGAGGTTCCATTATCCTCTTCCCTTTATGGCATGCATCTGGATTGCTATGCTAGAAAGCCCAGAAGGCATAGGGCAGAAAGCTTCTTGCCTTTTAAGGTCATTTTCACTGGCTCACCCATGAAGTGCAACAACAGTTCTAATGACAGCTGGTGAGTTGGTGGAAGAAGCCCTTATAATTTAAAAATCTTATAATACTCCATTTATATTTAGAGGATAAATACATCTCTAGTTGAAAATGAGAACATTCTTGTGATTTTTCTGGGTAAATATTAAAAGGTATGTTTTAAATATAAATCCCAAAACTGTAGGAGGAGCAAATAAAATAAAATTAAAAAGAATATTAGGCGACCTTTATTGAGTTCTTTAATTTTCCAAAGCATTTTACATATGTTAATTTGTTCAACTCACACAATAGTCTTGTGAGGTACGTAGAACCCATCTTGTGGATGATGGCACTGAGGCACAGAGAGGTTAAATGACTTCCTAAAGGTCATTCAGCTAGGAAGTATCTGAGTCAAGATTGAAACCCAACTCCTCCTAACTCTAAGTCCTGTTTCTATCTATTGTGCCTCTTACCTAGTAAAAACATATAAAACCTCAAGAATGACTGAAGGCTTAAAAGAAACATCATTTAGTCACTGGGGGAAGAACTGATAACTTGATATAAGCCTGGACTGAACTGCTTAAGGGTTGCTAGAAAACACTGGAGGAAAAGGTTAACAATGTTATTTACTTAAATGACAGTTGAAAGGAACCTTAGCTACCCTCTAATCCTGCCTCACTTCCCTCAAATCATAATTGATAAAACAGGACCAATAGAAGGAATGTGCCAAATATCACAAGGCTAGTAAGAGAGCTGTAGAACTGAATCTCAGCATGAGGTATCTTAAATCCTATTAAAATCCTATTGACAATACTAAGCCATAATCTTTAGGTCAGGAGTATTTTTTTTTAATTGGAGGAACAAACACAATAATTAAAAGTGAACTATTTTTCTTTTTTATTCACTGTATTATTATTTTCATTACTGCTACTTCTGTTTGCATCAAATTAGTGATATCACTGCTAGGGGGAGCTCCTGATAAAGCACTTCTTCTACCAAGACAGACGTATAACTACTCTCTAACTCACAGGTTTAGAAGGTTGTCTTTTGCAATGAAAAGTTATGTAACTTGTGCAGGATATGACAGCCATCATGTTTCAGAGACTGGAATTGAACCCAAGTGTTTCTGGACTCTGAGGCTAGCTTTCTATCCACTACATTACATTGTCTCTCTCTCTCTGTACATAGTAACAGCCAAGTTGTATGACTAACTTTGATCGACTTGACTCTTCTCAGCAATACAAGGATCTAAGACATCTGCAAAAGTCTCATGAAGGAAAATGCTGTTTACAACCAGAGAAAGAACTATGGAGTTGGAATGCAGATCAAAGCATACTATTTGCTACTTTTTCTCTTCTGTTTTGTTTTATTTCTTCTTTCTTGTGGTTCCTCGATGACTAGTGTGAAAATACCTTTAAAAGGAATGCACATGTAGAACTATATCAGATTGTATGCTGTCCTGCAGAAGGAGGAAGAGGGAGAAGAAAATGTAAAACTAAAAAGCTTATGGAAGTGAATGCTGAAAACTGAAAGTAAATTTTAAAAAACTTATGTAAGTGATTGGTAAGAGCTAAAAGTAAATAAATACATTTATTAATAAAAATAGAACAGGAGATGTTTTTTTCCAGGGGACAAATGACAGGTGATTATTTACTATAAATATATTCAATTGTGAATTATACTAAAATGAAAGTTTAGCATATACATTCAATTAGTTTCAGGGAAAGTTGAACTCAGTACATTACACATTCTTTGGAGCATTCTATATTTTATGGAATGAGAATTTCCATATGCCTGAAAGGACATAGGAATTAAAATAGTATCTCTTCTCTAATAGCCAATAGAAGAATAGGACCAAATAAGATAGCAAAATTTTAGGAAAAGTCCCATTATTTTCCTTCATGAGACTTTTGCAGATGTCTTAGATCCTTGTATTGCTGAGAAGAGCCAAGTCGATCAAAGTTAGTCATACAACTTGGCTGTTATTATGTACAGAGAGTAACATTTATGTGTAAGGAGGCATGCATGAAATTATGGTATTTGTTTTCTAAGCCAGTAGAATACTAGGCAAATTGTTAATATTAGTAGAACATTTATATTTGATTCACACTTGGGTGAGAGAGCTCAAGAACAGTTTATTTGCTTGAATAGCTAACCCAAAGTTGAAGTGTTATTTTGATTATGATCACCTATGGATATGTCACATCAATATTATATATTATTTTTATGAGTTCTTGGGGTCTATAACCCTGCACTTGATGAAGAAATTCTGACCAAAGCTGCAACTGATTTTTTTTTTCTCAACTAAGTTTGATTTACACAGGACCCTTGACTTTATTGGCACAAATTTTTTTGACATAAGAGGAATATGACAATGTTTGCACATGTTTTTATATCTAATTGTGTTAAATAACATACTAAATAAAACAATTTTTAGATAAAGCAAGCTAAAAGAAATTTCTCTTTAAGCTTAATAATCTTAATTTTATAGGGAAAATGTTTTGAGATCTGGGATTTTCAGAAAAAAAATTTTTCTTTGGTTCTTCATTTTACATGTGACAAAGCCTGATGGATTTCTCTACCACAAGAAGCATGATCAATATCATCATGTTTTTATAAAGCATTCAGGAATATATTGTATGCATAATTTTATAGTCTTTTGTATATACTTCCAAAATGCTCTCCAAAAGGTTTAGATCAGTTTACAACTCCACCAACAATGTCTTCATTTTACAATTTTCCCACATCTTCTCCAACATTTATCATTGTCCTTTTCTGTCTTGTTGGCCAATCTGACAGGTGTGATGTGGTACCTCAGAATTGTTTTGATTTGCATTTCTCTAAGCAATAGTGATTTATAACATTTTTTTCATATGACTGTGGATAGCTTTAGTTCATTGCTCTGAGAACTACCTGTTCATGTCCTTTGACCATTTATCAATTGGGAAATGACTTGAATTCTTATAAATTTGTCTTAGTTCTTTATGCATTTTAGAAATGATGCCTTTATTCCCACTTCCAGGAGCCAAGAGCAGAGTAAAAAGGTAGTAGCTCTCACTTTCCCCTATTAACCTCTGAAAACCCAGAAAATATCACCCCAGGAAAAAAAAAAACCTGGAACACCTGAACTGGAAGGATGGGGAGCAGCAGAGAGGCAGCCCTGCAAATGGATCTCCCAGTGCCTCAGAAAAAATAAGGGAGGCAGCACTACAAGGGGCCCCAGGCAGCTAAGTACCCTGCAGAATTCATCTGAAAGGAGCTGAAGAAAGCAACCTAAATGCTTCCTAAAGCCCCGGCCTTTCTGGTTCCCGCCTAATACCAGGTGAGCTGTCGGAGCCCTGCAGCCTCCAATAGTTAATCATGAAGAAATCATGAAGCCCAGGTGGTAGAGCAGGCAAACACCAACACCAGGACCTCCAAGTGCTTCTGTAAGGGTGGGGGAACCGGTGGAGGCCAGCTCAGAAAACCACCAGGTGCCTTGTCACTCTACTACAAAGGAATCTCCCAGTGCATTAGCAGAAACCAGGGAGGCAGCAATGCAGGGGGCCCCAGGCAGATAAACACCCTGCAGCACCTATTCAAAATTACCTGAAGAAAGCTAAAGGAAAGGAAAAACAGGCAACCTAGAATTGCCTGAAAGTTCCAGCCTTGCTGATTCCAGCCCAACCTGAGCTAAGCTGCCAAAACCCTACAGCCTCCAATTGCCAACATAAGAGGCCCCAGCACACAACGCCAGTGACCAAGACCTAAGCTCCCAACACGAGAAGCTTAGGTCAGTGCCCTCTGTTTCCCAGCAGGAGAGCTAAATCTATTTAAAGTCCAGAGAATAAAAAAACACCATGAGTAAAAAGAAATATACCATAGATTCATATTATGAGAAGAAAGAAGATCAAGCCAGAAATTCTGAAGAGGACAACATTGCCAACAAACCCACATCTGCAACATCAAAAGGTAATATCAACTGGTCTGAAGCCCAAAAAGCCTTATTAGAAGAGCTCAAGAAGGATTTTAATAGTCAAATGAGAGAAGTATAAGAGTCCTTAAAAAAATATAATTGGCCAATGGGAAAAAATAGTACACTGAAGAAAACAAGCCCCTAAAAAACAGAATTGGGAAATTGAAGAAGGAAGTACAAAAACTAACAGAACAAAGCAATTTGTTAAAAGCTAGAATTGGACAAATGGAAACTAATGTCTCTATGAGAGAGCAAGAATCCATCAAACAGAAACAAAAAAATGAAAAATAGATGAAAACGTGAAATACCTCATCAGTAAAACAACCGACCTGGAAAATCGTTTCAGAAGAGACAATTTAAAAATTATTGGACTACCTGAAAATCATCATGAAAAAAAGAGCCTGGACAGTATCTTCCAGGAAATCATAAAGGAAAACTTCCCAGAAGTTCTAGAACCAGAAGATAAAATAACCATAGAAAGAATACACTGCTCACCAGCTGAAAGAGATCGCAAATTGACAACGTCAAAGAATATAATAGCAAAATTCAAAAATTACCAGATGAAAGAGAAGGTGATGCAAGCAGTCTGAAAGAAATAGTTTAAATATCATGGAACCGCAGTAAGGATTACACAGGACCTCACAGCTTGTACATTAAAAGACCGCAAGGCGTGGAACATGATATTTCATAAGGCAAAGAAGGTTGGATTGCAGCTGTATTGTTATTACATCATTTTAAAGGACTGAACATAAAGAGGGTGGATATTAGTTGACTTTGATGTAAAGATAAAAAAAGTCTAGTCAAGTGGGTTAAATGGATCAAAATAAGGGGATTAATCTGATCTTAGTATATGTACTGAGAAAGGAGGAGGAATACAAGGGTAAATTACATTACAGGAAAAGACAGAAAATTCTATTACAGCAGAGGGAAAGAAGGGAGGGGAGTGGGCATGGTTTGAACCTTACTCTCATCAGATCTGGCTCAAGAAGGGAATAACATAATCAGTTAGGTACAGAAATCTAACTTGCCCTATAGGAAGTAGGAAGGAAAAGGGGAAAGAAAAGGGAGGGGGGATAGAAGGGAGGGAACAAGCAGTAAGGGTAAAGGGGAAGAAAAGGGAAAGGGATAATAGAAGGAAATAGGGACTGAAGGAGGTGGTGGCCAAAAGCAAAAAAGTAGTGAGGGAGGGAAAGGAGAAAGGAGAAAGAAATGCGTAAATGGGGGAAAAAAGGGATGGAGAAAAAGACACAGATAGTAACTGTAACTGTGAATATGAATGGAATGAACTCTCTCATAAAACAGAAGTGGATAGCAGAATGCATTAAAAATCAATCCTACAATGTGTTGTTTACAGGAAACACATTTGAAAAAGAGTGACACATACAGGGCAAAGGTAAAAGGCTGGAGCAAAATACATTGTGCTTCAGCTGAAGAAAAAAGCAGGGATAGCAATCCTGATCTCAGAGAAAACAAGAGCAAAAATAGATCTAATCAAAAAGATTAGGAAGAAAACTACATCCTGCTAAAAGGCACCATAGACAATGAGGTAATATCATTACTAAACATACATGAACCCAATGGTATAGTCTCCACATTCTTAGAGGAGAAGTTCATTGAGTTACAGGAAGAAATAGACAGCAAAGCTATACTAGTGAAGTATCTTAACCTTCCTCTCTCTGTACTAGATAAATCTAACCACAAAATAAGGAAGAAATAAGTTAAAGAGGTGAATTGAACCTTAGAAAAGTTATCTATGATAGACCTCTGGAGAAAACTCAATGGGGATAGAAAGGAACATACTTTTTTCTCGGCAGTACATGGCACATACATAAAAACTGACCATGTACCACGGCATAAAAACCTCACAATCCAATGCAGAAAGGCAGATATATTAAATGCATCCTTTTCAGATCATGATGCAATAAAAGTCATATGTAATAAAAGGCCGTGGATAGACTAAAAAATAATTGGAAACTAAATAATCTAATAAAAAAAAATAATTGGGTCAAACAACAAATCATAGAAACAATCATTAATTTCATTCAAGAGAATGACAAAAATGAGACAACATACCAAATCCTTTTAATGATACAAATATGATATTGATACCTAAACTGGGAACAGTTAAAATAGAGAGAAAGAAAACTATAGACCAATTACTCTAATGAATATAGATGCAAAAATTTTGAACAAAATACTAGCAAATAGATTACAGCAACTTATCACAAGCATAATGAACTATGATCAGGTAGGATTTATGCCAGGAATGCAGGGTTGGTTCAATATTAGGAAAAGTATCTATATAATTGCGCATATCAACACCAAAACCAACATAAACCACATGATCATCTCAATAGATGAAGAAAAGATTTGGAAAAATAAAATACTCATTCCTACTAAAAACACTAGAAAGCATAGGTATAAATTGAGTCTTCCTTAAAATAATAAATAGCATATATCTAAAACCTTCAGCAAGCATTATATATAATGGGGACAAGCTAGAAGCATTTCCAATAAGATTGGGTGTGAAACAATGATGTCCATTATCACTACTGTTATTCAATATTGTACTGGAAATGTTAGCTTTCAGCAATAAGGGAAGAAAAAAAAATTGAAGGTATTAGAATAGGCAAAGAAGAAACAAAGCTATCACTCCTTGCAGATGACATGATGATATACTTAGAAAATCCTAGAGAATTGAGTAAAATACTACTTGAAATAATAAACAACTTTAGCAAAGCTGCAGGCTATAAAATAAACCCTCATAAATCATCGGAGTTTCTATATATTACCAACAACACCCAACAGCAAGAGATAGAAAGAGAGATTCCATTAAACTTACTATAGATATTACAAAATATTTAGCACTCTACCTCTGAAACAAACCCAGGAACTCCATGATTACAATTACAAAACACTTTTCGTGCAAATAAAATCAGATCTAAATAATTGGAAAAACATCAGCTGCTCATGGGTAGGCCGAGCTATTATAATAAAAATGACAATCCTACCTAAGCTAATTTACTTATTCAGTGACATACCAATCAAACTGCCAAAAAATTATTCTATAGAGCTAGAAAAAATAATAACAAGATTCATTTGGAAGAACAAAATGTGCAGAATATTGAAGTACTAATGAAAAGAAATGCAGGGGAAGGTGGCCTAGCAATTCTGGATCTTAAATTGTATTATAAAGCAGCAATCATCAAAACTGCTTGGTACTGGCTAAGAAATAGAGTGGCGGATCAGGGGAATAGGTTAAATATGCAAGACATAGTAGTCAATGACTTTAGTAATCTATTATTTTATAAACCCAAAGACCCCAGCTTCTGGGACAAGAACCCACTCTTTGAAAAAAACTGATGGGAAAACTGGAAAAGGGCATGGCAGAAACTAGGAATAGACCCAAATCTTACACCATAAACCAAAATAAAGTCAAAATGGGTTCATGACTTTGATATAAAGGCTGGTACTATAAGCAAACTTGGAGAACAAGGAATAGTTTACCTATCAGATCTATGGAGAACAGAAGAATTCATGACCAGACAGGAGATAGATAACATTACTAAAAGCAAAATAGAGAAATTTGATTACATTAAATTGAAAAGTTTTTGCCCAAACAAAGCTAATGCAACTAACATTAGAAGGAAGGTAGAAAATTGGGAAAGAATTTTTACAACCAGTCTCTCTGATAAGGGCCTCATTTCTAAAATATATAGAGAATTAAGACAAATTTATAAAATTACAAGCCATTCTCCTATTGATAAATGGTCAAAGGATATGAAGAGACAGTTCTCAGATGAAGAAATTAAAGCCATGTATAGTCATATGAAAAAATACTCTAAATCATTATTGATTAGAGAAATGCAAATCAAAACAACTCTACCAGATTGGCTAACAAGACAAAACAGGAAAATGATAAATGTTGGAGAAGATGTGGAAAATTTGGTACACTAATGCATTGTTGGTGGAGTTGTGAAATGATCCAACTGTATTGGAGAACAATTTGGAGCTATGCCCAAAGGGCTATAAAAATGTGCATACCCTTTGACCCAGAAATAGCACTTCTAGGACTATATCCCAAAGAGATCAAACAAATGGGAAAAGGACCCACATGTACACAAATATTCATAGCAGCCCTTTTTTTTGTGGTAGCAAAGAATTGGAAATTGAGAGGATGCCCATCACTTGGGGAATGGCTGAGCAAGTTGTGGCATATGAATGTAATGGAATACTATTGTTCTATAAGAAATGATGAACAGGCTGACTTCAGAAAAACCTGAAAAGACTTGTATTGTCTGATGATTAGTGAGATGAGCAGAACCGAGAACTTTGTACACAATAACAGCCACTTTGTTCGATGACTTATATTGATAAACTTAACCCTTCTAAGCAATACAAGGATCTAAGACATCCCTAGAGGCTTTGTGGTGGAAAATGCTAACCACATCCAAAGAAAGAATTATGGAAGTTGAATTGCTGTAATTGTTTTTCTCTTCTGTTGAGATTTGGTTCCTCTTTCTAATGGTTCCTCCTATTGGCTTTAATTTTTGCTTACAACTTCACTAATGTGAAAATATTTTTAATGGGAATGTAAATGTATAGCCTATATGAGATTGTGCACCGTCTTGGGGAGTGTGGAGGAGAGGAGGGGGAGAAAATTTTTGAACTCAAAAGCATATGGAAGTGATTGTTGATAAATGAAAATAAATTAATAATTTTTTTTAAAAAAGGAAAGAAATGATGCCTTTATCAGAGACATTGGTTACAAAAAATTCTTTCCCACTTTCCTGCTTCCCTCCTACTCTTGGATGTATTGGCTTTTTGTGTAAAAACTCTTCAATTTAAGATAATCAGAATTGTCCACTTTTCATTTCATAATGTATTGTTTGGTCACAAATTCTTGTTTCCTCCATAGATCTAAAAGATAAACTATTCCCTGTTCTTCCAGTTTTCCTATACTATCAGTTTTTATATCTAAATAATGTACCATTTTGATTTTATCTTGATATAGAAAAAGTAAGGTGTTGGTCTTTGCCCAGTTTCTGCCACACATTTTCCCAGTTTTCCCAATAGTTTTTACTAAATAGTGATTTCTTATCCCAGAATCTGGAGTTTTGGGATTTATTGAATAGTATAGAGATCAACTTTAAAAGCCTGAAAGAAATGGAAAAAAAAAACACGAGCAAGAAGCAACAAGGAAAAAGCATTCCATAGAGAAATACCTTGGTGACAGGGAAGATGAAACCACAAATTCAGGGGAGGATAGCATTGTCAATTTATCCACCTCTGAAACCTCAAAGGGCAATATGAACTTTTCTCAAACCCAAAAAGCCTTCTTGGAAGAGCTCAAGAATGGTTTGAAAAGTCAAATGGGAGAGGTAGAAGAAAAACTGAATGATTCCTTTAAAAATGAAATTGACAAGATGGTGGAGTAAACAGGTAGTCGTTCTCACCCTCCCCCTATCAAGCTCTGAAAGTCCAGAAAATATCACCCCAGGAAAAAAAAAATACCTGGAAAAGCTGAACTAGAAGTAAGTTGGGGAACAGCAATATAGCAGCGCAGCAAACGGGTCTCCCAGTACCTCAGCAAAAATAAGGGAAGCAGCACTACAAAGCACTGCAGGCTGATAAGCACTCTGCAGCATTTATCTGAAAGGAGCTGAAGAAAGCAACCTAAAGGCTCCCTAAAGTCCCAGCCTTGCTGATTCCAACCCAACACTATGTAAGCTGTCAGAACCCTACAGCCCCCAGCTGTCAAGCAGGAGGAGATCCTGAAGCCCAGGTGGTAGAGCAGAAAAAAACCAACACATGGAACTTCGAGTGCCTTAGTGAAGGTAGGGGAATCTGTGGAAACCATTTCAGAAAACCACCAGGTGCCTCAGTGCTATAACAGAAAGGAATCTCCCAGTGCATTAGCAGAAATGAGGGAGGCAGTATTCCAAGGGGCCCCAGGCAGATAAACACCCTGCAGCAGCCATCCAAAAGGAGCTGAAGAAAGCTAAAGGAAAGGAAAAGCAGGCAACCTAGAATTGCCTCAAAGTTCCAGCCTTGTTGATTCCAGCCCAACATAAGGTAAGCTGCCAAAACCCTACAGCCTCCAATTGCCAACATAAGAGGCCCCAGCACACAACGCCAGTGACCAAGACCTAAGCTCCCAACACAAGAGGTCAGTGCCCTCTGATCCCCCAGCAGGAGAGCTCAAGCTCTTTAAAGGCTAGGGAATAAAGAAACCATGAGTAAAAAGAACATACCAAAGATTCATATTATGAGAAGAAAGAAGATCAAGACAGAAATTCTGAAGAGACAATATTATCAACAAACCCATATCTGCAACATCAAAAGGGGATTTCAACTGGTCTGAATCCCAAAAAGCCTTATTAGAAGAGGTCAAGAAGGATTTTAAGAGTCTAATGGGAGAGGTAGAAGACTCCTTAAAAAATACAATTGGCCAATTGGAAAAAAAGTACGCTGAAGAAAACAAATCTGTTAAAAATACCATTGGCCAATTGGAGAAAGAAGTACAAAAACTAACAGAAGAAAACAATCTGTTAAAAACTAGAATTGGACAAATGGAAACTAATGTCTCTATGAGAGAGCAAGAACCATCAAACAGAAACAAAATAATGAAAAAAATCGATCCAGGAGAGACAATTTAAAAATTATTGGACTACCTGAAAATTATGATAAAAAAAAAGAGCCTGGACAGTATCTTTCAGGAAATCATAAAAGAAAACTGCCTGAAAGTGCTAGAACCAGAAAGTGAAATAACTATAGAAAGAATACATCCGATCACCACCTGGAAGAGATCCCAAATTGAAAATGCAAAGGAATAAAATGGCAAAATTCCAAAATTACCAGATGAAAGAGAAGATGCTGCAAGCAGCCAGAAAGAAACAATTTAAATATCATAGAATCACAGTCAGGATTACACAGGACCTTGCAGGTTCTACATTAAAAGACTGCAGGGCATGGAACATGATATTCCATAAGGCAAAGGAGCTTGGATTGCAGCAAATGATCAACCACCCTGCAAAAATGAGCATGATTTTTCAAAGGAGGAGATAGATATTCAACAAAATAGGGGCTTCCAAACCTTCCTGGTAAAAAGACCAGAGCTCAACAAAAAATTTGATCTTCAAGTACAAGATTCAAGAAAGATATATAAAGGTAAATGGGACAGAAAGATACAAAATGCTGTTAATAAGGGCAGTCTGTTTACATCCCTACAAGGGAAGATGACACTTGCAGCTCTTGAGAACTGTATTGTTATTGCAGCATGTTAAAGGAGTATACATAAAGGGTGTGGATATTAGTTCACTTTGATGTAATGATAAAAAAAATTAATCAAGTGGGTTAAATAGATCCAAGTAAGTGGCTTAGTCTGATCTTAGAAAATGTACTGAGAAAGGAGGAGGCAGAGAAGGGTAAATTATGTCACAGGAAAAGACACAATATCCTGTTATAGCAAAGAGAAAGAAGGGAGGTGGGCAAGAATTGTTTGAACCTTACCCTCATTAGATTTGGCTCAAGAAGGGAATAACATAATCAGTTAGGTATAGAAATCTAACTTGCCTTATAGGCAGTAGGAGGGAAAAGGGAAAAGAAAAAAGAGGGGATAGAAGGGAGGCAAGAAGCAGTAAGGGCAAAGGGGAAGAAAAGGGAAAGGGATAGTATAAGGGAGGAGAGACTGAAGGAGGCCGTGGTCAAAAGCAAAACACTAGTGAGAAGGGAAAAGGAGAAAGGAGAAAGAAAAGCAGAAATGGGGGAGAGGGGGAAAGGAAGGAGAAAAAGACACATATAGTAATCATAACTGTGAAAGTTGAATTGCTATCTTTTTTTTTCTCTTCTCTTGAGTTTTGTTTCCTCCTTCTGATGGTTCCTCCTATTGGTTTTAATTTTTACTTACAACTTCACTAATGTGAAAATATGTTTAATAGGAATGTAAATGTATAGCCTATATCTGATTGTGTACTGTCCTGGGGAGGGTAGTGGGGAGGAAGGGGGAGAAAAAATTTAAACTCAAAACCATATGGAAGAGATTGTTGTAAATCAAAACAAATTAATAAAATAAATTAAAAGAATAAAAATACAATTGACAAAATGGGAAAAAGTACACTGAAGGAAACAAGTCCTTAAAAGATATAATTGGCTGGTTGGAAAAGGAGGTACAAAAACTAACTGAAGAAACAATTTGCTAAAAATTAGAGTGGATCACACAGAAGCTAATGACTCTATGAGACATCAAGACTCTGTCAAACAAAATGAAAAGAATAAAAAAAAATAGAAGAAAATGTAAAACACCTCATTGGAAAAACAGCTGACAAAGAAAATAGATCCAGGAGAAATATTTTAAGGATTATTAGTCTCCCTGAAAGCCATGATTAAAAAAAAAAAAAGCCAGTACAGCATCTTTCAAGAAGTCATCAAGTAAAACCGCCTTGAAGCCCTAGAACCAGAGGGTAAACTAGTCATTGAAAGAATCCATCAATCATCTCCTGAAAGTGATCTCATATTGAAAACTCTAATTCCAGAATTGACATGTGAAGGAGAAAATCTTGCATGCAGCCAGAAGGAAGCAATTAAAATATCATGGAACCACAGTCAGGATTACACAAGACCTTGCAGCTTCTACATTAAAAGATCAGAGGCCTTGGAATATAATATTCTGTAAGGCCAAAGGAGCTTCGATTACAACCAAGGATCAACTGCCCAGTGAAATTGATCATAATCTTTCAAGGGAGGAGATAGACATTCAATGAAGTACAAGACTTCCAGAGTTTCCTAATGAAAAGAGAAGAGATCAATGGAAAATTTGATCTTCAAATTCAAATTTTAAGACAGGCATAAAAAGGTACATAGGTAAGGGAAAAAAAATGTTATTCAATAAAGGCAAACTGTTTTCATCCCTACATGGGAAGATGATACTTATAACTCTTGAGAACTGTATTTTTATTATTGCATTTAGAAAGTATATACATACACAAAGGGAGAGGGTTTAAGTTGACTTTGATGTGATGATAGATTTATCTAGTTCTGAAAGAGAGAGGTGAGATCCCCATTAGTATTGTTTTGCTGTCAGTTTCTTCCTCTAACTCAATTAATTTCTTTTCCAAGAATGTAGATGCCATGCCATTTAGTGTATATCTTTTTAGTATTGATATGACTTCATTGTCTATGGTACCTTTCAGCAAGATGCAGTTTCTTTCCTTATTTCTTCTAATTAGGTCTATTTTTGCTTTTCCTTTGTCTGTGATCAGGATTGTTAGCCCCTTTCTTATTTATTTTTTTTTTACTTCAGTAAAAGCATAAGATATTTTCCTCTAGGCTTTTACCTTTAATCTGTGTGTATTGCTCTGCTTCATATGTGTTTCTTGTAAACAACATACCATCACCATTTTATGGGTTAGTTCATTCCATTCAAATTCACAGTAAATATTACTGTGTCTTTCTCTCTATTCTGTTTGCTCCCATTTTTAGTTTTCTTTTTCCTTTCACTCTTTCCCTCCCTATCAGTGTTTCATTTCTGAGCACCACCTCCATCAATTCTAACTGTCCCCTCTCTTTTCTTTCCCCTTTTCCCTACTACATCTTGCCTCCCTTCTTTTGTGCCTTCTATCCACCGTGTACTTTTTCTTTCATCTTTCTCCTTCTATTTCCAAAAAGAGTAAGAACAATTTCTATTACTAACTGAAGATATATGCTGTTCTATCTTTGAGTAAAATCCAATGAGAGTATCATTAAAACAATGCTCGCCTCTCTCCTTCTTTTCCCTCTACTGTAATAGGTCCTTTGTGCCTCTTTATGTGATAAAATTTACCCTTTTCTGCCTCCTCCTTTGCTCTTCTCCCAGTAGAATAATTTTTTCACCCTTTAATTAATTATTTATCATCACATCAAAGTCAACTTATACCCTCACCTTCTGTCTATGACCACCCCTTCTATATGTCATAATAAAGATACAGTTCTCAAAAGTTACAAATGTCATCCTCCCATATAGGGATGTAAACAGTTTAACCTTATTGAATAACATGTTTTTTTTTTTCCTGTTTACCTTTTCATGTTACTCTTGAGCCTTGTATTTAAAAATCAAATTTTCTGTTCAGCTCTGGTTTTGTCACCAGGAATGTTTGAAAGTGCCCTATTTCGTCGAATATCTATATCCTCCTTTGAAAGATTATGCTCACTTTTGCTGGGTAGTTGATCCTTGGTTGTAATTCAAGCCTCCTTGCCTTCCTGAATATCATATTCCAAGCCCTCCAGTCCTTTAATGTGGAAGCTACTAAATCTTGTGTAATCCCAACAGTCATTCAGTTTTATTTATATTGTTTCCTTCTGGCTGCTTGCAGTGTTTTCTACTTGACCTGATAATTCTGGAATTTGACTAATATTCTTAGGAGTTTTAATTTTGGGATATCTTTCAGCAGATGATAGATGGATTCTTTCAATGACTATTTTATCCCCTGCTTCTAGGATACAAACGCAGTGTTCCTTCATATTTTCTTGAAAGTTTATATTTTTGTCATTGCTTTAAGGTTTTCCAATAATTCTAAAATTATCTTTCCTGGATCGATTTTTCAGGTGAGTGTTTTGTTTTGTTTTGTTTTCTCAATGAAGTATTTTACATTCTTTTGGTTTCATTTGATAGAGTCTTGATGTCTCATAAAGTTATTAGCTTCCACTTCTCCAATTCTAATTTTTAAGGCATTATTTTCCTCAGTTAGCTTTTGCACCTCCCTTTCAATTTGTCAATTCTACTTTTTAAAGAGTTCTTCTTAGTGAATTTTCATTACTCCTTTTCCATTTGACCAGTTATATATTTTAAGCAATTGTTTACTTCAGTCAATTTTTGTACTTTTTTCCAAGCTGTTGACTCTTGCATAACTCTCATTTCTTTTCCAAACTTTTCTTCTACCGTTCTTATTTGACTTTTAAAATTCTTCTTGAGTTCTTTCAAGAAGGCTTTTTGGGCTTGAGACCGATTCATATTCCCTTTCGTGGTTTTGGATGTAGGTATATTGACAATATTGTCCTCTTCGGGATTTGTGTTTTGATCTTCCCTGTCACCATAGTAAATTTCTATGGTCATCCTCCCTCCCCCTTGTTTATCCCATTTGTATATTTCCTAGTATGTAAAGTTGAACTCTCCTGTTGAAGCATAGGGAACACCGTTCCAAGCTTCTTGTGCTACAGGCCAAGTGGCTGGTCGTTGTCTTTATGTGCTGGGGCCTCAGGTGCTAAGAGCTAGAATGCTTTTAAGTGTTTGGCAGCTTACCTGGTGCTGAACTAGTGTCCTGATGGTGTTGTCTGGCATGTGATGAGTCCAGGAGGGTTTCTTCTGCATTTCCCTGTGGCTACATTGAAGCATATGGAAGTCTGACCCCTGGAGGTTACCTGTTTTTGCTATGCCATACTGAAATAAATGGAAATCTGACAGTGAGAAGACACCTGACTGCCCTTGAATATGCTGAAGCATGT
This sequence comes from Phascolarctos cinereus, assembly GCF_003287225.1. Classification (NCBI taxonomy): domain Eukaryota; kingdom Metazoa; phylum Chordata; class Mammalia; order Diprotodontia; family Phascolarctidae; genus Phascolarctos; species Phascolarctos cinereus. The sequence continues at coordinate 434,981,413 of NW_027555847.1, read as the reverse complement.
GGAGGTCTGGATGCTAGAGGATCTCTGACTGCCTGGGGCTGTTCTGAAACATATGGTCATAATCTGAGCAGTAGTCTCCCCGTTACCCTGGCTATTCTAATTCATGTGGGGGGTCCTAGTGTTGGCATTTTCCTGATCTATCACCCTGGAGCTCAGGATCTCCCCCTGGATTGCTTAAGGCTTTCTAACATGGTTCTTGTCCTGGAATGTGTTTCCCCTTTTACCCAAGTGAGATCAACCTTTGTTGCTGATCCTACATGTTTCCCAAGTTAAAAGACTGTTCCACTCAGTCTTTCTGCTGGCTCAGATATTCCAGGATTTGATCTGAGGTGACAAAACAGGTGAAATGGAAATTGGAAATTCCCCTTTAAATTAATAAGATCACTCAAATAAATAGGTTCAGTTCAAATCTCGGTCATGACCGTTCCATATCTCCTGAGTGTTCTTGGCCTAGCATTCCAGGAACTAGCCATTTCTAGGTCACGTTGACATGGAGGGTTGGCTCCTCTCCTTGTGAGATGTGATGTTATTAAAAAACAAAATACCAAACCTCAGGCGGATGGGAGCGTGGCTAAGGTCAGATGTGTATTGGACAAACCATGAATAGCGCATGCATCAAAAAGGGCTTCTTGGCCCCAAGCCTTCTTTGTTTAGAACAATATAAAAACACTGCGTCCTGTAAGCCCGCTGAGCCTCACCCGCGGGAAGGACGCTTCGCCCGGGAAAATCTTTACACAATTCAAGTTTGTACAGGCTGCAACGGGGCTCCCAGCTGTTGATTGACTTTGGAGGTTCCCTTGAATTGGTGATGTATTCTCTTCCATTACCGACTCTCTTGATCGGTGCTATATTATTGATTGTTCTTATTATTTATGCTTTCTATGCAAATTCAAACTATCTGTGCTTTGCTTCTTCTAAATAAATTATCTATTTCCTATTATTTTCTGGTGCATTGGAGAGTGTCATTTATAGGAGCGAATCCGAACCTCACTAAATCCTATTAATACAAAATTGGCGTCACGAACAGGATTCGCTGTATAAATGCCTTTCTTTAAGAGAAATGTTGAGCCCCGGGCTCCGGTAGAGGTCCCCGGTTGGGAGGACCCTCCGTTTTCCTCGCTCGCAAAAACCTGGTCACAGTGTACAGGACCTAGTGAGGATTGGGGGTGTTGGGGGTTCTCGTTTGGGGTGCGACGGATGGGCCGGTTGCCAGCAGGGATAATGGGGGATACGACCAGTACATCATTTCCCTCCCTTTTGGGTTGTTTGCAGCCAGACAGCCAAAGGCTGCAGCAGGACTCTGAAAAGTTGCCTTCATTCTCCCCCTCTCCCTCCCCAGGTAACAGCAGCTTCAAAGCAGTGCGTGGATGGGAGAGGGAAAGAGAGAAGAATACTTTATTACTTAGGTTATATGGTTGGTAGAGGGCAAGTTGGGAAGGATTGTTGAAGTGTTAGGTCAGAATTAGAAAGGAATGAGATATGTACAGGTTTTAAGGGGATTTTAAATCATTAGAAAGAAAGGCAAGGAAGTTTAAGCATGTAGGAGAGAGGAGTGTGTGTAGAAAATTTGAAGGGTGAGTAAAAGGAAAGTGCATGCTGTAATCGCCGCAGCAAATATGAATTGGGACCCTGATACTTGGGAAGGTGATATTTGGGATGAAGATGATGATAGGTGGGGGAAGTAATAGAGGAAGATGTTCCGGATGTTGTAGACGGGGAAGCTCGGCCGATAGATAGGAGAAAAGCCGAAAAGGAGGGAGCTAACCCACCCCGGGTGACTGAAATCACGGAAGATTACTCCCAAAGAGAAATTACTGATTTGCTTAGTAGGTTTTCACAGCGATCAGGAGAGCCTGCAATCTCCTGGCTTGTAAGATTAAGTGATGGGGGAGCTGGAGGAGTGTGGCTAGACCCCAAGGATTGTCTAAAATTTTTGAGTTTGACCTCTATATTTTAATACAGGCAGAGAATAAAGAGGTGGTAGAGAAAAGATTAACTCAACTAATAGAATATATGAAGGAGAAGGGATGGGAGATTAATCCTGATAAAATTCAAGGTCCAGCTCAAAGTGTGAAGTTTTTAGGAATAATTTGGAATAAGGGTCATAGAGAAATCCTCCCCAAGGCCAAGCAAAAAATATTAGATTTTTCACCTCCTAGGGACAAAAGAGAAGCTCAAAAGTTCGTTGGGTTGTTTGGTTTCTGGAGGAATCACATTCCTCATTTAGGTCAGATTTTGAAGCCATTGTATAAAGTTACCCGGAAAAAGTATGCATTTGAATGGGGGGAAACAGAATCGAAAGCCTTTGAGGAAGCCAAAATAGCTATTCAAACTGCCCTGGATCTTTGGCCTGTACAGCCAGGGCCGATGGAATTGCAAGTTACAGTTTTGCATGGATATGCTGATTGGAGTTTATGGCAAAAACAACAGGGCAGGAATGTTCCTTTAGGATTTTGGTCGCGAAACTGCCACCTGCTGGCCAAAATTATACTCCTTTTGAACAACAATTATTGGCTGCATATTGGGCCCTGGTAGAGACAGAACATTTAACTTTAAACCATGAAGTTGTATTGAGGCCAGCCATACCCATTATGAGTTGGATTATGGGGACCCCCGCCTCACATAAAATAGGACATGCCCAAGAATCATCAATTATTAAATGGAAATGGTATTTGCAAAATAGAGTCAAGACAGGCAGATCGGGTATTTCCACCTTGCATGAAAAGGTATTAGAATTACCAAAACATTCAAATGATATTGATATACCACCAAAGTCTTATGATCAATCACCTGTTTCTTGGAATAATGGATATGATTCTCTAACCCCCGAGCAGAAGAAGCATGCTTGGTTTACTGATGGCTCGGCTAAATATATAGGATCTAAGCGATGTTGGAAAGCTGTAGCCTATAACCCTTCATGCAATACTATTTTGGAAAGCTCTGGTGAAGGCCAGAGTAGCCAATGGGCCGAATTAGTGGCTGTCTATCAAGTAATTCAAAAGGAACAAGGTGGCCAATGTATATATATATACTGATTCCTGGGCCGTAGCCAATGGCCTAGCAGTTTGGATGCCAATTTGGAAGAAACACGAATGGAAAATTAGAGACAAAGATGTGTGGGGAAAAGAATTATGGGAACAAATATGGGAATGGTGTCAATGTACTAATGTATCTGTATTTCATGTAGATGCCCATGTGAATCAAGATTCTGTGGAACGTGAGTATAATGCCCGTGCTGATGAATTATCCAAACTTCAAGGAAAAGCTTTAAAGGTCACCCCCAGAGAGGAAAATGAAACACAATTAGGAAAATGGGTCCATATCACCGCAGGACATCTTGGCGCTCTTGCATCTTACAGGTGGGCATTAGACAGAGGGATTAACATACCTCTGGATCTATTTAAGCAAATAGTACAAAACTGCATACAATGTCAATTATTTGCTCATCGGCCTGTGCCGAAGAAAATCACTGGAGAATTGGCTAGAGGGTCTTTACCTGCTCAAATTTGGCAAATAGACTATATTGGACCATTACCTGTTAGTCAGGGGTGTCAATATGCCTGCACTTGTGTGGACACCTACTCTGGGTATTAGTTGCCTGCCCCTATAAACGGGCTACCCAGAAAAACACTTGTAAAACCCTAGATATTATTTCTCTTTATTATGGGACCCCCCTACAAATACAGAGTGATAATGGTACTAAAGTTTGGATAAAGAAGCATCAATCTGATAGACCAAGGCCAGCTGAGCTCATAGCACAAGGAAACACTAATACTGCCATAGTAGTATACCCTGGTGATGATAAATGGTATCATGTCCCACTAACCCAAATGTTTTTACGATATTAAGTGTTTTACAGTGTTTGCCTGCTATACGCTAACTATGGCATGAACTCCAGGTATTCCAGTGGGGAATCCTCAGCAAGGACCGCGTACTGATTCCATCTACGCTGGTGAAAACAACACCCACATCATGAATTGGTCATACCCATTCAACGTAGAAGTTTGGGACGCCCCTTTATTTCCCCTAATGAGAATCAATTTAACTAGTTTTAACCTAACTGTAACCGCAGCAAATGGCACAATATTCTGTACCTTACAGACTGGCCACCTAGTCCTTATTTTCCTCGCAGAGCACATTCATATAATTGGACTCTTGTAAACTTAACACGGACACTTCTCATCAATGAAAGTAACACTGGAAATAACAATTATTTTTATTGTCGTAACACCTCCAATGGGCTGTATGAAGAATATCTAAACCAATTAGTATGGGTTGTACCTGTGACTCCGAAACCTCCTGGAATAATTCGTGTCCCCCGCTCATGTACTAACACCTCTATCTTGCAACACAAAATAGTGTTTCATTATAATGTAACTTTTCCCTCTTTAGAAAGTTGTGTCAGGAAAAAAAGAGCTTGGTATGATACATTACTTGGTGGTGCAGGAACTGGTTTGGGTATAGTTAATTCTATAGACCTTGAGACCTTGGCTAGCAGACTGCGCAGTGCTGGACAAGATGTTTCTCAAGCTTTGACTGTGAATGCCCAATGGTTACCCACAACGATCCTGCCACACCAAAATACATTACAATATCAAGGCCAATTTTTACAAGTCTTTAATAATAGCATCCTCGTTAATTTACACCTTATGAAAAACATTGGTGTTTTATTTAATTGGACTAAATGTTCCTTGCAAAACTTATATACCCTCATACAGAAGGAAAATGCCCAAAGATTACTACAGGAAGGTAACTCTCACATATGGAACGATATACTTGACTTGTCAGATGTATGGAAAAAGCAAAAACCTGAGAATGCTAGATGCACTCCACTTTGGTGCGCTGGAACTATTATACTCTACCAAGTTAAAACTTGGACTGTTATGTGTCAATTTCATGTAATACCTTTTGTCTTACATAAATACTTTGCTTTACCTATATCTATGGAAACTATATAGATTGGTATAATGTAACTCATACTCTGTCTGATTGTGTTGTAACTAATGGAGGGATTGTTTGTGGGATGATGACTCGGCAGATGGAACCCTGCCTTCTCTCACATTCATCCAATTTGTGTGATCTAACTTTATACCCAGTGAGTAACTTTTCTATGATATATGAAGTATCTACTCAATATGTTTGTATAGCTCTAATAATCACTCTGACCTTCTATCTGTAGATGTTACTACTGTTCCATTTTCTGGTTGCTTATAATGTATCTTTCCTACGCTGGCAAGGAAATGATTTTTACTTTCCACCAGACACTAACCTAGTTAAAAATTTTGCTTGGGTACCCCAATCTTTGCCTCTACCTCATGTGTCTCTATCTCTATATCCCCTTATGAACATCTTGAATCAGTCGACTGAAATCAAAAAGTTATTAGAGTCCAACCAACGCGCGTTAAATGACCATCGAATACAGACTCTTATAGCGCAGGAAGACTAGTCGAAGCTTCTCATTTAGTGATCTCAGATACTAATCATCATTGGTATGATTTTCTTTTTAAATCTCCTACTGCTACTATGTATTTTAATTCCTTAGCTACCCCCATACTACTACTTGCTTTGTTCTTTTTATGTCTTTGTATATGCAATTGTTGTATGTATACCAAAATACGCACTATATACACTCATGTCACACCTTTGCCCCTCACCTATTATTCTCATGATCTTAAGGCCAAGTGAAATGGAAATTGGAAGTTCCCCTTTAAATTAATAAGATCACTCAAATAAATAGGTTCAGTTCAAATCTCGGTCATGACCGTTCCATATCTCCTGAGTGTTCTTGGCCTAGCATTCCAGGAACTAGCCATTCCTAGGTCACGTTGACATGGAGGGTTGGCTCCTCTCCTTGTGAGATGTGATGTTATTAAAAAACAAAATACCAAGCCTCAGGCGGATGGGAGCGTGGCTAAGGTCAGATGTGTATTGGACAAACCATGAATAGCGCATGCATCAAAAAGGGCTTCTTGGCCCCAAGCCTTCTTTGTTTAGAACAATATAAAAACACTGCGTCCTGTAAGCCCGCTGAGCCTCACCCGCGGGAAGGACGCTTTGCCCGGGAAAATCTTTACACAATTCAAGTTTGTACTGGCTGCAACGGGGCTCCCAGCTGTTGATTGACTTTGGAGGTTCCCTTGAATTGGTGATGTATTCTCTTCCATTACCGACTCTCTTGATCGGTGCTATATTATTGATTGTTCTTATTATTTATGCTTTCTATGCAAATTCAAACTATCTGTGCTTTACTTCTTCTAAATAAATTATCTATTTCCTATTATTTTCTGGTGCATTGGAGAGTGTCATTTATAGGAGCGAATCCGAACCTCACTAAATCATTTTAATACAACAGGAAAATTATAAATGCTGGAAGAGATGTGGGAAAATTGGAACATAATGCTTTGTTGATGGAATTTCAAACTGATCCAACCATTCTGGAGAGCAATTTGGAACTATGCTCAAAAAATTATAAAAATGTGCATACACTTTGACACAGTAATACCACTTCTGGGGCTGTATCGGAAAAAGATCATAACAATGGAGAAAACACCCACATGTACAATAATATTTGTAGCAGCTTTTTTTGTGGTAGACAAGAATTGGAAATTAAGGGGATGCCCATCTATTGGGGAATGGCTGAACAAGTTGTGGTAAATGAATGTAATGGAATGCTAGTTTGCTGTAAGAAACTGAGCAAGTGGACTTCAGAAAAAACCTGGAAAGACTTGTATGGATTGATGTGGAGTGAAGTGAGAAGAACCAGGAGAACATTGTACACAGTAACAGCCACATTGTGCAATGACTAACTTTGATAGACTTAGCTCTTCTTAGCAATGCAAGGATCTAAGATATCTCCAAAAGTCTTATGCTGAAAAATGCTAGACACAGCCAGAGAAAAAACTACGGAGTTTGAATGCAGATCGAAGCATACTATTTGATTTTTTTCCTTCTGTTTTGTTTTGTTTCATATTTCTTGTGGTTCCTCTTATTGGTTCTAATTCTTCTTTGCAACATGACTAATGTGAAAATATATTTAATAGGAATCTATATGTAGAGCCTATATCAGATATTTTGCCATCTTGGGGAGGGAGGAGGAAAAGGACAAGGAGAAAATTTAAAATTCAAAAGCTTATAGAAGTGATTGTTGAAAACTAAAAATAAATTAATAAAATTTTTAAAAAAGATTACAAAAAATAACAAAATATAAAAAGATAGAAATGATGAGCAAACAGATTTCAGAAAAACTTAGAATGATTTATATGAATTGCTGTTGAGTGAAGTGAACAGAACCAGTAAAATATTGTACATAGTAACAGTCAAATTGTGGGATGACTGACTCTGATAGACTTAGCTCTTCTCAGCAATACAAGGATCTAAGGCAATTCCAAAAGCCTCACTATGGAAAATGCTATCCACATACACAGAAAGAACTATGGAGTCTGAATGCAGATCAAAACATAACATTTGCTTCTTGTTTTTTGTTTGTCTCTTTCATTTCTTCTTTCTCATGATTCCTCTCATTCATTCTAATTCTTCTTTACAACATGACTAATGTGAAAATATGTTTAGTAAGAATGTATATGTAGAGCCTATATCAGATTGCATGCCATCTTGGGGAGGGGGATCGGGAGAAAATATAAAATTCAAAAGTTTACAGAAATTAATGTTAAAAAATAACAATAAATTATTTTTTACAAAATTACTGGAAGAGTTAAATAAAGAGATATTACTTTTAGAGGAAAAAATGGGAAAATGGACATGATGAAATAAAATTTTGGAAACATAATTAATGGCTTGTTAAAGGGGCACAAAAATATGAAAGAATAGAACATCCTAAAAACCAGAATAGGCATAATGCAAAAAAGTAAAAAAAGGCTCAATGAAGAAAATAATTCCTTAGAAATTAGAGTTGGGCAGTTGAAAACCAATGACTTCATGAAACATCAAGAAACAATAAAGTCAAAAGAATGAAAAAAAAAGAAAATATATGAAATATCTCATCAGAAAAACAACTGACTTCAAAAATAGATCAAGGAGAGATAAATTAAGTATTACTGGACTACCTGTAAGCCATGATAAAAAAAAAAAAGCCTACAAATCCTATACCAAGAAATTATCAAGAAAAAATTGTGATATCATAGATGCAGAAGGGAAAATAGAAATGGAAAGAATCCACTAATCTCTACCTAGAAGATCTAAAAATTGAAAACACCAGGAATATTATAGACAAATTCCAGAAGTTCCAGGTCAGGGAGAACATATTTCAAGCAGTCAAAAGGAAAGAAAAATAATCAAATATCATGGTGCCACAGTCAGAATAACAAAAACAAACAAAGCAAAACAAAAAAAAAAACAAGCATCTATGTAAAAGGATTAGAAGGTTTTGAATATTTCATTCCAGAAAGCAAAGAAGCTAGGATTACAACCAAGAATAACAATAGGATAATTTTAATACTTTGGGGTAAACAAGGATATTTAATGAAATGGAGGACTTCAAGCATTTTTGATGAAAGTAACAGAGCTGAACAGAAAATTTGACTTTAAAAAACAAGTAGTAAGAGAAACATAAAAAGGTAAACATAAAAGAATAATCATAAGGGACTTTAAAAAGTTAAGCTGTTTAGATATTTATATGTGAAGATGATACTAAGAAGTTTTTTTTTTTCATTATGAGGACAGTTAAAAGGAGTTTATATAGAAAGAACAAATGAGTATGAGTGAATTATGTAGGAATGATCTGAAAAATCAAAATTAAGAGGGGAGAAATAAGGATGCACTGGGAGAAGGGAGAATAGAGAAGTAAAATGTGGAAATTTTCCTCACATAAAACAGGAGTGCAGGGTAGAGCTTTTAAATACAGGGGAAATGGGAGGAGTGGCAGGCAGTGTTTAATCTTCACCCTCATCAGAATGGGTTGAAGTGGAGAAAAATACAAATACACACATAGACAGACTCAGTTATGAGTAGAAATGTCACTTACCCAATAGGGAAAAAAGGAGGGGAATGTGATAAGAGAAAGGGAGCATAATAAAAAAGGAGAGCAGATTATGGGAAGCAGTGGTTAGAAGGAGAAATAGGATAAAAAGAGAGAAAAGTAATAGAAGAAAATGGGATGGTGATAAATACACAGTTAATAATCATAACTGTGAATGTGAGAAGCACACTAAAAAAACAGAAGCAGGTAGCAGAATGTATTATAAACCAGAATCTAAAAATATGTTATTTACAAGAAACACACTTGAAACACAAAGATACACACATAAGTAAAATAAAAGGCTGGAGAAAAATTTAATATGCTTCAGCTGAAGTAAAAAAAACGGAGAGGTAGTAATCATGATTTCAGAGAAAGCAAAAGCAAAAATAGACCTAAGTAAAAGACATAATCAAGGAAAATATGTTATGCTAAAAGGTACCACAAACAATGAAGTATAATAAAAAATCTTAAGTTTCTCTGAAAAATGCCCTTTTTGTGAAATACATATGCAAAATATAGAACTGAGTCAAATTTATTTAAAAAATAGCCATTTTTCAATTAATAAATGGTCAAAAGATACAAACAAGCAATTCAGAAGAAATCAAAGTTACCTATAGTCATATGATACAATGTGCTAAATCGCTATTGGTTAATAAGATTAAAATAACTCTGAATTAGCACCTATGAGAAATGACAAATGCTGGAGTGGTTAAGGGAAAAATAGGCACACTAATGAACTATTGTTATAGCATTGAAATGGTCCAACCATTCTGTAAGTATATGTGAAGGTATTTAAACTATTAATACTCTTTGACAGAGAAATACCACTATTAGGTCTCTATCTCTAAGTGGTAAAAGAAAAAGGAAAAGGACCTATATGTAGAAAATATTTATAGCAGTTATTTTATGGTGACAAAGAATTGGAATTTGTGGGAATACTTATCAATTGTCAAATGACTGAACAAATTTTGGCATATGATTTTGGAGTACTACTCTGTATAAGAAATTACAAGTGGGTAGTTTAAAAAAACATGCTAAAATTATATGAACTGATGCAAAATGATAAGAGAAGAGTTGAAAGATTGTTGTGCACAGTTACAGCAAAAATCATAATAAATTATGAAAGATTTGGCCACTTGGATCAATATAATGATTCAAGATAATTTCAAAGGACTCATGATGAAAAAACAATGTTATCACCTCCAGAGAGACAACTATGAACTCTGAGTGCAAACTGAAGTATATTTTTCTCACTTTATTTTTTCATACTTCAAAAAGGTATGCTTAATATGTTAAGGTTTTCCACAATTTCACAGGTATAATTGGTATCATATTGCTTTCCTCCTTAATGGATGAGGTGGGGGGTGGGGGTAGGGAGAGAATTTGGAAAAAAAAAATTTAGAAAGTAAAGGATATCAAAAAAACTAAATTTCAAATGTCACAAAATATTGCCATATTTTTACAATTCAATCATTTTCTATTGAATTCTGTTTTTATTATAACTTGCCTGAAGGTTTATTAATAAATTACAATCAATCCCAAATAATCAACATTTTAAAGAGACTCTCACTAATAAGATTTCATTCAGTAGAACTGAGAGTGGACTTAATCTTACCCACAGTAGTATTTAATAGATACTTATCACTTTGATTTCCTTGGGATATCACCATATGGAAATGAAGGTGGTGATATAAGAGTCAGGATACAGATGAACCCTGTAAAATATTGAATGTAGTGTTTTACACAATAAGCAGGACTTAATTCTATTACTTCCCCCAAATAAGCCATAGAAATTGAGTAGTTAAGTACATATGGCTCTCCAATTTCAACTTTCTCCAAATTAAGCAATAAATTATAATATTCATATTAAATGTTTCTTATGGGCCAAGTACTGTGTTAGGTGCTGGATCAATTTTTAATGCAAAAATTGGTGGATAGGAGGATATTTTTAAAAGGCTTGAAATTTTCAACTTTTACTTTTCTTCATCTTTTACATGATTTATCTTTTGGACTGTTAATCTTAGTTTTAAGCCAATAAAAAAAAAATTGGCATTAAATCTAGCTAAGTATTTGTACATTCTGAAAGTACCATTCACTTGGCTTTAGGAAAGGAAGATTGCACAGCATTTCACATTTAGTATGACATATAAGGGTTACTTTATAAGATCATAGATGTAAATCTGGCAGAAACTCTGCTGAGGACTAGAGTAGTTAAGTGACTCCCCAAGGGCTACTTTGGCAATCTGCTGAAACCTATGGACTAATTTTCAAAATACTGTTCTAAATGTATAAAATAAGATACATAGAATTCCAATGGAAACCAATTATTTGAAATACACTAATTTTTTTTTTTAATTCAAAAACTCACTGAAATCTTGTCCGTGGAGTCTAGATAAAGCATTCTCAATGTGGAACAACATTAAGTCTACAACCAATGATGAGCACATAGTGATATTAATATAATATATTACACATATACTGTCAGATATTCAAGTAGTTACCATAGTTATTGGAGTGGGATGGTGAATGAAAAGCAAGTGGCACAAACACCTTGAGGGCCAGAAAAATACCTACTCAAAATTTGGTAAACCCTACAATTATACCTCTAGTGTCATCCACCTGTAGGTATTCAATATATAACAGGTTAAACTGATGAAAATATTAATAAATATAAGCTTAAATATGATTTTCTCTAAAAAACCTGAAGATTTAACATACATGCTCACATTTAGAAGTTGTTAAAATGAATGCTTATTGGAGAAACAATGAATAAGTGGATTGGATGGACATGATAGCTATCTTCAAATATTTGAAGGGCTTTCTTATGGAAGAAATAGTACCTTAATATCTCTGTGTCCACAGTATAAGAAGCAAAATCAGTGGGTGGAAGTTTCAGACAATCAGGCTTAAATTCAATGCAAGTAAAAGCTTCTTAATTATTAGAGTTCCCTAAAGTAATAAACCACCTTAAGAGAAACGGGGTTCTCTTTCACTAGACATTTTTGACCAGTGTTTGGGTGAATATCTAATTTGGAAGGACTTCTTGTTCATTTGTGCTTTTTATTAGATGATATTCAAGGACCCTTCCAAATTTGAGAGTCTGTATATCTGTGAATTAACACCCAAAAGGGAATAAAATTTTTAGATAGTTTCTTCTTTGCCATTTTGTCTTTATTACCTAGCACTTTGATTGGCACATAGGTAGGGCTTAATACATTATTGACAAATGATCAATCAATCTGTCCAATCCTATTATCTTGAAACTCATAATGAAGAAGAGAATGAAGTAGACACCTGTAGGCATTGAACCCATAAATCTGAAATAAATCTGGCAGAAGATTCCCTTTCTGTTCCCTTCTGTTATCACTACTAACCCCTGCATCCTCTAGATTCACTTTATAGGGATCAGCAATCACACATTGTCATTTGTCTGTAGATGGTGCTGAGTAAATATCCTGGCTGAACAATGGAAAATAGTACTCATACAAGGTGGCTGGTGAAACGGTCTGCTTCTTTACTCCTTTCACCTCCAGCATATTTCTACAATCTTCAAGTAGATCTTCAAAGGGAAAATAAAGCTTATTAAGAAGAGTTTTTAATTATATCAATGTAATGAGAAAAAAAGAAAAAAAGATTCAAAAAAAGTACATTCATTTTGCTCTCCCAAGTTTTATATTGTAAATAAAAAATAAATGCTTTGGCCTTTCCATTTAAACTTGCAACTTATTATAATATAGACTTAGGCAGAAGGTGCTACCAAGAAACAGAAATCAATGGATAAAAGGAAATGTGGGAAGTATCCAAATCAAATGACCCAAATGTGCTCCTATACCCTAAATGATAAAGTGATATCCCTCAGCTTGCCTGAGAAAACTCTTACTAGATTTCCTAGACTGTTAAAATGGGTGTTTATGCTATATCCAACAGGCTGTTTTCCTGCTCAGAGACTAAGAGGTTTACAAAGAGTTACATAAGTATGTTCAAGTATTTCATTTATTTTAAAAGCCTGATGGCCTGACTCTATTCTATGTAGTGTTATCCCAAGTAGAAATATAGAAAAAGTAATTTTTCTTCCATGTCCATTAGTTCATCTCTTAATTGCAATTCCTCTGCCTGCCCTTACCACTACTCCATATCATTGTATTATCATTGGCAGTTGGGGGATCCCCTTCTTGATTTAAGGTATTTAAGATGTACTTTTGAATTAGATATTAAACTTTATGAGCATGGTTACTTCATGTGAAATTTGAATCTTATAAAATATGAAATATATTACATAGAGCAAATAATTTTCATTTATTAAAAGACTTCATTCAAAGTGGAACCTTTTTAAACAGGAAAGAGAAATCATAAGAGACTTATTAAGGTTGAATTGTTTACGTTCCCACATAGAAAGATGACATATATAACTCATGTGTCCTTTGTCAGTATTAGGGTAGTTGGAGGGATAAAAAATATATGTATGTACAGAGAGAGAGAGAGAGAGAGAGAGAGAGAGAGAGAGAGAGAGAGAGAGAGAGAGAGAGAACAGGGTTAGTTGAAGACAAAGGGGTCATATGTGGAGAATAAAAATTAAGGATTGAGAGAGGATTATCCTGGGAGAAGGAGAAAAGGAGAAGTAAGTAGAGTGGGGTAAATTATCTCACACACACAAAAAAAAACAGAAAAGAAAAGGCTCTTATAGTGGAGGGGAAACAGGGGAAGGTGAGAGAGAATGAGTGAATGTTATTCTCATAGAATTTGACTTAAAGAGGGAATAATATTGGGTATGGAAATCTGTCTTACCCTACGGGAAAATAGGGGGAGAAGGGGTCAAGAGGGCAGGGGAATGACAGAGAGAAGGGCAGATTGGAAAATGGGGTAATCAAGAAAAAACTTCTGAGGAGGGACAGGGTCAAAAGAAAGAATAGAATAAATGGGGGGGCAGGATAGGATTAAGGGAAACAGAGTTAGTTTTTCACATGACTACTGTGGAAGTGTTTCACATAACTGCACATGTATAACCTACATTGAGTTGCTTGCCTTTTCAATGAATGTGGGTGGGGAGGGAGGAAGGAGAAAATTTGGAACCCAAAGTTTTAAAAACACACTGTTAAAAAAATGTTTTCACATGTAACTGGGAAATAAGTAATACAGGAAATGGGGTACAGAAATCTATTCTGCCCTACAGGAAAGTAGAAGGGGAAGGGGATAAGAAAAGGTGGAGAGAGATAGAAGGGAGGGCAGAATAGGGGAAGGGATATTCAGAATGGATGCTATATTGGGGTGGAGGGAAGGATGTGATGGAGTGAAAATTTGGAACTCAAAACCTTGTGGAAGTAAATGTTGAAAACTAAAAATAAATAAATTTAAAAAATAAAAAAAGTTGATGATCCAAAAAAAGAAAATTAAAGAAAAATTAATTTGATAAAAAGTATTTTTTTTCTTGGATTTATCAAAAAAAAAACAAAGTGGAACCCCCTTTTTAAGTTTTTAAATTTTTTTTAAACAAATATAAAATCAGAAAGGAAAAATCATTGTCATGTATGCAGCAGAACATGACAAGATTCGATATAAAACAATAAATTTTCATTTGAAGAAAACCTATGTAATGACTACTACACATTTCAAAGCAGCCCATCTTTTCTTTGTTTCCCTGTATGTTTTCTTTTGTCCTTTCCTGTGTGCTTTTTCTTAATTTTTACCCTCTCCCCAGGCTAAAATTAAGCACAGATACATATATAAATATGTAGAGATAGATATATAATATATAAATACAGATAGATATATAGATATATTTGTGTATGCAATACATAGATATTCATAAACACATATACTCACATATACATTTCACTGTATTATGCTTATACAGAGATTACTTAAGTAAAATTTTCATTTAAAAATTATATGTATTAGGTTTACCTATCCGTGCATGCACAATAATTATTAATTCAATTAATTAGATCTAACTTAGATTGCATAAAAAGTGTTTTATATTTATATTGTTGTATTTACTGTGTCTCTTTGGGCAGGTGTATTCTCACATTTTTTAATACTGTTTAGTTATTTTATATGGAATAAAATTTTTGATAAATATGGTTGACAAAGTACAGTTTCCTATTTTTCCATTTTGATTAAGCCTGATTTTAAATTTAACTTTGAGATCATGATTACTACCCCTGATTCTTTATGTAATAAATTCTACACCTGATCTTTATTTCATGTTTATGTGTATCTTTCATTTTTATGGCATTTCCTGAAATCAACATATTGTTAAATTCAAATTTTTAATGTGCTATCAGTTTTTATCTTATAGGTGAATTCATCAAATTCACATTCTAAACCATTATTACTTGTACATTTTCCTCCTTCTTATTTGCCTCACTATCCTTCTCACCCTATTCTTATCCTTCCTCACTCCTCTTCTTTCTACCCCTACTTTGCCTTCCTATTACTTAACCTAACCCCTCTCCAAGAATCCCTCCTTTATCCTCTCTATCTACAATATCCCCTTGCCCTCTTTTTTTCTTTCTGAATATAAATGTTTATACACTTCTAAATATATATGTTGTTCATTCTTTGTTCCATCCCTGTTAATCTTTGCACCTTTTTACACCTTCCTTATCCTGTTGCCTAACCCTCCCGTATCCTCCCCCTAACCCCAATCTCATTAACCTCTTATTTCTTTCTGAATTTTGAAGTCTTTTATTCACACAGAGAGATAGATAGACAGACAGACAGATATGTGTTTAAACCATTCTCAATGAGAGTAGGGTTCCAGAACTACCAGCCCTCCTCCACTATCTAATTCCTCTGCACCAGTTCTTCCTCTCACACCTCAGTAGTAGGAGAAAATTACTCTTTTTTGTCTTTTCCTGTATCATTTTGCTTTTTAGAATCACATCATACATCTAATCTACACTTTCTTTTGAACTACCCAATTACTAACGACAATCTTAGACATACAATTTAGACATGAATTTAATGTCTTAATGTAATTTAATTAAGACATTTAATATAATTTTAGACATTACATTTCCAAGTGTAAAAACTAAACACTTTGTCCTTATTGAATCCCTTGTAATTAGTCTTTTGTGTCTACCTTATATTTCTCTTGTATGTAAATTTTTTATGAAGTTCTGTTTTTTTTTGCAATAATATCCTGAAAGTTTGGCAATTCATGGAATTAATTTTTTTTTTATATTCAGGATTACACTTAACTCTTTTTGAGTGTGATGTTCTTGGCCATAACCCCAGTTCTTTAGTTCTTCAAACATATAGTGTTTCAAGAACTTCAGTGTTTTACTGTAGCCACCGCTAGGTTTTGTGTAATTCTAATTATCTCTCTGACATATTTAATTTTTTTTTCTTGTTGCTTGTAATATTTTCTCTTTTACCCGGGGCTTCCAGAATTTGGCTATGATATTCCTATAGGCTTTTCCTCCAGTTATCTCTTTCAGATGATGATCAGTGGATTTTCTTTCTATTTCAGGATGATTTTATTTAACTATTTCTTGTGTAATTGTATGAATATTCTTGTTTTTGATCATAGCTTTCAGGTTATCAAATTATTCTTATGTTTTCTCTTCTTGTTCTGTTATCCAAATCAGTTGTTGTTGTGTTTTTCTTCCAAGGTGTCTCACATTCTTTTCTATTTGTTTTCATTATATATATGTATATATATATATATATAATTTCTTGGTCTCATGACTCCACTGGCTTCCTCTTTCCCAATTCTAATTTTCAAGAAGTTGTTTTCTTCTCTAAGATTCTTGATCTCCTTTTACAGTTGGTTGAATTTCATTTAATGATATTCTTGTTTTTCTTGGACTGTTTTTACTTTTAGCAAATATTCTCAATCTCTCTTATTTGATTTTTAAAATTTTTTTAAAGTTCTATGCATTGTTTTGGGCAGGTGACCATTTGATCTTATTCTTTGGGGTAGGAGAGACTTTCTTTTTTGAGATATTCCCCTGAAAATGAACCTCTGACTTCTCCATTCCCATAGTAACTGTCTATGGTTGGGTTCTTTCTCTTTTGCCTGCACCCTTTTAAAAAACAGTAGCTTATTATTATAATTACCTGTAATTCTGCATTATGAGGAATAGCGCTTTTGGCCTTAGGTACTTCTTGCTGTTATTTTTTGAGCTTTGTCCTAGGACCAACCTATACAGTCCTTTTCCCCTACAAACCACAGGTAGTTGTTCCTAACTGCCACCCCTCACCCCCACCAGCACACTACACTGGAAATGTTCTTGTTCCCTGAGAACCTTCCAATGGGTATGACCTTCAGTTCTCCCCTCTGACCTTGAACCTTGGCCAAGAACTCAACTCTCCTATAAGTGTCCACAGCTAGCAGCATCCCTGCCGCACTGCTTCTTCACTCACCCAGTGTGTAATGGTTCCTTCTTTCCCAGGATCATGTCTCAGCAGCACAGCTAGACCTGGCAACTGACGTTGTCAACAGAGGCTCCCTCAATCTTCACCAACTCAAATTCCCAACTCTCCACACTGTCCAGAACGTAAAAACTCCTGTGGCTGAGATCAAGCCTACCTCCCAACACAGCTGCCGTTGGACTCAACTCTTGTTTCAGCAGAGCTAGCTTGGAGTTGTTTTCACTTCACTGAGGCTGAAATTCTATCCTGGGATTTTGCTTTGGACCTTCTCCGGTAGTTACAAGAGAACATTTTTTCTGCCCCAATTCTTATTTATTTTTGCTGCTCTACAGTCACGCTGAGTTGCTACTTTGTCTTCTTCGAGTAGGAAATCTGGACAGCTTGCAATTTTCTGACCAACTCTGCCATCTTCCCAGAGTGCTCTCCAAAGTGAAAGCACTAAAGCTGTTAATTTTACTGATACAAATGTAAACATAAATGCATTTTGTGAGTTCTTTCCTCTCTGTTCTATAGCTCAATACAGTGAAATTTTGCTATAAATGATATATTATGCACACATCATCTGTTCAATCACTGATTAATTTTACTTGAATCAAAAAACATCTGATAGTGAATTCTTCTGTTCTCCTTAAATCTCATAGGTAAATATTCCTTGCTCTTCCAGTTTGCTTACAGTATCAGCCTTTATATTTAAATCATGAACCCATTTTGACTTTATTTTGGTATAAGTGTGATATTTTGGTCAGCATTTTTTTTTAAATACTGAGTTTTTATCCCAGAATCTGGTGTCTTCAGGTTTTTCAAATAATAGATTACTATAATGATTGACTGCTATGTCTTACATTCCTATTCCACTGATCCATCACTCTATTTCTTACCCAGTACCAAGCAGTTTTGATGATTGCTGCTTTAAAATACAATTTAAGATCTGGAATCGCTAGGCCACCTTCCCCTGCATTTTTTATTAGTTCCCTTTGTATTCTGGACCATATGTTATTCCAAATGAATCTTGTTATTATTTTTGCTAACTCTGTAAAATAATATTTTGGTAGTTTGATATGGCACTGAATAAATCACTTAGCTTAGGTAGAATTGTGATTTTAATTATCTCAGCTTAGCCATGAAGAACTGATGTTTTTCCAATTATTTAGATCTGACTTTATTTCTGTGAAAAGTGTTTTATAATTTTGCTCATATGTTTCAGGGTTTGTTTCAGTAGCTAGAATCCTAAATATTTTATAATGTCTACAGTTTAAATGAAATTTCTCTTTCTATCTCTTGCTGTTGGGATTTGTTGGTAATATATAGAAATGCTAATTATTTTTGTGGGTTTATTTTATAGCCTGCAACTTCGCTTAAGTTGTTTATTATTTCAAGAAGCTTTTTACTTGATTCTCTAGGATTCTCTAAGTATATCATCATGTCATCTGCAAAGAGTGACAGCTTTGTTTCTTCTTTGCCTATTCTAATACCTTCAATTTCTTTTTCTTCTCTTACTGCTGAAGTTAATGTTTCCAGTACAACATTGAATAACAGTGGTGAAAATGGTTATCCTTGTTTCACCCCTGATCTTATTGGAAGTGCTTCTAGCTTGTCTCCATTACAAATGATGCTTGCTAAAGGGTTTAGGTATGTTCTATTTATTATTTTAAGGAATACTCCATTTACTCCTATGCTCTCTAGTGTTTTCAATAGGAATGGGTGTTGTATTTTGTCAAAAGCTTTTTCTGCATCTATTCAGATGATCATGTGGTTTATGTTAGTTTTGGTGTTGATATGATCAATTATGCTTATAGTTTTCCTAATATTGAACCAGCCCTGTGTTCCTGGTATAAATTCTGCCTGGTTGTATTGTATTATTCTTGTGATAAATTGCTATAATCTATTTGCTAAGATTTTCTTTAAATTTTTTGCAGTTATATTCATTAGATAAATTGGTCTATAATTTTCTTTCTCTGTTTTGACTCTTCCTGGTTTAGGTATCAGCACCATTTTTGTATCATACAAAGAAATTGGTAAGACTCCTTTTCATCTTTTTTTCCCAAATAGTCTAGGAAGTATTAGAATTAATTGTTCTATAAATGTTTGATAGAATTTGCTTGTAAATCCACCTGGCCCTGAATATTTTTTCCTAGGGAGTTCATTAATGGCTTGATCAATTTCTTTTTCTGAGATGGGGTTAGTTAAGTGTTTTACTTCCTCTTCAGTAAATCCGGGCAATTTATATTTTTGTAAATAAGTATCTATTTCACTAAGATTGTCAAATTTATTGGCATGCATTTCAGCAAAATATTTCCCAATTATTGTTTTAATTTGCTACTCCTGGTGGTAGATTCACTTTTTTCATTCTTGATACTAGTAATTTGGTTTTCTTCTTTCTTTTCTAATTAAATTAACCAAAAGTTTACCTATTTTTTATAAAAACAAGTTTTACTTTTGTTTATTAGTTTAATAGTTTTCTTAATTTCAATTTTATTAATTTTTCCTTTGGTTTTCAGTTTTTCTAATTTCTAGGTTTTTTTTTTAGTCATATGCCCAATTCATTGATTTCCTCTTTTTCTATTTTATTAATGTAAGCATTTAGATATATAAAATTTACCCTAAGTACTGTTTTTGCTGAATCCAAAGAGTTTTAGCATGTTGTCTCATTATTGTCATTCTCTTGAATGAAGTAATTGATTGTTTCTATGATTTGTTGTTTGAGCTAATCATTTTTTAGGATTAGATTATTTAGTTTCCAATTATTTTTAATCTTTCCATGGCTCTTTACTACATATAATTTTTATTGCATCATGATCTGAAAAGGATGTACTTAATATTTCTGACTTTCTGCACTGGATTGTAAGGTTTTTATACCCTAGTATATGGTCAATTTCTGTGTATGTGCCATGTACTGCTAAGGAAAAAAAAGCGTATTCCTTTCTATCCCCATTCATTTTTCTCCAGAGGTCTATCACACGTAACTTTTCTAATATCTTATTCACTTCTTTAACTTCTTTGTTGTTTATTTTGTTCTTAGATTTATCTAGCTCAGAGAGTGGGAAGTTGAGGTCCCCCACTAGTATAGTTTTGCTGTCTGTTTCTTCCTGTAATTCTCCGAACTTTTCTAAGAATTTGGATGCTACACTATTTGGTGCATATATATTTGGTAATGATATTACTTCATTGCCTATGGTGCCTTTTAGCAAGATGCAGTTTCCTTCCTTATCTCTTTTGGTAAGATCCATTTTTGCTTTTGCTTTGTATGAGATCAGGATTCCTACCCCTGCTTTTTTTTTTCTTTTCTTTTTCTTTTTTACTTCAGGTGAACCATAATATGTTCTACTCCATACTTTTACCTTTACTCTGTGTATGTCCCTCTATTTCAAATGTTTTCCTGTAAACAACCTATCGTAGGGTTATGATTTTTAATCATTTCTTTTTATTGGCTTCCATTTTATGGAGTAGTTCATCGTGTTCACATTCACAGATATGACTGTTTTCTGTGTCCTCTCCATCCTATTCCCCCCAACCTGTTTATGCTTTTCTTTCTTCTTTTCTCCCTTTCTCTTCGCACTAGAGTTTTGCTTTTGACCGCCACCTCCCACAGACCTTCCTCTCTTCTGTAAGACCTCTGCTTTTTCTCCCCTTTTGCCCGAACTACTTCTTCCCTCCATTCTATCCTCCCTCCCTTTTCTTTCCCCTTTTTCCTCCAACTGCCTATAGGGCAAGTTAGATTTCTGTACCTAATTAATTATGTTATTCCCTTCTTGAGCCAAATCAGATGAGAGTAAGGTTCAAACAATTCTCATTTCCCTCCCTTCTTTTCCTCTATCGTAGTAGGTTTTTGTGCCTTTTCCTGTATTCGGGAGTCCCCTCTTCTCTCATGTTAAGTCAGAATTAAGATCTTTGAGAATTCTTTCTGTTGAACTAATCATGCTTATGCAATCTTTTTCATTCTCACTGCTACCTCCTTAGTTCAGGCCACCTCCACTTTAATGGACTACTATGTTCATGTCTGTATAGGTCTCCCCGAATCCAAAGCCCACTTTCAACTCAATCTGCTCTCTGATTGATGCTACCCATTAGATTTTCCTCCAAGATATTTGTTTCTCTCTTTATGCGGCAAAATAAATTTAAAAAATAGTTAATATTCACATTATACATGTTAGGCATTTGAAGAAGCATTGAAGTAGCCTAGTTACAAATGTCTTTCTAGTGTTCCAGAAAGGAGATCTTATAAGTCTAAGCCATTGGTCACAAGGATGATGACAAATGAAAATGATTCAGCGTGAGCACATCATTGATACTGGAAAAGCAGATAATCATTCTCTTTCTCTCTCTCTCTCTCTCTCTCTCTCTCTCTCTCTCTCTCTCTCTCTCTCTGTATATAGATATAGATAGATATCTATATTTATATATATGTATATAATTTTATATATATATATATATATATATATATATATATTCTACTCACACTATTCTTTTTGACCATCAACATTTTGATTTCATGCCATTTTCCCAATTCCCTTTATTTAACCTTACATTCTCTCCTATTTATCTTTTCTCCCAAATAGAGCATGACACTTAAAACAAGGGTTATTCACATTTGAATCACCCAGAATTCCCTTAAAACATATTGTACAATAAATGCTCATTTACTGATAAGAAAAAAAAATGAAAGTGCAAAACGATACTAAAAAAAGAAACCACCAATTATATGAGAATATCTTTCCTTATCCTTGTTATGGACTGCATATATTTGTGTTTATACACACCCTATGTATGTATGTACATGTACATGTGTATGTACACATGTTTATATGTGTACACAGATATATACACATACATGCATGTATAAGCACATATACATATACATGGTCATTGATGTTTAGACATAGTATACTTTTATTATTTTTCTTCCTTCATTTCAAAGAGGACCAATGGCATTATGGAGTGATTTCTTGACTTGGACATGAATTCTTTTTAAATGAGGCGGAGATGTACAAAGTCATCAGCTTCACTCTTTTTTCCAAAGCCATCAAAGTCCAGTAGCAAGAAAAAAAGCAGAATGACTGGCAATGGCCCAGAATGTAGTATATGACTTTGGTGTCTTCCATGTCTGATCAAGCTCTAAGCACTCCAGAGCATCTGCTTTAGCCACATCAACACCCATTGGAACAAAATTGTTCTTTTCTTCCCATTCCACTGGGGAAAGTCTTCATAGGCTCAGGTAGACATGACCTATGTCACTGGCAGGTTTGAGGCATATAAGTCATTTTCAGCCCATTTAGCCTCTATTCCAAGAAGGTTTTACAACAGTGGCTGCTATTCATGCTACAGCCTCTTAGAGCCACAAGTGAGAATTGTGTGAAGGTAGACACCAAGGGTGGATGATCAGCCTTGAAAAGGGGTCACAAGACATCACATCACAGGTTCTAATTTTCCCTGAACAACTCATACAAAGTATGTACAAACAACATTGATATAGGTACAAATATAGCAAGATAAACATATAGATACACATTTGCATATAAAGAATAAGAAGATATTAAGTACAAAATCCAACAGACTAAGATGTAAGATAAAATATTTTGTGATTAAGAAAAAAAAGTTGGAAATTCATTTTCACTACACAATTGTAGTGTTTGGTATCATAGATTGATAAATAGAAAATGCCCAAAAGGCATTTTTGCTTTCCCATTATTTAAAACAAACGAAACAAAAAACCCTCCTGGACTGAATTATTTAATGTCAAGTTTTAGCCCAGGTCCTATGCTTAGAGCCAAGTAATAACCTTGTGAAGTGATTTTCTAATGAAAACACTGTCATAACATTAACCAGTGTAGCTGAAGAAAGTGTTTCTGTATTTCTCACCAATATGCTACCACAAAATAATTAACAAAGCATTGCTAAGGAAATGTTACACACTGTATTAGATGATCTTGTAACCCTGGAACACCTGCTGATGATGTTTGCTCAGCTGTGTGTAAGCCACTGTTTCTACATAACCTAAGGAGGGAAAGGGAAGTAGTGTGTCAAATTTATTAAGAAATTTGGCACTAAATATGTTCCCCAAGTTTTCATTGTTAAGCATTGAACTTCATATACATACTGCTAAGTTTCACCATGCCTTTTATATGCTTTACTCAGGAAACTCTTATTGAGCTGAAATGTATAATAAGTGGATTATAATTACTTGTCTTTCTAGGCAAGGATATGTTCCCTCTCTGTGTGTAAATATTAGAATGAAATGTCTAGCAGAGTTTCTTTCTCAATTACATGGAAAGTTCTCAGCTTCATGTAAAAGAAAACTAGCTATCAAACATGCTTTAGAAAGACTGTGAAAACACATTTACACCTATCAAAGAATAAGTGAGTAATTTTCAGGCAATTAATTAGCAGCCTAGAGAGAGAGACAGGCTGCTGAATATCAAAAAATAGAGTTCCATTCCATCTGATTGGTCCCTTGTCTTCTATGCCCTTTTCTTTCTTCTCCATCTTTCTAAAACCTATCAATCCTGAAAGGTTCAGCTCTATTTTCACCTTCTCATTGAAATTTGGCCCAATAACTGAAGTCAACATTGATCTTTCTGTTTTTAACTGCACGCAACATTTATTACTTGATGGAGAAGCATATTTTTGGCATTTTATTACATTCAATTCCACACTTTGTTATGAATTGTAATGTGGTTATGTGTGTGCAGACACATGCCCACCTAAGTGAAAAAGTTTGTGGATTCAGCAGTATTGGTGTTATCTTTACAAATGTGCATTGTAACCGTTTTATGTATATCCCTTCAAGGCAATTTAATGAATTACTTTAACAAGTACAAGTGTCTGATATCTGACATTCTGGTGATGAGCTTCTCCCAAATTAGTGTCATTGGATGACAAATGCAAATTCTGTCTTGGTTCTATATTTGAGGTCTAATGATCTCTTGATTTCTTTACTTCAAAATCTTTCCACCTTCTGACACTAATTGAATCTTGGCTCATGACACGAGATACAGAATCATAGGATTCAATGCTGCTTCTTTTATATCCTTGATACTTCCAACTAGGAGGAAAAATAGGCATTTACTTTGTCACTTTCATACCATCCCTTTTCTACCATCATTCAGTATCTTATCTGCCTTTGTGGTTCACTTCATTCATCTCTATAGCCTTTTGCTGCTATCTGTGCAAGCACTCTAGTAATTTTCTTGAGAAGGTAGTTACCTACTTCATAATCTTCCTTTCCACCCTAATCTCTTCCATCATACTTAAGGATTGTTCTATACATTTCAATGTCCTGTCACAAAACCTGGGCTTCCAGTTCACCAATTTTTTTCAAAACACATGATCTATATCTTAATTTTAGGAATGTCCAGATAACTATTGATTCCACTATTTACTCATAAATGTGTTATATCCAAGAGGTAGTGGTTGGAAATTCCTCGTTCTAATTATAATCTTCTATCCTTTTATTTCTCCCTCTACATCATCCTATAATACATATTCTTTTTCTATTGCTTGTAATCCCTCTCACTAACCCCATTTTTCTAGTTCATTAACTCTCTTCTGGCTTAACGTTTTACCCTTAAAAATCTTGACCCTATCTCAGGAAAACAAACATACAGATGCGAGCACATGTGCGTGCACATGCCTGCATGCACACACACACACACACACACACACACACACACACACACACACACAACTTACTAACAATTTTCACTGCCTAAAAGTTAAGTTTTCAGGAAACTGCTCCTGGAAGTAGTATTTTCTGCTATCAAGAGGTCTTAAGGCCTCCTCTGCCTTTCCCAAATCTTACTATCTGTAAACTACATACTATCACCTATCTTTATTTTTTTCATTTAAATATTACTTTTTCCCCCAGTTACATATCAAGACAATTTTTAAAATTCATTTTTTAGAAGATTTTGACTTCTAAATTTCTTTCCCTCCCTCTTCATAAAATGGTAAATAATTTGATACAGGTTATATGTTTGCTATCATGTAAAACATTTTTTTTCGATATTAGTCACCATTGTGAAAGAAGAAACAAATAAAAAGGGGGAAAAAACAGGAAAAAGAATAAAGTAAGTGAAAAAATATGCTTCAATCTGCATTCAGGGTCCTTTAGTTATTTATCTGGATGTGGAGAGCATTTCCATTTCTGAGTCCTCTGTACTTGTCTTGGATCATTATGTTGCTGAGAAGAGCTGAGTCATTTACAATTAATCATGTTGCCAATATTGTGTACAGTGCTTTCCTCATCTGAACATTTCACTTTGCATCAGTTTGTATAAGTCTTTCTAGGTTTTTTTCTGAAATCTGCCTGTTCATCATTTCTTATTACACAACAGTATTCCATTACATTCATCTACCATAGCTTGTTTATCTATCCTCCAATTGATGGGCATCCCCTCAATTTCCAATATTTTGCCACCACAAAAAGGATTACTACAAATGTATTTGCAAATGTAGGTCCTTTTCTCTTTTTTATGATCTCTTTGGAATGTCAGCTTCTTTGTGAAGCCTTTCCTAATTACCACCCCTCCCAAGCTGTTAAAGCTTTCTTCTGTAAATTATCTTATATTTATGTAACAATATTCTGGCATAGGGCCAAAGTCTCTCAGATGGTGTCTCTCTATGAGGAAGATACTAGAGACCTGCATCTGACAGAGTCATGATGATGTGTAAAGAGACTGGAGAATTCATGGACATTCCTTAACTCATTCAATTAGCACCATAGGGACAAAAGGGGTTCTTTGAGGGACTACAGAGGATCCAGGAAATCAGTCAAAGTTCAAGAGGCTGAAGTTGGCAGCTGTTTTTGAATAACTCTGAAATGAAACCAAGTGTGGACACTGACTGGCTTCTTTACCTTGACCCATTCTCTTTCCTTCTCTCCCCACAGCTGCTAGGGGGAGAAGTGGGGGTTGGTGGGCAGGATGCCCTGAACCTGGTTGAAATTTCCAGGCTTTTTGGGTAAGCTATAGTGTGCTCCAGGTCCCAGGACCATTAATAGTTGGGCCCCTGCTCTAGTTGCTGCTTCTCCCCCCTCCTTCCTTTCACCAGGTGTGGGGGGTGAATTAGAAGTTGTGGGGGGTGGAGGGGAGCTAAAACTCACTTCTCCTAGTATGATCTGGGATGAGAGGGGTTAACAGAAAAGCCCGGGGCTGTTTGCTATCTTGGCACTGAGATACCCTCTAGACTCAAGGGAAGGGAGTGAGCAGGGTTGTAAGGAGGTGTTCCAAAACTCCTTAATCACAAAGCCTTCTGAATCTGCTAAGCTGTTTTTAGCTCTTCTGCCTTTTCAATGTAGCCTTAACCTGATCAGAGCTGGAACTACAGGATGAAGAATGTTAAGAATTTTTTTCTTTGAACTTTCACAATTTTATTTGTCTTCTAGACTATTTTGAGGCCAGGCACAACAATTTTCTTGGTCCTTTACATGGTTTTGAGGCCAGGAATAAAACTTTGCTTCTCAGGGTCTTGGATACCAAGTGTTTTTTTTTTCCAGTTCTATCCTACAGGCAAATCTTGGTGAAGTCCTGCTAAGTCTGGATCTGAGGATCTAGTGGCCATGAGGCTGGGACAGAAGGAGCATCCTTCAGTGAAGAAGGACCCTTCCACTCTGGTCTAGAGAAGAGCTTGAGGGGATTAGGCAGTTTCCCTTTCAGGAACCATATATTATGGTTTAGGAATGCTGGGAACCCTGAAACTTTATAACCTACATTTAAATATGTTACACTCTTGTTCTATTTGTAATCATTTCTTAACAACTCATCTGATTTCTCCACTCTTGCTCATGTGAGCTAAATACTAACATCATACAACCCCATTATTATTGACTGGGTGCTCGACAATGTATACCAGTATTTTTACTTTTCCCCTACTGACATTCTGACATGCCTGCCAATCACTATGACAAATCTTTTCTATCACAAGTCCTCTAGACTTCTAAGTTTTCCTTCATCCTTGCCTCCTAATTTATAAAAGAAGGCATCATCTATGATTCTCCCTTGTTTCACACTTCAAAGACCCTCTATAACTTCTATCATTTTCTCCTCTTTTGATCTAACCTCTAAGGAAATCTTTAAAGGCAACTAACTGGTACAGTGGATAAAGTGTTGAGGTTAGAGTTGGAAGATCTGAGTTCCAATTTGGCCTCAAACACTTACTATGTGATTATTGGGCAAGTCACATGACTTTTGTCTTCCTCAGTTTTCTCAACTAAGACAAAGAGACAATAATAGGTCCTGCTTCTCATCGTCGTTGTGAACATCAAATGAAATAATATTTGAGAATAACTTAGAACATTACCTGGCACATAATAGGTGCTTAATAAATGTTCATTCCATCCCTTCACCCCATAAATCATTTCAAGAATATCCACTCAACTACCTGGATGTTTTCCTCAGTCATTTACAAAGGCATAAGCTGACACCAGTGGATTGCTCACTTGCTATCCCTCAATCTAGCTATTTGACCTGCCCATTTCCTTTTTTGGGTATATATAGCTGAGTTGATTCTTTTTAGTCCACTTTGGTAATTTGATTTTACCTACTTATATACTTTTTCAGTGACTTTTGTATCACCTATTTGTTTGAATCCATCAATTATGGTATTCTATATGACATGCCATGTAGCATCAAGAGAAGAATATTTTTATTAACAAATAATTAAGTAAAACTATTTTGTTTTCTTATGTTTCTACATCAGGAATTAGCTTGAGACTACTGAAGAAAAAAAATGACAATTATAGATCTTTCTTCCCTTGGCAGAAATATATTTATCTCTCTAATATCCCCAGTTTCTATTCTCTGCTTCTCCTGAGAAGTGTACTCTGTTTTAAGTTATCTTGTAGCCATCATGGATCCTTATATTCTATGGATGCCCATGGCACTATCCAGTGTAATCTTAAGGCTAAACTTTCCAAACTGATGTTTACCCACACACTGAGGGAGCACAAAACAATGGTCAAAATTGCTTGATATTTTTCACTATGAGTCAAATAAATACATCCTTTTTTCAATAAAAAAGATCAAATTAAATTCAACAAAAGTGTAATTAAGTGACTTTTCTTCAACTGACAATGAATGTATTAATCTATTATTTAGTAAGACTATGTATAACTGAAGTCAACACAGTTCAAATCTCAAAATGGGAATACATTGGCATAAGTTAATGAAAACAGATTATTTGTTGTACTTTGTTGTTTATTGCATAAAAATATAAATAGTATAAAACTTAAGTTAGAAAGCCTTTGTGTGGAAATTAGAAGAATCATAATAACTGTTTTACTGTTCAATGTCGTTCATAAAATAAACTAACATCTCCAAAATAGTTACTCTAAAACTACTTAAACAGAAAAAATGAAATTTTTTAAAAAAGTACAAAATCTGCACTGAGAGTTTTATATTATAATTTATTTATGATAAGATCTCCCTTGTCCACTTTGACTTCTGACATTCTGGCTTTCTTAATATCCCAACTAAAACCTTTCTTTTAGAATAAGCTTTTAACAACTTTTCTCAATTCCAATGGCTTCCATCTTTTAATTTTTTCCTATTTATCCTCTATGTAGCTCAATTCATATATAATTGTTAGTATGTTGCCTCTTTACATTAGATTGTAAGCTACTTGAGGGTAGGTACTGTCCTTTTCCTCTTTTTCAATCCCTATAGCTTAGCAGAGTGATTGTTACTTAATAGGCTCTTCACAGATGTTTATTAATTGATTGATAAACACTTTGAAGCTATCAGTAGAAGTGAAAAGATTTTGGTTTGGACAACAAACTAATGATTCTAACTTAAAAATAAGGTTTTAAAGAGTTTCCTTCTCTATGAATTGTTATATTTCTGTGAAAGGTAGTTTTCTGATATGAAAAATTCATCTTTTTAAGGGGTGGAAAATCATAATTTTAACCATTATCTTCAATGGCACCCAAATCTAAGAAGTTTCATGCCAACTAACAAACTCACCTAAAACATTCGTTATCATAGTTATTTTTATAAAGTTTACAAATGAACATTTTCCAAAAAAAAATGATGCTGTAAACAAACATTCAGAGGTAGATATAGATCAATTTTAATTACAGAGATTGGAGTAAAATATCATTGAGAATGTACTGTTTCTATTAGGCTTTGAAGTATTTTTGGACCACAGAGAGATCAAAGTGAAGGAAACATTACACTAGTAAATGAAAAAGAAAAAAGAACAATGAAAATGAGTTATTCAAATAGGAATAGCATTTTTGCCCTACAAATTATTTTTCAAAGTGCAACAAAAAATCAAGAGGTAAACCTAGGCTAATTAGACTAACATTTTTAAATGATAGAATTTACTCATCTAAATTATGATTATAGTTATATATCTACCCTAATAACATTTTTATTGCACAAAATTGTTAGCAAAATACTTTGCAATTGCTTTCAAGTTTTATATTATTCAAACATTTCAATGATCTCTGACTTCACTGATAATTTCATAGTCATTTCTCTATACAATAAATTTTAGAAGAAGATCTAAATTTGAAATTGATACATCTTTTGCTATGAATGATGCACTATTAATCTTTTTTCCCCATAAGGACTAGTCTGATAAGTTAAAGTTGGTTCATTTATAGAATAAGTCATCAATTAATGAGTGTTTTGGGTTACAACAACTCCTGAGTATCATCTAACAATGTCTCTGATTTATGTAGTGCATTTTTATAAAAGCTCCCAAACCAATGAAATCATAGATTCTTAAAGCATTGATAAAATTATATTTGTTAAAAATCTTGTTTAATATATTTGCATTTACTTGAAATTTGCCTATTTTATTTTCTATAGGAATGCTAAAAAGTATGAAAGCCAATTAGTAGATTTATTTTAATAGAATAAATAGGAAAAAGAAACAGATTCCAAAGATGTTTTTTTTCTAATTTTAAATACTGCAGCATAATATAGTGCTGAATTGTCTCCAAAATTGGACTGGTTTTTTAGTGCTGCTAAGTCTGGATATGTGTGCTACCAATATCATTAAACAATCTTATATTAAGTCTGGTAGGTTGATGCTTGCACAAAAATGAAATAATTGCTGATCTTATATTCCCAGGATTAGTCCAATCTTTTCATTATTAAAAAAAAAGTTTTCCCATATTTACATGAGATTTATTGTCAAAGCAACATCTTTGTAAGCATTCAAGATTCCTGATCTAATTCTCTTCTAGCTCTAAAGAACATCTCTTATTTGATGAAGTTTTTATTTTATTTTATTTAACTGAGAAAAGATAGTAAAAAAAATTTTACATGGCATGAAATGAGTTTTACATAAAAGAAACATGTACACACAGACATACATGCACAGACATATGTTATATGTACTATCTGTTAAATATGCATATAGATAGCATGAAATTCAACTTAAATTATTAAGTACACACTATAATCAGAACACTGCACTGGGTATTTGGGGATATAAAAACTTTAGATAAATCATAGACCTTGTACAAATAAAGCTTATAATCTGAGGTATGGAATTGGAGAGGGAGTAATGAGAAAGTTATAGATAACTGTGAAATACAGTAATACATAATAACTGTATTAGAGAGAAATGATAAAAAAAATAATATAAGAACGCTGTAAAGGGATGATATTATTGGCAAGGGGATCAGAGAAGGTTTGCTGAATTTCCAGTATTTGAGATGAACTATAAGTCTTAGGAACAATTTAAGTGGTACAAAGGTGAAGAAAATTACTACTGTTTGGATGAATTCTAGATGGCAAAGAAGAGTTTAAGACGTGTGTATGTGTGTGTGTAGTATGTATATGTATGTATATAAGTTGCACGTATGTATGTATGTTATACATGTAGTTGTACATGTATGTATGTATGTATGTATGTATGTATGTATGTATGTATGTATGTATATGGTTTTACTTCCTAAAACTTGCTTCAATATTTCAATTCAGGTTACATACAGAACAAAGCCAAGGTGTCAGAATACAGGCAGGGAATCATTCATGCCCTTCCAAAACCCCCTCTGAACCAACTTTAGATTAACACCACAAAAAGAATTCAAGAAAAGCAGAACCAAACAAAACAAAACAAAAAACAAAACCAAAAAACCCCACAGAGATAAAGGTCAAGGTAAAAAAATTTTCCAGGCAAAGACAACTGAGGAGGTTAACAGGAAAAGGTCTGTCTTACAGGGGTGAGAAAATTCTGAAAACTGGTCAGAAGAAGATTGCAATGGACCTTTTGCAGGCACTAGGTGCGGCACTTGTCAGAGTTCCCATACTGTGGTTGTAGTCCCTGGGAAAGGATGAACATTAGTGGAGGCAGGATCGTGGTCACAGTTCCAGTAAAAAAGAATGTTTCTGTTGGCTCATTAACCAGAGCATAGGCCAGGACAGCAGTAACCATATATCTTCTTAAATCATACCACATTGGAAGAATTGGAAATTTACAAATCCCTCTAAACTAGCTCAGAAAACAGTAACATGAAAGAGTTGAAGCTCAGGATAGGGCTCCCTGTATCCCGGGAGCAAAGCTCAAATTTAACATAAAGTTCAAAGCCAAGAAAAAATAGCACAAGGCAATAAAATTAATAATCAAACCATAGAAAGTTGCTATGGTGACAGAGAAGATCAAAACACAAACTTAAAAGAAGGCAACAATCTCAAAAGAATTACATGCAAAACCTCAGGGGAAAAAAAGAATGTGAATTGATATCAGATCCTAGGGAGAAAAAGAATTCCTGGAAGTGCTCAAATGTATTTAAAAATTGAATATGAGGGGTAGAAGGAAAAACAGGAAAGGAAATGAGTGACACGAAGAAATGATGAAAAAAGAGTGAAGAGCTTGTTAAAAAAAAAAAGTCAGGCTTAGATTCTTATAATCTAACTATTGGTCAAATTCTTAAAATCTAGCCACTGCTCAGATTCTTAAAATCTAGCCAATAGCTTACTAATGTTCGGACTCCTTGAGAGTCTGCCCAATATGGCAGATGTTCTAATAAACCTCGTCTTTGATTGAAAGAAGGCTTGGGTCGAATTCTTTGAGGCAGTTCTTTGTTCATTTTGGTGACCTGTATGCGGAAACTACCTAACCCAAGTTCTTCTCTACCAAAGACTGGAAGGTATGTAAGCCTCCCCCTTTCTTACTCAGTTGGGGTCACTTTCCAAACACCAAGGTTTGGAGGTGCTTTTGGGGCAGACAGTTAGGAGGCTGTCTCACACTTGGCTTGATGCTCTCAGGCTTTTGGTCCACTGGGTCAGTTCAAGGCCATGGAACTGGGTACACCTTTGGCAGCATAGAGGACAAGGACAGATGCCCTATCAGGAAGTGTATGCCCAATTCTTTCAGTTCTCTCAGCACTAAAGAATTGGGGAAAACTGCAGTTGCTTTTTGGGTTCTTGAGGCTTTCTTACTCCTTTCCCTCTACACCCCTGAATTCTCCTTCATGGGAGTTACAGGGGAAAGTTAGAACAGCTAAAAATATCTTGCACATTCTGGAGGTCTTGTGATTGATCATTAAGCGGTTTGGAACTCCTCTTTACAACCCTGGTCACTTTTTTCTCCCACTCCCTTTGTTTGAGTCAAGAGGGTATCTGTTAATCCCTTTCATAGAACAAAAGAGTTTCATCTTTTACCCCTCACCTTTGATTTCCCCCCCACACCTGGGAAAGAAAGGAGAGAGGAGGGGCAGCTATTGCATGGGCCCCCTTGGCAATGGCCCTAGGGCAACTTCTGCCTGGAAGCATCACCCAGGTTCAGCACGTCCTGCCCAAGGGCAACTTCTGCCTGGAAGCATCACCCAGGTTCAGCACGTCCTGCCCAAAGTAATGAAGCTATCCTCCACACTTGGAGTAGAAACCAGCTAGGGAAAAGTCCCTATTGCTCTATTGTTATTTCATACCTGATCTTTTGTGGACCATTGCCCAGTGGAAAAAAAAAAAAGGATTGCTTTTTTGTAATCAAGTGAGAGTATTGAGATGTAAGCTCATCTTCCCTAAGCTTAATGAAGAGTGCATCCTCAGGAAAGCTTTCCTCTGGGTGGAGGACAGGGATGGCAGGTATGAACCCACTCCATGAGCAGCTGCAGTGCTCCCTTTAGGCTAACTACCTGACAGATAAAAATAACGGTAAACTAAATAATTTAATCCTAAACATGAATGGGTCAAAGAAGAAATCATAGAAACAATCAATAATTTCATCAAAGAGAAGGACAACTATGAGATACCATATTAAAACTTATAGGATACAATCAAAGAAAAACTTAGGATAATTGATATATCCCTAAACATTTAGCTAAATAAAATAGAAGAAAAAAATGTATCAATGAATTGGGCATACAACAACAACAAAAAACAAACCTAGAAAAATAATTTAAAATTTCCAATTCAACACCAAATTAGAAGTCATGAAAGTCAAAGGACAGATAAAATTGAAAGCAAATCATTGAACTCGTACGTGAAACAATAATCTGTTTTATTTTTAAAAATAAAATAAATAAATTATTGATTAATTTGTTTTTAAAATAGAAAGAAGAAAATATGACTAAAATTAAATAGGATGAATTCACCACTGTCAAACTCAGCTGACTGAATCTGACCTCCTTATTTCCAGACTCATGAATTTCCTGAGACTAACCGAACATTATCATTTCCAGGTTCTGACTAATTTGGAAAACATCCCGAACTCTCTACCTCAGTGATTCCCAAGCTTTCCTTATGGATTTTGGCTTGTTATGCAAAACAACTTTGTTAAGCTGTGAGATGCTCCAAATCCTTCCCACCTGCAGTTTGGCCATTCTCCCAGCTGATCCCCAGCTCCTTCCTTTGGTACTCTAAACTTGTTGTGAGGCAACTAGAAGTGCAACTCATTTGCCTTGATTAAAGACTTCAATGTTGCTATAATGGCTGTTTCCTGTTAAATTCAAGTTGACACCATTAATGAAATGAGATTAAAAGAATTATTAGCAGCTATTTATACCCAATTATATGTCAACAAATTTTACAATATAAATGAAATTGATGAATATTTACAAAATATAAGTTGTCCAGGTTAACAGAAGAGGAAATAAAATGCTTTAATAACCCTCTCATAGTAAAACATTAAACAGATCATCGAGAAAAAGCACCAAGACCAGATGGATTCTGAAATGAAAAATGAAATTAATGGAAATACAACATAAATTAATTGGAAAAATTGGCAAATTATAAGTCGTATTAAATTCCTTTTACAACATAAATATGAGGATGATACTAAAGCCAAAAAGTGCAAAAACTGAGAAAGAAAGTCAAAGACCAATTTCCATAATTGTAATTAATGTATAGAATTTAAATAAAATGGTAGCAAGGCTATTACAGCATAATATACCACAAATATTATACAATATAACCAAGTGGAATTTATACCAGGGATATATGGCTGTTTCAATATTAGGAAAAGTATCAGCATAATTGATCATATTAATAATAAAAGCAACAGAAATTATGTGATTATCTCAATAGATGAAGGAAAGGCTTTTGATAAAGTACGACAGCCATTCAAATTAAAACACCAGAAAAAAAGGGATAAATGTGGCTTTCCTTAAAATGATGAGTAGTTATCTATCAAACATTATCTGTAGCAGGGATAAGTTAGATGTCTTCCCAATAAGATCAGGGGTAAAGCAAGGATGCTCATTGTCATGCTTTTATCAATACTATGTTAGAAATGCTATGTATGATAATAAGAGAAGAAAAAAAATGAAAGAAATCAAATTTGCCATGAGAAAATAAAGCTATAACTCTTTGAAGATGATATGATGGTATACTTTGAGAATCCTAAAGAATAAAATGAAAAAAAAATAGTCTAAAGAATTACCAACTTAAGCTACAGGGTATAAAATAAATTCACACAAATCATTAATATTTCTACATATTACCAGCAAAGTCCAGTAGCTGGAGATAAAAGAAAAAAAATTCTATTTTAAATACTGGTAGACAATATAAAACAATTGAGATTCTACCTACTAAGAAAAACCCAGGAACTATATGAACTCAATAATAAAACACGTTTAACACAAATAAAATAACATCTTAAAAAGTGGAAAAACATTAATTATCCATGGGTAGGACAAGCTGATATAATAAAAATGACAACTTTACTTAAATTAATCTACTTATTCAATGCTATGTCAATCAATTTACCAAAAAAATTCAATAAAACTAGAAAAAATGCTAACAAAATTCATGTGGAAGAACAAAAGGTGTTCATATATACTTATGTATATATATATATATATACATATATATATATATATACATATATTATATACATATATATATATACATATATATATATCTCCACATACACATGTATACGTGTGTGTGTGTACATATATGTGTGTGTGTGTGTATATCCAAAAACACATGTATATGCGAATATATATATGTATGCATACACACATATATTGAAAGGAATGTGTGAAAAAGTATAAAAAAAAAGGTAGCCTAGCTTTACCAGATATCAAACTGTATTACAAAACAATCTTAGGCTGGCTAAGAAATAGAGTGGTGGATCAATGGAATGTACTAGGTACATAATAAGCAATAGTAAGTGACCATAGTAATCTGATGTTTGATAAACACAAATATGCAAAATTTTGAAACAAGAACTCATTGTTTGACAAAAATTGCTGGGAAAACAAGAAAGTACTTTGACATAAAACAGCTACAGATCAACACCTCATATCATATACCAAGATAAGGTCAAAATGGATATATGATTTATACAAAAAAGTTGACACCAAAGATAAACTAGGAGAATGTGGAGTAGTCTACCTCTGAGATCAATGCATAAGGAAATCATTTATGACCAAATAAATGACAGGTATCATCACAGCACGTAAAATGGATAATTTTAAATATATTAAATTTAAAAGTTTTTACACAAAATAATAATTCATTGAAGATGAAAAAAGAAAACCAAAAATTTGGAAAAAAATTTTTTGCAGCATCTTTCTCTGATAAATGCCCATTTCTCAAATATACATATATAATTAAATATATAATATATATATATAATTGAGTCAAATTTCTAAGTCATTCTCCAATTGATAAATGTTCAAAGGATTTGAAAATGATAGTTTTCAGATGAAAAAATCAAAACTATCTGTAGTCACATGGTAAAATGTTCTACATCAACATTGATTAGAGAAATACAATTTAGAATAATTCTGAGCTAACACTTCACACCTGTCAGATTGGCTAATATGAGTGAAAAGAAAAATGGTAAAGCTTGGGAAGTGGGAAATTAATGACAATAATCCACTATTAATGTTTTCAATTGATCCAACCAAAGAATTTATAAACTCTGAGCAATTGTTGAAGTATACTTTTTTCACTCTTATTTTTCTTGCCTTTTGTTTTGTAACATGATTAATGTGGAAATATGTTTTGCATGACTTAACATGTAAGATTTATATTTCATTGCCTTCCTTTTCAATGAATGGGAAAGGACCTGGAGAGGGGGAGAGAGTTTGGAACTCAATTTTTTTAAAAAAGTAAGAAAAAAAATTAAAGAAAAACATACTTTTGAGTGCACATACACATATATGCATGCATGTGATTCAATAAAGTAACAAGAGTTAATCTTTTGCAAAATATTTGAAAATTTAAAAACAATTATTGCTCATTTTGTGTATCCATCCCTATCACTTATCTCCCCCACCCATCTCATTCCTTAGAAACTAATGCTTTGTAATACATAGGTACAGGGCTGGTAAAATAATTCAAAGCATTGACCATGTCTGATAAAATGTATCTAATTTTACATCTCTAGTTCAGCACCTCTATCAAAAGACAGAAAATATGTTTCATAATTAGTATTTTGAAGTAACTCTTATTTGTTGCTTTTCTTATGTTTTCTGTATGTCACATACATCAATTATTCCATAAAATTCATAACTGATATGTTTCAGTCTAATGAAATGTATCACGTACCTTTCTGTAGTTGCAATTTTCATTGTAAAGAGAAAATCCTCAACAGACACATGAATTTCATTACACAAGAAAGACAATAACTTCACATACTTTATCTTGTCACTTCCGAACAAGAAGATCAAGATCTTAGATTCAAACATCCAATGAGAAAGTATCTTGAACAAATCTGCTTAGCAGAGAAAAAAGCTATCCTTTTTCATCCAGAGAGTTTTTCTCAGCTTAACCCTCCAGGATTCAGGGGTCATAGAGTTATTGCTTCACCACAGGAGAAGGTTTATCAAAATCAATAAATAGTCAGAAACATAGTTCTAAAATATAAGAACCTTCTACCTAGCTGAAAAGATTTGGAGCTAGCAGTTCTTAATGGAGCTCCACTCAAGGGCATTCTAGAAACTTCATTGCCTAGACATAATCCAGGGTTAATTGGAAAACC
This sequence comes from Phascolarctos cinereus, assembly GCF_003287225.1. Taxonomy (NCBI): domain Eukaryota; kingdom Metazoa; phylum Chordata; class Mammalia; order Diprotodontia; family Phascolarctidae; genus Phascolarctos; species Phascolarctos cinereus. Next base: position 434,943,681 of record NW_027555847.1, on the reverse strand, counting down.
CAGTTTCAGTGTTTTCAGCCTCTGATCTTGCCTGATCATTTTGCATAGTGTCTGATGAAAGTATTCAGGTTCTAGATGAAGCTATCGATGTAAATCTTTTTTTTTATCTCTCATCTTTATTAAGAAGTGTTATCATTAGATAGCATTTTTTTGATAATAGGGAAGTGACATTCTGCAGTGAAAATAGTATTGGACTTTAAGTTAGTGGAGATATGGGTTAAAATTCTACTTCTGGTACTTACTACCTATGTGGCCATGAATAAAAAAATCACTTAAACTTGTTAAACTTTCTCATCAGTAAATTGGAGATAATACCAAATACCAAATGGAGTCAGAAAGAGCTGAGTGCAAACTCAACCTTAGCTACTTACTAGTTATGTGATCCTGGACAAGTCATTTAACATCTCTTTGTCTTACTTTCCTCAATTATAAAATAAATTAATTGTAAAATATTATGTAATATTTATATAATTATAAAATTATAAAATAAAATAAAATAACAACAACACATAGACACTAGGGTTGTTTCTTTTTAATTTTTTTCAATAATTTTATTGATGTTTTCTTTTTCTTTTTTTCCCTGAATTTATTAATTTATTTATTTTTAGTTTTTTTAAGTTATTTAGTTTTTTAAATTATTTATTTTTAGTTCTCAACATTCAATTCCACAAGATTCTGAGTTTCAAATTTTCTCCCCCTCTCTTCCCTCCCCCCTACCCCAAGATGGCATTTATTCTGAATACCCTTTCCCCTAATCTGCCCTCCCTTCTATCTCTCCCCCCTTCTCTCATCCTCTCCCCTTCAATTTTTCTGGTAGGTCAGGATAGATCTATATACACCATTTCCTATATATTTTATTTCCAAGTTGCATGTGAAAAATTTTTTTAACCTTTGTTTTTAAAACTTTGAGTTCCATATCTCCTCCCTTCCTCCCTCCCCACCACCCTCATTGAAAAGGCAAACAACATATGTAGTTATGTGAAAACACTTCCATAGTAATCATGTCATGAAAAACTAGGTATATTTCCCTCAATCCTATCCTGCCCCCAATTAATTCTATCCTCTTTTAACCCTGTCACTCCTTAGAAGTGTTTGCTTCTGATTACTTCCTCCCCCAAGCTACCATCCCCTCTATCATCTCCCTGCTATCTTGTCCCCTTCCCCTCCTATTTTCCTGTAGGGTAAGATAGATTTCCATACCAAATTCAATGCGTATGTTATTCCCTCCTTAATCCAAATCCTATGAGAATAAGATTCCCTCATTTCCTCTCACCTTCCCCTGTTTCCCCTCCACTGTAAGAACCTTTTCTTTTCTGTTTTGTGTGAGATAATGCACCCCATTCTACCCTTCCCTTTCTACTTCTCCTAGTATAGTCCTCTCTCACCCCTTAATTTTCTCCTGATATCACCCCTTCATCTTCAACTCATCCTGTGCCATCTATCTATCTATCTATCTATCTATCTATCTATCTATCTATCTATCCCTACATATCATTTTTTCCCTTCCCACTACCCTAATACTGACAAAGGTCTCATAAGTTATAAATACCATCTTTCCATGCAGGAATGTAAACAGTTCAGCCTTAATAAGTCTCTTATGATTTCTCTTTCCTGTTTACCTCTTCATGTTCCACTTGAGTCTTGTATTTGAAAGTCAAATTTTGTATTCAGCTCTGGTCTTTTCATCAAGAATGCTTGAATGTCCTCCATTTCACTGAATGACCATTTTTCCCCCTGAAGGATTATACTCAGTTTTCCTAGGTAGGTGATTCTTGGCTGTAATCCTATCTCCTTTCCCCTATGGAATGTTATATTCCAAGCCCTCTGGTCCCTCAATGTAGAAGCTGCTAAATCTTGTGCTATCCCGATTGTGTTTCCACAATACTTCAACTGTTTCTTTCTGGCTGCTTGTAATATTTTCTCCTCGATCTGGGAACAATGGAATTTAGCTATAATATTCCTAGGAGTTTTCCTTTGGGGATCTCTTTCAGGAGATGATTGGTGGATTCTCTCAATTTTTGTTTTGCCCTCTGGTTCTAAAATATAAGGGCAGTTTTCCTTGATAATTCCTTAAAAGATGCTATCTGGACTCCTTTTTTGATCATGGCTTTCCAATAGTGCAAAAATTTTTAAATTCTCTCTCCTGGATCTGTTTTCCAGGTCAATTGTTTTTCCAATGATATATTTCACATTATTTTCTATTTTTTAGTTCTTTTGGATTAGTTTTAAAATGTTTTGATTTCTCATAAAGTCACTAGTTTCCATTTTTTCCATTCTAATTTTTAAGGAAGTATTTTCTTCAGTAAGCTTTTGGACTTCCTTTTCATTCTGGCCAATTCTGCTTTGTAAGGCATTCTTCTCCTCATTGGCTTTTTGAACCTCTTTTGCCAGATGGGTTAGTCTATATCTTAAGATGTCATTTTCTTTAATATATTTTTACAGTCTCATTTAGCAAGCTGTTAACTTGTTTTTCATGTTTTCTTGCATAACTCTCATTTCTCTTCCCAGTTTTTCCTCTATTTCTCTTACTTGCTTCTTAAAATCCTTTTTGAGCTTTTCCATGGCCTGAGATTGATTCATATTTTTCTTTGAGGCTTTGGATGTAGGAGTTTTGACTTTGTTGTCTTCTTCTCATTATATATTTTGATCTTCTTTGTCACCAAAGAAAGATTCTATGGTCTGACAATTGTTATGCTGTTTGCTCATGTTCCCATATTAACTTTAAAACTCTTTGTTAAAGAAGGGGTCTGCTTCCAATTTGGAGAATGTACTGTCACAAGCTTCAGGAGTTTTGCACTGCTGTTTTCAGAGGTACTTTTAGGGACCTGTAAATTTTCAATTCTTCCAAGGTGGTACAATCAAGGGTGAGGTGTTTACTCCTTTCCTGCTATGTGCTCTTATCCATGAGTGACCATAAGCACTCTTTTCTGCCTTAGAACTATGAGGATTCTCTCCTCACTACCACAGTGAGCTCCATCGCACCAGTGCTCCTCCTCACCCCAGAATTGCCAGAGATACCTGTCTCAGCACCAGCAAAGTAATCCCTTCAATCCTGCTCTGATCAACCACTCAATTCCCCCTCTGACTGTGGGCTGAGAGCTCCAGAAGCAGCTGCCACCCTGGGGCTGCAGCATGGACTGGGGCTATGACCATGCTTCTCTCTCACTGTGGTCACAGACCTTTTCAATTGACTTTCAAAGTTGTCTTTGGCCTTTGTGAGTTGAGAATTCTGGAAAACACCACAGCTGCTTGTGATTCAGTCTCCTGAGGCCTGGTCTTTGCCTGCATGTACCCACGCTGAACTATGTTCCTCTCCCAACCCAGCAGGATAGACCTTTCCAATCAATCATTCAGGTTGTCTTGGGCTGGAAACTTGTTTCACTCTGTGCTTTTGTGGGTTCTGCTGCTCTAGAATTTGTTTAGAGTCATTCTTTACAGGTATTTGGAGTGGTTAGGGGAAGAGCTCGAGCAAGTCATTGCTTTACTCCTCCATCTTGGCTCTGCTATCCTTGTGATTCCTAAAGATCATAGCACAAAAATGCCCAAAATATGTAGAGTTAATGCTCTACATTGATAGGTCTGGACACTACAGGACCATGATTTTCCACACAGAAATGTGCAGAATCTGGCCTTAATGTGAAGTCCCAATTTATGAATTAAGAAAGGAGGAATTAGACTTCAATAACAGCAGTCACAAAAATAACACCACAAAAAAAAATCCTGTTATGATGCTAGAGATTCCTGAGACAACAACTCTCCACCTCCCCCCCACACAAAGATTATCTACCTTTAATAAATATTTAAAAATAAAGACTTAAGGGGGAAAAAAAGCTTATCATTATCAGATTAAATTAAGTAAGAGGTTTTATTTTTTTTCAATGTTAAAACAATAGTAAAAGTTAGATGTGAGCACAAGAGGAAAGAATTGAAAGATGACATGAAACCTATGGAGGAAACAGTAAAAGAATTAGTAGCTTAGCAACAGAGGTGCAACCCTTGTCCAATCAACAGATTATTTGAAAATTAGATTGCATCAGAATTAAGTTAATGACTTCCAGAGATGATAGGAAGTATTAAACCAAAGTAAAAAGACTGAAAATAAAATGGAGAAAAGGCAATATATTTCATAAGAAAAACAGTCATAAACAGAAAAAATGGAGAAAATTTAAAAATTATTTAATTACTTGAGAGCCATAGCCATGAAATTCTGGATTTAATATTCCAAGAAATTTTAAAGAAAATTGACCAGGCATAGTAGAACTAGAAAGCAAAATACAAATACAGATACTTCCTAAAAGAAAGACTAAAATGAAAATTCCTAGAAATTCCCAGATATATAATAGCCAAAATCCAGAGCATACAGGACAAAGAAAACTATTCTGTTAACAAATTAGAATTTATTCAAATACCTAGTAACCATCATGTTAATTGTACAAAATTTAGCAGAAAGCATGGAATGGAATACTCTAACAATCAAAAGATATAGTTTTGTAACAAAAAGTAACTTGCTAAAACAAATGTAATACTGTGGGATAAAGGAAAAATGGACCTTTCATCAAACAGAGGACTTCTAAAAATTGTTAATGATTAGATTAAAACTTCATAAAAATTCAAAAATGGAAAAAATTAGTAAAGAAAAGTACAAAAAGGTAAATATAAGGGAGCTATGCTAATATATTTTATAAAGATGATGTGTTTACATTCTAATTGTGATGAAGCAAGTGTCCTTTCAGAACCCTAATATCATAAGGGATCATGAAAAGTCATTTAATTCTGAGGACCTATAAAAGGTTTTGTTTTCTTTGATGATGATAAAATATAATAAAAACAAAAGGAGACATGGCTGCACCTAGGAAGAAAAGGGAAAGAAGACTGGGGAAAAATTAAATTAGGCCATATAGCTTTGTCAACTGATTTGCCTTAAAGAGTGGGAACTCTTTCAAAAAATTTAAACAATATATTACTAGAGGCTCATGGGTTCAGACCTAAAAGAGAATTTGAAAACCTTAGCCAAAACCTTTCACATTATGCATAGAAAACTGAGGCAGGGGAGATTAAGTGACATGCCCAAGGGTATACCAGTAGTAAACAGCTGAACCAAAATATGGACCTAAATTCAAAATGCATTAGATTACATCATACCATCTTTCTACCTTCATTTTCTTTGTAAATACTCTAGATATCTATTACATTACCCTTCTGCATTCAAAAGGGTAAATTAGGATCTTTTCTTAGATGGTTTTTCCTAATGTTCATCTTTGATGCAAAATCCATGTGTTTGGTCATAAAGGACACAATGCAATTTGTTTGGCTCTATCTAGACCTGTATTTCAAATAGTTATCATTTAGTATAAAAAAAAATCCTCCATGGTGTATGCTATTTGCTATATACTGCAGAATATGTATATATTATTAAAGACCATTAAGAGTCAATGCTATATGAATTTCCCTTTGAATTGGTTTATTGCACAGATGTGACAAGGTTGTGGAAGGAAAATATTGAAAAAAATGAAAAAAATCTCAATGTCAAGGCAAATCTGCATATATAGCAGATGCTATCTGATTGATATTTGAGTAATAATGAATAAAATTAAAAAACATAATTATACATATGAAAGGAAAGTGCCATGGTAAGATATAATTCTTTGACTACTTTATTTTCCTGTGTAGGTGTATACATAGCTGTGGTTGAATACTTCAACCACAGTAGTAAACTCATACTTTTTTATGTGTTTGTGTTTTTTTTCCCCCCATGAATGGCAAATTCAATGGTTTTTTCCTATTACTCTGAGAAATATCTACAATTCTCCCCTCTGCTTATATATTTACATCAGAAATATACCTCTGTACAGTTTTAGTCTCAATTTTTGCACTTTTCCTTCTTCTGTAAAGATTTTCTCTCATAACACAGAGGAAACAAGGAAAATTTAAAAAAAATATATCTAAATCCTTTGGGTCAGTCTCTACCCAAGAGACATGGAATAAGTATATTTGTTATTCTCTTAGTACACTGTTGTATTTGCAGACAAAAATGTTATTAATGAGGGAAAAAATGAGTCACATGATTAGCAAGATGGTAAAGTAAATGTTTCCCCTGAACTTCTCCCAAAAATATCCTCAGAATAAGGAAATTATAAAACAGATATCAAATAGTTAAAGATGAATTCACCTAAATCAAAACAAAATCTTCACATAGGGTTAAAAAAATGTGAAGACCTTAAATTCTTAGAACTCTAACTCAGTACTTACAACCTTTGCAATATAAATTCCAGAAACGGTGAGCAAAAGCAAATATGCAGGCTAATGCTATAGGGAGCAAGTCATAATGCTATGGAGATTTCTAAATGGCCTCTAAATGGCCTCTCAGCAATGACCACAGATAGGAGACTGTAATGCTGTCCAGCTACAGAAAAGAAAACATGAACAAGGGGAGATGAGGATGGAAGATGTAGGAAATAATAGACAACAGCACAGAGGTGGCTGAAGGAGAAACCAAGCTTTCATGCCACTATGGAAAGAGAAATCCAGCTATATATAATATTTTATTTATTTATCTATATCTTTAAGTATAGACAGACAGACAGATAGAGAGATCATGGAGATAGAGATAATATTTTTGTGTTCCCTCTTATTTTTATTTATGGCTTATTATCAGAATTAATACCTTGTAGTCTTCCATAATGTTCTGCACTGAATTTTTAACCTGCATTTATTAACTATTTATCTTTAAAGTGAGGCCATTATATATAATCATCTATATAGAAATATTTATACATATCTATAGCTATATAGAGATAATAAAATAGATATCAAAATATATTTCATTATACATATAACTATTTCTGTATACCTTTATATAAATATATAATAAGATCAATAAAGCTTTAGCTTTGTCTAGTGATAGAATGATGGATACACACATAGTTGTAAGTGTAATGGTCTCTCTCTGCACACACATATAATATGAAATATGTGTATAATTACATATTTTATTGGTGTAGATATCAGTATCTAGGCATTTTTATCCTATATTTTATATAGTTATAAACATCTCTTTAGAACTATTGATACATATCTATGCATACATAGATATGTATGTGTATATATATATATATATATATATATATAATTCCAAGCTAAGTAGTTTATATATACATGGTTAGAATTGAGCAGAAAGCATTTTGTAAAGACAGCAGGCTATTATTTTTGGTAATATATTACAAAGAGAGAAAAGAAACAGGAAAGATATAAATATTTCTTTTACCCTTATGATGTAATTCTAATGTGGAACTATTTACTTGGCAAGACACTCCTTCTAGCAATGCAGATGGACAAGACATCCATAACTATAGTCATATAGACATCTCTGAGACATTGAAAAGTTAACTGATATATCCATGATTGAACAACTAATATGTATCTAGCTCAAAAGTTCAACCCAATTCTTCTAACACTTAGGTTAACCCTCTTTCCTTTATATTATTCTGTGACTCTCAAATAGTAATGTACATGAAAATCATCTATAAACATAGCCTGTTACTATTATTTTTTGACAGCTTTAAGTGAATTTATTTCCATGATAACACATTCTTGGAATATCACAGCATAAGTCTCATTTAATATTTGCATTTTTCCTAGTGAACAGCACCTCAAAGTTATTTAATATTTATTTAAAATTTTAAAAATGGAATGAGAGATTTTCGATACTAATCTTATCATATTTTATTTTGTTATGACAACAAGGGATTTCATTTTATTTGTATTTTTAAAACCTTTTACTGAATATTCTGTTAAAAATACTTTTTTACTTCTCAGACTAAGACTTAACTAAACATAAGCATAATATATAACCCATATTTTAAAACTGAAAGAACATCTCATGTAATAAAATTAAAATCCAAATCTACTTTTGGGGAGATATATGTTTGTCCTTGCGCATATGTGGTACATCTCTGTGTGACTCTGCAGACATTGCTACAATTTTGGTATCATCTTTTGCAAATCACTTAACATTTTTATAGGACTTAGTTACTTCAAGTGTACAATGATGGAATTGGCCACAATTATCTTGTACATTTCTTTTCAGTCAAAAATGTTCAGATTTTATAACAATTATCTAAATATTGCAATACTGTTTTGAAGAAATAATTGTCAATTGCATAAGTGATAACACGAATGAAAGATGTCACAACACTTCTCTGACCTAATAAATATATTTCAATAGGGGGTTTTTTTTGGCCATTATTCCACAAAAACCTGGTTTCTCTCTAAATTTACTTTTTTAGGCTGATATTCCTTTTGAAGTCATATGATCCATCACCCAAACCATACTAGAACCTTTTTATGATTAGTATGACCTATTTGAAGTTGCATTCTTCTGACATCCTTTGCGCATCTATAGTCATCTCCACACCATGATGAGAAATCAGGGTAGTTTTTTAATAATGACAATGGTAAATGTCTTACCTTCCAAAGATTTTCTTACTTATTTCTTTTTTTTAACAATAAAGCTATAAATTAGGTAGTACAAGTATTATTCTTTTTCCTTCACACATTAGGAAACTGAGACTCAGAAAAGTGAAATGATTTGTCCAAGTAGACATGCACAATGGCAGAGAAAGAGCAACAATTTTCCATGAAAGAATACTGAATTGAGTTTAATTGATTGAATCTTACTCATAAGCAAATTTTTACTATAGAAATGTCAAGATGGATATAATAGCTGTTCCAGTATATAGAGTCCAATCATGATAATTATGCTGTATTCTGAAAAGAACATATTTAGCATTAAGGAACTTGCATATTATACATTCCAAATAAATATGCCTCATAATATTTTGTACATTTGTTATGATTATTGCTATATTTTCCTCTTTTTTACTATCAACAAAAGCAATGCAACCATTTTACTAAGACCAACTGTTCAAAATCTAAACAAACTCCAAAAGAGTGACAGATTTATTCTCTAATAAAGTTTCTTTTGGCCAAAGATGTAAACATACACAAATGTGGAAACATAATTTATTTATCACTTTAAACTTTATGATCAACTGAAATACATGACAAACAAAGCAACAATCTACAAAAAAAAATTAACATTGTAAATAAAATTATTCTCATTTCTATAAGAGTAACCAATATTCAAATTAAAAAAAACAGTCAGGTAAAAAATCATTAGCATATTAGTACTATTGTATATAGTTACATATATTTATATTTGAAACTTATGGGAAATTAATTTAGTATTTTAATTATATACATAATTAAAGGGAAAGAATACATAGGTTGATCCAGACTCTCAGAAAACATTTAATTGTGGTTTAAAAAAAATACTTGCCAAGAGCAAGCTTCACTCTACTCTGTAAGACATAATAGGGATGACATCTATATTTAATGGGGTTGGGTTATGAAGCTAGAATGGAAAGGGCTATTCTCTCCCTAGAACAGCCATTCAGAACTCTGTTTTATAACCTCTGAAAAACACTCTAGTTTGTATCTAGTCAAGAAAATCCTTAAATTATGTCTCAAAGAGAGAAAGTGCTGCAACATTTTTTTTTCATATGTCAGGGTGAAAGCTACATTAGGTTACTTGGGGACACTAAGTTTTGGGGGCAATGACTGTCCTCAATTGAAAATCTTCCCTTGATGTCACTTACAATTTATTTATATCAGGATATCGACTATATATTTCTGATACAGGAGTTGTGTAATACTCCTACATATGAACTTAGTGAATGACTCACCATCAAAGATAGTGAAAAATAGATTCTAGGAAGCAGTCACACTGAAGGACATTACAATAATAGGATTATAATTTTACTGCATATTGGCAGAACTTAAGCCAGGAAAATATTTAAGATGAAAAATTTATAGTATTAAAATCAAACATAAATGCTTTTGATCAAATCCCAGATAGGTGTCTTGTTAAATTCTACAATAATTCATTCTAAATGATAAGAATTGACATTTAAACAATGACATGTGAATTTATATCTGCAATTAATCTCCACAATGAAAGGTAAATCCTACAGATATTATTATTTCCACTTCTCAGATGAGGAAAATGAGGTTTAGATGGTTTGAGTAACCCACCATTGGACACATAAATTATTAGTTTTGAAAGGATGATTTCAACACATGTCTCTCTTGACTGTAAGGTTAGCATTTTGCTCTTATAGCACAAGTAGAATTTAAGAAACTCAATGGTTTATGTGTGTGCATGTATGTAGATAAATAGATAGATACACACACATGAATACATATACACAAACACACACTTTGAAACGCCAAGATTTTTTTTTTCTATACTATTGTCAGGCAGTTAGCTTCTTCTAAAAAGTCTTTAGTGATAGATATGTTACTAATAACTTTTTTTTTTTATTCTGTAAGGAAGCTCATTCAATTTTGGGGAGAACAGGGTTGGGGGAGAAGAGGAAGTTGAGAGCTAATACTAAAATCAACCTTTCTTGAACTTATACCAAATGTCTTTACTTCTATCCTACTACTACTACTACTACTACTACTACTACTACTACTACTACTTCTTCTTCTTCTTCTTCTTCTTCTTCTTCTTCTGTCTCTCTCTCTCTCTCTCTCTCTCTCTCTCTCTCTCTCTCTCTCTCTCTCTCTCTCTCTCTCACACACACACACACACACACACACACACACACACACACACACATAAACACACACACATATAGTGTAGGCTTTCTTCCCTTATATATTTGAAGATAACTATTAAATCCCAAAGCCAAATTTCAGAGCTATAAGCTCAAGGAGAAAATACTTCAAGCATCCAGAAAGAAACCATTCAAATATTGTGGAGCCACAGTTAGGATACAAAAGTTTTAGCAGCTATCACATTAAAACTAAGAGAAACAAATAGATTCTTAGCCAAGACGCTGGGAGATTAACGGATTTTTAGCCATGGGGCTGAGGATCTATGTATGAATCTTTTTTTATGTATCTATGTATCTACCCCATGTATCTATGTATCTATCTGTCTATCTCACTCATATGTATATGTATATATATACGTATATGTATATATACATACATACACACATATATACATATAATCTGTATCTATTTATATAGTTACATAAATGTGGGAAGGAAATTTAATTACTCACATGATGGCAGCTCATGTGTTTGCCTGCCTCTTCTTCTTTGCTTCTTTGCCTCAGACTTAAGTGACTGAATAGCAAAACTGATATGAACGTTTCTGTCTCAACCTTGTGACCACTTGGGTTAATGAGTTGTTGTTGGCCGCACTATACGGAATGCCCTTTAAAGTTCTTAAAAGGCTTCTGAGAATTTATCACCAGGAAGGTAATCTCAAGTCCTCTTCTAACCTAGCTTGCTGGGATGATATGGATTTTTGATTCAAACCAAAGGTGAAATTCTGATTCATTAGTCTTGCAAAATGCTTCATGATTTGGTGTTTTAAGTATTAACCTTCTAGGAGACTGTGATGGTAACTCTCCATGGACATTCATGATGAGATTACAAAGATGACAAAGAAGCTAGAAAAAGTAGTCCAACTATCATTTTTTGTATTTATTTAGTACTTTGTTTTCCCCAGTCACATATAAAATAAATTTTAACATTTGTTTTTAAAATTTTGGCTTCCATACTCTCTCCCTTCCTCCCCCCTTCCCAATGAGAAGGCAAGCAATTTGATACAGGTATACATGTGTTATGCATATAGGTCATACATTTTTAGATATATATATATATATATATATATATATATATATATATATATATGTGTGTGTGTGTGTGTGTGTGTGTATATATATGTATACACATATATGTGTGTGTGTGTGTATATATATATATATAATGTATGTATGATATAGGCTATACATAAGTGTATACATGAAAAACATACCCATAATACTATGTTGTGAAAGAAAACATAGGAAATAATTCAAGAAAATAAAGTAAAAAATTACATATTTCAATCTGTATTCAGAAACCATCAATTCTTTCTCTGTGGAGGCATAGCATTTTTCAACTTAAGTCCTTCAGAGTGGTCTTGGAACTTTGTATTGCTGAGAATGTAAAGTCATTCACAGCTAATCATCTTACAATATTGCTGTTATTTTGTATGCAGTAGATTAAACTTTACATGAGACTATGAAAATCTTTCCAGGTTTTTCTGAGAGCATCCTGCTCATCATTTCTTATAGTACGATAGTATTCCCTCATAATTAAATACTGTAACTTGTTTATCCATTGCCCAATTTTTCAGCCTCCCCTCAAATTTCTAATTCTTTACCCCCAGAAAAGAGTTTCTATAAATATTTTTGTAAATATATGAACTTTTCCTTTTTTTTTATCTCTTTTGGGATACACACCTAGTAGTGGTATTGTTGGGGCAAAGGGTATACCTCGTTTTATAACCCTTTGGACATAGTTCAAAGTTGTTCTATAAATGGTTGAATTAGTTCACAAATATGTCTCATTTTTCCCACATCCTCTCCAACATTTTGTCATTTACCTTTTCTGTCCTATTAGACAATCTAATACGTATGAGGTAGTACCTTAGAATTGTTTTAATTTGCATTTCTCCAATCAATAGTGAGTTAGAATATTTTTTTCAAAGAGTTGTAGACAACTTTGATTGCTTCATCTGAAAACTTATTGCATTATTGATGATTTATCAAATAAGGAATGGCTCTTATTTTCTTTTATTTGACAGCTCTCTCTATGCTTGAGAAATGAGACCTTTATCAGAGAAACTTGCTTCATTTTTTTCAGAGTCACTATTGCTAACTATAACTATTGCTAACTATATTTCTCTCCATCTTAATACCCCCACCCTTGTTTATTCTGTTTTCTTTCTCCTTTCACCCTATCTCTCCTAAAAAGTAATTTGTTTCTGACTACAACTTCTCCCAACCTTCCCTCCCTTCTGTCACCCCTTCTTTTATTCCCTACCATTCCTACTTTCCTATAGATTAAGATAGAATTCTATACCCAATTGGGTGTTTGTTATTCCCTCATTGAGCCAATTTTGCTGAGAGTGAGATGCACTAACTTCCCCCGATCTTCATCTTAATCCCCTCCACTGTAAAAGCTTTTTCATGCCTCTTTTATGTGAGATAATTTACCGCATTCTACCTCTCCTTTTCTCCTTCTTCCAATATATTTCTCTTTCATGCCTTAATTTTTTTTAAGATTAGCATCCTTTCATATTGAACTCACACCTGTACCTTTTATCTATACATACTCCTTCTAACTACCCTAATGATGAAAAAGGTCTTATGAGTTACAAATACCATCTTCCAATGCAGTAATGGAAAATGTAACTTTAAGTCCCTTATGATTTCACTTTTATGTTTACCTTTTTATGCTTCTCTTGAGTCTTTTATTTTTGAAAGTCAAATTTTCTATTCAGCTCTGATCATTACATCAAGAATGCTTGAAAGTCCTCTATTGCATTGAATATCCACTTTTTCCACTGAAGAAATATATTCAGTTTTGCTGAGTAGGTGATTCTTGCTTATAATCCTAGCTCCTTTGCCTCTGAAATATCATATCCCAAGCCCTCTGATCCTCTAATGTACAAGGTGCTAAATATTGTGTTATCCTGACTTTGGCTCCACCATGCTTTAATTGTGTCTTTCTGGATGCTTGCTACATTTCCTCCTGGACCTGAGAACTCTGGAATTTGGCTGTAATATCCTGGCAGTTTTCATTTTGGGCACTCTTTCAGGAGGTGATCAGTGGATTCTTTCAATTTCATTTTACCTTTTGGTCCTAGAATATCATGGCAGTTTTCCTTGATAATTTCTTAAAAGATGATATCTAGGCTTTTTTTTTTATCATGGGCTTTCAGATAGTATAATAATTTTTAAATTATCTCTCCTAGATCTATTTTCCAGGTTAGTTTTTTGATATGAATTATTTCACAATGTCTTCTTTTTTTTCATTCTTTTGAATTTTTTTATTGTTTCTTGATTTCTCATGAAGTTGTTAGCTTTCATTTGCTCCATTCTAATTTTTAAATAATTATTTTATTCATTGATCTTTTGTGCCTCCTGTTATATTTGGCCAGTTCTGCATTTTAAAATATTTTTTCTCCTCCTTGGCTTTTTGGAGTTCTTTTCCCATTTGCCTTCTTCTATTTTTAATGTATTATTTTCTTCAGTATACTTTTGAGTCTCCTTTAGCAAGTCATTGATTTGTTTTTCATGATTTTCTTGCATAATTCTCATTTCTCTTCTCAGTTTTTCCTCTATTTTTGTTACTTGGTTCTCAAAATCCTTTTTTTTTTGGCCTGGAACCAATTCATATTTTTCTTGGAGACTTTGGATGTAGGAGCTTTGACTTTGTTGTCTTTTCCTAGTTGTATGTTTTGATCTTCTTTGTCACCAAAGAAGGACTCTGTGTTTTGACTTTTTTTGCACAGTTTGATCACTCCATCTTTTTTCTAGGTTCTGCTGCTCTAAAATTTGTTTATAATCATTTTTAAGAGCATTTGGAAGATTTTGGGGGGAGAGCTCAGGTGAGTCCCTGCCTTTACTCTGCCATCTTTACTCTGCCTCTCCAGTCCTCTTTTCTAGAGGCAAGGCTCCCCACAGGACTGAACTCAGACATGGCAGATCTCTGGGGAAGAAATGGAATGGAAATAGAAAGGAGTATGATTTTTTATCAACTGTACATCACATCTTCACAAAAAAATGACCATGTATTAGGGAATAAAAAATTTCACAACTAAATGCAGAAAAAATATTACATGCAGCCTTTTCAGCCATAATGCAATAAAAGATATTTAATAAAGGGCCATGGGACAGTAGATTAAAATCAGTTGGAAAGTAAATAATTTAATACTAATAAATGAATGGGTCAAAGAATAAATCATAGAAACAATCAAAAACTTCACTAAGGAGAATGACAAAATATATAGAATATTGCAAAATTTGGGGGATTCAGTCAAAGCAGGATGTATGTGAAAATTTATATGTCTAAATACATTTATCACTAGAAAAGAAAAAAAAAGAGAATATCAAGGAGTTGAGCATGCAACTAAAAAAATAAAAGGAACTAATTAAAAGTCCCCAGGTAAACACTAAAATGGAAATCCTGAAAATTAAAGGAGAGATTAATAAAAATGAAAGTTATAAAAACATTGAACTTAAAATTGAAGTTAGGGGCTGGTTTTATGGGGAAAATAAAATAGATAAACCACTGGTGAATATGATTTATTAAAAAAAGAAATAAGAAAATCAAATTATCAGTATCAAAAATGAAAAGGGATAAATGCACAACCAATGAAGATAAAATAAAAGCAATTATTAGGGTTATTTTTCCAATAAAATTGATAATGTAAATAAAATCAATGAATCTTTACAAATACATAAACTATCCAGATTAATAAAAGAGGAAATAGAATGCTTAAGTGACTTTAACTTATGCCAAAAAAATTATGTTGAACTAGACATCAATGAGTTTTCTAAAAAAAAAAGATGCCCAGGAGTACATCAGTTTTCAAGTGAATTTTGCCAAACATTTAAGGGAAAAAATAATACCGATACTATGTAAAATATCCAAAAAAAGAGGTAAAAAGGGAATCCTACCAAATTCCTTTGTCATTTTGATACCTTAACCAGGGAGAGCAAAAAGGTAGAAAGAAAATCACAGATCATTTTCCATTAAAAAAAAATTATTTTATTTTCAATCCAGAGAACAAAACAAGCATTTCCATATCACAGTAAAATAAACAAAAAAGATAATTATATATGAAACTGCAAATCTACCATGTGCAACTTGCTATTCTCTCCAACCATACAATAAAATTATGTATTTTCTTTTCTTTTTTTCTTCCTCCTCCCTTGCCCTATAGATGGCTACTATTAGACTCATATAGATATATAAATGTAAAATTATTCTATACATATTTCTATTTATCAGTTCTTTCTCTGGATACATATTGCATCTCTCTTTATATGTTCTTTATTTGTAATTTATGTATTTATAATATCTAAAGTGACTTAGTTGCTCAAAGTCATCCATAAAACGATATTTCTGTTGCTATATGCAATTTTCTCTTGGTTCTACTCCACTTTTCATTATTTCATGGAAGTCTTTCCATACCTTTTTAAGATCAAGGAGCTCATCATTTCTTATAGCACGGTAGTATTCCATCACAAGTGTATACCATAACTTGTTCAGCCATTTTTCAATTTATGGGAATCCATGCAACTCCAGTTCTTTGCCACCACAAACAGAGCTGCTATACACATCCCATTCACATTCAGAGTTATAATTATTATTTGTGAATTTTCCTCCATCTCATTTTTATTCATTATTTTCTTTCTCAGCCTCTCCTTTCACCCTATCCCTTTTACCTTATCTTCTCTCCCACCCATTTTACCCATCACTCCAAGAGTCCCCCATCCCTCGTCACAGTCCCCATTCCAATCTACACACCCTCTAAAAGACCCTCCAAGTCCACTAGTTTTCTAATTTCTCTACATATCCAGAAGACTTCTCTACCTTTCCAGATGTACATATTGTCTCCTCTTCAACTCAGATGAGAGTAAAGTTCCAACATTATCATCCTTCCACCCCCACTGGCTTCCTCTGTATTAGTTCTTCCTTGCATGCCACATTTTATAATATAATCACTCCTTTTACCTTTTCCTACCCAATTTTGTTTTATTAAGCCCCCCATCATACAGAACTCAGCTCCAAACTTTCTTCCAAACTACCTTGTAATTATATTTTAAATAATACTGATAAGATTTACATATATATGTTATATGTGTGTGTGTGTGCATACATATATAGGTTTATGTGTGGACTTATGAATGCAAGCATATGTTATATATACATATACATGCACAAATATATATATCTACACATACATATGTATACATATGCACATATTCATGCATATATACACAGTCTGACCTTAATGAGTGCCTTATAATTAGTCTTTAATTTTGTACTTACATTTCTTCAGGATTTCTATATCAAATTTTCTAATGAGTTCTGATCTTTTTGTTATAAATAACTGAAAGTCTTTCAGTTTGTCAAGTAACATGTTTTGTTTTTTTTTTCCCATTTAGGATTATACTCAATTTTGCTGGGTAAGTCATTTTTAGTACAATCTTTTGCCCTTTGAAATATAATATTACAAGACCTATGGGCCTTTAGAATCAAAGCTTCTAGATCTTGTGGAAATCTAACTACTTCCACAGTGTTTAATTATTTTTCTTGTTGCTTGCAATATATTCTACTTAACCTGGAAGTTTTGAAACTTGGCTATAACATTCCTCTAAGTTTTCTTCCTGGAATTTCTTTTAGGTAATGAATGGTAGATGTTTTTTTTAATATTTCTACTTTATCCTCTTCTTTCACAACTTCATATAATTTTTCCCTGATAACTTATTGTAATGTTATATCCAGATTATTTCTTTTATCATAACTTTCAGGTAATCTGACAATTATTCTATTGCTTCTCCTTGATCTCTTCTCTACATCTGTTGTTTTTCTAATGAGATGTTTTAGATTCTCTTCTATTTTTTCTTCTAGTTTTGTAATTTTTTGGTATTTTAGAATATCAATCCAATTCCTTTGGCCCAATTCTAGCTTTAAAGGAGTTATTTTCTTCCTTAAGATTTTGTTTCTTTTTTCCCAATTGGTTGACTTTATTTTTGTGATTTTCTTGGATCGCATTTATTTTTTTATCCTAATTTTTTCCTTGATCATTTTTTTGTTTTTTTTAATTCCTTTTTTAAGTTTTTCCAAGAACTCTTTTTGGGCTTGTGACCATTTGATGTTACTCTTTGTGGTAGGAGTGGCTCTTTTTTTTTTTTGACCTCCCTATCTTCTTCTGAATATGAACCAAGATCTACTTTTACACCAAAGTAACTTTCTATTTTTTCCCGTGTATGTATTTTTATTTTTTATTTTATTTTATTTTATTTTTAGCAGCTTATTATTAATCAAGTTTTAATCCTGAGTTGTGGGTAATGTTGCCCTAGGTCTTGGGTCTTCCTTACTGTTATTTTCTGAATTATTTTTGGGAGCTCAACTTCAGGAACTTTTCTCCTGCCCCAAGCTACAGTCTGGGGCCTCATACACACTGTTCTGAAAATGTTCTTGCACCCTGTGAGACTGCACTCACTCAGAATGTGTTCATTCCTCCTTCACCATTGCCATAAGCCAGGATCACCTAGAATCAGCACTTAAGGCCTGGCCTCAGGACACTAGGGCTAGAGTGTGTCCTTTAATCTTCCCCCAGTTAGCTGTCTGCTGGCTGTTGTACTTCATTTTCAAAGAGAACCAATATGACATCACTATGCTATAGTCAAGTTTTAATGTGTCTAACTATGGCTAATCAGACCAGTATGAGCTCAGAATGCTTTACCACAGGCCAGGCACAAATACTTGGTGTGAACGTTTTGGGATTCTCTAAGTTTGCATATCTTGTGTTTCTCTTGAGCTATTTCAATTCTACTTAGCTCACACAGCATAGCACCTTTCCTGATGTGGGCATGCCATGCTGAGTGGTCCTGTGCCAGTGTCTCCCATGTCACACAATCAATTCAAAAGTTCTTAAGAGAGACATTGAAAGTGTAACTATATCCCTTCTTCTGAGCACTGCGTGAATGCTTCTCCTGAATGAGTTCTCCATAAAACAATCTTTTTTGGTAGGTGTACGTTTTGCATTCAAACAATGTGGCCAGCCCATTGGAGCTGTACTCTCTCAAGCAGAGTTTGAATGCTTGGCAGTTTAGTTCAAGAAAGGACCTCAGTGTCTGGTATCATATCCTGCCAGGTGATCTTCAGAATTTTCCTAAGACAATTCAAATGAAAGTGATTCAGTTTCCTGGAATGGCCCTAGTATACTGTCCAGGTTTCACAGGCATACAACAATGAGGTCAGCACAATGGCTCTGTAGACCTTCAATTTAGTGGTCACTCTAATACCTATTTTCACCCATACTTTCCTTTAGAGCCTCCCAAACATTGAGCTAGCTCTAGCAATGTGGTAACCAACCTCATTATCAATGTGTATGTCGCTGGAAAGTACACTGACAAGGTAACTGAACTTATTCACAACATTAAAACTTCTCCATTTGCTGTAGCCAATGGTTCCACATATGGATGGTATGGTAGTGGCTGATGAAGCACCTGTGTTTTCTTGGTGTTGTTAGGCCAAAATTGGCACAAGGAGTAGAGAATCTATTGATACTTTGTTGTATCTCAGCTTCAGAGGCTGCATTGTGTGCACAATCATCTGCAAATGGAAAATCATGCACCAACACTGCCTCCACTTTGGTCTTAGCTTGTAGTGTGTTTAAGTTGAAGAATTTGCTACCAGTGTGGTAGCTGACCTGGATGCCATATTTATCCTCACTGAAAGCATTTGAGAACGTGGCTGAAAATATCATGCTAAATCATGGAAGCAAGCACATAGCCTTGTTTCACTCCATTGCTTTCCCATGGTAAATCATGAGTGCATTGTCCTTTATCCAGAACTCAGGTAAGCATTCAGTCATGAAATTGACATATAATGCTTATGAACTTATTTGGATAACCACATTTTGACATAAATTTCCATAACCCCTCAATGACTGATAGTATCAAAGGCCTTGGTCAGATCTATAAAGCTGTGTACAGACCTCTGTTCTGCTTCTGGAATTTCTCCTGGAGTATTTGGCAGCGAATACCATATCAATAATTCCTCAGCCATTTGTGAAGTCACACCTTAGATGAATGTTTGTGAGGTAAAAGTGTGAGGTGAAATTTCTTGAAGCTGTGAGTGAGGTGAAAGTTGAGGTAAAATTTCTTAAAGTATAGTCTGCTTCCTGACAAAGCTTTCCAGGGCCTGTTGTTTGTTGATTCATTGAAGTCTGCCTCGACATGTTTACATTTTATTCAGGCTAAACCTCAGCCCCTGGAGGCTTTCTTTTTCCTGAGGTCTTCTCAAATTATTTTAGGGGTACAATTGCTTTAACCTTTTATTTTTGTTGCTCTATATTCATTTCATGGAGATAGTTTCTATCTGTTTCTGGAGGAAATCTGGAGAGCCTAGAAATTTCTGAGCTACTTTACTATCTTCCTAGAATTCCTCAGGCCAATTTTTTAATGAATATGTAGACAAACAAAATGATATCAGTTAATTATATATGTGACATCATGCAAAACATATTTCTATATTAGCCACGTAACAAACAAGATGAGAGAGAATATAATATTTTAATTTGCATTCGGAGTTTTCTCCCAATAGGTAGCTGGCATTTTTGCACAATGAGTCATTGGAATTGTCTTAGATCACTATATGAAAAAGAGCAGGCAAGACTTTCACAGTTGATTGTCATTGCAAGATTACTGTTATTCTGCAAATGATCTCTCAGTGCTTATCACTTCATTTTGATTCAGGTCATATTGGTCTTGCTATGTTTTTTTTTTCTTCTGAAACCACCCCCTCATCATTTTACAACACAACAGTATTCAATCACAATCACCTACTCTAATTTGTTCAGCCATTCCTCAGTTCATTAGTATCCCATTATTTTTTTATTTCTTGGCCACCACAAAAAGAGCTCCTACAAATATAATTGTACATAGAAGTCACTTTCCTGTTTCTTTAATCTCTTTGTGATTTATTTCCCCTTTTCCCTCCTACTAGTAGTGGCTCAAATGCTGGTATGTGCATAATTTTATAATCATTTTGAGCATCATTCCAAATTGTTCTCTGGAATGTTTGGACCAGTTCACAACTCTATGTACCCATTCATTCCTCATTATCAAGAAGTGGCATCCAATCTAGGCAAAGGAGTAATCTTATGGGTTAAATATATAACTTTGACAGTTTTTTTAATTTTCATTTTTCTTAATTTATTTTCATTTATCAACAATCACTTCCATAAGCTTTTGAGTTTTAAATTTTTTTTGCCCACTCCCTCCCTACCTCTCTCCTCAAAATGGTGCACAATCTGATATAAGCTACACATATACATTCCTATTAAACATATTTTCATATTAGTAATGTTGTAAGTAAGAATTAGTACTAATAGGAAGGACCACCAGAATGAGGAAACAAAACACAACAGAAGAAAAAAAATAGCAAATACTGTGCTGCTATCTGTATTCAAACTCCATACTTCCTTCTTGGATGTGGATAGCATTTTCCATCATACGAATTTTGTAGATGTCTTAGAGCCTTTCATTGCTGAGAAAGGTTAAGAATATCAATATTAGTCATTGTACAACCTGCCTGATTCTGTGTACAACGTTCTCTTGGTTCTGCTCACTTCACTCAGCATCAAACCAGAGAAGTCTATACAGGTTTTTCTGAAGTCTGCCTGTTCATCAGTTCTTATAGCACAGTAGTATTCCATTACATTCATATTTCACATTCACAGTTATGATTACTGTCTCTTTCCATCCTTTCCACCTTCACCCCATTTATGTTTTTCATTCTCCTTTCTCTTTTTCCTCTTCGCTAATGTTTTGCTTTTGACCACCACCTCCCTCCTAATAGCCACCTCCCTTTTCTTCCCCTTTACCTTTATTAATTCTTCCTTCCCTTCTATCCCTCCCCCTTTTCTTTCCCCTTTTCCCTCCTATTGCCTATAAGGCATGTTAGATTTGTATACCTAACTGATTATGTTATTCCCTTCTTGAGCCAAATCTGATAAGAGTAAAGTTCAAACAATGCTAATCTCATTCCCTTCTTTCTTTCTGCTATAATAGGTTTTTATGTCTTTTTTTCTTATGTAATTTACCTTTTTCTACCTCCTTCTTTCCTTTTTTCTCAGTACATTTTCTTAGTTAGATCAGAATAATCCACTTACTTGGATTCATTTAACCCACTTGAATAGATATTTTTCATCATTATGTCAAAGTCAATTTATACCCACCCCCTTTATGTACACCCCTTTAAGATGATGTACTAACAATACAGTTCTCAAAAGTTACAAGTGTCATCTTCCCTTGTAGGGATGTAAATAGTTTGCGCTTATTGATAACATATTGTTTCTTTCTGTCCCATTTACCTTTTTATATCTTTCTTAAGTCTTGTATTTGAAGATTAAATTTTCTGTTCAGCTCTGGTCTTTTTATCAGGAAGGTATGGAAGTTTCCTGTTTCATTGAATATCCATCTCCTCCCCTGAAAGATCATTCTCATTTTGCTGGGTAGTTGATCCTTGGTTGTAATCCAAGCTCTTTTGCCTTATGGAATATCATATCCCACACTCTACGGTCTTTTAATAAAGAAGCTGCAAGGTCCTGTGTAATCCTGACTGTGGCTCTATGATATTAAAATTGTTTCTTTCCGGCTGCTTGAAGTATTTTCTCTTTGACCTGCTAATTTTGGAATTTGGCTATTATAGTGCTTGGCATTTTCAATTTGTGATCTCAGGAGGTGATCAGTGGATTATTTCTATGGCTATTTTACCCTCTGGTTCTAGGATCTCAGATTTCCTGAAAGATATTGTCCAGGCTCTTTTTTCATCAGAATTTTAAGGTAGACCAATAATTTTTAAATTGTCTCTCTTGGATTGGTTTTCCAGGTCATCAGTTTTAACAAGAAGTATTTTACACTTTCATCTTTTTTTTTTCATGCTTTTGTTTCTGTTTGCTTGATTCTTGCTCTCTCACAGAGTCATTAACTTCCATTTGTCCAATTCTAATTTTTAACAAATTGTTTTCTTCTATTAGATTTTGCACCTCCTTCCCCATTTGGCCAATTGTATTTTTTAAGGACTTGTTTTCTACAGTTAATTGCTGTCCTTCCTTTTCCAAGCTACTTTTTCTCTCTTGCATAACTCATTTCTTTTCTCATTTTTTCTTCTACCTCTCTCATTTGAGTTTTAAAATCCTTCTTGAGCTCTTCTAAGAAGGATTTTTCTACTTAATGTTCCAGATGTGGGTTTGTTGACAATGCTTTCCTCTTCAGAATTTTTGCCTTGATCTTCACTCTTCTCATAATAAGATTCTATCATTCATTTCTTTTTGCTCATGGCGTTTACTTCTTTCCTGGCCTTTAAAGAGATTGAGCTCTCCTGCTGGGGAGCAGAGGTCACTGACTCAAGATTCTTGTGTTGAGAGCCCAGGGCCTGGTCACTGGCTTTGTGTTCTGGGGCCTCCAATGCTGGCAATTGGAGGCAGTAGGGTTCTGACAGCTTAGCTGGTGGTGGGTTGAAATTAGCAACACTGTAACTCTAGCGGTGGGATTGGGTAGGGTGGCTCCTGGAGATTTCCAGCTCACCCAGGCCTTTCTTTCCTTTAGCTTTCTTTAGCTCCTTGAAGATGGATGTTGTAGGGTATTTATCTGCTATGGTGACCCTTGGAGTGCTCCTTCCCTTAGTTTTGCTGAGGCATTGGGAGAGCCGGTTGCTGTGGAATGACCAGGCACCTGGTGGTTTTCAAAGCTGGTTTCCAACAGATACCCCAGCCTCAATGAGGCACTCAGGGGGTCCTGGTGTTGGTGTTTGCCTGCTCCACCACCTGGGCTTCAGGATCTCCTCCTGGTATGCTTAGGCAGGGCTTTCCACTAGCTTGCTCCAACACCTCCCATTCTGTTCTGCTCCCCTTACTCCAGGGTAAGAGGGGCCTTTGCCATTAATCCCTCAAGATTTCTTCTAGTTCAGTTGTTCCAGGGTTTTTCCAGGGGTGATATTTTCTGGGCTTTCAGAGTTCATTAAGGCAGGGTAAGAGGAACTAACCTCCTTCTCCACCATCTTGGGTTAGGTTTTTATATACACAAATACACACACACACACACACACACACACACACACACACACACACACTCCTTTCTTCAAATCCCAGTGTATACTGGAAGTAGAAAGCACTTTTTTTTCCTCTTTTAAGTACCTAGACCTGAGCCAAATTTAATATTCCTAGGAAAAATCCTGAGTTATAACACCAATCATAGTGATTTTCCTGAGACTTGTCAATTCACTTCAGTTAAACCCAATAAATTGTGCTTGGCTGGACTGGGGATAACATTGGTATGGTAAAGGATTTCCAGATTATGCCATAGGAGGATCAACTAAAGGACACAGGCATATTTAACTTGAAGGGGAAAAACTAAGACTAAAAAGAGACAGGATAGCTGTTTTCAAGAATTCCAATTGCTTCTACGTAGAAGAAACATTAGGCTTTTTCTGTGCTGGCCTCTAGAGTATTGAATGAAGAGTGATAGATGAAAATAACTAAGTTTGAATGTAAATAAATATTTACATTGAGGCATATAGGTAGTTCAGTAGACAGAATGCTGAACCAGAAATTAGGAAGACCTGAGTTCAAATACAGCCTTAGCCACTAACTGTACCATCCTGTGCAACTCACTTAACCTCTGTTGCCTTTATTTTCACATCTGCAAGATAAGGGCAATAATAACACCTACCCCCAAGAGGTATTGTGAAGGTAAAATGAGATATTTTTATAGCTTTTTGCAAACTTTAAACACTTGCAGAAATGTTACCTATTAATTATATTACTATCAATTATTAACAACAAAAACAATTTGAAAGTTGTGTGTGTTACCTATGGAAGTAGTGAGATTCCCTTCATTTGAGATCTTTAGTCAAAGGTGTGGCAACCTCCTAACCACCTGGGAGGTTGTAGAAGTGATCTTTGGGAGGTTTAGATAGGACTAAATAATTGCTGAAGTCACGTCTAAGTTTAGAATTTTGTAATTATATCGATTTATCAATTTTTTTACTTTGGGTTATACATTTTCAAACCTACATACTAGCACAAAACTACATCTATACATATTGGACACGAAGGTTTTGGGAGAAACCTTGCCAAATACTTTGTTGAAATCCTGATATGCCAAGTCTCTGTTATCCCATTGATGCAGTTTTAAAATTTTGTCAGCAAAGGACAGGCAATTAATTAGACAGGATTCATTATTTAAGAGTATACTGGCTTTTAATGTTCATTTTTGCAAGCGCATAAAGTCCCTTTAAAAGCTTTTTTCTTAAATTTCTTAATTCACCAGCAATGAATCAATATATCCTTTGAAGTAACTACCTTTACCACCTTTTCTGAAAATTAGACAATATTTTCCCATCTTCAGCTCTGTAGGCCTTTTCAGGTTCATCATGATTTTTGACAGATTACTGATAGCATTTCATCAATCTCATCTACCACCAGATTCTGAATTTTCCAGGTAATGTTATTGCAGTCTGTTAATACATTCTCTCACAGCTGCTCATACTGACCCCACTTGGCCATTAGCAAGGCACTTGTTCATTTTCTTCTGTTCTTATTTTATCAATGAATAATCTCTTTCATAGAAAAAAAAGGTATAACTACTGACCTGTGGAGCACTATTGGGAGATAAGTGTATAACATCTCTATTTCTTCTTTATATTCTTTAATTGGAAGAAGAATCAAATGTTGTTAAGTTTAATATTTATCTAGACTATGCTAAAAATACTCATATACAGGGGAATGAAATAAAAAGTATGGAAAATAGGCAGGAAATAAAAGCTAGGGAACCATGCTCATGCATTCAACAGTCCTTCTTAACATCATGGTAAATATGTTCTGGGAATTTTATGAAGTATTTGAATTACTAATACCCATATTATGATAAGGAAAACATTCCTTGTACAAGGGAAAGGAAAACACCACTAAAACTTGCATGAAATTACTGTCTTAATGTACAGAAGCATGTAGAATATGTTCTGTAAAATAATAATTTCATATAACTATATTTGGAATATGAAAAAGATGACCAATGCTTAGCAATTCAAAGAAATGTTCATGCTTAGCAATGTTTGGCATAAGGGAGGGCTATAAAATATGTACATGTAATTGTAGTAGTAACTATAATACAAACGATTAAATCTAATTTCAGTTGTAGATTAATATTTATTCAGCTAAGAATGAAATTAAAAACACTACATCACCAACATGAAACACTATTGGAAACCATTCTTCTAATTGATATCTTTTTCTGACCAAGTGTTTAAAGCATGTAGGTGTAGGAGAATTAAAATTTGAGTAAACATCATGATGGTGGGACTTCAAATATCTGTAATTCTATGGGGACTCACAATAATTTTTATAAGTGTGAATTCATTAATTTGTGTTAATTCATTAATTAATATGTAAAATAGACTCCAGGTATTGTCCTCATTTTGAGCTCCAATATCACTTGCTCAAAGAAGATATAAAGATAGACAGATAGATAGATAGATATAGATACATATACATATATACATACATTATATTAAATTAATTTCTGAATTCATTTAAGGTTGTTTTATGATGAGATATTTTAATGCCTTTATATAACGTCGTTCACTGCAGGTCTTATCCTTGGATTAAAAAAATAATTTGTGGAATAGGTTAATATCAAGTACTTATTTGGAGCAGCTAGGTGGCACAATGGATAGAGCACCAGGCCTGGAGTCAGGAAGACCAGTGTTCAAATGACTTCAGACTCCAGCTTTTTGACCCTGGGCAAGTCACTTTACCCTTTTATCTCAGTCTCCTCATCTGTAAAATAAGCTGTAGAAGGAAATATCAAGCCACTCCAGTATCTTTGCCAAGAAAGTCCCAAATGGAGTCATGAAAGATTGGACATGACTTAAATAACTCAACCAAAACAATACACATCTATTTCAAATATCAGTTCCCTGGTGGAGGGTATTTTTAGTTTATTTTATTTTATCTATGTATACTGAGAGTTTAGCACATTGCCTGACAGAGAATGCTCTTATTAAATCCTAGTTGATTGTTTGATGAAACTTTATAAACCAACGCACAGAAATGTAAAATATAGTACACTTAAACCAGAATGTTCAGAAAAACCATAATTCATTTATGAAAAATGGGGCCCCAACCCAGAGTCCTGGAATACTGGGATTGGGTAGGGTGGGATGGGGAGCATAATTCCTACTTGCTGTGTCACACATCTAGAGTGGGACTTTAAAAGTCCATTATCCTAAATGTATATGTAGGGTGGGGCAATGAGGAGAGTTCCTCATCGTAGTGACATCATCCCTACATCTTTCTTTCTGGTCCTTTGCCAGCCCACTCTGCCATGAAACTTCCAGCCACTGTATATAATCACTGTTACAGCCTTACCCTGGGGCCCCATCTTTCCCCTAATTCCTAAATGGTATAAGAATTGCCCATCTATCAGCACCACTCCCAAAGTTGGTATATGCTAGGTGCTACAATTTTCCTTACTTCTAAGAGTTAACAATTATGTATCAGGGAATGTAATATTCTCCTTCCTAAGATTTTTATACAAAAATTCTTTTTGTTTTAGTCCTTATTTTTAGAAAACTTTCTGATGTGTCTGCTTGTCTGCCTTCCCTATGGTAGAATGAACAAAATAAAATTATTTTATCTGCTGATTGAGGAGCTTTATTCATTCCAGAAATATTTATTTAGTGCCTTCAATGGGCTGGGCACTGTGCTAGTCAATGGAGAAAGCACCAAGTGTAGCTGTTCTGTCCTCATGAAAATTACAGTATAATCCAGGGAGAAGACACAAAGGTAATTATAATAAATTAGCATGTACTACATCTGGGTCATTATTTTAAGAACAAATTATCATTGTTCAGTTAAGAAAGTGGAAAAAAGTCTGTCATAATATAATGTGTACTTACAAATTTTAACAGAAAGCAAAAAAAAATGGATCTTTAATCTGCGATAATTTTGCATGAGTTATGTTTCTCAAAATAAGTAGAATGTTTATACTTTTAACCTCTCCAATTGATATTATTGCTTATAATTTGAATTAGGGGAAGGGCAGAAACAATTATTAAGCTCTAAGCTCTAACTATATGACAAATCCTAGGTAAAGTGCCTTAGAAAAACTAGATCACCATTTATATGTTCCTTATATTATTAGATCAATCAATATACTTTTTTGTATTTTAAAATAGACACAAATCAGTATGTGTGCTTGTTTGTGTGTATGTGTATAGAAAATCAGACAAACAGAAGGACAAAGAGAGAAAGAGAGAGAGACAGAGGATGGAAGTTATAGATTTTTTATTTCAATATTTTTTTTCTTTATGGATAAAAACAGTGAGGCTGAGAGCTAAACAAATTGTTAAAAATTACAAAGAAAGTTGTAGAGCTATATCTACGACCCTAGGTCTTCTGCATTCAAATTGAGTATTCTTTCCAATAAAGCATTTTCCCATCTACACCTAACAATATTTTTTTACTTATTTTTATAAGTATCATTTATCTCAATATGAATTACTAGGACTGGATAACAACCTTCAGTTTGTCACTTATTTGAAAGTTCTCAGTAATGCTTAGGACTACTAAAGATATTGGACTTCTCCATTATTTATATACTATCTACAAAATTCAGTGTGCCCACCAAAAGGTAGCAATTAACTTCTACCTATTTCTCTTTCCTCAGACCATTACTAGATGACCCATCCCCTCATAGATCCTGGGGATTTATGAATAGGATAAATAAAAGGTAATTGTGTAATACTTATTAGGAAATTATGCTCACAAGAAGATATTTAAAAAGCAGAGAAGAGCATGATAGGGAGCATTTAGGTGAAAACCAATGGAAGAGAAACAAAAATGCTATTAGCACCAGGTAGACATATGCTTTGTATCATAAGAAGAATAAACAGATGAAAAGTTGAGGAAACACATCACAAACCACGATAAGAGGAATAATATTGCTCTCATGGTTGATTTCAATCTCATCTGTACCTCTGCTGGGTTTCTCCAGAGGACAAAAATTATAGACCAATTTCATTAACAAATATAGATGCAAAAAGCCTAAAGAAAATACTAGTTAAACTATTACAACATTATTATTACAAAAATATGCATTAAAACCAAGCGAAATTTATGCCGGGAATGCAGGAGTAGTTTAATCTCAGGAAAACTGTTAACATAATTATATCAATAATAAAAGTTAAAATCATGTGATTATATCAATAGATGCATTAAAAAAAGCTTTTGATAAATGCAACACTCATTTCTATTAAAAAGACTTGAAAACATAGATATGAATCAATTTTTCCTTAAATTGCTAAAAAGTATTTACCTAAAACTATCACCAAGCATTATTTTTTTTTATCTTTTAAAGTATGGAAAATTCACTGAGTAGAATAACACAAAGAGTGATTCAGTGATTCATGTAAGTGCCTACTATGTTCTTGGCACTGTGATAAGTTTGGGGGATACAATAATAAAGACAGAAAAATGTTCTCAAGATGCTCGTAGTCTAGTGGGAGAAATAACATGCAAATATCTGAGTACAAACAAGGAATATACAAGATTAACTAGAGAAAAACACAAAAGGAAGACATGAGATTAAGGGGATTTGGATAAGTGTTCTTATACAACATGGGTTTTAGTTGGGACTTTAAATTACAGTTGTATCAAATGCAACAATCAAGAGGACATCAAAATAAGTGTATGGATTGGTGGAACTACATTGGATTATGGGGGTTATTTAATGAACTCATTAATCTTTGTGGAAAGAGCACAGATTCTGCAGTCAGAGGCCTTGAATTCACATGTGATTCATATCTATTACCTGTACAGCTTTCAAAATACTATTCATAATTTGTGGGCTCTCATTTCCTCATTTATAAAGTGAGAGAAAGAAAATATTATTCCTAAAACCCCTTCCACCTTTAAATATCACGATTCCATAGGAAATGATTTACTGTTTATAAAGGACTTATTACATGTGTCCTATGAAATAAGTAGAATGAGTATAATTTTAATCATGCTACAAATAAGGGAAGTGAGTCCCAATGAAATTAGATAACTTAAGATTATACTTCAGTAACTGATGAAAAGGAACCTAAAACTTATGACTTTTGATTGCATTCCAGCTCAGTGCTCTTTCCACTTTACTTTACAACTACAGTAGGAGCAGTTGCTGCATTTCAGTAAGAATAGAAATCAATTTCTCTTTTAAATAAATGGTCTTTTTGATGTTGTTGATTTGAGGTCCACATCTTCAGTTGGCCACATTTGCATTTAAGCAAATTATTGAACACTTAACAATACAATACCTTAGATGTCACAGTCTCCAGAAGAGCTTTTTTTCATTCTCTAGTAAACATTTGTTAATTTTAGTCTGAGTAAATTAGCAATCACACTTCACCACCCTAAATATATTACCCCCACTCCCATATATAGTACACACTAAAATTTTACTCAGAATGATCTGGAAGTGTCATTTTTCTAATGTTGAAAAATACAGAATAAATAACCCTGTGAAAAGTACCACATGATTATGTGTGCTAACTTGCAGTGATCATAATGCAATGTATACATGTTAACAGAATTTATCTTATTGTGGCAAAACTCATTGAAAGCAACAGTTTCACTTTTTGTTATGTTTATTACAGAATACTCACTGTCATTAAGATCAGTCTCTTCCTCTTTTTTCAAAATTCTTTCTCATATATTTGTAGCAAAACATCTATCATTGTCTTCTTGCTGATCTATTAATTCAACCATCCATCCATCTCTATTCATACACATAAAATATGTCAAATGGTTGCTGAAATCTTTCAGTTTAAAGAGAAAGATTAACAACGCCATATTGCCATTTATCAATGTCAGAAGAATTAGTTTAAAGGACTATGAAAGTATCCAAGGTTGCCTTTGACTGACATAAAATGAAGATTAAAGGTTATACAATAAACATTCTAAACATCAAAATTGAATCCATTTTCTCAACTTAATCCAAATTTTCTCAAATCAGAAAATAAAAGTTTCAGAAAACAAATTCCCTTGTGTATCTACCACTTCACTGACTTTCTTACTATTTTTGTCTTTTGTTTAATGCAAGGACCATTGCAGTTTCCATCACTATGCAAGGCAGCACTTATTTATAGATTATATTCCATTCAAATTTTCCCAAAGGGCAATCCTCATAGCTGACTTTCAGAATTTTTCCAAGGTCAAGGAAGCAATGTTTTAGGGAAAAAGAAAAATCTTGTCTGTATTGCATATTTTTCCTATCCCTGTCCTTTTTAGATCTCTATCCTCATTTGAAATAATTTTAAAACAGTTCCCACAATCACTTAACCTCTAGCTCTTAAATTTCATTATGACCATGTCTAGTTGCTGGACTTCACAATAAGTGTCTTCAGAAGGCTGTCATATATTTGTGTGCTACAAAAAAAAAAATAAAAAAGAAATTGTGAGTCACAGTTACAAAACATAAATCTTCTGTGAATTGTTTATGAGAATCATTATGATTTCTGTATTTAAATTCTAAGTGAGAAAAAAGAGTATGATGTCAGGGGTCAGTAACAAATACATTTTATATAGAAGATAAGCATGTGAATTCAGAAAAAAAGAATAGAAGATTGATGTATGAAAGAACAGTAATAAAAATTCAATCTTTACAATCACCTTGAGAGGATTATGCATATTCTCTCTAAATGTGTGTATTCAGAAAGGAAAAAAAAATAAATCCAAATCTGGTATCTTGTCCTCAAAAGCTCTCCTTTTCCAATCTTTCCCCTTTCTAATGTCACCCAATCTAAAAGAATAGAGATTTTGGTGTCCTCTTTACATTCTTCCAAGAAGAATTTAAGAAGTCAGCACATTGAAGATATCAACAATGCCTAGAGAAAATTGCCTCCATAATCACCATAAATATTGAGCTTAGCTCTTCATTTCCATGTCTGTCATAAACCTAACTCAATCCTTAATGCCTCATATTGTCTGGACTACTGTAATAGTCTTTTCCCTTCTCCCACCCTTTTGTTCTTTACAGCATGTAGTCAAATTATTTTTCACAATGTACAGTACTATTAATTTTACTCCTCCCAGAAATACCTTAGAGCACCAGCCCTGAAGTCAGGAGGACTTGAGTTCAAATCTGGACTCAGACCAAACACTTGACACTTACTAGCTGTGTGACCCTACAAACAAACAGACAAACAAACAAAAATACCTTAGAGGAAGTAAAAGATTTAGAGTTAAAAGGGACAACAGAGTTCAGTTGCCTCCAAATTTTTTAATCAATCATTTCTATCAGAAAAAAATGCTCTAAAATTAGCTCAATACATGAAATTTACTTATTTATAATTATTCATATGTTAGTGATTTATGTACATTATAAAACTTACACAAAACATAAATTAAAAACAGACAAAATGAAATATTCTTTAAAAAGTTATTCAATGGAAGATTTTTTGTTCTCAAGAAATATTATTAATAATTATATCTTAATATATACACCGTATTTCCATATGTTTCATTACTTTTTAGAAGTCTTGATTTTATACTTTATAGTGCAATACTTCAGTTGTCTGATTCTAACTTCATCTCTTTTGTTTTAATGCCCATAATAGCTGAAACTAATACCTCGTAATTTCAAGAAGTGCATTCTTAACTATGTTTGTTATATGATAACAGTTCATTTCAGTCCTGTCCACCAATACTATGAAGGTTTTTATTAAAATTCAGGTAATAAAATTCTATTTAGTTTTGTAAATTAATTTGAAGGAATTTCATATTTCTTCTTTACCAAATGGTTGTAAAACCCAGTGAAACTCTTGGTCTAAAATACTTTTAAATGAATGAGAAAAAATTTTTCTTTTTTTTAAATGTGTGTATACACATGCACATGCAAACACATGTACACACACATATGTGATTTTGTAGATCACCCACAATATTTTCAGCAACCCACAGAAGACAAAATACATACACAGAAAGATAATGTAGGCATTAGTGTGAAATGCTACACAAGGTTAAAAAAAAAGAACAAAATTGAGAAAGGTTATCATATTTGGCAATGAAGGTATCCTTCAGTAGCTTTGAAGAAAGTAATTTCAGAAGAGTAAAGAGTCAAGGTTAATGAGGATGTTGCAAATTTTGTAGACTGCTGAAAATAGAGGATTTCAGAAGGAGGATTTTTTTTTTCAGGGAGAAGACAGTGTAATGGGATCAGCAATGAAGATAACAACCTTTCCAAATTTTGTGCTATTCATTGATTCCCACTTAGAAAAAAATAGTTGTGGCATAGGGAAGAAATGGTCATATTCCCATATAAAAGAAATATTCCATAGATGTATGAGCATCTATAAGAGCCACTAACCAGGAAATTATGGTGTGAGGGTCCTGGGGG
Organism: Phascolarctos cinereus; assembly: GCF_003287225.1. Taxonomy (NCBI): domain Eukaryota; kingdom Metazoa; phylum Chordata; class Mammalia; order Diprotodontia; family Phascolarctidae; genus Phascolarctos; species Phascolarctos cinereus. The sequence continues at coordinate 434,910,592 of NW_027555847.1, read as the reverse complement.
GTTGCCTATGTAGCTGTTATAGGTGACTAGGGCACAATTAGGTTATAAACTACCCTGAGGGTCCAACAAGTGTATTTATAGGGGGGCCTGGGTTTAAGGGGCTGAGTGTTTAGTGTTAAGTTATAACAGGTGAAGGCATTATTTTACTTACGTTGAAAAGGTCATGGCTGGGTGTAACAGAGAGAGTAATACACAATCTATCTTCCCACACTCCAATTTGGCAAATGTGCAGATGACCTAATATTGTGCCGCCTCTGTCAATGACATTATGGATCTTCTGGAAAAAAAAGATCTTGTTTTGGACTATCATGAGTTTGGGATCTCTTTCCACTTGCTGTGTCGGCAGAACTGTCTACATCATTAAATCTATCTGACAAAGACAGTAAAACCTCTTTCTGGTTGTATCTAGGGGTGAAAGTTTCATTTACCCATAATATGAGCACTGTGCGCTAAGTTGTAAAGGGATGGGAATTTTTCCATTTTCTTTGGCCTTCTGTGATGCATAAGGATTAAGGTTTGAGCCATATTTTGTTTGTTTTGTTTTGTTCAATTTTAAATATATATATATAGATAGATAGATAGATATAGATATCTATCTATCTATCTATATATATATCTATATATATATCTATATATATATATATCTATATATATATCTATATATATCTATCTATATATATATCTATCTATATATATAGATATATATATAGATAGATATATATAGATATATATATCTATCTATATATATACTTGTTTACATAAGGTCTCCTAGAGGGGAGACACTATTTTTTTCTTGCTTTTTGGTTTTTTGTGGTGCATCCCCATCATTTAAAATAGTGCCTAGCACATAGTAGATGCTTAACAGATGTTGACTAATTGATTGATTGACATAGGAATTAAGCTAAGCCATAAACCCAATTCCCCTCTACTTCCTGTAGACCAAGCTGAACTATGATTATGCCCCTAGCTCTTTTTACCTTGAGAGTAGTGGCCATCTCTAGTTATCTTTATTTCTCCCATTTAAGAGGTAACATTCAATGTTTCTTTACCTCCTCTTCAGTCTTCAGTTTGTATGTGATCCTAGGTAGTTTATATATTTATGTTGCTTTACAATTTCCAAAATATTATAATTTCTAAAATTTATTTTGATCATAGCTTTTATTTTATAAATTTTCACATATTTATGATAACTTAACATTTTAAGTAGCTTATTAGTTCCTCATAAATTCAATACATAGAAAATTTCATATTTATACCTTTATAATTCACTATTTTTGCCTTTCTTAAAACTTGTCTCTAAAAATATTATTTTGCATTAAATCTCTTGATATAACACTATCTTATAAGAACAGCAACTCTGATTCTAATACAGTGTGTGTAGTCTTCATCAAATGAGCAGTCATTGTAGAAAAGGGGCTCATTTATATAGCTAAGTCCTACACCAAGTCTCACCATTATCCCAGGAAACAATTACAATGGAGTTAAAATCTGACAAGTACTTGTCTAGGTGCTGCATCCCTATCATCTTCAGCAGCAACATTTATGAAAGTCCCGGAAAATAAATTATTGACATTAAATACTTGAACCTTTCAAATAATTTAATATCAGAAATGCGTGTGATTATGAATAGAAATAAAATTTTAAAAAATGTATTACCTCTACTTTGGTTTTCTACCCTAATACCTCTGAGGTCTTTCCATCTGATAATGGTTAGCACAGAATATGTCACTGAGCAAATGTTTAATAAATATTTATTGAAGAACCACATTGCTTTTATGATGAGAATTTTCATATTAAATTTTTAAATTAATTTTGAGCTTATTGTGACATATGGTGTAAGGAACTCATTCAAATCTAATTTCTGCCAAACTTTACTTTCCAATTCTTCTGTAAGTTTTTGTTAATTAGTGAATGCTTCCATTAATAGTTCTGTTCTTTAATTTACTGAAACCTTTGTTAATTTTTGCTCTTGTTTTTCTAGCACACTTTTCTTAAGTTTTGTAATTATTTAAATATTAACTGATTCAATTATCACTAGATCTAGTTTTTCATCAGTATGAGACACTACACTCATTCTCCTAATGTAGATTAATAGATACTTTGCAACTTATACTCTTAGGGAATCACCTATGATTCTTTGAACTTTTGTAAATTAACCAGCATCACACAGCCAATACATGCTAGAAGTAGAACTTGAAACCAGAAGCTTTGGATTTAATACTTGAAAGCTTATGTGTGTTTCTAGGTTTTTTTAGTGTTCACTACATTTTAACATTTTTTCTTGTCTTATTACTCTGTAGTTGTTCCCTCTACCCTTTTTAAAGAGAAGTAGTACTTTGTAAAGAGTTCCTAATTTTTGTTTTATTTATTATTTTTAGAACTTGTATCATAAAGTCTAACTTCAATCAAACAATACTTTATCCATTATTTCTTCTTTAATTTATCCCAAGTAGTCTTCTAACCAGTATGAGTCTTCGTGGTCAATTTTTAATTTTGTCCTGATTCTGGAGTTCAATTTGGATACATTTCAAATTTTATCAATTTATTCTTCATTTCTCCAGTGCATCAACACATCACCCCATGTTTACACACAAATCTTAGTTTCTGGATTTACTCTGTTGGGGTTTAGAAGTCTCTGAATGAATGCTAACCTAGGCTGTGAGTCCACTAGAGATGGCTGGTGAAGGTAATCCTCACTTCCAGTTTCCCAAGTTCTCTTGTTTCTACAACAGTTATATTACCTATGATATGAAACTCTCACCATATAAGAAGTCCTCAGATCCAGGATGGTGATGGAAGCAGAGATATTTGTCATGAAGATACTCTATACTTTAGCATGAAACTCTCAAATCCCACTCTGGAAGCTACAGCCTTCTGCTCAGAAACCTCAGACCGCAGCGTATGGGTCAGATGGGTAGAAAGCTAAGATCTCCACCTTCCCTTTTGGAACTCTATTGCACATGTAAGCCTCATGGCAGTTAGGTGGCACAGTGGATAGAGCTCAGGCCTTGGAGTCAGGAGGATCTGAGTTCAAATTTGGCCTCAGACACCTAACACTTACTAGCTGTGTGACCCTGGGTGAGTCACTTAACCCCATTCCCTAACAAAAACAAAGAAACAAAAAGTTCTAATGCTGGAATCATGACTCTTTAGCATTGATTCTGTAGTCTTTCAGTCTTTAGTGGATTGAGGGAGAGGTAGAAAATACTTCTATATAAAGCCTACTACATTTTGTGTCTCTACCATTTCTAATTCTTCCATCTCAAATCATATTGGAAGCTAAGCAAATCAAAACTGGTTAGCAATTGAGTGAGAGGCTGACATGGGGTTCTATGTGGTATGGGCTTTAGAAGCAGTGTGGTAAAGTGGATAGAGCATTGGACTTCTAATGAGAAAGACCTGCATCAAAATATCTCAGATACACATTGCAATCTTTCTCAGCCAGTTTTCTCATCCATAACATAAGTGTGAAACTTTGAATATTTGATACTTCAGAAAAGTACTCAGCCTCTAAACTCAGCCCAGAGCATCTAGAAGTCAACACACCCACAATTACCCCACCCCCACCCACAAACCCACCTCAATCATCATTTTGAAGACCAGCAAGGGGATTAGGAGACAGGAGAATTTGGCCATTAGTAAGAATTTTGGCTATTTCTTTTCTTTTTCTTTGTTCTTTTATTTTAATTGTGGAACTTCTCCTACAAAAGCTTGTATTTTGTATTTCTCATCTTCTTTAGTTCTTCATCTTTTACCCTATTTGGTAAACTTCCTGGTATTTTTGAGGTGTTAGTGGCAGAAACGGAGTTTGGCTAGAACTTTACACTGCACTATCCCGGACTAGACCTTCAAATGTGTTTTTCTTTTAAATTTTCATTTTTACTTCCTCAGATAGATATGTTCAGAAAACTACCCTTTTTTTAAAGTGTTTAATTTCTTCGGCTAGTTTTACTGTGGATTCTTCCACTTTAATATACATGGTTTTTTTTTTCATTTTAGGTATAATCAAAAGTGTTTATTCCTAAATCATAATTTTCTATTTTTCCTTTCCTCTTAGTAAAATCCTTTCAACTTGTATTTTAATCCCCTAGGCATCTGTGGATAATTTACTTTCAAAGTTTCTCATTATAAGAGAATTAGTTTTATTAAAAGACTAAATATCATTGTTCTTCCTTCTGCCCTGTTCTCTAGGACAGTTAAAGTTCTCTTCCCAGAATGTTATATTGGTTTCAGCAAGCAGTTTGTCTACTATAACATTGCACACAACCTTACTTGTCCAATTTGTTTTTTTTATTTTTGTTACTTGGAATGTTTTAAAATACCTGTTAAAATAATTTGTCAAATCCATCAATTTCTAAATTTTTATAGATAGACCTCTTAATATTACTTCATATAGTAGTGAACTGAGGTCCTCAAAGATTTTGCTGTTTACCTCTCTTCTTCCATCTTCTTTACCAAACTTTTCAGAGGAAGTCTTTGAATATTATCGATGTTCTGTACTGTAACTCCACAGTCTTTCAGTATGGACAGATGGTGTTCTCTCTGTCTCTGTCTCTGTCTCTCTCTCTCTCTGTCTCTCTCTCTCTCTTTCTTGTTCCATGGAGAAGCCATAGAAAGGTTTTCAGTGAATGAGTATAAACAATTTTGATAGAATTCAAATGTGTCAAATTTATTAAAAATAGATTGATATATTCATTAATGTTTCCTACACTATTTTAAAAAATAAATCTCAATTCTCTACATGTATATTGCATCTCGCTTTATGATATTCTCCTACTTTTGACATTTTCCCTCCAAAGTTAAATTAAAAATCCATCTGTCTGTAGTTCACTTTGCCATCTTCCTCTTTTTTCTAAAATGTTGAAGTGTTCCAGAGTTTTTCAAATTGAAGTATTTCCTACCCCTCTTTTTTATAGGGAATTATACCCAAGAACACTTGCTAAACCTTGCTTGTAAAAAGGAAAGTTGTACTCTGGGGTGGAACGTGCCTGGGCCAGGAACATAGACCTTCCTTTATTCCTGTGCATGACATTCTTGGTGCCTTTGGTGGCCATGTTGGACTTAAATATCATAACTAGGAAGCAATGGAAGCTTTTTTTGAAGGATATTGCCCAAACCCATGATTCTATAACTCATTTACACAGTATTGGTAAATCAGTGTCAGGTAGAAACTTATGGGTTCTTGTTGTGGGAAGGTTTTCAAGGGAACTTAGAACTGGGATTGCAGAGTTCAATTAATTTGCTAACATGCATGGGGATCATTCTATAGAATGTGAGTTACTGCTCCATATGACATACCACTTGATTAAGAATGATGGAAAGGGCCTTGAAATCAACCACTTGATTAATAACATTCAAATATAAGTCATGCCTACTATGAATCCAGATGGATTTGAATCTGTCAAAATACCTGTTATTTCCCAAATAGCAGGTTCAATAAAAAGGAATATGATCTGAACAGGAATTTCCTTGATGCTTTTGAAAATAATTCTGAGGGAGCATAGTCTGAAACTCAAAGAGTAAAGGACTGGCTGAAATCTGAGACATTTACCCTCTCTGCTAACTTACATGGTGGAGCCTTGGTGACCAGTTACCCATTTGATAACGGCGTCCCAGAGATTGGGACAAAACCGGGGCCATAGCTTGACCTCAGTCAATGATGTGTTTGAGTATCCCGTGTATACCTGTTCTTCAAGGAATCCTGATATGAATGTAAAAATAAAAAATAAAAAATAAAACCTCATGCAAAAATAGTGTGAATTTGCACAATACTATCACAAATGGGTACATGTGGTACCCACTCAAAAGTGGGCTGCAAGATTACAACTAAATCTGTGTCCAGTGTTTTGAAACTATGTAGGACTTGTCATGCTGTAAATATCTATCACCAGAAAATCTCTCAGACTTCTTGCATAATAATGGAAACTCACTAATCTGCTACACAAAACAGGTCCATCTAGGTGTTAAAGTTCAAGTTTTTGATGTGAAAAAATCCAATATCAAATGTAATAGTGAAGTCCAATGGCAGGAAGCGCATATACCTTTTTAAAACCAACAGAGTTGGAGAATATGATCTTCTTCTTCTTCCTTCTGGATCCTATATGATAAATGCTACAGTCCATGCACATAAACCAATCCTAAAACAAGTGACCATACTAGAGAACATGCAGAACTCCTGCACATGTAGGATGGACTTTCACTTCCCATTCCAAGTGAAATTAAATTATAATGTGACCACCCAGGTTAAATGTTTTCAGGTTCCTCTTTATATGTATTTTAAGAGCCATACACATAAAGGGGATGGATATAAATTGACTTTGATATAATGATGAAAAAAATATATAATCAAGTGGGTTAAATGAATCCAAGTAAGTGGATTAGTCTGCTGTGAGAAAATGTACTGAGAAAGAAGGAGGCAGACAAAGGTAAACTGCGTTACAGGAAAAGACACAAACACCTAGTACAGCAGAGGGAAAGAAGGGAGGGGAATAAGCATTGCTTGAACCTTAGTTTCATCTGATTTGGCTAAAGAAGGGAATAACATAATCAGGTATAGAAATCTAACTTAGCCTATAGGCAGTAGGATGGAAAAGGGGAAAGAAAAGGGAGGGGGATAGAAGGCAGGGAAGAAGCAGTAACAGTAAAGGGGAAGAAAAAAGAAAGGACTAATAGAAGGGAGGAGGGACTGAGGAAGGTGGTGGTCTAAAGCAAAACACTAGTGAGGAAGGAAAAGGAGAAAGGAGAAAGAAAAGTACAAACAAGGGAGAAAGGATGGAGAAAAAGACACAGATAGTGATCATAACTGTGAATATGAATGGGATGAACTCTCCCATAAAACAGAAACAGATAGCAGGAGGAATTAAAAATTGTAATGCTACAATATGTTGTTTACAGGAAAGACATTTGTAAAAGAGTGACACACAAAGTGTAAAGGTAAAAGGCTGGAGCAGAATGTATCATGCTTCTGCCGAAGTAAGAAAAAAAACACAAAACAAAACAAAACAAGCAAATAAAAAAAAGGGGGTAGCAATCCTGATCTCACACAAAGCAAAAGCAAAAATACATCTTATCAAAAGAGATAAGGAAGGAAACTACATCTTCCTAAAATGTACCATAGACAGTGAAGTAATATCATTACTAAACATAGATGCACAAAATGGTATAGCATCCAAATTCTAAAATGAGAAGTTCACAGAGTTACAGGAAGAAATAGAGAACAAAACTATACTAGTGGGGGATCTCAACCTCCCTCTCTCTGTACTATATACATTTAACCACAAAATAAACAAGAAAGAATTTAAGGAAGTGAATAGAAAATTAGAAAAATTAGGTATGAAAACCATAGAGATAGAAAGGAATATACTTTTTCCTCGGTTGTATATGGCACATACACAAAAAGTGACCATGTGCTAAGGTATAAAAACCTCATAATCCAATACAGAAAGGCATAAATATTAAATGCACCTTTTCAGATTGTGATGCAATAAAAATTATATGTAATAAAGGTTCATGGAAAGATAGAGTAAAAAATAATTGGAAACTAAATAATCTAATCCTAAAAAATGATTGGGTCAAACAACAAATCATAGAAACAACCAATAACTTCATTCAACAGAATGACAATTATGAGACAACATACCAAAACTTATGGGATGCAGTGAAAGCAGTTCTTAGGGGAAGTTTTATCTCTGTAAATGCTTACATAAATAAAACAGAAAAAAAGGAGACCAATGAATTGGGCATGCAACTAAAAAAAACTAGAAAAAGAACAATTTAAAAATCCCCAATTAAACACCAAATTAGCAATCCTGAAAACCAAAATAGAAATTAAGAAAATTGAAATTAAGAAAACTGTTGAACTAATAAATAAAACTAAGAGCTGGTTTTTTGGAAAAAAAAAACAAAATATATAAGACTTTGGTTAATTTAATTTTAAAAAAGGAGAAAACCAAATTATTAGTATCAAGATTGAAAAAGGTGAATCTGCTACCAAGGAAGAGGAAATTAAAACAATAATTTGGAACTATTTTGGGCAACTGTATGTCAACAAATTTGACAATCTCAGTGAAATGGATAAATATTAACAAAAATATAAATTGCCTAGATTAACAGAAGAGGAAGTCAAGTACTTAAATAACTCCATCTCAAAAAAAAAATAAATTGAAAAAGCCATTGATGAACTCCCTAGGAAAAAATCTCCAGAGCCAGATGGATTTGTAAGTAAATTCTATCAAACATTTAAAGAACAATCAATTCCACTACTTTATAGACTGGGAAAAGAGGTGAAGAAGGAGTCTTCATGTTACAAATATAGTGCTGATACCTAAACCAAGAAGAGTTAAAACAGAAAAATAAAATTATAAACCAATTTCTCTAATGAATATAGATGCAAAAAATTTAAATATAATTTTAGAAAATAGATTACAGCAACTTGTCACAAGAGTAATACACTATGACCAGGTAGGATTTATACCAGGAAAGCAGGGCTAGTTGAATATTAAGAAAACTATCAGCATAGTTGATCATATCAACAACAAAACTAAGGGAAACCACATGATCATCTCAAAAGATGCACAAAAAGCTTTTGACAAAATAGAGCACCCATTTCTATTAAAAACACTAGAGAGCATAGGTATGAATGGAGTCTTCCTCAAAATAATAAATAGCATCTACCTAAAGCCTTTAGCAAGCATCATATGTAATGGGACAAACTAGAACTATTTCCTATAAGATCAGGGTGAAACAAGGATGTCCATTATCACCACTGTTATTCAACATTGTACTGGAAATGTTAGCTTTAGCAGTAAGAGAAAAAAAAAAGAAATTGAAGGTATTAAAATAGGCAAAGAAGAAACAAAGCTATCACTCTTTGCAGATGACATGAAGATATGCTTGGAGAACCCCACAGAATCAAATAAAAAACTACTTGAAATAATGAACAACTTTAGCAAAGTTGCAGGCTATAAAATAAACCCACATAAATCATTGGCATTTCTATATATTACCAACAAAGCCCAACAGCAAGAGACAGAAAGAGAAATTCCATTTAATCTTACTGTAGATATTATAAAATATTTGGGAGTCTACCTGCCAAAACAAACCCAAGAACTATATGAACCAGTTAGAAAACACTTTTCACACAAATAAAGTCAAATCTAAGTAATTGGAAAAACATCAATTGCTCATGGGTAGGCTGAGCTAATATAATATAAATGACAATTCTACCTAAGAAAATTTATTTATTCAGTGCCATACCAATCAAACTACCAAAAAAAATTTATAGAGTTAGAAAAAAATAATAACAAGGTTCATTTGGAAGAACAAATGTTCCACAATATCAAGGGAATGTAGGGGAAGGTGGCCTAGCCCCTTCAGACTTTAAATTGTCATATAAAGCAGCAATTGTCAAAACTGCTTGGTACTGGCTAAGAAACAGAGTAGTGGATCAGTAGAACAGGTTAAATATGCAAGACACAGTGGTCAATGACTACAGTAATCTATTATTTGATAAGCCCAAAGACCCCAGCTTGTGGGATAAGAACTCACCCTTTGAAAAAAAAAAAAACTTCGGGTAAAACTGGAAAAGAGTATGACACAAACTAGGCATAGACCAAAATCTCATACCATGTAACAAAATAAAGTCAAAATGGGTTCATGATTTAGATATAAAAGCCGATACTATAAGCAAACTGGGAGAGCAAGGAATAGTTTACCTATCAGATCTGTGGAGAACAGAAGAATTAATTTCCAAACAGGAGATAGAAAACATTAGGAAAAGCAAAGTGGATGACTTTGATGACATTAAATTGAAAAAGTTTTGCATAAATAAAGCCAGTGCAACTAAGACTGGATGGAAGGTAGAAAATTGGGAAATAATTTTTACAACTAGTCCCTCTGATAAGGGCCTCATTTCTAAAATATGTAGAGAATTAAGTCAAATTTATAAGAATACAAGTCATTTCCCAATTGATAAATGGCCAAAGGATATGAACAGGCAGTTCTCAGGTGAAGAAATTAAAGCCATCTATAGTCATATGAAAAAATGCTCTAAATCATTCTTGATTCAAGAAATGCAAATCAAAGCAACTTTGAGGTACCACATCACACCTGTCAGATTGGCCAACATGACAAAACAGGAAAATGATAAGTGTTGGAGTAGACGTGGGAAAATTGGAACACCAATGCATTGTTGTTGGAGTTATGAAATGATCCAACCATTCTGGAAAGCAATCTGGAACTATGCCCAAAGGGGTATAAAATTGTGCATACCCTTTGACCCAACAACAGAATTTCTAGGGCTATATCCCAAAGAGATCATGCAAATGGGAAAAACACCAACATGTACAACAATATTCATAGCAGTTCTTTTTTGTGGTGGCAAAGAACTGGAAACTGAGAGGATTCCCATCAATTAGGGAATGGCTGAGCAAGTTGTGTTATATGGATGCAATGGAATGCTACTGTATTATAAGAAATGATGAACAGGTTGACTTCACAAAAACCTGGAAAGACTTGTATGGTCTGATGCTGAGTTAAGAGAGCAGAAACAAGAGAACATTGTACACAATAACAGCCACGTTGTGAGATGACTAATATTGATAAACTTAACCCTTCCAAGCAATACAAGGATCTAAGACATCTCCAAAGGTCTCATGATGGAAAATGCTATCCACATCCAAACAAAGAACAATGGAATTTGAATGCAGATTGAAGTATACTGTTTGCTGGTTTTTTTCTCTTCTGTTGCATTTTGTTTCCTCCTTCTGGTGGTTCCTCCTATTGGTTCTAATTTTTACTTACAACATCAATAATCTGAAAATATGTCTAATGATAATGTATATTTGTATAGCCTATATCAGATTGTGGGCCATCTTTGGGATTGTGGAGGGGAGAAAGGGGGAGAAAAATTTTAAACTCAAAAGCATATGCAAGTGTTTGTTGATAAATTAAAATAAATTAATTTTAAAAAATAAATAAAGTTGTTGTAGATATCATAAAATATTTGGGAGTCTTATCTGCCAAGAAAACCCAAGAACTATATGAAAACAATTACTAAATACTTTTCACACAAATAAAGTCAGATCTAAATACTTGGAAAAAGTTCGGCTGTTCATGTGTAAGTTGAGCTAATACAATAAAAAATAACAATTCTACCTAAATTAAATGATTTATTCAATGCCATACAAATCAAATTACCAAAAATTATTTTATACACCTAGAAAAAATAATAACAAAATTTATTTGGAAAAACAAAAAGTCCAAAATATCATGGGAATTAATTTAAAAAAATGCTCAGTAAGGTGGCCTAGTTGTACTAGATCTCAAATTGTGTTATAAAGCAGCAACCATCAAAGCCATTTCGTACTGGATAAGCAATAAAGTGATGTATCAGTGGAATAGGTTAGTTCCACAAAACACAGTAGTCAATAACTATAGTAGTCCACTGTTTGATAAACCCAAAGACTATAGCTTCTGGAATAAGGACTCACCATTAAACAAAAAAATTGGTAGGAAAACTGGAAAATAGTATGGCAGAAACTAGGCATACCAACATCTTACACCATATATCTAGGAAAGTCAAAATGGATACTCAGTTTAGATATAAAGTCTGATAGTATAAGCAAACTAGAAGAGTAATAAATAGTTTACCTGTAAAATTTATGGAGAAGGGAAGAATTTATGACCAAACAAGAGATAGACAACATTATAAAATGCAAAATAGTTGACTTTGATTAAATTATATTGAAAGGTTTTTTGCACAATCAAAGCCAATTCAACCAAGATTAGAAAGGAGGCAGAAAGCTGTTAAACAATTTTTACAGCCATCACCTCAGATAAAGGCCACATTTCTCAATATATGGAGAAGTGGATCAAATTTAGAAAAATACAAGTCATTTTCCAATTGATAAATGATCAAAGGATGTGAATAGGTAGTTTTCAGATGAAGAATTTAAAGCTATAGTCATGAAAAAATGCTCTAAATCATTACTCCTGAGATAAATGCAAATCAAAACAACTCTGAGGTAACACATTACACCTATCAGTTTGGCTAACAAGACCAAACAGGAAAATTACAAATGTTGGAAAAGATGTGGGAAAATTGGAACACTAGTACATTGTTGGTGGATTTGTAAACTGATCCAACCATTCTGGAAAACAATTTGAGACTATGCCCAAAGGGCTTTAAAATTGTGCATACTCTTTTGACCCAGCAATACCATTTCTAGATCTGTATCCCAAAGGTATCATAAAAATGGGAAAAGAAACTACATTGACCAAAAATATTTATAGAAGCTCTTTTTGTGGTGGCTAAGAATTGGAAATTGAGGGGATATCCATCCATTGGGGAATGGCTGAACAAGTTGTGGTATATGAATGTAACAGAATAGTATTGTGCTATAAGAAATGATAATTAAATAGACTTCAGAAAAACCTGGAAAGACTTATATCAACTGATGTCAAGTGAAATGAGCAGAACCAGGAGAATATTGTACACAGTAATAGCAACATTGTGCAATGACTAACTTTGATAGACTTAGCTCTTCTCAGCAATGCAAGGGATCTGAGACACCTCTAAAAGACTTACTTTGGAAAATGCTGTACACATCCAGGAAAAAAAAAGAAAAAACTAAGGAGTCTGAATGTAGTTCAAGTAATACTATTTGTGATCTCTGTCTCTCTCTCTCTCTCTCTCTCTCTCTCTCTCTCTCTCTCTCTCTCTTTAGTTTTGTTTATTCTTTCTCATGTTTCCTCTCATTGGTTCTAATTCTTCTTTACAATATGATTAATGTGAAAATATGTTTATTATGAATGCATAAGTAGAGCCTATATCAGATTTTATGCCATCTTCAGAAGGGAGAAAGGAAGGAGGGAGGGAGACAAAATTTGAAACTAATAATGTTATGGAAGTGAATGGTGAAAACTGAAAAATAAACAAATACAATTTTAAAAGGCAACTTTGCAAATATAAGATAAGGCATTCATAGCTAAACAGCACACTATTAAACAAAAGAATTGGGCAGAATATGCTGAGTTATAATTCTAATCTTAATATGGCAGTCAGGAAAACTAATGCCACCTTAGATTGAAATAAGAGAAGAATGCTTTTTGGGGCTGGAGAGTTGATTGCCTAAATATAATTTGCCTTACTATGACCATATGTAATTATTTTAAATCAGTTCTTGCCGTCGTATTTTAGGAGAAACATTGGTTAGCTAGACCGAGAGAATGTCCTAAGGAAGGTGTCCAGGATAGTTAAGGATCTTGGGAGAAGGCCATATGAGGACTAATTGAAGAAAATGAGATGTTTAGCCTGTAAGAGGGGATAAAAATAATAACAAGGGAGACGAAAATAGTCTTCAATATATTAAAAATAGTCACATATTTCTGTCAGACCATAGAAAAGAGACCAAAGGAAAGTGACTGGAAGTTGGAAAGATAGTAATTAATCTTGTTATATGAAAAACAATGGGTAACGACTAAAGTTAAAAAAAAAAGAGAATGGGCTGCTTTGAGACTAGGAGGTTCATTTTGGTTGTCAAAGCAAAGGTTTATGGCCACTTATGGATATGTGGCCTTATATAAAAGGCTGGATCTGATGACATGTATAGTGCCTACCAAATCTCAGATTCTATTCTTAGATTCCATGTACCATACCTCTGGCATTTGCCATTAAAAGTTACAGACATATTTTCTGAGTCAGTCTTCCTAAGTCCTCTGGAATTTAGCAATAAAATTCTAAGACCCAGAAATAATTCGCCTTATCTACAGCTTTATTGTGCTACTCCCTTCTTGAACTTCTCCTTGCTTACACAAACTTATACAAACTCCTGGAGTCTCTTCTTTGATTAATATTAATTTCTTTAAATAATTAAAAAATAGCAACTACAATTCATTATTCTCAGTTTCTCTGTTGACATATTTTTAATATACTTATTTATTTTGCCTGTTCACATTTGCTTCTCTTCCTGAAATAGTGTAAAGATATCTGCCTCCAGATAGTGTCTTTATTTTGTTTGAATTTCATTTATGTCTTCATCTTCCAAAGACTGTAAATATAATAATACTGTTTAAAATTTTTGTTTTGTTTTTCTTAGTCATGGTTTCCATTAGGTTTTTTTTTAAGCAAATGGGAATATAAACTTTGCTAAAGAGTCTTTGATGTTGCTCTATTCCATGAGTTCTTATTTAATATATACACACACATATATACATATATATATATATATACAAACATATATGTGTATATACACACAATATACAACATATACACAAAAATTTATGTACACATATTTATATATGTGAAATAAATGTGTGTTCAAACACTTGCTCACACACATTTTTATAATGCACATAATTATGTATATATTGTATAGATTAATATATGTGTATATATGCATGCACACATACATATATATTAAGATATCCTAATACTTTCTGGTATCTTTAAGTGAAAATTAAATCTCCTTTTCCTTGATTTATTTCTTTTCTTTTATATTTTAGGACAAATAGGATGTCATCATTGTGTGTACTCTCTAATACAACACAGATTGCTGCTCATTCAATAGAATTTTCCTTTTTTGAGTCATTATAGCCAAGACAATAACAATATCACCAAAATATAATATTAGTCAATTTCTCCATGATTGCTCTTGTTCAGTTGTATTTGACTCTTTGTGCTGTACTATCCATGGGGTTTTTTTGGCAAAGATGCTGGAGTATTTTGCCCAATGGAGGTTAAGGATCTTGCCCAGAGTCACATAGCTAGTAAATGTTTAAAGTTGGAATTGAACTCAGGTCTTCCTGATTCCAGTGCAAGTACTGTCTCTCCCAAGCTATTTAGTTGCTCTTCAAGATTAGCCTTTATCAAGTGAACTTAACTTGGTTGTCAGATAACAGGCATGTAATGTTGCAGTCTTGACTTAAAACATTAATAGCATCCTCTAACATCTAAGCAATGCTGGAATAGAATATATGAGATCAAGGTCATTTCTAAGAAAAGTTGAAGCATTACATAAGGACTTTAATTGTGGGGCATTCCTCAAATCATTTTGTTTCAATTTTTCAATATTCTAATAAAATTAGATAATCTTATATTTATGATTAAGCAAAAAAAATCTTCACTATGTGTTACAGCCTTTATTTTTTCTTTCACATGACTACTATTAATTCTGTAGTGCCATTTTCCTTTTTTTCCTAAGCTTATTATAGTCTGCTCCTTTCCATCTGTAAAAACAGTATTCTAAAATCATATATCCTTACAGATTCATCAGATTTGGATTCACAAGTCACATTATGATTACTTCCTGTCACAATGTGATTATTTCCATAAAAAAATCTGTATGATAGAATGAAGGAAATATACAATTGATTTGTATTCTGATGTTTATATATTAATTATGTAGCCTTCTCCTTTCTGAGCCTCAATGTCCTCATCTGTAAAATGTGATGACTGGACCAGTGATTGCTAATGTATAAAGTATAATGCCATAATCTCTACAACTTTCTGGTTGCAATTTCATTTAATAAGCATTAATTAAGCATCTACTATGTGCCAGGCACTGGGATACAGAGACAAAAATGAAGTAGTTTCTGCCTTCAAGAATCTTGCTTTTTCACAAGCCATTCCCCAATTGATAAATGGTCAAAGGATATGAACAGGCAGTTCTCAGATGAAGAAATTAATGCCATCTATAGTCATATGAAAAAATGCTCTAAATCATTATTGATTAGAGAAATGCAAATCAAAACAACTCTGAGGTACCACATCACACCTATCAGATTGGCCAACATGACAAAACAGGAAAACGATAAATGTTGGAGAGGATGTGGGAAAATTGGAACACTAATACATTGTTGGTGGAGTTGTGAAATGATCCAACCATTTTGGAGAACAATTTGGAACTATGCCCAAAGGGCTACAAAAATGTGCATACCCTTTGATCCAGCAATAGCACTTCTAGGGCTATATCCCAAAGAGATCAAACAAATGGGAAAAGGACCCACATGTACAAAAATATTCATAGCAGCTCTTTTTGTGGTGGCAAAGAATTGTAAATTGAGAGGATGCCCATCACTTGGGGAATGGCTGAGCAAGTTGTGGTATATGAATATAATGGAATACTATTGTTCTATAAGAAATGATGAACAGGCTGACTTCAGAAAAACCTGGGAAGACTTATATGGTCTGATGCTGAGTGAAGTGAGCAGAACCCAGAGGACTTTGTACACAATAGCAGCCATGTTATGCAATGACTAAGAATGTTAAACTGAACCCCTCTCAGCATTACAAGGATCTAATACATCTCCAGAGGCCTCGGGATGGAAAATGCTGTCTGCATCCAAAGAAAGAACTATGGAAGTCGAATCGCTCTCACTTATTTTTACCTTAAGTTGAATTTTGTTTCATCTTTCTGATGGTTCCTCCTATTGGTTTTAATTTTTACTTACAACTTCACTAATGTGAAAATATGTGTAATGGGTATGTAAATGTAAAGCCTATGTCAGATTATGCGCCGTCTTGGTGAGGGTGGGGGGGGGACAAAAAGGGAGAAAAAAATTTCAGTTCAAAAGCATACGAAAAAAAATTTAAAAAAAGAGAAGAGAAAGAAAAAGAATCTTGCTTTTTTTGGAGGGAAGGAGGAGGGATTATGTGATATGTATACAAAGTAAATGCAAACTATGTGTGAAGTAGATACAAATACATTTTATTTTGGGGAAGCCCTAAGAATTTTGGTGATGTTGGTGGTAGAAATCAGGGAAGACTTCCTACTAGAAGCAGCTGTAGAACTGAATTTTGCAGAAAGCTGAAGATTTTCCAAGATGGAGATGAGGATGGTTTACCTTCTAGAAGTGGTAGACTACATGCAAAAAGGGACATGAATGATGCTGAAATTCTGTGCATAGAGATTAGTAAGTGGTTCATTTTGACTGTACTAATTAGTACATGAAAGAATAAAATACAATAAGCTTATAAAGGTAGTTTGGAGACAGATTTTGAAAGGTTTTCAAATCTAAACAGAATGGTTCATATGTTGTCATAGAAGGAACAGTTAACCACTGGAGCTCCTTGAGTAGGGGAGTGACATGATCAAGGTTGTGCTTTAGCAATATCATGTTGCCAATAATCTGGAGGATGAATTAGAAAAGAGAGAAACTGGGCATTTAGGAGCTTATTAAAATAATCCATGCAAGACACAATATAAGCCTGAGTTATCATGACAACCATGTAATCTTGGAGAAGGCAAACAGTATGGCAAGTATCATAGAAATATTGTTGATAAAACTTTACATTTGATTGGATGTAAGGAGTGAAAAAGACTCCATTTTGTCTTTCAAGTTTGATTTTACTTTATAATCTACTAAAACAGGTCTACCTGCTGCACTCTATTCAAAACATTTAATTTCCCTTTTCCTTCCTTAATCCAGTCTTATTTTTATCAAGTACTATTCCTATTTTTGGTGCATAACTATTTCAGAACATGCATTCATATTATTTCAACTATTCATGTATACTGGCTCAATTCAGCAAATGTGTATTAATTGATGCCTAAACACAGAATATTACGCAGAGAAAATTAGAATTAAGTTGATTTGGATAAGATTCAATAGAAAGGTTGCCTCACCTTTACTTCTGATCAGTATTGGCTGCAGAGAAATGGCATAAAACATATGCCTAAGGGAATTTAAGGATTAAAGTTAGATTTTTGTTCAAATGTAAGTTCCTTAAGGAGTGAGCTCTTGTTATTTCAGCTTTCCTAGAAAATGGAAGATCCATTTCAATCTAAATTCATATATGTTATGCCAAGAAGGCTGGAATTTCTTGAAACGTTTATTAGCACCTAGTAGACAATTTTTAACATACCGGAAACTCAATAAATATTTGTAGAATGTATAGTTAACAGCCCTTCTGTCAGGGTTGGACTGGTTGCCTTTTGAGCGGGTAAATCACTAAAGATGCTAGGAGTTGTATTTCTTTCCAGCATGGAAAGAGAGGACTCTTTCTTGAAACTGAGACAGGACAAGAGGATTTTCTGATACACACACACACACACACACCCATCAGAAAATCTCCAGAAAGGGACAAGGCTTGGAAAGAGAACATGGTGGTAGGAAGCAACGATAGCAGCTAAAGCAAATGCTGGGGCAGATGGAGGATGATTTTAAGGAAACTGACTATAAGCATCATAGCATCTCCATCCTTTTTTGTTTCCTGGCTCATAGCTTGTCTTACTAAGAAAATCTATTAGATTATCTGAATTCTGGCTTCTTGGAAAAACTACCAGAACAACAGTGAATCTACTTTTATTCTTTCTCTCTCTGTCACTCTGTCTCTCTTTTTATTATAGTATACAACAGGCTATAAGATGCATTAGTGAGAGTTTCTTTACTATTTAAAAGTTTTGTTTCTTGGTTATTCAACCTTTTAACAATGATTTGACAGATAAAAATATTATTTTAATTGCCCCCTGATTTTATGGTTTCTGTTACTATTGTTGTTGTAGAGAATTTAATGAGAGAGAAACGAAACCTGTGGATAATTCATAACAAGAAATTCATCTGCCCGAGAGATCACCCCTTCAGCTAAATAATCAATAGATTGCCTGGGGTCTCACAGTATTATGTGATATTTTTCAGTTTGTATTTTAGTGTATTTTTTATTTTATTTAGTTTTTTTACTTCTGTTGATAAAAGAATCCATGTGAACCTGGGGCCTACATATTAACCTAAAATCCTTAGAAACGAATAGTATTAATCTCCAAACAGACTGATTGTTTTACTCCCAAAGTCTTTGAGGTTTCCCTGCCCTCTGAAGAGAGAAAGATGTAGACAGATTCAAGACTTCATGAAAAGGTAAAGTTCTCAGGCAATCATAGAGAGTGGAGCAAAATGTTTTTTTTTTTAGTTCTGCCCAGATACCCTGAACTGAGTGTGTGTGAAATATGCTCTTCATCTTTTCATCCATACTACTCTCAAAAGTGATCTCTGCTGGTTAATAAAAGAATGAAGCATTCTTGATATTCCACTGATACTTCATAGATAGATAGATAGATAGATAGATAGATAGATAGATGTGCATAAACATATAGTTATACTTCATGTATAAGTTCATACTTCATTTATATACAAATATGTACATATGTACATATGTGGGTATATACTTATATACATGCGTGTGTAGTGTGTGTATATATAATGTGCATATATAAATACATAGTTAGAGTTGCATGACTCCTTCATGTCAAAACCTGTACTAGAGCCCAGACAACCAGGTGGGCTTAAGAACCAGAAGTGTTGCCAAGATATCTATATTGGTTCTGTAAACTGGGCCTAGTGGAACAGATGTAACTTCAGGAAAAATCTGTTCATAGAGTTTTCTGTTTAGACACCAGACTCACTACTCTACTAATATCTCATTGTCAGTGAGGTTATTTATTTCCTCACTGTACAAGAGCTTTGTTTCCTGGCTTTTATATTTGTTGCCTTTAATTATCATTGACATGTATTTGTAAGATATTCCATCTCCCCTACAAAACACTTGATAATTGGGCTGTGATTTTAATTGCTACATGTCTTCCTGTGTTGCTGTCTCCTTCCCCAAATATGGGGTTTCTATAGAAAATACAGGCCTCTTAGCCTTTCTTTCTTTTGTTTCCTGTGATGATTATAGCTGAGAGTTCTTAGAATCTTAATGAAATGTATGTCTTTGAACTCCCTGATGCTTTTACCTGACACCTATTGATTGTAACCCTCCCAGCCCCCAGTCACCTGTAACCTCTTAATACCTTGTGTATTAGATGAGAATCCTAGAATTCTAGAATCTCAGAATTGGAAGGGACCACACTGGCCCTTTGGACAAACTCATAGAT
This sequence comes from Phascolarctos cinereus, assembly GCF_003287225.1. Lineage (NCBI taxonomy): Eukaryota > Metazoa > Chordata > Mammalia > Diprotodontia > Phascolarctidae > Phascolarctos > Phascolarctos cinereus. The sequence continues at coordinate 434,890,724 of NW_027555847.1, read as the reverse complement.
AAACAAGAATTTGGTCTACAGCATAGCTGAAACAAGAGTCATTTAGACTTCCCTTAAGATAGACATCTATTAAAAGGACATATATCTTCAAGTAGTTCGTTATAATCTGAAATATTTTTTACATTTTTCCCTTTAAAAATTGTCAGTGATATATTATATTTTTACATAATAATCATGCCTCAATAAACAAACTTTCCCAAAATGTTTGTCTAAAAATAAAATACAAGTAAAACTATCTAATATAATAAATGGAACTCACAGTATATTAAACATTCTGGTTTCGTAGTTCTAAATTTCTTAACAAAAAATAAGGAAAATAGTTCTAAAATCTGGAACAAAAATTGGCCACAGTGTTTGACCTGAGTTCTGTTGCCTCCTAGTCTTGTCTTCAGTGACATCTTGTAGTCTTTTGTGTGTATTGTTCTTTTGTTTTAGCTGGTAAAATTTTTTTCCTTATATCAAACAAAACTCAATCTGCCTCTTTGAAACTTCCCCCTATTGATCCTTGTACTCCCATCTATGAAAAAGCAGAAAACATGGCCAATCTTTGGATATTTAAAAACCTCCTCTCACTCTGTTCCCACATCTTTTCTTCTTTAGGCTACACATTCTCAGCTCCTTCACTTCATCCACTTTTGACATATTTAAATATTTCACCTTCCCGGTTATCTTCCTCTGTATGCTGTCCCAATTTTGCCTCCAAAATAAAACCATTATCCTTTAAATGTGATCTCACCAGGGCACATTACAACAAAATTATCACCTCTTAGTAATACCTAGTATGCCTGTGTTACTTTATTAAGTTCATATTAGCTTTTTGGGCTACCACAACCCTTGTTAATGCACATTGAACTGACCATTCACCAAAATCTCCAAATCTTTTTTTCTTTTATTTTTCCAGACAAATTTCTACTTAGCCATGATTTCCTCATCTTATATTTGAGATGATTATATGAAGCCATATGAACTCTTTACATGTAACTCTATTAAATTTTATCATTTTTTATTTCAATTTGCCTTTTCAGTCAGCTGAGAACTTTTTGGACCATGACTTTATTCAACATAACCTTTCTACCATTGTATGATAATTAAAAAAAAGTCATACTGTTGACTTTGATGTCTTTATCCAATAAATTAATAAAAAAATAATTAAATAGCAACAGAATAAGGAATGATCTGAGGGGGACATGATGAGAGACTTCTTTTTAAGTTGATATTCAACAGAACATAACTATGGAGTGCTATTTGAATCTAACCACTCAGTATGTTCTGAATGAACATAAATGTATTATTATCTAGCCCATTCCTTTCTATAAAAGTCTTGGACTCTTGTCTGGACATGAAGCTTCATAGTGATTTGAAAAATAATGGGTTTTTATCCCTTCATCCAATAAGGAACTATATTGTTCTAATCAATGCCACACATGCAGATGACCTCGGAAACTTTCTTTTCTTCCAGTCCATATAAATGTGAATCTTTCTGAAATCAAAATTTCTGCTGCAGTAATCACATGTCTTTTTTACTACTGAAAGATATTCTTTCAGAATGGATATTATGCTGAAGTCAACTGTAGTAAATGTTATAGATCCCATGACATTTGGAGGGACAAAAAAAAAACACTCAGCCCTACTGCTTAACATTTTCCTTTCAGTAAAACAGCTTGGTTTAATGGCCTAGGTTCAGTTTCAGTAAGTCAATGAAACTTAACTCTTATTTGTTATTATCAAAGATTTTTCATTATCCTGATGACAAATCACAAAATCATAGGGACAGAATAACCTTTGGAGCCATATTAGTTTTCCCCCTCTTTAAAATGCATTGTTTTTACTGATATCTAGGGAAATATATGACAGTATTTCATATAAAAGTTTGATTCACATTCCTCAGCCTTTACCAACAGAAAATTTCTCCTTTTGCTAAACACACATGAGTTTATGTATAAGTTATTTCCCCTCAAACCACAACATTTTTAATACTATTGCTTTCTTTTACATATAGTGTTTAAAACTTTGCCTATGTAAAAAAAAAATAGTAAAGACACTCATTTCTTAAGAATCTCAGCAAAGGGGCCACTAGGGGGTGCAGTGTATAGAGCACCAACCCTGGAGTCCAGGGGACCTGAGTTCAATTCTGGTTTTAGACACATAACACTCATTAGCTGTGTAATTCTAGGCAAGTCACTTAATCCCAATTGCCTCACCCCCCCAAAAAAAAATTAAAAAAAAATTTTCAGCAAAAACATTGAATAGATAAAGAAGTCACAATGTATTGCATCATCTCTTCTTTATTCATCTTGGAAATTTAAATAGCCTCTGAGTGCTTATTATAAAATAAGCAACCACAAACTCTTGGGAATTTTCCTTCCTTAAAATCAATGACTCATTTCAGTATTTTCCTCTCCTCCTTTGAATAGGATAGAACTATGTCCTGACTCTTCTGTACGTCCTTAGTTTAATTTCCTATAGGTATTTTTCCTTCTTTTTTCTTCACTTCACTTGATTTTCATTTTTATTACATTGTATTGTATTGTATTGTATTATACTGTATTATATTATATCATATTATATCATATTATATTATATTATATTATATTATATTATATTATATTATATTATATTATATTATATTATATTATATTATATTATATTATATTATATTATATTATATTATATTATATTATATTATATTATATTATATCATATCATATCATATCATATCATATCATATCATTATATTATATTATATTATACTATACTATATTACATTATATATATTATATTATATTATATTATATTATATTATATTATATTATATTATATTACATTACATTACATTACATTACATTACATTACATTACATTACACTACACTACACTACACTACACTACACTACACTACACTACTATGTTATGTTATGTTATGTTATGTTATGTTATGTTATGTTATGTTATGTTATATTATATTATATTATATTATATTATATTATATTATATTATATTATATTATATTATATTATATTATATTATATTATTACATTGTATTATATTACATTATTCACATACCATGGGCAAGTGATCTCCCAATACAATAAGAGACCTATGCTTTTATGTACTGTTCTAATCGTGATTCAGCCATCCAATCCATCTCGAAAAGAACAGGAATTGAGGATCCTTTGTAGACAATAAATTTAGCAGTGAGCTCAGCAAACACTAAAAATCAGGGCTTGAGTTGTTTGGTTGATTTCTGGACCTGAGAAATTGATACATATAAACTCTGAATACGCGTGCGCGCGCACGCACACACACACACACACACACACACACACACACACACACACACACACACCCGAAAGTCGGTTGTTAAATGTTTACATTCAAACTCCTGGACGTGGTTTATAGCTGAAGCCTAGTAACTTTTGAGGTCTAAATGGTAAATCAAACAAAGCTGTTAGAAAATCAGGATGGGCCAGACGCAGCCCTGCGCCCGCCCCCACTCCTGCTCTGGCTCCTCCTCCGCAGCCGCAGTTTTACCAGACTGCCCTAAGGCGGCGCAGTGGAGGCGGGACTGCGGGGAAGCCCTTGGCAGTGGCCACAGCGGCCACTCGGGTGGGCTGTCCACCCTGTTGCGACTTCGCAAGGCACAGCCCCAGGACTCGACACAGAGCCAAGGGTCAAACTTCTGCCCACCCAGAAAGTACGGCAATGATTGAATCGGACTCCGGATAGATTCTACCAATCAAATTTTACATCGCTGAAAATAAATCTCCATTGGAACAGCATTTATATAAAATTAAGACAAGAAACACAAGAATGGAACCAACAATATGGGGCAAACCAGAATCAGACATTTAGTAAGGGGGACTTATCAAGGCCCCCCTGCCTGATCTGCCCTGGCTAGAGCAACTTCCCCCTTCCCTAACCCTCCCCCAATCCCGAGCATACATGGAGCTGAATTGAATTCTCCTGTCCATTTCCAAGGATTCGTCTGCTCCTCACCGAAGGATTTGGGGGAGATATGACACCCCCACGAGGAGGGAGAACGTATCAAAGAGCACTGGAACACTGAGTACGAACAGTAGCCTGCTCAGTAGACCTTGACAGAAGTGATTCACGTCCACCCTCTGGCTCTTTCCTTGTCTGGAGCTTACGGACTTTGCAGAGGTTCTCTGTTGAACTTCCTTCCCACGAATAGGCAGTGGAATAAGGTCTCTCTCCCTCTCAAAAGCTTTAGTGGCAGCAGACACATGTACTGTTTAGGCTAAAAATCCTGGGCTTTGGCTGCCTCTTCTGTTCTGTGCTTCTTTCTCCCAATATAAGGGATCAAACAGCAAACCACAGTAATATATGGATAAGATGAATGTTTCTAGCTTTGAAGGTTCTGGCAAGTTAGAGATTTTGGGAATTCCTGGGTCCCTCAGCCAGAAATGATTACCATCAAGTTGAATTTTCTGTAACTACATATACCCTTCCAAAAAAAAAAAAAAGAGGATGCTGGGCTGGCTAGAAGACATGGACTTTGAGTGAGGTGTTCGGAAAGTACCGAGTCAAGGTAAGGGTAAGATGCCTATCCAACAGTCTCACTAAGTGGTTCATGTTTCAATGATTTAAGTATCATTCTCCTAGAAGAATATAGAAGGAGATATACGTCATTTCAGTCATTTTTCAATCGTGTCCAACTTTTCCTGACTCCATTTGGGGTTTTCTCGGCAGACACTTGAGTGGTGTGCCATTTTCTTCTCCAGATCATTTCATAGAGGAGGGAACTGAGACAAACAGGGTGAGGTGACTTACCCAGGGTCACATAGCTAGTAAGTGTTTGGGGCCAGATTTGAAGTCAAGAAGATGAATCTTGCTGACTCCAGGTCAGGCACTCTATCCACAACTCCACAAAGCTCCTTCTATAGGGGGCTGTATTATGTTCTAAGTTTTTGTCAATGTGCACTTAGCAATCTTTTATGTTTTAAGCTTTTGTAATGGAAGAAAGGAATAGTCTCTGATATCTTACTTACCTTATACATTGAGTACCTATCTGAGGCCTTTTGTAAAGATCCTAGACATGAACTGTTTCGCAGGTAAACATACATAGATAACACCATTTGTTGGGTAGGAGAAACAGAAGGGTTCCTAGTACTAACAGGTGTTCTGGCACAGGTTCATTTTTGATCTGGTAGGGCAGGGAGACAGTTTTGTAGGGGTTAAATAAGCTTACTTTATTCTAGTTTAGTTTTCTCAAAAGAGTTTCCTGAGAATGGGAGTACCAAATTCTACACCAGTCTCTAATCATGAATCTCGCAGGGGCAGACAAAAATAGGAGCACAACTCCTTTAAGATTCCTTAAGCCTTGATTTGGGCCGATTAAGGCAGGTACATGAATCCTCTACACATTACCCAAATCCCCAAAATGGGTTTCCGACTCACTGACCAGTGCCCACTTGATTTTATAGTACAACGGACAGAGAAGGCATATTGCCAAGAAGAGACTTACAGGTTAACTTCAGCAATATTAAAGTGACTTAATACAGCACAAGTGTACATTATGTCATTCCTGTAGAGATATTTTCAGCCATAATTCATGGGAAACATTATCTAGGATCATGGAACTACTATCTAAAAAGAATAACCAAATCCTTCTTACACACACTAAAATTCACCTTATTTACATGAGCCAAACCTAAGTTTTTAAATGATTTTACCCAGAGCTCCTAGATAGGGGCAAGGTGGGAGCTAAGGACCAGAGACAACAAGAAAGAACCTCACTCCAATTTTTAGAGCCCGGTGTCCCTGAAGGACTGAGCCCCATCTGTGTCTGAGTCCAGAGCTATGACCCCTAAGTGGGAGAGGGGTCACAGCTTTTGCCAGCCTTTTTACCAGTCTTTCTGGAACAACTCCTGACTACATTAAATAACATTTTTCTGATAGTTGGAAAAAAATTATTAAAGAGTAATAGCTATGAATAAGTGGATAAATATCTATGCTCAGAGTCAGGAAGACATAGTTTCAGTTCCCTTCCTGACACTTAGTGCCAGTGTAACCCTGGACAAGACATTAACTTTTCAGTGCCTCAGGCAACAAAGACATAAATTTCAAAAAAGGTGCCAGTCTTCATTAGTACATGTCGTTTGCTTACTGAGCGTTCTCTATCCCAGTGAAATCATACATCTTCTCACCCCAGACTATCATTACTCTATCCCCCCCCCAAAAAAAAAAAGAAAAGAAAACTAGTGTTATTAAAGAATTGGAAACAAAACAGATGCCCTTCAGTTGGGGAAAGGCTAAAGAAGTACGATAATTAAGCATAGTGGAATATTACTGTGCCGTAAGTAGCAATGGCTATAGAGAATTCAGAGACAACTTTATGTGAACTGACTCACAGTGAAGGAAACAGAACCAGGAAAACATGTACACAATAAACAAATACAATCTGTAAAGAAAAAGAACATATAAACTGAAACTAATTGCTATGTAATTGTTTTGACCAAACTTGCCACAGGAGAAGAGATTAAGAAAATGTCCCTTCTTCATGCTCTTCTTTGCAGAAGTGGGTGGCTGACTTCTAAGAGTGTGGAACATTACATATACTATCATAATTGGTCAGTATTTTGGTTAACCTTGCTGAATTTCCTCTCTCTGTCTCTCTGTCTCTCTCTGTCTCTCTCTTAAAATCTTTGTTACAAGGGATGACTCACTGGGGAGGGGATGGAGGAGGAATATATTTGGGAAAAAAAGACAATGTAAAAACAAAAAAAAGAAGTCAAAAGAAAAAAAAAGAAACTCATGATCCTATTTTTTTTTAGGTAAACTAGGTGGCACAGTAGATAAAGTACCAGATCTGAAGTCAGGAAGACTCATCTTTCAAGTTCAAATGTGATCTCAGACACTTCCTAGCTGTGTGACCCTGGGCAATGCAATAAACCCTGTTAGTTTCAGTTTCCTCAACTGTAAAATGTGCTGGAGAAAGACAGGCAAACGACTGCATTATCTTTGAATTATTATCTTGGAAGAGTCTGAAACAACTGGACAACAAGAACAATTTTGTTATGTAAATATGCATTATCATGATGTCATCCATTGTAAATCCTACAATCTATGCATGCCTACAATGCTTTGATTATATAACATGATATGTAATGTGGCCTAAATCTGTGTGCCCGCTATAAATCAGAAGGATAGTATCTTAATATCATGTATAATCATTGACAAAAATGGCAGAAATCACCAAAAGCATATCTTAAAAGAATTATTTTTTTACTTTTAGCAATTTGAATTGAAAAGAAGTTAAAAGGCCAACATTAATGTATTTATTCTTTATTCTTTTTGAGGATAGTTATCAGTAGTCTAAAATCTTAGCCAAAGTGTGCGTGTCTGTATAAATATATATATATGTGTGTGTGTGTGTGTGTGTGTGTGTGTGTATGTGTGTCTGTGTGTGTGTATATAAATGTGGAAAGAAAATGTCAATCACTCATGGGCTTGCCTGCTTCTTCTATTTTGTGTTTCATTGTCTTAGTATGAGTTGACTGAATAGCAAAACTGAGAGGGATGTTTCCATCTCAGCCTTATGATCTCTTAGGTTCTTCAGCCGGTGTTGGCTGTGCTACAGTAAATGCTGTCTACAGCTACTGCAATACTTATGAGAATTTGTTACTATTAGAAGGATGCACTTAAGCCCTTTCCTAGCCTGGCTTGCCTTGAAGACATGGACCATTAGATTCAAGGCAAAGGTGAAATGCTGAATCATTAGTTTTGCAAAATGCTTCATGATTTAATGTTTTAAATATCAGCCTTCTGGGACAGTGTGATGGTAACTCTCCATGGGGCTCCAAAATTAGGTTGCAAAGATGAGGAACAAACTAGAAAAGTAGTCCTACTGCCATTTCTAGAGGTGTTCCCTCCAGGCCTGAACTTGTCTATGGTTGGCGGTCCAGAGCTAATACCCCTTGGAGAGGAATAAAGCAAGGGTCACTCAACCTCCAGAGCTCAACAGTGACCTGTATTGCTAGATATATGACATGATCCCTGATTGTTAGAGCTATTGCTGATTTTCATTCTAAGGTATATAACTATTTTTACTTAACCTACTGAGATATTATTTAGCAAATTATGATGAAAGGGTATTAAATGGTATCCCTACCACCTAGCAAAAGTTATTGAGGTTTCTGAAGTACTTAACATGTTTCCATGGGGGAGGGGAACTTATGTGCTAGGGAAATCTCAGATTTTTAAATAAAATTAAATGCAAATGATACTATACAGTATGTATATTTTAGTCACAAATACAAAGATTTTATCATATTAAGTGGAGAAAATTAGATTGCACAGAATAGAAAAGTGGTGCAGAGAGTTCTTTTGCTAAGCAAAACAATGTCAAAACATTTTCAGGACAAGGAAAATATAATGAAGAATCTAAATCAGCAGTAACCTCTTTGTTCTTGCTACAGTTTAGACTATGGAATCATTGTTCCTTTCAAGGATTATTTTAAAATATTTTCCCAAAGTATACATAGGAGGAATTTAAAATGATGTTTCTATTTTTATCCATTTTTACCCATTTTAGCATTTAAAAAAATACTGTTCCTGTATGAGGCTGGCAAATGTAACTTCCATTCATGTAATCCAGTTATAACTTAGCTGTACTATATAGAGGAACTAGTAATTACTTTGCCCAAAGTGAAATAATCTAATGAATTCACACATGAATGGATTGGGGCCTGAATGTTCTGAAGTAAAAAGTACCCATTACATGGCTGTGGCCCTAACTTGCCCCTTTCAAGTAGAATGTTGAGCCAACAACCGTGTGAGTTCATAATTACAGGGTGTCCCTACAGGGCCATATGACAGGCCTGCCTTATTTATCACAGCTCACTTTTGGTATCACAGCATGAAGGCAGGAAGGAACCCTCCGTGCTGTATAAATTTCAAAACAAAACAAAAATACTTGATCTTCCTTTGGTACCATTTTAAGATCAGATGTTCACTTTGTTACTTTGATTTTTTTTTCTGAGGAGAGATCAATGTGAGTTAAATTTGTCTTTTGAGCTACTTTGTTATTCAGTTTTTTGTTTGTTTACCCTATATTCAAGACTAAGTATGTGTAGACGTTCAAAATTACCCAGACTGGTCATACAAAAAAAGAAAAAACAGAAAATAACCTTCAGAGGGCTTTCCCCTCCTACCAAAGTCAAGATTAAGAAAAGGGATAGTTTCAGAACATTAATATGCATTAAGTCAAAAACTACTGGATTCTGTCTCTCTCAACCTATTTTACATTTCTTATATACCACTATGGATCTAGATCATCGTGCTTTTAATTATTATATTTATCTTAACAGCAAAACAAAATTCTACTCTGACTTTCCAAATAAGTTCTCTTTAAGGTTTTTCCTTGAATTAACATAATTGTGACTTTGAGAAGCACTTGGAGTCAATTATTGACGTTGAGCTATCTGGTCTATTCAATTAAGTTATCCAAACCCAACCCTACTAGTCCTATAGTTTTATGTTGTACCTAAAAGGGTTGCAGACATATTCTCTTTCCTAGCTTCATTTCAAACAACACTCAATGACTACAATTTATCATTTCCTTTAACCTAAATCCTACATGTTTGAATTTAAAAGCTTAAAAAAAACACTTGTTTTTAACATGTGAAGCTCCTTTTGTCATTTGAATGAAACTAAAATTCATAGACTTTGAAATAATTGCTAATACTCTACTTTGCCTTTTATTTACTAAGGCTTTATTCATAAATCCCTATTCCTGGAACTTAGTCCTCCTTTTGCCCAGTGTCAGAAGAAAGGAAATAGTTAAAACTGAACACTTGAGGGCTCAGAATGCAACATGAGGTACAAACATTAAAGCATTCCTTATCTCAGATTATATACTTTATCATGGTTATATTAACTATATCTTGTAATATATTCTCTCCCCCAAGGTCCACTTCTTAGAAACCCTGTCTTTCTTTAATTGTGAAAGTGGCACTTCTGCTCGAGTTTCACCTCTTCCAGGTTGCTTCATCTGTGCTCTCCCCTCCTCTCATAGCTGATTGGCTCCCCTCCTTGGAAGGTTACCTTCCATCCACTCTGCAACTATATTGAATGAACTTATTTATATCTATTTTTCCTCTTCCATTAGCATGAAAGCTTCATGAAGACAGGCATTATTTTTGCTTTTTCTTTGTATTCCCACAATATATTAGAATAGTAAGTGTCACATAGTAAGTGATTAAAAAATGCTTGATGATTGATCGAATGATTCTGAAACTCCTGAAAATAAAATGAACACGTGGGTACTGATATTGTTCAATTGTTAGAAATTGTATGGAACTTGATTACTGAAAAAAAGGAAACACATTTGTTAAATTTGGAAACATGCCTTAGATGATTTTAATCGGACATTTTCAAAGTTGCCAGTTTTAATTATAATTCTGTATTCAATAACCTATAGGCTATAATTAATAACTTTATTACATTGGATGCATCACCTATATATTAATTATATTATTCATTTGAATCAGGTTTTATTGTTAGAGAATCACAAATAATAGTTAGACTGATTATGACACCACTGGAAGGCTTATGAAACATAATGTTCTTATTTGAGTAAGCATTGTAGAGATCCCAATGGATGGACAAATAATTTCTTAATAATAAAAGATTTTTTGACAGCACCTTTATAAACCTTTGTGAAAGTCATTCATGAAAAAGCCATTCCATACAATATCAAAATAATGGAATTATAGCTTACAGTTCAAATAGAACATTTAGGCTTTTTATGAGACTTGAAGCAAAAAAAAAATCTGACTAATTGTCATATTAAAACTCCTTGACATTCTTTAAGAAACAACAAAATGCATAGAACTTTCAAAAAGTTATATATAAGAGACATTTCACATTTGTAGATTCTTCATTCACATTCTCATGCTCTCACTCCCTTCCCTCCTTCCTTATTACCTTTATTTTAAGTGTACTGCAGAGTCACTGAAATGAAGAAGTTAGTTTGAATATTGTTTATTAAAAATGCTGATTTAATTGGTTTTACTCCTTCAGAGGTGGCTAGATGTTCAATTAATAGATCCAAGAGGTTTTGTACTCTAAAATATTTGTCTCTCATATTCACAAGATTCAACTGGAGGTTCCAAGAGGTAGTGATGAATCTCATAGGATCATAGATTTTGAAATGAAAGGGAACTTCCAGTTGGAAATCATCTAGGCCAAGCCACTCATTTTATAGATAAAGAGACTGATGTCCACCAAAACGAGTGACTTGAAAAAGAAAATCCCAGGCAAGAGGGATGGTAGTTTCAAAGATAATTAGAAAACAAAATCAGGGACTAAAATGTGATCTAGTAGGCCAGCTTGGCAAGTACAAAACATGTAACCTAGGTGGCCTCTAAGTTCCCTGCCCAATCTAATATTTTGGTGTGCTTTAATTCTCTCAGAAGTCTCATACTAAACATCAAATTAAACTTAACATTCCCAAAACAACACTGTTTACCTGTTCCAAATTGTCTGTCTAACAATTGGGGTCAATCAAGTGTATCTGTGAACAAAAAAACAATGCTTTACATTGCGAATACATTTATGACATTTTAGTTCTCTGTGAATTATGCTTTGAATGGAATAGCATGAATTGGTACTTACACATAGATCAATGAATCCAGTTCTAAAATAAACTTTAGAAATCATCTTATTTATCTCTCTTATTTTATAGATGAAGAAACAGAGAATCAGAACGTAAGTGGTACCTAGAATTCAAATGCATGTCTTTTGCTATTAATCAGTTGATTTCTATTACAGCACAATGTCTTTCATTTATACTGGGATCTGATGGGCAAATGGAATGACTAAAAGCCCAGCTCACGAATTTCACATGGTCCTAATTATTATTGCGCATCACACACAAAAAAAGTATATCTAACAAACTAAAATGTATTCAACATAAAATGAATGACTACTGACATTGTAGTTGTCTATATTACTTATTTGTGAGTAGGGAAATGTGTATAATAGCTGGGTTTTTTTGTTGTTGTTTTGGCTAGGCAATGGGATTAAGTGACTTGTCCAAAGTCACACAGCTAGTAAGTGTTACGTGTCTCAGGCCGGATTTGAACTCAGGTCATCCTGAATCCAGGGCTGGTGCTCTATCTGCTGCACCACCTAGTTTCCCCTATAATAGCTTTTAATGTTTATATATGCAGCAGTCCTTATTAAGTGTCCCTCAGTGGGCTAGCATGTAACTCCAAAAGAATGCAGACTTTAAATACATATGGAATATGTATTTTTTCTTTCATTTTTGTTGCCCTTAACATCAAAAATTCATTTCAAAAACATATTATCATGCACACTTAGATTTTTCCTATTTTCTTAAATCTTTTTAAAAGAATCATATTTTGCCAATCTCTAATAATATGCATTTTGTTTACAATATGTTTTCATTTTTAGTGCATATTTCCTTTTTTCTCAATTAAACAAGAGATAATGGATCTTTTAAAGATTTATTGCTAAAAATATTTAGAAAATAAAAAAAAACAAAGGAAATAATTTCCTGCAAAAGGAAAATCACATCAAGTATTCCCAGTTGACAATTTTTTTAAAAAGCAATTCCCCTGTTGATGTTTCTCCAAACCAACCATGACTGCTTCATGGAAGTTTACATTGTAATGGACCTTGTGCCCAGAAGCAGCTATTTCATTCCAATTGTCCAAACATAATGAAAAGAGGACCTTGCACTCAAGTTTTTATCCTAAGTAGGAGAGTTTATTTAAGGCCCACATAAAATGATAAATATCAAAAAAATAATATTGTATGGAAACAGCAGTGCCCTAGATAACTCTAGTGAGCTCTTCTCTAACACCTACTATAGAGGGATTTACAGTGAAGGTGAAGGGCACCTGGATTTAAATAATAAATTCCATGATTACCTATGAGACAAAAATCTAATACTTTCCCATCAAAGTTTATCGACTGTTTTGTAACGATGGAACTATACAAATACCGATCTGTCTAGATATCTTACATAAATTTGGAATACAAGTTTTTAAAGTGAGAATACCTGTAAAAATCAAACAGTAAGTGAAGTCTTTAACAGTATAAAATATAAACAAAATGATTTCTGAAGTCACTGATGAAAAGCATTGCATGGCCTAGTAGAAGCTGCTGTGAGGAACATCTGTCTCAGAATAGTTTGGACAAAAATACTGGCAATGATGATAAGTCAATCACCAAGACACAATCTGTCTTTCTTCTCTCTCTTTTTTTTTCTATCTGGAATTAGGAAAGTGTTACTACTCACAATACCATGATTTGTGGTTAGTACAATTAATGTCCCTCAAATAATTAAAAAAAAAACTTTCTCTGGCATTACAAAGAACTTGGCCCTTTGCTCTTAAACCAGTTCTTGTTAAAAGGAAAAGTGTGCAAAAGCTGAGCCATTGTAACAATTAATAATCTATACTCATCTAGTGAGAGTTGCCCTTTAACGATAGCTGTGCAATCCAGTCCTAACGTTATTGGTTTTGGGAAAAATCAGTGTCTCTTGCCACAAAAGAGAAAGGAGTCTAAAGGGTGAGTACCAAACAAATGGAAATCTGTCCAAAGTGGTCAGGTATATATTCTCCTTTCAGGCTTATTTTCTTGGTTTTCTGCTTTGAAAGAATCATTACTTACATAATCCTACCGTGTCTAATGTGTTTTGTACCTATTTTCAAAAATAGAATGAAATTTTGCATTTTATAAGGCTATTTAAATTAAAGCTACAAAATGAATTACAATTATGCATTTGAAAATGATATAGAAATTGTGTAAATGCCATGTGGTAGCTTTTGTCAGTTCAGGAGTGGCTTGCCTGTAAGCTTGGGCACTGGAGTTTTATTGGATAAGGAAATACTGTATTATCCTTTTTTTTTAATATAGTGGTTTCCCTCAGAGTAAATTAAAAACCATTAGAAATCATAAGGGTCAAGAATGCTGAGCCACCAGTTATTAGAAATCTATTTACCATTTGATCTTTAAGTATGAAAATTCCATTTTCTTTATGAATGATGTGATGATGCCCTATCAAAACTAATGTCCTGGGGATTCCATTGATTACACTGAAATCTCATGGGGAGAAGTTTTAATACCTTTTGAAGCACAGCTAGATATATTGAGTATTGACGTGCTCCTTTTTGGTTTTATAATGAAAATAAGCTTTTCTGAAAAGCTTTTTTAAAAACTCTCTAGTTAGAATAGCAGAGTAATAGTGATTGTGTAGTAATGTATAGAATCAAAACTTAATTAATGGGGGAATGAGTCTCAGTACAACCACATCCATTTTTGTAAATCCTAATCCATTTCTGATTAGCTCTGATCCTTCTCATTTTTTTTTTCTCCTAACTACTTCCTACAGTGCCACAGACTCAGATCTTTCATAAAAATAAGTGAAAGTAAAAGTTCACTGGAAGTTATTATTTCATTCTGACTTCTTTTATCACATCTAAATATATAAATGAAAAAAGGTAAAAAGATATGAATATTAATAAAGGACACACACACACACACACACACACACAGATAGAGACAGAGACAACAACACTATCCAGGAAAAGAGTAGAAATCATCAGTACTGAATCAGGACTGAACTGTATATTTTGGATATGATTCTAATGATTTCCTTTATGTCATTTCTAGTATATTATCAGCTATTTGTGTATATCATGCATGCAACTTAACATTGCCATTTGGGTGACATGATTTTTATTATTCCCATATTGCTATGCTTTATATTTCACTGGGAGAAGACTTCTTTGTAAAAGGTAGCCTTTCATAATTCAAGATCAATGAAATTTTTACACAGTTTTCCTAAGGATATTTGGCATGATCTTCTCCTTATGTCCAATTCTGCTGCCAGCTCATTGTCAGTCTTTAGGAGCTGCTAATAGACTAACCCAATGATCATTTTCTCTAACTTCTTGTCATAATCTGGATAGTATGAACTTTTCCATCTACTTTGCTTTCTTCTGTGGGTGGCTACCAACATTTCTGTTAAGTGACTGTATCTCATTAAGGAGATCATTTATGTTTGGTGAACTGTTGCAAACAAAAATGAGAAGTATCTGTATCATTTAATAGTGTGAGAAAGCAAAAAATATTGAATAAAATCACATGCTTCATAAGCAGGATTTTAATGTTTGGAAGAATTCAGGTAGTAATTTCAGCTTATCCTATACTAATTGTACCATCCACTCAGGTCATGTGTTTAAATGTTGAGTATCACATTGAAAAAGTTACACCACTAAATTGGTTCATCTTAAGAGGAGGGTGATCTGGAAAGTATGGTATGTGATGTTTAACTGAAGGAATTGATGCTATTTATCTCAAACTTCCTCCATAAACATTTTACTGATCCTACTGACAAAATGAGTCTCCTCCTCTTCAGATTTGACCTCTTATTTGCAAACTATTGATTTTTACTATACTTATTTTTCTATATTATTGTGGTTATTACACATTAGTAAAACTGTAGATTATTATAAGCATTATGAAAGTATTGGAATTATCTTTTTTTTAAATTTTATTCAGCAACCACTACCACTTATTATGTATAAACAATTTCAACTAATCAATGAACTTCAATTAAGCTCCTACTATATGACAGAGAGTGCAACTCCAGTGGGCTGGCCACATAATTCAAGTGCCTTATACAATGCTTACACAAAATAATATTTTACAGAGAACTCACACAACATAAAGACTCACACTGTGGTCAGAAGATGCAGTTCCAAGACACTATCAAGTTATCTCCCAAGAAATTTAGTACTGTCTGTGAGATACAGGACACAGGCACAGGACTGTGCATCGTGATGTGCCCCCATCAAAGAAGACATTGGTATTCCATGAGCAAAGCAAAATTGTAGAAGCACAGAGGAAATGAAATCTGCACAAATCCAGAGCCGTTTCCTCTCTAAAAGCTCCAATGGACTATTTGTATCTGATCTGTGGTAATGCCTTCCAAACTCATACTGGTCTGATCAACCACAGCTGAACACACTGTACCCTTATTCCAACATTATGTCATTTGTCTTCTTCAAAAAAAAAAAAGGATTGACAACAATGCTTTTTTCCAAACAGTGGGAGAAACTCAAGATATATAGACAAAATGAAACACCTTCTTCCCTCAAGAAACTTCTATTTTAATGGAGGAGAAATCACGTACCTGTTATAAGTGAAATGAATCTTGGTTGAGATAGTTTAGAAGGGAGGGTAATAGCACTTGATGAAATGGTGACCAAGAGAATTTCATGTGAAATTTGGTACTCATATGAGCCATGAAATGAATTAAGGATTCCAAAAGCTGTAAATGAGGATGATGTAAAATCCACATGAAGGATATAGCTAATAAAGTTTTGAGGATGAATTACTGATTTACTCTGTTGAAGAAAAAACGATTGAGAAAGTGGCATTGGTGGTTTTCAAATATTTAAAGTATTATCACATTGAAAACGTATTAGACCATTTCCTCTTTGGAATAAAGGACAGAATTAAAACTCTTGGATAGGTTAGAGAGAGGCATAATTTATTTCAATGTAAGTAAGCACTTTCTATCTGAGATGGTTTGAAATGGATTGGGATAGCTTATACTTGACTTAGTTCCTTAATAATAGAAATAAAATGTTTAGTCAAGATTTGGATAGTCACCTGTCAGATACACTTGAAAAGGCGATCTATTTGGGGAAACAGCTCAAACTAGAAGATTGCAGAATCTCCTTCAATGTTACTATACTACTACTCTATGCCTTGATCTATGTCATTTCATTTAAGAATCTCTGCTATGTTCTGAAAATTGATGAAGAACGTTAGCCCTAAACTTTACCTTATGTAACAAATACTGCTTTGATTTGAACTCTGTTCTGTATATTCAGATGATTGTGTCAAACACATCTTTTTATATGCTGTACTTAATATTAATAATCTAAGACTGAAAAATTTACCTCTTTTTTTTTTCAGGGAATCTTATGTGATTTTGCCTTGTGTTCAGGAAACTTCATAAAAGCTGAAGGTTTTCCTGGTGTTTGAAATTCTAAATGGGAATACAGTCATAATATGAGTTGTAATTAGCTTCCATTGTCACCTGCAGAACACAATAGGATTTCTGATTAACATATATCTATGTGCATAAAGGAGAAAACCAAGAAGAAAATTAAAATACCATATTAATATATACATATATATACATACACATACATATATCCATATTTAATATCATATATGTATATAATAGCAACCTTTTGTGATTATGAAATGATTTACAATGGAAGTAAAAAAAAAGAAACAGATTAGTTGTATTTTAGACTTAGAGTTTTAGTATTACTAGCTGTAATTAGAATTAAATAGGCTTCTAGTGAGGGATAATTTTATCCTGCTCTTCGTAGAACTCCACTATCTACTTAGCCACACCTTTGTTATTCTTCATGGAGTACTTTCAGAGTTACTTTATTCTGTCCACTTCCTTCATGTTCTAACATGTACACAGAATAGTTACATTATTTCCAATACTATCTGAATTGGTAAGTTAAAAATGCATTTCCTCAGATATTGAGCTCTGTCAGGGTAAGCAATAAGGTAACACACTAGCTTATATAAGAGATATAAGAAGAGACAGCTTCTGTCATATAAACAAAAAAAATGAGCAATACACCAAAGTGGCAGAGAATGAGGAGACAAAAAGGAATAGCATCACAGATACTTCTTGAATAGAAAATTCAGATATTGTTGAAAGGGAACTTCAACTGAAGAGGAAAATTTAGGTTGTGAGAATCGGTATATTATAAAGTGAGTAATAAAAGTTGAACAAGTCAGCTGAGAGGCAATGTGATGCATTGATCAGAATACTTGACTGAGAGTAAGGAAACCCAGTTTTGAGTCTTTGCTTGGCAGCTCCCAAGTTTGATATTTAAAAACTCACATTCTTTGGAACTTAGTGTCCACATGTGGAAAATGAGAGGTTTTTGGAAGTTATATCTAAGCTTTTACCATCTCTATGACCTTATTTTAATCAGACAGTGTGTTATTTGAAGACAAATTTAATTGTGTTTGCTATTGCAAGGACAGATTTTGGATTTCTCATGTAATGTTGGTACCTGCCTATTGGAGATAATCCTATGTTTTCATTTTTTAGAAAAAAATCTAAAACACTTTCATCACATTTCATTTGTAACCACGACATTCCAAATGTTAGACATTCTTCTGTCAGAGTGGAAAATCTACTCCACTACCCAAGAACCTTGGGGAAGCTAGTTGGTACACTGGATAGAGCCTTGGGCCAAGAGTCAGCAAATCACTTACCCTTTTTTGCCTCATTTTCCTTATCTGAAAAATGAGCTGTAGGAGAAACTGGCAAACCACTCCACTGTCTTTGCCAAGAAAACCCCAAATAGGGTCAGGAAGTGTTGGGCATGGCTAAAATGACTAAACAAAAACAACACTCAAGAAGCTAACAAATAAATGGAAGTGGAAGGACAAACATCAGCATATAAACAAAAGTGAAAGAATTATACAGACTTAGACACTCGCATTCATTCTAAAAATATTTATGAGGCATCTCTGGTACAAAATGTATAATAGGTATGGCCTCTTCTCTTGAGGAGCTTACTGTCAAATAATGGGAAATAGATGTATTTTGAAAACTACATATATTCTTAAGAAATTTAAAGAAGTGAATAAGAGGAAATGGGAAGACATGGGGGAAGTACTTAAAGAGACAGGAAAGACTAGAGTTGAAAATCATTCTTTTCTAATAGTCATATTCTCCGGTTAACTATGATCCAACTCTCCTCTCTTCCCATTAAACAGTGGGCTAGGAGTACAAATTCAGTACTGAGATATTATGACACCAATGTCTTCATTTCTTCTTATCCAAAGAGAACTATATCCATGATTGGTAAGAGTTTATGGGGTAATGTGTATACAGCCCATTTAAAACCTTGTTCTTTAATTCTTCAAACATTTCCTCAGTGTTGGCAAAACTTCTTTGGCTACATATATCAATCCTTCGGTCTTTCATCACTATCTACTGTAATTAAATTCAACACTTAGCAGGTTATTTTTTTTAAATAATAAGGCCTTGTAAGTATTGCCAGGCTGTACCTCAGAATATAGACACAGTCAGTAACCCAAACCATATGCAAAAACCTAGATGGTTCATAGATCTTACATTCCAGGTTCCTATACAATACTAATCTTTATAGCATCAGACTTTCCTTTCATAAACAGATGCATGTGTTTCTGAACTTTTTGTCTTTGGCCCAGTCACTTCATTATTACTATAGCTACTTGTGGTTGTCCTTCACTCTTCCCTAGTGGCATATGGAACTCCTTATGATAAGAGGGGCTTATTTTCTGATGTCACCTCTTTTATCATTTTAATATGTCCATGATGTTTCCTTGGAAACATATTGGGTTAGTTTGCCATTTCCTTCTCCATTGCATCACCTTCTGTCAGAACTTTCCACTATGACCTGTCTTAGGTAACTCCAAGTGGCATAGCTCACAGTTTCATTAAGGCATGCAACTTCCTCTGCCATGACAAAGCAGTGATCCAGGAGAAGAATAGATTTTGTAGAATTAAATAGTTTACTTACAATTTAAAGTGAAGGGAAGTAAAAGAGTGAGGGCTCTATTGATTAGAACATCCACCATTTAAAAAGGAATTTATTAGTTATGAACGCTTCATGACTGATTTCATCAACCAAAACTGAGTATGAACAAGACCTATAAACGTCATTAAATCAATCCAAGTCACCATGTTAAAACTTGGCCACAACCTAAGGAGTTAGTATGAAATATATATATATATATATATATTATATATATATATATATATATATATATAATATATATATAAGAACCACAGACAGAGAGTGAGAGTTTGGATTCCAGAGATAGGAGCATGCATGTCTTTCCAGAACACTTCTGCAAAGCAAAAGTAGTATCAAGCTGTGTCAGGCAAAAGAGATATGAAGACTTTAGAAGCACAGTGGAGCAGAAGATTCAGGCTGAGCAGAGCCCCCCAGCAGCCAGCTCTTTACCCAATTTCTCTTGATTCCTATCTATCAACAAAGACTATAGGCAGGTAGCTGGCTTAGTTAATAGCTTGCTGAGCTTAACATCAGGAAGACGTGAGTGATAATCAAGCATCACACTATTATAAGCTCTGGGACGTTAGGTAGTTCACCTACATTCTTTATGCTTAAGTTTCCTTATCTGTAAAATGGAGGTAATAAGAGAGTTTACTTTTAAAGATTTTGTGAAGATAAAATGTCATAATATTTGTGAAGGGCTTTGCAAAAATGAAAGCACTATAAATGCTAGTTATGTAAAATTGGCCATTTTGTTACCCAAATATTTCTAAGACACTAAATTTTGCTTCAACTGCAAAGCCAGAAAAGCTAAAGAAAGACAAAAGTGCATTTTAGTCCTGTCCAACTCTTCATGACCCAATTGGGGTTTTCTTAACAATGATACTGAAATGTTTCGGTCATTTCCTTCTCCGGTTCATTTTATAGTTGAGGAAACTAAGTCAAATAGGATTAAGTGACTTGCCCAAGGTCACAGATCTAGTAAGTGTCTGAAGCCAAATTTGAAATTAGGTCTTCCTAACTCCAGGCCTGTCATATTATCCACTGTACCTCCTAAATGCTCCATAAATGTAAATTTACTTCTTCTCAAATGTTAGGGATTTTTTCCTGTTAGTAATTATGGTCAAATTCAGACTTTTCATCTAGAATAAAGTCCATAAAGCAGAAAAAGAGTGAACTTAGGAGCCATTACATTACACCTTGACTTGAAACAATCTAATTATCATATCAGAGTCTTGCAGGATTAATGTGCATTATCTCTAGAAAGGTGGGTCAAAAGTGTATATTAATACAGGAATATGATGCAAATAGTACCTCTAGTAGACTAAAAGAATCCTGCTACCCCTGAAGGGGCCATACTTAATTCCAAATGAATGATAATTGAGAACACTTAGATCCAAAAGTACCCCAAACCAAATTTATTCTGTTTTCCTCTTTCTCAGTCTGCTCCATCTCTTCTTTTTGTTTGAATTTATTTAATTTTGCCTTTGATCTTAGTGCCACTTCCACTGACTAACCAACCTGCAGGTTTTGTGGTAGGCATAGAATACTTGCTTCTTTCTCTTACCTAAAGACAGATGTCATTAGTCTATCCTTGAGCAATTCCTACAATGCTACTTGATTATATAGATTACTTGGGCTTGAATTTATTGGGACAGAGATTCCCAAAGCTACAATCACTTGTCTCATCCTAAAACTCACTAACAAATTTTAAGCATTATTATACATTGAAAAGTACATTCACTCTGTATAATCCTTGCCCATGTCCTCCACAGGTATGTGCATCCAATATTGGGGGCTCTGTTTTGCCTTATTCTGTCTATTGGACAAGTCCCCTTTTTCCTAGTCATTAATCTCTGTGATATCTTTGACATTGAAAATTTTGTGCCATAGTTAAGCTCACCACACACATTATCATTTTCTCTTCCATGACTCACAACTTTAATTCTTTAAAGATGGTTATTCTTTGATTCTCTATCACATAATATCACTGGAAAAATATTCAAGGGAAAATATGTCTTAGTTTTAAGGGTCATTGAAATCAGTTCCCAATTTCCCAAATGCAATCTAGCCTTCTCTCCTCTAACTGTGTATATGCCAAAATTGTAAGACATTCCTTAACTAATATATTAGTATTTTTTGAGGATTTCTTAATTGCCAATATATTTTCTAGCAGCATTTGCTAGTGTCACGGAAAATGTTCAGCATAGAATGCAAACTGAAAAAGAATGCCCAGTACAAGGTTTTTTTCTTGCTCTTTGAGAATAGCATTGCCCTGATTGTAATTAAGGCCAAGAATACTGATGATTCTTAAATGAGCTCCACAATTACTCAATTCAGCTCAGCTTCATTATCCACAACAACAACAACAACAACAAAAAAGTGGATAAAAAATTCCAGATTATCATTTTTAGTTAGGTAGTTAATCCATAGATCTGATCAATCAGTATGAGTAGCTTGGAATGCATGAGATATTAAGGGAAGTGTAGTACCTCTGGTTTCAGGGCTACTGAGTCCATTTCAGGGCTACTTTCCACTTTCAGTGTCCACAGCCACACGGTTCTCACCTGTGGCTCCACGAAGCTGTAGAAGCCACACCTCAGGTAAGCAATTTCAGTACACCAGCTAGACTATGCTGAAGTTGACCAATAGACATTGGTGAGTTGGGGGAGGTGGTACCCAAACATGTGAAGACTTCCCTGTGAATAGCCATATGTGAATTTGTTCCAATGGCCATGAGGCTGAAGCAGGTTCTGTGGTGTTTACAGCTTGGTTAGATATCAAAGACACCAAAGTCATTTGATGCATCTCAAAGCAGCGCTTATCATCTTAACTTTGTTCTTGCCACTGGACTCTAATGACTCAGGAAGAGAGTGAGATCAATAACTTCATGCAACTTTGATTCATTTAAATGCAATTTATGCATGAGTTAAAAGACATTGCCCATATTGTGTTACCATTTTCTCATTTTTATCTACCTTGAAATTCTGTGTTCATGGGCAAGTGACAAAGCCACAGGTATGGATACACTGGTAGTTGTAGCTACCACACTCCGCACAGGCAGCCAAGGCCATAAGGTCATCTTCTCATAGGACTTTAGCAGCAGTGTGATGTGGCAGCCTTCTGGGTGTCTGAAAAACATTTTTAAGCACCACTCATGTCCTGGCATGAGCAAGTGGCTAGAAATGGTGCCGTAAAATTGTTAGATTCACCTAACTCTGATGTGTTTGCTATGGTGGGTATCCTAGCCTACTCTTCAGGCACAAAAAGAATACAAAAAAACTTTTGCAAAGATGATTTCATTCACCATTGGTATATGGAATGTGTGCATGCTTACAGACAATATGATTTCCAGTAGACTTGAAAAACAAACAACTCTTATTGCAAGAGAGCTAAGCAGGTTTCACATACAGATAGCAACCTTGAGTGAAAAAAAAAATGGCAAGTGAAGGCCAGCTTACCAAAGATGGAGTTGGATGCACATTTTCTGGAGTGGTAGCCATATTAAGGGTAGCACCATGGAGCTGGTATGGCTTCTACAATCAAATCTAATCTAGTCAATAATCTTGCATTCCTCCCTAAAGTGATGAAGACAGGCTGATGATAATATAATTGCCACTTGCAGGAAAGTGTCATGCAAGCATCATCAGTACAAATACTGCCATCATGACGAACCTTGATGAGGTCAAAGAAAAAATTTATGGAGCTCTGGAGTCCCTCATCATCAATGTGCTGGAACAGAACAACCTTAGAATTCTGGATGACTTTAGTACAAGAGTAGATAGAGACCACCACAGGTGGCAGGGGGTCCTTGGTAAGAATGGAGTCAGAAACTGTAATGGTGATTTACTACTGAAAATTAATGCATCAGATCCTATACCAGGTATGTGGCAGTGTAAGAAAAGAGAAGGCCTCATGAAGAAAAGACAATGAATAGTAGGAATAATCCAAAGCTTGGTCTTGGGAGGCAAGATTGGTGAAAAAATAGGAGGGGATTGAGATTAGTGAATTATACAGTATTAATTATATAGAGAGTTTAATAAGAATAAATATAGCAGTGTTCAATATCTGGAAAAGTGGGATGGAACCAGATTGTAAAGGGCTTGAAATTCCTAACAAGACTATTTTATTTTTATCCTATAATAAATAGGGGTCCAATACAGCCCTTTTGAGCAGGGCAATGAGGCAATCATATCTGTGGTTTTAGAACGTAGCTTTAGAAGTTATGAGGTTAGTAGAGGGGAAAAATGAGTTATGAATGATAATATGCAGTGGCAAATTCTTGTGAAGATGGAAAAATGAAAGGGGCTGGAGAAGACCAAATTCTCCAATCCAAAGCCAAACAAAAATAGAACCCAAAGAATGAAAATTGATGAAGAAAATGTATAAAGTCAGGTGTAATAATTTATATCCATTCCAGAACTATTAAAACAATAGCCAGGAGTTAAAGAAGGAAAGTAGAGCAGATCTCCCCAGAGAAGTCAACACTGTCATTTCTTTCTTTAAATCTCTTATATGCATCTTCTTCTTTCCCCTCCCACAGACACTCTCTGCTACAGGACCTTGTTACATCATCCCTGATCTTCATTAGGCTTTTGGTTGTCCTCTTTGTCTCAATTCTCTCACCACTCCAGAACATCCTTCAGTTAGCTGCCAAGGTGACTTCCTACATTTTACACATTATGTCATTATGTCACCCCCCAAACTCATTAAATTTCAATGGCTCCTTCTTACCTTCAGGATCAAATATAAAATGATCTATTTGACTCTTAAAATCTATCGCAAGTTGATTCTTTTTTTTTTTTTGCACAAACAGAAGTGCTCAGATCAATTTTCTTTAAATAACAATTTTGATAAATCAATTAAAGAAAGTTTATGAAAGAAGGGCTAAAGAAACCTGTCACCTACAGTATAGTCATGTATAAGGTGAAGGCTGAAAATCATCTGTATCTGAAGAATAGTATTTAAAATAATTTACCTGAGCTCTCATAAGCCATTCATATGAACAATTTTTTTGTAGAAAAATATAATTTAAAAATATAGGACTTGATACAAAGTTATTTATGTGTAAATATGAAAATTTTATATTTAGAAACAATTCTGCAACGTATTACTTATGAATGTTTTAGAATAAAAATTCTATTTTAATGGCAATCAAGAATTCACATTACTTACTTTTCATTATTTTGTTTGTTTATTTTTCTGCCAAGCAGAATAAAAAGTTGAGTAAATTGCGATGGGGAAACAAAACAACACAGTAACTAGAATAAATGTGCCTTATAAATTTCCATTTTATTCAAACTGCAATTTTGTTTATTAATTACTATATGTGAATATTGTGGATGTGGACTCAATACGACTCAACAATGTGGTGGTAATCCAAAAAAGCTAATGCAATTTCAGTTATGCCCAGAGTTTTTTTCAGTGCCCATCCCACTCCCATTCTTTAGTGCAACCGGCTTCCTCAACAGAAAAATGAAGCAGTGGGAGCTACCCTTGCAGCACTAAATTTATGATGCGCTAATCCTACTATAATTGCAAGTGGTGCTGTGGAGAGTGAAGTTGGCTTAGGTAGTATATTTTTTTAAACTCGATCCTCTGATAGGAATTTTGGGCAACAGAAGAATGTGAATCTTCCTAGAGCTTGAGTATCTCTATCCCTCTGGACTTAACTTGCAATGGAATGTCTCCTTTAACTTGCTGTGTTTCTTCCAAGGACCCATCCCTTAAGTGGGTTGCTGGAACTAGCTCCTATATAGCCAAGAAAAGACAGTTGTTACATTTTCAGTGTAAGCACTACATCTTAGAAATTGGCAAATTGTAAGAATTGGGCCTCGATTTTCTGTTTTGTTGGTCTTCTAGGCTTAAGAAAGATACTGGCATGATTTGTCATCCAGCTCATATTACAGATAAGGAACTGAAGCAAACAAGATTGTGAGTTGCCCAGGGTTATACAGCTAGTGTCAGAGCCTAGATTGGAACTCAGAAAGATGAGTATTGTTGACTACAGGCCCAGCAATCTATATGGATGTGTATGTATGCATGCATGTGTATGTACACATATATTTACATGCATGCACCTATGTAAATGTGTGTTTATATATTAATGTACATATGTTCATATATTTATGTACTTCTATTTACATGCATATTGATATATAATAGATATAGATATAAATCTCTTGCATATGATAAAGAGAAGGGAAATAATCAGAATCAAAGGATAAATTAAAAAATGCTAAAGAAGGGAATTAGAACTGGAAAAGAATAAAATTTTATTTAAAAATGGAGAACACCAAAGCCGATATTACTCAGCTGAGCTTGACTTTAATTCCTGATAAAATTCTAGGACATATTATTAAAGGCATGGTTAGCAACCTTATAAAAATGTTTGATCTCTTAGTTTTTGCCTTCTTTCATTCCTAACAATGTCATCTGTCTTCCTTCATTACTTTTTTTTTTTCCAAAGGGAAAAAAAAACTTAATTCATTGATCCAGGGAGTGATGCTATATTTTATCAAATCATTAAACAATTTATCATGTTCTTTTTAGTCAGAAAGGTCAAGCTTGAAGCCAGCAACATATCCTTACTACTTCTATAACCATGGGCAAGTCACTGAATTACTGTCACAGTTTCTTCATTTATAGAATGGGAATAATAATAATAGTGCCTACCTCCCTAAGGTTATGGTATCAAATGACATAATGTTCATAAAATACATTGCAAACTTGACTGCAGTATATAAATGCTAGCTATAAGTACTGTTATTGTTGTTAATATTTTATTATTGTACTTATTATCGCTATTGTTATTACACAGGATAGGAAGAGGCTATACAATAGTAGCCTTAAATAAATTTGGAGCTTTTTAAATTAGTATGGGCCTAAAGCTACTTTAGTGGGTCATATATACAACTTATAAAATGGTATCTAGTGGGATGTCCCAGGAATCTCTTTAGCCTTAGCCTTGTACTGCTTTACTTATTTATTTTTTTTAGCAATGGCTTGAATAAAGGCTTCTTCTCCTTTTTTATGGAAATTTTAGATGACCTGCACACAGAAAAGTTAGATAACCTGGTCCATACCTGAGGAAGTTCTCAATAGGTAAATACACTGGGCTAAATATATCAAGATCAATTTTAATTAGGATAAAAGCAAACCCTTATACTGAGTCTGAACAACTAAAATTAGCAAATACAAAATTGGTAGAATATGGATAAATAGGCCACTCAAATGAAATACTTGGGTTTAGTGAAAGGTAAAGTCTTTACAAGCTACCAAGTTGATAGTTCAATCAGAGAAGCTAAAGTCATCTTAATCTTTATTCACTGAGAAGTAATGCCAGAAAAAGGAAGTAGTTCCACTATGCTCTTTCCTGGTTAGTTTATATATATATAGAATATTGATTTCAGTTCTAGATGATACATTTTAAGAAAAAATGTTAGAAAATATTCTGAGGAGGGCAACTGGAATGAATAAAATGTCATTTATTAATATGTTAATTAGGTGCTTGATCCTGGAGAAAATATTTTAGATGCAGGCAGTCATTAAAGATTTGAGGACTGTCATATGAAAGAGCAATGAAATTAGCTTTGTATGGCCCCAGGAAGCAGAACTAGGAGAAAGGGTTAATATATATATGTGCGTGTGTGTGTGTATGTATGCATATATATGTGTATATACATATAAATATACACACATATATATATATATATATATATATATATATATATATATATATATATATATATATATATGTATATACACATATATGTAGATTTTAGCTACAAAGAGCGTTCTATCAATCAGACCTATCCGAAGATGAAGCGTACTGCTTTGGGAGAGTGGGTTGTCTCTCAAAAGAGGACTTCAAACAAAGACTTGGAGTAGATAGTCACTTCCTCTTTTTATTCTATGAAATGTGAAGTATTAACAGTTAGTCTCCACAAACATTTTATACTTATTATGTATTTTATGGCAAAAAGATGAATATATATATATATATTCATATATATATATATATATATATATATATATATATATGTTCAGCAGTTTATCCTAAGCTGGAATATCATTGATTTTGAGGAATATAAAAGGGATGAATTCTTTTTTATTATATAAGGATTATCCCCACTAATTTCACAGAATCTCATTGTTAGAGGAATGACCACTTGGTTTGTAAGGGTGAGTTGCTGTGGGTAGGGAGGTAGGGATTATTAAGGCTTAGAGGGAGTCATAATTTGCATGAGTGAAAGGTAAAACCGTTATGAAATGAATCTTTGAAATACTGAAGTATAATCATTTAATTCAAATGTAATGTGTCTTTTATCTGAATATTATATACTTCCTGAGTGGCTTTATGGTTTCATTAGACCTTAGAAGAGAACTCAGTGATCATGCACTCCAATTCTCTCATTTTTCAGGTAAGGAAACAAAGACTTAGATAGGGAAAGCACATTTTTCTACTATGCCAAATGACCTGTACTCTCCACTGTACTAATATGAGAGAATTTAAAACTAGTTTAATTTTTTTAAAAATCAAAATATAGATCAGTTCTATTTTTACAAGAGGCATTTACAACTGTCATTTCATATTTCTATGAAAATGAACTAAAGCTTTTTAAAATTACAATACACTTTTTTTCTAAATTATAGATTGGACATATTAGATCCTTTTTTTGACACTGCATTTAGAGAATGAAAAGGTTTTAGTCTCACAATTTAGTGAATACACTCCTTGATCTATAAACAGTAGACCTTTAAAGGGTAAGCAACCAGCTCTCCTGGAGAGAATTAGATGTGGAAAGAGAAGAAGCCTGTATTCAAATATTACGATTGTATGTACTTAGTGCTCATATAATGATAGCTAAGTTGTCTAGTCTCTAGGCTTTTGCTCCCCTAAAAATAAAAAGGGGAGTTGTGCATATTTCTATTTACCTTTCTCTCTATCTCTCTACCAATACAGAGACAAACTTTAACATACATTCTTGTTCATCTTGTTCATTGAATGACCATTTTTTACCCTGAAGGATTGTACTCAGTTTTGCTGGGTAGGTGATCCTTGGTTGTAATCCTACCTCCTTTGCACTCCAGAATATCATACTCCTTCCTTGCCCTCATTTCCCTTACTGTAGATGCTGCTAAATCTTCTGTTATCGTAATTGTATTTCCACTGAACTTTAATTGTTTCTTTCTGACTTCCTGCAATGTTTTCCCCTTGACCTGGTAATTCTGGAATTTGGCTACAACATTCCTAGGAGTTTTCCTTTGGGGATCTCTTTCAGGAGGTGATCAGTAGATTCTTTCAATTTCTATTTTGCCCTCTGGTTCTAAAATGTCAGGGCAGTTTTCCTTGATAATTTTTTGAAAGATGATATCTAGGCTGTTTTTTCATTATGGCTTTAAGATAGACCAATAATTTTAAAATTCTCTGTCCTGGATGTATTTTCTTTTTATTTTTCTTTTCTTTTTATTTTTTTCACATGCCTCTTTACTTTTTTAAAAATTTTATTCTATTAATTTATTTTGATTTCTCAATAATCATTTTCATATGCTTTTGAGTTTCAAATTTTTCTCCCCCTTTCTCCCCTCCACCCTCCCGAATGTGGCTCACAATCTCATATAGGCTATACATTTACATTCCTCTTAAACATATTTTCACATTAGTGGTGTTGTAAGTAAAAATTAAAACCAATAGGAGGAACCATAAGAAAGAGGAAACAAAACTCAACAGAGAGAAAAAAATAGCAATTAAAATTTCATAGTTCTTTTTTTGGATTTGGATAACATTTTACATCATTAGGCCTCTGGAGATGTCTTAGATCCTTGTATTGCTGGGAAGGGTTAAGTTTATCAATATTAGTCATGTCACAATGTGGCTGTTATTGTGTACAATGTTCTCTTGGTTTTGCTCATTTCATTCAGCATCAGACCATACAAGTCTTTCCAAGTTTTTCTGAAAGTCAGCCTGTTCATCATTTCTTATAGCACAATACTATTCCATTACATTAACATAACACAACTTGTTCATCCATTCCCCAATTGATGTGCATCATCTCAACTTCCAATTCTTTGCCATCACATAAAGAGCTGCAATGAATATTTTTCTACATGGGGGTCCTTTTTACCATTTGTATGATCTCTTTGGGATGTAGCCCTAGAAGTGCTATTGCTGGTTCAAAGGGTATGCACATTTTTATAGCCCTTTGGGCATAGTTCAAAATTGTTCTCCAAAATTATTGAATCATTTCACAACTCCACCAACAATGCATTAGTGTTCCAATTTTCCCACACCTCCAATATTTATCATTTTCCTGTCTTGTCATATTGGCCAATAAGATATGTATGATGTGGTACCTCAGAATTGTTTTGATTTACATTTCTCTAATAATTATTTAGAGCATTTTTCATATGACTACAGATGGCTTTAATTTCTTCATCTGAGAACTTCCTGTTCATATCTTTTGACCATTTATCAATTGAGGAACGGCTTGCATTCTTATAAATTTGACTGAATTCTCTATATATTTTAGAAATGAGGCCCTTATCAGAGAGACTGGTTGCAAAAATTATTTCCCAAATTTCTACCTTCCTTCTAATTTTAGTTGCTTTGGTTTTGTTAGTGCAAAAACTTTTCAATTTAATGTTATCTAAATTATCTATTTTGCTTTTCATAATGCTCTCTATCTCTTGTTTTGTCATGAATTCTTTTGTTCTCCGTAGATATGATAGGTAAACTATTCCTTGCTCTCCCAGTTTTCTTATAATATCAACCTTTATATCTAAATCATGAACCCATTTTGACTTTATTTTGGTATATAGGGTGAGATTTAGGTCTATGCCTAGTTTGTGCCATACTCTTTTCCAGTTTTCCCAGAGTTTTTTTCAAAGGGTAGGTTCTTATCCCTGCAGCTGGGGTCTTTGGATTTATCAAGTAATAGATTACCATAGTCATTGACTGCTGTGTCTTGCTTATTTAACCTATTCCTCTGATCCTCCACTCTATTTCTTATCCCGTACCAGGCAGTTTTGATGATTGCTGCTTTATGGTACAATGTGAGATCTGGAATTGCTAGGCCACCTTCCCCTGCATTTCTTTTTATTAGTTCCCTTGATATTGTTAAAATTTTATTTTTCCAAATGAGTCTTATTATTTTTTTCTAACTATGTAAAATATTTTTTTGGTGCTTTGATTGGTATGGCACTGAATAATTAAATTAGTTTAGGTAGAATTGTCATTTTTATTATATTAGCTCAGCTTACCCATGAGCAACTGATGTTTTTCCAATTTTTTAGATCTGACTTTATTCGTGTGAAAAGTGTTTTGCAATTGTGGTTATAGAGTTCCTGTGTTTGTTTTGGGTGGTAGACTTCCAAATATTTTATAATATCTACAGTAAGTTTAAATGGAATTTCTCCTTCTATCTCTTGCTGTTGGGCTTTGTTGGTAATATATAGAAATGCCAATGATTTACATGGGTTTATTTTATAACCTGCAACTTTGCAAAAGTTGTTTATTATTTCAAGTAGTTTCTTACTTGATTCTCTAGGACTCTCTAAGTTTATCATCATGTCATCTGCAAAGACTGATAGCTTTGTTTCTTCTTTGCCATTTCTACTACCTTCAATTTATTTTTTTTCTCTTATTGCTAAAGCTAATGTTTCCAGTATAATATTGAATACAGTGGTGATAATGGACATCCTTGTTTCACCCCCTATCTTATTGGAAATGTTTCTACTTTGTCCCCATTACATGTTTCAGTTTGATGCTATTTATTATTTAAAGGAAGACTCCATTTATACCTATGCTTTCTAGTGTTTGTAATAGGAATAGTTGTTGCATTTTCTCAGAACCTTTTTCTGTATCTATTCAGTTGATCATGAGGTTTCTGTTGGTTTTGGTGTCGATATGCTCAATTCTGCTGATTGTTTTCCTAATATTGAACCAACTCTGCATTCCTGGTATAAATCTTACCTGTTCATAGTGTATTATTCTTGTGATAAGTTACTGTAATCTATTTGCTAATATTTTGTTTAAATTGTTTGTATCTATATTCATTAGAGAAATTGCTCTATAATTTTCTTTCTTTGTTTTGACTCTTTCTGGTTTAGGTATCAGAAACATATTTGCATCATAAAAAGACTTTGGTAAGACTCCTTCACCTATTTTCCCAAATAGTCTGTATAATATTGGAATTAATTGTTCTTTAAATGTTTGATAGAATTCACATATAAGTCCATCTGGCCATGCATATTTTTTTTTTCCTAGGGAGGTCATCAATGTCTTTTTCAATTTCTTTTTCTGAGATGGGGTTATTTAAGTGTTTTACTTCCTCTTCTGTTAACCTGGGCAACTTATATTTTTGTAAATATGTATCCTTTCATGAAAATTGTCAAATTTGTTGGCATATACTTGGGCAAAATAATTACTAATTAATGTTTTAATTTCATCTTCCTTGGTGGTAGCTTCACCCTTTTTGTTCTTGATACTACTAATTTGGTTTTCTTCTTTTTTTAAAAAATTAAACTAACCCAAAGTTTAACTATTTTATTGTTTTTTTTTTCATAAAATGAGCTCTTAGTTTTATTTATTTGTTCAACAATTTATGTAATTTAAAGTTTATTAATTTTTCCCTGGCTTTTCAATATTTATAATTTGGGGTTTAATTGAGGATTTTTAATTTGTTCTTTTTCTAGTTTTTTTTTTTAGTTGTAAGCCCAATTCATTGTTCTCCTCTTTTTTCTATTTTATTTATGTAATTATTTAGAGATATAAAGCTTCCCCTAAGAACTGCTTTTGTTGCATCCCATAAGTTTTTGTATGTGGTCTCATTATTGTCATTCTCTTGAATGAAATTATTGTTTCTATGATTTGTTGTTTGACCCAATCATTTTTTTAGGAGTAGATTATTTAGTTTCCAATTATTTTTAGTCTATCTTTCCTTAGTCCTTTATTACATATAATTTTTTCTGCATCATGATCTGAAAAGGATGCCTTTAATATTTTGACCTTTCTGCATTGGATTGTGAGGGGTTTTTTTTTTGCCCTAGTACATGGTTAATCTTTGTGTATGTGCCATGTACCACCTAGAAAAAAAGTATATTCCTTTCTATCCCCCATTCAGGTTTCTCCAGAAGTCTATCATAACTAACTTTTCTAATGTTCTATCCACCTCCTTCACTTCTTTCTTCTTTATTTTTTGGTTAGATTTATCTAGTGCAGAGAGAGGGAGGTGGAGGTCTCCCACTAGTATAGTTTTACTATCTATTTCATGCTGTAACTCCCTGAACTTCTCCTCTAACAATGCGGATGGTATACCATTTGGTGCATCTATCTTTAGTAGTGATATTACATCATTATCTATGTTGCCTTTTAGCAGGATGTAGTTTCCTTCCTTATCTCTTTTGATAAGATCTATTTTTGCTTTTGCTTTGTCTGAGATCAGGATTGCTACCCCTACTTTTTTACTTCAGCTGAAGCATAATATGTTCTTCTCCAGACTTTTACCTTTACCCTGTATGTGGGTTTTTAATCCATTCTGCTATCCGTTTCAGTTTTATGGGAGAGTTCATCCCATTCACATTCACAGTTATGAGTACTATCTGTGTCTTTTTCTCCATCCTATTTTTCCCCTATTTATGCTTTTATTTATCCTTTCCCCCCCACTAGTGTTTTGCCTTTGACTACAGCTGCCTCCTTCAGTCCCTTCTCCCTTCTATTATCCCTTTCCTTTTTCTTACCCTTTACCCTGCTTCTTCCCTCCCTTCTATTTCCCCTCCCTTTTCTTTCCCCTTTTCCCTCCTACTGTCTATAGGGCAAGTTAGATTTCTGTAACTAACTGATTATGTTGTTCCCTTCTTGAGCCAAATCTGATGAGAATAAGGTCCAAACAATGCACACACCCTCCCTTCTTTCCCTGTATTGTAATAGGTTTTTGTGTCTTTTCCTGTAATGTAATTTACCCTTGTCTGCCTCCTTTCTCAGTACATTTTCTTACATCAGAATACTCCTCTTACTTGGCTCCCTTTAACCCACTTGATTGGATTTTTTTATCATCACACATCAAAGTCAACTTATAGCCATCCCCTTCATGCATACTCCTTTAACATGGTGCAATATCTATAAAGTTCTCAAGAGTTGCAAATGTCATCTTCCCTTGTAGGGATGTAGACAGTTT
Organism: Phascolarctos cinereus; assembly: GCF_003287225.1. Lineage (NCBI taxonomy): Eukaryota > Metazoa > Chordata > Mammalia > Diprotodontia > Phascolarctidae > Phascolarctos > Phascolarctos cinereus. The sequence goes on along the minus strand of NW_027555847.1, from coordinate 434,856,938 downwards.
GCTCTTATCAATAACCTATATTTCTGTCACATTTACCTTTTTATGTTTCTCTTGAATCTTGTGCTTGAAGATCAAATTTTTTGTTGAGCTCTGGCCTTTTTATCAGGAAGGTTTGGAAGTCCCCTAATTCATTGAATATACTTCTCCTCCCCTTGAAATATCATGCCCAGTTTCGCTGGGTAGTTGGGTCCTTGGCTGCAGTCCAAGCTCCTTTGCCATATGGAATATCATGTTCCACATCCTACAGTCTTTTAATGTGGAAGCTGCAAGGTCTTCTCTAATCCTGACTGTGGTTCCATCATATTTAAATTGCTTTTTTCTTGCTGCTTGAAGTATTTTGTCTTTCATCTGGTAATTTTGGATTTTAGCTATTATATTTCTTGGCATTTTCAATTTGGGATCTCTTTCAGGTGGTGAGTGGTGGATTCTTTTTATAGTTATGTTACCTTCTTGTTCCAGGACTTCAGGGCACTTTTCCTTTGTGATTTCCTGAAAGATACTGTCCAGGCTCTTTTTTCATCATGATTTTCAGGTAGTCCAATAATTTTTAAGTTGTCTCTCCTGGATAGATTTTCCAGGTCAGTTGTTTTACCCATGAGGTATTTTACATTTTTGTCTACTTTTTCATTTTTTTGTTTCTGTTTGACTGATTCTTGCTCTCTCATAGCATCATTAGTTTCCATTTCTCCAATTTTAATTTTTAACAAATTGTTTTCTTCTGTTAATTTTTTTTACTTCCTTCTCCAATTGGCCAATTGTATTTTTGAGGGATTTGTTCTCTTCAGTGTACTTTTTTTTCTCCTGTTGTTCAATTGTGTTTTTTAGGGACTTGTTTTCTTCAGCATACTTTTTTTTTTTTCCCAAATAGGCAATTGTAGGACTCTTCTACCTGTTTCATGTGACTTTTATAATCTTTCCTGAGCTCCTCTAAGAAGGCTTTTTGGTCTTCATACCACTGCATAGTCCCTTTTGATACTACAGATGTGGGTTTGACAATGTTGTTCTCTTCAGAATTTATGTCTTGATCTTCACTCTTCTCATAATATAAATCTATGGTGCATTCCTTTTTAACTCATAGTGTTTCTTTATTCCTTGGCCTTTAAAGAGATTGAGCTCTCCTGCTGGGGAAGAGATGCCACTAACCCAAACTTCTTGTATTGGGAGTCTAGGTCTTGGTCACTGGCTTTGTGTGCTGGTACCTCTTAGGTTGGCAATTGTAGGCTGTAGGGTTCTGGAAACTTACCCGGTGTTGGGCTGGAATCAGCAAGGCTGGGAGTTTCAGGAAATTCTAGCTTGCCTTCTTTTCCTTTCCTTTAGCTTTCTTCAGCTCCTTTTAGATGGGTGCTGTAGGATGTTTGTCTGCCTGGGGCCCCTTGCAGTGCTGCCTCCCTTAGCTCTGCTGAGGCACTGGGAGACTCCTTTGCTGTAGAATACTAAGCCACCTGGTGGTTTTCTCAGCTCATTTCCACTGGTTTCCCCACCCTCACTGAGGCACTCAAAGGTCCAAGTATTGGTATGTGCCAGCTCTAACACCTGGGCTTCAGGATTTCCTCCTGTTTGGCAGTTGGAGGCTGTAGGGTTCTGACAGCTTACCTGGTGTTGGGCTGGAATCAGCAAGGCTGGAACTTTAGTAAGACTCTAGGTTGCTTTCTTAGACTCCTTTCAGATGAATGCTTCAGGGTACTTATCCACCTGAGGCCCTTTGTAATGCTGCTTCTCTTATTTTTGCTGGGGCACTGGGAGACTGGTTTGCTGTAGAATGCCAAGCCACCAGAATCTCCTCTTGGTGTGCTAACATGAGGCTGGGCTACTGCTCTGCTGCCTTTCTTCTGGTTCAGCTGCTGTTCCAGGGTTTTTTATGTGGTGATATTTTCTGGGTTTTCAGAGGTTGATAGGGGATGGTGAGAGCGACTACGTTTTTACTCTGCCATCTTGGCTCCTCCTGGATCTATTTCCAGGTCAGTTATTTTTCCAATGAGATATTTCACATTGTCTTCTATTTCTTCATTCTTTTGGATTAGTGTTACAGTGACTCGATTTCTCAAATTGCCACAAGATTCCAATTGCTCCATTCCAATTTGTAAGGGAGTATTTTTTCAGTAAGTTTTTGGACTTCCTTTTCCATTTGGCTAATTTTGCTTTTTACGGCATTCTTCTCTTCATTGGCTTTTTGGACCTCTTTTTGCCATTTGGGTTAGGTTATTTTTTTAAGGTGTTATTTTCTTCAGTATTTTTTTTTGGGAGGTCTCCTTTGGTATCACAGTCATTTCTTCCTCTACTTCTCTTACTTGCTTTTCAAAATCCTTTTTGAGCTCTTCCATGGCCTGGGATCAATTCATATTTTTCTTGGAGGCTTTGGATGTAGGAGCTTTGGCTTTGTTTTCTTCTTCTAGTTGTGTGTTTTGATCTTCTTTTTCTCCAAAGTAAGATAATATAGTCTGACTCCTTTTGTGCTGCTTGCTCATGATCCTGGACAAGTACTTGAGTTCTAAACTCTTTGTTGAGGTAGGCATCTGTTTCCAGTGTGGAGAATGTTCTGTCCCAAGCTTCAGGGCTTTTGTGCAGCTCTTTTCAGAGATACTTCTAGGGACCTGTAAATTTTCAGTTTTTCCAAGATGCTATGATCAAAGGCGAGGTGTTTACTCCTTTCCTGGCCTGTGCTCTGGTCTATGTGTGACCACAAGCACTCTTTTCTGTCTTGGAACTATGAGATTTTCTCTCCACAGTCACTACAAGCTCCCCCATGCCAGTGCTCCTCCTTGACCCACAAACAACCACCCAGAATCCTTGACCCAGATCCAAGCATGGGCAAAGCAAGAGAATATTGCACCAGTAGAAAGATCCCTGCAATCCCCCTCTGATCAGCCACTCCATTCCCCCTCAGTATGTGGGCCAGAAGCTTAGCAGGCAGCTGCCAACCCTGGCTACGTTTGGTGAATGGGGCTGGGACCCTGTGTCTCTCTCTCACAGCAGAAATAGACCCTTCCCACTGACCTTCTAAGCTGTCCTTGGCATTCATGGGTTGAGAAATCTGGAAACAGCCACAGCTGACTGTGATTCAGTCCTCTGAGGCCTGCTTCAGTTTTGCTGAGGCCTGCATTTCCCATGCCTAACTGCATTCTTCTCCCAGCCCAGCGCGATATGCCTTTCTGATCAACCATCCTGGTTATCTTGGACTGGAAATTTGTTTCACTCTGTCTTTTTGTGGGTTCTGTTGCTTTAGAATTTGATTAGATCCATTTTTTATAGGTAGGTGGAGGAGTTTGAGGGAGAGCTCAAGGAAGTCACTGTTTTTACTCTGCCATCTTTGCTGTGCCCCCAAAATATTTTTACATAAATAAAAATGACATACACAATTGAAGAAAAAAAAACTAATTGCTCATAATTGAGCCATAACAATAAAATCAAAATCATAATATTTCCTTAATTGACTTAATTATGCAACACTGTTTCAAAAATTACTAAGTCATATATGGGGCTAAAACTAATAATTCAATTCTTCTGAAGACAAAATAAAATTCAATAATTTCAAGGGAAATCATTGAATAAAAGAAACAAAAGTTTGAAAATCTAGCAGTACCTGACCTGACCTGAGCATTACTCATAATTTTTTTGATACTCTTTAAAAAACAAATTGGTCAATCAATGATACTGATTAGGTATACACTATGGAGAAGGAAATGAACATAGCAGGAAAGAGCTGAATAAACAAAAACCCTCAATTTCTTTGGTAAGTGATAATTTTTTGAAAATAATAAAGAAATAAAAGAGAGATATTTAATAACTTGGAGACTGCATAAATAAAACAGATAGAAAGAAATAGTAAAGCAGGATATATTTTGAAATCACATTTTACTTGTTTATACAACTAAAAAAATAAGCAATGCATTGTTAAAAAATTTTCAATTTCATGTTCAATAGATATGTTTTGATGTTCTAATTTATATTTTAACCTTCTTATTTTTTCTGGTATGTTTTCAGTTCAGAAAAAAAGATAAAGTTAAAAGAATATATTTTAAAGTATCATCATCTTACTTCTTTCTCATATCATACACACTTGTTTAATTGCTAATGTTACAAACATGAGAGAGGAAATAGGGGACCAGTCAGCATCCAGAAGATATAGATTCAAGTCTTACTTCTGAAAATATATTTTCACTTTTTTTTTATTTCTCATGGTTTTTACCTTTTGTTCTAATTCTTCTTTCTCATATGACTAATATGGAAATATCTCTAGCATGATCAAAAATGTATCACCTAAATCAGACTGCTTGCTGTCTAGGGGAGGGGTTAGGGAATGGGGGACGAGAGAAAAATTTAGAACTCAAAATCTTACAAAAAATGAAGTTGAAAACTATCTTTACATGTAATTGGGGAAAAAAAATAAAAAAGAATGAATAAGAAAGGCATATGACCTGATGCAAAATGAAATTAACAGGACCAATGAAACAATATACATGACTACAACAGTGTAAATGGAAACAGTGGCAAAACAAGAACTATCTATAATCATATTTACAGAAATCTTTCCAGAAGAAGAGAAAATGTACCTTCTCCTATCTTTGTAGGGGTGAGAAACTATCAATACCAAACTTTGCATATGCTATAAGATTCTTGTTGGTGTGTTTGTTGGTTATAACAACCATTTTTTCTCACCATTTCTGAGCCTTTGGGATTATTTTCTAGATAGGAAAAAACAAACAAACAAACAAACAAAAAAACAGAGACCTACTTTTCTTCCTGTTGTTCATAAGCTCCAACATTTCAAAGAATCTGTGATTTTGCTCCTGTATGATCTTCCTGACACAGAATGGTTTTCTGTGACTATACAAACTCATATGCACACATATGCACTCATGTGTCCATGACTTAGTAAGTAATTATTTCAAATTGCTGGATCTAAACAGGTCATCTATTTTTGGCCAACCTGATCTACTCCAAAGCTTTCTGAGTTAGTTTTAGGATAACATACTTACTATCCATTATTGTCTTTATTGAATGACATTCTAGTTTTATAAGCTCTATCAGAGAATAATACATTTCATTGGTCTATGATTGTGTTTATTTATGAGACAAATCATGAGGTACCCACCTTCCAACATTTCTTTTATTGCCCTTTTCCTCTGTTGATACCTCTATCATTCAGAAATATGTGTTCACAGAATTACATAATTTGAGAGTTGGAAGGGGTCTCAGTGACTCAGCTAGTCCAAATCATAAGCTAAATGAATCCCCACTCCACCATTATGAACAAATAGTTGTCCAGCCTCTTTTTGAATACCTTCAAGGATGGAAGATGTGTTACACTTCATATCCAAATCTATTTGTCTACCTCAGTGTGAATTTAATACAACAGGTTGCCTATCCCAGGGCTACTTTCATTTAAGTCCTGTCTGTATTTGTGAAATGTGAAGTTCTGCTCTCCTCCACATGAATTTCCGACATAAATGAGAATATAGAGGAATTCATTTGAGTGATTAAGAGGGAAAATTCCCAAATATTCCTGAAATCAAACATGTAAAATGCCCCCTAAACTACAGTTAAATATTAAATTTTCTTTGCTGGGGATCTCATAGAAATTTCTGAAACCAGAGGTTTCATCAAGGATGCCAAGAAAGAACCACTTTCTTTTTTAGACTAGAATCAATCTTGTTGGTGGAATAATACCAATCACATAGGAGGACTACTGTCTTAGTATATTTTTCTAACAAACTAAATTTAAAAATTGAATTTTACAACATTAGGATCACAGTATTTTGACAATTTTTTGTCACTTATTTGCGAAGTTATTTGATCTCATTCAATGTTCAACAAGCCAATCTGCAGTTTTCACAGCAAATTACATGAATGATTTAACTATAGAACTGCTTATTATTAGTCCGTGTATGCCAACTATTTTTATGCTGTCTCTGCTACGTCATTTAATAATATGCTGAATTATTAGTGACTTCCCTATGAAATCCATCAGCATTGTTTAATGAAGGCACAGAAAATTTGTTCGATTTCTACCTATGCTAATAAGAATAATGCCACCAAATGAAGGGGACAATTAAACTATTTGTCCAGATACTTCAGTGGCAAAAATAATTGTCTGAAATAGAGAATGTAGTCATTGAGAAAAACTCACATTGGAATGAATTACACAATTTCTCAACTTTTTCTTGTTGGTATAGAGTCATCTAATTTAGATCAAATATCCTTTATTAAAAGATAAGAAGGGAAAACTGGGGAAATAGATTATTTTTCAATGCAAAAAAGAAATAGCATGCAATCTCAATAAGCCAGAGAGCCTATGATGTCTATTTCAGGGCCACGTAGCAGTGCTAGGATTCTTTTGGATTAAGAGATTAGTTTTCTCAATTTAAGTAGGTGATAGGCCTGTTTTCCTATGCCCCACACAGACCACATGTAGAACATTATATTCAATTCTTCCTATCACACTTTACAATAAGTGAAATCCCAAAGTGATATCATGATTTACAGGCTATATAATTTATTTCATTGACAGTGATATGACAAGAAAACTAGAGAACACAATAACTTTGCACCCTTTTAGCTTTATCTTTTTGCCTTTGTCTTACTTCCTGAGCAGAAAGGATCAAGAGTTAAAGAACTAGAAACACCAGATCTTTTTAGCAGTTGCTTAGCGAGTAGTGTCTATGTGATTATTAATGTGGACTGTTCCTAAGAAGATAAAATAGTGTGTCATATGGAATGGTCATCATAAATTACATAAATTACACCCAAAGGCATTCAATACCAAGTACTAGGAAATTTGATTCAAAAGATAAACTTGAGCTTGAGGGAACTATTTATTTCGGAACATCTTTGTTCTTTCTTCTTGAGACCTTGGTAACTGGGGCAAAGAAACTCTTATTGGACGTGAGAAGTCATAACCAAGACTCTGAAAATAATAAGATAGTTCATTCTTTAAAATTATTATTATTGTAATTATCATTATATTTCTAGAAAGACAGGGGTTTTTTTTTTTGTTCCCAAGGTTGACACAAGGATCAATATTTGTTTAAAGGGGCAGAAAAAAATTGAACAAACTTAGAGTGTGCATGGTAAGAGTACAATGTGGAAAAAGCTTAAGACTTCAGCTGAAGTCAGAAATTATAAGCAGAGACAAACTCTGTAGTCATGTGTCTAGTTGGTTCATGACTGGAAGCATCTGGTGAAGATATACCTCCAGTGGAGGCTTATTTGGTAGACATAACACATTTAGGAGAGCATTATCTGACAAAGTCTATGAACTCAGGAGAGAACAAATCCAGCAGCAGCAAATTTATGACATCCTCAGAAGTCAGTATTATTGGAGGTGTGAATTACCACCCAACATGTTTACAAACATGCCCTGGCCTCAGGTACTCTCTCAAGCATGCACTTGCAAAAGCATTCTCTACACATGTCTATTGATTCTATTGTTTTTATTTAGATGGAAGAGTTCTGTGTCTCAGATATAGAAAATAAATATTGTATTGTTATTTTTCCCACTATGCTATGTTGCTAAATGCCTTTCATTAGAACTAATTGTGTCTTTTCATTAACTGTTAAAAGCAAACATTGCAATTACACTTTATGAGTTGTGGTATTGGACTAGATGTGAACCGGAATAGTATTGGAACTTGGGATAACATTCTATGGGGGACCTGCTATGTACTACATTATGAAGGCCATTGCTAATGTGGAGAGTGGCCAGAGAAGAGAAAGCTTGATGAATCTCAAGTGTATTTCATATAAGGATTAGTTAAAGGTACTAAAGAAGTTGATTCTGGTGAGTGTGACTAGGTGAAGAAGACACTGGAAGACCATGTTAGCTACCTTTGAATACTTAAAAGGTAAAGGGTTGTTTCATGGAAAATATATTAGACTTGTTCTGTTTAACCTCAGAGGAGTAGAAATTGTCAGAAATAAGTTTGAACTTGATATAAGGGGGAAAAAAGCAAAACAAAATTTCCAATGATTCCGTAATTCCTCTGTAATACTAAAATTGTAATGGGCATCAGAAATAGTGGATTCATACTCACCAGAAGTCTTTAAGAAAAGATTGGATGACTACTTAGATATATTATGCTGAGTATTTGAGAAAGAGGATTTTGGCTAGAAAAATATGGCCACTGAAATATTCTCCAACTTGGAAATTTTCTGCTTTTTTATCAAATATTTATTTTTTAAAATATTAATTTATTTATTTTTAGTTTTCAACATTCACTTCCATAAGATTTTGAGTTGCAAAATTTCTCCCCCTTTTTCCCCTACCCTTACCCCAAGACAGCATACAATCTGATATAGGCTGTACTTATACAATCATACTAAACACATTTTCACATTAGTCATGTTGTGACCAAAAATTAGAACCGATGGAAGGAACCACAAGAAAGAAAAAACAAAAATAGAAAGAGACAGCAAATAATATCTTTCAATCTGCATTCAGACTCTGTATTTCTTTTTCTAGATGTTGATAGTATTTTCCATCATGAAACCTTTGGAGTTATTTTAGATGCTTGAATTGCTAAGAAGAGGTAAGTTTATCAAAGTTAGTCATCACAAAATGGTGCTGTTACTGTATACAATGTTCTCCTCATTCTGTTCACTTCACTCAAGATCAGTTCATTTAAGTCTTTCCAGATTTTTCTGAAGTATGGCTGCTCATCATTTCTTATAGAACAATAATATTCCATTATGTTTACATACCACAACTTGTTCAGCCATTCCCCTGTTGACAGATATACCATCAATTTCCAATTTTGTACATGTGGGTACTTTTCCTTTTTATGATCTTTTTGGGACACAGACTTAGAAGTGGAATGAATAGGTTGAAGGGTATGCATATTTTTGCAGCCCTTTGGATGTAGTTCCAAATTTTTCTCCAGGATGATTGGATCAGTTCACAACTCCACCAACAACACATGAGTGTTCCAATTTCCCCACATCTTCTCCAACATTTATCATTAACTGTTTTGTCATGTTAGCCAATCTGATAGGTGTGATGTGGTACCTCAGAGTTGTTTTGATTTGCATTTGTCTAATCAATAGTGATTTAGAACATTTTTTTATATGACTGTAGATAGCTTTTATTTCTTCATCTGAAAACTATGTGTTACTATTCTTTGACCATTTATCAATTGGGAAACAACTTGCATTATTACAAATTTGACACAGTTTTCTATATATTTTAGAAATGATGACTTTATCAGAGACACTGGTTGTAAAAAATATTTTTCAGCTTTCTGCTTCCTTTCTAATCTTGGTTACATTGGCTTTGCGTAAAAATTTTTCAATTTGATGTAATAAAAATTATCCATTTTGCATTTCATGATGTTCTCTGTCTCTTGTTTACTCATAAATTATTACATTCTTCATAAATCTGGCAGATAAACTACTCATTGCTCTCTGACTTTGCTTATAAAATCAGCCTTTATGTCTAAATTGTGTATCCATTTTGACTTTTACCTTGATATGTGGTGTACAACATTGATCTATGCCTAGTTTCTGACATATTCTTTTCTAGTTTTCCCAGTAGTTTTCATTAAATAGCCATTCCTTATCCCAGAAGCTGGGGTCTTTGAGTTTATCAAACAGTAGATTACTATAATCTTTGACTGCTCTCTCTTGTGTACATAACCTATTCCACATATCCACTTTTCTATTTGTTAGCCAGTACCAAGTAGCATTGATGATTTCTGCTTTGTAATATAATTTAACATCTGGCATGGCTAGGCCACCTTCCCTTGAATTTCTTTTCATTAATTCTCTTGATATTCTGTACCTTATATTCTTTCAGATGAATTATCTTATTATTTTTTCTAGCTCTATAAAATATTTTTGGTAGTTTGATTGGCATGACCCTGAATAAGTAAATTGATTTAGGTAGAATTGTCATTTTATTATATTAGCTCTGCCTACCCATGAGCAACCAATGATTTTCTAATTGTTTAAATGTTACTTTATTTCTTTGAAAAGTGTTTTGCAATTGTGTTCATGCAGTTCATGGATTTCTCTTGTCAAGTAGACTTCCAAATATTTTATAATGTTTACAATAATGTTAAATGGAATTTCTCTTTCTATCTCATGTTGTTGTGTTTTGTTAGTAATATATAGAAATACCAATGTTTCATATGTATTTATTTTATATCCTGCAACTTTGCTAATAGTATTAATTATTTCAAGTCATTTTCCATTGATTCTCTAGGATTCTCTAAATATATCATCATATCATCTGCAAAGAGTGATAGCTTTGTTTCTTCTTTGCCTATTCTAATTCTTTCAAATTATTTTTCTTCTATTATTGTTAAGCTAATATTTCTAGTACCATGTTGAACAACAGTGGTGATAATGGATATCCTTTTTTCACCCCCAATCATATTGGAAATGCTTCTAGCTTATGTGTATTACATTTGATGCTTGCTGAAGGTTTTAGGTAGATGCTACTTATCATTTTAAGGAAGACTTCATTTATTCCTATGTTTGCTAGTGTTTTTAATAGGAATAAGTGTTGTATTTTGTTAAAAATTTTTTTCAGAATCTATTGATATAGTAATATGATTTCTGTTAGTTCTGCTGTTGATATGGTCAATTATACTAATAGCTTTGCTAATTAACCAGTTATTTCTTTTAGCATGAAGTTTATTTCTCCTTGCCAGTGTTCATTCATTCTTTCATATAGTCATAGTAGATATCCCCTAGATTTTAATTGAGAATATCTTAATTTTATTGTTGGAAATAAATTTCGATCAAACAAGCAATCAATAAAAATTATCAAGTGCCTACTCTCTGCCAGGCTATCTGCTAAACACTAGGGATACAAAAAGAGGCAAAAGATAGTTCCTGATAATCCAGTGGTATAGCTTTATTTTACAGTTGAAGAAGTTTGAGACATTTTAAGCACCTAATAAATACAGAGAGATACCCTAGGTGATGGGAAATTCTCACGATTAATGATTATTCCAGAATAAGAAATACAATCCACATCCCTTGAATCACAATCCACTGTTCCTTATAGAATAAAACATGATCGAAAGACTTTATGTATCAAAAGTATTTTACAAATTTCAGATTACTATATAAATGTCATATATTTATTGTTATTTTTGTTGTTTTTCATTCATTCAATAAATGAATATTGTATACCCAATTTAAGCACAATTTTATGATCCTGTGTCCACTGAAATTTTTAAAAGTTAAATTCCCTTCTGAGAGCTAATATTTTTAGTAATCTTTCTTCCCTCATTGAGAAAAGTTGCAATTCTCTTCTCAAAGAAGACATAATCCCAAACCAAAGGGAGATTTAAAGAAAATTTATGATGTATTTAGACACTTCTCAGATAACATTTTTTAAAGAAGAAAAACAGATACTTTATAAGTAATAAAAGTATTGATATCTTTCTAACCTTGTTGGCTAAAATAATGCCACAAAATAAATAGTAGAAATAAGTGATATCTCTTGTTTTTAAAACTCTTTTATAAAAGAAAATCTATTGAAAATAGAAGTCAGGTTAAAGGACACTGGTATTTGTTCAATAGCAAGGTACATTTCAATAATCATTCATTATTTACTAGGATGTGCAATCCATAGTGTGATGTGTTGAAGAGACAAAGATACATAAAATAATGCATATAGATCTTACTCTGAAGGCATTTGTAGTCTAATAGTTGAGACAGACATCTGCCCAAAAGTAAGTTACAAGGAGAAAATAAAATGAGTGTAAAGAAGAGGTCAAAAGAAAACATAATAACATATTTTCAGAAGATGGACTTACTTTTATTTGGGTTGGAGATGGGGGGAGACATTTTCAAGGAAAAACTACTATAGGTCAGCTGCTGATTTGTCTCAGATCTTATGCCTATTATGACACTCTCCCGGGGCTTCTCAACATCCAGTCCACATTCACCATGAGCTGCTTCACTTTTTGGCCCACATTATGCAAGTTGCCTGAGATTGCTGAAGAATAAGCTATGGTTTCAGTTCAGATCAATGATGCTTGACTGCCTACTACAACTCCCATCCCACTCATTACATGGTTAGCTCAGTGTTAGCCATCCACCAGTGACTACTCTCTTTTTAACTCCTCTTGAGCCTTCTGATAACCTTCCTGTGTTTGCAGCATAAATATTATTACATTTAGAACACATGAGTTCAGGTGCAGCTAGGTGGCACAGTGGATAGAGCACTGGCCCTGGAGTCAGAGAATCTGAGCTGAAATCTGGACTCAGACACATAACCTTCATTAGCTGTGTGATTCTGGGCAAGTCACTTAACCCCATCGCCTAGCAAAAAAAAAACACTTGAGTTGAAATCTAAATTCTGTCAGTTAATGCTTGTGCAATTTGGGGCAAGGCACTTCATTCTTTGCCTCTAGTTCCTCCTGTATAAAGGAATTGGTTGAGACCATAGGTACTCCAACATTCTTCAAACACTAATTGGAGATCCTAGATATTTTTATTTTGGATTCCTTCTAATTTTGGGTATCTCTTGAAACCTAGATGGTTGTTTTCAATTTCTATTTTATTATCTTGTTTTAGAATACTGGGGCTGTGTTCCTTGATAATTTTTGAAAATATAATGTCTAGGTTCTTTTTCTGATCATGACTTTCAGATATTCTAATAATTTTTAAGTTATGTCTCCTGGGTATATTTTCCAGGTCAGTTATTTTTCCTATGATATATTTCACAAAATGAAAAGAATGAAATAAAAATAGAAGAAAATTTAAGTAAAAAAAGACAGACAAAAAAACAAGAAAAAATAAAGAAAAAGTAACTTTGATTTGCATTCAGGCTCTATTAATTCTTTCTCTGGAGATGGACAGCACCTTTCATCATAAGTCCTACAAAATTGTGTTAAATTTATTTTTACATGTAATTGGGAAAAATAAAATATAAAAAAGGAAAATCTACCAGCCATCTCTCTTAAGCTCATATGAACTGGCTTCAACACATACTGGCCTGAGGAAACATGATCATGTCTTAGGGGTCCTTAAAAAATTACCAAGCTAAAAAAAAAAATTAAAAAAAATTTCCAAGCTAGTGAGAATGAATTTTTTTGAAATACTAGATGAATGATTTTCCCAGAAAACCTGTACTCTGTAAGTACTTGTGATAGAATATCACAGATGGTGGAGCTGTGGTGGTGGGTTTTTTTTATTTATTAAAATTCTTACTATAACACTTTAGTGAATACTCCCTCCCTTACAGCTACAAGTGGCAGTCTCATTAAATGCCAACACTTTCCAATTTCAGGTTTAATGTTCAGAAGAAATCAGTGACCAGCAAGTCATTAAACATCTAACAGGAGAAGGTTTATTTTGCCCTAATGGAGCAAAGATGTTCAACAAGAATACTTAACATCTCTAGATGCAGCACCTCTCATTTCCACATGAATATTAATCTGGTCAGCAGCTCAAGGTAAGGTGACTCATCTGATCTTCAGATACCCACCAAATGCAAGACATCTAGATTTCATGAGACTGGGATATTTTATACCCTTAGCTGACTAGGAAGCTGTGTCAGGGAAGTTAGAGCCAAAAGGTTTCAAAGGGTTACTATTAAGCAGAGTCTCAAGCGTGTTGACTTGGGGTAAGGGAAGAAGTGGAAATGAGAGATGATAGGAAATGAATCTGCCAGGGAAATTTGGGTCAATCTTGTCATAGGGGCAAATTTATCTTCTTTTAGGTAAAGCCTTCATATTTTGTGGTGGATAGAAGAAAAGAAGTTGAACCAGATAAAAATTGATCCTGTAACAATTAATTTCAAACCTGGATGCACACATTAGAACTTCTCTAGTTGACTTCTCCACCATGCCTCCATGTTGAGTCCTTCCCTCTCTACATGCATGTTTTAGCTTCCTTTTATGCTTTGTCTCCCATCATTAGATTATAAAATCATTAAAATCTGGAACATTTTTCTTTCTTTCTTCTTTCTTTCTCTTTCTTTTTTTCATTCTCTCTCTCTCTCTCTCTCTCTCTCTCTCTCTCTCTCTCTCTCTGTCTCTCTCTCTTTCTTTCTTTCTTCTTTTCTTGTATCCCCAGCACTTAGCACAGTGCCTGACACATGGTAGGTGCTTAATAATTTTTTTATTATTCAAAACTTTAAACACTCTGGTTTTCTAGTTGCTCAGTTTCATCAACTGCTATTGTGTCTACCTCTAATGAAATTCTACCATAAATCCCTATTCCCTATTCTCAATCTCCCACCTCAACAATACAATGTTTCACTTCACTCTCTACTCTCTGTTTACCTCATTAAGAGTGCCATTAACCTTGCTGCCAAGATATTAATATTTCTTCTCTCTTCAAATAAGAAAATATTTGTAAAGAGCTTAGCAGAGTGCCAGTCAATTTCCACTTTTCCCTCAACCCTCAACCAATTTTGGAACCATAATTAAATCAATTCATAATTTTTCTATGATAGGATGTCACTTGATTCTCCTATGACTCTACTGTACTCATTGTCCCTATAACATTCTGAGCCATGTCACCCTTCCAAGGCTATTACTTCTCTTCTAATTTTATGTTTTCTCAGCCCACTGGAATATATATTTCTTGAGGGCAAATGTTGATTTGCTTTTATATTTGTATCATTTGGACTCAATACAGAGCTTGTCATGTTTTGTGCTCTTAATATTGACATTAATTTTAAAGAAAATGATTACTATTAATAAATATGAATAATATTTAATAATACATTTATTTATATTAATAATTATATGTAAACTATAAAAACTAAATACTTTATAATGCTAAATAATTTCTTATTGATATTCATTATTTAATTTTTTTTTCATTCATTTATCTACTTATTCACAGGAGTGATGATACCTTAGACTTCACTTACTGTTATCACCAGCTGAACTGAGTTTTCCCTCATTGGAAGATTTCCTTGCTACATTTAGAATTTTCTTTAGAGTAGGCATAGTGGACATAAGACTTGACCTGGGCAGCAAAGAAGAGTGCTCTTAACATATGAGTATGAAGTGGGGTTTTATATAGCACATGAAAAAAACTAAAATGTAAAGTAGGGAAAAGCTAAGACAAAAGTAAGGGATGGAAAATAGTACAACAGGGTCCAGTAGAATAGGTGCAAGGGATCATAGAAATGAGAGCTTTAAGGAACCTTGAAGATTATTTATTATCAATTCCATATTGTGAAGATAAAAAAAAAAGATGTACAAAAAAGAGTTGTCATTTTTTGGCAATGTGAGTAAATATAAAAACACCAGATTTTGGACAAACTAAGATAAGAAGAGTAAGAAGCAACAGTGTAAGCCATCTTCCCTCACTTCCACATCTATTCCAATAATAACATAAATGTAACACAAAACTGATAAGTGATTGTGAAATTGAAAGAAGAAGAAAATAGTGTTATCTGTCTAGCCCCAAATAGCAAATTTAGCCCATAAGGAAGTGACCAGGAGGAGATGAGTAAGTTGGGGTAGATAATGGATTCAGGGCTCAGAGCTATGAACTAGAACAACAGCATATTCAAAAATTTTTGACTGAGTGCCCCATCAGTAATAGTAAATAGTGGAAAAAAATGAAAACTGTCTCCTACAATGATCATTATTGTAGACTCATTTTGTAGAGGTCTCAGCTATATTAGCAATACCTGGGTAGCCAGAGTGGAACAAATCAATGAATTGATCATTAGGCTAAAAACAAAACAAAAACAAAGCAAAAAATACAAAATCTTAGAAAACCTACCAAGAAATTTTAAACATCAAAACAGAAATTCTAAAAATCAAAGAGATTAATAATACTGAAATTTTAAAAATAAGTTAGTAAACAAAATTAAGATACATTATAAAATCTTAACTACATAAATCACTAGCTAATTCAATTTTAAAAGAAAGAATAAAATAATATTACATATCAAAAATTAAAAAGAGAAATTCAAAAAAATGAATAGATTATGATTAGAAACTAACTTTCTCAAACCATATGCCATTAAAACAAACAGCTGAAATAAAATGGATGAAAATTTACAAAAAATACCCACAAAATATTCAGATTAACAGAAAACAAATTAAGAACTAAAATAAACCAACCTCAAAGAAAAATGTCTTGAGAACATTACAAGTAATATTAAGATTACTAGTCAATACAATCAAATATTAAAAGAAAAAAGTATTCTAATATTACATAGACCTTACAAAATTAGGAAAAAAGGATATCCTAGGCAATTCAATCCATAATAGAAATATGATACTGATATTCAAACCAGGGAGAGTCTAACAGAGAGAAAACTGTCAAATGCCCATAATGAACATTACTAGAAAAGACTTAAATAAATATCAGCAAAGAGGCTAAATTACTATGCCATAAAAATTATACGCTATACTCAGTTTGTATTTATGACAGAAATTCAGAGATAACCACAATTACATGTTTTATATATATATATATATATATATGTATATATATATATATATAATGTAATATGTATTATAAAGTTATAAATATTAAATTATAAATATAGTTAAGCAAGGAAATAAAAACTATAAAATTGTAAGTACACAAATAGACAAAGAAATATGACTGGTAAAATACAACAGACATTCTTGTTTAAAAGCAAATGACATATGGGTAATGAATCCTTCCTTAATGTGATATATAGTATACATCTTAAATCGAGAGTCATCATTATATAAAATAAAGACCAGCTAGAGTCCTTTCCCGTAAGATGAAGGGTAAAGTAAAGATGTCCATTGTCATTACTACTAATTGATATACTATTAGAAATGCTATAAGGGGCAGTTAGGTAGTGCAGTGGATAGAGCACCGGACCTGAAGTCAGGAGGACCTGAGTTCAAATCCGGCCTCAGATCAAACACTTGACACTTACTAGCTGTGTGACCCTGGGCAAGCCACTTAACCCCAATTGCCTAAAAATTAAAAACAAATGCTAGCTATAAAAATGAAGCAAGAAATTGAGGAAATATGATAAACAAAGGGGAAACAATTTTTAAATTCTTATACATGGTAAGATGTACTTAGAAAATTCTGGAGAATAAATTAAAATGATATTAATAATATTGAAACAATATAGTAATCTCATCAAAATGATTTTGTACTGATTTAAAAAAGGGAGATCAGTAGAATAGATGAAGTACATAACACGGAGAATAGAAAATTAGTAAAAATACTTGTCCAATAAACACAGAAACAACAGGTGCTAGGATAAGGATTCATTATTTGACAAAATCTGCTGCAAAACCTGGACAGCCATGTGGCAGAATTTAATTTGCAAGTTATTCTTCATAGCATACACCAAAATAAGTCCAAAATGGGTATGTGTCCTAGACATAAAAGGTTACATTAATACTAAATTTTAGAACAAGAAAGAAATTAACTTTTAGATCTATAGACAGGGAAGGGTTATGTGACCAAATTAAAAGATTAAATTCAAAAGATTTTACACACACACACACACACACACACACACACACACACACACACACACAAAGATTCAAAGTAGCTAAGGTCTGATTTAATGATTTCCAGAATTTGAGGGAAAAAATCTTTTCATCAAAATACCCTGATAAAGTTTTTGTATCAAGACATATAAGAAATATGCTTTAATTTTTTTTACAGATAGTTAAAAGATATGAAAAAAGTTGTTCACAAGGAAACAGATCTAATCTAGTGTAACACATATTTTAAAAAATGTGCAGTCACTAATTCTTAAAGAAATTCATATTTACTCACACCATATACCAAAATAAAGTCAAAATGGGTTCATGACTTAAATATAAAGACTGATAAACATAAGTAAACTGGGAGAACAAGGAATAGTTTACCTATCAGATCTATGGAGAACAGAAGAACTCATGACCAAACAGGAGATAGAGAACATTAGGAAAAGCAAAATGGATAATTTCAATTACAACAAATTGAAAAGTTTTTGCATAAACAAAGCCAATGCAACTAAGATTAGAAGGAAGGTAGAAAATTGGGAAAGAATTTTTACCATCAGTCTCTCTGATAAAGGCCTCATTTCTAAAATATATACAGAATTAAGACAAATTTATAAGAACACAAGTCATTCCCCAATGGATAAATGGTCAAAGGATATGAACAGACAGATCTCAGATGAAGAAATTAAAGCCATCTATAGTCATATGAAAAAATGCTCTAAATTGTTATTGATTAGAGAAATGCAAATCAAAGCAACTCTGAGGTACCACATCACATTTATCAGAGTGGCCAACATGACAAAACAGGAAAATGATAATTGTTGGAGAAGATGAGGGAAAATTGGAAACTAATACATTGTTGGTGGAGTTGTGAAATGATCCAACCATTTTGGAGAACAATTTGGAACTATGCCCAAAGGGCTACAAAAATGTGCATACCCTTTGCTCCAGCAATAGCACTTCTAGGGCTACCCCAAAGAGATCAAACAAATGGGAAAAGGACCCACATGTACAAAAATATTCATAGCAGCTCTTTTTGTGGTGGCAAAGAATTGGAAATTCAGAGGATGTCCATCAATTGGGGAATGGCTAAGCAAGTTGTGGTATATGAATGTAATGGAGTACTATTTTGCTATAAGAAATGAACAGGCTGACTTCAGAAAACCCTGGAAAGACTTATATGGTCTGATGCTGAGTGAAGTGAGCAGAAGCAAGAGGACTTTGTACACAATAACAGCCATGTTATGCAATGACCAAGAATGTTAAACTGAACCCTTCTCAGCATTACAAGGACCTAAGACATCTCCAGAGGCCCGGGATGGAAAATGCTGTCCGCATCCTAAGAAAGAACTGTGGAAGTCAAATCACTATCACTTCTTTTTACCTTCTTGCTGAGTTTTGTTTCATCACGGTTCCTCCTATTTGTTTTAATTTTTACTTACAACTTCACTACTGTGAAAATATGTTTCATGGGTATGTAAATGTAAAGGCTATATCAGATTGTGTGCCATCTTTGGGAGGAGGAAGGGGAGGAAGGGGGAGAAAAATTTTCAACTCAAAAGCATGTGGAAGTGATTGTTGATAAATCAAAATAAATTAATAAAATTAAAAAAAGAAATTCAGATTTACTAACTCATTCTGAGGTTTCATCATGTATGCATCTGATGGGCAATGTTGACAAAAAAAATGGGGAGAGTCTGGGGTAAAACATGTATATTATTATACTATTGAAGCCGTGAACTAAGATAAACATTTGTGAAGGCAATCTGGGAATATGAATTAAATTCTACATGTAGTCTAATAAACACAGCAACATTTCTATGAGGTCAATATTTTTAAAAAATCAAAGAAAGAGGAAAATGACCCACATTTACAAAAAAAATATATTTATAGTAATTCTTTTCATGTTGTCAAGGAGGGATAAACTGAGTGGAGGCCTTTCAGTTGGACAAAAGAAAAGCTTATTATAGTATGTAAATGAAATGGAACAAGACTCCTGTATAAGAAATAAAGTAAATATTATAGAAAAATATGCGATAAATTATATGAATTAATGTTGCTTTTATTCATCCATTTTTGAAGAAGACCAATGATGTAACAGGGACATGTCATCACTTGCACATGAATTGGATTTAAGTGAAGCAGAGTACCTCAAAGCCATTAATTTCACTCTTCCTTCCAGAGTCATCAAAGTCCAGTGGCAAGACAAAAATCTGGATGACTGGTAATAGTCCAAGGTATAGTGGATAACTGTGGTAGCCTACATGTCTGACCAAACTCTAAGTATAAGTCTTCACATGCTTCAGGTAGACATTCCCCTAATACTGACCCATCAGTGACCCCTAAACCTGCTTTAGCCCATCTGCCAAGAAGATTTTACTGAATTTATTATTTGAAGTGACCAAGTACAATAACATTAATATTATAAAAAAGAAATAATTCTAAATGGCTTAAAAACTCTTATCAACAAAATCACCAATTATAATTTCGGGGCCCGATATTGAGGAATGTTACTCACCTTGAGAAAAGGGGTTGATGGACTAATAGAGTAGAAAAATAGAGTAACAGAAATTTTGGATATTGTAAGGAAAAGAATTTGTTTATACTCATATTTGTTTAAATTAGCCATTCTTAGTCATTAAATGGGTTTTGCATTTGTTCCAATGGTAGATGGAAGGTTGGAGAAGGATAAAATATTTGATATTTGAAAAAATGATTTAATGAATGAATAGACAAATGTATGAAAAAAGTGATAAATATATAAAAGTACTATATTTAGAATCAAAGGACCTAGGCTTGAATATTGGTTCAGCTACTTTCTTCCTTTATAGTGTAAGTGGCTCTGGGCTGCTTTCCAAATCTTGCTGTCCTTGAAATATGGAAACCCCAGGGGGCAACAGACTATTTCTCTCTACAGGATTCCTGGGGGTAAACATGTGGGATTTGGTGTTGCCTGGTATTTTTGACTTACCCCATGTGTTACAGATTTATTATAAATTAGCCAATCAGAGTGAATTTATTTAGAGAAAGGGGTTTTTACTAAGATGATATATTTAAAATAGTTCATACAAACCCATGCCCTGCCAAATAAAATGAAAGTCTCATAGATACACTCTCCCACAACTATACACAGAGTCCAGGGATATGTGAGTCTAAACATAAAGAACACATTGGACAAAACAATAACTCAAAGCTTATGTTTTAAGGTAAGTCCTCTTTTCTTTTTGTGTAATTTCCATTTACTTGCTTTTAGGTGCAATTCTCTGCTTGCCTCCAAAAGTCAGTGCTCTTATAGCATCCTGAGTCTATTTCCCCCCGCTAAAGAAGTCATATTTCCTCATTCATCCTGTCATCAGCAGTTCTAGTTTTTCTGCCCTAAACTCCAGCTGAATGCTTGGTTTGTTAATGGTCCATGCTTTCTCTTGATATGGTCAATAATTAGGGAGAAGTTATGGGATGCTTTTTCCCTCCCTTTCACTTGGTTACCAATAGTAGTGGTCAAAATATTTCACTTTTTCTCAAATGTAATTTTTTTTCCTATCCAGTTTATGCCTCTTATTTATTGATTCAGCAGAAAATTTCAGACTAGGGTACATTGACTTTAGACTGTTTACTGTTTGCTTGATTCTGTGACTCAAAAAATTTTCCTCATTTGATGAAGGTGTCTGTAAACAGAGGATATTATATTTCATTAGTCATTGTGGTTGGGCCGTTTCATGTAAGGCAAGTCATTTACCATTTTTTCCTCATCTTCCATATAAGGGAATTACATTAAAGTATTTCTCAGGTTCTCCATGTTACTAGTACCCAGGGATTCTGCAATTGTTTCACAAAGTCCTTATTAAGGTACAACATTTGCATATGTACAAATGACTTAATTTTTTTCTTTCCTCTATAAAAAATGTATGTGTCACTACCTGTATGACCTTAGGCAAGTCAATTAAACATTTTCGTTCTCAGTTCCTTAATCTATAAAAGTGGGGGTAGCAAGCTAGATGTCCTCTAAGGTCCCTTCTAACTCTAGTTCTATGACCCTATTCTATGTCTCCATATATGTATGGATAAGGGTTAGGGATTGAAATTAGACCAACGATTTCCTTAGTGCAGTGAACGCTCAAGTGAGGAAACTCACTCTAAATTGCAGATACACACCTACATCAGTAATGACTTTACCTAGAACACTGACAGGTTAAATGACTCACCCAGCATCACAAAGCCAGTATGTGCCAAAGTTAGGACATTGACTCAGGCTATCTGTCTTTGAGGCCAGTTCTTTATCCATGACACACATATGTATATATGTATATATGTATGTGTATATGTGTGCATGTGTGTGTGCATACATATACACACACTACATATGCATTCTGCATAAGTACCCTACATATGTGTATGTACATAGTGTGCATGTATATTATGTATATATGTACACATATAGTATACAAACAGGTATACATTCAACATTCTTATGTTTGAACAAATATAAAGGTAAGTAGCAAACTTAAGGGGACTTAAGGCAGGTACTATAATTTTTTTAGAGCTACCTCTTTAATCCACTTTTTCCCTCTGATTGTTGGGCTGGAAGGCAGAAAACCAAAATCCTCCCAACACCTTCTTTTATATGACATAAACTGGACTTTCAGCTTACTCAGTTCTGCATCTGCTGCTCTACTTAGTGTCAACTTAATACCTGTGCCAGGTAGCCCCTGGTGCCTTCTCTTCCCAACCCACCACTTCCCACTTTAATTTCTTCTTTTACATATTGTCTCCCTCCATTAATCTGTAAGTTCCTTGATGACAGGGATAGTGTTTCTTTTTATTAATTGTATCCCTAGCTTTTAGCAGAAGCCTGGCACCACAGTAGGTGCTTAAGGTATATTTTTGGGGGCCTTTGACTGAACTTGGAAAACAAATGTCATTTTGTTGCCTTAGTAGTTCACAGACATTCCATGGTAGGACATTCTGTTTGTTTTTTTTTTAATAACAATAAGTATTGTAAGTCCCCTAATGTAATATCTGGAGGATGTTCACAAACAGCTATGTAAATAGCAAATTATTCCATCTTATTTTCATTGCTTCATTAATTCTCAATGGGTTAAACATATTTTGCATCATACATGTAGGTTTTTTAAAGTATCAGCATTTTTCCCTGGTTGACTATTTAAAATGAATAAATTAATCAGTCAACACTACAATTAAGAGTCAAACTGTAGAATCTCTATTATTGTGGGAGGTCTCATTATTTCCAATAGGCTACAGTGTATAGAGTAATAGTATGTCCCTAAGAGACTTCATTTTGTGTTCTTATTAAACTATCTAGTTAACACTTATTGTACTACACTGAGATGAATATAATAATTTATCCATTATCTGTAGGTCAGATTTTTCTAAATCTCAAATCTTCATAATACATAAATCACAAAACTTAGCTTGTTGTCTAAAGTTTCCTTCTGAGGCTTGTAAGACCTCTGAGCAGCTGAAATAGTTGTCACAGAGCCCTAGCACCAAAGCCACAGATGTGCTTTAGGCTTCCACTGAATTTCTTACTGGCTCTTTTTTAAATGTATAGTTTTAATAAGCTTTGCAATTCCAATCCATAAGAGATGATAAAAATCAAACAAAAAAAGGGAGGAAGGAGGCTCTCTGAGTCAGGAATAATGGAACTTCATGACAAGTGACAGAGGATGGTGGGATATCTAAGTATTTTTATACTCAGACACCCCAATCTATATTGCAGATTAGATTCCATTCTTGCCTTCTCAGCCTTGTATATCCCCACCCATCAATCCTCCTATGAAGTTCTACCTAACTTATTGAGTAGAATTTTTAAGGATGACATGGTGTGGGTACTATAAGAACATAAAGGATGCCCAGAGAATTTGTCTGTCTTAGTATGCATTCAACCCATTAGTTTTCTGTTCATATACATTGATATTTTCTTGTTGTTTTTCTTCAGTCATTTCTGACTGGAATCTGACTCTTCATGAACCCATTTGGGATTTTCTTGGCAAAGATATTGGAGTGGTCTGCCATTTCCTTCTCAAGCTCATTTTGCAGATCAGGAACTGACGCAAACAGGACTAAGTGACTTGCCCAGGGACACAGCTAGTAAGAGTTTGAGGCCAAATTTGATCTCAGGAAGATAAATCTTCCTGACTCTAGGCCTGGCGCTCTAGCCACTGCGCAATCTAGCTGTCCTACACAGTAATATTTCAATTATGTGGCTCTTTGTAGGTAACACTTTTCAGCCTACTTACATAAGCCATTTGTCTCATCATTGTGATTTCAGTGACTCACCACTTGTAATTTTTTTGGAGATTTTATTATCCTATAACTTTGAACTATGCATCATCAATGAGAGAATGTTTTTTTTTTTTGTTTTGTTTTGTTTTGTTTTGTTCAGGGAGAAACTTGGAGCCATTAAAAACGTGATGGAACTTTCCAAAGACAATCCATTATATCTCCTCTTCTCCAATTATGGTTGATAATGTCTTAATTCTTATGATTCAGTTTTCTAAACATAAAAATTTCCACTCAGTTATTTTAGGTCAAGGGTCACACATTTACAACACAACAACTCAGGTAATCTTGGTTTTGAATACCCTCTGCCCACTGTTATACACTTTTGACCCAACAAAGAGGAAACAAAATGAAATCAATTTATTTCACCTGCCTTAAATGAATTTCTCCAAAATATTAATACAGAACCAGAGCAGACACAGAGTGAATCGAGTGTATAGTAAACACATGTAAAATAATAGATTTCACAATGAAGATCTTGAATCACCAGGGAAAAGTTAGATTATCTTCAGTACTCTCTATTCAAGTGGGTAGGAAAATATGTGATAAACATTAGTAAGTTTTTTTTTTCTTGGAAGAGAAAAGAAAGTTTTGGAAATTTAAAAAAAATCCTGAAAATTACATTACATGGTATGTTTTATTATTTTTAAGTTTAGCTTCATTTGTTCAAATTTAAAACATGTACTTTATAAAAGCTACCATCCTAAAAGCTGAAGGGGGATACAAAACTTAAAGAAGACAGAGGACAAAAATAAATTAAACTTTAGAAGCCTTGTACTTAAGTGTGAATCTAGTTGGCAAGATAACTGATACATAAATGATTTTAATAGCAAAAAAACCCAGAAGAAGTGCATAGAAGCTTCATTATGAGTCAAATAGCATCTAGTAGATCAATTTTGATGTTAATTTATGGTGAGTACAGACCAAATTTGCCTTCAGAGGCTATTTGACATTTCTCCCCCTAAACTATCAGTTAATTTTTAAAGTTAGGCACAGTATATGAGATGAGATACAGACTAATAGTGGAATTGATTATATATTGACTTCTATTATTGAAAAGTCATTTTTAAGTGCCAGTTTTTCTCGAATCCCAAAACCAATTTCTAAATATAACACACAAAGATAGCATATTAAGCATTTTCTGTCCTGTTCATGAGAACACTTGTAGCACTTAGCTGGGTTTGCCCTTAGAAAATGATCATAGTCAGTTTCTGTGCCTGAACTTGTCTTTCCACATCAAAGGAACCTGACTTAGTCAAACCTCTTTGGCCATAACTTTAAGGGAAGTAAAGTACTTTCCTTACAACTGTGAAGATACGGGAACTGTGATTGCTACATACAGAACTTGGACATTTAAACTTCAAATTATTAACTACCTTCAAGCTAGTTTTAATTTTCCTAGACCTATAACTTCAATTTTTAACAATAGTGGATCCCTCTCACATCTGACCACTGAATTAAAGAGTAGTGTACAATCCTAAATAATGCTTTGAAGTCTGACTTTAAATTTAAAGGCTAAGTGGAGAATACAGAGCTGTTTATTATGATAAAACATAAATGAAGGGAACATAATGAGCATATTACTGTGCCCTATTCTTTTTCTTATCTTTAAGCTATCATATACCTCATGAGTTTCTTCCTCCTGTTCCCTTCCTTGTATTCAACTACCATTTTCCACCTGCCTTTAAAAAAATATCTGCCAGCTAGTCATCTGAGAGGCAAAAGCCGGAGATATCAAAAAAAAAAAAGAAAAAGAAAACCACCACCAAAAATCTGTAATCAGTGGCCTCTTCAGGAAAGGAGAAGCCTGCCTTAGCTACTCCTACTTTTTCTCTGCTCTGTTTTTGGCAGTGTTGATGCAGTGATTTCATTATCAATCAGACCAGAGTAACCAAACACATGCCTGAAAATGATGAGAAAGCAAGAGAAGAGAAGAGAAGGTTTATCATGGATTGACTGATGGTGTGACAGCTATTTTGTTTGCTTCTAGTCCATCTGGCTGGATAATAGGAGCCTTTTATTTTTCCATGTTATTTTTACATCCTAATCTTTGACCAGCAGCCTTTTCTAAATTGGCTAGTTGTCAATCCCACCTTGCACAGTTCTCTATGAGCCAATGTCCATCTTGCACAGCAAGAGGAATGAGACAGCATTGGAATAGGAGGCTTGCTTTCCTAAGAAAGGTCCAATTAATATGGAGCCAAGCAGGATGTCACAATATGGGGCTATATCCAAGTTTATCACAGAGTCTTATTGGAACCATTTTAAAACCTTCACTTAGCTTCCGAACTGCAAAAATGGCGAGTGCACTCTCTTGATCCTACTGTAAATAAGATTATATATTTTTTAGAAAACAAGAATATTAAAATAAAACATCTAAATAATTTAAAGAGGAGAAATATTGTTTGTAAATCTGGGACAGTTTTTGAATGGAAACAAAAACATAAATGATTCTATAATATTTCCTGGTAACAAGTTAAGAAAAAAAATTGTTTGCTATTATTTCCAAAACAATGAAAAGTGTATTTTCCATTCTCTTTTGACACCAACCAAGATAATCCAGCAGATCAAACTACAGGTCCTGAATCTAAGATCTGCCCTAGAATCCAATTGTACTCACCTAAATGCATCCATCACTTGGAAATGGTAAAATGAAAGAACGTGTAAAGATAGCATGGGGAATAGCCTGTTCTCCAAAAACAATGTCTCTGCTCCCTTCAGGCCCGCCTAATGCATATGTATGGTAACAGAGCACAGAGCAGCCATTAAGAGATTTTCATTTTGAAGTAGAGAACAGACTTAGTCCCAAGGCCAAGCCAAAATGCTTTGCTCTTGGAAGCAGTAATTGGCTGCTTTCCTAAGTGCCATCCCCTGCCAGCTGCTTTATGACACCTACTGTTTCTAGAGTCATATAAAAATAGAAGAAAAGGTACGGACCAACAAGGAAGAAAGGAAGGTTATAGATATCTTGTTCCCCTCTAATTTAGTCATCACAGCCCAAGTTGAATGTAAAAAATAAATTATGCCAAATCTCTTCATAAGGCAAAAGCAAAGTTTTGTGCTACACTAATATGTATGGCAATTATTATACCTAAGCTAAAGATTGTGGTCCAAATCTATTTTGGGAGAAAAAAAATAAAACGTTCTTACAAAATGTTATTTCTATTGTTGATTCCTTGAAATCTTTTTCATCATCATAAAATTATATCAAGAACTATAAACCTCCAACCTGAAAGAATGTATCCACATAACCTATCAACCTTCAAACTAATTATCAAGGTATCAATATAACAACATTAGCTCAAACTGAATATCTGCCTTCAAAAAATATTAGTGGTTTCCATTCAGATATGTCACCATAACTACTCTTCCTCTTTTATTTCCTGTTTCTTTCTTTTGTTTTCTTTCCTTACTCACGACATAGGTATACATGTATGTATGTCTCCATTAAAATTGAAAAGATTGATACTAAGGTAAGTATTACATAAAGGAAGGTAGAAAAGTAGGCCTCAGAGTTAGGAAAACCTATGTTCAAGTGCTACATCTGATATATACTAATTGCATAACCCTGGGCAAGTCACTTAATCTTTCAGTGTTTCAGGCAAATATATAAGACCAGAAGTTACACACATTTTGTCAATATGGGATTTGCCTGGGGTGGAGGGCATTTCTATGCTAATAGTTTCCTAATCTGAAGAAACCACACAAGATGGAGGAAGAAGAGGATACAATTAAAATATTCTGCTTTCTCACTACTGCCTGTTAGTTTCCCTTTTGTTCAAAATTTGGCTCAATTTCTAAATCTACTGGAGAAGGCCTTTTTCTGTCTCCATTTTATAGTGTCTTCCCCTTCAATATTCCCTTTCACCTACTCTGTATATACTTCATATGCACATAGACAATTATATGTTTTTCTGTTATTAAAATAGAAGCTTTTTGAGAGCAGAGACTGTTTTTGCTCCTTTGGTATCCTTAGCATTTAGCACATTATCTGATTCACATTAAATACTTGTTGACTAACAATAGGGCACCTGTTATAAACTCCTTTCTTTTTTTAATCACTTATGACCTAGATAATATTAGAACTGACCTCATAGGCACTTTAAATTGCAATAGCTTACAAATTGTTTATTCTGCCTCAAATCCCTCCCCCATTCTAATCCATCATCCATAAAGCTGCTAAAGTTATATTCCTAAAACATAACTATACTATGACTATGTCCCTCCCCCACTCAAAAATTTCCCACGTTTCCCTCTTGCTTCCAGGATCAAGGTGAGAGCATCTTTGTTTAGCATATAAACAACTTCATAATCTGACTTCAGGAAACTTTCCCAGTCTTATTCTGGATCACTTTAATCACTATATATGTATTTCTACATATGCTACATTATCACATGTTTATACATACACATATGCAGTCATGAACATTGACTTTTAATACATAAAGAATAAAATTTCTGTTAGTTTGTAAAGTGTATATTAAATTTAACACAGTGGTAATAGCCTCAACTTTTTCTTGTCTCTTGAACATCTTCGTATTTTTTCCTGTGTATTTTGCATACAGTTATGTAATCGATTTCTTGTCTGCCTTTTTTTTCCCATCTTTATCTCTTCCCATTGACTCAGATCCTCTTTATAACAAATACACAATCAAAACAAATCAATACATTTGATATTTCTGGAAATCTATACTTTACTCTGTACTTCTAATGCATTACTTCTTTACCAAGAGAAAAAGTTCTTACTGTTCACACTGTTGATCAGAGTTGCAAAGTTCTTTTATTTTTTCTCTTAATACTATTATAGCCATAATGTAATAAATTATCCTTTTTCTACCTATTTCACTCTGTAGAAGTTCATACAAGTATTACCAGGTTTCTGTGAATCATTTATATCCCTCATTTGTGATGCTGCAATATCATTCTGTTACATTTATATATCACAGATTATTAAATCGTCCCCCACTGATAGTCCTCTGCTTTATTTCCAGCATTTTATTGCAACAAAAATACTGCTCTAAATATTTACATACATATGGGTAACTTCCATTTATTTTTGATCTCTTTGGAGTATATCTGTAGTAGTTGCATTTAAGTTAAGTGACACATAAAGTTTAGTGACTTTGAGGTATTTCTAACTTGTTTTTAGAATATTTAGAACAATTCAAATCTCCAACAATGGTGTAGTAGTGTGCCTATTTTCACACTGTCCCTACAAAAATATCATGTTGCTTCACTTTTATTTTCTTTGCCTGTCTGATGAATATGAGGTAAAACCTCAGAGTTGATCCTTCACTCACTCTTTTAGCTAAAGTTTTCGGCTTACTATTGCTCATTAAGAGCGTTTCACAGTCCTGTATCTCACTCCTAACTGGAATGCACTTCCTCCTCACTAGTACTTTTTAGAATATTTAGCTTCCTTCAAAGCTTGTCTTAAATGGGACCTCATAGATGAAGACTTTTCTGAATTGTTTAGATAATGGTACCTCAAAAAATTAGCTTGGATTTATTTTTGATGCACTTTGTTTTCTTATCTTTGTACATGCCTTTCCCTGCCTCTAGAAGAATTTAATTCCCTTGAGGCCAGAGTTTAGTTTGTTTTTGTCACTACAATCCAGGAATAACAGTACCTACCACATAGTTGTTGCTAAATGGATAATTTTTGAATATAAACATAGATTGAATACACAAAATTCTTCATCTCTAGGTAAACTAAGGATACAGACATAAAATTCTGTTTTGGGAAGTTGGAAGGAATAACTAATTTATGGAGAATGTTCATTTGAGTTTCTGATATCTTCCAGAGCCCAGATTATACTTCACCTTCATACCATGATTTATATTTGAAATTAGCTAATAAATATTCCTTCCATTTCTTATATGCAAGGGGAAAAACAGTTATATCATGTAGCTGTAGCTTAACATACAAAAGAGACTTGATTATCACAGGTACAAGGCCAGTTTATGTAGTTAGTCATTGATTACAAAAATATCACCTCCAACCTCTTGGGATGATTAGGTTCACCCCTGAAAAGAGTCTGATGTAGTACAGAAAAAGGCAAATAACTGCTATTAAAACTGTGAATTTCAATACAGAGAGTTTTTTGTTGCATTGTCATATCCAGGATTACTATTAGTCATTTCAAAAACTGGAGCTCAAAAAAAAAATAGTAGCTTAACTTAATTAAAACTTCCCTGCCATATGCCCTTGGCGCTTTCCTAGGCTTTGACTATTTCCATTATTTCAATAAGTTATTGAAGTAGTAGATAGAAGGATGTGGTTTGGAATGAATTTATCCTTCTATTCAAAATCAGGACCATTATAAGATTCTATTTTGTCATTTATCTAAAATTACTATATTATATGCAGGGATATAAGCTTGTTGGTTTGAAATATTCATGTGACTTGAGGATGGCTGACCTCTTCCACATCCATGGCAATTTGATTATTTAGCTGGCATGAAATAAGTGTGCAGTGAAGTCTATATAAATACAGTTATCTGGTATGAAACAAGGAGGGGGGTGATATTTTGATGTGATTGGTCAGGGAAATACAATGCCTGAGGTCAAGGGCATGAACTCTTGTTTTGACTCTTGCTGACCAATAATGGACTAGACACGAGACAGTAAGATCTTATTGAAGCTCTTTTAACTGGAAAATTAAAAAAGAAAGTTCAATCTCCCCTGCTTTCCTCCTACCCAATGACAGAAAGGTATATATTATCAAATTAAAAAAGGACCTCAGAACTAGACACACTATCTAAATATCTCTCCCTTTTAATTTTATTTGAATTTTTTGAAAAAGAAGAAAAAGTAGTAGGTATGATACAAATTTGAGTGGGAGAGAAGAAGGAAGAAGGTACAAGCAAGAAATGCCAGATCTGGCTCTACATAAAAACTATGAAGAGGCAAAATAAGTTTTTGGGAAATCCACTTTATATCCCATTGACCCTTCTCTTAAACCCAATAGGTTTCAAGTGATTTTATTTAATTTCTCATTGTCTTATACATTTATATTTATATATAATTAAAGTAGCCTCCATTTAGTCTTTTTTCCTAATTTTCCTAATCAGTTATCTCATTCTCCCATAGGACTCCATTTTTTGACTGTTTGATACTGACTAATAATTGTAAATTTGTCATAAATAACATCACCACCACCATCCCCTATGATGATGATGATGATAATTATAATAACATTTATATAGTGCTTTAACACTTTCAAATATTCAGTAGTTCCTCAACAAACCCCTGTGAAGGGATGGTAAAATTATTATCTCCCTTTTACTGCTTAGAAAGCAGAGGCTCGGAAATGTTTGGTGACTACTTAAGACCACACAACATGTAATTTGTTGAGGAAAGATTTATACTATTGTCTTCTTGACTTAAATTCTATTTCTTTATCTTAAAATTAATTAAATTAAAATTAAATGAACACTATTTTTCTGTGTACCTACTCCATGGCCCTGTTTTGAGGAAGATATTTTGTTTAGTTTGTTTTCTTTTGAAATTCACCTTTATATTGTGCTTTAGAGCTGTAATAAATTAATGAACATTTATTAAGCAACTTAAGTGTTGGCATTATGATAGGGACAACATAAATTCAAAGATAAATATCAAAGAAGCATTATGTACAAGAAGTGTACGTTGTCAGAATAATCTAGCCTAATCAATGTAAAGATCCAAATTTATTATTCAAAGTTATAATAGTTCATTATATTTAAAATACTCCAGAGGTTTCAGATAAAGAAACTCTAATTACAATAGGCACTGTGACTTGGGCTAAGGGGGAAGACATGTTGAGGAAAATGTGTTTTTTCAACATCTTCATTTCAGTCCAAAGAAATCTATGCAAGCACAGTTGGCCTTTAGTGGAAGTTACCATGTATGAAAGCAGCTTGGTGGTACAATAGAGTGCCAGGCTTGGAGTCAGGGAGATCTATCGTCTCAAATTCAAATCTGTCTTCAGATGATTATTAGATATGTAATAATGGGCAAGTCATTAAACACTGCTTTTCCTCACTTTCCTCATCTGTGAAATGATTTGGAGAAGATGATGGCAAATTTGCCACAAAAACCCTAATAAGGTCACAAAGAATCAGACACTATTCAAAATGACTGAACAACCACCACCACCATGGATTAACTGAGTCAAGTGGAAAACAAATTTAGTCATGTAATTAGGTCTTTCCCAAGAAATATTTAAATAGAGAATTTACCTAATGAAGGACTGTTTATTTTTCAATAAATAAATGGATATGGATGCTTTTGTATGTGTGTGTGTGTGTGTGTGTATTTTGTTTAGAAAACTCTAACTCAAAAGTATGTAAGAGTAGTAATGTGTATGGGTATGCTGACTCTTGCCATGGGAAGGGATATGAGATCACTTCTGAAGGACTTGCACTTTAGAATGATGCAGCATTATATTTTCCAACCTCATGATTAGGGACTATTTAAAAGGAGATTGGTCATGGAATCAGGAAAAGATTCTTTTCCTTACTTTATGTACCTCATAGAATGTCCAGCTCTACCAAACTCCATTGTCAGTTCTCTTTCATTTACCCAGGAGTCATAGATACCAAGGAGCAATTACTTCACTGTCTTACAGTGGAGATTCTTTGATTCTGGCCTGGAGTATATGTATATCCCCAGGAAGCCAAAGAATGCATACTCAGCGTGATAGCTTCTGTAACATTTTCAACATTAGTCCCTCTTCTATATCCCACCTTCTACTACAACAATCTCCACTCTCAATAAAATTCATGCCACAAAGTTAAAAAAAATTGCTTTTCATTCTGTGTGGCAAAGGGTAGAGCTATAATGTGTGAAATCATACTCTGTTTCTAGCCTTTGCCCCTTGTGTCTTAGGTCTTGGCCAAGTCGAATACCTCCCCTTCCTGAGTGTATAAATAAGAAAAGTATTTTTCTAGGTTAGCTTCCAATTTAACTTTTGATATACATGCACATATGTACATATAGTAATATATATGTATGTGTACATATGTCTGTATATAGAGAAGCATATATACCCTCATCCATTTATGTTCATGCATACATAATGCATATACACCTAAATATCTTGACCCAGTTCTTCATTATATTAATGTTGTGCCACATTCTTACCACTGTAGAAAACCAGCACAACAGTTTAATCTTAGTCATAAAACTTGAAAAATAAGAAGACCGGTTTCATGTATCCTTAGCTCCCTCACAAGGCAATAGGAACAAAAGTAGAGGCAGGCTATTTCACAGACATAATCCTGTGATCTGACATTTATCGTCAGCATAGCTAGTATTGTCTAGTACCTTATGTCGGGAATAACTTAACATTTATGTGACACTTCACATTTTCAAAGTGTTTTTCAATCATTAATGAAACATTTTCCTCAATATTCCTGTCAGGTAGGACAGTATAACTACCAGGAACTGGAGTCATTTAATAACAGCATGGTGAAAAAGGAAACAGACCATATTGTTAAAATGGAATTAACTTTCAAGCAAGTAAAAGTTGAGAATTTAATAAATCTAGTGACTATGATGTATTAAACTCTACAATTATGGAATTAGGTTCAGCTATTTTAAAGGCTCCACAGAAAACAGCAGATTGCATTTTACAACAAAAAAGCAAAAAGAAGCTAAAATAAAAAAAGAAGAGTAAATTAACAAAAAAACCTCCTGAAATGATGATGAACTACATTGAAAGGGCAAATGAGATTAAGATACATACATAATATATAATTATAGATAGAAAGAGACATAGATAGATAGATAGATAATCTATATTACCAATATCATTGAATCTTTACAGAGGAAAAAATGAAGACATTAAAAGATATAACCAAGAAAAGTAATTTTGGTAAGGCCCATGGTCAAGTGGTTACACAAGTACATTGTTGACAAATATGTAATATGTTCCAGAATTCTATGTTACATTTTGGAAGGTTTATAAAATGTGCAATCCTTTTGACTCAATAAAAGCACTACTAAGCTTATACACTAAAGAGACCAAGACAATTCCAAAGTGAATGCACATTAAAGCATACTATTTTTCAATTTCTTTTTTGTGGCTTTGTTTTGTTCTGTGTTTTCTTTTACAACATTACTAATATGTAAGTATGTTTTCCTGATTGTAAGTGTATAACCTATGTGAAATTGCTTACTGCCTCAGGGAATGGGAAGGGGAAGTCACAAGGAAGAGAATTTTTAACTCAAAATGTAAAAAAAAAAGTAAAAGTTGTTTTATTTGTATTTAGGAAAATAATAAAGTGTTTGAAAAAATAAAATGCATCTGGTCATTAGTGCAGAATATAGAGAAATACATAGTGACCCACACGAGCTTCAGAAATTCACTTCTTTAAGGGCCCCAACTGCCCAGGCTCAGACTGGGATTTTTTTGTGCTTAAGTGTCCAGAAAGCTTCACTGGGGAAGAGGGGGACAATCAGATTCTGACAGTTTTGTCTGATTTTAAGGAAACCTAATCTCTGTTACAGTAGGGCCTGGGCGGGAGGGGAGAGGAAACCTTTTCCCACTCTTCATTGTGATTGTTGAAAAAGAGGGTATGTCAGGGAAATGCTACTAAATATTAGCCCTATCACATAACACCCTTTGGTAGTGAGGCATTACCTTAAATAAATTCTATCATGGAATTTTTTAGGTCTTTTAGCAAAGAATTATGTATAAATTCTATTAATAGAAAAATAAATTACATGCAGAAAGATTCATTATATTGACAAAAAGGAAGAGAAAGAGCACAAAAAGGAAGAGGAAGAAGATAAAGAGGAAGAGGAAGAGGAGGAGGAGGAAGAAGAAGAAGAGGAAGAAGAAAAAGAGGAAGAAGAAGAAAAAAAGAAGAAGAAGAAGAAGAAGAAGAAGAAGAAGAAGAAGATGACTATGGAGATTAATGACAGCCAGCAATCTTAGACTTTCCTTCTGATTTTCACAAGGACCAATCTTCAAATCTTTGTAGTGCATGATGGACAACCTAATTCATTCTGATAAAGATAAGCTCAACCATGATCAAGAACTTCAAATCCACACCAAAAATGATGACACATACAATTCATTCAAAGATTTCTATTGCTGATGTCATGACAGCGATGAGGAGTAGCTACATGGACATCATGGCCACAGTACAGACACTTCTTGCATAGTTCTGAAAAATAGGTGCTAAATAAGAACTTCCCCACCCACATTAAGTGAATCAGAATATTCACAAAGTCAGCTAAGAGCTCCTCTTTCAGGTAAATACATACTCATCATCATTATACTGCAGCAGTTTCAACTTCTTCATATTATTGGAAAACAAGAAGATCTACAAAATCCCACCCTTATTATTCTAACAGGTGAAAACTTTGTCTATGTATGCAGTAGTTGTTAGATTACAATTCAATTTCAATCTTATTATGCTATCAGTCCAACTTAATTTAAAACAGTTGAAAGCATCCAGGCAATACTTTTTTAAGGAACCTGTTATCAAGTTAAAAAATAGAATGCAGGTGTAACATAAAAACTCTTCAACCATCAACTGACTGAATAATTACTAGGCAATTGCTGTTACTATAGACATTTTTAAAAATCAGAGTTTAGGATTTGCTCTTCTGGGAGCCAAAATGGCAGAGCAAAAATGTAGTTGTTCTCACCCTCCCTTATCAACCCCAGGAAAATCCCTGCAACAGCTGAACCAGAAGAAAGACAGGTAGCAGTAGTCCAATATCCCAGTGCCTCAGCAAAAATTAGGGTAGCAGCACTACAAAGGGCCCTAGGCAGATAAACACCCTGCAACATCCATCTAAAAGGAGCTGAAGAAAGCTAAAGGAAAGAAAAATCAGGCAACCTAGAATTCCCTAAGAATTCCAGCCTTGCTAATTCCAGCCCCACACCTGATAAGCTGCCAGAACCCTACAGCCTCTAATTGCCAACATTGAAGGTCCCAGCACACAAAGCCAGTGACCAAGACCTAGGCTCCCAACACAAGAAGCTTGAGTCAGTGACCTATGCCCCCCAGCAGGAGAGCTTAATCTTTTTGAAGGCCAGGGAATAAGGAAACAGCATGAGCAAAAAGAAACATACCATAGATTCATATTATGAGAACAGTGAAGAACAAGGCAGAAATTCTGAAGAAGATAACATTGTCAATGACCCCACATCTGGAACCTCAAAAGGGAATATGAACTAGTGTGAAGCCCAAAAAACCTTCTTAGAAGAGGTCAAGAAGGATTTTAAAAGTCAAATGATAGAGTTACAAAAGTCTTTAAAAAATAAAATAGGCCAACTGGAAAAAAAGTGCACTGAAGAAAACAAATCCCTAAAAAATACAATTGCCCAAATGGGGAAGGAGGTACAAAATCCAATAGAAGAAAACAATTTGTTAAAAATTAGAATCAGGCAAATGGAAGGTAAGGACTCTATGAGGAAGCAAGAATCAGTAAAACAGAAACCAAAAAAAAAGAATAAAAAAGATGAAAATGTAAAATACTTCATTGCTAAAACAACTGACCTGGAAAATCAATCCAGGAGAGATAATTTAAAAATGATTGCTCTACCTGAAAATCACAATGAAAAATAAAGCCTGGACAGTATCTTTCAGGAAATCATCAAGGAAAACTACCCTGAGGTTCTAGAACCAAAGGGTAAAATAGCCATAGAAAGAATCCTCCTCTAACTGCCTGAAAGAGATCCCAAATTGAAAACATCAAGGAATATTATAACCAAATTCCAAAATTACCAAGTCAAAGAGAAAATACTCCAAGGAGTCAGAAAGAAACAATTTAAATATCATGGAACCACAGTCAGAATTATACAGGACCTTGCAGCTTCTACATTAAAAGATCGTAGGGTGTGCAACATGATATTCCATAAGGCAAAGGAGCTTCATGACAACCAAGGATCAATTATCCATTGAAAATAAGCATGATCTTTCAGGGGAGGACATGGATATTCAATGAAATAGGGGACTTCTATACCTTCCTGATAAAAAGAAGTGAGCTTAACAGAAAATTTGATTTTCAAATGCAAGACTTAAGAGAGACATAAAAAGGTAAATATGACAGAAACAAACATTATTAATAAGAGTAAACTGCTTACATCTCTACAAGGGAATATTACACTTTTAACTCTTGAGAACTATATTGTTTTTACACCATGTTAAAGGGGTATACATAGAGAGGGTGGGTATAAATTGAATTTTATTGTAATGATGAAAAAAATCTAATCAAATGTGTTAAATGGGTCCAAGTAAATGGATTAATTTGATCTAAGAGGATGTACTGAGAGAAAAAGAAAGGAGAAGGCAGACAAGGGTAAATTACATTATAGGAAAAGACACAAGAAGCTATTACAGCAGAGGAAAATTAGGGAGTAGATGAGCATTGCTTGAACCTTACGCTCATCTGATTTGGCTCAAGAAGGGAATAACATAATCGTTTAGGTATAGAAATCTAACTTGCCTTATAGGCAGCAGGAGGAAAAAGGGAAAGAAAAGGTATGGGGGTAGAAGGGAAGGAAGAAGTAGTAAGGATAAAGGGGAAGAAAAGTCTGATAGAAGGGAGGAGGGAGTGATGGAGGGGGTGGTCAAAAGCAAAACACTATTGAAGATGGAAAAAGAGAAAGGAGGAAGAAAAGCATAAATGGGGGGGAAGGATGGAGAAAAAGACACAGATAGTAATCATAACTGTGAATATGAATGGGATGAACTCTCCCATAAAACAGAAATGGATATCAGAATGGATTAAAAAACATAATCCTCCAATATGTTGTTTGCAGGAAACACATTTGAAAAATAGTGAAACACACAGGGTAAAGGTGAAAAGCTGGAGAAGAATATATTTTGTTTCAGCTGAAGTTAAAAAAAAGCGTGGGTACCAATCCTGATCTCAGACAAAGCAAAGGCAAAAATAGATCTTATAAAAAGAGATGAGGAAGGAAACTACATCCTGCTAAAAGTCACCATAGACAATGAAGTAATATCATTACTAAACATAGGTGCACCAAGCAGTACAGCATCCAAATTCTTAGAGAAGTTCAGGGAGTTACAGGAAGAACTAGACAACGAAACTATACTAGTAGGAACCTCAACCACCTCCTCTCTGAACTAGATAGACCTAAGAACAAATTTAAAAAAAAGAAGTTAAGTAGGTGAATAGAGCAATAGAAAAGGTAGGTATGATAGTACTCTGGAGAAAACCGAATGGGGATAGAAAGGAATATACATTTTCTCAGAGGTCCGTGGCTCATAAGCAAAAATTGCCCATGCACTATTGGATAAAAAAATCCAATGCAGAAAGGTAGAAATGTTAAATACATCCTTTTCAGATTCTGATGCAATAAAAATTATATGTAATAAGGGCCATGGAAAGATAGACTTAAAAATAATTGGAAACTAAATAATCTAACCCTAAAAAATTATAGGGTCAAAGAACAAATCATAGGAACATCAGTAACTTATTTCAAGGGGAATGGCAATAATGAGACAACATTTTATGGGATGCAGTGAAAGCAGTTCTTAGGGGAAGTTTTATATCTCTAAATGCTTACATAAATAAAATAGAAAAAGAGGAGATCAATAAATTGGGCATACAACTAAAAAAAACTAGAAAAAGAATGAATTAAAAATCCTCAATTAAACACCAAATTAGCAATATTGAAAACCAAAGAAAAAAATTAATGGAATTGAATTTAAGAAAACTATTGAACTAATAAATGAAACTATGAACTAGTTTTATGAAACAAAACAATGAAATAGATAAACCTTTGGTTAATTTAATGAAAAAAAAAGAAAGAAGAAAAAAACCAAATTACTAGTATCAAGAATGAAAAAAGTGAATCTACCACCAAGGAAGAGGAAATTAAAACAGGAATTGAGAACTATTTTGCCAGACTGTATGCCAATAAATTTAAAATCTTAGTGAAATGAATACATACATATATACATATATATATGTATATATACACATATATACATATATATATGTATATATATACGTAACAACATAAATTGCCCGTATTAACAGAAGAGGAAGTAAATACTTAAATAATCCCATCTCAGAAAAAGAAATTAAACAAGCCATTAATGAACTCCCTAAGAAAAAATCTCCAGGGACACATGGATTTACATGTGATTCTATCAAACATTTAAAGAACAATTAATTCTAACATTATACTGACTATTTGTGAAAATAGGTGAAGAAGGAGTCTCACCAAATTCTTTTTAAGATACAAATATGATGCTGGTACCTAAACCAGGAAGAGTCAAAACAAAGAAAGAAAATTATAGATCAATTTCTCTAATGAATATAGATGAAAAAATTTTGAATACAATATTACCAAATAGATTACAGCACTTATCACAAGAATAATACACTATTACCAGGTAGGATTTATATCAGAAATGCAGGGCTGGTTCAATATTAAGAAAACTATCAGTATAATTGATCATATCAATACTAAAACTAACAGAAACCACATGATCATCTCAGTAGATGTAGAAAAAGCTTTTGACAAAATACACCATGAATAAAAACAGTAGAGAGCACAGGAATAAATGGAGTCTTCCTAAAACTAACAAATAACATCTCCCTAAAACCTTCAGCAAGCATCAGATGTAATGGGGACAAGCAAGAAGCATTTCCAACAAGATCACGGGTGAAACAAGGATGTCCATTATCACCACTGTTATTCAATATCGTACTGCAAACGTTAGCTTTAGCAATAAGAGAAGAAAAAGAAATTGAAGGTATTAGAATAGGCAAAGAAGAAACAAAGCTATCACTCTTTGCAGATGACATGATGATATACTTAGAGAATCCTAGAGAATCAAGTTAAAAACTACTTGAAATAATAAACACCTTTAGCAAAGTTGTAGGCTATAAAATAAACCCACATAAATCATTGGTATTTCTATATATTACCAACAAAGCCCTAAGAGCAAGTGAAAGAAAGATAAATTCCATATAATCTTAATGTAGACGTTATAAAATATTTAGTAGTGTACCTCCTGAAACAAACCCAGGAACTGTATAAACACAGTCACAAAACACTTTTCACACAAATGGAGTTAGATCTAAATAATTGGAAAAAAATCAGTTTCTTATGGGTAGGCCGAGCTAATGTAATAAAATGACAATTCTACCTAAGCCAACTTACTTATTTAGTGCCATACCAATCAAACTACCAAGAAATGTTTTATAGAGTTAGAAAAAATAATAACAAGATTCATTTGAAAGAACAAAATATCCAGAATATCAAGGGAACTAATGAAAAGAAATGCAGGGAAAGGTGGCCTAGCCATTCCTGTGTTTACATTGTATTATAAAGCAGTAATCATCAAAACTGCTTGGTATTGGCTAAGAAATAGAGTGGCGGATCAGTGGAATAGGTTAAGTATGGAAGACACATTATTCGATTACTCTAGTAATCTATTATTTGATAAACCCAAAGACCCCAACTTCTGGGATAAGAACCCACTCTTTGAAAAATACTGCTGAGAAAACTGGAAAAGACTATGGCAGAAACTAGTCATTGATCTAAATCTCATAACATATACCAAAATAAATCCAAAATGGGCTCATTATTTAGATATAAATGTTGATACTATAAGCAGACTGAGAGAATAAGGAATAGTTTACCTATCAGATGCATGGAGAATGGAAGAATTCATGACCAAACAGGAGATAGAGAAAATTTAGAAAAGCAAAATGGAAAAGTTTGATTACATTAAAACAAAAGGTTTTGCACGAGCAAAGCATTGCAACTAAGATTAGAAGGAAGGTAGAAAATTGGGAAAGAATTTTTACAATGAGCCTCTCTGATAAAGGCCTCATTTCTAAAATACACAGAAAATTAAGTCAAATTTATCAGAATACAAGTCATTCCCTAATTGATAAATGGTCAAAGGATATGAGCAGGCAGTTCTCAGATGAAGAAATTAAAGCCAAATGTAGACATATGAAAAAGTGCTCTAAATCACTATTGATTAGGGAAATGCAAATCAAAACTACTCTAGTATACCACATCACACCTGTCTGATTGGCCAACTTGACAAAACAAGAAAATGATCAATGTTGGAGATGTCGGAAAATTGGAGCATTGTTGGCGGAGCTGTGAAATGATCCAACCATTTTGGAGAGCAATTTGGAACTATATCCAAAGGGCTATAAAAATGTGCATACCTTTATCCCAGAAATAGGACTTCTAGGGCTATATTCCAAAGAGATCATACAAATGGGAAAAAGGACCCCCATGTAGAAAAATATTTATAGCAGCTCTTTTTGTGGTGGCAAAGAATTGGAAATTGAGAGGATACCCATCAATTGGGGAATGGCTGAACAAGTTGTGGGATATGAATGTAATGGAATACTATTGTCCTATAAGAAATGATGAACAGGCAGACTTCAGAAAAACATGGAAAGACTTGTATGGTCTGATGCTCAGTGAAGTGAGCAGAACCAAGAGAACATTGTACACACTAAGAGCCATGTTGTGTGATGACTCGTATTGATTAACTTAACCCTTCCCAGCAATACAAGCATCTAATGCATCTCCAAAGGCCTCATGATGGAAAATGCTATCCACATCCAAAGAAAGATTTATGGAGTTTGAATTCAGATCGAAGGGTAATGTTTGCTATTTTTTTTCTTCTGTTAAGTTTTGTTTCCTCTTTCTTGTGGTTCCTTCTTTTGGTTTTTATCATCACTAATGTGAAAATATGTTTAATACGAATGTATACGCATAGCCTATATCAGATTGTGTGCCTTCTTGGGAAGGGGGTGGGAGGAAGAGGGAGAAAAATTTTAAACTCAAAATAATATGGAAGTCTTTGTTGATAAATCAAAATAAATTAATAAAAAAAAACAGAAAAAAAGATAATGAACTCTGGAAGACCTAAGAACTCCAATTAATACAATGATCAACCACAGTTCCAAAGGACTAATGATCAAACATGCTATACACCTCCATATAGAGAACTGATTGACTCAGAGTAGAGATTAAAGCATATTTTCTTTTCTTTCCTTCTTTTTCTTTCTTTTTTTTAGACATGTCTAACATAGGAATTTGCTTTGCGTAATTATACAAATTTGTAATGGATTTTATTCTTCTTGACTTCTCAAAGGTGCAGCAAAAGGAGGGGAAGAACAGAGGGAGAGAATTTGGAACTGAAAATGAAATAAAATTTAATAAAAAATATAACTCAGAGTTTAAGAGATTATAAAAAAATTACCCTCTCACATCCTATAATGATAGGAGACATTGGGAACCTAGGTTATGAGCTGTTCATTAGTACTATACAGGCTTTTTTTTAATGTAATGCTTGGGGAGTTGAGCTAAGATGGCAGAGTAAAAGCAGTAACTTGCTTGAGCTCTCCCCCAAACGTCTCCAAGTACCTGTAAAAATGGCTCTAAACAAATTCTAGATCAGCAGAACCCACAAAAAGACTGAGTGAAATAAATTTCCAGCCTAAGACAACCTGGATGGTTGATTCAAAAGGTCTATCATACTGGACTGGGAGAGAAGCACAGTTCAAATTGGGCACACAGTCAAAGACGAGGCCTCAGTGAACCTGGAGCAGGCCTCAGAGGACTGAACCTAGGCAGCTGTGGAGGATTCCAGACTTCACAACTCACAAATGCCAAAGACAACTTAAATGGTCAGCAAGAAAGGTCTGTGACTGTGGTGAAAGAGAAGCTTGGTCCCAGCCCCAGTCCTGGCACAGCCCCAGTACCAGCATAGCCCCAGGGTGTCAGCTGCTTCTGGAGCTTCTGGACCACAGACTGGGGGAGAATCAAGTGGCTGATCAGAGGGGGATTGCAGGGATTTTTTTGCTGCTGCTGAGGTGGGATTCTTTTGCTTTGCATGTGCTTGGATCTGGGTCACAGTTCTGGTTGGTGGTCCTGGGACAAGAAGGAGAGCTGGCATAGTAGAACTTGTAGTGGCAATAAAGAGCGAATCCTCCACATAGTTCCAAAGCAGAAAAGAGTGCTTGTGGTCACTCATAGACCAGAGCACAGGCCAGGAAAGGAGTAAACACCCTGCCCTTGATCGTGCCAACTTGAAAGAACTGAAAACTTACAGGTCCCTAGGAGTATCACTGAAAACAGCTGCACACAAGCCCTGAAGCTTGGTACAGTATATTCTCCACACTGGAAACAGACCCTTACCCTAACAAAGAGTTTAAAATTCAAGTAATTGGCTGGGATCTTAATCAAACTGCACAAAACAGTCAGACCATAGAATCTTTCTTTGGTGACAAAGAAGATTGAAACATACAACCAGAAGAAGACAACGAAGTCAAAACTCCTATATTGAAAGCCTCCAAAAAAAAAATATGAATCAGTCCCAGGCCATGGAAGAGCTCAAAAAGGATTTTCAGAAGCAAGTAAGAGAAGTAGAGGAAAAAATAGGAAGAGAAATTAGATTGATGCAAGAAAATCATGAAAAAAAAGTCAAATGCTTGCGAAAGGAGAACAAAAAAATATACTGAAGAAAATAGCACCTTAAAAGTAGCCTAATACAAATGGCAAAATAGGTCCAAAAAGCCAATGAGGAGAAGAATGACTTAAAAAGCAGGATTGACCAAATGGAAAAAAAGAAGTCCAAAAACTCACTGAAGAAAATACTTACTTAAAAATTAGAATGCAACAATTGGAAGCTAGTGACTTTATGAGAAATTAAGACATGTAAAATAAAACCTAAAGAACAGAAGACTGTGAAATATCTCATTGGAAAAACAACTAATCTACAAAATAGATCCAGGAGACAGAATTTTAAAATTATTGCACTACATGAAAGCAATGATTAAAATAAGAACCTAGACATCATCTTTCAAGAAATTATCAAAGAAAATTGTCCTGATATTGTAGAACCAGAGGGTAAAATAGAAATTGAATGAATCCACTGATTATGCATTGAAAGAGATCCCCAAAGGAAAACTCCTAGGATTATTGTAGCCAAATTCCAGAGTTCCCAGGTCAAGGAGAAAATATTGCCAACAGTCAGAAAGAAACAATTCAAGTATTGTAGAAACACAATCAGGATAACATAGGATTTAGCAGCTTCTACATTAAGAGACCTGAGGGCTTGCAATATGATATTCTGGAGGGCAAAGGAGATAGGATTACAGACAAGAATCACCTACCAAGCAAAACTGAGTATGATCCTTCAGGTCAAAAACTGGATATTCAGTGAAATAGAGGACTTTCAAGCATTCTTGATGAAAAGACCAGAGCTGCATAGAAAATTCAACTTTCAATTACAAGACTCAAGAGAAGCATGAAAAGGTAAACAGGAAAGAGAAATCAGAATGGATTTATTAAGGTTGAACTGTCTACATTCCTACATGGAACGATGATGTTTGTAACTCATGAGACCTTTGTCAGTATTAGGGTAGTTGGAAGGAAAAATATATGATTAGTTAGATAGATAGATAGATAGATAGGTAGATAGATAGATAGATAGATAGAGGGCACAGGTGAGTTCAAGATGAGGGGGTTTTATCTGGAGAATAAATTAAAGGGTAAGAGAGGATTATACTGGGAAAAGGAGAAAGGAAGAGAAAGAATGGGGTAAATTATTTCACATAAAACAGACAAGAAAAGGCTTTTACAGTGGAAGGACAGTGCAGGAAGGTGAAAGGGAATGAGTGAATCTTATTCTCATTAGATTTGGCTCAAGAAGAGTATAACACACACGCTCAATTGGGTATGGAAAGCTATCTTACCCCACAGAAAAATTGGGGGGAAAGGGAATAACAGAGCAAGGGCTGGAATGATAGAAGGGATGGCAGATTGGGGGAGGGGGTAATCAGAAACAAACAATTCTCAGGAGGGGCAGGGTTAAAAGAGATAATAAAATAAATGAGAGGTGGGACAGGGTGAAGTGAAATACAGTTTCTTTTCCATAACATGACTACTATGGAAGTGTTTTGCATGACTGCACCTGTATAACCCATATCGAGTTGCTTACCTTCTCAATGAGGGTAGGTAGGGAGGGAGGAAGGAAGAAAATTTGGAAACAAAAGTTTTAAAAACAAATGTTAAAAATTGTTTTCACATGCAATTTGGATGTAAAATATACAGGCAATGGGTATAGAAATCTATTCTGCCTTACAGGAAAATAGAAGGGGAAGGGAATGACAAAAGGTGGGGGAAAAATAGAAGGGAGGGAAGATTAGGGGATGGGGAATGCACACTCTCTGGGCATTGGGGGGAGGGACAAGATGGGGAGAAAATATGGAACTCAAAATCTTGTGGAAATGAATGTTGA
Source organism: Phascolarctos cinereus (assembly GCF_003287225.1). Lineage (NCBI taxonomy): Eukaryota > Metazoa > Chordata > Mammalia > Diprotodontia > Phascolarctidae > Phascolarctos > Phascolarctos cinereus. The sequence continues at coordinate 434,811,970 of NW_027555847.1, read as the reverse complement.
AAAATAAAAATAAATTAATTAATAGAAAAATATTTTAAAATGTAATCCTCATGGTAGACATAGGGAAAGATATAGTTTGGGTGTAATTGAAACTATCATAATTCACTTAGCAGCATGATATTTTGAAACATTAGGCTATATAAAGCCACTCCTATAGAAAATTATTTTTGAACAGCCAACATAGACTAATAAAATTATGGAGATTTGAACTTGAAAATATAGTCTAAATGTCTACTGTTATTCATCTTTTAAAAAAATAAGGGATCTTTGATGTTTCCTTTTGACTGTTAACATTAAAACTTTACTTATATCAATATTTTTCCTTATGACCTACTGCCATAATTTAGAAGCAGAAGCTTAGAAAATATTTGCTGGATTAAGCTGAGAGCTATGAATAGGAGTTTTAAGTTGTTATTCAATGGACACTCAATAAATAATTTTGATAATAGATAATTATGGTATCCCCATGATTAATTTACATGTGATCTAAAACAATATATTCCACTTAACAATTTTTTTTCTTCTAAGAATTTTAATAATGAAAGTTTAACAATTATATTGTTATTCTCAAAATGTAAAAATAAACCACTGACACTTGAAAAATCTCTATTAAAATTATACCTAAATTATGGAACATTCCAAAACACATGAAACAATGGTAATATTAACAGTATAAGGAAACTCACTCCTGGCATTGGTATTTTCTCTCCTGCAGTAGATTAAAATTTCTTTATGATTTAGAATTTATGTTCTATGGAATTGCCAGAAATGTATAGAGGTTAAGGGTCTTTCTCTAGAGCCTTCAGATAGAAAATGCCGTAAGTGTGATTTGAAACTAGTTCTCACTTATTCCAAGAGGGTTCTCCATCCATTTCACCTCATATTATACTACATTTGTTATTTTATTACCAAAGATATAAAATGTATTTATTCATAAATTTGTAAAATTTATTTACCAAACTTATTAACAAAAAATAAAAATGAATGTTAGAAGATGACTGATATAGAAGCAGTAGTTTATTTTCTTGAAGTAAATTCATAGCTGCTATGTTATCAGGGAATACTTTTTCTTTGTTTCTTTTGTTTGTTTTTAATAAATGTGTGTTGAGGTTGACACAACATTTTGCAGGAAAATCAATAGGTAGATATGAACATGTGAAAATTGATTGAACTGTTATGCCCTTAACCACCCCCACACTCCAGACGCATGTATATTAAGGAAAATGAACCCCAAAACTTGTCATTACTATTCCCCTCAGCCTATTTGTGGATGGCATGGTTAAAATTCCCTTCTCTCTCCAAGAAAGGGGGAAGAAGGTATACTTAATCTTCACATATTTGTATTCTATCTTCATCTTATCTCCTTAAAATCATATGAACAGGGTTAAAAAATGAGGTATGGTCCCCCTGCTCCCCTACGCAGAGGTTTTAAACCACCAGTTATATGCTGGTGACTATCCAGCTGCCAAACAAGAGAATGAGACATTTTCTGGTTCTACTAGACATAGGCTCCCAAGTGACTATAATACCAGGGTACCCACACAAGAGGGGCAAGCTAATTCTTCTCAGCAGCTTCAGAGCATGTCTCATCTTGTAGGCTATTCAAATGACTTCCACAATTGTATTCTTCTAGACTATTAATAGACAGTATTGACAAACTTTATGGATAAATGTCAAACTAATTAGAAAATAAAATCCTCCTCAATATGGAGAACATTTCTATGATCTTGAAAATCAGTTAAAAGTGGGGAAAATGGTATATATCAGTCATCTGTTTGCCCACCAAAAAAGAGCCATTTGGCTGAGGAATACACATAGAATGACAAGACTGATCAAGTCTGCTACTGACAGATTGCTTTAGTAGCAGAATTAATAACCTCAGCTGGTCATGCAAATGAACACACTATGCAGAACTGGGCCCACCAGAGGTCTGCACCTCACCAAAAAGTAGAAGCAGTGAAGGCTAGTTGAATTTCTTTCCAGTTTCATTTCATACAGAAAGAGGAGCTCTACAAACAAACAAACAAAAAGCAAAACAAAACAAAAAACCTCATGGGCAGGGTAAAATCAACCAGATATTAGTAAATCAACTATGGAGACCTTTATCCATGACACCAATACCTATGGTTGCATAAGAAGCCATGCCCCTCAGCTGAGGCAAGGGAAACAATATGGTGGATCATAGCAAATTTTTAATAGGTGAAAACTGAGATCATTAGCAAGGGGATTGGTAGCATATGATGAGTATTCCCTGTCCCCTGGATAGTCTCATCTTTAGGTCAATTGGGAAAGAAGTGACTAACCTAGTAGAGAAGATGTGGGCTTGTGGGAAAGAGAACTCAAAACACAGGACTATTCTCTTGTTTGCTTTATTTCTATAGAAAATACTAGATATTGAACAGGATGTGATTAACATTTTTACTATTCTCTAACTTCCTTGATTTTCCATTTGACCTTGAAAATTATTTATACAGTGGAGGCAACCAGCCCTCAGTGACAATATGAAGATCCTTTTTGTTAGGACTTCTTAGTTTTGTATTATCCCCTGAGTTACATTTCTGTGGAATCAACAATATTGAACTCCTTTCTGACTTAAGCAATAACTGTAGCAGCCAACTTCAACAGTAGATGGAACTTTCAACTGGCTCTAGAAATACTAATGGGGCAATCTCAAGGATATTCTAGATCCTGGTTTTCTGAATGATAGATACACTAGTCATCCTAATATTTATCTGCTTTATGCTTCACTATATTCAATCACAGCTCACTTACTCTTGCATTGCTCATCTTTCAGACAAGAAGATTTAATTTGAATGAAGGGTTCTGAAATCAGGAGGTGGATTTTGAAGATGTGAAGACTGTTTTGATTATTATGGACTCAGCTCCCCAGGATGGTTTACAAGAAGGTTAATAAAATCAGAGGCTAACTACTAGCTCCTCCTTCCTGATTTGCACAGTTAGAGGTAAGTTGCCTGTGTACCTGTCCTTTTTTACTCATTTGTTATTAGGTAATTTAGGAAATGCCCTCATTTTTCTGTTACCAATTGTGTTACTAATCCTCCTGTATTAATGATAGTTCCATTTCCTTTTGGTACTATACAACTCTTTGTCTAAAACTCTATATATTTGAAACCCTAAGTGTTCCTGGGCTTTAAATGAAATCTGAAAATGCTTGCAAACTCCCAGGGCCAGAGGCAAGTCACAGCTCTATGTGCTGCCTTCAGCTGAGAACAATGTGGGCTTCACATTGACTATCCCCATTTGCATTTAATCTCATCCCCCTCTTCTGAGCAGTAATGAAGTTTTGTTAAGACTCATACTTTTGAGTTGAAATATGAACTTATATATATATATATATATATATATATATATATATATATATATATATATATATATATATATACTATACACATCTATACACATCTATACATACATACATACATACATACATACATATATATGTATATATACACACATATACACACATACATATATACATATATGTATATATACACATGTGTATATGTATATATACACATATGTATATATACACATATGTATATATACACATATGTATAAGCGTGTGTGTATATATATATATACACATACACACACACACACACGCATGTACATACATATGCCTATGACTCTGGGCAAGTCACTTAACTCAGTTCCTTATCTGCAAAATGAGGCGGAGAAGGAAATGGCAAACCATTCCAGTATCTTTAAAAAAAAAACAACACAAATGGGTTCTTGAAGAGTCAGAGAAGACTGAAAAATGACTGAACAATAGAATCGCTTTGTAACACTGTTTTTCTTCATCTGAATTCCAATATACTATAACAAATGAATATTTTAGTATAAAAAGCATGCCAATCTGGAATAGCAATGGCATAATTTGTAAATGTACAGAAATTCTTTGCTAAGTAGTGCAACTATGAGATACTTACATTTGGATTATCTAGCCAAAGTTATTACATTTACCATCTCTAGTGGAAATAAAAAAGTCACCCTCATCAATACTATATATTCGGGCTTCAAAGAGTATTCGAGTAATATGAATCATATGTGTGTGTGTGTGTGTGTATGTATACGTGTATGTTTATATATATGTATATATATATACATATATATATGTATATATACATATATATATACATATATATATACATGTATATATATATATGTATATATATACACACACACATACATTCGCACATATATGCTTCATAGAGTACACATACATAACATATATGTTTAGCATGTAGATTTCATTATATTTGGGAGGATGGAGTGAAGATTAATGACAGTGGGAAAGGATTACAATATGCATTTACTTTCTTCTTGTCAAAGTGTTTGCAAGTGAAAGTGTTTGGAATCTGTTCAACTGATTCTGTTATTTTAGATGTGAGGAATCTGTTTATCTACTTACTAGGAAGAATACATGAGTTAGCATGGAACTGGAGTCAGGAAAGAACTGGGTTCAAGTTCTGCCTCCTCTATTTATTATTAGAATGATCAAGGGCAAATCACTTAAGCTTCTTGACAGTCAGTTACTTCATTTATAAAGTGGGATAAAATACTTCCTACCTATTTCACAAGGTTTTTTTTGCATATGTTGTATAGGCATATAAGTGTATGTATATATGCGCACACACGCACATATGTATACAATTGTATACAAATCTTTGAAAAACCGTAACAATGTTAGTCAAGAAACTAGTATGTATTAAGCACTATGTGCCCAGCGCTAGTTTAAGTGTTCCGTCAAATAGCTATTACTCATGTACACGTAGACTACTAAATGGATGAAACACACTTTTCTCTGAAATTGGAAATGTCATTAACACAATTTGCCAATAAATAAAGGGCAAATCGATATTTTTTTCTAATCAACTAGTCAACATGTGTTAATTTTCCAATTTTAACTTAAAAATGGACGTAATTGACATGCCTATAAAGTGAAGTCATGATGTCATATTTAGGCCACTTATTTGTACTTTCTTTCATTAAAATCACTTACTGACATCCAACATGAAAATGATCCTGGACTCAAAAAGGATATTTCAATGGAGTACAAGTCTGCCACACAGGAAAGGTTCCCAGCATGGTCTCAACAATTAACTCTGTTTCTGTTATCAGAGGATCACATAAAGGATAAATTTTGAGAAAGACTTATCACCAAGTGATGATTATGCCCCCTGCTCCTCACTCTCTCATAATTCATCAAATCAACTATTTAGGTATGGAAACTTTTCAATATGCATCAGGATAGGGATTAACTACATAGATTCAATTACAGGTCCTGAAATATTAAAGTAATTGATCATTGTTTCCTTCTTGGAAAACAAGCTCCTTTCTCTGCAATTATGCAATTTCTCAGCTTTATGAAAGCAACAGTGTTCTGTTCGATTCCAGAGGGAAACAGGGTCTTTTAAAAGCACACAGTTTTGGATATGGGAAATAATTCATGAAGAGAATACTAATAAAATAATAAAATATGCTTACATAAAGGCAGGTGTCGCCAGCTGATGGTGGATGCCAAATAGTGTGCTTCTGCATAGTACAGAAGACAAAAATCTTCCCTTTTTTGCAGACTATGATGCCCATGGTTTTTCTGCATATGAAATTTATTTTTTTCCTCAATAAGAGCATCTGCTACTATTGGTTTTGATCTTCCTTTCTTGCATTATAAGCAAGTTTCTCAGCTATATGCTGCTTTGCTCACATTCAAATGTGACATAATAATCTCACAATACTGTCTTAAATTTTTGAAAAATTGTTATGAACATACATTAATAACTACATTTAATTGATGACATTCTGGCAAATGTTGATTATGATTAACTTTTCACACAGAATATTTTATGAAGATAAAGTTTCATGTATAAAAGTTACTTTTAGCAGCCATTTTAGTAACTCCAGAAAATTGGATAACCTTTGTTGAGATAGAATTTAATGCTTTTGAAATAGTCTTTCCTTCTAATGAGTTATATTTCAATGAGTATTTCAATGAGTATTTCAAATACTGTATTGATCTTTAACAAGATTAACTATATCTTATTTACATATGTTATATAAAGTTGTGCCTAGAGCAGGACATAATTCAACATGTTTATCTTACTCCTGTTCAAATGAGTTTCATAGTTACTTAATACCCTTGAAAGTGAATGTGGTGTGGGTTCAGTGGTTTTTCAGTGATGTCCAACTTTAGTGACCTAATTTGGGGTTTTCTTGACAAAGATATTGGAGTGATTTTCCATTTCCTTTTCTAGTTCATTTTATAGGTTAGGAAACTGAGGAAAACTGGAATAAGTGACTTGTCCAGAGTTGCACAGATAGTAAGTGTCTGATACCATATTTGAACTCAGGAAGATGAGTCCTCCTGAGTTCAGGCCCAGAACTCTACCCACTGTACCATTTAACTTCCTGAAGAGCAAGTGAATATAGGGTTACAGTGGTTAGGATATTTTATTTTAATTCTTACACTAAAAAAATGATAACATTTGAATCTGATATAGAAAGAGAAGACTTAAGATAGAGTTGTGAAGTCAATTAAATTTGCCATTGTTGCCTATACCCTTTGGTACCTTCCTTCTCTTTCCATCCTTATGCAATGTACACAATGTCTTCACATTTCTAGAAGCCTTCACTAGAGTACTATATAACCTGTCCATAGACCTATCCCTCAAAAGGATAACATTTTCTGTAGTCTTCTAGTTTTATTTCTCTTGCATCCAAAAATTGTTCCTTTTGTAAATAAACACAATAAAATAATCCACACAGCTTAATACCAGCTTATTGTAGTGTTTCTCTTGGTGCTCTTTTATTTTATTCTTTTTTTTTTTATCAGAACTTTCATATCACAAATATAAGGAGATCCTGATGAGAAAATTCATCAATCAATAACCACAGCCTCTAAACTTATTATGCAAAAGAGGTGTTACAGTCACTGAGAAATTAAGTGATTATTTTTTGTGTCACCCAGATAGTTCTCTATGCCATTACATCACATTTTCTCCCTTAACTTGGCCATAAAATTTCAATTAAAATGAATAAGTCAATAATCAGAATTTCAGAATCAGGGTAGAACTAGAGGAGAGCTTGTAGTAATCAGGCAAGGAACACTTAAAAGTAAGATGAAAAAACAAATCGGAATATTAAAATGTGTATAAGGATGATTGCAAGCAGATATTGTATTGGAAAAAACACATATTAACATCATCTATGTTCTTTTTTTATTCATTTTAATAAATGTTTCCAATTATATACATACACACATGTGTGCATGCGCACACACACACAAATATACATATTATATGTATATGTGTATGTATATATATGTGTGTGTGTGTGTGTATATATATATATATATGGCAATTGGGGTTAAGTGACTTGCCCAAGGTTACACAGATAGTAAGTGTCAAGTGTTTGGTCTGAGGCTGTATTTGAACTCATGTCCACCTGACTTCAGGGCTGGTGCTTTATCCACTGCACCACCTAGCTGCCCCATCTAATTATATTTTAATCTGATTCAGTACTTACTCAGGAGTGTTGTGGCCAGTGGACTGTGCATTTGACACCTCTTCTTGTAAGTATCTAACTCACACCACATCTTTGATTTACATAATAATGATAATAATACTATTTCAAATTCACATTGAACACATTTTGTTCAGAAGCCTCTCACTCCTCAATTCCTGATGGGACTTTTCTCATGTAACATTCAAAGCATTACTCACTGTAGCACTTGTTTATCCAGGAAATCAAGCTTGCTACTGAACTTCCATAAAATGTGAGTTGTTTTCTGTTAGGAAGATTCACATTATACTACCTTCATTAACATTCAAATCCTAATACATTCTTAAGACTAAACTCTAAGGCAAGAAATCTAGGTTAATGAAACTGAGAGAAGATAACTTGTCCATGTGATGATTAAATGTGTGCAAAAGCTAAGGTGTAATTACTAATAAGAATTCTTAATTATCGTAATCATAATCACTATAATCACTTTTGTTCTTCTTAAAGAGGCAGGTTAATAGGAAAGAAGCATGACTCTACACTTAATGGAAAGAGGACTTGATTGAAAATGATCTGCTCTTCACCACTTAAGACATATGTCACTTTGAGAGACAAATGCTCAAACTCTCAGGGGAGTATTGATTTCCTCATGTATAAAATGATAGCAATTACATTACCTACCTCATAGGGCAACTGAACAGATTAACAGCGAACATATATTTAGAGGTCTAAGGGATCCCTATCAAAAGATGTTCCAACTTCATTTTAGAAAATAGGGAAATGCAGGCCCAGAGATGGTAAATGACTTACCAAAGCTCACCTAAGAATTAAATAAAAACAGTCTGCTAAAATAATAAAGATTTAAGTGTAATTGGGAAATATTAACAAAATAAACAAAAATGCAAGGTCCACATCTCCTGACTCCCACCAACTTCAAACCATCTCACAGATACCAAACTCTTTCTCTACCTTCTTTCACTTTAAATTTTTAAAAATTAATTATTTTTTTAATTTTCAACATTCATTTCCATAACCTTTTGAGTTTTAAAAGTTCTCCCCCTCCCTCACCACCTCCCTCCACAAGATGGCATGCAAACTGATATAGGCTTTACATATACATTCTTATCAAACATTTTCACATTAGTCAAGTTGTAAAGAAGAATTAGAATGAATGGGAGGAACCACGAGAAAAAAAGAAAAAAAAAGAGAAAGAGAGACCAAATAGTATGCTTTGATCTGCATTCAGATCCCATAGTTCTTTTTCTGGATGTGGATAGCATTTTGCATCATGAGTCTTTTGGAATTGTCTTAGCTTCTTGTATTTCAAAGAAGAGCTAAGTCTATGAAAGTCAGTCATCACACAGTTTAGCTGTTACTTAGTACAATATTCTCCTGGTTCTGCTTACTTCACTAAGCATCACTTCATGTAAGTCCTTCCAGGTTTTTCTGAACTCCACTTGCTCATCATTTCTTATAGCACAATAGTATTCCATTGCATTCGTATACCACAACTTATTCAGTTATTCCCCAATTCATGGACATCCCCACCATTTCCAATTCTTGGCCATCACAAAAAGAGCTGCTATAAACATTTTTGTACAGGTTCACCTTTTCCCATTTTTATGATCTCTTTGGCATCAAGCCCTAGAAATGTTATTGCTGGTTCAAATGGTATACACATGTTTGTAGCCCTTTGGGCATAGTTTCAAATTGCTCTACAGAATGTCTGGATCATTTCACAACTCCACCAACAATGCATTAATGTTTCAATTTTCCCACATTTTCTCCAGCATTTATAATTTTCCTGTTTTGTCATGTTAACCAATCTGATAGGTGTGATGTAGTACCTCAGAGTCATTTTGATTTGCAATTCTCTAATCAATAGTGATTTAGAGCATTTTTTCATCTGATTATAGATAGCTTTACTTTCTTCATCTGAAAACTATGTATTCATATGCTTTGCCTATCAAAGAATGACTTGTATTCTTATAAGTTTGACTCAGTTCTCTATATATTTTAGAAATAAGGCTTTTATCAGAGACATTGGTTGTAAAATATCTTTCCCAGCTTTCTGCTTCCCTCCAAATTTTGGTTGCATTGACTTTGTTTGTACAAAACATTTTCAATTTAATTTAATCAACATTATCCATTTTGGACATCATAATGTTCTCTACCTCTTGTTTGGTCATAAATTCTCCTGTTCTCCATAAATCTGACAGGAAAACTATTCCTTGCTCTCCCAGTTTGCTTATCAGTATTTACATCTAAATCATTCACACATTTTGACTTTATTTTAGCATACCATGTAAGATGTTGGTCAATGCTCAGTTTCTTCCATACTATTTTAAAGTTTTCCCAGAAGTTTTTGTCAAATAATGAGTTCTTATACCAGAAACTAGGGTCTTTGTGTTTATCAAAGAGTAGATTACTATAGTCCTTGACTACTGTGTCTTGTGTACCTAACCTATTCCATTAATCTACCACACTATTTCTTAGCCAGTACAAAGTAGCTTTAATGATTGGTGCTTTACAATAAAATTTAAGATCTAGTATGGCTAAGTCACCTTCCCTAGTGTTCATTTTTGTTAATTCCCTTGATATTCTGGACCTTTTATTCTTCCAGATGTATCTTGTTATTATTTTTCTAGCTGTATTAAATATTTTTTGTTTCATTGGTATGGTACTGAATGAGTAAATTAATTTAAGTAGAATTGTCATTTTTATTATATTAGCTTGGCCTATCGATGAGCAACTGATATTTAGATCCGACATTATTTTTGTGAAAAGTGTTTTGTGATTGTGTTAATATAGTTTCTTGTGTGTTTTTTTTTCAGATAGACTCACAAATATTTTGTAAGATCTATAGTAACTTTAAATTGAATTTCTATTTCTCTCTCTCGCTGTTGGGCATTATTAGTATTGTGTGTGTGTGTGTGTGCGTGTGTGTGTGTACACACTGTACACACATATCTATTCTGATGATTTATGTGGGTTTATTTTATACTCTGCAATTTTGCTAAAGTTTTTTATTATTTCAAGTAGTTTCCGACTTGATTCTCTAGGATTCTCTAAGTGTATTATGATATCATCTGCAAGGAGTGATAGCTTAGTTTCTTCTTTACCTATTCTAATTTCTACAATTTGTTTTTCTCCTCTTATTGCTAAAATTAACATTTCTAGTACCATATTGAACAACATTAGTGAAAATGAACATCGTTGTTTCACCCCCAATCTTATTGAAAGGCTTCTAGCTTATCCCCATTACATGTAATGCTTGCTGATGGTTTTAGGTAGATGCTACTTATAATTTTAAACAATATTGTATTTATTCCTACACACTCTAGTGTTTTTAATAGGAATAAGTTTTTGTATTTTGTTAGAAGCTTGTTCTGCATGTGTTGAAATAATAATGTGTTTTCTGTTAGTTTTGTTGTTGATATGATCAGTTATGCTGATTGTTTTCTTATATTGTACCACCCCTGCATTCCTGGTATAAATCCTGCCTGGTCATATTTTATTATTCTTGTGATAAGTCTAAGATATGTAACTTTTCCTAAAATTATATTTAACTCCTTAACTTCTTTCCCATTTATTTAGTGGTTAGATTTCTCTAGTTCAGAGAGGGGGAGGTTAAGGTGCCCCACTAGTATAGTTTTGCTGTCTGTTTCTTCCTGTAACTCCTTTAACTTTTCCTCTAAGACTCTGGATGCTGTACTAATATATGGATGCATATATGTTTAGTAATGATGTGAAATTCAGATTTTTTTCAACTACATTATGATGTTTATATATACATTATGTATATTCACATCTTAGCATATTTATATAACATACTAGTATTACAATATAGAGTTGAATAATGCACAACGCAATTAGACGTTTCTTTACTAAGGTATTATTCATGCCTCTTTTCTTATGACAGTGTCACAGATTGCTTGAAAGCTATGCTAGTATCATAAACTGAATTATGTCTCTCTAGTCCTCAGGAAAACAGATTTACAGGACCTGTCAGAGAGTCTTATAATGTGCTGATTCTTTTTTTTTCCCTCTTGGTCACAGAAGCTAATAAAAACATCTACTTCCACATGGAATACTTGCAATCCTTATCACTAAAATGAATGCTTAGGAAAATGACTTAGCTCATGTATAGTAGAAAATAAAATTATATAAGCTTCCATTAAATCTAGACAAAGGCATGATAGCCAAATTGAAATTAGCTTTGTGAGTACTGTAATGTGCCACTATTTCTTGCTCACATATTTTATTGTTCAAGAAGATGAAGTAAAACAAATGTATTTCTGTAATTACATAGATGGTATTTTTTGTCAGTTGTAAATTCGTTTTCAGTGTGATGTATTTAGTTTTTGTTTGTTATCAATTTACAATTCTGCAAAAGTTAGATGAGATTATGGGTACTCCTTTATGTCAGGATTCCCACCATTAAAAGACATTCTTAGTACTGATCACAACTCTATGTATGAGACAGTTGTAACAGTTGATAGCCAATGCTGTCAGTAGTGAGATACATCAATACAGTAAGAATAAATGTGTCATGTGTACTATTATTTTTTATCTCCCAGGAGATGGTAAGTTCCTTGAGGAAGTAAGACCTAAGTCTCATGCATTTCATATAATACAGAGTAGAGTATAAAGTAGGAGGTCAATACATTCTTGGAATTGTTAGGCTGCACAGTGGATAGAGCACTGGGCTTTGAATCAGGACGAGTCATCTTTATGAGTTCAAATCCAGCCTCAGATACTTATTAGCTGTGTAACACTAGGCAAATTACTTAACCTTGTTTGCCTCAGTTTCTTCATCTATCAAATGAGCTAGAGAAGGAAATAGCAATCCACTCTAGTATCTTTGCCAAGGAAACTCTAAATGGGGTCATGAAGACTCAGACATGAGTGAAACAACTGAACTACAAATGACAATATGTTCTTTTTTATTATAGTATCATTAATGTTATAATAGTAATGTTTTATATCTACAGGGTACTTTCAACTACAGCTGTTTTTACATATATGTGATATCAAATAATACAAGCAATGTTATTTGAGGGAAAGAGTATTGGATTTGAAATAAACAACATGAATGAAAACAAATTTATGAAACTTCATGTTCTAGGCACCATGGTAATTCCTATAGATAAAAATATAAGGAAGGAATACACTTTCTATTTCCAAAGGTTTTACATTCTAATTGCAGAACACTAGATATACAGAAGACCTGGAAAATGAGCAGTAGCCAAAAGTAACAATGTTTTCAGCTGGCCAAGAAGCTGCATGATGCTTTGTTTCTGTCAATGTAAGGTGAAAGCTCACCTATGAGAGCTAAGGAAGAGACAGGAGTCTGAGTTTAAGTGGAAAGCAGAAAAAGGGGGACTTCCAAGAGCCAAAATGGCAGAGTAAGCAGTAAGGCACTTTTACTCTCCCTTACTGACCTTGTATAACCCAGAAAATGCCACCCCAGGAAAAATCCTGGGACAGTGGAGCCAGCAGAAAGATAGGGTACAACAGTTTTTTAGCTTGTGACCCTAGGGGGGATCAGGGTGTAGCGCATGTATTTCACATAAATATGCTAAGATGTGAATTTATTGAATGTATATACAAACCACATAAGGTAGTCAGAAACAATATCTGCATTTGGAGTCAGGATATCTGCATTCAAATGACAAATATTGTTTATTATTTTACCTTGGTCAAGTCATAAGCCATATGAGCCTCATCTGTAAAACGAGAGGGAGAGTTAGAGTAGTTGATCACTAAAATCTTTTCCAGATTTTAATTCTATCATCAATGTGCATGTATGCATGGCATTTTCCATAGGTTTAAAAGTTTTCCAGTTTAAGAAATGGAAAACTGACTTAGTATTTATCACACTTTAATTCATTAGCTTTTCTTCATGACTTATTTGTAACTGAAAAAAAAACATTTTATCTTCTATCTTTACTGTCCTAGAAATATTTTAATTCCCTGCCCTCTGTTGTCTTTCCTTTCTTTTGGTTTGGGTAATAGAGCACAAATATCCTTTGAAATGTAAAAGTTCTACCTTGATTCCCACCTACCACAAAGGCGAAAGGAGCTGGGTTAAAGGAAAAAAAATGAGATTCAATAATAATTGAGCTTGAGAGTCACATAACCATGATGAGGCAGTGTGCTTTCTAAAAAAGAAAAGAAATATGTATTCCCTGTGAGATGAACTATATACCATTCCCGGAGGTTCATGTGTGGATGCAGACTGATTATGTTTAGCACTTAGTGAAATTGCTTTCTGTCATCTGGACAAGTGAATGCAAGAGAGAAGGAAAAGGCTAAAGTGAAAAACTTACATAGAAAACATTCTTCTGTGCCTATTTGTGAGAGCAGAGAAGACCCAGAAAAAAGAAATGTCTGTCTGCAAATGAAAGAATGGGCATTTCACATTGAAAATGATTGGGATGCCGATATACTCATCAGACTTATCATGCTTATAAAAAAGAAAAAAAAAGATTGTTAGTTCAGTTGTCAAGAAGGTATTTTGTTCAAATTATATTTACTTTTTTTTTCACTAGTTAGGCAACTTGAGATACAGTAGTGTTATATAAAAAAAAAATTCTCTCAGATAAGAACCACAACGTCTATTTCTGTGAAATAAACTTAACATATGTATGTGGTTATAGAGCTCTTTAAGAGTCTATCCTTTTGCATTTATCACTGTAGTCTAGAGCTATACTACCTCAAGCCTCTGTGATCTTTTGTCAGATCAGATCAATTAAATATCATTGGGCAAGATGAGTACTTGAATAGATGCTCATTAAAAAAAAAAAAGGTGGGGAGTGAGAGGTGCTTCCAGAAGATGTATTTTTTTTTCATTTGACCTAGGAGTTCTTGTGTCTCTCCTATTGTCATTGTATAAATTCCTTAGGAAAGAGACTTTTCAAAATGTCTAAGCATAAGTTCTTATTTTCATCAATTAACAAGCACCCATTAATTTCCTGCTATGTGTAAGGTACTGGGGAAAATGGGGAAAAAAAGGGAAGAGAAATAAATAAAAATAAACTTTATATACAAATAAGTAAACGGAAATTAGTTTGAAGACTACTAGAGAGTACTAATTAGGCAGATCAGTAAAAGCTCATCCTTAGAGATAAAAACTGAGTTAAGCCTGGAAATGAACTAAAGATGTTAATAAATGGAGGTGAGGAAAATAAGCATTAGAAATATATGGCAGCCTGTGAAAAAATAATGTCATGAGAGATGGAATGCCAAGTTTGGTGAATAGAAAATATATTAATATGGTTAGAATGTAGAGTGTAGTGTGTCAAGAAAATAATATGAAATAAATAGGAAAGGAAAATTTGTATCCAGTATATGAAGATCATTATCTGCCAAATTGAAGAATGTATATTTCATAGTAGAGGCAATAGGGAGTCATTGGAGAGTCTTGAACAGACTTGAGTATGGAGATAAAACAGAAAGATCTATCCTTTAAGATTATTTTGGAAGCTGTTTTAGACAATGGATTAGAGGAAGAGAAAAACAGGGCAACCAATTAGGAACTTTTGTAATAGGTAAATTGAAGGGCTCTTGATTATCTAGGTTAGAGACCATGTCAGTGGACAGAAGGGAAAGGAAGATATATTGTTGAAGTAGAATCCAAATGATTTGAGAATTGATAGACATTAGGTTAGAGAGACAGAAAAATTAAAATTTACTGCAAAGATGTAAAACCAAATGATTGGTAGTATGGTGGCAGCTTTACTAGAATCAAGAAATTTGGATAAGAATCAGGTTTATGGTAACATGGCAATGTAATGATGTCTCCTGGAAGAAGCAGAATACAGTAATATCTCAGTATATTTAAGCTTTGTTATTTTAGTAAATTCAATTCAAGAAACATTCATCTTAAATTTATAGAACAAAGCAAGCATTTCTATACCATGGTGAGATAAAAAAAAAAAAGATGATTACACATGAAACTGCAAATCTACAATGCACAACTTATTATGGCTTTTAAATATCCAACAGAGTTAACTTCTAAATTTATTTTTTTCCTTTTTTTCTTCCTTCCCTAAATCATGCCCTAGAGATGGCCACCATTAGACATATGCAAATGTATACACACATACATATACAAATGTATATGCATATGCATACATATATGTACACATATATTCATGTATATCTCAGATCATTGTATATGAACTTCTATTTATCAGTTCTTTCTCTGCATGAAGATATCATCTTTCTTCATATATCCTTTATAGTTAATTTGGGTATTTATAATAGTGAAAATAAATTATTCACTAAAAGTCATGAGCAGAAGCAGGAGAACATTGTACACAGTAATAGCAACCTTGTATGATGATCAACTATGATTGCCTTAGCTCTTCTTGGCAATACAATGATCCAAGAAAATTCCAAAAGATTCATGATAGAAAATGCTAGTTATATCCAGAGAAAGACCTATGGAGTTTGAATGCAGATCAAAGCATACAACTTTTTTTTTTTTGCTTTTCATAATTTTTTTCCCCTTTGTTCTGATTCTTCTTTCAAAACATGACTAATGTAGAAATATGTTTAACATAATTATATGTGTATAACTTATATCATATTGCTTGGTGTCCTGGGGAAGTGGGTGGGAAGGGAGGAAGAGAGAAAAAATTTGGAACTCAAAATTTTACAAAAATAAATGGTGAAAACCATCTTTACATGTAATTGGAAAAAGAAAATAAAATACTATTAAGTGCAAAAAAAGAAATTCAGGCAATTCTTACACACCCGTAATACACAAAAAGCCAAACAGAATCTGACAGGCAATAAGAAAGGGAGCTGCCAGAAAAGTCAGTATGAGACAAGGCACTGGAAATTATCATGATGACATGGATCTTGGAACTACTAGCAACTAGTGCCACATAGCAGAATCCAGACAAGGCAGTCTAGGTACCCAAAGACTCTGACATTCTTAATAAGTTGTCATAGTATATCAGAGAATTTATTTAATATCTCAAACTGAACATCAAAAGTTCAGGGTGTCTCTGGGGTATCAAACCCAAAGGAGTTAAGGTCATCACAGGAACCTAGGTGATCCATGTTGAAAGCAAGCCAGTCTGTCCATCTCACCTAAAAGTTCAGCAGAAAGTAGATACTGGTCCTGGCATTAAATCATAACTCAGTAACTAAATCAGGAGAATTGAGCACACAAAAGATACCAACTAACATTAAAAAAAAACTTTATAGATCTATCTTTATAGCAAACATAAAAATATATTCAAAAAAAAAGTTGTTTTTTTTTCCTATAAAGACTATTTGAATGCCTAGAATTAGTAACCCAATGGATAAATGATTAACTTAGTTAATTTGCTCTTAGGTAAACAATTGCAAGTAGAATAAACAGCCTGAATTGAAAAAGTAGTAAAAAGTTAATGAAGTAATGGACTCCCTAAAGTTCCATCAGACCAAACAAAAATCAATAACTTAGTAAACTGCAAGAAATTTTATAATAAAAAGACTAAAAATATTAGAAAATTTAAAATTTGTGATATCAAAAACAAATGACTTAGAAACAGTTAAAGAAGACATCATCTAAGGATCACTGGACTCCCTCAGAACCATGATTTTTAAAAATGGAAACTATGAAAAAATCAGAAATTAAAATTACACATATCTACTTGAACCAGAAGGCAAAGTACAGATTAAAACAATCCTTAATTAACTACTTCCTGAAATAATTCCCAAAAGTAAAAATTCAAGAATGCCAAATGCAGACCTTCTAAATCAAATTGAAAAAATAGTGTAAAGAACCAGAAAGGAAGCCAAGTATCAAGGAAACAAAATTAAGATCACACAAGACTGGACAGATTCCATTTTAAATAACAGGAAGATTTGGAATATTAGTACTCTTTAAAGGCAAAATTTATAAGCTTATAATCAGGAATAAACTATCCTACAGAGATGAATATAATTCCAAAGCGGGAAAACCCTTTAATTAAATAGAGCACTTTCAACTATTTATGATGAAAAGAAGAGAGATAACATTAGAATTAAAAACACAGGTCAAGAGAAACCTAATTAGGGAAAATTATTTGAGTAATTAGAAGGACCATATGATGCTGTAGTGCTAACACTCTTACAAAGAAAGAAAAAAAGATTAGTCCCTTCAGTACTTTAAAAACTTCAAAGGGAATTAAGGGAGTTTTCAGGATATTTTTTAAAGACCTGGAGATTGTTTGGTCATGCTCTGGTGTTTATAAGAAAGGAAAGAAAAAGAATGGCAAAATAATTGCTCTAATCTAAAAGTAGGACGAGGGGATAAAATTTGCTGTCTTCCACAGCTAGGGTGTAGAAAAAGAATAAAAACACGAAAGAAGGATTAAAAGGATTGGGAGGAGCATGAATGAAATGAACATTAGTCTTTTCTGAAACCAACAAAACAGAGTTGAATATAAACATACACACACACACACCCCAACACACACACACCACATCTCAGTGTAGAATTATATCAAACACAATGGGGGACCAAGAAGTGATAAAGAGTGTTGAGAGAGAATAATATAGGGGAGAAATTATTCATAAGCAAAATAAACTTGCTGGTTCTGAGGGAAGGCTTAATAGGAAAAAAAAGAAAGAAAAGAAAAGAACTCAGATCTCAGAGGGGTACCCACTAACTGGAGACTATTACTGAACAATTTGTGGTATATGAATGGAATGGATTACTAGTATGCTGTTAGAAATGGTAAAAGAAGCAATTTCAGAGAATTCTGTGTAATATTAAATGATGGAGAAATGAAATGAGGAGAACCAGGGCAATGGCTTGTATGAGAACAACCACATTATGAAACCAGGTAAGTTTTAAAGCCTTAAGTAGTCTGATCAAAGTGATGCTCAACTATATCTCCAAAAGATCTGTGATGAAACAAATAATTTATCTCCTGACAGAGAGGGAAAAGATGGATTCAAGGTACAGAAAAATAAATTTGTTTTCAGATACAATCACTATATGGATTCATTTTGCTTAACTATATTTCCTTGTTATACTAGGCCTTTTTTTTCCCCTCCCTCAATTTCTAAACAGAGTTGGGAGGCAAAAAGATGGAAAAAAGAGGGTTAATAATAATGGTGCAAAATAAGAGACACTGAACTTGCAAAAAAATAAATCAAGGAAGAAAACTGAAGGAACTTTATAAGGAAACACAGACAATCTAGACAGTTTTGAAAGTAACACGTAGGATTAAGACAGAGAGAAAGATGTATATGTGTGTGTGTGTGTGTGTATGTATATATGCATATGTATATATATATATGTATTATAATACACATGTCTATGAATATATGTATATTTTAAAGGAAGTAGTATGGAATAGAATTCATCATTTCATAATACAATTTTTGTGTATTCTTCATATATAGCAATTGCTCAATTTTGTGTTTAGTTGAATATAAAACTAAATAAACAATAAAATCTATGTCCTGATGCATTTTGAATGATTGCATATAAATTGATCATAGTCTTAAATAAGTTCTGAATAAGCTCAGATACTTTACAAGGAAAGCTATTTAAAGTCGAGAAGTTTATAAATTATTGAGAGAGTGATCGAATAGAGAGAATACTCATTAATTTTGCCAATGACATCAGGATGGGTGGGATAGTTAGCTTTTTCCATTAGGATTTAAATTTAAAATAACCTTGAGAAGTCAAAGAAGTAAGGGACAAATGCACAGTGATTAACTTAGGGAGGGAAGACAAAGTATGAGTGTAAGGTGGAAAACCGCACAAGCATAGAAAAAAAATGGGAGGCAGAATTGACAGTAAAGTGCTTGAGACAAGCAGGGTTCAGTGAAGCTTAACATCCTTGAGTTTCAAGCCATTCATACAAGGGTGAAGGGCAGGAAATATCATACTAGCAAGTTTATGCAATAGATATGTAAGAAGATAATGAATAAGTCACTTAAATGTAATGTTTTGAGGTTGCAAGGTAAGGACATTTATTCAACATTCATCAGCATTTATGGTTTGTGTTATGTCATTTGATTCCCACAACAACCTTGTCAGGCAGGTTATATGTATTTATCTTGTTTTGCAAATAAGCAAAAAAGGGCCAAAAATCTAAGTAACTTCACTACCATGATAGGCAGGATTCACATGCTGGGCTTTTCTGACTCCAAGTGCAACACACTTTCTACTACTCCATACTGCCTCTCCTTTAGGTTTGAAGAGAGTCTCAAAGAAGCTAAATGACTTGTCTATGGTAACATAGCTAGTGAGTTTCCAAGCAGAGTTTTAGGATTAGGGATACTTGTTGAGTCTAACTAAATAGGATTGTTACCCAGGAAGATTATTTAATATTTCAAGCCAATGTGAGGGGCAAGGTAGTACTGAGATAGAATTAACATTACTCATTAGAGCAGCAAAACAGAAATATCAGGCATTGTAGGGGAGAATGACAGGAGGAACAGATGGATCTATGGCTGCTGAGTAGAAACAGAGAATTAGAGAAATTGGTGAGCTTGGAGCAAACAACATCTGAAGAAATAGCTATGGTTTATAAAATTAACAAAAATTATGATAATGACATCTATAAAAATCTGATTTAGAAGGAAAATTTTGCCAGCAGAATAATCTTATTAGGTGTCACATATTGGGGAGCCCCTGGCTTTCCAAGTATCCTCAATTGAAAAGGAAACAATTTATCTCAGCCTTCAGGGTATCACAGATCATCAATGAATACATTTGATACCTAAGCTGACCACTCAACACTGCGGGAAAAGTAGTCATCTACTTCTAGAACTAATTAAGAACTTCCATAACAGGAAACAAAAAAGTCCATGAGTGGGGTGCAGTGGGAATAGAGCTAGATTTGGTATCAAATAATACAGGTCCAAATCCCAGATGGTTAACTATATGTGTCACACTAGGTAAGCTACTTATCCTCTTTGGGGCTTGCCTTCTTCATATATAAAAAGGAGATAATGGACTAGATGTCTTCTAAGTTCCCTTCCAGTTCTAAATCTTTGATATCTAAAATCCATCAAATCTGGTAAATCATAATTGTTTGGATGGACATTGTTGTTGTTGATTATTGATTGTTATTGTTTGTTACTGATTTTGTTTGTGGTTTGTTGTCCTTCCATCAAGCCTAAATATACATTTCTTTGATTTCTACATATTTTGCTTATTTTTCTTCCTGTGGGACCAAAAAGTAAAAGAAAATGTAATTTTACTTCCATAGAAAAATCTTCAAAGTATGTGAAGAAATACTATTTTTCCCATAATTTTTTTTTCTTTTCTAAACTAAAAATTACCAATTCCTTTACCCATTTTTCATATGAATTTTTTTTTGGTCTTCTTATTTTTGGTCACTCCTTTTTTTCACTCTGGTTAAATACACAGCTTTATTAATTTTAATACTATTTCTAAAATGTAGGGCCAAGATATGAATACAATACTCCAGAACTGGTATGACAAAGGAAGGCATCCAAATAACTATATCCTATGTAATTCCAAGTATCTTGAATATCTTAATTTACCCAAAGATTATATTATGCTTTTTGGAGTGACTGCACTACATTGGTACTCATACTAACCCTGTTGTTCACTAAAACTCAAAGATTATTTTTTTTTAGTTTTACAAGCTCTATGGATTACTAAGTCCCACCCCCACCTTATACTTCAAATTTCATTTTTGAAACTCATGTGTGGGACTTCATATTCATTTTTTTTTATCGTATTATCTTAGATTCAGCCCATTAGTCTAGTCCAGGTTTCATCAAACATCCGCAATGAAGAAATTCTTCTTGATACCATGAATCATGAGTTCATTTTTTTTTACATTTTAAATACAACAAAACTTTATTATAAAATGTAAAAAAAAACATTCTTAGCTTGTTGGCTGTATGAAAACCAGCATACCTGATTTTGCCCATGTGCTGTGATTTGTCAACCCCTTTTCTTCCCTATGGATATATTTTTAGATTCTGACTTTATAATTCACATTAGCTGTCCCTCACAATTTTTTTTCCTATACAAATCTGATAATCACATAATCCTTACTTTCTTGAATTTAATTTACTTCAATTCTAAGCCACTAACAAACAGAATGAATATGTATGCACAGCATTAGAAACTGACCTACAAGTTAATATTTAATCAGTTTAACTTCATTCTCTAGTACTGTCAGTTGAATGTTGATTTAAGATGAAAACAAGACATTCAGCGTTGTTAGGGCCTAGATGCAGGTGATATCTGGATTCAAATCCTACCCATCATATTATTAAATTTCTAATAATACTCTTTCTATATGATTTAATTTAACAAATCAAAAATAACATTTTTCACCAAAGTAACTTTATCCTTCTTTGATTTAAATTTAGCAAATATTAGTCTCACAAAAAAAAGGGGAATTATGTCACTAATGAATATAGATTCAAATTATGTAAATACAATTCTAGCAACAAAAAGTATATCAAACTAAACAAACAATTCATAAAACTAAAACTTAAATTTATTCAAGAAGGATTCCCTGTTTTACAACAATTACTTACAGAATCTTTAAAAAATAATAGAAATCAGGGCAAGTAGGTGGCAAAGTGAATAGAGCATTAGTCCTGGAGTCAGGAGGAACTGAGTTCAAATTGGGTCTTAGACACTTGACACTTACTATTTGTGTGACCTTGGGCAAGTCACTTAACCTTGATTGCCTTACCCTTCCCCCAAAAAAATAGAGGTTGTTTGTGTTAGACCATAATTTTTCTACAATGTGACAAAATATGGTGAAGATGTTTGTGTAACCTGAAGATGAAGTGTCAGAAAAAGAGTTTATTAAATTCATGGATCTTTCATAACCTTGGCTAGGGGTAGAGTCCTTAAAAATCAAAGGATAAGATTATCACAAAGCAAAACAATTTCAAGTCATAAACTATCAAATTGCTACTCCTTTTTAGTAAACATTAGTAACAAGTTTGCATAATATTACTGTTATTTCTGGGTTATGGTTTGAACTTTGCTCTTTTCAAATATGCTATTATAATTTTTGCTTTGTTTCCTTTTGAATGTGGAATAATCCTGAGTTATTCAAATTGCCTTTTCTTCACAATAGAAGCTCTTCATTCTGTCTTGTCTTTTTAAAAAAAAGTGGTGCTTTTTATTGAAATTGTGAAATTAAAATGTTTCATGACTTGAGAATTGAGTTGGATTCCATATCCTGTCTTCTGGTAATGATCTCTGGATTCCCTCTATCAATAATTTGTAGTCAGTTTCTAAAACTTCTGGATCCTTTTCTTGAATTATATGTGAATGTAGAAATTGAAAACATTTTTTAATCATGGGTTTCAGGTAAAACTAGTATGCTTAAATTTTCTAAATTTATCAAGTCATCAATGTCAGTGAATTTAACCTGTATAGGTTTCACGAAGTGATTTGTTTTGTTTTTACTATTGATGAATTGTTTCTGCTCTGTTAAAAAAATCTCTTAAAATTGGGCATTCTGAAATATTCTCATATTTTCTCTCTCTACTCTGAATTAAATATTTTATTTCTGAACAAAATGCTATACTAATTTCTTCTTTTATCATTTTATGTATTTTTTGAATTTTTTTAGATTCTTTTAATTATTCCATGATAACTTTGGATACATTGATTCTCTTTTTTCTCAAAAATATCATTTAATTTTTTCCTTCATATCATACTTGTGAAAAAATGTTTTGTCTCCTCTTTGAAGTTTTCCACATTCCTTCTGTTGGTTTTATGATCCTGTGTATTGATTTTCTCCTTGTTACCTAGTATTTATTTGGATCCTAATTCTCTCTTTGAGTTTTTCTAATTTTCTCAGTATTCCATGTAATTTGTCTTTGACATTCTCACTCTCTTGTCCTTTCCCTTCCAATTTTTTATAGACTTTTATTTGCAGGTGTCCAGAAACCTTTGGAAATCTTATATTGGGGTAGTGAACTGCCTCCAAGATAAATTAACCATCCCTTTCTCTTAGGACTGAAGCTTATTCCCCTAAAAACTGCAAATCCATGTTTTGGACATGGCTTCAATCATGCTTGTATCCTCTACTTTTGTCTCCTACCCTTTCCTGCACTATTCCTGCTTCTTTCTTTTCATAACAACTATGAATGTTCCTTGGTGTTGATTTATGAGGATTTTACTTTGCATGGTGATTTTCTTTTCTTAACTTTCAGATTCAGGATTAGTTAATTTACATGAGATATAGATTACCTTTCTCTTGAGTTTTTGGGATTGGAAAAAATGTGAAAAAATAAAAATGGTATAATCCATTGGTAGTTAAAAGATCAGAGAGATTCAAAATTAGAGAAGGCATATGAGAAAGAAATATATCAGAGCAGATATGACATGATGGGATTAAGAGAATCAGTAAAGTGTGTAAGGAGAATAACAAACTTTTTGTAGATCCTAAAATGAAGAAAAAGACAAAAAAGACATGTTTTTTGAGGCACAGAATAGTGAAAAAGAGAAAATCAAGAAAATGACTTCTTATTTTCTTAGGAATGATTAAGGTGAGCCTTCTGCTACAAGGGAAAAAAAAGAGATGTTTTAGGTAGTGGTTGGGGAGAACAAAGAAAGTTTTGATTAGCCAGTCTGAGGAGTATAAGACAGCCAATCAATGAAGAATAAAGAAATTGCCTTATAGTAATTAAAATCAATATGTAATATGGGTAAGTCACTTCCTGCAGTACAATTCAGCAATGAGAATAGAAAAAGAACACTTGGTGGAGATAACTTAGTGTTGGGACTTTAAAAGTTCTAATCATCAATAGGGTTAAAAATCAAAAGCTGAAAACAGTATTTACTAGAACTTGAACATTTATCAGGATGGTACAGTTAGATGAGAGCATGGAGTGGCGCATTAACTGGAGTTCATATACAGGGTGGAAATTAGATATACGGAGAATTAAATACATGGAATGTTAAAAGAGTAGAAAGTTATTATCATATAGAGGAAGTTCAGAGTTGTTTATCATGGAAGAAGAAAACTTACTAGTGATAGGAAGATTAAGGGAATAACAATACCTTTGCATTTCTCAGGTCTACTGAAGGTTAAAATTGTATTAACTAATGATGTTGATGGGAAGGAAAATGAGAGAGTTTCTTTGTGGAGATATGAGTATATACAATGAAGTACCCAAACATAGTAGCAGTTGAAGTTAAACAGAAGACTATGGGTTAAGTACTAGCAGCTTTGTGAAAAGAAAGAAATGAATTCAAGGAAAAGCCTTAGTATCTTCTGGGCATTAGAAGAAGTATCCCACGGCATATATGGATTTTATGTCTCCTGTCCATGATTCTGGGCAGCTAAGTGGTATAATAGATAGAGTACTGGGCTTGGAATCAGAAAGACCCATCTTCATGAGTTCAAATTTGGCCTCAGACACAATAGCTGTGTGACTAGGGCATAACTCTGTTTGCCTGAGTTCCTCATCTATACAAGAGATAGAGAAGGACATAGCTAACCAATCCAGTGTCTTTGTTAAGAAAACTCCAAATGGGGTCACAAAAAGTCAGACATGATTCAAACCATACAACAACCAATTCTGCCACTGTTCTGAATTTTCATGGGGTCAAGCAACAACAAAATCAAGTATCAAACAAGTTTTTATTATGTACAGAAACTGTGTTAAATGCTGCGGATACAGAGAAAGGCAATCAATATTCGCTCTCCTCAAGGAGCTCACATGTTGAAGGAAGAGATAAAGAACAAAACAAAAGAAACTTAACATGAAGTAGATACCATATAATGTGTACTATATAGATAGAAGGTAATCTCAGAGGGATGGCACCAGCACTGAGAGAGACCAAAAAGGACTCTTACAAAAAGTGGAATGTGATCTGAGTCTTGGAGGAAGCCAAGAATTATGCATAAGAAATGAGAGAATTCTGAGCATGGGAGAGCCAGTGAGAAGTCATGAAGTAAGGACATAGTGTGTCATGTGTGAATAACAGCAAAAGGGGAAATGTCATTGAATCATAAAGCATGTGTAATGGAGTAAAGTTTTAAAAAGATTGGAAAGGTAGGGAAGAGTAAGGTTGTGAAGGGCATTGAAAGTTAAATGAAGGATTTGAGATTTAATCCTCCTCCAAAATGAGTCACCTGGAGTTAATAGAATGGGATTAATATGCTTTAGGAAAATAAATTTGGCAGCTGAGTTTGGTATGTATTGGACTGAGGAGAGATATGAGACAGACAGAGAGAGTGAGAAAGAGAGAGAGAGTGAGAAAGAGAGACAGAGAGAGAGCAAGAGAGAGAGAGAGAGACTGATGATAAGGTTATTTCAAGAGGTATTGTCAGGAGAGAAGAGATGTAGCATAGGTAAAGATAGGACTTGAAAACTGATTGGATATGGGGGAGGTGAGAGTGAGGCATGCAATATAACATTTAAGTTTTGAGTTTGGATTATTGGCAGGAAAGTATTTTGTTCAATAGCTGTAATAGGGAAATGGGAAAGTTTCAGAGGGAAAATAACGCATTCTGTTTTGGACGTGTTGAGTTTACTATGTCTATAAGGATGTTCATTTTGAGATATCTAATTGTCACTTGGAAATATAAAACTAGAAATCGTGAGAAAGGTTAAGTTTGGATGAGTAGTTCTGATAATCATACACATACCCAATGATTGGACTAAGGAAGCTAATGACATTATTAATTGATATAGTATAGAAGGAAAAGAGAGGATAACCTAGGACAGACCACAGTTAGTGAGAGTAATATGAATCAAGCACAGGCAAATCAGGTGTGTAAAAGATTATCAAAAGATCATTGTTATTAAAACCAAAAGGGAGGAGAGTTTGCTGGAGAAGACAGGGATCAACAGTACCAAAGACTAAGGAGAGGTCAAGAAAGATGAGGGAATGGCCATGAGAATTACTAAGAGATTGTTGATAACTTTAGAGAAAGCAGTTACAGTTGAATGATTTAGTTGAATTTGATCAGAAGCCAGACTGCATAATTATAAGAGTGTGAGAAAAGAAATGTGTATACCCATTTTAGATTATTTTTTTTTTCCAGGAGTTTGGTCACAAAATAGGAAAGATCTAGGAAACAGCAATCAGGGATGATCAGAATAATTTGATGACCGAGTAGAGATGGGAACATTTATAAGCAGCAGGGAAGCAACCGGTATACAGGGAGAGACTTGAAAATGTGAATGTGGATGTGAAAGAGGGGGTAATATGCTGGAGCGAGGGGATGGAATGAGTTCTAGCGATGATACAAAGGGGTTTTTCCTGGACAAAGAGAAGGGCCATAAATTCATGAGTTAGGAGTAAAGGAAGAGATAGTGATAGATGACTACCTCTGGGTTTTCCTCAGACATTGCTGGACACTCATATTTCAGCCATATACTCTCCTATTCATTTGTCCTATCAACAGTGCTACTGTTGTTGTCATGGCTCAAAAGCCTTCCATGTTACCTTTTAGTTGCTTTTTCTTCCTCCATAATTTTTTATCAGTTTCCAGAAGCCCTTGCTACTTTTCTATGATAATACCCTTCAGTTCATGGTATTATGTGGAATTTAATTGGTTTGTCTGGGTTTAGTTTCCCTTTATGATCATCACATTTAGAAAGGGAAAGACTATATAAATGTAGTTGTATGACAACAATAAAGTTATAATGTATCTATGATATTCTAATGGTCTACCAGAAAGACTGAGACATATATTTGTTTCTCTAAATTCAAAAATCTTTGATTTGGTTAGCCTCAGGATAAATAGAGGAATTTTGATGGATTTTGGCACACAATTTTCCAAAAATACTATGATTTAAGGAAGCACAGTTTCTTGAAGTAAATGACTCTGAAGTCTATTATAATTCTAATTTCCTAATCAATGAGTGAAATTGTCAAAACATCAACCCTGATGTTCTACAAAGAACTTGAAGATTTGCAGATCGTTTTCTAACTTTCTATCTCAAAGAAACTGGTTTTATATTGCTCTAAGGAAGTATATATTTCCTGTTAGACTTGATGAGAAATTATCTTTTCCATGTCATCACCAGTAGATATTATTCAACCAGTCATATTACTAAATGAGAAAGCATAAGTGATTGGATATGAAAATAAAGATTGTTGTCTAAAATCACAGTTATCAAAACATCATAGCTTCACTATAGAGTATAGATTTAGAACTTGAAGGGACTTCAGAGATAATTCAGAGCAACACCCTCATTTTAGAGACAAGAAAACTGAAGGTCATAGAGTTTAAGAAAATTAGATAGATTTATAGAGTTAATAAGTCTCCAAGGAAGCATTTGAAACTATATCTTTTTCATTTCACCACAATGCCTCTCAGCTGCATGAGAAAATCTAGTAAGTCTGCACTATCAGAATTAGCTGAAAAATGAGTGAAATAATTGCACATACAAACATATATGGACACATAGACATATGTATATTTGTCCAGATTGAGATATATAGATGTATATATTATGTATATAATATATAAATATTTTGAAACACACATACACACATATATATGTATGTATATATATATATATATATATATATGTACACATCAGGGTTGATGTTTTGACAATTTCACTCATTGATTAGGAAATTAGAATTATAATAGACTTCAGAGTCATTTACTTCAAGAAACTGTGCTTCCTTAAATCATAGTATTTTTGGAAAATTGTATGCCAAAATCCATCAAAATTCCTCTATTTATCCTGAGTGTATATATGTGTATGTGTGTGTGTGTGTGTAGTTACTGTGGTTTATTTTCAGTTGTGTCCAACTCTTCATGATCCCATTTGGTGTTTTCTTGGCAAAGATAATGAAGTGGTTTACCATTTCCTTCTCCAGCTCATTTTACAGATGAAGACGTGAGGTAAACAGTTTTAAGTAACTTACCCAGGGTGACATAGCTAGTAAGTGTGTGAGGCTGGATTTGAGCTCAGGAAAATACCTCTTCCTGAATCCAGGCCCAGCACTCTATCCACTGATGCACCTCACTTCTTCTAGAGACCTCAGTTAGTAGAATAAAGATTCGCTGTTTGATGAAAAACTACTGGGAAAATTACACAGCAGTTAAAAATGAAATTAGATCTAAACCAACTTTATATCAAGATAAGCATCAAGTATATAAATGACTTCGAGATAAAAGCTTACATAGCAAGCAAATTAGAGAAAAAAAACACGGAAAAAATTCCCTATCAGACCTACAAAGAAAAAAAAAAAGCTCCATAACCAAAAAAGAATGAAAGGATTACAAAAAATGAAAGACAACTTTGATTAGATAAAATTAAGATCTTTTTTCAAAAGCAAATAGGTTTAAGCAACCATTAAAAAAAATTAACAACTCAATAAATCACAATAAGTTTCTCTGATAAAAAACTTATTTTCAAAATAAATAAGGAACTGATTCAAATTTTTAAGAGAAAAAAAGTTATTCGTTAATTGATTAATGTTGTAAGTATATGAACATTTAGTTCTCAAGGGAAGAACACCAGCTTACTTATAGCCATACGAAAAAAATGTTCCAAATTACTATTAGAAAAAAGCAAAATAACATCATTCTGACATTCAACCTCTCAAACATCAGTTTAGCAAAAAATGATAAAAACATACAATGATAAATATCATGACAGCTGTGGGAAAACTGACACATTAATGCATCTATTGGTGGATTTATAAATTTGCACAGAAAGCAATTTAGATTTGTACACAAAAATTATTAAACACACCAGGAGAGAAATTTATACAATATCAACAACATTGAAAGCCATAAATCCTGTGATCAGTACAATGACTCTTCAAGATTCTATAGTAGCACTTAGGAAACATGCTATCCCATTTCAAAGGATTAATAGATTCAAGGTGAAGATGCACATATACATAAATGTGCATACATACATACACACATATATTTGTATTTGTACATATAAATATACATAGATATATGTGTGCAGCCTTTAAGTTAATTTGCTTTGTTTGTATATACATATCGTATAAGACATTTGAATTCAAAGAAGCATGGAAAGATTTATAGGAACTGATGTTGTGAAATCAATGATCAATCAATATAATGACCAGCTGAGGACATATAAGAGGACATCTTCAATATACACTTTTTTGGAGTTGGGATGTCCATATTTGTGACACATTACTTTTTTTTTTTACTTCTCCAATGTTTTAATTGGTTGTATGATTTCTTTTTCTTTTTTTTTTTTAATAATACTACTATATGTGATGACTTTATGGGAGAGAGGAAAGATATACAGGGAAGGACAACTCCGATGATGTAAAAAAGAGAAGACATCAATAAAAAACAATAATTAAAAAAACAGTTACCATCATTACTCCAAAGGATCAAAAATTAAACATATTATTTACTTTCTCACGTGGAAGTGCCATATTTACTAAGCAGAATGCAAAAAACATATCTTTTTCTCTATCTCCTTTATCATCTATATAATCTATTTTACAGATAATGAGGGAATTTGGTTTATTTTTTGACTGTGCATATTTGACACAGAAACTTGTTTTATTTTTCTTTTTCCCTCTTTTTTTGTCAAAGAGTTGAGGGATTAACAGGAAAGAAAATATATTTCCATAATTTTTTAAATTAAAGTTGAGGTTAGTTGATGCTCTAGATGTAGAATACTGCATGTTCTTTCAAATTTGGTCACTATATCATTAATTTTCTTAATCATTTTATTTTGGTAAAAGATAAATCTCAGAGAGTGGGGATAACCTGTATATATTTGCAATGCAAAAACAAATAAAAGGAATATGTTTTAAAATATTCATCTTAGCTAAATACAATGTTGTTCATCAACAGTAATCTTTCCACCTGAAAAACAATTATTTTACCATAGCAACTTGTGAAATAAAGGGAAACATACAAATTGGCCTTCGGTCCCATGAAGCCTCCTTCCATCTGTAGTGATACTGACAATGGTGGGGGGAAAATAAAGAAGATTCTGAATGATATAATTTTTAGATCATCAATTAATTATAATTTGGCCAATTGATACTCTAAATGGCATGTCCTTGTCAAATAAGTAACAAATAGACAATTTATTGTATGAAAAAAAATCATATCTATCTTGATGTTCTCATTACAAATAAAATCAAAAGAAAAATGAACTGATAGTGAAAGGACGGTTCATGGGTTCTCTTTGATGAGACAAATAAATACATTTACAGAGTAAGGCAAAAGAAAATATTTAATGGGACATTATCATCTTATATGGAAGTGCTCATAATAAGGATTGAATAAAGATAATTGTAGCATATTTTCAAACATTTGTTGAAGAGGATGAAGCAAAAGAAAAATTTTACAAAGTGCTCTCTAAGATCCTCCAAATTAAAGAAATATCATCATATAGATCATGATACTCTGTGACTTTTTACAAACATGAATATATGGGGATGGCAAACCTTATTTTGAAAAAAAATTATAAGTAAAGAATGAAAGAGGACAAAGGTTGTACACAAAATCGTCACGTTTCAAAATATGTTCTTTGAGAAGAGAGATGAGAAACTTGTGATATGACAAAGTACTGAATATCATCAATAAAGTGAATTTGATTATGTACTACCTGGGTTTTCTAACTTTTCCCATTTTTTGTAAGGATAAGATCTATGATCTTCAAAAGTAATTATTTATGTTAATCTACAAAAACCATATTTTCCTTTCCACTGAATTTCCTTCGAACAAAGTATAATAATTAACTCAAAGAACATTTACTTAACATCTAGCAAATGACAAAGAAATTGGAACTTATTTCAAGCAGTAGAGATTTGAAACACCCATTTTCCAAAGTTAACACTTCCCTATATAAAAATCTTTGCAAACTTGGCTGAGTTCCTGATTAGTCACTCTGGACTTATCCTGCCACCTCTGTTGCATAGCAGGAGCTGCATAAATTAAGTGACTTACGCAAGAAAATAAGGTACCATTTGCAGAAGCAATATTGTATTCAGTAGGCTTATGTCAGACCAAGGGGAAGGAAGGAAGGAAGGAAGGAAGGAAGGAAGGAAGGAAGGAAGGAAGGAAGGAAGGAAGGAAGGAAGGAAGGAAGGAAGGAAGGAAGGAAGGAAGGAAGGAGGAAGGAAAAAAGAGAGGTGAGAAGAGGGAAGGGAGGAGAAAGAAATAGAATGGAGAAGAAAGGAAAGGGGAAAGGGAGGAAGAAGGAAGGAAGTGGGAGAGGGAACAGAGGGTGAAAAGGAGGGAGAGAGAGAGAGAAAGAGAGAGAGAGAGGAGAGAGAGAGAGAGAGAGAGAGAGAGAGAGAAGAGAGAGAGAGAGAGAGAGAGAGAGGAGAGAAGAGAGAGAGAGAGAGAGAGAGAGAGAAGCAATGACGTAGGCCCAGGATTGATTAAGAGAATGCCCTGAATTGCTGCTTTGAAATTGTATAGAACTTTTTCTGACCTTAAGTTTTTATGTGAAAGAGTATTTTTAAATATCAATATAATGGGGGCAGCTAGGTGGCATAGTGGATAGAGCACCGGCCCTGACGTCAGGAGGACCTGAGTTCAAATCTGGATTCAGACCAAACACTTGACACTTACTAGCTGTGTGACCCTGGGCAAGTCACTTAACCCCAATTGCCTGAAACAAGAAAAAAAAATTTAAAAATATCAATATAATGCTAATATTTTATGACTCTCAATCATACACTGTCTCAGAAAATTAAAATGATGGATCAACGAAAGGACAATAGAAACAGGTGGTGAGCACATTCAGGTAGTATTACATCGCTAGGGGAAAAAAACTGCACAGAAAATATGACATAAGGGATGTCATAAAAAATTCATAGGACCAGAAAATATTAGGGACATACTGAGATAAATAAATACCCAGGGTTGAACTTTTGATATCACGGTAGTGTGAGAAATCTAGAAAATAAATCTTACATGTTAAGTGGACTTCTTATGAAGGATTTATGGGAGGACATGGAGTTGCACAAGATAAGAAAGTATGGGTTACTTGTGGTTTGCTCCTCTGGAGAGATTATCTGCATTGATAAACTGCAGAGATCTCTTACACGTATTTTGTGCTGGACTGATTGTAACTTCTTATGAAAGCAGGGGACAATGGCTTAACTAAACTTTGTGCTAGGTCACAGGGGGATTTTTATTTTTCATGTCGAGATGAATTGAATGTTGAGGTGAATTGAAGTGAACAACATATGAGAGACAGCATACTATTGGATAGAAAGCCTATCTCTGCCTCAGAGTCAGGGCAACCTTAGTTCAAGTATTGCTGCGGATAAATAGGAGCTGTAACTCTGGTTGAGTCATCATTTAACCTCTCAGTGCCCAAAACTACTCTCTAGAGCAATAATTTTACCTTATTCAAGATTATAAACTCAGATTGACAATTATTCTGCAAATTATAGTTTCCTTAGGCCAGGATGCATGAAATTGATGAAAACCCACATACATATGCCCTGTTTCCTCAAAAATAATAAGACAATTATCTGTCCATGTGAATAATAAACATTTTGGCATTTAGGTCAATGAATAGTTGTTAATAAGGTCACTAGATAGCTTCATCTTGTTAAGAGAATCTATATTGTGCAGGCATTGTCCCAGGAAATATTCTATGTAGTTTCTGTGAAAGATAAACCTTGTATCTATCTATAAAGGGAAAAATCAAACATTAAAATTAGCTTTGTAAACTATCATGTGCAAAGGAACAGTATTTGGGTGCTTTGTGAAAAATTGTAAGATAAATTGTAAATGTGGTAGGTTCCAAGTAATTCATAGGTGGGGCTTGCCTGCCTGCCTCTATTATGGAGTTTGAGAACATAATTTTTATAAAATGCAATTTCATTTCAGTCCATTTGTATTTAAAAAGCAACAATTAGCATTAATAGTAGTGTTCTAAATTCATATAATGGTTTATAGCTGCAAAGTGTTTTATAGAAGTGGGCTCTTTTCATGTTTATAAGAACTCTACTCAGTGACTCATACAGTTTATGCATATTAGCCCTTAAGCTAAGACTGTAGTTTCTATGTATTTTTCCCCCCTTTGAACATATTGTTCAGGCAGTGGAGATGACTCAATGAAAGAAATTTAGGGATACACAGAAGTTTCTTTGACTAGCCCTCTACCCTCTGTTTCATTTATTGTGCTTTTGGAAGACTGGCAGGTTCTTTGTTTTTAATCACCTATGACTTCTGCATTAGTCACTTAAGACTGGAATGTAGAACAGACATATTTTCTTCTGTATATTGCTTTTATTCTATCAATCATAGTCTCTTCTTAATACTACTGCTTTAAATTGAAGTTCAGTTCAATCTGATGGGCTTCCCATGCATCATTCAGCTATCTCTCTATCTAGATAAATTGTAAATTGCTACTTCTATGCAAGAGAAGATAATCATTCTGGGTAGGAACCTATTAACCCAACACAAGTTCTGAGGCCAAGACTAAAATGCATTTTGCTGTTCTCTACAGTTCAAAATTCAACTTATCAAATATAGAAAGTATTTCATAAGCAGTAACAAAAAATGGAAAAAAATATAGAGAAAATAATAATACATGAATATTTTCAAAATGATTCTATGGGAAAATATTGGTGCCAGATGAGACTCTATTCAATAACTCTAATAACAATCTTGTAATCCTGAGGTGATCTTGAAAAGCAAGTTGCTTTCACCAATTCTTCTCCACTGTTACTACTCACTGGATTCCTCTCCAATTTAGGTATACACACACACACACACACACACACACACACACACACACACCACACACACACATATATATATATATATATATATATACATATACATATATATATACATATACATATATACATAAACATATATATGTATATATACATATATATATATACTTGTGTGTGTATATATGTATATATCTGTACTTATACATATACATACATACACACACAGATATATATATATATATATATATATGTATGTATGTATGTGTGTGTGTGTATATATATATATTTTTTTTCCTTGCAGAAAATAAATGAACCTCTTAGTACATTGCAAGTAAATTACTTCCTTTTTCACTCTGGGGCATGAATATTAGATCTCAGAGTACTGACCATCTCTCTTAGCAATGCCAAAATTGTACCTATGAATGAGTCATGGGGCACTGCAGTATCTGAAGACAAACATTACTCTCACTGTTGCTGAAATGGAGAGGAATATGATACATATTTACAGACTAGAACATTAGTTAGGAGCTACAATTAAGAACTAGAAGGTAGAATAAAAGCTGAGATTGTAATTGTATATATGACTTCAAATGTCTTTGCCATTTGCTATCTGTATGGAAAGTCACTTATGTTTTCTAGGTTCCACTATGATCATCTGTAAAATGAAGGCATTAGACTGAGGTCTCTTCCAGTACAAAATGTATAATATTAAATTTCTAAAGGGTATCA
This sequence comes from Phascolarctos cinereus, assembly GCF_003287225.1. Classification (NCBI taxonomy): domain Eukaryota; kingdom Metazoa; phylum Chordata; class Mammalia; order Diprotodontia; family Phascolarctidae; genus Phascolarctos; species Phascolarctos cinereus. The sequence goes on along the minus strand of NW_027555847.1, from coordinate 434,777,079 downwards.
ACAAGGAAATTATGTCTCAAAAAATGTTATAAATGGCATTTGAGAAAAAGTATGGGCAGTTCATGTGCTCCAATGGTATGCCTATGATATAAGAAAAGACACTGAGAAAAGCCTTAGTATGTCAGATAGATCACTTATGGCCAACTTATACAAGAACATGAATGAGTCACACAGACTGGAGAGGAAAGAATAGGTGGTGATATGAACTTTTGGGACACTAAAGAATTAACAGACCTATTTGAGTATTTGAAAAGCATGGTGACAGGAAGGGAAATCATGGTTCAGATAAAAAATTCCTCTAATTGTAATTCAGTTCACTGTCTAATAGGGGTACAAAAAAAAAGAACTAAAATAATATATTTTGGTTTATATCTCTTATGTAATTATGTGTGTGAATAGGAGTTTTGCCATATAAAATCTTCTATGAAAACCTGCCTATTCCCCTGTGTTTTCTATGCATACCCTCAACGTATGTAATTCTTGTCAGGATTTAGAGATGACAAAGTAGGCATGGTTTTTCATGTCTCTTCAGTTACTTTTCCCCCTCTTGGCCACTAAGAGTCTGTGCTTTATGAGGAGAAAATGCATAGGCAGTTTCTGGGGTATTTTGTCCTCTTCAACATGGTAACATCATAACTCTAATATGTCTTAACCGTACCAATTTAAGGCAGCATTGGAATAACTGAAGTAGAAGATTTACCTACTAATAAGATTTTCCCAGAAATCCAGAAGTTCTTGGAACTCTTTTGGAAAGGTGGAAAGATAGGATTAGAACATCAGTGTGGCATAGCTTCTTGTTCATTAAAGCAATGAGAATTGAAAAAGGGTAATTAAAGTGTGGTGTGGTATGGTAAGAATGATTAAGAGAGGGAAATGGTAAAGATATTTTCAGAATGAATTATAAGGAGAATTGGACCTAAGTTGTTTACCAAGCAAAAGCTACGTGGCCAAACATTATATTCTAATCTTCCATTTGATCTCTTTAATTTTTCACTCCATGGATGAAAAGAGTCTTACTCTGGCATTTAAAGCCTTTTATCTTCTGGTGCCTATCTATGTTTAGAGATTTATTTTATATTATTCCATTTTGTGTACTCTGTATTTCATCCAAGCCTGCCTATTATCTGCTGCTTGTCCTTGGTGTGTCATTTATTGCTTTGTGCCTATGTGTCAATTGTCTCTGGCATCTGTAATGAATACATTTCTTAACTCTGTCTCTTCAATTACTTAGTTTCATCCAAGAGCCCTATAAATAGCCTCTTCCTGTGTAATGCCTTCTTAATTTCTCTAGTTATTGGGCTGTCTCTCTCTCTGTTGAAATTATTTTGAACTTCCTTTGGTGTAAACACATATCTCCAAGGAATACCAATTCCTTCTGAGGATGGTCTTTTTTATATTTGGCTCTGAATCACCTGTATCTAGGACACAGTGGGTACTTCATAAATGTTGTTAAATTGAATTAGTTTACATTTCCTAGCCTAAGAAACAAAAAAAAATAGTAATAACTTCATTACATATCTCATAAAATTATTATTAGGAAAGTAAATTCTCAAGTGTGAAGTGTCTTAAAATTATAAATTATTACTTATTGACAACCAGTTAAGTACCAAATAACCTCTTGAGAAGCCCATTCGAGAGATGATTATTATTTCAAAATTGGGATAAGACCCAGTGGAACAGTGACCTGACCTGTCAAAGTAGAATGAGTACCTCAAAATTACCTCATCATTTCATAAGCAGCCAAGACTCAAGGCTCCACAGATTCCTGCCACTGTGGCTTACCCCTACTCTCCTAACTGTTATGGATTACTCAGTGATTTATATTTTGGGTGAAACAACTCTAGCTTCTTTGAAAGGTGTGACAAACTAATGCCCAATGACCCTATTTGGAATCATAGGCTGCCTTGGCCACTATTCTTTGGTCTTTCATACCACTCCATATCAGTGTGATTTTTTGCAGTCTCCATAATTTAATTTTCAATGTCAGCCCACACTGGAACTCTATTGTACTTACACACACCAAAGCTCTTTGGAATGTGATGAAAATTAAAGATAGTGCCTCAGATTCTTAAAATCTAGCCACTGCTCAGATTCTTATGATCTGACAGACTTGCATTAATCATACAAATGCTTAGATTCCTTAAGAGTCTGCCCAATATGATGGATATTCTAATAAACCTTGTCTTTGGCTGTGAAAAAAAAAATTGAGTCAAACAGAAAAAAAACTCAATGAGACAAGAAATACTAAAACAAAATAAAAAGATTAAAAAAAAGGAAGATATACTAAATATAATATTGAAAAACAATTGGTTTGAAAAATTGGCCAAGGAGAGACAATTTAAGAATTATTGGACTATCTGAAAATCATAATAGTAACAATAACAAAAAGCTTGGAAACCACATTTTAAGAAACCACAAATAAAAATTGCTTAAAGCACTTAGAACCAAAGGGAAACGTGAAAATGGAAAAAATCAAACTGTAATAGGACCAGAGTATCATTTCTTCACAACAGGCATTAGGTTTTCCCAAAATCATCATTGGGAAATCTCATTATCCTATAATATTGAATCAGCCTTGTTACTCAGAGCTCATCAGGACTCTTTGCCCTTCTGATTGGAACCTCTGACCAGAGGGCAGAGCCATAGGCTCTGGGCTTCTTTTTAAGAAAGAGGGCCAGTACAATTTTCTCATCTCTTAGCACCTACACTGGCACTGGACTACATCATGCCCTTGCACCAGGTTTCTTCTCCTTCCCACACACACCCTTTTGAATTTCTTTTTGTGAGTTTTCTTCCACCATTAGATTGTAAGCTCAGTGAGGTCAGGGACCGTTTTTTATTTGTATTTGTATCCCCAGGACTTAGCATAGTAACTGGCACATAGCAAACACAGTGTAAATATTTATCGGCCATGAACTGAAAGTGTAAAAAAATACTGAAAAGACAAAGCCATGTCTAGGACCTGATTTACCCTTACCTTCCTTGATGCAGCTTCCTGGTCACCTAAGGACATAAAAAGTGCCACTCACATGGAGTCAATGCCCCTCCACCTTGGGGAATGTCTGAAGACCACATATTTCATCCTGCTGACCAAATAAATTTCTGCATGGAGATGAGATTGGGGGACAGGCACATCCTTAGAAGCTGATTTCCACTGTATCCTTATTACATGTACTTGCTATGTTAGGGTTAATAAGCCTATGTTTTCTAAGTTTTCAGTGACTCTCCAGTGCTTGATTTAATCCATAATTGAATAACTAATAGAATACTATATACTATATTCAGGCTCATTCCTAATAGTATTTGTTTACTTCTTAAAAAAAAAATGGTCCCCAAATGAAAATTCCAGGAACATCACAGTCAAAATCCAGAGTTATCAGGTCAAAGAGAAATTCCTACAATCAGCTGAAAAAAAAAGCATTCAAGCACCAAGGAGTCACAGTTGGGATCTTAAAGACTTAGTAAGTGCCACCATAAAGGAGATGAAAGCTTAGAATATGATATTCCAAAAGGTAAAATCAATAACTTATCTGACAAAGTAAATATAATCCTGTGGTGGGGTTTTGGGGTGAGCAAATGAACCTTTAATAAACTAAAGAATTTTACTTATCACAATGTAAGAAGAAGTGTATTCAATAAGAGGCCCTTAAAGATAAGAAAACAATAAAAAAAAATTAAAGATGGTAATAGCTATTTGAAAAATTACCTATGCATCTATTTCGACATATTGGCCTAAACTATAAACATAATAAAATATATCTTGATATTCTTTTCAACATACAAAATTTAATAATTACAAAAAGTATTTAACTCCTTCAAAACTTATTGTGGAATAACAGACATCTAGACAAACACTACATTTTCCTCATTTGAGGTAAAATGTATTTCATTTTGTTTCACCTTGTTTTCAAAACACAACAACAGCCTGAATGATATTAAGCATGATACATTATTTTCAGCAATCAGGCTACAGTTAGAGAAATCAAACCAATGTACTAGTTCATTAAATGGTCATTATTTAGAAAAGAAAGATGACAATAGTTATTTAGATTATAGGTAGGACTAAAACAGTTAGTACATGTCAATCTCCTTTACATAAATATTTGCCATTAAGTCTCAATTTATTGTGTACATAAACACTATACTATGGAATGCTTATTTAAATATTATCCTGTCTTATCTATGTGATCCAAATTAAGTCTTGCTTTGGCATAACATGTTTTATTAAGAGAGTGTTTATATCTTATATTGAAAACATAATAGGAAAGTGAGGGGAAGCTATGTTATTAGGAAAACAAAGAAGGGAATACATTAAACTCTAAACTAGAGTCATCATGTAAAAGCAGTAAAAAGCATAGTGTGTGTCACAAAAGTGATAGTGTGTATTACAAACACTTGTAATACTGCTTATATAGTTTCACTATTATAGTAGGGGAGAGAGGCAATGGAGTAAAAACCTCAGTGTGATACAACAGCGTGACTTAGATGTTTGGGTATGGATATAGCTGTGATGTTCCTATGTTGTGCGCATTACTAGGCATTTTCTTATATGAATGCCAGTTCTGAAAATTACGAAGTCTAAGAAACATGGAGAGCAGCAAATGTATTTTTTGGCAATGAAGAATACAGATTACAAGATAAGCAATTATTTTGTCTTGAAATCACCTTCTGAAATGATTCTTCTCCCCTATGACATATTCATGTCAAAGGCTAAATATTCTAAATGTCAGAAGTTTATGGGCCCTCATGACAATCACAGATGATGGAATTCAAAGGCTTATATTCAGACAAGAATTTCCAAAACAATTGAAAATAAAATCAACTCTAAAAATCAATTCTTTATGAGTCTATTATACTTTAGGTACTTTGGGGGGAAAAAACTAAAAAAAAAGAAACAATAAAAAGGAAAAAGAAAGAAAAAGAGCACCTTTCAGGTACTTTCAGCTTAGTGTGAGTCTAATGATTGGTAAAAGTTAATCATTAAGCTAATAGTTATGTGCTCAAAGAAGAATTGCTTGTTCCAAATGTGGCAGGTGAATTCTGAAATAACTGAGTAAACAAAAGTTTGAACTTCATGAACATATTGAATTATCAAGCAATGCATGACAATTGCATAATATATCAGTATCAGAACTCCTCAGCTTGGCACTGGACCCCACATGCAGAGGGAGACAGATTTTTATGCTTTAAAATAAAACAACGAACAATATATAAACCAGGGTTCAAGATTAGGTAATCTGATTTCTAATTGGAGGAAAGATCTGAAGCTTTTGAATTTGGAAGCGGGAGAGCAAATATGTGAAATACCTTGAAATCAGAAAAAGAAGCTTCTGACTACCCACCATGTATCTGTATCCAATCGAAAGAACAAAGAACCAGCAATTGATCAATTGCTTTCAGATCCAGTACAGGACTGTTTTCAGATAAGACATATGGGTTGCTTGAGGTATACCATTGTCAGAAAACTCCTTGCATAAATCTTTGGATCTGACTGGGTTTCTAATAAGCATAATCTAAGTCCTTAGGTAAGAGTATCTAAGCAAAAGGTAGAGGTGTCCAGTTTACTAGCCAGACAGGTTTAGTTTTAAACAATGGAATAACATTTTCCCATAATTCCCACAATTTAATGAAGTTTTCTTAGGAGACAGAAACTCTACAAGACCCATATTTGAATAGAAAGAGAAATGAGATAGATCCACAGTTGAATCACAAGATGGAGTTAGTGTGGTTCACTCAATTCCCACTGAGCAAATTTTGTGCATTTGACTTTCTCTGCCTGATTTTTATAGATTATGAAATAAAACAGTGTCAGCCAGGGACCCAAATAATAATAAAAATAATAACCCAATTGAAAGTAAACAACCAAAGAGGGATTCTACAGAGCTAGAATGATTTTTTTAATATGTGCAATTCCTTGTTGCCAGAAATATGGACAGAAAATCACATTATCTGCAGCAATATGAACCTTGTCAATGATTATAAGGGATATTTTTCTTCAAAACTCATTTTCTATTAATTAAGTCTGATATTCCGGAAACATTTTAAATGATGGAATCAAATAAAAATGAATTTGACTCAAATTAGTCAGAAAAGCAAAGTTAAGATTAGGTTAAATGATGACTTGACTATTCTTTTGTGGGGAATCTTATACTGGAAGATTATTGTCCAATGACATAAGAAAAAAAAAACACATCTCTTCCCTTCCTTAAGGTGGGTCACAAAGCAAACTAACTCACTGCTACATATGCTTATGTATAGGGATAAATGATATCAGCTGGACATGCCAGGGAATCACTGTGGAGAGCTTTAAAACTCATAATACCCTGTATTAATTCAGACAGAAGCGGCAAGTGGAAAAATTCCAGAATCATTTTAATAGAGGAACAAATGTTTGTAGCCATTATAAGTCTGGCAGAATTCACTTTTTGGATGAACTCTAATTGATGGAGAACATGATATGAAAGCTCAACTAACACAGGATTAGGAAAGGCCATGGGATTGATCACTCAAAGAAAGGAGGAGGGGGTTAAACATGAAGCAAGCAAGAAGAAAGATTTGAGATTCTCAGTGTCTCCAGGACAAGTGTACCTTCTCAGAAATAAGGTCTAATATCTGTCTTTAGTTGATTACATTATGCCATTTTTTCTGAAGCAAATGGGAAATTTATGAGCTATATGAAAAGTGAGACCCAACAACATATGCTGAAAACTCCATTAAGACCCTAGATCATACTTGAAGCCTTTAATTAAAATATTACTTAGGACTGTCAAATAAAAAAACAAGCTATTTGGATTAATATTCAAAATGGTTATGGGAAAAATTATGAATGAATTATTTTTACAAAAAATGCTTTCTTTTTTTTTTTAAGTGGCCATAGAGAATTTTTATGCTAATCAAATTTGTTATGCAATTCGCTACTGCCACCAAACAAATGATGGATTACTATAATGTGAAATATTTGGGAGTTTCACAACAGAATACGGGGAAGGAAAATTCAAAGTGAATCAAAAGTCAAAGAGAATTTTTTTTCAAGTGACTTATGGTGACAGATGTGAAACACTCCTTGTACCTGTGCTTGTAGCCAGATTAAAGGTAATTATACCAATTGCTGAAAATACAAAGGGGTCATAAGTAAACACTGGCTTTGTTTTATTTTCATCTGTTCTGAACAAAGATATCAATTCATTATAATCCCTTCAAGGAAAGAATTGTTGGAATCTTTTAGAATCATGAACTATCAGAATCTGAAACTTCTATACTATCACATTCTTTAAAGCTAGAAGTGATCATCTAGTTTACTTACACAGGTGAGGAAACCAAAGACCAGGCAAGTTAACTGATTTGTCAAAAATCCCAAAGATTAATACAAATCCTAGTTTGGAACGGGCCTTAGAGAACTTATAGTCCCACCTACACTTGAAAAACAAGACTGTCAACAGCATTACCCAAAAGTGATCATCATCTTTCACTAGAAAATATCCAGTTACACAGAGCTCAGTGTACAAAGGATGTTCAAATCATTTTGGTGCACATCTAATTTTTAAGTTTTTTCCATAGATCAAAATTAAATCTCCCTCTTTACAATGTTCTTCCTGATTGGAACCAAGCAAAATAAATGTAATTCCTCTAGTTCCTCCATGCAAAAGGGCTCCAAATACTCTGATGTAGGAGCCATGTTATCCTAAAATCTCTAGGATTTCAGATAAAAATCTCTATTAACTTTAAGAAATCATCACAAGGCATGGCCTGCAGTCACCTAACCATATTGGTTATCACCCTTTGTATATGTTTGAATTTTTCATTGTCTTTATAAAATGAGTTGACCCCTAAAAACTGGAGAAATGTTAATTGCTCATGCAAGAGACAAGACAATATAATAAAAATTACAGTTCTACCTAAGTTAACTTATCTATTCAGTGCCACATTAACCAAATTGTCAAACAATAATTTTTCTGGAGCCCAATAAAATTCATCAGGAAGAAAAAAAGACCAATAATATCAAAGTAATTAATAAAAAAAAGTTAAGGAATATAAACTAGATGTTCCATATTTCAAATTACATTACCAAGTGGGAATCACTACTAGGTCTGTATCCCAAAGAGATCAAACAAAGTGGGAAAAGAAGCTATGTGTACAAAAATATTGATAGTATCTCTTTTTGTGATGGCAAAGATTTGAAAACAAAGGGTGACCCTCAATTGGGGAATAGCTAAACAAGTTGTGTTATATGATTGTGATAGAATACTATCATGCTCAAGAAATGATGAGCAGGATGGTTTCAGAAAAACCTGGGAAGAGTTCTACGAATTGATACATGGTAAAGTGAGCAGAACTAGGAAAACATTGTATACAATGAGAGCAATATTGTAAGGAAAACCAACTGTGAAAAACTTAGCTTCTCTGATCAAGTCAATGATCCAAGACAATTCCAAAGGACCTATGATGAAGGACCTAAGGACTTAAGATGCTATGCACCTTCAGAGATAGAATTGATAAATTCTGAATGCAGGTTGAAGCACGTTTTCACCTTACTTTTATTGTTTTATTTTGTTTTAGTTTTCATTTGCAATATGGCTACTATGGAAATATGTTTTGTATGACTTCATGTGCATGATTTAAATCAAATTGTTTGCCTTCTCGTAAAGAGGGTTTAGCGTGGGAGGAGGAATAAAATTTGGAATTCAAATTTAAAAACAAAATAATTGTTTAAAAATTGCATTTAATTGAGTAATATTTAATGAGATAACATTAATTAAAATTAAATAAAATGTGTTACCGTTTATCATCTCACAAGGGCAGAGGATGGATTATAGGATTATCAGCTTCCTTAATCTGGAGAAATTTGAGATCCCAGGCTGAAGCCAAACTCCACTGACTCAAAATATAGCATCTTTTCTAATATCATACACTATCTCACTAGATGAAGTCAAAGATTACCCAGTCCTACTCTAGACTACAATCATTTCCAAATAATTCCTGAAAACTAATTATGTAGCCTCTGTCTAAAGACCTTCTAAAATGATGAGGTGGAGAATGGGGAGGAAGAGGAAGAGATATTAATAAATGAGGCATTTTCTTCATATTGAGCTAACATCTGCCTTTATGAAAATTATATTTATTCTTTCTAATTAGAGATAGCTTTGTGGTACAATTTCTAGAGGGCTGGGTCTGGAGCCAGGAAGATTTAAGTTAAAATCTGGCCTCAGAAATTTACTAGCTATGTGAATTCATACATGGTAAAGTGAGCAGAACTAGGAAAACATTGTATACAATGAGAGCAATATTGTAAGGATGACCACTGCAAGTCACCGAATTTCTCTCTGCCTCAGTTTTCTCTGCTGCAAAATGGAGATAATAATCACATCCAGTTAAACAGAATTTTTTGCGAGGATAAAATGAGATAATGTTAGTAAAGTGCTTAGCACAGTGCCTGGCACATACTATTCATATTAGAAATGCTTGTTTCCTTCCTAACTTATTCAGTGTTTCCTTCCTAATTCTTCTTTCAGGTGGTAATAATAAATAATAATAATAATAATAATAATAATAATAATAATTCACTCTTGATCATAACTGTCCCATATTTTTTGCCCCTTATGCTGCACAACAGTCCCTAGATCCTTTCTTCCTTCAACAATTTCTCACTAGATTACATTTGCCAAACTGCTCACCATCTTGATTTCTTTCTCCTGGTGACACCATCCTGTCTAAAATGTGGCATTCAGAAATACACACAGTATTTCAGTTGTGTTGTTATCAGCGATGAATATACCACTAAGGATATAAATGTCAGCCAATCAAGAAACTAGCATTTATTAAGCAACTACTATGTGCCAGGTACCTGCACTAAGTCTGCGGGTTATAATGAATATCCCTCCCCAAAAAAGTCCCTGCTCTCAAGCACCTTATAGTCTAATGGGAGAGACAACATGCAAACACATATATATGTGTGTGTAGAAAATTGCCTAAAAACTAAGAGGTAAAATGATTTGATGAGAGTCACACAGGCAGTATGTCATCAGTAAGATTTGAACCCTGCTGTTTCCAAGGCCAGCTTTCTTTCTATTGTGCTATGCCACCAAGCTCATGAAAGAAATTTCCCAAAATTGAGATTCTAATTGCAATTTCAGCATTACAAATATTAATAACAATAAAAAATGAAACAATAATAAGAATGACTTGTTCTATCATTGTCTTCCTTGTATAAGTAAAAATAGGTGGGTCAGAGCAGTGTAAATAAGTAACTGGCTAAAAAAAAAAAGGCCACTAAGGACAAAAACCTGGCTGTAAAGTGTTGTTCAGAGTTCTCATGCACCAGAACTGTTTGAGTGATTAAATGTATTCTGCTTGGCTCTAAAGGGCTGTAGAAGGAATAATGGCTGGAAGTTTCAAAAGTACTGATTTAGGATAAATGTAAAGCTAGATGTCCTGTCAGTTAGATCTATTTCAAACTAGAATAAATTTCCTTTGAAATAAGCAGGTTCCATCTAACTGAAACTATCAAAACAAAAGCTGAACAAGTAAATCAGAGATGGAACAATTAGATGTGTTTTATAGGGGATTTTGTTCAAGGATGGGATGTACTAAATGACCTCTCAAGTGTCTTACAAGGGTTCAGCACCACAATTCTAGGTGCTGATCCATCACTCATTCTTCCCTCTTTCACAATCCCTGAATCCCAAAAAGTCTCTCTCAATATCTCCACCTGTTTAAATCCTTCTCTAACACTATTTGTTCAAAGGTTAATATAGATACTACCATTCGTATATTTTTTAAAATTAATTTTAGTTTTCAGCATTCACTTCCATAGCTTTTGAGTTTTTAATTTCTCCCACTCCCTCCCTACTTCCCTCCCCAAGATGGCATGCTATCTGATACAGGCTCTACATATACATTCCTATTAAAGATATTTTCATATTAGTCATGTTGTAAAGAAGAATTAGAGGCAATAGGAGGAACCACAAGAAAGAAGAAACAAATCAGAACAGGAGAGGAAAAAAAATAGTATGCTTTGGTCTCCATTCAAACTCCATAGTTCTCTCTCTGGATGTGTATACCATTTTCCATAATGAGACTTTTGGACATGTCTTAGATCTTTGCATTGTTGAGAAGAGCCAAGTATATTAAAGTTAGTCATTGCGCAACGTAGCTATTACTGTGTACAATGTTCTCCTAGTTCTGCTCACTTCACTCATCATCAATCTATACAACTTTTTCCAGGTTTTTTTGGAAGTCCGCTTGCTCATTCTTTTATTTTTATTTATTTTTTTCTAGCTAACCTATCTTTTATTTTTTTTTCACTTTTTTATTAATTTATTTTGCTTCATCAACAATCACTTCCATAAGCTTTCGAGTTTTAAATTTTTCTCACCCTCCCTCTCCACCTCCCTCCCCAAAAAGACTTGCAATCTGATATGGGATATGTATACACATTCCTATTAAGCATTTTCACACTAGTGGTGCTGTAAGTAAGAATTAGAACTAATAAGAGGAACCACCAGAAAGAGGAAACAAAACACAACAGAAGAAAAAAAAATAGCAAATAGTATGCTTCGATCTCCATTCACACTCTATAAATAGTTATTTCTTTGGATGTGGATAGCATTTTCCATCATGAGGCCTTTGGAGATGTCTTAGATCCTTGCATTGCTGAGAAAGGTTAAGTCTATCAATATTAGTCATTGTACAACGTGGCTGTTATTGTGTACAATGTTCTCCTGGTTTCTGCTCACTTCCCTCAGCATCAGACCATACAATTCTTTCCAAGTTTTTCTGAAGTCTGCCTACTTATCATTTCTTATAGCATAATAGTATTCCATTACATTCACATACTACAACTTATTCAGCCATTCTCCAATTAATAGGCATCCTCTCAATTTCCAGTTCTTTGCCAGCGCAGAAAGAGCTGCTATAAATATTTTTATACATGTGAGCCCTTTTCCTATTATGATCTCTTTGGGATAAAGCCCTAGAAATGCTATTGCTGGGTCAAAGGGTATGTACATTTTTACAGCCCTTTGGGCATAGTTCCAAATTGCTCTCCAGAATGGTTGGATCATTTCCTAACTCCACCAATAATGCATTAGTTTTCCAATTTTCCCGCATTTTCTCCAACATTTATCATTTTCCTGTTTTGTCATGTTACGCAATCTGATAAATGTGAGGTTGTACCCCAGAGTCATTTTGATTTGCATTTCTCTAATCAATAGTGATTTAGAGCATTTTTTCATATAACCATAGAAAGCTTTAATTTCCTCCTCTGAAAGCTGCCTGTTTATATCCTTTGACCATTTATTAATTAGGGAATGACTTGTATTCTTATAAATTTGATTCAGTTCTCTATATATTTTAGAAATGAGGCCCTTATCAGAGAAAGCAGTGTCAAAAATTCTTCCCAGTTTTTTGCTTCCCTCCTAATCTTGGTTGCATTGGCTTTGTTTGTGCAAAACATTTTCAATTTAATGTAACAAAAATATCAATTTTGCATTTCATAATGTTCGCTATCTCTTGCTTGGTTATAAATTCTTCTGTTCTCCATAAATCTGACAGGTGAAGTATTCCTTGCTCTCCAAGTTTGCTTATAGTATCAGCCTTGATATCAAAATCATGAGCTCATTTTGACTTTATTTTAGTATATGCTGTAAGATTTTGGTCTATGCCTAGTTTCTGCCATTCTCTTTTCCAGTTTTCCAAGCAGTATTTTTTTTTCAAATAGTGAGTTCTTATCCCAGAAGCTGGGGACTTTGGTTTTCTCTAACAGTAGATTACTATAGTCATTAACTACTATGTCCTGCATATCTAACCTATTTCACTGATCCAGCCCTCTATTTCTTAGCCAGTACCTAGAAATTTTGATGATTGCTTCAATTTAATTGCTTCAGTTTAAGATCTGGTATAGGTAGGCCACCTTCTCTAGCATTTCCTTTTGCTAGCTCCCTTGACATTCTGGACCTTTTGTTCTTCTAGATGAATATTGTTATCATTTTTTCTAGCTCTATAAAATAATTTTTGTTATTTTGATTGGTATGGCACTGAATAAATAAATTTAGGTAGAATTTTCATTTTTTTTACAATAGCTTGGTCTACCCACGAGCAACTGATCTTTTTCCAGTTACTTATGTCTGACTTTATTTCTGTGAAAAGTGTTTTCTTATTGTGCTCATATAGTTCCTGGGCTGCCTTCCATATAATTTCCAATTAAATTGCCCATGACCATCCTCTGCCTACTCAGAGAATAATAATCATTATTTTCAAGTGTTTCATATTGCTTTGCATCAATACGTTGTACATATCTCACTCTTCTTTATAATATAGTTATTTGTGTGCATGTCTTTACATCCTATTTATTGATCAGTTTCTCAAAAATAAGATTTGTGTCAATATATCTTTTTATTCCCCTTAAGTTCCTTTCATGTAATTATTCACTTAATAAATACTTGTTGAAGGTATGAATCTATTCCTTGTTCTAAGTAACTAATAAGAAGTTTGAACAAAATTGGACCAAGTAGAGGTCTCTTGAGTACTCCGTTAGTTCCATCCCACCATTATACAGATCAGGAAGAACTTAACAGATGAAAGAGTTCACCGCATATCTCTCTTATGGTTGACTGTTTTTTTTAATTAATTGCAATTCACAGTTCTTATTGACATAGCACCTTCTTAATCTACTCGTGTGTATATCCCCCAAATGTCTCCAAAATTTTACATGATAAGTTTTACCTAGTGACATTTAAAACTTCAAATAATGAGCATCTAAACTATTGCCATATTTGCTAATTATTTTTTACAAATTCAAGTTAACTAATGAATTCCCTATGCAATCAAATAAGTCCCTTTTCTTTGTGACATAGTGATATATATACATATACATAAATATATACATATCTACACATATCTACATATATATATATATATATATACACATATATACACATACATCTAGATGTATAGATCTAAATGTCTCTATCTCTATCTCTATCTATCTATCCATCTAATATTTCTCCATCACTCTTGGGATAATTGGTCCAGTAGAATTTTTAGTGATGGGATTTTGCATAGCTTATTAGATGTTCCTTATAATCTACTGCATTGTCTGTTTCTGGATCTTTGTTGTTATGTTTTGGTGAGTTTTCACTCACGTCTGACTCTTTGTAACCCTGTTGGTGGTTTTATTGATAAGGATACTAGAGTAGCTCAACATGTCCTTATCCAGCTCATTTTACAGATGGAGAAGTTGAGGCAAAAAGCTTGCCCAGGGTCACACAGCTAGTAAGTGTCTGAGGCAAGATTTGAACTCAGAAGATGAATATTCTTGAGTTCAGGCCCAGTACTCTAAGTACTGCATAATCCAGTTGGTTCTTAGAGGGAAGCTTTTGGCTTTTCTTGCTGGGATTCAGGCCTCTATAACACTTCCCATCTATCCCCTGTCAATTTCCCTACTTATTGACAATATTCACTCCCCTACAAACTTAGACTTTCTCTTCAGGTTCCCCTGACTCTGATAAGAGAGGTTTGACCTTATCCAGGAAAGGGCAACTAGGTGGCACAGTGGACAGAGTCTTATCTCCCTGAATTTAAATGTGGCCTCAGAGGCTTAATTTGTGACCCTGGACAAGTCACTTAACCCTGTTTACCTCAGTTCCTTACTTGTAAAAATGAGCTGGAGAGGAAATGGAAAATCACTCTAGTATCTCTGTCAAAAAAAAATCACAAATGGAATGATGAAAAGTCAGACACATGAGTGAAATGACTGAATAACAATACCAAGGTCTGAAGACTCCATAACTCTTCTTGTTGATTCTCATCATGCCCAGATGTGAATACTCTCCTCTTTAATCCTTGAATGTGTTATCAGAAACCTGGCATGTGTTATCTTCCTACATTATCATGTGAGTTCACTGAGGGTCGTGGTCTCTCTTGCTTGTCTGTATGTTTATCTCCAGTGTTTTCACAGAGTCTGGCATATAGTTAATGCTAAAAACATATTTTAGTTATCTACTCAACATCTATCGTCTGCCTCTACTCTCAAAATATAAGGATAAGATGATGTACATTAAATTGCACTAAGCTTTAACTTCCTCATTTAATATTAAATTTAAGTTAGTAGTATTTGCACTTTTATGGGAGCTCTTGTATACCCAGAGTATAGCACATAGTAAGAGCTTAATAAGTGCTTGTTGGCTGAGCAGATTGTCAAAATACAAAAGCTGTTAGATACTATGGCTTTACAACCCTCTATAAAGTCTTTGCATTAATAACACAGTTCAAATTATTCAAGTAACTTCAAGTCCCAAGGTTCACTTTTTTTTCCTTTTAAATACAATTGCTTTCCATGCAAAATACAGAAAACGTTCATGTATTAAGGTAGCTTCTGATGAGTGACTGGCGTCTTTGAAAATTATGACTTTTTTGTGTTTCCTTTATATTGTGACATATTCTCTAGCATTTCTACTTCCTAAGCCAATGCATTTACTTGGGCCAATTTTTACCCATTCATCAAAATTGAAAGCTTATCAGAATTGCTAAAATCTTTCTGTTAAAAATACATCACGTATACAAAGAATATTTATTAAGAACCAAAGTAATATGACACCAATTCACTTCATTCGGACAATTAGAATTTATTCTGATATTCAAGTAAAAGGGGAAAGAATGTCCAATAGGAAAAAATAGATATATTTAATTTTTACCAAAGAATATCATCAAATAATCACTAGACAACTTGTACTGCAAAAGAAGATAAAACAACACTGCATTAATATTAAATATAAACAGTGTCAGATATATTTGCATGTTGCATGCACATCTATTTCAATTGAATATAAAAATACTTGAAAAGAAATGCATGCTCTAGGGTACCATGGAGAGACAGAAGAACATGGAATCTGAAATGAGCCCTAAGGCATAATACGAAGCAGATAAGCTGAGCTGAAAATGTAACATTTCTCATTAACAATCTCATACAGAGCCCAACAAACAAACATTATCTGATTTGAAGCTTGTTGGAATGATAGCAGAAAGATCAAATACTTAAACCAGATGGTGTGACAGAATGCTATGGTTAACTGTTTTGAGTACAGAGAGGGTTCTTTGTAAAGAATGTGTGGAGCTACAAAGTTTGAATCAGAAGCGAGTGATGACCCACTAAATAAGTAGAAGCCTCAAGGTTGGTCTTCAAGCCAATAGCATTTGTTATGTACACTGTGCCGTGTAAACAGTCATTTTATTAAATGAACATCACCTTCTGGTTGACAAAGCTGATGGAATGAGAAAATCTCAACATCATTTGGTGTATCAGGATAGATAGCTCAGATGCAAGTTTATTGTTTGGACATTTTTTATGACTACACACTGGACCTTGAAATAAGAGAGACAATGGCAGTGTTATATTGCTGAAGTGCTTTTCTTTCAAAGCCATAGGACATGTTGGATTTGGAATAGAGCATCCTCAGTCCAAATTCTGGCTCTGCCCCTTACTACCTGTGTGCCCAGAGGTAAATTTCATTTTTTTTCTGTAATATTAATCATTTGGACTAGATTATAGGTTCTTTCTGGTTTGGAATCATTGGCTCTAATTTTTTTTTCTTTTCAAAGAGAGTACCAATATTATACACATTCACTACTCATTCAGTACCCCTGAATCTCTTTGATATTGAACAAAATGTTTTGATTTGACACATCACACAATTTATTTATCTTTGAAATTTTGTCTCTTTTTATGACTGTATTTTACAAACTATATCATGGGGGAAACTGAGGTCCAACTCTAGGGGAAAGGAACCCATTTATATCCCACTCCCCACAAAAAAATCTTGTTTCCTAAATTTCCTAATTTCCTAAAAAATCAGGGAACTAAGACAGTACTTCTACATGAGCATGTAGAATCAAAGAATCATAGATAAATAAATGTATGTCTAAAAAGGTAATTTATTCCATTTTCTCATTGTTGCTGATGAAGAAACTGAACTCCATTGAGATGAAGTGACTTGCTTGAGATCACACATTTGTTGAGCCTCCAACAGTTGTTTATATAGTATTTGAGCTTATTTTCTCCCAAATCTAATTAAATCTCCCCCCCTCAAAAAATTGCATGCTTCAGTAGTTTGATATCCTTGAAATTAAGAGCAAAATAAGAAGGAAATTTTTTGTAAGCCCTTTTCTCCTTTCCATTTGAAACTGTAAGTACAAAATTAAGAGATCTAGAGGAACTTCAGAGGAATAGGACTAATGTGCAGTGATAGACCTTAGACTATATTAAGAAAGGAATAGGTTATAGGAAAAGAAGATGATACTCTATGATGGCATCCTAATAAAGCTTCCCCTGTCTCCAATATTCTAACTTCCTTATGGGCCACACTGAACAGCAGTCATGTCCTGATTTAACCACACAATCTGTCTTTAACCAGACTACAGGCCCCCAGATTCAATCATAGGCCTCACTGAAATAGCAGGCAGACTGACCCTACCTAGTCACTGCCTCCCCTAACTCAGTATCCTAACTTCATCATATAAGCCACACTGCCCCACTAGAACAGCAGGTGTGTCCATGCAATGGGATCCCAGCAACTGCCTCTGGCTAGCCACTGCCCCCAGACCCATCCCTTTTTTTCCCTACAGAAACAGCCAGTGTGCCCATGTGCTCAGCCATAGCCACATCTGTCTAATCTCACACAGCCAATCATAAAGCAGATCCACCATGATGCCTGAGCAGGATGTGCACCCCAAAATAATAGAAGGGACTTGCCCTCAGTAGGCATCAGTGAAGAAATAGTAAAGAACTGACCTAGAGTAAACTTATGATGTAGAGCAGCTTATTATAATATCATTATCATATGTATGTCCCCAAAATTTTTCTTTGTGAATTATGGGTAATTGCATGCATAATTCCGCTGAGACTAGCCCCCCCCAACAACTAATCCCTTGACAAACTCCTCCTGACTTTTTAATATTCATAATTTTGTTATGTAAATGCATTTTCTTGCCCTATAAAAATTCCCACCTTCCTCTAATAAGTTACTGGTTCTGCTTGGAACTCAGCTTGCTAGAAAACCTCACCCTCAATAAATGCTTTCACTTAATTAGAAGTGGTCTGAGTCTGAATTCTTTGAGATGCCTCCACAACATAACATGAAACTGCAATTCTCTATCTTCAGGTGTGTATGGAGTTTTCAGAGAGGACTAGCACCTCTGGTATGAAGGCTTCTTGAGCTCTTTTCAGGACTTATCCTCTGCCTTTGGCATCCACCTTTCACTCAACTCTTATCTATGGCTTTGAGAAGCTCTAGCATGTGCAGCAGCCACATGCCAGTAAAAATGTCTCAGCAAATGGGCTAAAACAGGTTTAAGGCAACTGACAAGCCTCAAACCTATCAGTGAGTTAGGAGCATGTCTACTCCAAGCATGTGAAGACTTCCCCTTGGTGGAATGTGAAGATGAAAACAATTTGTTCCAATGTTCAGGAAGGCATCTAAAACAGATGCTGTGGAGAGTGTAGAGCTTAGTTCTAAGATGCCAAAGTCATCCGCTGCATCCCAGTCCAATGCCAGTTGTCTCGACTTTTGTCCTGCCACTGGACTTTGATGATTTTGGAAAAAAGAGTGAGGCTGACAACTTTGTGTAACTCTACATCACCTAGATCCAATTCATCCAGAAATCTAGACATCATCTGTAATGTCATTGGTCCTCTTCTAAAAGGAAAAACAAACAATGATTTTACCTTGGGATTATTGTCATCAGTTATTGGTACAGTGGTTTAAGGGATGGGGAATGGAGAGACCACAATAGATATAAAAGCAAAGTTTTACAAGCTAACAAAAGGAAAATCAGTACACATTGCCACATGTTACAATTTCCCACTTGCTATTCCCCACCTTTTTTTCTTCTGCAAGATTTTTGAGAAGTGTATCAGAGAAATATTACACTTCATGTGAAGTCAAGGTCTTAAATATTGAAGGTAAAAGACAGTCATATTATGTAAGATAAGAAAGAGCAAGCTGTTGTTTCTATCTATGAATTTAGGTGTGATATATCTTTTGAAATGATATCAACATTTGCCAGAAATTACTGTAGCTGACTAATGAATATGGCAAAGGTAGCATTGAATAGTGAACTCAGATTCTACCGATCAGATCCAGGAGTAGTGCTGAAATATCAGTCACTACATCTGATGTTGCCCTTTTACTTTGCCTAGAAAACAGATGCTTAGGAAGAAGAGAAAATAGAAATATGGTTAGGAAACATGTCAGATCAGGGTATGGTGCACTGGAAGCTCTGACCAAACTAAGTAAAGAAGAAGCCTAATGAGAAGATAAATTGTATATGAACTTTAATTTCTGGCACATTGATGGAAATATGTGGGGTGTCTTTTTTAATGATGTTAATTTAAAGTAATGCTTATGTGAGAGGGATACTGGATCAGATGTATTCTGGATAAGATTGAGGAGGTATGCATTCAAGCTAATGAGATTACAATGGGTGGGCCATAGTTTGAGCGCAACAGATTAGACAAAGGGAAGCCCTAATGCAAAGCTGATTGAGTTAGGGGAGCTTAATGGGTATATACTACAACTGATATTAGTCCCAGCCTTCTTCATTCTCCAGCCGCAGGTATATAGAAGCTGGCATAATAGGTGGTGCAGTGGATAGCACACCAGGATTGCAGTCATGAAGACCTAAGTTTAAATACAGCCTCATAAACTTACTAGCTAAGTACCCTGGATAAGTCATTTAACTGTATTTGCCTTAGCTTCCTCATCTATAAAGTAAGCTGTACAAAGAAATACCAAACTACTCTATTATCTTTCTCAAGGAAACCTCCAATGGGGTCATGAAGAGTGGAACACAACCGAAATGATTGAACAACAACAAAAATAAAAATATATTACTAATGACACCACCACAAAGTAGGAGCCCAAAGTGGGATCAAAGAAGAATTGGAATAAGAATGACTGAGGGGCAGCTAGGTGGCACAGTGAATAGAATACCAGCCCTAAGATCAGGAGGACATGAGTTCAAATCTAGTCTCAGACCAGATACTTGACCCTTACTAGGTGTGTGACCCTGGCCAAGTTACTTAACCTCAATTACCTCACCCCCCCGAAAAAAAAAAAAAAAAACAAAGAATGACAGACTGGGGTGAAGAGCTTTCTTTAGCTTATGAAAATGATCTCCTACTATCTTTAGCCATCACCAGTTTGTAAAACAAAGCTTGATTTAGGCAATATGAGTAATTTTCTCTCGTCTCTTTCCTTTTTAGTTTATATACTTTGTAGGTATAATAGGTCCCTAGCTATTCTTCCTATATTTTAAGTGATGTCCAGAAATTCTGATTCCATACCATTATACCCATTTTTTTCTCTTCTAGAATAGGTTATTCTCTTTTAAATCCCTGAAAAATGTTCTCTGATCACCATCATTTTGAGTGGAAGCAGTGATAAAAGTACTATATACATTCTTATGGTATTTTTATGCTCAGATCTCTGAAATATTGAATACTGCTTTTTAGTTTCTTTCAAATAGTAATCATTCCTACCCACATGATTACCAAAAAGTAAGTAGTAAGGTTTGTTGGCCAAATCTCCATAGCTTCTCTGTCAGAACTTGAATACGTGCTCCAGGGAGATTGAAAATATTTTCTTTTGTTCTCTTTTTTAAATGTCATTTTTATATTAAATACTTGCTTTGGTAATTTCAACAGAGAGTCATCTGCCAATAATTGAGTCAACTTCCTCTGATCCTTTCTGCTTGATTGCCACACAACTCTTGCTGTCTGAAATGGACACATTGATATATAATTTAATATATTATTTTATTTTTCTGGGCACTTTTCCCACTTATTTGGCCACAATTCAGATCAATTTTCCTCTACTCATGCTTATACTGCATGATTTTTGTTCCTTTCTTTTTGTAAAAATCTCCAGGATGATCAACCCAGGGTACTGACAACCCCTTTATATCTACACAATCATTCCTTGAAGGATAAAGAATTGTTTTCTATTTGGAGTACTATTCAGAGATACATAAGATTCCATTTTTCTGGGTACTTTTTTCCACCAGTTCAGATCAAAATTACTTTATTCATTATCATTCTGTGTAACTTTGGTTGATTTATTTCTAGAAAACCTCTAGAATGATCTATCCCTACAAATCCTAACATTCCTTAGAGGACAGCCGTGTCCTATTCAGAGTACCCTACCTTTCTTCTCTGAGGAAGAACTTCATATTGGTGCCTTAATTCACTGGTCATTCCCTTTATGCTATCAGATATTTCTTCATTAACCCATCCAAAATCCTTATACAGGATCCCACTATGTCTCACCTTCACTACTACAGCAACTAACACTGATTTCTAACTGGTCTTCCTGCCTCAAGTCTCTCCACATTCTAACTTATCCTTCTTTCAACTGCAAAGTGATTTTTTAAAGAACTTGTCTGACCATGTAACACCCTACCATCCCTCAATAAACACCAGTGATTCTCTATTATTTCTAGGATGAAATATGAAATCCCTGGTTTTCTATTTAGTGCCCTTCAAAACCAAACATTTGGGGAGGAGGGCCCTTTGCATTCTTTTATGCTTTAAATCCCCCAGGAATTTTAAGAATCCAACTATAATAGCCTTCTTGCTGTTCCTCACTCACGACACTCAGTCTCTCAACTGTGTGCATTAGCACTAGCTGCTTCTCATACCTGGAATTATCCCTTTGGAATTATCTCTTTGCCACTTATCCTGGCTTTCTCACCACAGATTCTGCTTTCTGCATGAGTCCTATCTGGTTCTCCCTGCTGTCTTACCACTGAGGTTATCTACATTTATCCCACATTTATCATGTATCTGCCTAATTATTTATATCTTGTCTCCATTAGAATGTGAGTTCCTCGAGGACAGGAACTATGTCCTTGCCTTTTTTCTAGACAGAGTCCCACACTTTTTGTTGCTGCTGCTCAATCATTTCAGTAGTGTCTGTGAGTCCATGTGGGGTTTTCTTGACAAAGCTAACAGAATGGTTTGCCATTTTCTTCTCCAGTTCACTTTATAAATGAGGAATTGAGGAAAACCAGGGTTAAGTTACTTGCCTAGAGATGCATAGCTAGTAAGTGTATGAAGCCAGATTTGAACTCAGGTCTTCTTGACTACAGGCCCATCACCCTAGCCATTGTTCTACCTAACAGCCCCACATTTAGTAAGTATTAAATATATACATCTTGACTGATAAACATTCTTCACCTTTCTAACCTACTGTCACAGGTTCTGTTTCTTCAGAAAATTTTCTTTGTCTTCTCATTGAAGCTTTTTTTTTTCTCAAAGTATTCCATTCTCTCAAATAATTTCTATAATGGGAAGTATAATTACTTAAGCTTTAGTATCTTACCTTCAGTAAAGTGTTCAACCTATACTTTGAGCATAAGTATATAAGAACCTTGCACAATTGGCTCTGGCAAAACAAATGTAAATATTGTACACTATAAATATTCAATAAAGAATTCTACACCTCTCATACCTAATTTCTACAAGTAGGAAACTCATTCCTCCCTTCTTGCTAGTTCATATAATCCAGTATTTCTGGAACAAAGTGTATACTAAATCCCATCAATTTTACCATTGTAACATCTCTCATATGTGTTCCCTTCTTTCTGATAGCACTGCCACCACACTAGTTCAGGGTCTTATCATCTGACACCTAGACTTGCATCATATCCTTTTTATTGGTCTCCTTTCCTACTGTCACTAGTCTCTCCCTACAACAAACCATCCTCCACTAATCTGTAAATTCTTTTACCTAAAGTACAATCTGATCATGCTTCCTAAAGCATACCCCACTACAATAACTTCTTGTGATTCCTTCTTGTATCTAGGATGAAATATAAAATCTTCTGTTTGGAATTCAAAACTCTAAATAACTAAATACATCCTACCTCTTCTGTCTTCTTATGTATTATTCATGGCCATGTACTTTATGACCCCGTGACAGTCTTCCCTGTTATTTGGTGCAGAAGAAACTCAATCTTTCAGCTCTATGACTTTTTACTGACTGTCCGCTATGGACTCTCTATGCCTAGAATTCTCTCCTTCCTTATGTCTACCATCTGGCTTCCCAGACTTTCTTGAAGAACAAGCTGGAATCTCACCTATAAATGAAACTTTCCTGATGTCCCTTAATAATGCTGCCTTTCATTTGTTGATTATTTCTAACTTATCTTGTATATATTTTGATTGTATATAGTTGATTTTTTCATGTTATCTCCCCAATTATGTGGGCTTTTGAGAGTAAGAACTTTATTTGGCCTTCCTTTGTATCATACTCCTCCCCCTCACCATAGCTATTGCCTGGCACAAAATAGGCCTTTAAGAAATGATTGTTGACTGAGCAGCTCTACTGAGTGGTTTCTGTGACAAACAGGCTGAAGCTCACCATGAAAAAGACAATGAGAACTTCTTAGTTGTAAACTCCAACTACAATCTGCTTTTCTCTTATTTTATTAACATCTTACCTCATCTTACCAGTTTGTCTAACCTAACTTCATCTTCTCCTGCTCTTGAAGTCATCCTCATTCAGTTACCCTTCTCTTATCTGACCTTCTGAAATCTTCCTCCCCAAATTCAGTCTATGGCTTTCTTCATAATCTGCAAACTCCCCAAATCTCCGTTATATTTTTTTCAAATTCTCCCTCTCTCCAAATTGCTTTCAATTGCTTAAGCCTCAAGTAGATTATTATGAGAGGCCTTAGGATATAAGAGGATAGACTGTCCATGGAAGGAGCTAAAAATGGACAAATTGGTAAATATTAGGGTCTTTAACTCAGTGCTTTTCTGTGCATTCTCAAATATTTCTGAAAAAGTCTGGGTTTTTTTTTTTTGTTTTTGTTTTATTTAACAATTAAGTGTAGGTTATAAATGCAACCCTTCCTTCTCCTTCATATCAGTCATTAGATATCACTTTTATTTTACCTTTTCGAAGTATTTTTCAAATGTATTTAAATTAAAGCCAAATGTAAATGACATTTGGCTTCATACATGTTGACATTTAGAATGTTCCTATTAGTAAAGCCAACACTTCCCATTAACAGTTTTTATTATTTCATTACTATAATACAAGGGGGAAAAAAAGCATGATAATGATTTTGACTTTTTTTTATCTTTTTCCCTATATTTTATAAATTCTGTATGAAATCCACATTGACCTAAAATGTAAACAAAGACGATGGGAACCATATGCTTGTGGTGCTAAAATTTTTTGTTGCTTCTTTAATTGACTTCAGCCCTGAACTTTTGGCTGCACATCACCAGGGTATTTTAACATTCAAGCTCCTGAGATGTCTGAATCTTTAAGTTCTGTACCACCATGATCTTCCTGAAACCTCAGTGACCTTTGTTATTTACATGATTGCTTGCACATTTATGGTTGGCTTTATAAATTCTGTGTGTAAAGCCTGGCTAGACAAATTATAGTTTGTCTCATTAATTAATTAATCAGTCAATTTGAAAATAATTCATTTAGCTCTTGGCAGAACCACAAAATTTTATTGGACAGTTAATTTGTCAACAGCAGGAAGTTTTGAAATTTAAATGGCATTATTAAAATAAAGTGTCTTTCAGAAATTAAAAAAGATGAGCTATGATTTACTTGGGTACAAGACTGATGCAAATATTAATTAAATAAGCAAAATTATATTTGTATATTCTAGTTTTCTGAAACTGTAGAAAATACCAAATATTTTACTAATATCTAACATTTATAGAATGTTTTATAGTTTGCATATTGATTTATTAGTATTACCTCATTTTATCCACAAAACGATCCTCAGAGATGAGTACTAGTATCAATTCCATTTAACAGATGAGGAAACTGAGGCATATAAAAGATAAGTGACTTATCCATAGTCACATGCTAGTAACTATCTGAAATGGGATTTAAACTTAGGTCTTCCTTATGCCAGACCTAGTGCTCTTTATAATCTTTGCTAAGCAGCTGCCTAAAATAGTATTTCCTCCCTTTTCTTACCTCTTGCTAAATAATATTTAGGCAATATGAATAAATGGGGGGTTCACTGAGATGGGAAGCAAGACACCAAGCCCTGTGCTTTGATTTCTTCTTTTTCTAAAATAAGAATTATAATTATAATGATTACTCTGCTTCTATAGGTTGGAGAAAACATTGAACAGTTAGAAATGCTAAAACACAAATGTGAGGTGCTCTTTCAATAATGAAATAATTTAGTAGTACCTGATTGCCACCAAAGTATTTCCTTTGATAACAAACTATGTATTTTGTATGTGCTCCACAAATGTAAATTGACTGACTTGCAAGCAGTAAATTATACTTTCTATGTAATGCTGATGTCTCTTCTTGGTGTTTCCATTACTCTTATGACGCTCACCTGCAGTGCCGTATTGGAATTCACAAGAAACTATTTTCTAGCTTTGCTTGGTGGAAAGTCATGGTATAGCTCTTCACATGACATGAGTAGAATAATTGAGTGACAAAATCCAGATCCTATTCACCCAGAACTTATTGTTGTTATGCCTTTTACATCAATAGCATCTTTTCTCAAAGATTTGTTTTCATTCCCATTGGAAAATTCTTATTGTCTTAACATGTCATGCTATCCTGTCACTATTACAACTATTTTTCAATACTTTGGTAAAGTGCATAAATCTTATTTGCTATTAACTGTAAGAGAACTATGTGTTTTTCCTTACATATGTCTGACGTCATTGGTATTAAATGAAATTTAGTTTTCATTTGCAAAGAAAATTTGATTAATTTGCAAAACTTAATCCTCAATAAAAATCTTCCACTAAAGTTAGACAATTAAATTTAGCATTCACTGCCACTGACCCTTAAATTTTTTTTACTGATTTTCACCTGTCAATGTTACATCTTAATCAATTGATTATTTTGTAAAACTTTATTGCAACTCCCACCTCCAAACCCTTTTTTTCTTTCATTTTATTATTGTTTATTTATAGATATCTTACAAAATCTAGAGAGATTTCTTTCATCTCTCTGGTTTTGGGTTCTATGTTATAGTGGAAATTCTAACAGTGGAAAATCATAATAAATAAATATATGAGAAAACAGTCCCCTTTAACTCTCTTTGTATGAGGATTTCATTGATACTACTAAGGCATTGAAGAGCTATGTCTTATGGCACAAGCAACTATTGTCAAAGATTGTCATCTCCTTTCCTTTATCCTTCTGATTTCATTCTAATTTCAGACAGAATTCAAAAGGCAAAAGAGTGGATTCTGGCTGTAGAGCAGTTCTTAACTAGGTTCATGAACTTCCAACAGGTCTAGAAATAGCTTTCAGTGTGGGTTTGAACTTGTATGAGAAACAAATGCATCTTTATTTCACTAGAAACTAATTTAAATTTAGCTTTTCCTTAAATTATTAATGAGATAACAAAACATCATAATGATTTCATAGGCTTTGCCAGACTGCCAAACGAGTCTGTGATACAGAAACCTGATAAGAGTGCTTGCTCCATGTCGAGGCTAGTAGAAGTGGAGATCTCATGTGTTCATCACACCAAATTCAGACGCTTAAGCTGGGTTTGTTCTAGTTCAGTGTTGTAAGTCTGGATACAAACTATGGATAAAACATGGAGAATCACTGGTGACAGTGGTGATACTACTAGTAGTACTTGGACTATTACTAGTACTACTACTAGTAGTACTAATATTAGTACTAGTACTACTAATATTAGTGTTACTACTATCTTTCAGTGGGGAAAAATGTTTTTCTTCAGCTCTTTAAGTAAATGAATCAGCACAGATTCTGCTGTAGAAATTCAAAGGAAATAGTCCTTGTGCCTCATTAAGAGATAATGTAGTCGAGTGGAAAAGTCAGAATTCAATAATTCAAATTATTATAAAGTACTTAGAGTGTAAGATACTGAGGACACAAAGATAAACTGTGTTCAGCAGGTTTGCTGTCAATTTGCTGATTACTTGCTGTGTGGTCTTGGTCACATGATAACCTCTTTGAGTCACCAATGCTTCATCTGTAAAATGAAGATAATAGTGCCTTCCTTATTTACCTCAGCGATTTTTTTTATTAGGATGAAATGCATATAAGTTTGTAAACAGTAAGACATTATTTAAATATAAGGTTTTATTATTTGGGTAAATTTTATAATTTTTTCAAATCAAAGTGTACATAAAAGAAATATTAAGCCTCTAATAAAACTAAGAAATTGTGAAACTGAATTACAGAATCTTAGGCTTGGAAGGGATGTTAAAGGGTGGCAAGTCCATCTTGCATTTGAACTAGAATTAGTACTGCAATGAAGTTGTCAATAAGCCAAGCAGCCATTGCTTAAGACCTTCAGTGAGAGGATCCCCACCTTCTCCCAAAGTAGCCCATCCAGTCTTTGGACATCTCTAATTATAAGGAATTTTTTTTTTCATTTCATCAAGATAAAGTTTGTCTCTGAATTTCCCTCTCATTACTCTTGAGTGTAACTCTTCCCACCTGATCCACCTTTCACATGACAGCTCTTAAAATATCTGAAGGTGGCTATCATTTATCTTTTAAGTCTTCTCTTTTCCAGACTTTTTCACCATTTCTTTCAATCCATTGCTATATGGAAAGGGAAACTTAGGAAGTAAACTTGAAGAGATGGAAAAATAAAAGGAGAGAAAAGCACTGGAATACTTCACATTAAAAAGAATAGAATTTGCTGCTGCCTCAACTCATCTCTGATAAATTTCCCACATTTAGCTATACAATGCAGAGTTTCTTTCCCACTGTTTTTTTCTCTGGCCCACACTTTCTTGTCTCCTTTTCCCCTTTCCAAATTTCTGAGAAAACTAAGTTTTAGTGCAGTTGTCATCACAGGAGAGAAAGTATAAGAGGTCACTTGAGGCATCTAGGTGGTGCAGTGGTTAGAGTGCTAGCCATGAGTTTGGAAGATCAGAGTTCAAATTCATCATCAGACACTTACCAGCTGTGTCATGATGGTCAACATAGCAGTTGCTATATAAATTCTTATTCCCTTACCTAAAGATAATAGAGGTCCATTTAAGATATTTTTTTCATTATGGTGTTGTTTTAATTCTGTGGTGGTGTTTAATTGTTTTCAGTTGTGTCTGACCCTTTCTAACCCTATTTTAAGTTTTCTTGACAAAAGTACTGGAATGGTTAGCCATTTCTTTTTCCAGCTTATTGCATAGATGAGCAACTGAGGCAAACATGGGTTAAGTAACTTACCCAGGGTCACACAGTTAGTAAATGTATGAGGCTGGATTTGAACTCAGGTTTTCCAGGCTTCAGGGCTCACACTCTATCCATTGTGCCATCTATCTGCTTATTTTTATTCTGTATATATTCAGAAACACACACACACAAACGCACAAGCACATATATGTAAGCATTTAGACATAAACATATCTGGTTATATGTGTGTTTATATGTGCATTGTGTGGATAGATAGATAGATAGATAGATAGATAGATAGATAAATAGATAGATAAATAGATGATATAGATATAGATATAGATATGCTACTTAGGTCTGTCACACACACATACATACATATGTGGATGCATGCAATGTGATGGAGGGTGATATTTTAAATAAACATTCTATTTCCCTTCTATTGATGTAACCTTTTTCTTTGAGTTACATTTAACACATGATAGGAAAAAAACTCTTCTTCAAATTTATAGTTCTAATACTGATTTAGCTTATACATGGAATCTAAACTATTTGTTCTTATTGTTGTTTAATCATTTTTAGTCAAGTCAAACTTTTTGTGACCCTGTTTGGGGTTTTCTTGGCAAAGACACTGAATGGCTTGCCATTTTCTTCTCCAGTTCATTTTGCAGATGAGGAAATGGAGGTAAATGGTGTTAAGTGACTTGTCCATGGTCACACAGCTTGTAAGTATGTGAAATGAGTTGTACTCTGCAAGATGACAAAAGCTACTAGAATTTGGATTGGGTAGAACACGTGGAACATATATATATCTCAAAGGAAGAGAGGTTGATGAATGATCTAGGTAGGGGAGAATCTGAGAGCAGCAATGGGGAGCAAGGCATATTCTAACTTCCTCACCCTGACCTATAAGTCAAAGGTAGTTGGTGGAAATACAACCAGTATTGGCAAGGATGGCAAAGAAGGCTGTGTCATCATGGAGAAGGCATTTTTCCTGATCTAATATATGGTCAGAAGTAGTCTAACACAATGAAAATATATATTTACATCAAATGAACACAGAAAAATTGCCACTGACATAAATTTTATCAAAGGTGGCGACTGAAACTAACGTTCCTGAAAAATTAGAAAGTATCCAGACTAGACAAAATCCATAATTTTCACTTAAAATGGATCACAGTATTGTATGAATGACTATCAAACATTTTGTCACCATCCTTTTTGTTGTAAGTCTAGTCCCATATCTCTTAAGAGAAGGTATCACATATCTACCATTAAAAAAAAAAAGGTTAGGATGCCATTGATCTCTCCAAATATAGGCTGGTTATTTGTTTATCCATTTTACATAAAACACTACCAGCTTGTATGATTTTTTTAAAAATTATATACACAGGAGAAAATAATTTTAGATGACAAGAAAAAGATGGGCCATAAAATTATAGTAGTAAAAAGAGTAGCTCTTTAACAATTTGAAAATTATTAAATAAGATGCCTGAAAGGGTCATAATGTTGATACTCCCTCTATTGATTGCTAGAAGAACTTTAACTCAGTTCCATACTCATGGCTTATTCATGGACTGACAATCTATAAAATAGACCCAGAAATAGTGAAAATGCTAGACCACTTAATATTCACTTGCAAAAC
The DNA here is from genome assembly GCF_003287225.1 of Phascolarctos cinereus. Taxonomy (NCBI): domain Eukaryota; kingdom Metazoa; phylum Chordata; class Mammalia; order Diprotodontia; family Phascolarctidae; genus Phascolarctos; species Phascolarctos cinereus. The sequence goes on along the minus strand of NW_027555847.1, from coordinate 434,747,274 downwards.
TATTATTTAATTGAAACATGGCACAAACACAACAACTTAAAGTGTAAATGATAGAAAATACACTTTCTTTCAGGCAGATAGTTTATACCCCTGGTAGTTTTGACTTGTATTACACCTATTTACATGTTTCTTAAAGAGACTCCGGTGTATCTTCCAAGTTAAATAGGGAGTTCTACTAAAACTTAATCACTTGATATAAATGGATGGCATCAGTATACAGCTCCACTGAAAAGAGGATTTAAACAGTTTCTCCATGAGATGAAATCTGACACCACTGATATCAAAATAGAATTTTGATTTGATAAACATAAAAATTTTATTGTACAACAGGTAAAATGGAGATTAAAGACCATAGGTTTGCATCTGAGGGTCCAATTGATGCAATAGACAAAAGTAATAGAAGTATCCTGTTCTCCTCTAAACAAAACATATCAAATATAAAAAGGCATAAAGGAAAAAGACATGATTATGTGTATCAAGTGACTTACTGGCATCCTACAATCAAATCTCAAAGGAAGAAAACATTTTAAAGAATTAACACCTAAGTAATACTACTGTTAGCATATTTTTGACACTAAAATATTACAACAGATTTAGTAACTGCTCTAACAAAAACCCAAATGGTATTGGCAAAACATAGGGGCCTGTCACCCCTATGATAGGTATAGGATATTAACTCTTTCTCATAAAAATGAATAAAGAGGATTTCCAGGTATTCTCAGAAAGCATGAAAATAAATTAGAAAAGTAAGGAAACACATTTTGGGAAGAGCAGACCTAGCCACAAAAATATTAAGCAGTAGTAATGTCTGGCAACAGGATGTTCAGCAGTAGATTTGCTGAATGTAACTGAAATTTGTTTTTCTTTAAATAAAACCCATGAAAAGTTAAAATCCAGAGCAAAATCAAAAGACCCTCAATGGGAAATATAAAAATCAACTCAAATAAAAGCATATTGACAAACACACACTGAACAAATTAATAAAGTTATTTAGATTTGTAATTGGGAATAAAAAAGGATGGGGATTTAGGAAGAGGTTGTAACTACCAGAGGTTACAGGGAAATTATCCTTAATGAAGGTGGAGTTTCCATAATGCTGATTATGCAAGGAAATAGTAGAATTGCAATACATTACTGCAGACTGAAAAAAATTAGTGCCAAAAAACAAGGATACAACCTGGTGGCTAGTACTAGAGAACATAAGTTCACTATGTTTTGTAAATTTGCTAATAACAAATACACTTACTACAAATATAGTAATTCACATGTAATTGAAAAATCAGTGAAGAAATTATAATATAATCAGGCCATTATCCTCAAAAGAACTTTTGCTTACAATTACTCAGGTATAAGAATGTGCCAAAAACACAGAGTGATGTGTTTAATAAACATTGCCACACCAAATACTCAAATTTATCTACATTGGGAAAAAAGATTTTAAAATATAGATAAATAGCAGAAATAATCAAAATCACATAGGAACAGTTTATGATATTTATCATTCCTGTCAACCTGTCTGCTAATAGATTAGTATCACAGATACTTTAAATGACCTTACAGTTAATAAGTTCACATCCTAATAGTTCTACTAAAAAAAATCATTTATTTTAGAGGCAGAGCCAAGGTAATGGAGTAGCATGTAGCAGTACAGTGAACTCTGTCCTCCCCCCTCTCCAAGAGAAAAACTTCCCCTAAGCAAATCTACACAGTAAATTTGACCTTATCCTGATAGTGAAATCTAAGGGGGAAAATAAATCACAGGGAGACATTTTCCACACCAGGTTGGCATAAGGACATGGATAGAGAAGTGTGTGGATGCTGGAAAAAGTATCTGGTCAGGCAATGCCATGGGGAGAATTCTAGTGTTCAGGGAATAGATTCACACAAATGCAAGATGAGGGCAGAGAGATTATAAGGCCAAATGAGAATCTGTGCCAAGTGACAACTTTTATCCCTATGATCCAGTTCTAGTTCATACATTGAAAGAGGACTGAAGAAGGTACCTGTGCCCAAGGGTAGCATTTTGGTATAAGGAAATACTGCAGGTCCTTGGCAATGTATCAGAAAGGAACAAGTTCAGAAGTAATGTGTTGCTGAGACACCAGAAGCAGAGCACTGTCTCAGTTCTAGCTTCTAGACCTGTCTGAAGCCTGCAGTAGAATAAACAAGGCAGAAGCCCCAGACCAAAGAAAAATAAGCATATAGTTCTGTTAATCATAATCAGAACCTTCCTAATTGGTTGATTGCAACTGAGTCGAGCAAGAGTCTACCATTGCTCAGACCTAAAGCCATATCAAGAACTTGAAGAGTTCAGCCTTTGTCATGAATCAGATCACTTTGGGAACACCAAAAGCTTTTAACTCCCCAGTATCAGCTGTTTTTGAAATCCTAAAATAATACAACATACAATACCCCAAGAAAGCAGCAATACAACCAGACCAGACCTTCCCTCCAGAAATGCACAGATGATACACCTAATATCAAATCTTAAGTCAGAAAGTAGACTGGAAGAATGAGGGGGAAAAAAAAGATTTGACACCTTAAATGCTATTATGGTGACAGGAATGCTCACGACAAAAACCTAGATGAAGAAAATACAGCTTCAGTAAAGTCAACTACAGTTCCTGGAAGAGATGAAATACATTTTAATTTCTTTTATTGTTGTTGTTTAAGAGTTAAAAAATATATTTTGACAAGTGAAATGAAAATATTAGAGGAAATGGAACAGAAATGAAAACTACGGAAAAAAAGAATTTTAAAAAAGGAATTAACAGCTTAGTACAAAAGGAACAAAATCTTGCCTAGGCAACAGACTTTATGAATATTAAAATGATCAAATGAAAGCTTATGACTCCATGAAATAATATCAAAACTAAATCAAAAGAATAAAAGAAAAAAAAAAAAATTAAGACATCTCATAGCAAAAACAACTGATCTGGAAAATATATCCAAAAAAAAGAGAATCTTTGGAGTATCTGAATGACATGACCAAAATCTGAGCCTAATCAGATTTAAGAAATCTTGAAAAGAAAAATGGCCAGGTCTCTTAAAACCAGAGGGCAAAACAGAAATACAAAGGATCCCCTGGTCATATCTTCAAAGAAAGCTCAAAATGAAAACTATCAGGAATGTTATAACCCAAATCCAAAGTTACCATGTCAAAAAAAATACATACTAGAAGCAGCCAGAAACAAAGAATTCAAATATTGAGAAGGCATAGTCATGCTCAGACATGATTTAGCAACCAATACTTTTAAGAAACCAAGAACTTAGAATATGATATTTCAGAAGGCAAAATATCTAAACTTACATCTGACAATAACTTAGCCAGTAAAACTGAATACAATAGTATATATGTATATATGTATGTGTGTATATATGTGTGTGTGTATGTATATGTATATGTAAATATGGATCTTTAATATCATGCAGAATTTCCAGACATTCCTGAGGAAGAGATCACCTGCATAGAAACTTTGAATTTCAAACAGAGGAGAAAAGAGAAAGATTAAAAAAAAAAAGGCAACCTTGAATGAATGATGATGAGGAACTAAACAAGGATAAAGTGTTCAAATGTGAATATAGGGAAGTGATAAATATCTGCTCTGAGCTCTATCATTATCTGGAGTCATAGGGGGAGACAATTTAGACAAGACTTGGGAGTGTTTTCTATTATGTTTTATTGATTTTAATAGAAAAATGGAAAAAAAAAAGAAGGGAAGAGGAATAGTTTAGAGGGGGAGGTGAAAGGAACATCAGGAAAGATTGTGTCATAATCAGGGTGTAAAATTACACATCTATACAAACAAGAATGAGGGAATGAATTTTGAACTTCACTCTCATCTGAACTGGTCAAGGGAGGTAAGAACTCATACAGATACATACACAGTGGTGAGGACAAAAATATATTTCACTCATTAGAGAAATAGGCACCTAGGTGTTTCAGTGCTAGAAAGTTGGGCCTGGAGTCAGGAAGGTCAGTGTTAAAATCCAACCTTAAAAACTTATTAGCTGTGTGAATTTGGGCAAGTCACTTGATCTTTGTTTGATTCAGTTGTCTCAACCATAAAACAGAGATAATAACTCACCTCGCAAGGTTATTATGAAGATCAAATGAGATAATATTTCTAAAGCACTTAGCATAGTGCCTAATATACAGTTAAGTGCCATAAAAATAGTTGTTGATGGTGATGGTTGCTAAATGAGGGATAAAGGAATTTAAAGAGAAGATAAATTAAGAGAGAGATTAATATAAAATAAAAAAAATTATAAGCATGTACAAAAATATTTATAGCTCCTTTAGAATTGGCAAAGATTGGGAATCTGAGAGGGTGTCCATAAACTGGGGAATTGCTGAATAAGTTGTGGTATATAAATATGATGGAATGTTGAAGGGGAGGATTTCAGAGAAATAGGAAGGGTGATCTCAATTGATGAAGAGTGAACTGAATAGGACCATGAGAATGATTTATGTAGCGGCAACGATATGGTAAAGACAATCAGCTTTGAAGAATTAGAGATTCTTATTAGCTTAATGAACAACCACAATTCCAGAAGACTAATGATGAGAGAGAAGAGAGAGAGAGAGAGAGAGAGAGAGAGAGAGAGAGAGTATTATGGCTAATACCGAATTTATTTTCTTTGACTATACATATTTATACTGTTTTGTTTGTTTTTCTTTTATTGTCATTTGGAAGAAGGGAAAGGAATTTTTGCTGATTGAATAACTATATAATTAAATAATTTATTTTAATTCATGTATACAAAAATTTTACAACATTAAACATAAGATAATAGTAACAGGACAATTTGTTCTAGGACCATTTAAATTATTTAAACATTTATTTAAGTGCTTATTGTGCACTTTTAAATCTCATCATGACTTGGTTCTTCTCTACTTTCTAGGTTTCTTATTTTTTACTTATTCCCACAAACTGCAATCCAGTGTCATTGACCTCTTTATTGAACCTCAATCAAGATATTTCTTGTTGGTTCTGGACATTTTCACTCTCTCTTCCCTACACCTGGAATGCTGTCTCATCTCATCTCTGTTTTCTAGCTTCTACTTTCAACTAAAGTTCCACCTTCTTCAAGAAGACCAAAGCCATCTGTAATCTTAGTGCCATCTGTCTAAGAGTACTTTCATTGTATTCTCTTTATATCTTGTTAGTACCTAGGGTTTTTTTGTTTTGTTTTCTTTTGTTTTGTTTTTGCCTGCTGTTGTCTCTCCCATTAGTCCCTATTTTCAAGGACCTTACAGTTTAAAAAAAAAAAAGGTTTCTTTGTATTTTCAGCATTTAGCATAGTACCTGACACCTTGTAGCTACTTAATAAATATTATTTGACTGACTATCAAGCACTATGATGAGCACTGGGGATACAAAGAAAAGAAAATGAAAACAAAATGATCAAGACAGTTCTTTAACTTTAAAAAGCATGCAACCACATTGTGTGTGAGGTGAGGAATACAACATGCAGATAACTAAGTGCACAGAGGCTATTTTCTAAGTTGATGAAGTCAATTGTCAGGGAAAAGCAGTGTTAATTGAGAAAACTAAGAAAAACCACCTATAGAAGGTGATATTTGAGCTGCACTACAAAGGAATCCAGGAAAACCAAGAAGCAGATGTGAGGAAACAAAACATTTCAGGTATCAGGTAAAGACAATACAAAGGCATCTGTGTTCAAGGAACCATAAGAGGGCTGGTTTAACTATATTACAGATTGTGAAAAAGGGAGTAAAGTGTAATAAGACTAGAAATATAGGAAGTGGTCAAGTCAAGAGAGTCTCATATGCCGGAAAAGGGGAGTTTATATTTGATAGGGAATCAGTTCATTAAATGAAATGAAGAGTTGAGATAGCATACTTAGACCTTTGCTTTAGTAAAATTGCCTTGGTAGCTGAGTGGAAAATGAATTGGCATGTGGAAAGACTTGAGTCAGAGAGTCCAATAAGAAGGCTGTTGTTGTGTTACAGGCAAGAGGTGAGCTAGGGCTGTTGTTAAATGATTAGAGAGAAGGAAAACTATGTGATATGCTGTGATTGTAGAAACAACAATATTCGGTAAAAGTTTATATATTTGGGGTGAGAATGAAGAGTTGAGAATTACACCCAATTTTCAGGACTGGGCAATTTGAATGTTGGTGATGCCTTTGACAGCAAAAGTGAATCTAAGAATGGTGTAGAGTTTGAGGAAAAGATAATGAATTCTGTTTTGAATTCTGTGAGTTTGAGGTGCCTATCAGACATCCACTTCAGGATTCATTGAACATGATAAAAAGAAGACAAAAAAAAATAGCAACAGGATCTCAGGCCATTTTTCAAAATTCACGTTAATCAGATTAGTTCAATTATACCTTGCAAATGCCTGTGTTCAGAGTATGTCAAGCAGGCTACTTCTCCATTTCTTGGCAGGGGTGGGGGCGAGAATAAGGGAGGGAAGGTGAATGTGAGGGAGTGGGTAGCTAAGTTGTCAAAGCATCTATCCTTATACTGTATTAGTGCCAGAACTAGAATTTGAAATTCTTAGGGTAAGTTCTCTTAAACTCCCTATACTTTGTTACACAACCCCTTTATTTTTTTTCTTCACAGTAACTTTCTGCACTCTATGTGAGAATATCTGGTAAACCATATAAATCGTGTCTGAAAAATATTAGCAATCCAGATAAAGTTGTTCCAAAACAAAATCTAACACAGAAATTTGAATTGAAGACATGTAAATATTCTTTACCTATTAAAAAAATAAGAACAGGGAGGGAGTTAGGTGGTGCAGTGTATAGAGCACCGGCCCTGAAGTCAGAAAAACTAGAGTTCAAATTTGGCCTCAGACCAAACACTTGACACTTTCTAGCTGTTTGACCCTGGGCAAGTCACTTAACTACAATTGCCTAAAAAAAATAAGAATGTAAAAAATTGAAAAGACAGCTTATTTAATAAAAAAAATTAAAAACCTTTTATGTCCCCCTAAATTTTTTCAGATATAAACATAAACCTCTCTTTCATCTTATTTTGGCCATCTTTTATCTTATTTTATTTTTGAAGATGATGAATGACATCTTTGGGTGAGGTCATGAACTGAACTTAAAAGTTGCACAAAGTCGAAAACTCACTCTCTCTTCCAGAGTCATCAAAGTCTAGTAGCAAGACAACAGTCAGGACAACTGGATATAGTTAGGGATGCAACAGAGACTCTAAGAGCTCTGCAGTGTCTTGCTTCCACTGCCTTAATAGCTATCAGAAAAAATTGTTCTCAACTGTCATTCCACCAAGAGGGGAAGTCTTCACATATGTGGGGTAGATATTCCCCTAACTCACCAACAGTTTTGAGGCCTGTCAGTTACCCTCAGTCTAGTTTATCCTGTCTGCCAAAATAATTTTTCCAGGATATCGCCATTGTGCATGCTAACATTCTTGGAGCCCCAAGTGAGAGTGGGGTGACATGGTGGACACCAAATGCAGATGAGCAGCCCTGGAAAGGGACTTGGAAGACCCTACACAAGAGGTGCTAGTACTCCCTTAACAACCCATACACCGCCTTCATCTTACAAATCCAAAGAAATGCAGAGAGAAAACCTCTCAAAACTAAACATAGTTTTAAGAGCTATTTTTCCTGGTCCATTTTATAAGGATTTTAAGAACGTAATTGAAAATGACTTACATCTTTTCAAACAACTAAGCCTCTGTAATAGGAGGAAAAATGCAGTATATAATGTGCCCAGATATCTATTGTTCTGCTTCATTAAGAGCTACATTGGGATCTTCAGCTAGTCACCTTAGCTGTGCAAATACTCTATCCACATGCTATGGTGCCACCTAGCTCACTGCCTAGGTACTCCTGTATTATACATTTTGTGTATAAATCTGTATTCCTAAATGCACCCAAAGAGGTACAGAGATTGATAGCAACAAATTTTTCTAGGCATCAAAGTGTATATCCCAAGAATCCAAATAGCATTTTATGCATTGCCAATGACCAACTTGATTTCACTCAACAGAATGCCAATCTTGCTTATGCTGAAATTGATGTTCGTAATGTGTTCTTTCACCATACTGCCATCAATTACATCCAGCATTCATTTCCATGGGTTATTTTAATATGTGCCCAGGCCAAAACATTTTGTTCAAGGCCACTTAACAAACCGTGGAAAGAATGTATCACCATTATGACCCCACAGTACATTCTCATAATTAATAGGATTCTCTCTCTCTCTCTCTCTCTCTCTCTCTCTCTCTCTCTCTCTCTCTCTCTCTCTCTCTGTCTCTGATCTAGATCTGAATTTTTTGTTGGAATTCTAATCCAAACTTCTCAATTTAAATATAATCAAGTGCAGAGGATATGACACAAAGTCACACCCATAGTGACAGAGAAAGGATTTGAAATCATACCCTCTCACTCTAAATTCAACATATTATGTGTAGTTAATAATGCCTTATATTCATATTTGTTTATTATGTTGATAATTCTATCAGTTATTTAAGGAATGTCATTCTTGCAGTAGAGTGTATTCAGTGATTTGCTGTTGTTAAGTAATTTGTGAAGTCTTGAGGTTTTCTTGGCAAAGACACTTGAGTGGTTTACCATTTCCTTCTCCAGTGTGTTCCCATTTTACAGATGAGGCTGAGGAAAATAGGGCTTAAATGACTTGCCCAGGGTCACATAGCACAACTTCTGAGGCTGGTTTTGTACTTGGATCTTCTTGACCCTAGGTCCAATGGTCTATCGACTCTACCACCTAATTGTCCTTTTGTAAGGAAAAACAAATGATAGTATAGATTATTGAGTCAATAGAATGCATTGTAGTAGTAGTAGTGGTAGTAGTAATCACTAGTATGTGTATAGTGAAAACATGCTAGGAACTGTTCTAAATGCTTTACAAATATCCCATTTTATTCTCACAACACTGTAATTAAGGTGCTATTATTACCCTCATTTAACAGTTGAGAAAACTGAGGCAAACATAGGCTAAGTGACTTCCCCAAGTTCAGTTAGTAAGTTTCAGAGGCTGCATTTAAACTCAGGTCTTCCTGATTCCAGATCTAATGTTCTCTTTAATATGCCACTTAGCTCTCATACAATAAATATCTTATGTTTAGGTCACCTTTTGTAATCAAAATAGTCAAGATGAGTTGCTCAAAGTCACATAGAAAACACTTATATGGTGTGATTTCAGGGACATAAAATATCAATTTCCTTCTATTATTAGCAGATGCATAAAATTCTACTATACTATCTTCATCTCAAATATACTTATATATAAACATGGGGAAGATAAAATAGGTAAAACCTTTCTAGAGAACAGCTTTTGTTATGAGAAAAAGATCTTAAGGGGACTAGTTACTGCTAGGTTAATGTGAGAGGGTACTATGGAGAGGAACAATAAATAAACAGTGGAAGGATACTTACAGGCAAAAGTTGTTCCCACACGTACACAATTTTGATTGGCTCCATCCTCATCTACAATGCGTATAAATGGCAAAGAACAAAAATAATTCAGGAAAATGAAATTTATGTGTAAGGAAACCCAACATAATAATCATTTAAGAATTATATAGAGTAAAAAAAATATGAGAGGAACAGGAATTGAAGGCTTTTTGTCAGTTAGTAGCACTTAGAAATATAAAGAAGAAATTCCTTAAATGGTCCTAGAAAAATGTACACATAGAAAATTTCTTTTAAATGAAGTGGTATAATAGTTTTTAAAAGAGAATATAGATACAGATAAAAATCTTCCTGATTGGTTTCTGAGGCAACTGCACTGTCAAGGAGGTTCAGCCATTAGTTAGAAGATAAGAGTTGAAATCCTACCTCTGATGCTTTCTATCTCTGTGTTCAAGGACAAGTCACACATTTTTTTCCCTTAATCCCAGCTTTCTTATCTTTAAAAAGAGCATTATAATACCAGGTTCACTCACTTTTTGTGTGAAGCAGATGTGATTATTTGTGAAAACCCTTGAAAACTTTAAAATGCTAGGCAAATGTCAACTAATTAGAATCCTCATCAGACAGGAACTTATACATTCATTTAACAACATTTATTGCATGAAGAGTTCCCTGCTAGGGGCAGGTGAAGACAAAAAGCATTTCAAATAAAAGCAGACCATATTGCTCAAGGAGCATTTTAGAATGATTTTTTTTTATCAATGTGACATTTATTAAAAACTCCAAAAATTTAGATGTAGAAGAGATCTTGGAGATCATTTAGTTTGAGTGCCTTCTATTGCAATTTAAGAAGTTGAAGATGAAAAGAGTTAAATTATTAGTCCAAAGTCATACAGGTATACAGTAACAAAATTAGTATTTCAACCCAGTTCTTTAGAGCCAATGTTCTCTTTTTTTGTACAAAGTTTTGAGCATTTTTTTCAGTTTTCCAAAATGTTTATAGATGACTAAATCAACTAATTATAAGGTTTATTGAGGTTTTTTTATTTCTATTTTGATTGTTTAATATTCAATGGTAAAGTATCAGTGTTTATAGATAACTGGCCTCAAATCAAGGTTAAAACGGGTTCAAGTTTGATTTCTGACACATAATGGCTATGTGGGCATGTCACTTACCCTCAAAGTGCTATAAGCAGCCCTCTGATACTAAAAATTGTAGAACTACCAACCCACATTGTTAGAAGTTTTTGATTGTTTGTTTGTTTGTTTTTTCCATGACAGTTCCCTACACCTGTGAAATTATCCCAGTCTCTATTCCATTCTTTTAAAAAAAAAAGCCTTGGCTTTTTTCTACTTTTCCATAGATCATATGCAGAAAAAGCCATCCACTATTAAGTTCCATATCTAGAAACAGATATAAGTTCTGTCTTTCTCCATAGTATTCTGATGAAGGTATAAATGTGACTACCCCATCCTCAGTCCAAACAGGAATTCAGCAAGGAGATGGACTCTGTTATTAAGTAATCCATGACTACCTTGGAGGTATTGTTCCTTTGCATTAATGTTTAATGAGAAAATGTACATACATTTACTCTTTGGTCATGATTCTATATTGTTTATAAATGCCATCCCAGAGTTCTAAGAAAAACTGAAATAGAATTAGATGGCCCCTATTATGATTGGCTTAGAGGTGAAAATCACTAGAATGTGTCCATTGATTATGAAAATTAAGAATTGAGATATAGTCTCTGCCAGTCCTCGGTTCCAACATAATACTATGCTAAGCAAGAATTAGCGAATTTTCAGAAGACAGCAGTAGATAAATATTTCATGCTCACTACTTCTATACTAGTATGGACACTCTTTGTGGGACCTCAGACACTTTAGAACTGTTTTTGGTAGATGAGTAAGAAGAAGAAGACATCTCTCTTATGTTCATGAAAAAATGAATGTAAAGCACCTTCAAAAATGGAGTAGCAGGGTATCCCATAACGATCTTAAAATGATTGATGATGGAATAACCTAGTTCTATCAGATGTGGTATGATCCAAACTTTACATTATTTTTACTGCTTTAAAGATCTAATCTATAGAGGATAAGAATGTCAAGTGTTGCAAAAGGCTGTGCCCACTTACCTGAAATGAGGTACCAGGAAATTTCCAAAGTCATGGCACTTCAGCAAGACCAGACAATATGTTCAATGTGTTGTCAACAAAAAGCTGTTACCAAATACAATATAGGAGATGTAGTATTTTTCTTCCCAGAGATGTTCAGATTTAACAGCAAGTTCTCTGGACCACCTAGGAAGTCAAAGGAAGAGGCTGAGCATAAGATACTACATAAAAAATACTATTGAAAATATTCAGAGTATACTACAAGTGAAAACCAAGATATTCTTGATCCAAATTGTGATAACCACACCAAAGAAATCTTCTTTAACGAACATAATGGTGAACCAAATGAAGCCGACATCAAACTCTAAGTCAACAAATCTCACGGACTGAAAAATAGAAACAAGTCTAAAAGCAAGTTATTATGCAGACAGCAATATAATGTACTGGAGTGATGAGCAAACAGTAATAGGATTCAAAATTTTGAAAGTCCTCTATACATAGTAGAGTAGGGGGGAAACAACAGAATACCTTGAAGACCATTCTGTTGGCCCATCAGATCACTTCTATCTCCCAGGGGCCTATGAAATAAAAAGCTCTGAAGAGTCTTCATATTATATCCTTGGTCCTAGGAAGAGAGAAACTAACGGAGATTAATTAGGAAAAGCATCCTTATTAACTGAACCAATTGAGCTTAAGCCATCAGAAGAGAAATTGCACAAGCTTCGCGCTCTTGGTGTATTTTCTGAAGGTTTTCAATAAAGATATATTTCTGAAGATGGTGTAGAACAATGTTTTGTTGTTGATGTTGTTGTCAAATTCTACCTATTATTCCTGGATTGAACAATTCCAATCTCCATCACATGAGACAATCCTTAAAATGCTTGAGAACAGCTACTGTGTATTCCACTAAGTATCCTCTTCTCTAGGCCAAGTAATCCCTGTTCCTTGAACCAAACCTCATGAAACATTGACCTAATCTCATCTACCATGCTGTTTGCTACTGTTTCTCTCTTCTGCTTATGGATGTTTTTTCCTAAATTATGGCATCCAGAATTGAAAACAGTATCAAAGATGTGTATGGTCTGAGTAGTCTAGAGCTTATATAATGCCTACTTTGTAGGCAGAAATAGAGGCCTACATGGCTATTGTTGTTCAGTTAGGTCTGACTCTTGGGGGTATTCTTGGCAAAGATACTGGAGTGGTTTGCCATTTCCTCCTCCAGCTCATTTTATAGAAGAGGAACCTGGGCAAATTGGGATTAAATGACTTCCTCAGCATCACCCAGCTAGTTAGTTTCTGAGGCTGAATTTCAACTCATAAAGATGCCTTCTCGGTTCTGGGCCAGGTGCCTCCTAGCTGCCTTATAAGGCTTCTGCAAACATATTCTAGGAGTTCAATCTGGCCTGTACTCTCCAGCTATGTAACCCTGTGTAAGGCACTTAGTCTGTGACTCAGTTTCCTCAAAGGCAAATGGAAGAAATAATAGCACCTAACTCACAGGGTTGATGGGAGTATCAAATGAAATAACATATGTAAAGCACTTAGAACATATGTAAAACACTTAGAACATAGTAGCCACTGTATAAACATTTATTCCCTCCCTCCCATAAAATGATCAAATGACTTCATTCACTTTAATGTAAGAGATAAAAGCAAGTGACTCTTCACTGATTCACCTAAGAGCAAGCCATTTCCCTAGGTGTTGGCTGGATTAGGGACAAGACCTGTCTAAAAGAAGGAACATTTCATTCACTAGACATACCTGTTAAGTCTCAGACTCTTTAAAAATGATAATCCATAAGAGTGGCTAAAAAGGGATGGAATAACTCTACACAGATATACCTAACACTACTAAGTGTCATAGTGGATTGAGTACTGGTCCTACAGTCAGGAAGACCTGAGTTCAAATGCAGCCTCAGATATTTACTAGTTTCATGACCCTGGGAAAGTCATTTACTCCTGTTTGCCTCAGTTTTCTCATCTGTAAAATGAACTGGAGAATGAAATGGGAAACCACGCTAGTCTCTCTGCCAAAAAAAATATTTCAAAAAGGGTCATGAAGAGTCAGATGGTGATGAAAAGATTAGAAAACAGCAGTGACTTTCCTTTGATCAAGTAAACTATCAACTGAACTGTTACCTATAGTAAGAAGTGTTGATCAATCTCGACTATGGAAAGTCCTCTATTTTACAGGATTCTTAAATGGTCTGTAATATCACTCAGTCTTTGTCCCTCTCCCTCCATCTCTATCTGTGTTTCTCTCTCACACACACAAACATCAAAAGTAATTAGATTAGAATAATCCAAAATTAATTTCAAAAATTATTTCAAACTAATATGTGCCTAAATACATATAATACAGAATTTTCCTGCTTCCATTCCTTCACATGCTCTGTGATTCGTATCGGTATGTTCTATGAGTTGCTCTCAAGGGGTCCAATGAACATGCTGAGATCATACTTGTTTTTTCTTCACATTAAGAGGATACCTAGGGAGTACATTGGCATTCAATATGCTTGTCTTTCACCCTTATCATGTAACTAGTCCATCTTCCTTTTCAATCAGAACTGAATTTTTCAAAAATCCTTTCTAAAAATTATGTAGTGTGATTTATTTATGCCCACCAGGTACCTCTTAATCACCTTTTGTGTAATATTCATTTTCTTTTCTTTTTTAAAATCTTTATTTATTTTTATCCTTAATTTAATAAATAAAAAAATTCTATAACATAGTAGAATAGAAAAAAGATAATTGTACATGCAACTGCAAATCTATTATGTACAACTTGTTATTCTTTTTTAATATATAATAAAGTTATCATGTAGCTTTTCTTCCCCTTTTTTTCTTCCCTTCCCCACTGCCCCAGAGAGTGCTGCCATTATACACTAATATGTGCATACACACACGTGTGAGCATGCTTATATGTGCAAAACCATTCTCTCTCTCTATGTGTATGTGTGTATATGTATACAGACACACACACACACACACACACATATATATACATATATATATATATATATATATATATATATATATAATTTTTCTATTTATCAGTTCTTTCTCTGAAGATAGTGCCTTCCTTTATATGTCCTTTGTGGTTCATTTGGGTATTTATAATGGTGAAAATGACTTACTCAAAACTGTTCTTAAAACATTATTGTCATTACTGTATACAATGTTCACCTGGTTCTGTTCATTTCACTCTTCATTATTTTGTGAAAGTTTAACCATATTTTTTCTAAGATCATCAAATTCATCATGTCTTTTATTTTTTTTACATGTGTAATGTGGTAATTTATTTCCATGTCAATATGTTGCAAGTATTTCTCCTATTATCTTTTTTAAGTTGCTTATGTTTTATTGGTTTTTTACTTACTTTTTTTTGGTTTTCATCAACCACTTCCATAAGCTTTTAAGTTTTTAATTTTTCTCTCCCTCTTTCCCTACCTTCCTCCCCAAGATGGCATGCAATCTGATATAGGCTCTAAAGTTACATTCCCATTAAACATAATTTCAAATTAATCATGTTGTAAAGAAGAATTAGAACCAATAGGAGGAACCACGAGAAAGAGGAAACAAAACAAAACAAAAGGAAAGAAAAGCAAATAGTATGCTTTGATCTGCATTCAAACTCTATAGTTCTTTCTCTGGATGTAAGTGGCAGTTTCCATCTTGGGACTTTTGGAGATGTCTTTTTTTTTTTTGAGATGTCTTTCTCAGATTCATGAATTGCTGAGAAGAGCTAAGTCTCTCAAAGTTAGTCATCACAAAACTTGGCTATTACTGTGTACAGCATTCTCCTGCTTCTGCTCACTTCACTTTGCCTCAGTCCATACAAGTGTTTCCAAGTTTTTCCAAAGTCTGCCTGCTCATTTCTTATAACACAAGAGTATTCTGTTAGATTCATATATTACAATTTGTTCAACCATTCCTCAGTTGATGGGCATCTCCTCAATTTCCAATTCTTTGACACCACAGAAAGAGCTGCTCTAAATAATTTTTATACATGTGTGACCCACTCATTTTTTAGGATTAAATTATTTAGTTTCTAATTAATTTTAGTCTATCTTTCCTTGGCCCTTTATTACATATAATTTTTATCATAGCATCATCTGAAAAAGATGCATTTAGTATTTCTGCCTTTCTGCATTAGATTATGAGACTTTTATGCCCTAGTACACGGTCAATTTTTGTGTAAGTGCCATGTACCACTGAGAAAATAATGTATATTTCTTTCTATCCCCATTCAATTTTCTCCAGAGGTCTACCATATCTAACTTTTCTAAAATTCTACTCACCTGCTTAACTTCTTTCTTGTTTATTTTGTGGTTATATTTATCTAGTTCAGAGATGGAAAGGTTGAGGTCCCCCACTAATATAGTTTTGCTATCTATTCCTTCCTGTAACTACCTGAACTTCTCTAAGAATTTAGATGGCATACCACTTGGTGCCTATATGTTTAGTACTAATATCGCTTTATTGTCTACGGTACATTTTAGCAGGATGTCGTTTCCTTCCTTACTTCTTTTGAGTAGTTCTTTTGAGTAGATCTATTTTTGCTTTTGCTTTCTCTGAGACCAAGATTGCTTCCCCTGGTTTTTTTTTCCATTTTATTTTATTTTTTATTAATGTATTTTGATTTATCAACAATCACTTCCATATGCTTTTAAGTTTCAAATTTTTCTCCCCCCTTCTTCCCTACCACCCTCCCCAAGTCGGCGCACAATCTGATATAGCTATACATATACATTCCTATTAAACATATTTTCAGATTAGTGATGTTGTAAGTAAAAATTAGAACCAATAGGAGGAACCACCAGAAAGAAGAAACATAACTCAGCAGGAGAGAAAAAAAAGCAAATAGTATGCTTCAATCTGCATTCAAATTCCATAATTCTTTCTTTGGGTGTGGATGACAGACGTCTTAAATCCTTGTATTGCTGGGAAAGGTTAAGTTTGTCAGTATTAGTCATCGCACAACTTGGCTGTTACCCCTGCTTTTATTTTTCTTTACTTCAACTGAAGCATGATATATTCTATTCTAGCCTTTTACCTTCACCTGCGTATATCCCTCTGTTTCAAATGTGTTTCTTGTAAACAACATATTGTAGGATTGTTTTTTTTTCTCTGTTCTGCTATCCATTTCCATTTTTTAGGAGAGTCTGTCCCTTTCACATTCACCATTATTGTTACTATCTTTCTCTCCATCCTATTCCACCCTCCCTTGTTTATAATTTTCTTTCTCCTTTTACCCTTTCTCTCTTCACTAAAGTTTTGCTTTTGACCACTGTCTCCCTCAATCTGTCCTCCCTTCTATCAGCTCCTTCCCTTGTCTTTACCTTTTCCTTTACTACTTTTCCCTCCCTTCCATTCCCCCTTCACTTTTGTTTCCCCTTTCCCTTCCTACTGGCTATATAGCAAGTTATATTTCTATACATAATTGATTATGTTATTCCCTCCTTGAGCCAAATCTGATGAGAGTAAGGGTCAAACACAACCCATCTCCCTCCCTTCTTTCCCTCTATTCTAATATGTCTATGTGCCTCTTCATGTGATGTAATTTACCCTTTTCTTCTTCCTCCTTTCCTCTTCTCCCATTACAATTCCTTTCACCACTTCATTAGGTTTTTTTTTATCACCAAATCAAAGTTAAAGTAAACCCACCCCCCTATGGATATCCCTTCTAAATGTTTTTAAGAGTTATAAGTATCATCTTCCCATGAAGAGATGTAAACAGTTTACCCTTATTCAATAACATATTTTTCCCTTTCCTGTTTACCCTTGTAGGCCTCTCTTGAGTCATATATTTCAACAGCAAATTTTCCATCGAGCTCTGGTATTGTCTTCAGGAAAGTCTGAAAGTCTCCTGTTTCATTGAATGCCATCTCCACCCCTGAAAAATTTATGCTCAATTTTGCTAGGTAGTGGATACTTTGTTGTAATCCAAGCTCTTTTATGTTATGGAATGTCATATTCCAAACCCTCTGATGTTTTAATGTAAAAGCTTCAAGGTCCTGCATAATCCTGACTGTGGGTCCACAATATTTGAATTATTTCTTCCTGGATGCTTGCATGATTTTCTCCTTGATCTGATGATTATGGAATTTACAATATTTCTTGGCATTTTCAATTTGGGATCTCTTTCAGGTGATCAGTGTAGTCTTTCGGTGACTATTTTACCCTCTGGTTCTGGGACCTCAGAACAGTTTTCCTTGATGATTTCTTGAAAGATACTGTCTAGGTCTTTTTTCTTCATGCCTTTCAGGTAGACCAATAATTCTTAAGTTATCTCTCCTGGATCTATTTTCCAGGTCAGTTGTTTTTCCAATTATGAATTTTAAATTTTTTTCTATTTTTTTCATTCTTTTGATTTTGCTTGACTGATTCTTGATATTTCATAGAGTCATTAGCTTCTAATTGCCCAATTCTAATTTTTAATGAATTGTTTTCTTCAGTTTGCTTTTTTACCTCCTTTTTCCATTAGGCCAATTGCACTTTTTAAAGACTTGTTTTCTACAGTTGATTTTTGTCCATCCTTTTCCAAGCTATTGACTCTCTCTTGTATACCTCTCATTTCTTTTCCCAATTTTTCTTGTACCTCTCTTTTTTGACTTGTAAAATCCTTCTTGAGCTCTTCTAAGAAAGCTTTTTGGCTTCAGACTACTTCATATCCCCCTCTAAGGTTTCAGATGTGGCTATATTGACAATGCTATCCTTTCCTGAATTTGTGTTATGACGTTCCCTGTCACCAAATACTTTTCTATGGTCATTTTTTTCTATGTTGCTTCTTGATCATGTTTGCCTTTTTACTGGCTTTAAAGTTGAAGTCTGTTTGTGGGGCACGGGGGCACTATTCTAGGCTTCTTGTGTTGTGGGCTAGGGGCCTGGTTTACTGGTTTGCTGAGGTGGGGCTTGCCAGTGGTTTGCTGGACACCTCCTTTCTTGTACTGGTCCCCATTATCCACAGCAAGAGTGACCTTGGCTGTCAATTCACCTAGTCTCAAGATGTAAAAGATATCTAGTGTTTTGGCTGATTCTGCTATTTCATTTTTTTTTTCCCTAAGGCAATATTCTCTGAGTTTTTCAAGGTCAGTAAGGGAGGGTGTGAGCCACTTACTGCTTATTCCTCCATCTTGACTCCCAGAAGTTTAAATAGGTGACTTTCAAATATTCAGTCTGTGGGCTAATAGCTCCAGGACCAGTGCTGCCATTGCTGCTGCCACTACTGCTGCTGATTCAGTCACTACCAATTGCCTGTCCCTGGTTTGCTGCTGCTGGGGTGCTGTATTGGCTCACTCTGCAGCCCTGAACCAGTGTGTGTTTTTTTTTCTCACCGAGTTCCAACAGACACCTCCTGCTGACCTTCTAAGTTTTCTCCATCATGTGTGGGCTAAGAAGACTGGAAATCTCCACTGCTGCTGGTGATTCAGTCCCCTGAAGCCTGGTCTGGTTTTGCTTAGATTGGGGCTGTGCTACTACCTTCATGGTGGACACTCCTCTCTCAGGCTTGTCCAACATACCTTTCCTGACCACTTCCCAGGTTGTCTTGGGCTGGAAATCTGCCTTAATCTGTCTCTTTGTGGATTTTGCAACTCTAGAATTTCTTCAGAGTCACTTTTGAGAGGTATTTGGACAGACTTGGGGTAAAGCTCAGATGAGTCCCAGTTTTTATTCCACCATCTTGGCTCTTCTTTAGACCTAAGATTCTTTAAAATGTTTTTTTATATATCCTCTCTCCCAACTCAATGAAGCCTAGAGAGATTTTTTTGGTATTATTACCTTTTGCTTCTTTTCTTCCAGGTTTAATTTTGGTTAATGTATTATTATTATAAATCCAGTATAACATTTTTTTTCTTCTTTAAAAAGATTACCATGAATTTTTTTTAAAATTCTGCCAACTACGTTTTTATTCTGCAGGCCATAAATTCTGGCATTTGTAACCCAATTTATTCTTTGAATTTTTTCTTTACATTTCTCTTTTAAACCATTGTGTATCATATTGTTATTGTTCCAAGTTATCTTGGATTTCCAAAGGGTCTAGTATTTTGCCAGGCATTAATTTCATTTCTTTTGTCTTGTAATATTTAGAGGTTATAATATTTCAGATTGAATTTTATCCTTCTAATTTTAGTTTACTCTATGTTGATTTATCTGCTTGTGTTGTATTTTTTAACTGAATGATCTTCCTCTTGAAATATTTATGGTTTTAGCTTTTATTTTCCAACTCCTCAGCTTTCCCCTTTGGTGAAGAATTTACTTTTTGAAGGCTTCAGTCTTTTTCTCAAGTAGTTGCTGGGAAAACAGGACCAGCTACAGCTGATTTCAGGGTTCTTTTCTTCAATCTAGGCAGCCACAGATGCTGATCCTCTTCCTGAATTCATCCAAAGATCTGAATAAGTGTCTGCCACTTTTTTCAGGTTTGGAGGATAATGGAGCAGATGTCTCTTGAGTTTCCTGTGTAGTCTGGACTTCTGTAACCTAGCAATACCCTCAGGCAAATGAGAAACCAATTGTACATCTTTTCATAGTATTGAGTTAAGTCAATGTGTGAAGCTTGTTGCAATGTGATGAGGTAGCAGCAATGCGTAGAGTTCTTTGTAAAAATCTTGAAGATTAGCATTCTCCACTTAATTGTAAACTTTCAACCTGTTCTGCTTCTTGTTTTTTTTATTCTTCAAATTCAAGACTAATTGCTCTACCACTATTATGCAATTCTCTCTCTCTCTCTCTCTCTCTCTCTCTCTCTCTCTCTCTTTATCTCTATTTCTTTCTCTCCTTCTCTCTCATTCTCTCAGAAAATTGGGAGAGCTATCCAGTTATCGAGTCTGTTGCTCATATGACCTGCTCTTTTTTATGTTACTGATAAGAAAACACACACACACACACAAATGTGTGCAATTTCTATTGAAGCCATTTTTAAAATTGATATAAAATGGAAATATTAGGACAATACAATCAAAAGGCAATTAGTGTATTTACATCTAGTCATTGTAACTTCTTAAATCATCAATTTTCAGCTTTTGTATAGAATTATATCTTTCTATGTGTTTCACAATTAAACTTCAGTAGAGACTGAAAAAATTTTTTTTTTGTTTTGCCACCACAACGAGAACTGCTATAAATATTTCATAACATATAAGTTGTTTTCTTTTCCCCCTAATCATCTTGGGAAACAGACGTAGCATTAGTATTCCTGGGTCAAAGATATATGCATTTTCAATTCTTCAGTCATATGTTTCAAAACTATACCAAATTATGCATATGCTACTGGAAGAAAAATAATGGACCTTTATGGCCATGGGTAAGTTGGAAAGGAGTTGTTCAGTTTTCTGAAGGCAATCTATCACAAGACTAGGAGGTGTTGATATAAAGAAAGATAAAAGAAGGTACCTTTATAAAGAAACTTATGATGTAATCAGGGAAACAACATGC
Source organism: Phascolarctos cinereus (assembly GCF_003287225.1). Taxonomy (NCBI): domain Eukaryota; kingdom Metazoa; phylum Chordata; class Mammalia; order Diprotodontia; family Phascolarctidae; genus Phascolarctos; species Phascolarctos cinereus. The sequence continues at coordinate 434,726,345 of NW_027555847.1, read as the reverse complement.
AAAAAGCAATTTATAAATGAGTCATACATTGAATAATTGTTAATAATCAACAGAAGGAAGGTGGTATAATTAAAGGGAATGTGGAATGGTTTCCTATAGAAGGTGACATTCTATCTGACACTTGAAAGGAGAGACTCTGGGAAGAGGGGATAAGGAAGGAGGGCATTCAGGTGTGGGATACAACCAATGAAAATGCCTGGAGTCACAAAATAGAATACAGCTTTCAACTAAGAGCAAGGAGACAAGTGAATTGGTTCATGGTGTGTGTCCCAGAGTATAAGGCAAAAGAATGTGGAGAGCTCAGTTTATAAAGAGTTTTGAAAACCAAATGGAATTTTTTATTTTATTCTGGAGGTAATAGGGAGGCACCAGAATTCACTGAACAAGGTGGGTGGGGAGGGTCACATGATCAGATCTGAGCTTTAGGAAGGTCACTTTGATAGCCGAGTAGAGAATGTACTAGAATGCTAAGACTTGTGGTCAAGAGACCAATTTGGATGCCATTACAATAGTTCAGCTCTGAGGTGATTAGGACCTACACCTGGGTGATGGTAGTGTAAAAAGAGAGAAGGGGACACATGCAAGAAATGTTACAAAGGTAAAATCAACATGCCTTAGCCACAAACCAGATTTAGGAGATGAAAGAGTGATGTTTAAGTATCACACTTAGGGTACAAGCCTGCATGACTGAGAGCATGGTGATACTGACAACAGTAAAAGAGAAGTCTGAAAAAGCTATTAAACTGTGCATACCTTTTGATGTGGCTATACCATAGTATAGGTTACTAAACCTATGCCACAGAGATTCAGGAAATATGTACAAAAAAATATTCATGCCAGCTCATTTCATTTTAGGAAATAATTGAAAATGAAGAGATATCTATCAGTTGTGGAATGACTAAACAACTATGGTACATGAATGTGATGAACTACCATTGGGAAATAAGAAATGATGAAGGAGGTGGTTTCAGAAAAACCTGAGAAGATTTGTATTAACTGATTTAAAAAAAAAGAGAGCAGAACTTGCAGATATATACATACATATATAAATATACATATACACACACATATGTGTGTATATATATACATGTGTGTTGTATATTTGTGTATATATGTATGTCTGTATATATATATATATATACATATACATACATGCATGCATAAATAAATACATATTTATAATGAGAGCCCTGTTTTAAAGATGAACCACTCTAAAAGACTTAGGAATTCTGATCAACCCAATGGCCAACAGTAATTTTAAAGGACCCATAATGAAATAGGCTATCCTTTTCTGGATAGAGAAGTGATGAACTCAGGGTGCAGATCAAAGTATATTCTCTTTCTGTGTGTCTCTATCTCTGTCTCTTTCTGTGTCTCTCTGTCTCTTTCTCTGTGCCTCTGTCTGTCTCTGTCTCTATGTCTCTCTCACTCCCTCTTTTAAAAAGTATATTGGAAACGGTAAGTAACTTTAGAGTGTGACATTTGGGAAGCTGGGCTGAGGGGAATGGAAATAAAATATGGGGTACTGAGGAAAGGAGAAAAGGATTTAATGATGACAGCCAGGGATTCAGAATCTCTGGCTTGAGGAGGTCATGAATAGGCTAGAGTTTGTTAATCATTGTGGAATGAGTTTTTGATGTCATTAAGATTAATTCAACTAACCTGATCAACCTAACTAATTATCCCCCCCCAAAAAAAAAAGAATTTGTGGAAGACATTACAAACTCTGGGGAATTATTTTTAAAAGTAGACTCTGTAGTGGATTTCCTCCATCACAATAGTGATGGTGCATCTTCCTATTTTAGGCTTCCATTGATCAAAGGTTCTATGCATATGATTATTTCTATTGTCATGGAAGACATATTTTTAGAAAATAGCTTTTAGAGTTTTGATGTATTAAAACAAAAGTTTGTTTTTATGTGTCAAAATGCTAAGCTCATTGGGATCTTTCTTTCTAAATATATTTAAATTAATTTTGTAGTAGTAAATATTTCACAATTAACAAATATTATTTGTCTACACATATATGCATGAAAGATAACCTCAACATATGAGTAGAAGACCCTGTATTTTAATGGGTGGGAAAATATGAATTAGTATAGCTAAGTGTTAATGGCCTGCTGGTCACTGTTAAATTATTTATTAATAAGATACAAGTTTTTTTCAGTCTTTGGCATATTTCACTACTCCATTTGCCTTGAAAATTGATACTTCATTATTTTCACAGTTGTGTAGCCTCCATCATTGATCTCCTTCAAGTATATTCACCCCATACTTATGTTTGTATTTTTTTTTGCTATTTCTTTTCTTCTTTTTTTTTTATCCTAACATGTCCACAGGGTGACTTTGTTTAGTTGGTTCTCTTACTATCTTTTCTTTAACCAAACCAAGTTAAACAAAAACAAATACAAACAAATCTTCAAGAAAAAATAAAGATTTTTTTTTTTAATTCATGCTTCAATCTGTATTCAGACACCATGAGTTCTTTCTCTGGGGATAGATAACAGTTTTCATCATTAAGTCCCTCAAAATTGTCTTGGATCACTGAATTGAGGAGAATAATTAAGTCATCTTACAATATTGTTATTTTTTTGTACAAGTGCATTTTACTTTCTATCAGCTCATATAAGTCTTTCCAGGTTTTTCTAAGGGTATCCTGATCATCATTTCTTATAGCACAATAGTATTCCATCATAATCACATACCATAACTTATTCCAGCATTCCCCAATTGATTGGCATCCCCTCAATATATAATTCTTTGTCCCCAGAAATATACAAGTGTATTTATGTATGTATGTATGTATGTATGTATGGATGGATGGATGGATGGATGGATGGATAGATATATACACACACATACGTGTACATATATATATGTATATGTATATATCTATATATAGACATATATGCATACAAACATACATACACATAGGTCCTTTTCCTTTTTTTGTTTTGTTGTGTTTTTTATTTCTTTTGGGACACAGACATAGTAATGATACTGCTATGGTAAAGAGGATGCATGATTTATACCACTTTGGCATAGTTTCAAATTTCTCTACAGAATGCTTGAATCAGTTCACAATTTCACCAACATTGCATTAATGTCTCATTTTTTTCCCACATCACCTCCACCACTTCTCATTTTCCTTTTTTCTCCTATTAGCCAATCTAATAGGTATGAGGTAATACCTCAATTGTTTTAGCTTGCGTTTCTCCAATCAATAGGCACAGCATTTTTTTCATATGGCTATAGATAGCTTTTCTTACCTCAACTGAAAACAGTTCATGTCTTTTTGATAATTTATCAATTAGGGAAGGGCTCTTTTGCCTAAGTTCTCTACATGTTTGAGTAAGGTCTTTATCAGAGAAACTTACTTCAATTTTTTTTTCACATTTACTATTAGTAACTGTATCTCCCACCATTTTACCCACCCCGTATTCTAGTTTGTTAAATGGGCTCTGTTTCCATAGTGGTGGAAGTACTGTCCTAAGCTTTAGGCATTTTCTGCAGCTGTTTTCAAAGACACTTCTAAGGACCGTTAAGTTTTAACTCCTTCCAAGGTGGTATGATCTAAGAAGAGGTGTTTACTCATCTGCTAGCCTGTGCTGTGGTCTGTGAGTGATGACAAAAACTCTTTTCTGCCCTGGAACTGTGATGTAGGTTCCTGCTCCATTGTGGCTGCAAGATCTGGTACACTAGCCCTCCATCTTGCCCTTACACTTCCACTGAAGACTGTAACCTGGATTCAAGTATGAGCAAAGCCACAGAGTCCTGCTGCTCATGCTAGGAAAGAGACTCCTGTAATTTCCTTCTGACCAATTGTTCAGCTCCAGTTACTGTCTCTGGACGGAGAACTCCAGACGATGCCACTGCTGCTGATGATGATTCAGTGGCTTCCACGGCCTGCTCCTGGTTTGGTGGGGTCAGGGCTAGGCTGGCAGGGCCTGTGCTAGACTGTGCTCCACTCTCACACAGGTGGGATAGACCTTTCTTGCTAACTTTCTAAGTTGTCTTGGGCTGGACAATTTTTCATTCCTTTTTGTGGGTTCTGCTGCTCTGGATTTTGTTTAGAGTCATTATTTAAATGAAATCATTTTAGTGGTACAGTTGATTTTCAAAACAAGGATAATACATCCCCTTCAAATGATGAAAATCACTTGAATGGCTTCAGACTACATTTTAATTGTTTGTTCATAAAGTTTAATCTTTTCATAGTGATAGCTCATCGAGGTATGATTTCATTTCTATTTATCTGTACAAACCAGCCCCTTTTGTGTAAATTGTAATTCAAGAATTTCCTAGAAAACTGATAGGTTAGGTAAATTGTTTATGGTTACAACATCAGTTTTTGTCAGAAGTTGGGCTTGAAACTAAGCTTTTTAGACTTTAAATATCTCTGTCTATCTCTCCCTCCCTGCTATGCCACACTGCCTCTGTTGTTTCATAATAGTCAAACATAAAAAAAAACTCAAGATGACTCAGTGAGTGGTTTATAACAATATTTGATTTTTTATATCATTACTATCAAACTGATGAAAAATTAGTCTGTATATATCCACCTTTGATATTGATCTATTTCCTTGAGTTTCCATATGCCAGTCTGGATTCCAGTTGAAACTGCAAACTCATCTTTTCCAAACTGAAAAGTAGCTTACATTTTTTTTTTTGAATTATGATTGGCTGCTGAATTTTGAACAGTTGACATTTCAAAGAAGATCAATAGCACAATTTGGGGAGGAGGGATCAATGTTATTCTAAGCTTAATTAATCAGTAGCAGTTTTATGTGACTCACTTTTCTTTCTGATTAAAACAGGTTTGTTAGCATTGCAGTCTTCTGCCAACATAGACCTGATACTTTTTGTTTATGTAACAGAATTATAGGTTCCTATTCAGTATTCAAATTATATTCTTGGTGGTATATAAGTACCGATATTAACCACCATGTCATAAATAAATATACTTCATAGGAAGTGGCTAGCAGTAAAAAGACATCTTATTATTTATTAAATAACACACACACACATACCCTTGTATAGATATTTTATTGTTAAATTATGTCAGGAAATAGGGGAGGCTTTTACAGTGATATTGTTCTGGCAAAGTGACTTTCAGAGACTGTGGCTGAGATTATATTTCACCCTTTTTAATACTTATATCTATTGGTATTGGAGCTACAGTTATCATCAAAGCTGTCTGTGCAGTCTCAACCTAAACAAGTTATGACCTGAAGTTTCACTTTTAATTATGAGACACAATGGTGTAATGGAAAATATACTGGCCTTGGAACAGGAAGATTTAAGTTCAGATCTCAGTTATGCCACTTTCTGTGGCAAACTGTAAATCATGCAATTATCTAAGTATATTTCTTCATCTTTGAGGTGGGGAGAATTATGCTGACCACATGTTTCATAAGGTTTCTATGATTATTAAATTACATGCATGCAAACTACTTTATAACCATAAAGCACTTTAGGCATACAAGTTAAGGTTGTTACTATTATTCTCTTTTGTCTCATATGTTCCATAATTCTGAGGGAAATGGTGCAGGAATAGCTGCAATCCTCACATTCTTCTCCTAAGCTTAATGCTTGCGAGAATATTGCACAGGTGGATGAAATCATTACCAGTTTTTAATTGAATAAATGCTTGAGGATGTAAATTCATTTTCCGTAGCCTGAGTTATAGTAGCAAACAAGATGATGGGATGTGGGTGTGATTCTGTGTGTACTGTTATTTTATAGACTAAAGGCACTTTAGTCTTCTAGGCCAATATTTACCAAATATATGAATTCCTTTCTGTGTTACCTGTAAACAGTGCCCATTTTGCCTCTGTTTACACACTTAGTGAAAAAAAAAACTCATCACTTTAAGATAGTAGCTAATTTTATGTAACACTTTACTACATATCAAACACTATGTAGAAGGCTTTACAATATTATCTCATTTGATCCCCACCACAATCCTAGGAAATCAGTGCTATTACTATTCCCATTTTATAGAAAAGGAAACTGAGACACAAAGAGGTTAACTGACTTGCCATGGTTCACACAGCTAGTAGGTGTGTAAGTCTGGATTTTGACTCAGGTTTTTATGACTCAAAGAACAATACCCTATCCACTGCACCACTTAGATGCCTCAGTCAATTTTTGAAAAGTTCCAATGAAATTTTTCTTTATATTCAAATGTATCTTGGCTCCTTATGACTTTTTCACATTGATTCTCTGTTTTGGCCTCTAAAGTCATATAAAATAACTGTTCCCCCCCACCCCATGATAGCCCTTTAAATATTTCAAAACAGATATATCTTAGCTCAACCTAGACTTTTCTAGTTTTAGTAACCCAGTTCTGATTGCATACCTGTTTATCAAAATTCTCTGGACCTCTCCCCATAACCTATACTTTATCTTTTCTTTGTTCAAACTTTGCCATATATCTTGTCTCCCTCCCCAAAAAAAAACCTGATTCTCAGTTTTACTAATTTGTGGAAGACTAATGAAAGTCGACATATTTTGCTACAGTTCTAGGTTTTCAACCCAAATATAAAATATCTACATGTATTTACCAGTCATTATTGATGTTTCTAGACTAGAGAAAGGCAGCATGGATGTCCTATGAATACTTTCATGCTAGCAATAATTAAAAATTCAGGCAATTAATTAGTACATAATCAGGAAAAGAAAAATAGTCTAGATAGAAAATAAACATGTTATTTATAATTTTAATAAAATAAAGCTATAATGCTGGATCATAACATTTTATTTCTTATTTTAAAATATATTTTTCACTCATAGACACAAGTATTTATAATATGTATGAGTTATAAGTGAGAGAATGACCAGGTGACACTCATTTGTGAATCTCCCTTTCTGATCTTAACTGCTAAGCTGCTTTAATTAAATTCTAAAACATCAAATATTGAAGAATAGACATCTTTTATCCTTCACCTGCAAGCATTATGTATGCCTTCTATTATAACATAAAGATAGCATTGTGCAATGGAAAGCACATTGAATTTGGAGTAAGAGGAACTTGCAAATCACACCTGTCACTTACCTTCATGACCTTGGCCAAGTCTTTTAACTTTTCTCATCCTTGGTTTCTTCACCTTTAAAATAAGAGGATTGGGCCAGATGTCCTTTCAACTCTAAATTTTATGATGTATACCTAATTGTAATCTGATTTAAATAACATGGTACTTCCAAAGACTGTCAGGCATTTTTTCTCTCTTAAAAGTAAGAGAAATGATCTAAAATACAAAAGATTTCAGGCGTTAAAATGCAAGGTGGTATGGGTATGCTATGGCTTTTATTTGCATGGGTGTGAGCCACATAATGAATAACTTGAGGCACTCCTACTCTATTCAAGGCATTCAACATGCAGTCATCCCAAACATCATAAAACTTCATGCCACTATAGATATTATCCCCATTTGAAAAATGGTAAAATTGAAGTATCAAGAGATGGACTGATTTTTTCCCAAGGTTGAGCAGCAAGTTAATGGTGAAGTCAAGAATAGAAAACAGTTTAGTACTCTGTCCACATTAGAACATACTCCTCTCTAATGAAGATGTACATAGAAGGGTATAGGGTTGTATTTTTCACTCCGGAACATCGCATTCATATTAGATTCTGCAGAGAATAGCTGTAATAATTTTGTTTCAGATGGAAAGCCTTTTCTTGAATCCAAAGGACATTTATATTTATTTTAGTTAATTCATTTCTATAATGCCTGGAAAAGTCTTTGGCTTTTTCTTTTATTACAGGAAATAAAACACAGATTCTAAAACCAAACTTTCCAAGTACCTGTTACCTGTACACAGCATTCCATATCTCACTCCGGTGTTTTTGTACACTCTGTTGCTCAAATGAGGAATGTTCTCCATTCTTGTTTGTACCTTTTGGAACCTACAGTTCCCTTTGAAGCCCACTTTAGTATCACTTCATAGATAGGACCTTTCTAGATCATCAACACCCCCAATCACTTTCTATTTACTCATTGATATACATGCTATTTACCCAAAGTACAATTTAAGCTCCATTAGGGGGGATACTGTTTATTTTGTCATTAGATTCACCCCATATAGCACAGTCCTTTACACATCATCTAGGATTCATAATTATTTCAAACTTTGAATTGATTGCATTATCAATAAATTTTTAAAATTTTGGTTAATATTTTCAAAGTTTGGTAGCAATTAATGAGTTAATTAGGAGGTTTTCTTTTTAAATGAAGAAATAATAGTATATGTATTACACACACACACACATACATATACACACAGCTTCATTGTCTTTGTAGATTTAAAATCTTTTAAATACATTTTAAAATTAATTTCAGAGTTAAAAATATATTATATTGTTTTTCTCCTTGACATTAAACTGTATTTAGGATCTGATTATCAACCTAATAATCAAACCGTGGCCAAAACTATAATCAGTGGACCATAGGGATCATTTTGGTTTTCAAAGCTTTGGTTTTACAGGCCTTTAAGAAAGAGAAGTGCTCTAACCAATGAGTAGAACCATCCTAATGAAGGCCTTTTACATCTTCTCCATACTCTACAATACTGTGATGGCTTTAAAATCCATATATGCTTCCTCATCAATCCAATAAAATAGACTGATATTTCCATGCTTACTTCGGAGATTTTTAAGTAATTTTGGGACTCTGAGTTTGGCAACTGACTTACTTGACTCACCCATTACTATGTTACTGAAAATCTCTTTGATGATGATGTCAAGGAAATATGGCACAGAGGCATCCTGATTGTCTTTAATATACTTTGAATGTTTCCTCTAATATCATGATCATAGTTTATCCACAAACCACAACTTTGATTTCTTAGTTGGGTTGAAAAACTTTGTGTTGAATCTGAAAGCCACTGGCAAAAAGATTCTATCTCCTGTTCTTTACCCTTTTTGCCAGGTCAGAAAACATTTTGTATTTAGTTCTTCCTGAGGCTCCCTCACTTTTGAAATTTACTTTTGACTCATTTCAGCTCATTGACTGGCCCAACTTGTATACAATGTAAGGGGGAAATTTTCCTCCCAATTAAAACTGGCCAATAATGGAATAGGAAATGAGTGCCCCTCCATTCTGCTGGTTCTTAACTAAGGGCTAAATTGCCACATATTAAATACATTATAGTGGGGCTTCTGATTTTTTTTCCACTTACTGATTGGATTAGATTGCTCATGACATCTTGTTGTGGTTTCTAACATACAACCTTGACAGCTTTATACAACATCATTCACCCTGAGCTTCAGGAGTGATATATCTGAGTATATTTCTTCTGCTACTTTTAACAACTCCTGGGAACAGTCCAGTAAGTTTCTTTTAATAGTCAAACATAAGGACAAGTTCTGAACCTAATGAAAGTAACGGTCATTTTAAGTCCAATGTGCTGCTAATGCAAGCCTTGATCTGTAAGCATTCATTTGCAAGAGATGGCCTCCAGGTGTTTGCCTGCAAGAGGAAAAAGGTCAATGCAAAGCCTAGCAGTTTTCACATAAGTTAAAATTAGCCTAAAGGAACTCTGCCAGCCCACATGTTATGGATGTTCCACTGTATTTGCTGAGAGCATATGTCCAACCCCCTCAGGCATCCATTAAGCTGCATCAGGAAGGGAATTGAACATAAAGTTGTTTTTTTTTTTTTTAAGGTGAGACAAAGTCCAAAGAGCATGGGTTGTTTTAGTTCTTATTTTTCTGCTTTGAAGGTGCTCTTTTTTTCCCCAAGTCATTGTGTTTATCAGATGTATGCTCAAAAATTTCAAGAACTAGAGAAACATTTTTTTTGTTTCTGGAAAGGAGGGTTGGAAAATGAGCCAGTAAACACTTTGTTCAAATTCCTAGAGCTTTATAACAGCTATTTTATTTTGTGTCTGCTAGATAATTGGTTTTCTTTTCAGTGTAGTACATTAACATCTTAGTCTACATCTAATTTGAGTAGGAGAAGCATCATATTGCCTTTTTGTTAGCAGATCTCAGTCATCTCTTGTACCTCACATCCCTAGTGCATACCTTCTATCTGCTACATAAAAAGCTTATTCCTAGTTACAGGGAAAGGCAAACATAAGATACAATCAACTAAGTAGAATTAACCTTATGCCAGGCTGTATTTATGAGGGAGATAATTTGGTTAAAGAGCTTTACAAGGTTTGGGACTATTTTTGATACCTTAATGTATAAGGATTCCCAGTTGGAATTGTGTCATAAAACATAAACAGTACATAAAACTGTAATTTAAACTTAAAAGGAAAAGAAGTCTTCAATAGAAGTGACAGTCTTTTTCTTTCTGTGGAAGAACAACTTCTTTCTGTATTTCTTCATCTACCTTCTCTTTTTCTGAGGTATACTAGAATAGTATACAAATAGATTGAAAGATTTATGGTATGACCATATCTGAGCCAGGAAGAAAGGATGGAATCTAGGCAAAAGAATTTCCTGGGATAAGAAAGTTAAATTCAAGAATTGTCATAATAAACCTGGATTAAAAAGCCTAAGAATTAAACCAACCATAATTTTATAAAATGTTTAAGCTACCAGAAACTTCAAAGGTTTTATGATTTACCAGTTTATCTTCCCCCTCCCCATTCATTAAAAAATGAGAAAACTAATCCAGCAAAGTTCAGTATCTTGCCTGAAGTCATAGAACTCATATCAGAACTATTACTCACAACCAGGTCTCCTAATTAAACATAACCTTCATTCCACTATTCCAAGTTATTCTTTCTTCCTTACACTCTCTGGCTGTGAATCTGGAAGTTAGCTATATTCCTTGCTGTTACCTGGATGATTTCTCTAGCCCACCGCATCCTTAAGGGTTTGAGCTTTCTATCTGCTAAGGCATATGATGTTTTGTGTTCATCTTCAATATATTTCTTTGCTTAATCTTGTTTCTGCAAACAAATTAGTCATAAGAATAAAAACAATTCTAGTGCAGTAGATGGTGATGGTATCATTTTGAGGAATACAAATGAGAATTTAGGAAGGTAAAAGGCAAAGTAAGAAATGTTCAAGTATCAAAGGAGATCATCAGTGGCCTAGAAATAAATTTCGTATTCCAATGAAGATAATCCAACAACAACAACAACAACAACAACAATAATGATAATAATAAATGGCTAATATTTACACAGCACTTAAAGAATACAAAATACTGTACATATTTTAAGTTATTTCATCCTCACAACAAACTATGAAATATGTGCTTTTATTGATATCATTTTACAGAAGAACAAAACTGAGGCTTAAAGAGGTTAAGCATCTTGTCCAGAGTCACGTAGCTCAGAAATGTCCAAAGCAAGATACAAACAGAAACCTTTCTGACACCAACTTCCATAATCTAGCCGGTGTAGAGCCTGTGGCCTCGAGGCCACATGTGACCCTCTAGGTCTTCATGTGTGGCTCTTTGACTAAATCCAAGCTTTGGATTTGGATTTGGAAGGCCCTGCTCTAACCACTAGGATTCTTAGTATTCATGTTTTTTGTATATAATAAGATGCTATAAAATTAAATCTAAGAATAATAAAATGACTTTCAGTTCCAAGGTTTGGGATAGTCTCATCTGCTGTTTAGGATCACCAGTGGAGGTAGGAGGATCTTCATATAGAAGAAACAGTACAATTAAGTTTAATATAATTTTTAAAAAAGCTATTTATTAATCTTTGAATAAAATTTTCAACAATTGTGAAGAAAAATGTTTCAACCCAAAATAATATGGGCATAGATATAGTGATTTAGAGAACTCATTGATTTGAAGCAGGTTTAGATTCAGATTTTTTGCTGATTCCTTAAACGAGTAACTGATTAAATACAAAAGGCTACACTTAAAGGTAGAAGACTCTTCAAAATCTTACAAATGAAGCTCCTCGAGGGTAATGAGCTATAAGTCATTAAACTGCAATTTAAGGTGAAATGTCTCAGATCATTTCAGAACTCTTCAATTAGCATAAAACAAACCAAAAGACATGGAACTTTAAACCCTGATAATTGTACCAGACCTACTCTGAGAATAGTCCACTTCCTTTAATAGCCAAAAAAAAAGGTTGACAAGTTGCTTGGCTTCACTTCATGGATTAGCAAAAACAATCTGGTTTGTCATCTAATACTATTGCTTAAACAGTTTTTCAAAAGAACAGTTAAACTCACAAAGCCAGCTCCCAATATAACTAAAAAGTCCAACAAAACATTAGTGGGGAGGAATGGGAATGTGGAACTATATGTATATAAGAGGGGAAAAAATGTATAGAACAAAATTTAAAATCAGATTCAACACATCAAAGAAATTTAATCTTTATGCAATCAGTTTGACTTCAAACTTTACTCTCTTCAATGCCTAAGGCTATCTATTTTTAAATTTGGAATGTGATTTTAAAAAAAATAAATTACTTGCTTAGTTTATCTGCCAACATATTTAGTGGAAGCAGTCATGTATTCAAATTAAAGAAAATTTTTGAAAAACTGAAAACAATTCTGAAATGCTGGTTGTTCCGAGAATAAAAATCTAAAAAGGTAAATTAATTGTTATTTAATAAAATCACTGTACCAAAAAATACTTAAAATACTTGACAAAGCAATGTTTGATAATAATAAAAAGCTTTTAAGAATGGGCTAAAATAGCTAGCTTCAGAATTGGAAGAGATAGTAGAGTCCAAAAAGGAAAGAAAGGGCAAAATAACATCTCTTAATGAGTAGATCCAATATGTTGGAGAAGATGCTGGCACAAGTTCAAACACATACACACACACACACACACACACACACACACACACACACACACATACACATATGAAAGTAGGGAGTTAAAGGCTACTATACTACAAATTTATAGTCATTTGTCCACAAAAATCACTTGCCTTCACTTACTTCATGAATCATGAACTTGAAAGTACCCTTAAGGCTCCTGATTTTCAGGGAGTTCAAGAACAATAACAACAAAAAAATGCCCCCTCAGAGTTTATCACAGTTGAACTGGCAAAAGATTCAAACAGCTCTAGTTCAGCAGCCTCTGGAGATGCTGAAACAGGAGTTAATATTAAGAACAGGATCAATGCATTGTGGCTTCACTCAGAGAACAGCTTCTTTCTTTCATTTTTGTCAAGTGAGAGGAAGAAAATGAAGAGAGATCATGGCATCATGCTAAAAAGCCCATCTCCTGATACTTCTTTAGAAAGTCAAGGAAAAGAAAATTTTAAAAATGTAGCATAATTGAAACAAAAAAAAATTTAAGACAGCTTGAAAATAAAAGTCATGGCCATAAAGGAAAAGGGAAAAAATTCCCAAAGAATTTCAGAAATTGATGACCAAAGGTATACAGTGTAAATTATTGTCTGAGAATCAAAACAGCCTTAAAGTGCCTTTCTAAAAACATATAAAAGGGTAGTATTTCAATCCTCTGTCTCTGGTCTTTATTTGCTTCTATCTAGCACATATACACATAGAAGCTTATCAATTGCTATCATGGAGAAGAAAAATTACCTGATGAGGAAATAGAATGCTTAAGTAGCCCCATCTTAGGAAAACAAATTGAACAAACTATTAATGAAATTCCTAAGAAAAAATTCCCAGGGCCAGATGGATTCACAAGTGAATTCTATCAAATATTTAAAGAACAATTAATTCCAGCACTATATAAACTATTTGGTAAATAGGCAAAGAAGGAGTCCTACCAAACTCCTTCTATGACACAAATATGGTGCTGATACCTAAAACAGGAAGAGCTAAAATAGAGAAAGAAAATTATCAACCAATTTCCTTAATGATTATTGATGCAAAACTTTCGAACAAAACATTAACAAGGTGATTACAGCAATATATCACACAGATTATATACTATAACCAAGTGGGATTTACACCAGAAATGCAGGGCTGGTTCAATATTGGGAAATCTATCAACATAATTGACCATATCAATAATAAAACCAATAGAAATCATATGATTATCTCAATCAAGGCTGACAAAATACAACACCCATTCCTATTAAGAACACTAAAGAGTATAGGAATAAATAGAGTATTCCTTGAAATGATGAGCAGTATCTAACTAAAACCATTATCTGTAATGGGAATAAGCTACATGCCTTCCCAACAAGATGAGGGGTGAAGCAAGAATGCCCATTATAACCACTATTATTCAATATAGTACTACAAATGTGAACTATAGCAATAAGAGAGGAAACATAAATTAAAGGAATTAAAATAGGCCACGAGGGGAAAAAAATATCACTCTTTGCAGATGATATGATGCTATACTTAGAGAACCCTAGAGAATCAACTAAAAAACTACTTAAATTAATTAACAACTTTAGCACACAGTAGTCAATGACCATATTAACCTAGTGTTTGATAAACCCAAAGATACTGGCTTTTGTGATAGGAACTCACTATCTGAGAAAAAACTACTTGGAAAACAGGCAAACAATAGGACATAAATTAGGTATAAACCAGCATCTCACACCATATACCAAGAAAAGATCAATATGGGCTCATGATTTAGACATAAAGATTGACACCATAAGCAAATTAGAAGAAATAGTCTATCTATTAGATCTATGGAGAAGAGAAGAATTCATCACCAAAAATAGAGAGCATTGCAAAATGTAAAACAGACAATTTTGACTATATTAATATAAAAAGCTTTTGTGCAAACAAAACCTATGCAACTAAGATTAGAAGGAAAACAGAAAGCTGAGAAACAATCTTTATAGCCAATGCCTGTGATAAAGGCTTCATTTCTCAAAAATATAGAGAACTGAATCAAATTTATAAGAATACAAGTCATCCCTCAACTGATAAATGGTCAATAGATATTTTCAGATAAAGAAATCAAAGCTATCTATAGGCATATGAAAAAGTGCTCTAAATCACTTTTGATTAGAGAAATGCAAATTAAAACAACTTTGGGATATCACCTTACACCTATCAGATTGATTAATATGACAAAAAAGGAAAATTATAGATGTTGGAGATGACATGGGAAAATTGGGACATTAATGCACTGTTGGTGGAGTTGTGAACTGATCCATCCATTCTGGAGAACAATTTGAAACTATGGCCAGAGGGCAAGCAAACTGTATAAATTTTGATCCATCAATTTTACTCCTAGCTTTCTATCCCAAGGAGTTCATAAAAAAGGGGAAAGGACCTACATAGGCATATATATATATATGTATATGTGTGTATACTATATACATGTGCATATGTACATATATACACATACATATATATGTGTGTGTATCTTTATATACATATATGTGCATATATATACATATATATATATATACAGTTATACAGATATACATATATATATATACACACATATATCGGTCCCTTTTGCGGTGACAAAATATTGGAAAATAAGGTGATGCCGATCAATTGAGGAATGGCTGAACAAGTTGTAGTATATGAATGTAATGGAATATTATTGTGCAATAAGAAATTATGATAAGGCAGATTTCAGAAAAAAAACCTGGAAAGATTTATATGAACTGATGCAAAGTGAAATGAGCAGAACCAAGAAAACATTGTACACTGTATCAGCAATACTGTGTGATGACCAACTATTAATGACTCAGCTCTTCTCAGCAACACAATGATCCAAGAAGAGTACAAAACAAAATGCTATCCACACCCAGATGAAGAACTAATGGATTTTGAATGTAAAGAAAAACATTTTCTTTTCACTTACTTTATTCTTTTTCATGTGTTTTTTTTTATTTTTCCTTTTGATCTGTTTCTTCTTTCACAACTGTGACTAATATGGAAATGGTTTATATGGTAGCACATGTATAACCTAGATCAAGTTGCCTAACCAGTTTTAGAAAAGGAGTGGGGAGGAGGTAGAAAAATTGGAGCTGAAAATCCTGTTAAAATGAATGCTAAAAATTGTCTTGACATGTAATTGGGGGGAAAACAAAAAACTATTAAAAAGTCAAAGCTAGCCTGGATTATGAAGAGATGACATAGCTGTACTTTACAAAAGAGACATAAACAAAACATAAACATACTTTTAAAAAGATGTCTAAAAAAGGGTTTCTTAATATTTTTTTATCTGTATGTAATGGATCCATTTGGTATTCTGGTGAAACAAATGAATCCCTTGTTAAAAATAATTAATGAATAACATTAATAATAATAATTATACATAGGATTACAAAGGAAATAAATTCTACTGAAATACAGCTATAAAAATATTAATAACAACATAAGGAGACAAAAAGAAATTAAAGATCTTTAGTTAAAAAACAGTTTTCCTGTGTGAAATGGAAAACAACAGAAAAATCAAAAGCATGTAAAATTAAAGTCATGAACACATAAAACCAGAATCTGCTAAGCACATTGAATAACAGTAGAAAGAGCAACATTCACTTTGTATTAAAGTAGTGTCTGATGTAAAATGTTTTGGAGACATTTATGTAACAAGCTCCAAGCACTTCTCAGTAGGGAACCTGTTCTCATTTTCTTCTGTAGTTTTTGCTGATATTTTTCTCCTTCAGTCTTTCAAAATATTTTGTTTGTACTTTTTCCATTGCAACTTCTCAAAATCTGCTTGTATTATATTATTTGTCTACATTCAATTCAACAAATATTTATTAAGGTTTTATTCTGCTGGATTTTAAACTCATTTCCCTTCACACCTAGCATAGAACTTTGAACACAATAGGTTTCAAATCCTATCTGTTAACTTAAATCAGATGTACACAACATAAATTAAAACAATTAAGGGTAGGACTATAGATAGGTATCATATATTCCGTAAGAGTGGTAGAATATCACTTCTTTATCATGATGAAGAATAAGAGAAGTGATTTTTGTAGGGGAGCTACTCCAAGTATTCTTGAAATTACTCATTTTGTCAAGATGGCAAAAAAAAAATTGACAGGAGTTTGGAAAACTCAGCTGAGAAACAATCTTTACAGCAATTTGAAAGCAGATTCCTCTGTGATTATGTCATGTAGAAATGTATACTCCCTTATGATTCAGAGGGAAGGATAACACTTGTTTTCTTACCTACCCAAATCTCTGATTGTAGATTTTTTCCCACTTAAATCCATGTTGATATGAAACCCTAAACAATACATCCTTCTGCAATTAGTAAATATCTCTACTGTTTTCCCATTTCCTTTTCTGTCTTCCCTGTCCTTCCCACTGTTAACACAAATACAAATACTCTACCAACATAAGATGTAGCTTATGTCAGGAACTCATAATTGATTCAAAAAGTAATGTCTTGATACTTTAGAGATATCAAGGGAACTATATTGCTGTGATACATTTTGTAACTATCAAAACTAATAACATTAATATTCATGATGTGGGAATTACAAAAATTTTATCTGCATGTAAAATGAGGGGCATACACAAGCTGATCTCATGTCCCTTCTGGCTATGTGATTTTGTGATAAAGTTTGATGAAGATGTCTAATGCTTAAAATAGCTACAATTATTACTTAACACATTTAATGAACCTAATATTCCCTGGAGTCATCAAAAGGGAAAAATGTACTCTTTAAAATAAAGTAATTTCATTTTCCAAAAAATTTGCTATTTTCATTTGATTTACTTCATTGCTTGGGGGGGCTATTTATTGAAATTATAAATACCAAATTTCTATAAAAGTCCTCAAATCTGGTTATTATATATAGGAGAAATCTCAATAGTCCTGGGTATTTATGTAGAGATTTGAAAAACACATTACATATTCTATTTCATTTAAACACAAAAGTAATCCAATGAAGTCAGTATTACAAGTGTTATTATCTCATTGTAGAGATGAGGAAGCTGAGGTTAAGAGATTAAGCTCTGTTTACAACATCTAGTAGCTCTGCGACTATAGATGAGTCACTCATCCTGTCAATTGCCCAAGCAACTCCAATACTTTAAATTACAGATGAATAACCAATTAATCACTATGGAGTGAGTTTCCACAGCAAAGGTGTCCTAAGTTAATAAAATCACAGGCCCTGGAAAACAAGCAAATCAAGGTTTAAAGCAATAGGAACAAAATGTAGGATATCAGATTCAGATGGTACCCAAAATAACCACAAGATCTCTTTCTACTCATGGATCTCATAGATTTTAAAGCCTAAAATCATAATTTTAAGTTAAATTATTTAATTTGATTTTATTTTGGGGGAAGAATCATGTACCATTGTGGATTCATATTAACCTGGTAGTATACTAGTTTATTCTGATATCTTTTTTTTCTCCATATAAACTGTTTTCTAGTAATATCTATCTCATCTTGTATTATGAAGTTGTATTTTTTTGAACAATTGTAGAAAATTTCCTTATTAAAATCTAACTTTCAAAGAGCCTCCCTAAATGTTTTGTTCTCTTTGGATCCTGAAATTTTCATTTAATGTGCTATCACTTTTGGCTTGGTATCACCTGAATATTTACTATGCATACTGAACTATTTATTTGTCCAAGTAATTGAATAAGTGATAATTAGGACTAGAAATGATCTTAGAGATTAGAGTTTGGAATAAAAATGAGGTATTCTTGATCTAAGTCCAACATCTCATCATTATATTTGAGACTTCCACTTCAAGTATGGGGAGTACGGATTGGACCTGTGATTTATTTCATTATTATCCTGGACTACCTTATAAACATATAGCTGAAATATCAGGACTATGAAAATTAAGTTCAGATTGTGATGCGTTGGCATGAATTCTGTTATACAT
The DNA here is from genome assembly GCF_003287225.1 of Phascolarctos cinereus. Lineage (NCBI taxonomy): Eukaryota > Metazoa > Chordata > Mammalia > Diprotodontia > Phascolarctidae > Phascolarctos > Phascolarctos cinereus. The sequence goes on along the minus strand of NW_027555847.1, from coordinate 434,707,649 downwards.
TCTTCCTTGCTTAACAACAGGATAAACCATCATGCTTTGCCTTTCAAGACACATCATTGTTGCATCTGTGTGATGAATATGGCAACCCTTTGCCAACATTTCATTACTGGTTCACAGTTTCAGGAACATGTCTTTTTAAGTTCTGCTCAAAATAGGCCACTCCTCTAATACCCTCCCATTGCTTAGTTTGCTACCACATTTCTCAGGTGTGTCATTTCTCTTAAATGCGTTCTTTGGCACATCGTTAAGAGTATTTTTTCTTCTTCTGTCTAATGTCTTATAGTTTAGTGGAGAGAAGAAAGAAGCTTCTGACCATCTGCTATCATCTATACTCCACATATCCCCAGTTCATCCAAAATGTGTTTTAGTCAGTTTTAATGAAAAGGATGTCCCACTTGTCTCCATCAAGGTGATCAGATTATTATAATCTAGTCAATAGCTCACTAACGTTCAGATTCCTTAAGAGCCTGCCCAATATGACAAATGTTTTAAAAAACCTGTCTTTGGCTGAAAAAAAATGATGTTCCACAGTGACACTGCAAATATTAAATAAGCTGTATGTCACTTCATAGTAGGTCCATGATTCATGGCCACAGAAGTTTGAGATATAGACAGTATCAACCTGTTAATCATTATCTTAATCTATTCTTTAATGTTACACTGTGTTGGCAAGCTCTGGGAAGATATGTACACTTTCATAACTTTTTTTTCTTCCAGAAATTGTACCAGCAAATAGTGCTAGTTGGCAAAAATTTTTAAAAATTCAGTGAGCCACAGACAGTTTTCATCACTTATTAACAGGATACATTACAAAGCATTCTTCCCCCAGGCGTTTATTATGAAGCTCACCAAGTGAATAGTCATCCAAATTTGTTCATCCTCTGAGCAATATCAATGTTTTTGGAATCAAACACAGTGGTTTCCCTATTAGTCTAGATGGCAGAACAATAAATAGATATCTAAACAGGTTCATGTTCAGCTCAAATAAAAGTAGAAATACTATATGAAGCCACTGGCTATAAATAGATTCTTCAGTTTCAGAGAATGATTGAGCACACATACTAACTTCTGACAGGTATAGGTGGCCAAGATCTTTATAATTTGTCTTATTCTGATTGTCCTTTTTTCCTTTTCTTTTTTAATCAGACTTTCTTCCTGCCCTGCCTACCTTTGTCCTACACCTTATTAAGAAAAAGAATGGTCTAGCAATAAGTTCTTATTTATAGAAAGATTACTATTATTGCTATGGTGTTACTACATGCATACCTTTGTAATCTATGTGAAACATCATTTTAAAAGGAAATAATATATTTTGTCATTCAAGAGATGGAATTAAAGACAACTGGAAAGACTGAGCTCAGATTCTTAGGTCATCATAGAATTTCTGATACCTCATTTTCCAAAGAAAGGGAAATTATATAGTGAGAATTATTTTTGTTTTAATCAGCACAATTACCCTTCTTGTTCCTGGCATCAGGGTGGGTTACTGCTAGACATGTCCCCTGGAAAGCTTTTAGGGAAGAAAATATTTCCTTTGCTCCTCTTGTTCTATGCTTCAATTCTTATACCCACTCATGAAAATAACTATTCATTTATAGCCAGAGGCCTTACAAGCTATTTCACTAATATATTCTGCCAATACAAACCAGCTTCAGAGATAAAAAAGCTAAGTCATCCTTCTCTTATCTAAAATTTCTAAATCATTACAAGAAAGGAATTTTATACCTAACATAGTCTCTTTTACCTGGGTCTTTACTATTAACTCATTGCACTAATTTAAACAGTTCTTTAGAATTCATTAACTTGAAATAATTTACATACTTCAGTTTCACAGGTGTATGTTTGAGGTGATAGACATGGACTTGGAGTTGGAGAAGAGTGGGATTACAGCCTTACTTGGAGTCATGTCAGACTTTAAATAAGACAGAAATGCCTTTCCTTCATTTTCCATCTAGAAAAAAATAAAAAGTTTCAGACATCACAATATGAAAAACATACTAGATAAATTGTAGACTTTATTAAGCCATCACTTTGCATACTGTGATACAATCTTGCAGTATCAGTCAGGTTTTCTTATTTATTACATTAAAGTGTTTGTTCACATGATATGAATCTCAACAAGAGTTTCTAATAGAAGGAAGGACCATGCTTTGAATAAGGGGAGAGGCCCTCTTTGAAAAAACTGAATGCTTTCACTTCCTCAGGCACAGAGTGGTTGTGGAAAAATGAAACAGCTTTCAAATTATAAAGAGCTGTAGTAAATTTGAATGGGATAGTGGAGAGAGAGTTGGCCTTGAACTCAAGTCTTCTTGAATTTAAGTACAGCCTCTAACATATATGTATATATATATATATATATATATATATATATATATATATATATATATATATATATATATGTGTGTGTGTGTGTGTGTGTGTGTGTGTGTATGTGTGTATATATATACACACACATATATACGTATATGTATATATACATATACATATATATGTATATATGTATATATACACACATACACATACACATACATATACATATATGTATGTGTATATATGCTTTTTTACCTCTGAAATCCATTTAGTCTTAAAGAATCATAAGTAGTTCTCTAAGACTTAAATTGCAGGAAGGTGCTTGTCTGTATTTTTAAAGGAAGTGTTTTCACTTGGGAGTTTCCTTTAATCAATGAAATTACACATCTTTTCCCTGTCTCTGTGTATTTCCCTATCCCTTACTATGAGTAAGAATAGTATTAGTTTGAATGTGTGTTAATGGAAATAAAAATTAACTATGAGTAAAAAACAAAATTGGAATCTAGTCACTCTTCTGCTACTAGATATAAGATCTTAGGCAAGTCTACACTCTCACTATTCAACTATAAAATGTATAGTTGCACTGGATGATCAGGCAGAGGCATATTCCAGCTCTAGCATTAAATGAGTTTAATTTAACTTGTAATCTGAAACTACAGAAAAATAATCTGAATGATGATTACTGCTTATGCATTAAGAAAGTGGCTGTTTATCCAGATGAAAGATTATAACACATCTCTGCACTACTTTTCATGTTTTACTTAGATTATTTTATTTTATAGTGCCAAATGACTCACAAAGAAAAAAAAAGATAAAATAAAGTTTTCAATAATTATCTGCTAAAGTAATGGGCTAGATGTTACAGAATTAATGAGAAAACCAATAGATAGAAATTTAAAGGAAATCAAACCAATTAAAAGAACAGACAGATTATATTATTAGCTAATGAAAGGAGAACAGGATCCCATTTTTATACTTTGAATATTCATCGTTTCAATGCTGTCAGCTATAAATCACCCAACCTTACCAAAGTCTCTGAAGTTCTTGGAAAAGCCATTTGACATGGCCCATTAATAAAGAAGATATATTCTCTCCTAAATAGTCACTTGCTTAATCCAAGGCCTTTTGAAATACTTTATAGAATTCTCCCATTCTCTACACTATTCCATATGCTATTTCCATGTTGACCATACTGTGTTGCAGAGGTAACACATGTTAAACAAAACTTTCTCCTGCAATATTATTTCTTAATTTCACCCTATTGAATTTCTGCATGAGATTTTCCAATGGAAAGCATTTGGATCTAGAATTTTCACCTGTCTCCAAGAGAATGATCATGACACTGGCCTCAATCATTGGCCTCAGGATCTATCTGAATTATATATACATCCAGATTGATGTGCAGGCATTCTCTCCTACACACAGACACACAGACACACAGACACACACATATAGGTGAAATAGACTCTTTGTTAAAATATACAATATTTTCACTTTTCTCTAGCATAGATTCATCCTGGAAATTAATTTCATTTTTGATTTAATATGTCAAAATTGAGCCATATACATATGATAAAAATAATTATTGAAAGTTATTTTCAAAGAGTTTCATCGCTGTAGTGAATCTATTTCACGGCCAATCCAAACTAAATCAAAACTAATTTAAGAATTTGAGATTTGTGAACATTACTACAAGGGTATTTTTTTATTTCCCTGATTAAAACTCTTTAATGAAATAAAATTACCACCTCATAAGGCCTTAGAGAGATTTCATGACTGAAAAATCACATTATTTGGTAATTTTCATCATAATGATGATATCGCAACCTAGCTAGGGTAATTATTGAACAGCAGAGCTTATGGCTGAACCAATGCTAAGAACTTACCAGAAGCAACCAGAAAGCATTACTTTCAAGCACCTAGGATTCCATGCCAGGTGGAATAATTGGAGCCTGATTTTAGTAGAAAAGGAAAGGAAGAGACTAAGCATTTAGTTAGTGCCTACTATGTGCTAGGTACTATGATAAGTACTTTTTTATAGATACACATTTGATCTTCACAAGATGTATGTGAGGTAGCTGCTATTATTACATCCCTATTTCAGAGTTGAGGAAACTTAAGCACACAGAGATCAAATAATTTGACAAAGTCACACAGCTTAAGTGTTTGAGAATAGATTTGAACTCAGGTTTCCAGGCTCAGCATTCTATCCAGAAGAAACGAAGAAATTCAGGGAAAGAAAAATACTGAACCAGAAATTATCAAAATAATGATGATATATAACTGTAGCCTTAATGTCAAGTTATCTCAATATGTGAAGTTTCCTGGCAGCCTCAGGACAACTTTGATTCTCTTCATTCATCTGGCAAATGCTACTTAGAGAGCTTTGTTTATTTCAAACAGAAGTCAGACAACCATAAACACAGTAGATAAAAAAGAAATTTTCTAACACTGCAAAATACACATGTGGCACTGTTGAGTACTTTTTTCTTCACTTTAAATGTCCTATTCCCCTGGTACAATTGGTATGTGACTAATAAGAAAGAGAAATCCATTCAGTTTGGTTTCAGAGGTGTGGTTAAATACTTAGTCTGAATTAGTTTATCAGATGCTTTCCAAGTACTCATTGACCCTGGGCAGGCATTAAGGGGGTAGAAGTAGATACGAAAGAGAGATCTAGAAAATGGGGAACTGTAACAGAAGAAAAATGTTCAATGAACATTTGGAGTTGAAAAGCCTGAATAGCTAAGAAGCAGAATAAGATCTGCCTGCCAAAGGGAAAAGATGGGGCTCAGAAATTGTGTGTAGGAGTTTTTCAAATAAAACTTTTGCTAACCTACTTATTTTTGCAAGGGTCAGACCACCAATACAGAAGTTGTAATTACCACTATCACACTGATACATGCCCATCATCTATAAAAACACTATATACAGCAGTATACATGCAATCAAAGCTCAGTTTTCTGAGAGTGGAGTATCTTCTGCATATCTTGTTTCCCAGTTTGACAGAATCTTGGGCAGACAACTTAATTGTTTTAGATGACAGTATTCATGTATTTAAAGGGCTGCTGTGTGGAAATTTTACTACATTATTTCAACAGAGAGTCAAACATTCCTGATATGTGAAAGTCATCCCTAACAATTTGAGTTATTTGAGTGGAATAGGCCATTTTGGGAAATAATTGATTCTCTTTCATTGAAGGTCTTCAAACAAATCTGGATGACCATTTACTGATACCACAGAAGGTATTACTTTTCAAAACTGACACTGACAGCTCTTTAAATGGCCAAAGTGTATATAGTTCAGTGATTTCTACTTAATTATAAGATGTAGTAGGCTTAAAGTTCTTTCATGAGATTAATTCTGTCCATTTACTATCCCATCTGCACCAGGGAAGGTTTTTGAAACCCACTTAATCATTTGCTTCATGCCAGAAAAGATTCTATAGAGGAGGCCTGGTTTTCAACAATTCCTAAGTGCCAAACCAATGCAGACATTGTAATTATCACTCTCATCATGATAGATGTCATTCACTTACAAAAATTAATATGTAAAGATGTATTTGCAATCTTAGTTTTCTTAGAATAGATTATCTGCTATATGTCTTATTTTCTTAGAGATACGCTACCCATTCCAATGTTCTTTGCAAAAACAGTTTCAAAAGAGTATTTAGTAAAAACCAGAGTTCATAAACTGTACAGTAACTAGTGAAGTTGTGATTACCAGACATTACATGAATACCAAGTACCACAGCCAATATTCACATTTCAGTCCTCTGACTCCAAGATAATACCCCTATCATTGTACCATGCTGAAAATCACAAATGAACCAAGTACAGTTGCACATTTTCTTTAAAACAAAGGTAAATGTGATGCAGGTAGGTGGTGCAGTGGACAGAGCACCTGCTCAGGAGTAAGGAGAAGCTGAGTTCAAATCCAGCCTTAGACTTTAAACTTAACTAGCTGTGTGACTTTGGGTAAATCACTTAACCCCTATTGCCTTAGGGGAAAAACGGCAAATGCAATAGAGTCATATGAACAAAATTAGAGGATTGGACATTTTTCTCCAGTCCCCATTAAATTTTTAATAGAATTATGTTTCATGAGCATAGCAATTATATTGAATCCAAAAGAGAGACTTGGGGTACAACAAGAAGCTTAACAAGGTAACTAAGTCTTTGAATTAATTGTAGAGAAAGCTAAATTCTAATTCTAATGATCACTCAGCATCATATCACCTCCAGCCTCCATCTTCACATAGGGCACAACTGATTCAAAGGCTTGTGCTCTGTCATCAATGATGGATTATTCATGCTGCTGCAGTCTCTACCCATACATTTTGCCCCATAGTACTGTTATTATATCAGTGCACATCAGTGCAGCAGGCATAAGAGGTCAAGATTTTGTGTGCCTAGCACATCCCTTGGTTTAGCGAATCCTCAAAATAAGTGCTTAATTTTCCACAACGAGTGGCAGATGCTGGCTCACTCCAGCAGTATATCAAAAAAGATGGAACAAGGACAGGGAGCTAGCTTGTGGAGTTATACTGGGTCTAAAAGGTTACTGGTTTTCAGATGTAGCCAGTCCTGTTTCCTCACAATTTACTTGGGGCAGGGACCAGACACTAAAAAGTGAGTTCTCCAATATGAGAGGAAGCTAAGATAGCTTTGAGTTTCAGACCCCAGGGGTAAACACATCAAAGTGGAAAGGGAATGAAAGAAAGCAAAAGAATGATAAAGGGAAAACTAAAACTAATAAAGATCTCCAGTGGAAGAAAGCTGAATTAAAAACACAGAGCACAAACAGATAAATCAACAGATAAAATTATAAAATCTTAAGGGAAGATGAATGCAAGAGAAATAAAACATTATGACTGCACCTAAATAAATACTGAAAAACAAAGGAAATTAAACCACCACTTAATGAAAGATGAAATGATATAAATTCCTAAGAGAGCATGAAAGCACCTATGGTTCAGCTTTTCAAGAAAAAAAAAATTAACAATATTAAAGCAGAATGTAAATGAGAACGTATGGCTGAAATTTTGACCTGTACCACAGAAAAAATTATTAAAATAGAAAGATTTGAATTCCTGGTGATGAGTGTCTCTAATGATGTGAAAAAGAAAATAATAGTTTGGAAATGCAAATATGCTGAAGGGGAAGTCAAGAAGAGAAATAAAAATTGTATTGTTAAAAATAATATATTATCTCAACACAAGCAAAATACATTGTTCTGGAAGACAGGATGAATAGAAACAAATTAACATTATAGACTCAAAAGAAGAACATGATAGTTTACAAAATCTAAATACCTAAATGCAAGAAAGAGTATAAGAAAACTTCTCAAAGCTTACAAACTTTAAAAAGCAACAATCAAAATAATTTGAAACTTGCTTTCAAAAGAAAACCAAAAAAAAGACTCTATATTTCAAACCATAAAAGAAAAAAATGCTTAAATTTAACAATTCCATTAGCAAACAAAAATTATCCAAGTGAAAAGGGAAAAAAGAACCTCCAAATATAATCAAAAGGAAATTCAAATGATACAAAACTATTCTCTGGCCATCAGAATCCATAAAAGGGAATAGAATTGAATGGTATATACAAAGCAAAGGAGATCAAGATATAACCCAAAATGATATGCAATGCAAACCTGAGACTAATAGTGAATAATAAAAAAAAAAATTCACGAGCTTCAATAAGAGAGGCATATGAGATATTCTTGTATCTTTTAAAATGAGTAGATTATTCAATTTGTAAACACCCCAAATAGTAAAAATACAAAAAATGAAAATAAATACAGTGACCAAGATCAAAATTAATTAAATTATATATATATATATATATATACATATATACAGAGAGAGAGAGAGAGAGAGAGAGAGAGAGAGAGAGAGAGAGAGAGAGAAAGACAAAGATTAGTTTCAAAGTGAAATAGCAGAATTTTTGTCTGAAAATGCCAAAGGGGATAAAAATTGAAGCATCATTTGAAGAAATAAGAGATGTCAAAGGAATTGGCAGGGACAGCCAGGTGACATATGGTTATCACTGAGCCAAAAATTAAGAAGATTCATCTTCCTGACATGAAATCTGGCCTGATACACTTACCAGCTATGTGACCATGGGCAAGTCACTTAAGCCTATTTCCCTTAGTTCCTCATCTGTAAAATAAGGTGAAGGAAATGGCAAAACCACTCTAGTTCTTTTGTTAAGAAAACCCCAAATGAGTTCACAAAGATTTGGCCACAACTGAAACAAATAGCAACAAGAAAGAGGAAAACAAATACCATTGAATAAATGTCATATCCCTCCCCACCCCCACCATGAATCAATGAATTTTTTGGAACTAAATTGAAAAATAATGAGAGGGTACTTCAAAACTAGAAGGAAGGCGAAGTATTGAGGTGATAATTTGAAATTCCTCCTGTAGTGTCTCAGCAGTAAGATGGATTATAGGAAAATAGTTTAAGTGGGAAAGGGAGAGAAAGTTGAAAGAGGGAGGGGGGAAGAGGAAAATCTTGACTCTATAATGAGAAGGAATACTACTGAAGACATGTAGCCTCTAAATGGGGTTAGGGATATTACACTGAATCTAAACTATAGAGTTTTGGTAAACAGTGAGACTACTTCCTGTGGTCTTTAGGAGAAAACTACTTGCCTCAGAAGAAATTAGAAGTCTTTGGAGGAGAAGGCATCAAGAAGGTTGGGAGGGCATGGACTCAGAATGGATATTGCACAGCTATATCAATAATAAACTTGACAGCCCAGGTTGTGAGTCCAGCAACATGGAAGTGTTACCTGTAATTATTCAATCCCACCCTATAAGGGAAAGTATGTTTTCAGCTTACCAGTTTCTTGGATCCTGTCTTTAGGAAGACTTACTTAATAAGAGTAGACTCCTTTTAGGCACAGTGCTTACTGACCTTCTCTGGTCCTTCCTTATGGCTGAGGCAATTTTGTGCCAGGTAAAGAATGAGTTCCTTTTCCTCTAATTCTGAATAAATACTCCAATTCTCTCTCAATTAACAACATATGTTCTCAAGGATTGTTTGCACAACTCCTTAGTAAAGTCTTTGAAATCAAAAGGTGGTATTATTAGTAGATGTCTTGCTTTTCTACCAGCAAGGAGAAAGTAAAATGGCATATATATATATATATATACATTTATATATACACACACACATATACATATACATTTATATACACACACATATATACATATACATTTATATACACACACATATATATACATCTATATATTTAATTATGGTGAAAGTGTATTTATTTGGAAAAAAGCAGCATCCCCTAGTTGACTTTGTGGTAATGCTGTGTCCCTAGATAAAGGTAAAAGAGATTCTTGATTTAGCCCTTGAAGAATAAAAAAAGGAATTATGCAAATTAAGCTACTGATGTATAACTTTGATCTGGAGATTGCTTTGATAGGTACAGCTAATGAAATTCATTCTCTAAAATAAATGATTCATATACACCAAAACATTTACAACAGCATGTTTAGTAATGAAAAGAAAAAAAAACAAAAAACCTGCAAATAAAAGAGATGCCCATTAATTGAGGAATGTCTAAAGAAAATGTGATGTACAAATGCAATGGAATACTATTACTGTATTATTATAAGAAAATACATAAATAATGAATACACAGAATAATAGAAAAACTTAAATGAGTAGATGCAAAATGAATTAAGCAGAGTCAAATGGATGTTATTTACAGTGACTAAAACACTGCAGATAGAAAGAAAAACCACCATTAAACAAAGAATCAAAGATGTACATTGCCAAATTACAAATAAAATGCTTGGTCTCAAAGAAGAAAGATAAATAGAAACCTCTCAAACTTACAGAGAAGGGGTTCCATACATTTATAACACTGCATACTATCATCAGGTTTTAAATGTATAGTTTAGTTCTGCTGATTTTTTTTTTCTTTCTCTATTTTCTTTTTATTTTTTTTTATTAAAACATGCTTTGTTATTTGTTATATCTCAAAATGGAAATTTAGGCTACGTGAAAAACAAAAAAAAACACACAAAAAAACCCAGTGTTTCCATAAAAGTTATATTAAAAAGAAAAAAAAAGTAACACTACTGAAAGTCACATACTATTTAGTGTAATATAAACAAGAAAAATCTATCCAAATATTCCTTTCAGAAATGTATTTTTCAATATGGCCATCCCATGCAAACGCACACAATAAGTATGGAGACTTCAATTTTGGTCCAATTGCTTAAGTGTAGTATATACTGTTTTTCACATAAAATCCTTTCAAATACTCCCTCTGCTCACCATCAACTGTTAACACACTCAAAGTTAAATGTTCCTTTTTAACTTTCAATTTATCTTTGGAGCTGCTGAGAGACAACACATTTTTGGCTATAAGATTTCTTGCTGTAAAACTAATGGGCTATGAAAGTTCTAGAAAAGAAGAGGAGCCAAGATGGTGGGAGTAAAAAGTAAATTTCTCTCAATTTACTTAATGATTTCTTATTGACCTCTGAAAGCCCAGAAAATATTGTGCCAGGAAAAACCCTGGAAAAGCTGAACCAGCAGAAAGAGAGGGTGCAGCAGTCTTTTAGCCCAGGAAGCTTGGAGGCTTAATGAGAAAGACCCCTCTCACTCTGGAGAAGGGGGTACAGTACAGAATGGGAGACATCACAGCAAGGTAGCAGAAAACCCCACCTCAGCATACCAGGGGGAAATCTTGAGTTCCAGGATGGTGGAGCAGGCGAACACCAACACCAGGAGCCCCAAAAGACTCAGTATGGGCAGGGGAACAGTGGACATCAGCTTCAAAATCCACTGGGTGCCATGATCTTCTCTGACAGTCAAGTCTCTCAGTGCCTCAGCAAAACTCTGGGAAGGACAACTTCAAGAGGTAAAGCTACAGGTTGAGATGCATCCTCCAGTAGTGAAACATCGCTATGAAAGACTGAGCTGAGCAGGCATCTTCCAGGGGCCAGAATTCCAATCCTTACCCCTAGAGCTCCAGCATTGCTGATTCCAGCCCAACACCAGGTAAGCTGCCACAGCCCTATAGTCTACAACTGCCAGCACTGGAGGCCCCAGCACATAGAGTCAGTGAGCAGGCACCAGGCTCCTAGCACAAGAAGCTTGGTTCATTGCTCCCTGCTCTCCAGAAAGACAGCTCAATTATTTGTTGTTGTTGTTGTTGTTGTTGTTGTTGTTGTTGTTACTGTTTTGTTTTAAAGTCAGGAAATAAGCAAACATCAAGAACAAAAATTTATTTTAAAAAATGACTATAGATTCCTTTTATGGGGAATGGGAAGATCAAGGCAGAAATTGAGAAGAGGACAACATTGTAAATATACCCATATCCAAACCCTCAAAACAGAATATGAACTGGTCTCAAGACCAAAAAGCTTTCTTGGAAGAATTCAAGAAGAATATTACGTCAAATAAGAGAGGTGGAAGACAAATTGGAAAAATAAATGAGAGATATTCAAGGGAGAGTCAATAGCTTGGAAAAGGAAGGACACAAATTAACTGTAGAAAACAAGTCCTTAAAAAATACAATTGGCCAAATGGAAAAAAAAAGCACAATGAAGAAAACAATTTCTTAAAAAGCAGAATTGGCCAAAAGGAAAAGGAGGCACAAAAATACACTGAGGAGAACAACTCCTTAAAAAGTAAAGTGAGCCAAATGGAAAAAGAGGTACAAAATCTAAGAGAAGAAACAATCCATTTAAAATTAGAATTGGGCAAGTGGAAGTTAATGACACTATAAGAGAGCAATAATCAATCAAACAGAAGCTAAAGAACAAAAAAAATAGATGAAAATGTAAATTGCCTCATTAGTAAAAAACTGACCTGGAAAATAGACATAGGAGAGAAAATTTTTTAAAAAAAGGCATACCTGAAAAGCATGATGAAAAGAAGAGCCTGGACAGTGTCTTTCAGGAAATCATAAAGGAAAAACTGGTCTGAGGTCTAGAAACAGAGTGTAAAATAGCCATAGAAAGAATCCACCAATCACTTCCTGAAAGAGATCCAAAATTTAAAACGCCGAGGAATATAGCAGCCAAATTCCAAAATTACTCAGAGAAAATACTGCAAGCAGCCAGAAAGAAATAATTTAAATAGCATGGAAACATATTCAGGATTATGCCGAAACTTGCAGCTTCTATATTAAAAGATCATAGGGCATGGAATACAATATTCTGTGAGACAAAGGAGCTTGGATTGCAACCAAGAATCAACTACTACCCAGTGATATTCAGCATAATTTTTCAGGGGAGGAGATGGACATTCAAGGAAATAGGGACTTCCAAGCCTTCCTGATAAAATGACCAGAGCTCAACAGAAAATTTGATCTTCAAATAAAAGACTCAAGAGAGGCATATAAAGGTAAATAGGATACAAAAAAATGGTATTCATAAGGGTAAACTGTTTATATCCCTACAAGGAAAGATGACACTGGTAACTCTTGAGAACTGTATTGTTATTAAAAGGGGTATACATAAACAGAGGGGGTGAATATAAGTTCACTTTGATGTAATGATAAAAAAAATCTAATTAAGAAGGTTAAGTGCATCTAAATAAGTGGGTTAAGTGGATCTAAACAAACCATTGTACTGAAAGAAAAAGAAAGGAACAGGCAGACATGGGTAAATTACATTACTTGAAAAGGCACAAAAACCTACTACAGTAGGGGGAAAGAAGGGAAGGAGATGAGCATTGTTGGAACCTTACTCTCATCAGATTTGGTTCAAAGAGAGAATAGCATAATCAGTTAGGTGTAGAAATCTAACCCTACAGGAAGTAAGAGACTAAGGGAAAATAAAAGGGATGGGGTGAATAGAAGGTAGGAAAGAAATAGTAAGAGTAAAAGGGAAGAAAAAGGGCTAAAGAAGGGAGGACAGACTGAGAGGGTTGATGGTCAAAAGCAAAATACTAGTGAGGAGGTAAAGGGAGAAAGGAGAAAGAAAAACATAAATTGGGGGGATAGGAAGGAGAAAACAACAGATAGTAATCATAACTGTAAATGTGAATGAGATGAACTCTCCCATAAAACAGAAACAAATAGCAGAATAATAATAATTGTACAATATGTTGTTTACAAGAAACACATTTGAAACAGAGGCATAAACATAGGGTAAAGGTAAAAGGCTGGGGTAGAATATATTATGGTTCAGGTGAAGTAAAAAAAAAAAAGCAGGGGTAGCAATCCTAATCTGAGACAAAGCAAAAGCAAAAATAGATCTCATTAAAAGAGATAAGGAAGGAAACTACATCGTGCTAAAAGATACCAGAGATGATGAAATAATATCATTCCTAAACATATATGCACCAAGTGGTATTGCATCCAAATTCTTGGGGAAGTTAAAGGAGTTACAGGAAGAAATAGATAGCAAAACTATACTAGTGGGAGACCTCAACCTCCCCCCTTCTGAACTAGATAGAACTAACTACAAAATAAACAAGAAAGAAGTTAAGGTGGTGAACAGAATTTTAGAAAAGTTAGATATGATAGACCTCTGGAGAAAATTGAATGGGGATAGAAAGGAATATACTTTTTTTCTCAGTGGTAAATGGCACTTACACAAACATTGACCACATTCTCGGGTATAAAAACCTCACAATCCAATGCAGAAAGGCAAAAAATATTAAATGTATCCTTTTCAGATCATGATGCAATAAAAATTATGAGTAATAAAATGCCATGGAAGGATAGATTAAAAATTAGTTGGAAACTACATAATGTAATCGTAATGAATGAGTCGTTAAAAAAACAAATCTTAGAGACAATCAATAACTTCATTAAAAGAGAAGGAAAATAATGAGACAACACACCAAACTGTATGGGATGCAATGAAAACAGTTTTTAGGGGAAATTTTATGTCTCTAAACATTTACATGAATAAAAGAGAGAAAAGGGAGATGAATGAATTGGGCATTCAACTAAAAAAAAACCTAGAAAAAGAACAAATTTAAAATCTCCAATTAAATACCAAATTAGAAATACTGAATGCCAAAGGAAAGATTGATAAAATTGAAATGAAGAAATCTATTGAACTAATAAATAAAACTAAGAGCTGGTTTTATGAAAAAAAACAATAAAATAGATAAACATTTGGTTAATTTAATTAAAAAAAAAGAAAACCAAATTACTGGTATCAAAAATGAAAAGGGTGAATTCAGCACCAATGAAGAGAAAATAAAACAATAATTAAGAAAAGAAGAAGTAAGAAAAGAAGATATAGGTCTTTCCTCATCTCCCCCCAAACAAACAAAAACAAATAGATGTTTTGAAACATAATATGTATATTCCATCCTTAATCAAGAACCCATTCATTTAAGTCAAAAAGTGATGCATAAATCCACATGTCTTTCACAAATACCTTCTTCTCTCCATCAGCTTTCTTCAAAACAGTTTCAATCTTCTGAAGTCCCTACATTCAATTACCAACAGTGTTGAAATCTTGTGTCCTTATCATCTTTGATTTGTCCCTAAAGACTTCATGATCTCTAGCAATGCTTGTTGGTTTATTTCTGGAACTATATTTTGTTTCCACATGAATCACCAAGATTTGGCAATGGTCTTTATTTTTAAATGTCTTGTGAGTACCAAGCCTCCTCATATCTCTCCCTGATACGTATTCTGGAAAGTTGTTCATATCAGCTTAACATAAATAGACATCTCAGAATCTCTGACTCATTTGGGAGTCACAAATTGCTCTAACTTGTCTCCTTATCTTCTAACCCTTATAGCATGGCCTCTTCTCTGGTGGCACCCACAAATTTTCAACATCAGACTGTGTAATTGTCTCATTGTTGGACAATTGTCAAACCTGATTAAGTGACTTAAATGTTCAATCATTGTTCTGTTTTCAGTCTTACAGTCTTCTACCCTCTAACCTTCTTACTCAAGTTATGACTTCTCTTGCCCTTTCCATACTTTTCTCTTAAATTGTCTAGTACTTATTTGCTCCTTGAATCCTATCTTAATTAATTTCCAAGAATATTTCATTTTACCTGATAAAGCAAAAATTACAGCGATATTAAAGTTTATTTAATATCTCTGCTGGAGAGACTACTTGGTGGTAAAATGTCTGTTACTGTTTCCTGGGAGGTGGTTGGAGAGAGAGAAGAATTACTTTTTAACGCAGGTTTCAAGACTTGAGGTCCTTTACTGTTGTCATTTTATCTTTGTATTCCTAGTGCTCCAATAATTCCATGAAGATAGTTCGTATTTAATAAATATTTGTTGATGTGAGTCGAAATCTAGCATACCCTCTAAAATTGATTACATTTTTTTCACATACACTTAGAAAGTTAAATTCACACACACACACACACACACACACACACACACACGTATACATATATATATATATGTATATATATATATATACACACACACACACACACACACACACACACACACACACATGCATACATATATTTTTATCATTCTTGTTGGTAGCTTATATTTCTGGTCCTTACAATGACATTTATTCTATTGGACTCCAAGTTTCTGAGAGCTCCTGAGTGAGGTTTTATCTAGAGCCTTTATGGAAAACTAGGCAGTTAACAGTTTGTTTCAAAAGTTCTATATAGAAACAAATTTATTGTTTATGAAAGGATCTCATAAAGAATTCAATTGCTTTCAACTTCATGCTTTTTTTCCATCCCATTCTCACTGAGAGGTACTAACAGCATCTCTCAATTTTGTGAATCTCTGGGGGCACCATCTTTTGTCCACAACTGCTCCAACAGAGAAAAAATGAGTAGTATGAATCCTCTATTGTCCCAGAACACTGATATGTCCAGATATCACTTGTAAGAGTAAAAATCATGTCTTCTTCTCATTAACTTCTTTATTGACTATCATCCCTGAGATATGCTTGGAGGCAAGAGTTGACATTGCATCATTCATATATCTACTGTGCTTTTTTGCTTTTGTTTTTGTTTATTTGTTTGTTTTTCACAGAGTTGATAGAACCATTAGATGCTCTGGAAGTCATCAGTGAAAGGGTTAGGCTCTAATATAACCTGAAAGATGACCCTCTCCCTCATTCATAGCCCAGATACATTTCTTCATGGGTTCTTCTAATTCTATGAGAACCTGAATGTTTTTACATCGACTCATTTCTGCTTATGAAGGCTTCATTAATCAATGAAGAAATATCCAGGACTCAAAATGCTACAAGAGAATGCTTCCACCCCTCCTCCAGATATCTAAGCAATTTAATTTATATTAAAATATATAATGTTATTTCATTAAATATACACAATAAAAAAACTAATGTTGTCATGTAAAATTCAGTGTGTATGAAATCACAATAAAAAAGCAATTTGTATTCATATGTTTTATGTTTTGAAAATGAATCAGGTTCCTGTTTTCATAATTAGTTGGGGAAAAAAAATTAGGATTTTTTTAACCAAAATAAGGAGGCATTAATTTGAAGTCTAACATGGAAGTATTTTATAAGCTTAGCTGGGGAAATTTCAACCTAAAAGAAGGTAAAATGCTTTTACGTTAATAATGTTATCTTTAACTAAATTAATTATGGTTTGAAATTCAGATTGTGCAAATGCAAACTCTGGAGTGGAAAGTAAGGAGCTAAATCAAAATATTCACAATGTCTCTCATGCTTGTGGGCTAGATTTATAATTTACCCCTAAATTCAAAATTTATTTCATATACCACAAAAGAGCTGGAGCTTAGTAGCAGCTCATTGGAGAGTTGATATCTTCCTCAATCATAATGGATTGAGGCTAGGTTAATACGTGCAAGCTATCTTTCCAATTTCTACTAATATGGCAATTGTAATTTTTAAATTACTATTATTGCAAAGACGTGTATATACTTATTTTCTTTAATTTGAGCTACCCCATACACACACACACACACACACACACACACACACACACACAGACATGGACACACACATACACATGCACACAAATTGGGAAATTCAGTATTTCTTTTGCTAAATCTTATTCCGGGCCCACTTCCTAGCAAATCAAATGTGATATCAGGTATAAGAATAAAATTTATAAAGAAGAATAGAAACTGTATGTCAGAACTTTGGTTCAGAAGGAACACAATTAGAAGAATGTCACTCTTTTCAATTCTATCCCACTTGTAACATCCCAAAACTATCCTGAGTGTTTATACATATATACTTTTATGCTCTTTCTCCTCTCTCTCTGTCTCTCTGTCTCTGTGTGTCTCTCTCTGTGTCTCTCTCTCCCCTAAAGCAATTTTCTTATTTAATATTTTATTTTTTCCTGATTATGTGTAAAAACTTTTTAACATTCTTTTTCAAATTTTGAGTTCCAGACTGTATCCCTCCCTCTTCTTTCCCTGCCATTGAGAATGCAAACAATTTCACATAGATTATACATATGTAATCATGCAAAAAACATTTCCATATAACTCATTCTGCGAAAGAAAACACAGATAAAAAAAGAAAAATAAAGGAAAAATATCTTTGATCTGTAATATGCTCTATAAGTTCTCTCTCAAGATGGACAACATCTTTCATTCTAAGTCCTGCAGGATTGTCTTGGATCATTGTGCATTGTTGCTGAGCATAGCTAAGTTATTCGTAATAGATCATCATATAATATTGCTGTTACTGTGTACAATGTTCTTCTGGTTCTGCTCATTTTACTTTGTATCAGTTCATGTAAGTCTTTCCATGTTTCTGAAAGCATTCTGCTCATCATTTCTTAAAATACAATAGTATTCATATAATAATAAACCACAACTTGTTTAGCCATTCCGCAATTGATGGTCATCCCCTCAATTTACAATTCTTTAGCACCACTAAAAGAGACACTATAAATATTTTGTACACATAGGTCCTTTTCCTTTTATATCTCTTTGGGATACAGACCTAGTAGTGGTGCTTACTTAGTCAAAAGGTATTCATAGTTTTAAAGCCCTTTGGTCATAGTTCCAAATTTTTCTCCAGAATGCTTATATCAGCATACAATTTCACCAACAGTACTTTAGTGTTTTAATTTTTAGATACTCTCTGCAATATTTGTCATTTTCTTTTTCTGTCATATTAGCAAATCTGACATATGTGAGGTAGTAGCTTAGAATCGTTTTAATTATGATTTCTTATTTTCAAGGACTCTCGTCAAAAAGATCCATCTCTGCCTTCCTAATGTGAAGCTAAACATCACAAACCAAGATTTTAAAACAGAACACGATTCATTTTTTTACCAGCATGAAGTACATATTTTTCTTCTATAGCAATGTATTGTAAAAGTTTGTTTATTTTTAACTTTTAAAATATCCATTAAGTAAAAGTGAAGAGGAGACAGAATAATCTATTGAATAATGCTAACTGTGAAGTCAGGAAGGCCAGGATCCAATACATGCCTGACACTTACTACTGCTATAAGCCTATGCAAGTTGCTTTCATTCTCTGAGCTTCATGTTCACCATCTAAAATTCAGTCTAATTATGCTTATTGCACTTGCCTTGTAGGCTTTTTTTTAAGAAGATGAGAATAAATATAAAGTGACTTGAAGATATCAAGTGAATTTTCAAAGAAGTAACTAATAATCACTTGAAAACGTTCAAGCTCTCTTATAATCAAAGAAATGAAATTAAACCAAATTTGTGGAACCACCCCAACATATACACCAATCAAATTGGGAAAAATAATTACAAACAATGAAATTCAATGCTGTTAACATTAGGAAATCACAGGTACTCAGTCATCAAAAGGAAATATTAAACCCATAGAATATTTTAGAAAGCAATCTTGTAGTTTACTCAATCAAGAATCATTTATTAAGCACCTATAATATGACAGGCACTGGGGCATATACTGTATACTAATTGTTGTGAAAATAATCGTAGCTTTTTGCCCAATAATTCTGCTGCTGGAAATATAACTCAAACTTGTTATAAATAAACAGTTATACATAAAAACATTTTCATAGCAGCACTAGATATAATTACAAAAGAACAACAATGCTAAAACATTTGGGTATTGAAGTTTTATAGACATTTTAATGAACTTACACAGTGGTGAGCCCTTATTTGGAACTTTTGGTTATCTTTATTTAGCTGTCAGTCAATAAACATTAATCAAATGCATGCTTTGTATACACCATGCATTTTGCTAAGCACAGGGGATAGAAAAAGAGGCAAAAGATAAATCTGGCCATCAGGGAACTCACAAACTAATAGGACAGACATCAAGCAAATATGTACAAAGAAGCTATATATAGGATAAATAGGAAATAATTAGGAGAGAGAAGGCACTACAATTATGATTTATTGGGAAAGGTTTCCTGTAGATAGTTTTACTTGGGACTTGAAGGAAGGCAGGGAAGTCAAGAGGGAGAGATAAGGAGAGAGAGCATTCCAGGGATGGGAGGGGGGCAGTCAGAGCAAATGCCCAAAGCCATGAGATGTAGTGTCTATTTCAAGAAACAGCAAGGAGACCTGTGTCCCTGGATCGAAGAGTATGGGTTGGGGAATAAGATGTAAGGAGAAAAGAGAGATGGGGAGGAAGTTAGATTTTAACAGACTTGAACATGGGATTTTGTATTTTATCCTAGAGATTATATGTGGTGTCTGTGTGACATATTCAAATCCACATGTTAGGGAAACACACACGCACGTGTACACACACACACACACATGTGCGCAGCACACAAAGTAAATTAAAAAACAACTTGGGAACATAGTAACAACTGAGAAATTAAGAAAGTCACTCATTTTTTAGGAGGTGGTACTTAAACAGCTTTAAAGAAAGTGAGATTACCTTTTGACCCAGCAAGTGCACTTTTAGAGCTGTATCCCAAAGAGATCATACAAATGGGAAAAGGACCCACATGTACAAAACCTTTTACAGCAGCTCATTTTGTCATGGCAAAGAATTGGAAATGAGAGAGTGCCCATCAGTTGGGGAATGGATGAAAAAGTTGTGGTATATGAATGCAATGGAATACTACTGTGCTATAAGAAATGATGAGCAGGGGGACTTCAGAAAAACCTGGAAAGACTTTCGTGGTCTGATGCTGAGTGAAGTGAATAGAACCAGGAGAATGTTGTACACAGTAACAGCCACATTGTGCTATGACTAACATTGATAGACCTAGCCCTTCTCAGCAATGCAAGGATCTAAGACATCTCCAAAGGTCTCATGATGGAAAATGTGATCCACATCCAAAGAAACAACTATGGAGTTTAAATGCAGATCAAAGCATTCTATTTGCTATTTTTTTCCTTCTGTTTTGTTTTGTTTCCTCTTTTTGATGGTTCCTCCTATTGTTTCTAAACCTTCTTTACAACATTACTAATGTGAAAATATGTTTAATAGGAATGCGTATGAATAGCCTATATCAGATTGAGCAGTCTCAGGGAGGGAAGGGGGGAGGGACAGGTATAAAAATTTAAAAATCAAAAACCTATGAAAGTGGAAGCAAGGAGTGCTGACAGTCTTTTTCTTTTCCTAAGGCTTGTGGTTTAGCAAATGAAGAACAATATAGAACAGCTTGATAGGATAATAGGATCTAATGAAGGTTATTGTTTTTAAGGAAGGGGCAAAACAGGCCTGTTTGAAGAGAATAGGGGAAAAGTCAATTTATAAAGAGAGGTAAGGATTTGAAAGCCAAGTGGATGATTAATGCAATTTGATGAAAAAGACAGGGAATAGGTTCAAGTGCACATTTACAGTCACTGGTCTTGGAAAGAGGGATATATCTTTCTATAAGACTGGAAGGGAAAGAGGCAACAGTGAGAAATGATGTCATAGATTTTTGAGATGATAAGAGATGTTCACTTAATTTTCTCAGCAAATTCAAGGCAAGGTACCCAAATGAGAAATATTGGGGAGAGTTGTGGAAGGCTTGAGGAAAGAAGAAAAGTTATGTAATAAGGGAGGAGTAAAAAATTTGCCTTATCACAATGAGGGCCTTGTAGAAGTTGGACATTCTTGGAAAGTATGCTTCCAAGGTAAATTAACTTACCTACAGCATTTTGTAATTGTAGTAATTAATATTTCCACATACAGATTGTGTTGTACTGGCTGATGGAGAACCTCTATTTTCTAAGTGTTAACTGTTAGGGCAGAATTAATGGAGGCAGCGAACTTTGCTGCATCTCAGCCTCAGGGGCTTCATTCACAGTCATGTTCAAACAAAAAAGTTACATATCAACTTTCCTTCCACTTTATTCTTGGTTTGTAGCCTTTTCAAGTTAAATAATTTGCCATCAGTGAAGTAGCTGCCCTATGTGTGCAAGGTTCTTACTTGTATTCCAGTATATCCACATGTGATGCTTCATTATTTGCCTGTGGCCACAGGACTTTGAGGTAGAGAAAAATGATAAAAGGGTATGGATGATATCTTTTGACTATACATAAATTAGATTTGAGTGAAACAGAGTTGTACAAAGTTGTCTCACTCTCTCTTCCAAAGCCATCAAAGTTCAGTGGCAAGGCAAAAGGTATGATGACTCTCTATGGCTTGGGATGCATTGGATTGATCTTGGCATCTTCAGTGTCTACCAAGCTCTAAGTATTCCACAGCACTTGTTTGAGTCACCTTCATGACCTTCAAAACAAATAGTTCTTATCCACCCATTCCACTGAGGTAAGTCTTCATCTGCTTTGAGTAGACACCCCTTTAACTCACCAATGGGTTTGAGACTCCTAGGTTTCCCTCAGGCTGGTTTAGCCTATCTGACTAAATAGTATAATGAGGTGTGGCCATTACACATACTACAGCATCTTGGAGCCACAGGTGACAGTTGAGTTAACGAGGTGGGCCCCAAAGTTTGACAGTAGCCTTAAAAAGGGCACAGAAGCTCTCACAACAGAGGTAGTAGTGTTCCCTAAATACTCTACACCCTGTAATGTAAGGTATATAAAGTTAGAGAAGTCAAATGAAATTATAACACACTGTGAGAATAATGGAGATGAGGCTCCAATGCAACTGAATAGGTAAATAAATGAAAAAGTCCATATTTAGGCTTTGTTTTTAGATTTATTGAATTGCTAACATTTACCATGGAGTCTCCTTTAAGAATGCCTGTGACTATTTATACTGATACTTCAATAATAACCTAGTGAAAGCAAAATTGGTAGTTCAGTGTCAGTCTATGAAGGCTCAGAAATATGGTAACAAAGAAACATCACCATTTAGAGGTTAAACAGTCTCTAGACAGTCTCTGCAATTAGACTGTCCCCTTTGGTTCTGTGGTTAAATAATTAAATCGGCAAGCATACTTATAAATCACACCACAACACACACACACACACACACACACACTCACACATCTTCAATGGTCAATATCTGGTGCTAGACATATAAAGATTATAGTAGCAGCAGTATCAAAGGATCCTATCACATATGTTTTGTCAGTCTTTCCTTAAATGACATTGAAACCATCCTTAACACTTAATTGTTTCCTTCTGACTAAGGATGAGACTAATATAGGCTCTTGGTTCAATTAAAAAAAAAAAAACAAGACAGAATGAGTCAAGTGCTCCCCCTTCATATTTCTGACTGAGCAACAGGTTAGCCAACAACAACAACAACAACAAAAAATCTAAGAAGCTCTACCAAACTGAATCAGTTCTGTAACCCTGTTGAATATCTGTGGTTAGTAGATTTCTTATGTAAAAAGCTTAACATAAAGCACTTTTTCAATTACCTCTGTAAATACACGTTTTGCCCAGATTACCCCCCCCATAGGTGGTATCAGCTGTTGGTAAAAATAACTTTTTTAAGAGGTGACAGTGGATGAATTTTTCTAATGTAGCTTCTCTCACTATAATAGAAATCTATAAATGTAGCTTAATATTGTGGCTACTGTCTGGAAGACCAGAGTTCAAATTCAATACTTGGCACTTCCTAGTTATCTGAGTTAAAAAAATTGATTTGCTGGAGGAAGTTCTCATACCAGGAGTTTCATAACCTGATGAACAAATCACAAATCAATATTTTACTTATTGGCAAATGTACTGAACTTTTTAAAGAAGGAACCCAAGGGTTATTAAAAGTTTGAAACAAAGTTACATTCTAGTGAAACTACTTTCCATATTACTAATGACCTCTTAATCACCAAATCCAATGACCTTCTCAAT
Organism: Phascolarctos cinereus; assembly: GCF_003287225.1. NCBI lineage: Eukaryota > Metazoa > Chordata > Mammalia > Diprotodontia > Phascolarctidae > Phascolarctos > Phascolarctos cinereus. The sequence continues at coordinate 434,684,233 of NW_027555847.1, read as the reverse complement.
TTTCCTTTGCCTTGACTTTTACAGCCTTTGAGAATATTGATCACTCTCTCTTTGATATTCCCTTCTCTCTAGGTTTTTGAGATACCACTTTCCTCTATTTTTCCTCCTACAAATGTGACTTCCATCTTTGTCTGCTTCATGAAACCCTCTTCAGCATCACACCCTCTAACTGTAGGTGTTCCTTAGAGTTCTGTCCTTGTCCCTCTTCTCTTCTCCCTCGCTACTATTTCACTTGGTGATCTCATCATTTCTCATGGATTTTCTTACCATCCTATGCTGATGATTGTCCAACTTACCTTTCTTGCTTAAAATCTCTGTTGACTTTCAATCTTGCATCTGGAATTGCCTTTCAGACATCTAGAAGTGACTGTCCAATAGACAATGCAACCTCAATATGGTCAAAACAGAGCTCATTATCTTTTCCATCTAAATCCCCACTGCCATCTTTTGTATTATTGGAAAGGGCGACATCATCCTCCCTGATTTTTATGCTTGCAACCTAGGAGTCATATTAGATTCTTTATTGTCTCTCATCCCCTGTATACAGACTGTTGCCAAGGTTTACAAATTTCACGGTTTCAACAACTCTCAAATATACCTCATTCTGTCCTCTGACACTATTAATACTCTAATGAGGCCCACATTGCCTCACTTCTGAATTGATGAATTAGGCTGATATTGGATGTGCCTGACTCAAGTCTCTCCCTACTCCAATCCATTTTCTATTCAGCCACTAAAATGATTTTCCCAATGCATACGTCTGACCATGTGACCTACACCCCCACACACACACACAATAGACCCATGGTATCCAGGAAGAGATACAAATGCTCTCTTTGACATTAAGGGGCTTTACAACCTAGCACCCTCCCTCTTTCCTGGCTTCTTATATTTCTTACTCCCCAACAGCTTTGATCTAGTGACACTGGCCTTTTGGCTTTTCTTCCAACTGTCTCTTCATTCTGAGCATTTTTTCTGTCTCTCCCCCTTGCCTAGAATACTCTCCCTCCCCCATTCAAACTACTTATCTCCCAGGATTCCTTTAAATTCTAACTAAAATCCCACCTTCTACAGGAAGCCTGCTCTAACCCCTCTTAATTTCAATGCCTTCCCTCTTTTCACTGTTTCATATTTATCTGTTCATAGCCTCTTTTGTATGAATCTGTTTTCATGTTGTCTCCCCATTAGATTATAAGCTCCTTGTGGGCAGGTTCTATCTTTTGATTCACTTTGAAACCGCAGTATTTAACATAGTGCCAGATACAGAGTAGGCACTTAATAAATATTAATTGTATTGTACTAATCAATTGATTGATTGAAATTATTCAGCCTGGAAAAGAGAAGGCTGGGAAATGATCCATGGAGGATTTGGGTTTTGGTTTTGTCTTTTTTTTAAACCGTTAGAAAAGTTTCTTTTTTAATTTTTTTATTATTCCTAGAGATGAGTAATTTCATTAATTATTTTTCCTTAGTGTTTGAAATTATTTAACATTATGCTTATTTTTAGAAGGTGATGACTACTCATGACTTTTTTTTAATTTTGAGGAATGCCTCTAATGTCTTTTTTATTCACTGTCCCTCTTTTTATTACCAATTAATCTCAAGTTTCCATGGTATTTTTAAGTTGCGTATTCAGTTCCTTTGCCTCTTAGGATATATCATTTCAATATGTCCTGTGTTTTCTAGTGGACACAGAAGTCTGATATTATTTAAAATTCTTTTCCTTTGTATATAAATGCATTTTTCCTAACTGCTTGGAGAATTTCTTTTCTGCTATTAGAATTTTTTTTAATTTAAATATTCTGTGTTTTGGAGTTTGAAGCATTATCTCTTCTCCACCTGCCCCCCCTTGTCCCCATAAGAGTCAATTAGTTGCTGTTTTGATTGGTGCTTTGTATTCTACAACTAGAAGTCCTGGCAAATATTATCATATTATTCATTGTATTATTATGTTCATTTTAGGAGATCTTTTTGTTTTTGTTGTGCCGGGAGAACTAAGATTCTTTTTTTTCTTTTTTTTTAAATTCATTAATTTATTTTTAGTTTTCTATGTTCACTTCCATAAACTTTTGGACTTTACATTTTCTCTCCCTCCATCACCAAGATGATATGCAATCAGATATAGGTTCTACATGTAAATATATTTTCATATTAGTCATGTCGTAAGGACGAATTAGAACCAATGGGAAGATGAGAACAACTTACTGCTTACTCCTCCACCCTGGCTCCTGGAAGTCTAAATAGGTGACTTTCAAACATTCATTCTGTCGGTTAATAGCTCTAGGAGCAGTGCTGCCACTGCTACTGTGGCTAATTAAATCACTCCCAAGGCCTTTTTTTGATTCACTGTTGCTGGAGCTATATTGCCACACCCTACAGCCCTGAGCTGGACTGCTCTTCTCTCTCATTCGATTTTGACAATCCCTTCTTGTTGACCTTCTAAGTTGTCTCTGCTGTCTGTGGTTTGAGAAGACTGGAATTCACCCCTGCTGCTGGTGATTCAGTCCCCTGAAGCCTGCTCCATCTTTGCTGATCCTGGGTCTGAGCTGTACTCTACACAGTGAATGCTCCTCTCTCAGGCTGGTGCAACATACATTTCCTGTCCAACTTCCATGTTGTCTTGGGCTGGAAATCTGCCTCATTCTGTCTCTTTCTGGGTTTTGCCACTCTAGAATTTGTTCAGGGTCATTTTTTAGATGCATTTGAACAGACTACGAGTAGAGCTCAGATCAGTCCCTGCTTTTATTCCACCATCTTGGCTCTGTCTGAGACCTAAGATTCTTTAAATTCCTTTTATGATATTCCCAACTCAATGACTTTTGCTTTAAGAGATTTTTTTTAGGCATTATTACCTTTTGCTTCTTTTCTTCCAGGTTTAATTTTGATTAATATATTTTTATTGTAAATCTAGTACAGCATTCTTTTCTTCTTTGAAAACATTACCATGGATTTATGTTTCTTTCTTTTTGTTTTGTTTTGTTTTGTTTTTTGTACTATTCTGCCAACTATATTTTTATTCTGCAGGCCATAAATTCTGGCATTTGTAACCCAATTTTTTCTTTGAATTTTTCTTTAAATTTCTCTTTTAATCCATTCTGACCATTCTGTATTATATTGTTATTGTTCCACGTTATCTTTTATTTCCAGAGGGTCTAGTATTTTACCAGGAATTAATTTCATTTCTTTTGTTTTATAATATTTAGAGGTTGTAATATTTCAGATTGAATTTTATCCTTACTTCTAATTTTAGTTTACTCTATGTTGATTTATCTGTTTGTATTCTACTTTTTATATCTTCCTTTTGAAATACTTATGGTTTTGGCTTTTGTTTTCAGACTCCCCAGTTTTCTCCTTTGGTGAAGAATTTACTTTTTGAAGGCCTCAGTCTTTGTCTCAAGCAGTTTCTGGGGGAACAGGACCAGCCACAGCTGATTTCAAGGTTCTTTTCTTCAATCTAGGCAGCCACAGCTGCTGATCCTCTTCTTCAATTCATCCAAAGATCTGAATCAGTGTCTGCAACTTTTTTCAGGTTTGGAGGATAATGGAGTAGATGTTTCTTGAGATGCCTGTGTAGTCTGGATTCCATAGCCTAGCAATCACCTCAGGCAAATGAGAGACCAATTGTACTTCTTCTCACAGTATTGAATTAAGTCAATATGTGAACCTTGTTGCAATGTGATGAGGTAGCAGCAATGTGTAGGGTAAAGTTCTTTGTAAAAATCTTAAAGATTAGCATTCTCCACTTAATTGTAAACTTTTAACCTGTTCTGCTTCTTGGTTTTTTATTCTTCAAATTCAAGACTAATTGCTCTACCACTGTTATGCTTCTTTCTCTCTCTCTCTCTCTCTCTCTCTCTCTCTCTCTCTCTCTCTCTCTCTCTTTCGTTCTCTCAGAAAAGTGGGAGAGCTATCCAGTTATGGATGCTGTTGTTCATATGACCTGTTCTTTTTTAATGTTACTGATAAGAAAACACACACACACACACACGTGCAATTTCTATTGAAGCCATTTTTAAAATGGATATAAAATGGAAATATTAGGACAATACAATCAAAAGGCAATTAGTGTATTTACATTTAGTCACCGAAACTTCTTAAATGATCAACTTTCAACTTTTCTGTTGAATTATTTTTTCCTATGTGTTTCACAAGTGAACTTCAGTAGAGAATGAAAACATAACACAGAACTATATATTGCTAACCAAGCAAAAGAAAATCCCTTTCATGAAACCCAGAATTAGTTAACATGCATTTATTAAATTTTCACAATTGTACCAGAAAACAAGTGTCAAGTATCCAAAAAAAGGCAGCTGAGTCAAAGAAGAAAAATCACATTACAGCCAGTTCTGCTCTAATGCAATATGTGGTCCTAAAACTCACTGAGCTTTATAAAAATCACACTATAAACTCCATAGCACTTATGGAGGAAATGGGTTTGTGTGTACAACACTTAAAAACTTCATCAATGATACACATACAGAAAAATATGCATTTAATAAAAATGAGACTACATGTTTGTATATGTTAAATAGTATGTAAATGCATAATACCTATATATATATATATATATATATATATATATATAGACACATACACATAGACATATGTGTGTGTGCGTGTGTGGTGTGTGTGTGTGTGTGTGTGTGATTTGCAGGTCAGCAGTCTCAGGTTGCTGCTTACCTTGCATCAGGTTCTTAAAAGGTATGTATATATAGAAAAATGAGGAGAGATTAAGGTAAGGATAGAATGCCTGGGTGTGAAGCCAAGCTGCTCCCAATAGCTACTAATATATCAGATGCTATGTCATAAATATGGCAAGTTACCTTGAAAAAGACCTATAGTTCACTTATGGAAGTGCACTTTTGGAGCATTTTATATTATGAGTTGTTTTGAAGTGGTTCAGTTTTCTCTGTTTTTAATCCTGAAATTTCCTCAAATTATTCCTTAATATAGCACATAAGGACAATTTCACATTTTCAAAATGATTACTTTAGAAGAAATTACTTTATTTGTCATTTGAGATTTACAGAATATACCTTTCATTTTACTCTGCATTGTTTGTTTTTTATTTAACATTCTTAGAATTCAGCTTATTCTATTTATGCTACTATGCTTGATATGAACTTTTGTGGGGGCTTAATTATTTCTCTTCCAAAGGCAAATTCTATAATTCCAAGACTAGGTATAAATATATGGTTTTGCTTTATATAAAGCAGTTTCAGTTAATCCACCTTATTTTCTTTAAATTTGTCCTTTACATTCAAGTCTTATACCTTACTCAGTATGTTTAAAATAACGCATTTCACACGCTCCCAGAACAATTTACTTTATCATTGCTATTTTAAGCAGATAGGCAAGATTTGTAACCTTCTATGTTGAAACAATGGGTATCCATTGACATCTTTCTGACTTCATGTTGGTAATTACATATCTTAACTACCCTTTAAAAGAATAAATGGATTAGATTTATAACCAGAATGTCCTGCAGTTATGAATCCATTGTCTTTTTTTCCTGCTGATAATAAATCTCTCTTTGACATCCTGAGGGATAATTCACTTTTGTCCACTGCCTACTTCATCTTAAAGGTCTTACCCTCACTTTGATGTTTTGAGTATAAAATTTTCCTACCATAAAAATCTCTTTATTTTGGGGCTGATAAATCTTAATTTCTTTGGACATGGAGCTCCCCAACCCAACAAAATAGACAATGTCAAGCATTACTATTTTCACTGTATTAAAAACAATTTCTTTTTCATGACACAGGTGTTAGGAAATCTAACTGTGTTATCCCCATCATGGGAGAGAACTGCCTATTCATGGTTTTTTCCCCCTTTCTTCTAGTTTCCTAGTGTTATAGAGATCTACCAAGCTATTACTTGCTTAGTACTTTACTATAGTGTTTCCTCCTCAAAAGCACTAAGGCAAAAAAACTTAATTCCCCCAAACAGTGCTTCCCCCCCGCATTGTCTCAGCATGTCATGAAAAAATGAGTATGTTAGAGAAATTATATAAAATTACCTTTTTTTCACACGATTGTAGAAAAACTTTTGTTTATATATTTTCAATCACAAAGTCTGGGAGAAACACAATTGGAGCAAATGAAGTACTATTCTACACTACTTTCTAAGGGTTTGAGAAAAGAACAAAAATATTGTGTAAGATAAGACCAGAGACCTTAGAATGAACAATGTTGAAATAAATTATGCCAATTTCCTTATGTAATATATTTGTCACTTGGATAGGTGGGGGATATCATTTTTATGAGTTTGATTTATCAAAGAAACCATTGTAATAGAAATAGGCCATGGTATTTTACTTCATGTTATTCATACCTCATTTCAAATCCCGAAATATTTAAATTATTGATGAAATTCAAGGTCACTTCCAGCTTTGAATCCTATGGACCCTTCACCAGGTTTTTTGTTTGTTTATTTTATTTTATTTTATTTTATTTTTACATCCTAATGGTTCAAAACAACAAAACAAACAAACAAAACTTTGCTTTTCCTGGTATTTCCTGAAGTTGCCTTGCCTCAGATGTTAGGAATACAACCTATTGCAACTCGCAGTACATATCTTGGACAGACATTGCAAATGCACCCAGAAGAGTAAAAGAAGAAGAGAGTAGACTGGATTGTTTTGGGGGAGTGGCAAAGATCTTTGAAGTATCTTAAGTTTCTCCATTAAACACCCATCTTTTTATAATCATCTTCCTTCAGTGATTTTGCATGACTCCAAGTCCTTCTGTAGACATTTCATTCTGAATAATTTAAGGTAAAAATCACCAGGCTAGAACATATTATAAACAAGGAATTATAGAGGAGTGATATAAGCAATATCATAGAAATGTATAACACAAAGAAAAAAGTAGTCTATCAAATTGAATGTGCCCATTAGTTTCTATGCAGTATAACTAGAATTTGAGGAAGGCTACTAGAGTCAAACATAAGGACAGCTAAGGAAAATCACATAGGGTTTAGTGTTAGAGGAAATACTCACATATATATGAGATGGTAAATGAATTAAATGTTCTATATTGGTAATGTATATATTGTGTCTGATCAAGAAAGATTTATATCTTAGAATTATAATTCCAACAGGACAATTTAAGTATTTAGCTTCTCTGAAAATGATATACTAAAAATTGTGTTATTATATTTTAGATAATAGAAATGGCTTACTGTGATAAAATGATACAACTGTCAAATCATTTGTAGACCATTTTTAGCCAGACTATATTTGTAGACTACCATCCTATCAAAACTTTATTGGAATAAAAAGACACAAACCAAAATCTCTTGTATAGTTGCCCCTACCCCGACTCTCCAACTCTTACATGATCCACAGAATTGATTTTTTTTCTTTTTTTCCCCCAAAAGACTGTGTAACAGTGAAGAACTAATCTATTCCTTTTTACTCTGTGACTTGCTGAGAGCCTTCCTTCTGTTTGTCTTTAGGGGTTCTTTCAGATTCTCTTGATGTCATTCAAATATCAGTGCTAGTCCTAGGTTATCCATCGATCTTCCTACGTGACAAACCAGCAACCAAATGGTACAGATGATGCATGTTGTTCTTAGATTCCAGAAGACCTGGTGATGAATCTTGCCTTAGAACCATATCTGCTGTGTTACCCTGGGCAAGTCATTTAACTTGATAAGTCTCAGTTACCTCCATTATAAAATGAAGGCAATAATAACACAACTTCATTGTTACGAGAATCAAAAGAGATATTTTATGTTAAATATTTTGCGATTTAAAAGAAATATGTATATACATATACAAACATTATATATATATATATATATATATATATATATACACACATACACATATACATAGATATATGCATGTATACACATACATATGGACATATAGACATCTATACATCTGTATGTACATGTACATACACACTGATATGTGTATACACACACACATACGCACACATATATTCATGGGGGGGTGTATGGTAGAGGCAAGATGGTGAAGGAAAGTTAAGGAATCACCTGAGGTCTTCCAAATTCCTCTTCATATAACTGTAGATAATATTTTAAAAGGATGGGTTGATTTGTTTTTAGCCTAAGGCAACTAAGAAGGTTGGCAGGAAAGGTCTTTCATGCCAGTGTAAGAGCAGAGAATAGCTCAGCACAGACAACCCTGTCAAGACATCAGTGGGCCTTGAAGACAATTGAATGTGCAGAGCAGCTTCTGGGAACTCTCAACTCACATATCGTAAGAGTATTATATAACTAATCAGAAGGACATTACAGGGATACCCTTGCTACCACTGGATTCAGGACTATTTTACATTGTTCATGCATGGATCAGAATCATAATCCTGAATCACAATCACAAGATCAGAAATTGTGCTAAAATACCAGACTTTGGGGCATAAGATGAGCAGAGACCCTGATGACAGTATTACAAGCCAATTTCTCTAACATACTCATTTTTTCATGATGTGCTGAGAAGACCTGAAAATTTACATACTCCCAGAACTAACTCTGAAAACAGCTGCACGAAACATTTTAAGGTTGGCACAGTGTGCCTTCCAACAAGGAGCAGAGCCCAACTTTAATATGAAGTTTAAAGTCAATAAATAGGCTTGGAAAATGAGCAAACAAGAACAACAACAACAAAAGGTCCTGACCATATAAAGCTGCTATAGTGACAGGGAAAATCAAAACAAACTGAGAAGAAGAAAACAAAGTCAAAACAGCCATATGCAAAGCCTCAAAGAGAAATGTGAATTGCTCTCAGACCCAAAAAGAATTCGTGAAAAAAAGCTTAAAAAGTATTTTTAAACGCAAACAAGAGAAAAAAGAGGAAAAATTGGGTGGGGGGAATGAGAGAAATGTAAGAAAAATCACTAAAACAGAGTTAACAGTTTGGTAAAGGAGGCACACACAAAAATAAATATTAAAGAAAATATCATCTTAAAAAAGAATAGTACAGCTAGTAAAAGAGGCATAAAATTCACTACAGAAAAGAATTCCTTCAAAAAAAAACGGAATTGGAGACATTGAATAAGATGTACAAAAATTCACTTAAGGAAATAAGTCCTTGGGGCAGCTAGATGGTGCAGTGGATATAGCACTGGCCCTGAAGTCAGGAAGACCTGAGTTTAAATCTGGCTTCAGACCAAACACTTGACACTTACTAGCTATGTGACCCTGGGCAAATCACTTAACCCCATTTGCCTTAAAAAAAAAAAGGAAAAAAAGAAAAAGAAAATAACTCCTTAAAAAGTAGAATTGGCCAAATGGAAAAGAAGGAACAAAAGCTCAATGAAGAAAACAATTGCTTGAAAATTAGAATTAGGCTAGTGAAAGCTAATGATTCCATGAAACAACAAGAAAAAAATCAAAAGAATGGAAGAAATAAAGGAAAATGTGAAATACTTCATGGGGGAAAAAAACTGACTTTGAGGGGAGCTAGGTGGCATAGGAGATAGAGCATCAGCCCTGGAGTCAAAGGAATTGAGTTCAAATCCAGCCTCAGGCATGCCACACTTACTAGATGTGGGAGCCTGGGTTAGTCACTTAACCACAATTGCCTCTAAAATAATAATAAGAAGAAAGAAAAGTAAAATGAAAAACAACTGACCTCAAAAATAGATTGACCAGAAAGATTACCTGAAATTTATTGGACTCCTTGAAAACCATGATCAACTTAAAAAGGCTCTAGAAATCATGTTTTTTTTTAATTTAACATTTGTTGTTAAAACTTTATGTTTCAAATTTTCTTCCTTCCTCCCTCCCCACCCATCCTCATTGAGAAGGCAAGCAACTAAATATTGGTTATAGATATGTTGTCATGCAAAACACTTCCACAGTAGTCATGCTGTGGAAAACCTACTATATTTCTGATCACTTTATCCCGCCCCTCCCCCCCAGTTATTCTACTCTCTCTTTTGACCCTGTCCCTCCTAGGAAGTGTTTGCTTCTGATTATCCCCTCCCTCAATCTGACTTCCCCTCTATTAACCCCCTTCTTCCTTTTCCCCTTCCCCTCTTATTTTCCTGTAGAGTAAGATAGATTTCCATACCCCATTGTATATGTTATTCCCTCCTTAATCCAAATCCTGTGAGAATAAGATTCGCTTATTCCCTCTCACCTTCCTCCATTTCCCCTCCACTGTAAAAGCCTTTTCTTATCTGTTTCATGTAAGGTAATTTGCCCCATTCTACCTCTCCCTTTATCCTTTTCCCAGTATTTCTCTTTCACCCCTTAATTTTATTTTCCAGATATGACCCCTTCATCTTCAACTCACCCTCTGTCTTCTATCTTTCTATCTATCTATCTATCTATCTATCTATCTATCTATCTATCTATCTATCTATTTATCTATCCATACATATAATTTTTTTTCCCTCCCACTACCCTAATAGTGACAAAGGACTCATGAGTTACAAATATCATCTTTCCTTGCAGGAATGTAAACAGTTCAACCTTAATAAGTCTCTTAAGATTTCTCTTTCCCATTTACCTCTTCCATGTTTCACTTGAGTGTTGTATTTGAAAGTCAAATTTGCTATTCAACTCTGGTCTTTTTCTCAAGAATGCTTGAAAGTCCCCTATTTCACTGAATTTACCCTGAAGTGTTATACTCAGATTTGCTGGATAGGTGATTCTTAGTTGTAATCCTATCTCCTTTGCTTTATGGAATATCATACTCCATGCCCTTCTGTCTCCTAATGTAGAAGTCACTAAATCTTGTGTTATCCTGATTGTTTTCCACAATACTTTAATTGTTTGTTTCTGGCTACCTGCAATATTTTCTCCTTGACCTGAAAATTCTGGAATTTGACCACAATATTCCTAGGAGTTTTCCTTTGGGGATTTCTTTCAGAAGGTGATCTATGGATTCTTTCCATTTCTAGTTTTGCCCTCTGGTTCTAAAATATCAGGGCAGTTTTCCTTGATAATTTCTTAAAAGATGATGTCTAGGCTCTTTTTTGATCATGGCTTTCAGATAGTCCAATAATTTTTAAATTCTCTCTCCTGGATCTATTTTCCAGGTCAGTTGTTTTTCCAAGGAGATATTTCGCATTCTCTTCAATTTTTTCTTTCTTTTGAATTAGTGTTACAATACTTTGATTTCTCACATAGTTGCTAGCTTCCAATTACTCCATTTTAATTTTTAAGGAAGTATTTTCTTCAGTAAGCTTTTGGACTTCCTTTTCCATTTGGCCAATTTTGCTTTTTAGGGCATTCTTCTCCTCATTGGCTTTTTGGACCTCTTTTGCCATTTGCGTTAGGCTATTTTTTAAGGTGTTATTTTCTCCAGTATTTTTTAGGGTCTCCTTTAGCATCACTCTCAGTTTTTCCTCTACTTCTCTTACTTGCTTCTCAAAATCCTTTTTGAGCTCTTCCATGGCCTAGGACCAATTTGTATTTTTCTTGGAGGCTTTAGATGTAGGAAACTGGCTTCGTTGTATTCTTCTGGTTGTATGTTTTGATCTTTGTCACCAAATCAAGATAATATAGTCTGCCTCTTTTTGTGCTGCTTGCTCATGATCCCAGTCGATTACTTGAGTTATAAACCCTTTGTTAAAGAAGGAGTCTGTTTCCAGTGCGGAGAATGTACTGTCCCAATCTTCAGGGGTTTTGTGCAGCTGTTTTCAGAGGTATTTCTAGGGACCTGTAAATTTTCAGTTCTTCCAAGGTGCTATGATCAAGGGCAAGGTCACTATTCCTTTCCTGGCTTGTGCTCTGGTCTATCAGTGACCACAAGCCTTCTTTTCTGTCTTGGAACTGTGAGGAGGATTTTCTCTTTACAGCCACTACAAGCTCCACCACACCATCACTCCTCCTCACCCCAAGACTGCCACCCAGAGCTGTGACTCAGATCCAAGCATGGGCAAAGCAAGAGAATTCTGGACCAGCAGAGAGATCTCTGCAATTCCCCTCTGATGAGCCACTCAATTCCCCCTCAGTCTATGGGCTGAAAGCTCAGGAGGTAGCCACCACTCTGGGGCTGAGCCCAGGGACTGTAGCTGAGATCACCATGCTTCTCTTTCTCACCACAGACGCAGACTCTTCCCATTGATTTTCTAAGTTGTCTTTGGTGTTCATGGGATGAGAGTCTGGAAACCACCACAGCTGCTCTTTTTGTGGGTTGTGCTACTTTAGAATTTGTTTAGAGCCAGTTTTATAGGTATTTGAAGGTGTTTGGGGGAGAGCTCAAGCAATTCACTGCTTTTACTCTGCCATCTTGGCTCCACCCCATCATGTTTTGTTGTTGTTGTTGTTGTTGTTTTAAGAATTTATCAAGGAAAATTGCCCTGATATTCTAGAACTACAAGGTAAAATTGAAACTGAAAGAATTGAACAATCATTTCATGAAAGAGATCCCAAAATAAAACTCCCGAGAATATCATAGCCAAATTCCAGAGCTCCCAGGTTAATGAGATAATATTACAAGCAGCCAGAAACGATTCAAATATCATGGAGCCACTGTCAGTACAGCAGAACATTTAGCAGCTCCTACATTACAGGATCAGAGGGGTTGCAATATGATACTTTGAGGGGCAGAAAAGATCTGAGATTACAAACCAAAATCACCTACTCAGAAAAACTGAGCATACTACTCTGGTGGGGGGTGGAAGAGATAGCTATTGATTAAAATACAGGACTTTCAATCATTTCTGATGAAAAGATCTGAACTAAATAGAAAATGACTTTTAGATACAAGACTCAAGAGAAGTATAAAAAGTATTTTTCTCTGAAAAAAAATCTCATTTCTCAATTATATAGAGAACTGAGTGAAAATTACAAAAATAAAAGCCATTCCCTAATTGATTAATGGTCAAAGGATATGAAAAGAAAGTTTTCAGATGAAATTGTAAAAGCTGTCTGTAGCATACAAAAATGCTCTAAACCACTGTTGATTAGAGAAATGCAAATTAAAACAACTCTAAGCTACCTCCCCACACCTTTCAAATTGGCTAATATTACAGAAAAGAAAAAAAAACTAAAAATATTGGAGGGCATATGGCAAAATTGAAACATTATTGCATTGGTGATAGAGTTGTGAACTAATTCCACCATTCTGGAGAGCAATTTGGAACTATGCCCAAAAGGTTGTCATACTCTCTGATCTAGTAGTACCACTACAAGGGCTTTATCTCAAAGAGATTAAAAAAGAAAGAAAGAAAAAAATAATAATCTACATTGTACAAAGCTATTAATAGCAGTCATCCCTTTTTGTTATGACAAAGAATTGGAAATTGAGGTGTCCATCAGTTGGGGAATGGCTGACCAAGTTGTGATATATAATTGCCATGGAATAAAATTGTACAAAATGACAAACAAGAAGCTCTCAGAAAAACCTGGAAAAACTTACCTCCGCCGATACAAAGTGAAGTGAGCAGAAACAGGAGACTAATGTACAGAGTAACAGCAATATTGTAAAATGATAAGCTGCTAATTAGTTATTTTCAGTAATACAATGATCCAAGACAAATGCAAAGGATTTATTATGAAAAAAACTAACCACCTCCAAGTGATGGAATCTGAATGTGGATCAAAGCATGCTTTCTTTGTTTGACAATATGAATAATTTAGAAATATGTTTTGTAGTGCTGCACATGTATAACCTATGTTAAATTGCTTGGCTTCTCAATGAGGGAAGGGGAGATAGTTTAGAACTCAAAATTTGTGAAAAAATAATGAATGTTAAAATCATTTTAATTGTAATTGGGAAATTTATGTATATGTATGCATATATTATATTTATACATTACACATATATGCATATATGTGTGTGTGTATATATATATATATATATATATATATATATATATATAGAGAGAGAGAGAGAGAGAGAGAGAGAGAGAGCTATATAAACAGTGGCTATTAAGTTAAGCCTCATCAAAATTCTATACTATTCTCTTTTTAATGGGCTCTTCTCTATACAAAAATAATAGCAACATCAACTCAAGTTTATAAAGCATTTTATGATTTACAGTGTGTTTTCTTCATGGGAATCCTATAAAATCCAAAACTCTTGACACCACACCATCTCCTTTCACTCACTCTATAGAAGAAGTGAAAATTATTTCCTAGACCTCCTTCTCTTGAAATCTTTTGTGTTCTCTCTATCCCAGAGTATCCTACGAGTTGCTATTAAGTCATTTGAAAATGTCTTAAAGAAAGAGTTGTGCAGTGAATTAGGAAGTAATGACCAGATTTGAAGTCAAAATTCGGACTTGAACTTTGGCTCTTCTACATACTCCCTATATTAAATTGATTAAGTAATAGCTTCATTGAGCCTCAATTTTATTATCTATAAAATCAAACTATTAAATGTCTTTCCTAGGTGTACAGTCAAAAAAAAAAAAGCAAATTAGAATGTTCCCATGACCTTTAAAAATAATGATTATTGTATTGAGGATATGCCCTGAAAAAATTAGCAAGTAAATTAGTCAAGATCCTGAATAGAGAATCAGAGTGGGAACAATGAGGATAAAATAAACAGTGTTTAAAATAGGATATGTCTAAAAAAGTAGAATTCAAGAATTAAAAGACATGTGTACACACACTAAAACTCACAATTATAATGGGGACCATATCTGTTTGATTTTTAAGATTCTAAATTAATATATCTGCTAGTCCTGGAGTGCAATTGATATAGGAAACTTCCATATAATTAATCTCTGTAGTAACACAGATTTCCAAGTTATTTGCAATTTATAATCTTAAAAATTGCCTAATGAAGGGACTGTAGGGCTTAGAAAATGATATTCCAGAGGGCAAAGTAAATAACATTACAGCCAAGAATCACCTACCCCGCAAAATCCTTCAGAGGAAAAAACAATGGATGTTCAGTGAAATAGAAGACTTCCAAGCATTCTTGATGAAAAGACCAGAGCTGAATAGAAAATTCAACTTTCAAGTTCAAGACTCAAGAAAAGCATTAAGAGGTAAACAGGAAAGAGAAATCATAAGGGTCTTATCAAGGTTAAACTATTTTCATTCTTACATGGAAAGATGATATTTGTAACTCATAGGACCTTTGTCAGTATTTCGGTAGTTGGAGGGGAAAAAAAAACTATATGTATAGAAAGATTGATAGATAGAGGGCACAGGGTGAGCTGAAGATGAGTGGGTTTTACCTGGAGAATAAAATTAAGGGGTGAGAGAAGATTATACTGGGAGAAGGAGAAATGGAGTGGTAGAATGGGGTGAATTATCTCATATAAAACAGACATGAAAAGCCTTTTACAGTGGAGGGGAAGTGGGGGAAGGTGAGAGGGAATGAGTGAATTTCGTTCTCATTGGATCTGGATTAAGGAGGGAATAACATGCACACTCAGTTGGGTATAGAAAGCTATCTTACCCTACATGAAAATGGGGGGAATAAGAGAGCGAAGGGTGGATGATAGAGGGGAGGGCAGATTGGGGAATGGGGTAATAAGAAACAAACACTTCTGAGGAAGGATAGGGTCAAAACAGAGGATAGAATAAATGGGGGTCGGAATAAGGTGAAAGGAAATATAGTCAGTTTTCCACAGAATGACTACTATGTCCAATGAAGTGTTTTTCAGGACTACATATCTATAACCAATATTTAGTTGCTTGCCTTCTCGATGAGAATGGGTGGGGAGGGAGGAAGGGAGAAAATTTGGAGCCTAAAGTTTTAAAAACAAATGTTAAAATATTGTTTGCACATGCAAATAGGAAATAAGACACGCTGGAGTAATGGGGTATTTATCCTGCCCTACAGGAAAATAGAAGAGGAAGGGGACAAAAGAAGGTAAGGGGGAGATAGAAGGGAGGGAAGATTAGTGGAAAAGGTATTCAGAATGAATGCTGTCTTGGGATTGGGGGAGGATGAGATGGGAAGAAAATTTTGAAATCAAAATCTTGTGGAAATGAATGTTGAAAGGTAAAAATAAATAAAATTAAACAAAAGCAAAAGAAATTGCCTACAGAAATGAGATTTTTAGTAACTTTGATTATGTTCATACAGCTGCCATATTTTAGAAAAGGAACTTCAACCCAGATCTTTCTGGTTCTCAGAACAGTTCCCTATCCTCACTACTTTGTACTATACATCTAGTCTTTAAATAGTTTCACTTTAAAATCACTGTATTGTTTATTTATGTTGTTGTTTTTAGTGTTGTTGTTTTCTCATTGTGATTGACTTGACTTTTAGTACGGAAGTTTGTAAACTTATATTGTATTCTTGAGTTTTAAGGACAAGTTTTTAAAAATAAGGAAAAGTTATTTTTGTTTAAAAGTTTTCCTATTTCAACTTCTTTTAATTCCTTACCTCTTTGGTATTTTAAGTTTTATTCTCTCATCCTTTTCTTTTAACTTTCTAACTTTTCAAAAGTATAGTTTTTGCTCTTCCAACCTTCAATTCCTTACTATTTACTCACTTGTCAAATACCTATCCATATAACTTCAAAGTCATCTTGGAATATCAAATCAGTAGGGAAATGAACAAGAGAATGAGCCAGGCTAAGAAAGGAAGTTTCAAGGAAGGGCATCTTTCTGGTAGCATCTTATTATGAGTAATTATTTTTGTTAATTAGGAATTTAACTCATTTGATTTTTTCATGGTACAATAAAGTATAGGAAGAACTCTGTAAGGTTTGATGCATTAAGGCAAATTGTCCTATTCTAATTTCAGCTCCAGGGCTGAGGGAGATGACAAATATGATTGCTAAGGCACTGTCCATGTTCTTGCAAGATGGTTCCATGTTCATGAAAAAGGGAAATGTACCAAAAGATAAGAGAAAGGAAAATGTCTCAGATTTCAAAAGTAGACAGAAGAGAATCTATTAACTTAACATTGGTGAGCTTGACTTCACTCCCTCTCAATATTCTAAAGTTTTTATGATACTAAAACATCTATAAAAACGAGCAGTAATTGTGAAAAGCTAGAATGATTTCATCAAGAAGAAATCATGCCAGACTGATTTTTAAATAGGTATTAGACTTACATCAGGAAGAAATTCAAAAGTTTTACCTCTATTTTAATTAAAATTTTGACAAATTATTTCATGCTATTCTTATTAACAAACGAACGCAAAGAAAAAATGTGGATTGTTAGAAAAGTATAGTTGGGTGAATTCCAGCTACTTTGAATGGTAATACCTTTTGAAAGACCATACTTTTGATATACATGTCTAGTTGAGTGAGTTCATCTGCGCTCTAAAAGTTAGTATATTAGTGGGATACTTTGTTAGAATGTTTGTATCACTTCAAACCTTATTTTCCTTTAAGCTCCAGGGCAGGAGGGTGGCATTTGACACTTGTGACCAACTTGCTGCCTATTGCCTTCTTACACTCCTTTGCTGTATATCACCAATGCCATGCACTCTAAAAGGATAGCCTGAGCCTTTATTCAGAGAATTCTCTGTCTCTGTCTCTGTCTCTGTCTCTGTCTCTCTCTCTCTCTCTCTCTCTCTCTCTCTCTCTCTCTCTCTTATATGTGTGTGTATGTATATATTTATTCATTCATGTAATACATATGCATATATATTCATACAAAACATATCTATCTATATACATAAAGGTAAAATTTATTTGTAATCCCCCCTGATTAATTCAATTATCATCTCCGTGGATATGATTGAGATTAATATAGCTTGGCCTACTCTCTTGAGCCCCAGTCTCATATTATATGATGCCTACCATGCCTTTCCAACTCAATGTCTGAAGCCTATGTATACCAAACTCATCATGCCTAAAACAGAGTATGTCAAGTCCCAAAACCCACCCAACTTCCAAACTTTGAAGGTGCAATCATTAGTCAATAAGATTTTAAACCCTTTAGAAATACTGAATTCCTCACTTTTATGCACTTCACATATCATATTTTGTGTCAAATTTTGGTACCTCAATCTGCAATGTTTCTTACATATGTTCCTTCCTCTTCAATCACATAGCTAACTCTGTAATTCAAGCTCTAATCATCTCTTGCCTGTACTGTTGCAATAGCCCACTCTTTGGTCTTCTTGCCTCAAATATCTCTGTTCTCTACCTCTTCCTCCATATAACCACCAAATGATTTTCCTGAAGTACTTTTCTTTGTCATCTCCTACTTAAACTCTAGTGTTTGTCTATTATTTTTAAGGAAAATTATAAACTCCTTTGTCTGCTATTTAAAACTTTTCATCTTTATAATTTTATATACTTCTTAAATATTACTCTCCTCCCACTCTGTGCTCCAGGACTGCTGGTCTGCTCTTTCTTATACACACACACACACACACACACACACACACACACACACACACACACATTCTATATCCCTCTGAGGGCAGAGGCTTTTGTCACTTTTGTCTCTGTATCCTCCACAAATTGTACAGTGCCTGTCATTTCAAAATGTTTGATTGATTGAAAGTATTGTAAGACTTCTGAAAACTTTGTTCCTGCTGTTCAATTCTAGGTCTATCCTGGTGTTTACGAACAGTGCCTGAGAAGAAACATGACAAAGTGGAAAGAGGTCATGACTTGAACAGGAAGAACTGTATTGGAATTCAGCTTAGATTCTATACTTGCTGTATGACCATTAACAGGTAAGTCATCTTCTCTGGACCTCAGATCCCTCATTTAGAAAATAGTGATTACAAAACTTGCTCCAAGTTATGGCAGGATCAAATGACACATTGTACATGAAGTACTTTCTAAACTTTCAAGCATTCTATAAATATATATGAGTTCTTTACTGACCTATCTTTCTGCCTTACTTGATTATAAACTCCTTGAAAATGGGGAATATGTCTAATAACAGTCTTGTATTTCCCTACAGTTGCCTAACCCATTTTTGTACACCATAGTAGATAAACCTTTATTGAATGAATTACAAAACAATCATGGCAATCATTTGTCCTTAACTGAATTGAGAGAAATAGGTCTTTTTTTCCAGTTACAAACAGCATGCGACCAGGTATTTTCTCAGAGAATGACTGATACATTATCTGTGAAGAAAACATTTGTTGTAATACATTCAACTGAAGGGAAATTTCCTTAAGTAGAGAAACAAGCTTTGTTCCTATGGCTCATTGACTAAGGGTCCATGTGAACAACTCTTATAAAGAAAATTCTTGATATGGTATCACAATATTAACCACAATGGGAATTCAGTTTGGTGACATACAACTATACACAATTTGCTCAAAAAGAACAGTTGGCATAATTAATATTTCAGTAATACTGCTAAAGAGGATATAAAGAATCCATAGATGCTCATCTGAAATCCAAGTCATTTCAAGCTATGGCAGCAAAACTGCATATCATCATCAGGTACACATTTAACTCTTAAACTCATGATGTATGTTTACTCTTTAAAATTATGTGAAATAAATACGAAATTTGATTTTTTAAAATGATATAGCAATGACTGCATTCCCACTTTTATAATGTAACAAAATTTACTAAATAATTACTTTTAAAATACAACTCTCTATATTTGAGTATACTATTTGATCATCTTGCCCTGGTTCTATCTACTTTTTTGCCTAATTGTAATTTTAACAACAAAAGCAGATCATACAACCTAAGATGAATAGAATACCAATTGATATGCATGTAATATAGTTTAATTAATATGTATAAGACAAACCTCCCCTCATTTTTCTATACATATTCATATTATTAATTTAATACTTGGATTTTATATATATGTTTATTTACACACACATATACACACATGTCTATACAAAGAAAGCAGTACTTTATTTTGAGTGATGGAAGAGAAATACACATTGGTTCTTTCATCAGGGTTCTCCTACATCCATGAATAACCTTTGACAAGGTATTCATTCCACATCAATGAAGGTAGGAGTGAGAGAGCAAATGAGTATCTCTCCTTTCATTGTTTGTATTGTCCTATTCCTCTCAATTCAATTAAACAAATATTATTAAGCATTCCATGACACAGAGGAGAAAAGTACAGACTTTCAACCAAGAAAACCCCAATTCATCCTCTACCTCTGACACACAATAGTTGTTTGGGTAGGGGTAAAGGTTCACTTAAAATTAATATTCAGGTGATTCTGTTCATTCATTTCAGACAGATTATTGATCCACATCAGTAGAGATAGTTTCTATACTGAGAGCTCTCTACACTGATGAACTCACAGATCCAGAACAAAAATGAAATTAAATAGGTATATAAGGAATATCAGAAAAGAGACAGACACATAAGCAAGGCTTTGCTTCAAAGTAGTTAATGGAGGAATGAAAGGACAAACACATACCTAGTAATGCAAAGTAACTTCAAAATGGGAAATAATAACATTAAGGGGAGATATATTCATCTGAACTATACCATTATTTTTCTTTTTTATTTTTCTTTTGCCTTTTTTCCATCCTCCTAATCTAAAAAAAAATAATAATTGCTTAAAGGTTTTTCCTCAAAGGGGAACAAAACATCACTTATCTAATACTTCTTCCACTGTATTAGAGATTTCAGAATTTTACGTAATCCTATGCGTAGTCCCTATTACTTTTGTCCACTTAATTGTATTTTTCCAATTACATGTAAATATAGTTTTCAATATTCACTTTTATAAGATTTTGAGTTCAAAATTTTTTCTCCTTTCCTTTCTCCCCCCCCCAAATCTACAAGCAATCTGATATGGGATATAAATGTACAATCATATTAAACATATTTCTACGTTAATCATGTTGTAAAAGAAGAATCAGAACAAAAGGGAAAAACCATGAGAAAGAAAACAAAAAACAAAAAAAGGTGAAAATAGTATGCTCATATCTGATTCAGACTCTATAGTTCTTTCTTTGGACATGTGTAGTATTTTCCAACATGAGACTTTCGGAATTGGCTTAGATCATTGTGTGCCTGAGATGAGCCAAGTACATCAAGGTTAATCATCACCCAATGTTGTTATTACTGTGTACAATGGTCCCTGGTCCTCCTTACTTCACTCAGCATCACTTCACATACGTCTTTCCAGGTTTTTCTGAAATCTGACTGCTCATAGTTTCTTATACCACAATACTATTTCATCACATTTATATACCACATCTTATACAGCCAATCCCCAACTGATGGGCATCCCCTTAATTTTCAATTTTTTGCCACCACAAAAAGAGCTGCTGTAAATATTTCTGTACACGTGGGTCCTTTTCCCTTTTTTATGATCTCTTTCAGATATAAAACTATTGTAGGATCAAAGTGTATGTATAGTTTTATACATCCCATTGGCCATAGTTCCAAATTGCTCTCCAGAATGCTTGGATCAGTTCACAATTCCACCAACTATGCACTAGTGTTCCAATATTCCCATGTCTTCTCCAACATTTATCATTTTCCTTTTCTCTCATATTATTGGACCTGATAGTTGAGAGGTGGTACCTCAGAGTTATTTGAATTTGAATTTCTCTAATAAATAGTGATTTAGAGCATTTTTTTTCATATGACTAATGATAGCTTTCACTATTTATTCATCTGAAAACTCTTCATATCCTTTGACCCTTTGTCAATTGAGGAAAGTCTTGTGTTCTTATAAATTTGATTCAGTTTTCTATGTATCTTGGAAATGAGTTCTGTATCAGATACATTGGCATTAAAAAAAAAAAAACAGCTTTCTGCTTTCCTTCTAATCTTGGTTGCATTGGCTTTGTTTGTGAAAAACCTTTTTAAATTTAATATTATCAAAATGATCCATTTTACATTTCATAATGTTCTCTATTTCTCTTTTGGTCGTAAATTCTTCATATTCACATTCACAGTTAAGACTCCTAACTGTGTATTTCCCACCATTCTATTTTCCCCCTGTTTATACTTTTTTCTGTCCTTTCATCCTGTCTTTCTTCCCCAGTGTTTTGTTTCTGAATACAGACTCCCTCAACCTGCCCTCCCTTTTATCAGCCCTTTCCCTTTTCTTTCCCCTTTTGATCCTGCTTTTGCCCTCCCTTCTGCTCTCCCTTCTATCCAACCCCTCCCTTTTCTTCTTTACTTCCTTATAGGGTAAAATACATTTCTATAACCAATGGAGCATATAAGTCAATCCCTCTTTGAGCCTAATCCAATAAGAGTAAGGTTCAAACAATCTTCTCTTCTCCCTTCATTCCCTCTATTCTAATAGGTCTTTTGCACCTCTTCATGTGATATAATTTACTCTATTCTGCCTCCCCTTTTCCTTTTCCCCTAGTACAATCCTTTTTTTCACCCTTAATATGTTTTTTTAATATCTTAACATAAAAGTCCATTTATACTCACACATCCCTGTTTATGCATACCCCTTCTAACTTCCCTAATAAAGATACAGTTTTCAAGAGTTATAAATATCGTCTTCCCATGTAGGGATATAAACAGATTAATCTTATTGAACATTTTTTTCTTTCCTATTTACCTTTTCATGCTTCTCTTGGGTCTTGTATTTGTAGATTACATTTTCTCTTCATCTTTGGTCTTTTTATCAGGAAATTTTGTAAGTCCTCTATATCATTAAACGTCAATCTTTACCCCGATAGATTATGCTCAATTTTGCTGGATAGTTGATTGTTGATTGTAATCCATGTTCCTTTGCCTTCCAGAATGTCATATCAGAAGTCCTCTGATTATTTAATGTAGAAGATGCTAAGTCCTGTATTATCTGGACTCAGGATCCTTGATATTTGAATTGTATCTTTCTGGCTCCTAGCCAGGAGATATCTTGAACTGATAATTCTGGAATTTGCCTACAATATTCCTTGGAGTTGTCATTTGGGGATGTCTTTCAGAAGGTGATCAGTGAATTCTTTTAATGATTAATTTACCCTCTGGTTCTAAGACATCAGGGCATTTTTTTCTTGAAAATTTCTTGAAAAATGCTGTCCAGGGTCTTTCTTTTTAATTTATCCTGGCTTTAAAGTAGTCCAGTAATTCTTAAATTATATCTCCTGGACCTATTTACCAGGTAAGTTTTTTTTTTTGATCAGTTGTTTTTCAATAAGGTATTTTACATTTTTTTTCATTCTTTTGATTTTAACTAACCTTGATGTTTCACAGAGTAATTAACTTCCACTTGCCTCATTCTAATTTTTTATGAATTATTTTCTTCAGTTAGTTTTCTTACCTCTTTTTCCATTTGGCCAATTCTACTTTTTAAGGAGTTGGTTTCTTCAGTGGATTTTTTTTTCTTTTGGACAATTGTATTTTTTAAGGAATCATTTTCTTCAACTTTTCCTTCCTTATTCAAGCTGCTTACTCTCTCTTTCATAACTATAATTTCTTTCCCCAATTTTTCTTCTACCTCTTGTATTTGACTTCAAATCCCTTTTTGAGCTCTTTCAAAAATGCTCTGGGAGCTTGAGACTAATTCATGCTCTTCTTTGAAGTTTCACATGAGGTTTCACAGACATTTTGACAACATTATCCTCTAAGTTTGTGTTTTGATCTTCCCTGTTACCACAGGTCAAGATTCTTTTTTGTTTCTTGCTCATTTTTTTTACCTATTCCATGGCTTTTAAAGTTGATCTCTGCTTCTGGGGCACAAGGGGTACTGTCATAAACGTTATGTGCTGGAGCCTCAGGTATTGGTGGCTTGCTTATTGTGCTGTGGCTGCCTAGCCTAGTCACACTTATTGTTGACTGGATTCCAAAGCTTGCAATTTGCCTTCTTTGTTGGGGCTGGAGACCTCACAGCTGGCTTGCTGTCCCAATGCCCTGCTGAACCATTACCAAGGGGACTCAATTGCTGATCTGTTCTGTGGCTGACAGCCTCCCACTTAGTTGACCAGGAACCATCTGTGCTGGACTGTGCTCCCCTTCTATCCAAGGGAGACAGACTTTTCCTAAAGTCCTTATAAGTTACCTTAAGTTGTAAAATTGTTTCACTGTGTCTTTTCATAGGTTCTGTTACTACAGGATCCTTTTAGAGGTCTAACTTATTATTGTTTCTGAGAGAAACTAGGAAGAGCTCAGGTAACTTCTCAGCTTCTCTCTGCCATCTTTGCTCCACCCCAGTGCCCTACTATTTTTAACTAAATTTAGAAAAAGAAAATTCTCCCCTAAATGTTTTTTTTCCTTAAAATAGCCTATGCAAATCATTTTCTTAGCTAATATTTTATTAAAAGGAAAAGATTAAGATTTATTGAAAGTCTTCTTTGCCATTAATCCACTCTAATTACCGGTGGCAGATTGGGAAGATACCCAAGTCAAGATTTGACTCAATGTTTACCTCATTTACACATAGTATCTGAAATAATCACTGCATTGCATTTATTATAAATTGGAATGAGCAGAGCATGTTATTCATACTTTTGTGGAATTATTCATGATTTCTTTTCATTGAAAGAAACATTAGCTATGTGACCCTGGGTGATTCCCTTAACTTCTGCCTCAATTTCCTCTACTATGTACTATATAATAATATAGATTCCCTAACTTTAAACTGTAAAATTGAGATAACAACAGCACCTACCAGACAGGGTTGTTGTATCAATAAAATATTATTTATAAAGTACTTCACACTCTTCCTAGTACATGGGATGCTGTATAAATGCTTATTCCCTTCCCTTTACACTTCCCTTTCAATCTTTAAGGACTTACTATGCACTAGGTCCTATGGGTAAGATGGCTGATGACGCAAAGAAAATATTGAGATATTTTTACTCTCTTTTCCTATACCCCCCTACTGCTAATATCTTCCTTCTGATACCATCTTCACTGCAGATATCTTGTGTGTAAAAAGTTATTTTTTTCCCACATTATCTCTCTTATTAAGGTGTGAGTTCTTTAACATCAGGGACTGAATTTTTGCCTCTTTTTGCATCTCCAGTACTTTGCATAGTGCCTGATATACAGTAAGCATTTACTAAATGTTGGTTATTATCTTCTTGTTGTTTTTATTTTCTCCAAAGGATATAATATTCTAATATTGGGAGATAAAACTAAATGGGAGTGTATAGCCAGTAGACAGAAAAAAAGTTCCAGTTGTTCAAATCCAGTTTTGTTAGGATTAGAAGGGAAATAAAGTTGGTTTACAAAATTCTTCTTTAGTTTCATTTTGACAAAGCCATACCTGTTAAGGAAAGAAAGAAAGGGAGGGAGGAAAGTAAAAAGGGAAGGAAGGAAGGAAGGAGAAAGAGAGAAATGAGGAGGGAAGGGAGAACAGAAGGGAGGAGAAGGAGAAGAGGAAAGGAGGGAGGCAGGGATGATTTTTTAAGCATTTAGTGGGTGCTAGGCACAATGCTTAGTGCTTTACAAACATTGTTTTCTTTTTATTTTCACAACAAGCCTGGAAGGTGATTATTATTATTATCACTATATTTATAATTGTGGAAACTTCACTTTATATGATTTGCCTAGAAGTCTTCCAGATTCCAGGCCCAGTACCCTATTCACTTCTCTACCTAGCTTTATCAAGGACTTTAATGGCAAGAACTGGGGTTTCCACCTGACAAAGACATCAGGCAACATGTGTTTAGTTAGACTCACATGATAAGATTAAAACAATGAACACCACTCCTTAGAGTTAAGATTCTAAGCTCAACAGGCAAGACTTCATACTCTGTCCACTTCTATCTTTTTCTCATCATTGTCAGTAGTTTCATTTCCATGAGGTTTAATTTTTCCTTCAATAAAAGTGGATAATATCCATTATAGCCTAAGACCTTGGTCTTGGTGAGCATTTTTTTTTATATCCCAGGTACTTTATAGGTTGGCTTGAACATATACTTCAACATTTCAAGGATTCATCATTTTTTTCCCCAGTGGGTAGTCACTCACTATATTCTATGGCTAAACATTCCTTCATTCAGTATGCTGTTGATGGTACCTACCTCATTTATTCCATGACCATGCCCCAGTATTATTCCTTTTCCAGTAGCTCCATATGACTAAGACCTTAAGAAGGTCTCTATGCTATCATTCGTATAATTCATTTTACCCCCATCAGCCACTATCCTATCTCTTTCTTTTTCTTTTCACCATCAAACTTATAAAAAGTTTCTCTATGTCCTACAGCCTTCCATATCATCATTTCTTAATACTCTAAAGCAGCTTAGTGCTATGAAAATGATGACGGTCTTAAAATCAGAAGACGCCTGTGTCTCAATCTGATATCTGACAGCTATTTGTTTCATCAGAGACAAGATATTTGCCCTAGATATCAATTCAATTTAGTTTCAAGTGACTGGAAGTTGGATACAGATAATCAATGATACTCACCTTGTAGAGTTACCCATTTCATTTTAACAAACATTTCTTAAGTATCAACTTTTGTGCCAAGTACTAGAGCTATAAAGCTACAAATAAAGTAGCCCAAATCCTCAATCTCTCTATTTTTCTCTGTTTTTAGCATTCTACTGTGGAAAACATATAGATAAGAAAATACAAAAATATATGCAAAGTCATATGGTGAAGAACACTATTAACCACAAGAAATACCATGCCCATTTCCTCTGTATTTTCACTGCCACTCCCTATCACAATCCCTCCTTACAATTGATTTGAAATAAACTCTTAACAGCTCAAATATGTTACTTTGTTCATGAAGTCTTCTCTGATTCCCCAGTCATTAATTATCTATTCCTCCTTGAACCTCAATCACAATACTCCACACCCTTCTAACGAGCTTATTATAGTTATTTGTGAATATGACATATCCCTCAATTAGAACTGAAGCTCCCTGAGGGCAGGAATTATGTTTACTAAATGACTTCCTCTGCTACCAGACGTGATTTTGGCCTACTGTTCTATAAGCAGTATAGAGTCAGTATTTGTTGTAATAGACTCAGTTGGGTAAAGCAATGAATAGTTTCCTTCAGCTAATGCTATTGATTTTTTTATGTTTATTTAAGTTTATTTATACTGACAAACATTTGAAGTGCAATGTTAAATTTATGTACTAGTGTAATTACTAAGGTGTTAGATCAGTTTTCTTCCACTTTATATAATATTAAACCCTAAGTACAATTTACTACTACCTC
The DNA here is from genome assembly GCF_003287225.1 of Phascolarctos cinereus. Taxonomy (NCBI): domain Eukaryota; kingdom Metazoa; phylum Chordata; class Mammalia; order Diprotodontia; family Phascolarctidae; genus Phascolarctos; species Phascolarctos cinereus. The sequence continues at coordinate 434,657,338 of NW_027555847.1, read as the reverse complement.
ATTTTTATCTTGTTGATAGCAACACAGATAAGGCTATATTTTCAAAATGCTTACTGACAACACTTAAAATGAATTAGAATATATCACACAAAAATGAAAGACGGCATGTGTTACTAAATGGAGGCATAGTTTATTTTGACAAAAATAACACATAAAAAGTGTTATGTCTATTTAAAATACAGAATTCTATTCTACTTATATCACACACATGATGGATTCTATAGTTAAAAAATTAAGACACTGATTTATTTTTAGGCAATTTCTTCATTTCAGTCATTCAGACAAAAATTAAGTCATCCTTGCCCTTAAGGTGTTTGTATTATGTTGGGTTGTAAGTTAGAGAGATAAATGGACACAGAACACAAAATATATAAAAAATTCAGTGTAGTTGGGAAGGGCAGTTAGGAAAGACTACATGAAGGAGCTGACATGAGTTGAGTTTGAAAGATGTTAGAGACTCTTTTTAGCAGTATTTTATTTTTTTCCAATTACACATAAAGACAATTTTTAACAATCATTTAAAAACATAATTTGACTTCCATATTTTCTCCCTCTCTTTCCCTAGTTCCTAGAAAGGTAAGTGATTTGATATAGGTCATATATGTGAAATCATGCATACATATTTCTATATTAGTCATGTTGCGAGAAAAGAAATAGAGTGAAAGGGAAAAAAACACTCAAAAAAGTGAAAATAGTATGCTTCAATCTGCATTTAAGCTACATTAGTTCTTTCTCAGCATTAAAAAATTTTGGGCAGAAAATGGACCAGAGCTGATGCTTTCATCTTGTTAATTTAAGTCAGATTCTAGGACAAAATAAGTCATTTAACAGTTAAGAAAAATAAGTTTTCTTAGTGCCAAACATTGCAAAGGTGTGTAATAAGTATTCAATGACGCTTTGCTTCTAGAGATTTGCCTCCTCATTTCAATATGGAAATGCATCTATTCATCAGGGCAGGGTTCCTGCATCCATCAATCTGCAGATTTACACTAAGTTGGAGAGTAATCCATTTCATTTTGGTGGGTGTTTTATTCCTTTATATGTTCAGAAACCTTCACCAAGAGAGATATGGGACAATCAAGTCCTAGAGACTGCTTTGTTTCCAGTTCTCAAATACACACACATGCACACACACACACACACACACACACACACACACACACACACACACTAGATCAAGGAATACAGGTTAAGTTCATATGCCCTTGGTTAAGCACGGTAATGACATGATCATGATTTTTTTTTTTTTGTTTCTCCTTATTGGCTATGTGGAAGACAGCTAATGGAGGTCATAGGGATGAAGTAAGTACAGATACTTGAAACTTAGCGAATAACTATTAAAAGATAGCAATAATTGAGGTAGGCAAAGATTTGCATTTTATAGGTCTAGTCTGTGGCACAAAAGTTGATACTTAATAAATATTTGTTAAACTGAATTGGGCAACTCTACAAGATGGATATGATTGGTTATCTTTTATCAACTGCCAACCCCTTAAAACTAAATGAAGCTGATATCTAGAGCAAATGTCTTGTCCTTTTTGAAACATATCAGATCTCAGAACTAGGTTGGTGGTCATTTGGAGAGAATGAGACATATATACTATAGTTTGTAGGATGGATTGAAATGATTCGGCAAGTAATTGGATGTGGAAAGGGGCAAAGTGTTGGAAACAATGGAGATTCGAGGATGGTATTCTTTACAGAAGTAGGATTTGGAGGAACACATGACTTTGGCCTCATAATAAAAAGATGATTTTTTTAAAGTAAAATCCTAATTTCAATAGTTATAAAGTGTTTTAGGGAAAAGGAAAGGAAGGATGAAGGTCCCATTAGAGACAGGGAAAGTAGATGTGATGAAGTACACAAGCAGAAGGTTTTGCTTTGAAGGGAGATGAGAAGTAAGGAAGGCACAAAGAGATAGATCTCCTATCTCTGAGACAGAGAAACATATTTATGGCATGCACGTCAAATAAAAAAGGTATATGAAGCAGCTTTTACTGGATATTTTTAATATACTCCATAAAGTAGGCTAGTTCATTTGCCAAAGGGTTCTGCAGGGGAAGAAGCATCCTGTTTTCTTCAGGCTGCCCTGTGGCTTTCAAGCTTAAGAAGGTTTCGAACAGCTGGTGTGGGCAATGATAGAGTCAGAAAATGTCCAGAATTTACTTTTATGCAGTTTTGGAGGCCCATTTGGGTAGCAAACATAAATTTTCAGTGGGGCCAAGTCATCTAAATTTTGAGAGTCCCTCACAGATTAGTTTAATGTTCACCTGCATAGAGAAAATAAGTAGTAAGATTTATTTTATTCTACATGGAGAAGGAAAAAGAAAAGGAAGCAGGCAAAGGGAGTAGGGAAGTATGTATCATTTCAATCTCTGACCACACCTCATCAGTATTCTCTACCCTTGGAAATAATCTCAATAGAAGATGGAGTAAAAAACTCCTTCCAAAATATCCATTTAGGGAGTGCTTTCAAGTTAGTTATTTCTCTATTTCCTACCTGATTGCAGTACCTAGTACTTCTTCATCATCCCCTTCTCCCAACATTTCTTTCCTCTCCCTCCTTGCAGAGTGCTTTTATCTGTCCCTATTAAGTTGTCAGCTCCTTGAGGACAAAGATTACCTTCTTCCCCCACCCAATCCAGGGAAGGGTTATACCTCCAGAGTTTATCTCAGTGCTTAAAGGCATATAGTTGGTGCATAGGAAATGTTTACATATTCCTTGAAAACTCCCAATGAGGAAAACTAACCTTGCCGGGAAAGATCAGAACCTGGCTATGAAATTTGTAGCCTTAGAGAGTTGAATGGTTCCCTAAGACATTGAGCAATTTAACCAAAGGCTATCCATTAAAATGTGGAGAGATGAATTCACATTGTTTTTATTCACATGGTGGTCAGAAGAAGCAATACAAGTACAGTCTCAAAGTCTCTCTTAAGGACTTTGTGTGAAATGTGAGACATTGGAATGGGACTGTCCAGCATGGCAAAGAAGGTGTTATGCTGTATGAGCAAAGCAGTATTGAAGTAGCTCAAAAAAAAATGACATGCACAAATTTAGAGAATCTGTTATAATTTCGGGTGCTAGGAACCCCAAAACATAAAGGTGCAGGGTGAGTCTGTATTGAAAGAATTCAAGCACTCAAGCCTTCTTTCAGTCAGTCACAACATTTTATTTTAATGCCAGTATGGTGGGCAAGATTCCTAGTAAATCTGCAAATTTGATGAGGATGGAACTGACACATTTACAAAAAGACAGTGAGAAGATTTGGATGGATTAAGGAGTGGCAGGCAGCGTGGGGTGGGCCAGGTTCAGACTATGAAAGAAGTTAAGTGGTATGAGAGCCAGAGGGAAAGGGCAGTTAAAAGGATTATTGAGTATCTAGGTAGGCTGTGATGGGCCAGGTGCCTCAGGCAGAAATGCCAGTGTGGGAAAATTCAGATGATGGGTTTCTTTCAAAGACATGGTCTTTTCCTTTTAGGGGTCCAGATCCCATTACTCCATCAAATCCACCCAAATGTTCACATGAACTATTTGTGCCTGACCTGTGGTAGAGCATTCCAAGCTCGTATTGGTCTGTTCAGCCATAATCAGACACAGAGTAACTTGATCCTTCCATAGTGATATCATTTTGGTTCTCTTCAAGAACAAAGGACAACAACCACTCACACAGCCAGCAACTTGGTTCAGATCCTCAGCATTCTTTACATGCAGTACTTGCAACATTATCCTAGTTGTACTTTTCTACTCTCTCCTCCAATTCATTCAACGCATGCCTGACAATTTAATCAAGTTTAAGCAGAAATCTGATCATGCTACCATTCCTCTCAAAGAGCTTCACTTGCTCCCTATTTCCAGTATGATAAAATGAAAAATCCTCTATTTGGCATTTAAAACTCTAAACAATTTGACTTTAACCTAGCTTTCCAGAGCAATTTGCCATTATTCTCTGTCATGTACTTTGTATTCCAGTCAAACTGGCCTATTTTGCTCTTCTTTGTGTCTTTCACGGACTGTCACCTCTTAAATAGGAAATTATCCTTACTTAAGTCAGCCTCTTACAATCCCTAACTCCATTTAAAGGTTAGTTCAAGTGCTACTTTCTACATGAGAACTTTACAATCTCCCTTTTTGTTTTCCCATTGATTATCCTCCAACATGATATAACATTCATTTCCTCACACCAAGAATTTGTTAACTGCAAGAGATTCTCTAAATTTGTGCATCGCACATTTCTTTTGAGTTACTTCAATTCTACTTTGTTCATAGACCACAGCATCTTCTCTGCCATGCTTGTCAGTGCCATGCTAGTGTCTCCTATGTCACACAATCAATTCCCCACATCTGGAATTCTTTACCTTATTATCCACATCTACAGGTTTCCCCGTCTTCCTTCAGGGCTGAACTAAAGTCTGACTTTCTGCAAAATTTTCCTACTTTGCCCTAATCTTAGCAGCTTCCCTCAGAGATCTCCCATATTTATCTTATTTATACACACATTCTTACAAGTTTTTCGCCTCCATTAAACTTTAGATTTCTTAAGAGAATAAACTTCCCAACCCCCATTTTCTTTGTATTCCTAGAGTTTATCATAGTGCCTGGCACATGGAATATGTTTTGCAAATGTGTATTAATATTTCAGTGTTGGTATCTGAAAGTTAGCACCAATAGGCTTTTAGTAAATACTTATTGAATTGAAATATAATCCACATTATTTGATGAAATAATTATGATGGGGTGATGGGACCTTACCTCTAAAAGGAAAAGATCATGTCTTTGAAAGCAACCCAGTTCCTGAATTTTTTCATACATTTCAGTAGCCCAGATCACTAGTGCCTCAGTTCAAGGCACTTGACCCTCAGGAAAGTCCACCTAGATCATTTAATTAGCCTACTTGATATTATTTTCACTGTGTACCTGCCCTACCCCAGACTACTTACCACTCCTTAATCCCATCTAGTTTTTTTCACTGTCCTTTTGTATATAAGCAGCAGTCTCACCCCCGTGAAGTTGCAGGTTCCCTAGGTATCTGACCAGCTTTATTGGCATTACAATAAACTTTCTCACTTGACTGGAAGACGATTTGAGGGTGTTAATTTGTTCCAGGCAACTCTGCCTTGTACCCTGATATTTCAGAGTTCCCAGCAACCCTAAACAACTTCAGTTAATTGATTAAATTATGGGTCTTTCAAATACTGAAATGAGGAGTTATCATTGAAATTTCAGAACTTCATCTTTTTGTGCACTTGCATGGATATCATTAAATAACAGGCAGCTCCCTTTCCACATTTTCTCTCTATTCTACCTCTCCCTTACAACTTACTCCTTATTCCAAAAGTGTATTTATTAGTGTCAGCCCTCGATGACAAATAATGGGTCCTAAAAACTTGCAGATAATCATTTTTTTTTTACTACAGCTTTTATATCCTATATTCTCTCTGGAGTTCTTCTGCCTTATTAATGCTACATGAGGACGTAATTTGTTTTTAAGAATTGTCCATCATTTATTCATCATGTTTACTTATATAGATGAGTTTGTGACATAATTGTTGTACTAAGTAAAATGTCTGGGACCAGACTTCATTCATCAGCAATTCAAAGAACAATCAATGAAATAATTTTAGGTAGCAACCCAAAAAAATGTATTGTCTACCTCCACCCCCACCTCCCAATAAAGCAAAGGGCAGCATCATTCAGGCTGGTACAGGCTGCCTAAGTAAATGTCAATGGGGGAACTTGATGGTTTTACAAACACTTCCAAGGCTCTGTCCAAAATTTTCTCCATAATGATCTAAAATTTGATCATTAGCAATGTATTCTTTGTACAGGTGAAAATATTCCTTTCATATTTATTTTCACTTTGAGTGAACTCTTTGAACATTTTTCTACCTGTACAGGGCAAGTTGGAATTAGAATGAAGAATAGGTTGTTGGAAAGGACAATAACTGTTTGTTTGTTTTGTTGGTTGGTTTTGCAAGGTTGGGGCTGGGAACCATCCATAAGTTCCAGAATTACATTAAAAACCCAGTCATCTTAGAGGAGCAAAGTGATTGACCCAATGGAAAAGGAGTATCTGGAGCAAATCAACTCTAAATGTTATGGACTTTGGATAAACTATGAAGATTCTAATTTTTAAGGTCTAGAAAAATTGCCTCTAAAAGTTCCATCAGGCTAGTATCACATAGGGAAGAGTAGAATCCAAGTTTTGTTGTCAAGTTTGTGCTTCAAGTCATGCATGAGAAAAGAAGTTGAAAGTACATTTCAGACTAGAATCAGTATCTCAGAATCTAAAAATAGCAGCCACATCCAATTAACGTTGCAAAGGTTAGCATTGGGAGATACTTCAGAGTACATATATTCCTACTTGAATCTAAAGAATTCTATACCTGACTACAGGTCATCCAGCTTTTATTTGAAGTACCCAAAGCAAAGGAAAATCCATTGCATTATGAGGAAATCTTTTTCACTTATGGATATTCCTGATTATTAAAAAAAAAAAGGTTATGATGGGCAAGAAAGATATAGCAAGTAGGATCTCTATCAGATTTATGACTTTAGAGAAGGATCTTTATCAAGCTCCTCAGGGTACACCAGAGTAATCCAAAGTATCCTAAGTACATCATTTTTATTGTATTGTTGTCAGTAAAGGATATGCTTAGTATTTCTGCCTTTTTACTTTTATTTATATCTTTACTCCCTAATATGGAGTAAAAAATTTTTTGGAAAAATTCTTATGTGGTGCTGAGAAATACAGTTATTCTTTATTGGTACCTTTATGGAGAATTGATAAGTCCTATTATAGGTGTATGTTTTCCAGAAATTAAGTGAATTTTATGTTTTTAACTTTGATCCTTTATGCATTGCTCCAACTTAAAGAGACACATTAAATTTGATTATTGTTTAATATTTATGTTGTCTAGCAATTTCATTTTTCATGTTATAAATTTAGATACTATGATGTTTGGAGCATATAGCTTTAATGTTGATCTTGGTTAGTCGTCTATGGTATGCTCAGGATAATATAACTTCTTTATCTATTCCTGTTTATATTTAAATTTGTTTTGGATTTTTCTGATATGATGATTTCAACCTAATTTTTTTGATTCACTTAATATAGTATGTTCACCTTACTCTCCCATTTTGGGTCTTTTTCATTTTAAATATATTTCTTATAAGTTGCAAGATTTGGGCTTTGTTTTCCAAGCTGATTATCAATCTTTTATTGGATTTGATTTTAAAAAGTCTTTTATATTTAGAGTTAAGACAGTTTGGTTTTACATTTTTCTTTACCTTTTTTTAAATTTTTTTTCTTTCATTTGTTCATTTCTACTTCCTCTTCTCAATGAGTAACTAGATTTTTCAGAGATTTACTTAATCTACTATAAAGTCAACACTAATAGTCTCTTCCTCTCACTCTCAATTTCCCACTCTCAATTTGTCAACCCTTTCCCTAGGATGGAATTTTACTTTAATTTTTCTTTCTTCTCTTTTGTTTTCAAATTCTTCCCCTTTTTTCTCTTCTTTTTTCTCCCTCAATAGTTAATTCAAAATCTCCCCTCCTTTCCTCTTTGTTAGAATTTTTTTTGTTTGTATCACAGGATTTCTTTACTTTGTGGTCATCATTGTCTTCCATATGTCTGTTATAATTGTATTCTTGATTCATGTTATTATACTTATTATAGTCTTTGTGTTTTACAGCTTTAAAGCCTTAAAACACTTTGACTTCCCTCTTCTAACAAATTTCTATGTTATTGACTTATATTTTTTGCCTCTTCACCTCCCCTTTCCTCTGTCTCTCTATGTGTGTGTCTCTCTGTGTGTCTCTCTTTCTTAGAAGTAACACTTCCTCAGGGAAATAATTATCATTGAAAGGGGGAAAAAAAAGCTTTCTACCATAGTTGAAATTATTCTATACCCCACATCATTCAGTCTAATTTTCCCCATGACTTTTCCATGATTTATTATCATTTTCATTATCCTGTTTTCTACTTTCTAGGCCAAGTTCTCCCACCTTTCTGAACACCATTTTTCTCTAAGAGCTCCAAATACCATTCTCCTAAAGCAGCTACCCATAGAGACATAACATATCTGGAGAAATAGGTCTTTAAGAATGTGGACTCTTGCACATTTGACCCACTATAATATCCTCATTTGTTCTTTTAGTTTAAAATCCCCAATTTTATTTCTCCCGGTTTCAATACCTTTGATTTCTACCTCAACATTTTTCTGTATTCTCCTTTTCTTAGTGAAAGACAAAAGGGGTTTTCCCTTCACTGTTTATCCAGGGGCTTAATTAATGTAAATCCCATTTCTTGTCTTTCCATTATTCTTTTATAAACTCTCTTTTTCCATTTTTATTCTGAAAATCTATATCACTTAACTTTTTTTGTAAATAGTATTTTATTTTTTTCTAATTCCATGTAAAGATAATTTTCAACATTCATTTTTATAAGATTTTGATTTCCTAATTTTTCTTCTTCCTTCCCTTCCCTCCCCAAGATGGCCAGCAATCTAATATAGGTCATACATGTGCAATCATGGAAACACATTTCCACATTAGTCATGTTGTGAAAAAATAAACAGAACAAAAGGGAAAAGATAAAAAAAAAGTGAAACTAATATGGTTGATATACATTCAGAATCCATAGCTATTTATTTGGATATGGATAGCTTTTTCCAACACATCATTTAACTTTAAGTGATGTTTGAGAGTATAGTCCATGATTCTTCAGTCTTCTTCTAATGTCATGTCTTCATCTTTATAAAAGTTTTGTTTTCCTCTCTACCTCCTAATCGACAACCCACCCCTATAATCTTAAGAAGAAATGCCCCAATGTTCTATTTTAACCTCAAAATTAAAGTGTGTCGGTGTTTAAAGACTTTTTGGTGGTTATGCATAATTTTATATATGACTCACCTGATCATAATATATGATGTTTCAGATATATGAGTGTACTCTCCTTGCTAGTATTTTATATTTCTTTTAAAATGTATGAATCATTCTTGTTTAAGGAATTTGGACTATTGTTTTCTTCCTCTTTTTTTTGAGGCTTTCCCTGATTTAGTTTTCAAACCATATTTATGCTACAAAAAGGATTTGGTAGGTCTCCTTCTTTACCTACTTTTTTTTCAAAGACTTCATATGGTATTGGGATTAATTATTTTTTAAATGCTTGGTGGTATTCACTTCAAATCCATCTAGACCTGGAGATTTTTTCTTAGGGAGTTCATTGATGGCTTGTTGGTTTCTTTTTCTAAAATAGGGATACTTAATTATTCAATTTCCTCTTTGGTTAATCTAAGTAGTTTATATATTATTGTTATATATATTAATCCATTTCACCTATATTGTTAGGTTTACAGGAATATACCTAGAGAAAAAAATTCCTAATAATTTCTTTAATTTCATCTTAATTGGTGATGCATTTACCTTTTTCATTTTTGTTACTGGTAATTTGGTTTTCTTTCTTTTTAAAACAAATTAACCAATGGTTTATGTATTTTTCATAAAACAAGTTCCCAGTTTTGTTTATTATTCTATTTTTTAAATTTGAATTATTTTCATCTCTCCTTTCATTTCCAGGTTTTCTATTTTGTTGTTTAGTTGAGAATTTTTAATTTCCTCTTTTTCTAATTTTTTTTTCTCTTCAGTTGCATGCTCAATTCATTTATCTGTTCATTCTTCTATTGATGTATATATTTAAAGATATAAATTTTCCCCTTAATACTGCTTTGACTCCATCATACAAATTTTGCTATATTGTCTCATTGTTGTTATTCTCATTAATGAAACTATTGATTGTTTCTGTGGTTTGTTCTTTGAAGCAACCATTTTTTCAATGAGTTAATCCTATTCTCATTCTCAGTTTTGATTACTGTGTATTTCTCTCCATACTATTTTTTTCTGTTTGTTCTTCTTTCTCTTTTTTTCCCTGTCCCACATCAAAAGTCTCTTTTGCTTCTGACCACTGCTTCCCTTAATCCAACCTCACTTTTATCACCCTATGTTCTCTCATCTGCTATCCCATTATACATCCAAATTAGATAAAATATATTTCTATGTTGAGTGTGTATATGGATGTAAATATGGGCATAGGTATGTACATATGCATGTATGCGTGTATGTGTATCTATGTATGTATGTATTTCTACCATTTTGAACCATTCATGATGAGAATGAGTCTCAAGCCTTGCCTCCTACCCTCCCCACATATTTTCCCCTTCACTCTAAAAGTTCTTCCTTATATTAATCTTATGTGAAATAATTTCCTTCATTCTTCCTCTCCCTCCACACTCCTCCCAGTGTATTGTTCTTTCTCTCTCCATTTTCTTTACATCATCATAGCCTAATCAACTCACACCTATGCTCTCTATATAGACTTCTTTTAACTGCACTAATAATGATAAAGTTCTTAAGGGTAACATGTATCATCTTCTCTTATAGGAATGTAAAACTATATCTGGCATTTTTTTAAATCATCTTTCCTGTAGTAAAATAATTATTAAATTATCTCTCCTTAATCTATTTTTCCAGTTAAATGTTTTTTTCCAATGAGATAATTCACATTTTCTCCTGTTTTTTTCATTCTTTTGACTCTGTTTTATTGTTTCTTGATGTCTCGTGTAGTTATTAGTTTCCACTTGTCCAATTATAATGCTTAAGAAAGGATTTTCTTCAGTGAGCTTTTGTACTTTTTTTTTCCATTTGGTCAATTCTTTTTAAGGAGTTATTTTTTTCTTCAGTGAATTTTTGTATCATTTTTGCCATTTGGCCAATTCTTTTTTTTTTTAAGGTGTTATTTTATTCAGTATTCTTGTGCCTCTTTTAGCAATCTATTAATTCTATTTTAACAATTTTCTTGCATCACTCATTTCTTTTCCCAGTTTTTCTTCTACCCCTTATCTCTTTCTTTTACTGTTACAGAAATTCTTGTTGTGGCTTATGTCGAATTTACATTTTTTGGGGGTTGCTTATAGCTGTTTTCACATTTTCTTCTTCTACCTGTGGAACTGTGACCAAGAACTATATTAGTAATATAACAGTCTGAAACATAATGCTAACTCAGTGTCCCCTATAATCTCTTCCTGATCAGTTGTCAAAGCCTCTTTCCATCTGTAGGCTGACAGCTCCTGAAATGCTGCTATATCTGGCAGGTTTTTTTAAGGTTCACTGCTGGTGCCAGGCTAGCTACTACCCTGTGTCAGAGACCTCTTTTGTTAACTTCCTATGTTGTCTTGTGCTGGAAAACAAATCTCACTTTGATCTTTGGTTGACTTTGCTTCTCTAGAATTCGATATTTTAAAGTTGTTTGGAGGGGAATATTGGGAAAGTTTGACTGGATTATTGTCTCTACTCTGCCATCTTGGTTTTGCTTCCTTTTATCATCTTTTAATATGGAAATAATTTATTTAATAACTTTAATTTTCCTATTGATGAAATAGTCATTGAATTATTTTTTAATAACAACTATGCAACTTGGAATTTGATTGATAGTTTTGGTTGGTTTGGCTTTCTGTAAGTGACATGGGATTCTTTTCATTTGTGCTTTACTTTCTGTATTCAGAAGTTATAGACACCTTAAAATCTTATTTCTTGCATTATTGTGGGTCTTTTTTTTAGACTAGCAATGTTTTTATGGGAGCCTTATCCTTATATTGTCTTTATACATCCTTTCTTTTAGATTAGTTTACTTTGCTTTGTTTCTTTTTAAGAGTTTATGTGCTTTTCGTCAGTCAATAAATATATCTAAATGCCTACTATGTATCAGGTCCAATGCTAACATCAGGGAATACAAAGAACAGTTAACAAAAAAAAAGTCCTCATGAAATTCTCTGTCAGATGGGTTAAACAACATACAAACTATGTACTGAATAAATAGGAACCAATCAATGGAGGAAAGCTGCTAGAGCTTTAGAAATATTGAAAAAGGCTTCCATTAGAAAGCAAGATTTTATCCACAACTTGAAGGAAGCTAGGGAAGTAATGAGGAGGAATGGGGAGAAACAGAAAATTCCTGAAGTTGGGAAATGGAGAGGATTGTTAAAAATATGTAAGAAACTCACTGAATCAAAGAGTCTGTATGTTGAGGTGAGAGAAGTAATGTGTAAGAAGACTGGAAAGGTGTGTGTTGGGGGGAGGGATTGACTAATTTATGAAGGTGAATTGATAATTTATTAAATTGTGCAGGTATACCTAGATTTTATTTTGGTTAACTCTTTGGGAAAGACCATAACTGGTATGGTAAAAAAAAAATTTAAAATGAAAACAGAAAGTACAGAAACAAGCAGTGAAAGGCAAACAAAGGCAGATGACTAGGGGACAGGGGATGACATGGCAAAGCTAGACAGGAAGGCAGGCAGCATGAGTAAGAGGAGGGGGAGGGGGAGAAGAAAAGAGAATCACATAATCATAGATTAGATTTGGGAGCACTAGGCAGCATACAGTTGATGGAGATGAAAGAGTATAGGAGCTAAGGGTCCAATTTTATAAGGTTTTTGTGGAGGGACAGACTGACTCTTATGCCTATCACCGTGGGTTTAGTTTATTGACATATCTACATCATCTCAAAGTTATCAGTACCATTTTCTGTTTTGTTGGTCTTACTGAAGATGTCTGGAACTTGCCTGAGGTTTACAGATCATAGAACCAAAAGGTCCTCAAAACAAGGCCTAGTAGGCTTCCTTTTACTTAGTATATTGTCTCTGTATGAAATTTTAGGTAAATGCATGAAACAGTTCACAAATTGTGCTCATTTGGGATACTTTGTACATAACTTGTATGGCTCCCTTTTGCAATCTTACTTCCTGCTGTTGCTACTTTATAGTGGCAACATATAAAATTGCTTACTATATTGACCAGAAGGTAGGAGTGGGGGTGGTCAAGGTGATCAGAAGAAGATAAAGTTCTAACACATCAAATAATTTTATATTTCATCTTTGAGGTGGTAGAAAGCCACTGTAGTTTATTGCATAGGGGAGAGAAATGGTCAGTAATATGCTTTAGAAAAGTCATTTTGATGGACTGAGTAGAGAATATAGTAGAGTGGGGAGAGACTTGAGGCATGGGGTCCAAATATCAGGATACCACAATACTCCAGACATGATGAGGACGTGTGTCAGGGTGATAGCAGTACCAGAGGAGAGAATGGGGCATATATGATAAAATCAACAGGCCTTGGCAATGGATTGACTCTGGGAGTAAAAGATAGTGAAGAATCAAGGATGACACCTAGGTTATGAGCCTGGGGGACTTAAAAGATGGTGGATTTCTTGATAATAACATGAATGGTTGGAAGAAAATGTTTAGGATGGGGAGATAATTAGTTCAATTTAATAAGTCTACAGGATACCCCAATGTCTAGTAGAGAGTAGGAGATATGAAATGAAAGTCAAAAGAGAAGTAAGGGTTCCACATAAAGATAAAAATTTAATCCTTGGAAGCTAATAAGATCACAATTTGAAACAGTATATAGGAAGAAGAGAAGAGACTCCAGGACAGAGTCCTGTGGGATCCACATTGTTATCAGGAATGGCTTGATGCTGTAAGATAAAAAGGCAGGAAGAAGAGGAAGCTGCTATTTTTTTCTTTTCTTCCAGTTTGTCCTTCATTAAAACATATTTATAGTTTTCATCTGTTCCTGTCCTTCCCAATTGTTTTTTTGGAGACCCATCATTGTGGATTTAAGTTGTTTAATTTTTTCCTATTCTATTCTACTGATTATTTCTGTAGTGCACAGAAAATATTTTTCCATTTGTTCCCTTAAACTTTTCTCAAGAATTTGATAACTCTTGAATCATTCCAGACAGCCTGATACAGTTCAATATCCTTTAGGAAGCAACAGGATATTGTGCTTACATTTTATTTAAATTATTTTTAATCTTTTTTTAAAAAAAATCCCTTCTAATATAACAACTTCTGGATTGATTTTTCTGTTTATGGTCTGTTTTTTTCCCAAGTAAATGTAAAAATAAATTTTACCAATCATTTTTTAAAATAATTCTGAGATCCAAATTCTCTCCCTCCTTCTTTTCCCTCCCTCCTCCTTGAGAAGGCAAGCAATTTGATACAGATTATGTATGTGCAGTTATGAGAAACATTTTCCAACATTAGCTATATTGCAAAAGAAAACACAGACCAAAAAATCAAGAAAAATGCTTATTTTTTAAAAATATGCTTCAATATGCATTCAGACTTGATCAGTTCTTTTCCTTGAGGTTGATACTATTTTTCATTGTAAATCTTCCAAATTGTGTTGGATCATTGTATTGCCGAAAATAGCCAAGTCATTCAGAGTTTGTCATTGTACACCATTGCCGTTACTGTGTACAATATTCCCAGGGTTATGCTTACTTTGCATCTGTTGACATAAGTATTTCCAGGTTTTTCAGAAACCATGCCGCTTATCATTTCTTATAGCACAATAGTATTTCATCAACTTATTTAGCCATTCCCTAAATTGAAGGCATCCCCTCAATTTCTAATTCTTTTCTGCCGCAGAAAAGATCTGGTGTCTGTGTAAGTGAGTGTGAGTGTGTGTGTGTGTGTGTGTGTGTTGTGTGTGTGTGTGTGTGTGTGATTTATTTATATTTTATCTCTTTGGGATACAGATCAATAATGGTATTGCTAAGTCAAATAGTATGTAAAGTTTTATATGTGGTATAGATTTTTAACTGCATTTTCTACCTTCTGAAATCTGGTTATTTTAGCTACTTCTCCCACTCTTTATCTTTTCCTACTGCCAATTTTCTGATTCTTCCCCCTTTGGTAGTCTGGAGCCAAACTTCAAAAATGTCTGATACATCAGTTAATTCATTTTTTGTTGTCCTTAGACCCTATTCTAAATAATGTCTGAAGACAGCACAAAAGCCAATTGTGAATTCCAGTTTGTTTTCCTTCAGGCCTGGTGAATTCATGTAGAGTGGCCCACTTCCAAATTTTCCTCCAATCTTTAATTTTTTGACTGGAATGACCTAATATTTTCCACTTTTCATTGGGTTGAGAGATGAAAGGATGCATATTCTGCTACCTTAGTATTTCCTAAGGTAGGGGCCACTGCAGGGAGTTAGAAAACTGATTGGTCCTTCCATCTTCCCCCCATATGTGGCTACATAACATTAAGGTCCTATGCTTTTGCAAAAAAGGGTGAGGGGAATGGAACAAATGTGACAATCTGATCAAGGCATAACAAATAGATAAATCCTTTACTGAGTCCCAAATCAAAATCCCCGTGGTGGGTTTGTGTGTCTTGTCAGAATGTGGAAGCTGAGTGTTCACATTAGAGATTAACATGTTGTAGTCATTCCTAAGGCTATTATTTGTTGTAACCCTGGCCCTTGCCTTTTGAAAGTGTTGTAATCATTCTACCTCTAGCTCATAATTGCTCTTTTTGTAAGAGTTAGTGAAGACAAAAGAAAATTAATTTTTCCTCTAACTAATATAACCTGAAAGACCCCTATCCATGTATTATTAGCTGTAAATATATAAATCAGGCAACTCATATGGCACTAGTAACTATCATATCAGAAATCAGGCTTTGCATAGTTAGATGTGGGAACAAAATTCCTGTTGAATAATTCTCAGGCATATGTTAGAGTACAGTCTTTGAAAAACACAGCAACAAGTGATACAAACCAGGAAAGGAGAGAATTTATTTTAAAGTTAGTTCCATAGAAATTTTAGAATGTTAGAAAAAAATATATATATATATATATATATATATTCAATTTAGAGATGGTGCATTGGCCATACCTTTAGATTATATGTGTATGTTTATATATGTGTATATATATATATATATATATATATATGCATATATATGTATGTGTTTATATATGCATATATATATACATATGTGTGGTATGTGCATGTGTTTGTGTGTGTATGTATAATGCCCTATAAAATAAATGAGTTGAGGATGGCAGATAATTTATTCAGAGTGAAGGGTCAGATTCCTGCAAATCAGAGATAGATGAAGAAAATTCAGGTGAGACTTACTTGACTACACAAAGTATCCTATTGTATAAATGGACAAGATGGAAAGGTACCTGTAAAATGAGGAAAAGACTTATTTCACATTTGAATTCTTGTCTCCCCCCTACAATCCACATAAATTTACTAGATGAAGATTCAGCGTAATTTCATGCTTTCAAGGAATAAGAAGCTAAACCACTTCTGAGATAAATTTGTCTTTTAAAATGTTGAAAAAAATCTTAGTTTCTAGGCTAACAGCTTTTTAACATCTACTCATGATATAACATAGCAACAAAATCAGCTATTCAGCTTATATAGCTGCAAGATGATAGAAAATTATAGTGATTTTAATAATGAAGCATTGATTTCCTAAAGTTTTTTTTGCACAATTCCAGCTCTATTTACCTTCTATAAACTTCCAATACATTTTGCGCTAAATTTGCCTCCGTTTAAAATGACACTGACTACCACCAAATGGCTTCAAGGTCAGCTATATTAACTGTCAATCATTTGTATTCACTGAAGACTGACTAAAAGGAAACCTAACTTGACACCTCATCTCTTATCTAGATGCTTATTAGATATAGCACTCTCTGTCTTGACATATATATATATATTATATATATTATGCATATACATAATATATATGTATATTATATATTCTTGAGCCTAGTGAATTATTCTTAACTGACACACGCCAATGTGATCTCAATGTGTGTATGCCCTCCAATGGTGCAGATCAAAACTCATGCATATAACTTGTTCATGTCCTCTCATAAATTCTACTTCGTGTTCCCCTGACCCTGAAGACAGAAATGAAATACTAAATTTGTGTATTGACTATATTTTCCTTATGCTATGTGACTTAGCCTACATATATATTTTTACAGTTATACATTTTGGTGAGGATACTTTCAGTTGCAACTTATGAAACTGAAACATGTGGACCAGAAATTGGCGTTGAATGAACTGCTTGGTTCACACGTGTGTATTCTCAGCACTAAATATATATAAATTTTAAAAATCAGCATTTACTATAAATACGTATATTAAAAAACAGCTTAGTTGGTGAAATTATATTTTTAATTTTTAGAGGGCAGGGATTAGGGATTATGCATTATAATTTTAAAAAATCTACCATGTCATAAAAATTTTAGTATATGATCAGTTATAATTTCTTGATGAATTCTTATTTTTTTATATAACTCTTCTTTAGAATGTCTATCTTTCCATCACTCTGGAAACTATTACTATCTTTTTAACATAATAGAATTCCAGTGGAATATTAAGAAAAGTTGTTTGTTCTGGCAACTATGAAATGACAGTTGAAAATATCTCATTTTAAGATTATTCTCACAAAGAGTCAAGAAAATTGTGTACTTTATCTGTCATCTAAGAGGAATCTGTAAAGACTGAGCAAGAGAAGGGGATATGAAATTTCTTCCCCATCAATATGTTGATAGATTTTGATATAAAGAACCATTATGAAGAAAATTTGAGGAAGAATTTATGAAAATCTGACAAGCATAGGACATTTTGGAAAGTATTTAGTATTTTGTGGATTATTGAAAAGAGGATCAAAAAAAAAAGGACTCCACCCCCAACTAAATATTGCTAGCATAGCTGAATGAATGTACTAGCTTTATGCTGTTCTTCTAGATGCTCTTTCTTAAAGGGGAAGGAATAATCCCTTATAAGCTTGCATCTATAGTCTTGGCGTCTTTCCACCTAATGGTAGTTGAACAAAAGACCATGAGAAATAGTGAAGAATGAGTAAACCCATTTATTAAAGCAGCTAGCAAACTGAATTCAGAAAAGCTATGCATATTAGTATAGAACCTAAAACACACAGACAGAGGAGTTCCCCTATTGCGAATAAGATATTTCAGCTAAACCAAGTCAGACAGACTCAGATCAGACTTATGGTGGAAATTACCTCAAGTCTCTAACAAACGAAATAATCAGTCTTAGACACAAAACCAGACTACTGGTTTCCTCATTTCAGACAACATTTTATTTCACAAGTAGCATGATAGGCACAAGTTGGACAATAACTAATTTACATGTCTAGTACATAGGGTTGACTGGATCAGGGCACCATTAATAGGTATATCAGGAGGGTCAAATGCCCTGGAAGCTGGACTATAATACTTGATATAGAAAGCTTAAAATAAAAAAAAAGTTTGTAAAACTCGAGCATGTCAAATGCACTGATTCATATGAGCTTCAACATGAAGTTGCTTGTGCAGCAGAAGTGTCATAGGTGTTCATGTTGATTCTCATATGAATTAAGAGCAGGACAAGCTGTAATGACAGGGTAACTGGAGCCTTCAATAAAAGCATTGGATGGCATGGAACATTTACAAAGACAGATGCCACATCTCTTCAGAGGCTGGCATCTTTGAAATTGTTTAATTAAAGTTCTGATGACATTAGGAGACCAAACATTAGCTGTAATTCAGACTAACTTTAAAGAACATTGTAAATCTATCTAACTCTATAATAGATCTATAGGGTCTTGTGTGTATATTTCTACCACAAATACAAATCACAATATGTCCATACTTTCATGGACTATAATGTTGGGGATATAAGGATATCCTATGAGGGATATTAGGTCCCACCCCATCTAAAACTATCATTTTATATGTGAGGAACCTGAGAACCAAGGGATTTAAGTGACTCACTTATTATCATCCAAATAAGTAGCAGAGTCAGAATTCAGTCTCAGTTCACCTGACTCCAAATCCACTCTTCCCATACTATGCTACTTTACCAGATGTGGTACTCGTAGGCATGAGCCTTTACCAATATTAAGTTAGCAATAAAGGCATGCCTCAATGATATAAAGACTTAGGTAAACAGGAAAGCAAGACTTCTTTCTGCCTCCCTCAAACTAAAATTATAAGATTACCACACATTTGTATGTTGGTGATTTTGTAAACACCAAATCAGAGCAGTTTAAGGTCACTTTTCCAGGTGACACTAGTATAACTTGAGACAAAAGTCCAGACTAGTTTCTTTGGGTCTTCTGCAGAATTCTTCAACAGTACTTTAATAAGTTCTATATAATTGCCCTAGGCCCAAAGGCACAAGTCAAAAACTGTTAAGTCTGAGTTACCATGTCTTGAAAGAACTTTAAGTGATATCTAAGAGTATGGACTGCATGGCAGAGGCAGTTTGACATTACCAACTAGCCATCAACAAGCCAAAAATGAGGCCCATTTCTAAACGTACATCATTGAAACTATATATTCACTAAACAAAATCCATTTGAGAGACACAGTTCATTGATGTGTGTGGAATTTGAAAGTGGAACACTTAGAGTACTTTATAAATTTGAACCATTATTCATTATTATGTCACAATTCATTGTACAGCAGGCTTTACTTAACTGACTTTTCAATAGCACCTTGTTGAATAGGGCACTTTCATATCAGTCCAGAAGCCAGCGTACCTTAAGGGTTCTTGGCCACATGTGCTAATGAAAGAGATTAGGATAGGAGAAGAAAAAGGAATGGGCCATTATTACCCTGGGAAAAGGAAGACATTTTAAAGGTAATATCTGAAAGCAACTTAATAATTATTTAAATAGGGTGTGCTAAAATAAAGCCAGCTCAAATAGTGAACCAATCATTGAATTTTCAGTGTTAGCATTTAAAAATGAAAAACCAGCAAATGCTACAAATCAAAGCTTGAATTAGTGGTTTATTGATTATCTAGACTTAAGAATGATGGAGAAAGATGTCAATAAGACAGATTAAACTTACAAATGTTTTATATGCTTGTTTTTTGATGGGGGTGGGGATAGTTGTTAAACTTTTTTGTTGACACTACAATAGATGCTGAATTTATGAGATTTATGAATTTAGGAGAACAGGGCATATACGTAGGGACTGGCATTACTTGAGCAGAGTTTCAACTTCAAAACAGCATGAACCACTCATATCCAGGCAAACTGAGGCTATAATGCAAGATCAGATCTTTTCTTCATTGGAGCAATGAATGAGACATCTAATTAAAAGCACAGTAGATTGTATGAATGAATAAAAAACAAATTACTAATTTCCTGATTGGGAGAAACTAAGAACTGCACTGGGGTTTAGAGATGAGCCTGATTTTATCCTAGACAGGGGCTTTCTGTTTGGAAAGGGTTGTACCTGGAAATCAAATGAGAAATATAGTTTATATTGCATAGCACTAATGATTCTTTTGTTGCCTTTGTTTAATCCCATTAAATACTTATTACAATATGTCCTTACATAAAAGGTCTGACAAAGAGGTAACAGCATGGTAAGGTAAAAAGAGGAGTTTTCTTATAATGCTAGCACCCCCCCCCCCTTAGCTTTTGATTTGATTGGGTAATCCTCACTGATCCCTCACCTCTCAGGAAAGGAACATTCACACACAAAGAAGGGTAACAAGGGGAAAGAAGAGGTCACCTCAGAGACTCCTACAAGCTGGTAGTTCCTACAGAAGATCCTCTGGTATTGTATGGTCTCCATGGTAGAGCACTTGACAGTCTGACTCCTGAAGAGTTCAAGGGACTACAGGCCAGCAGCCCACAATGTCACACAGAACAAACTTAGAGGTTAAATCCAACAACTCCAATTTACAGAGGAGGAAATTGAGGCCCAGAGAAGATATGACTTGACCAACGTCATGGAAGTTTTCAGTGGCAGAGCTGGTAATAGAGCCTATTTCTTCTGACTCCAAATTCTATGTTCTCTTTATTATCCATTCTCAATTCCCAGGTGACATTATTCCTATTTTACTGACAAGACTTGAGTTCAGAGAAATGAAATACCTTGTCCATGATCACAGTGCTGGCAGTTGTCATAACTACAATTGGAGGCAAGGGCTCCTCACCCCCCACTATTTCTGGTATACCATATTGACTCTCATGTATCATTAAAGGAGGGATCCATTGCTCTGTAATATTGATAGCCAATTCAGGATGATATTGTTCTGGGTATGCTCTTTTGCATTTTAAAATCTAAAAGATAATTTTAACTATTGATTTTCTCAGGAATTTTCTATTTTTTTAGTTTTAGGGTGCTTCTAGCATTATTTTGCTTTGGCTGGGAAGCCACTGACTTGAATAATCACAACTGTGGCAGAGACCTTTCTGTTTAAAGTAGAAGCAATCTGCATTTTTATAGTGTAGACATCAAATGGCTACACAGACATTTGGGACACATTAAAAAAATGTAGATCAAATTCTAATTCTAATTTAATCCTCTAGTAATATGCATGGGGAATTTGGATATTATTTCTTGCTCACTGCATTTATTACTCTATTTTCTAAGTGCTTGTTTAATTTATAACAAAATGGAGCAAGTGAGGATGTTTGATCCTGAACTCATCCTACTAGCCAAAAAGCAAAAACCTATGAATATATTTTTATTTTTTAGCCAGGGAAGTGTTGAGTCTAAAATTAAAATCTTTCTCTATCATGTAGTGGTGCTGTATATAATGGATAATAAAATTTTGAAATGAAGGAAATATCTAAGAACAAATAACATGAACACCCAATCCTGTAACAAATTTTGGTAATGGGGGTGGCAATTTTTGTAGGCTGTTTCTACATATGTTGATTCTGTCAGTGGTCACATTAATTTTAGAAATATACAAAAGGAACAAGAAGAAAGTAAATTCATTCAAAATATTGTAGTTATTATTTTTCTGTCGACAACCTAACTGTTACATCATTCAGGCCTAGAGTTGGAAATGATATATGCAACCAAATTCAAATTTCAGGAAGAAAATTATTTTTGTAAAGTAAATCCTTCTTGCAATAATAAAAGGATTAAGCTTCTGGTATGTCCAATGTACTACATTAGGAGGAGAAATATAAAGGATACAGAAGACAATTCTAGCCTACTGGATATTATGATGTATTAATTATATAAATATATACGAAGTGGATGGAATTATACTAGAGTATTGGATATGTTTAAATATAAGGAACCAAGGAAATTTAAACCTGTCACATTTGAGGAAGAAACTGTGTCCCAGAAGAGTTAAATGACTTGTCCAGGGTCAAAGAACTAGTGAGTTCCTGAAATAAGACACAAACTCAGGTGTTTTCTAACTCTTTGTCCAATGCTACTTTCTTCAAAACAGCTCTGGATATTCCTAGGCAGTTTCCCATCTAAGTATTTGCCAGATACAATGCTTCTTACCTTTTCAGATCAGGCTTGTTCATGGTGGTACGGTTTAGATAAAGGAAACTCATCTATTTGAGGAAAACAAAAATAAAAAAATAACAGGAAAAAAAAACGTAGAAGAGATTTAGTTCCTCAGGCCTAACACTGGGAAGTTTTATTTTTGTACTATATGGATAAACAGCAGGGGATGCATCTTCAGAACTCATTTCCATGGTTTCCTGTAGAAGCTAATGTAGATACCCTCCCAAATCATAAGCCATTTTCAACAGGAAGTTACAGTCTGTGATCAAGCTGCAGTATTTGTGTAAGCAAGAGGAAAAAAAATGTTAACTTGATCAATATTTGATTGTTCTCCCCCTTAAATCCTCAAATCCTGAAATGGATCTCTAGTTGCTACAAGCCCAGTGCCACCACTGGAGAGCTTGACAAGGGTAGCTCAAAGGATCTTTTTCTTTTATGACTTTTATTATGTTTTATATTTTATGATGATAATTATTTTTTAATCTGAGCTTCCAGTCAATGCTGGGAACACATACCCATGAATGAAAAATGATATTGCTCAGATTCATTACACAGGAAAAATAAAAGAAACAAACATAGTAGGAAATTTCAAAATACTTCATCTTAGAAATGATGCATGCTAACAAAATATGGTGTACAAGAATAATAAAAAGTGAGGCCTCACAAGTTTTGCAAAGCATGAATGTTTGGGGTCTTTGTAGGGCCTTATCTCCATAAATAATCAGGCCTCTTTCTCAGTTCTCATCATTTTTTTGTTGCTCCTGATTTCTCTGTAACATTAATATTTTGAAAACTTTCAACAATTTTGGAATGTTCAATAGCATTAGCCCATTTGGTAAGGCCGTGAGTGTGCATTGACTGCTACAATAACAATGCTAATGAAAAAAAAAAGTCTTAAAATAAAAATTTCCAAATCCCAATTGGGAAATATTGCATCAGTAGCTTGAGAGGAGGATTTGGAATTAGGTTCTGATTTAATACTAATTAGCTTCACAAAGAGAGGCAGTATGAAACGGGGATAAATTGGGGGACTTGGAATAAAAAAGCCTGGGGTTCAATTTTTGTCTGACACTTAGGTCAACATAAATTCAAAAGAAAATAGGTCATGCAGCAAAACTGAGTTCTTTAATCAGGACAAATGATTGGCAGTTTGGAGCACCATGCAGCAAGTGTTTTGGTACCTGAGGAGGGGCCTAGCAATGAAATTTATACTAGGTACCAAGGTAGAGGGAATGGCCAAACTTCAAGTGGGAGATTTACAAAATAATCAGAGGCTCAAAGACGCAATGTTGGTCAGCTAGAAAAAAATTCATTGGCCTGGGAACAACAGAGAACAGGTCTGCTTCAGTCAGTTCAGAGTCAACTCTATTTGTCACTTAATAACTAGTTCTATGGCCATGAGCTACTTACTTGATCCTTCTGAACCTTAAGCAACTCAGACTAAAGTTATAGATTAAATGTAATCTACCTCCTTGTAAGGAAGCAAAAAAAAAAAAAACCAAATCATTTCTTTGGCAAGTGAAAGTTCATCAACATGGCTTACGGACTTTTTAGTTCCAAAAATCCAAAGACTTGATGCTTAAGCCATACTTTTTTGTTTAAGTTTTCAACATTCACTTCCATAAGATTTTAAATTCCAAATATTCTCTCCCTCTCTCTCCTTCCCCCACCCCAAGATGTCATGCAATTTGATATAGCCAATGTATATACATTAATATTGAACCTATGTTCGTATTAGTCATGTTGTAAAGAAGAATTAGAATCAATGGGTGAAATCATGAGAAAGAAGAAACAAATAAAAAAGAAAAAAAGAGAGCAAATAATATGCTTCAAACTGTATTTGGACTCCGTGTTTTTTTTTTCTGGATGTGAACGGCTTTTTCCATCAAAAGTCCTCTGGAGTTGTCTTGGATCCTTGCATTGCTAAGAAGAGATATGTCTATCAAGGTAAGTGATTGTACCTTGTGGCTATTATTTTGTACAGTGTTCTCATGGTTCTGCTCACTTCACTCAGCATCAGTTCACTTAAGTCTTTCCAGATTTTTCTGAAGTCTGACTGCTCATCATTTCTCACAGCACAATAGCATTCAATCATATTCATATATCAGAACTTATTTAACCATTCCCCAATTGATGGGCATCCCCTACATTTCCAATTCTTTGCAACCTAAAAAAGAGCTGCTATAAATATTTTTGTACGTGTGGGTCCTTGCAAGGGACAGGGCATCATGCCCCCACAGCTTAAGATAACCTATGCAAGGGACAGGGTATCATGCTCCTACAATTTAAGATAACCTTTGACATTTTACACCACCGGCAAAGAATTTGGTAATAACAAGTTACATTGTTTTAAGGAGCTTGTAAAACCTTTAAAGGGAAAGGCCATGAGAAGGGCCCTAATCTTTTAATAGACCCCAAAGTTCTAGAGGGCAGAACCAATCTTTACCAGCCCTATGTACAACAAAGAGCATGGGCTTTTGGATGACGAAGTATGGGGCGGGGTGAGACACGTCATGGGGACATGAGATGGGTGGACATGTAAGATTATAACTCGGAAAGGAACAGACCAATCAGGGCCTGGAAAGGAGGAATCACAGAGTTCTAACAGTATAAAACTTTTTCTGGCTTCTGCACTTGATGCACTCTCCCTTGGAGTTGTGCCTGCTCTTGCAAGAACGTAATAAAACGATTCTTCATTCACTCCGAGTTTAGTTTTGTTTTTATGAGGAGGTCTGAGCTCTCAGATACATACAATGGAGGGGCAATTGGCTGTGGCAGCTTGCCAGGGTTTAAGCCTCCACTCTGCTCTGGGGGTCTTCAAGGACTCATTTCTAACGTCCTTTTCCCATTTGTATGCTCTGTTTGGAATACATACCTAGAAGTAATGTTATGGGTCAGAGGATATGCAAATTTTTGTAGCTCTTTTGACATAGTTCCAAATTGCTCTCCAGAATAGTTGGATCAGTTCACAACTCGACCAACAATGCATTAATATTCCAATTTTCCCACATCTTCTCCAACATTTATCATTGTCTTATTTTGTCATGTTGGCCAGTCTGATAGGTGTGATGTGGTAGCTCAGAGTCGTTTTGATTTGCATTTCTCTAATCAGTAGTGATTTAGAGCATTTTTTGCATATGACTCTCTCTCTCTCTCTCTCTCTCTCTCTCAATATATATATATATATGTGTGTGTGTGTGTGTGTGTGTGTGTGTATGTGTATAGATAGATAGATAGATAGATAGATAGATAGATAGATAGATAGATGGATAGAGATATATAAATACATATATTTCTTCTTCTGAAAACTGCCTGTTCATATTTTTTGACCATTTATCAACTAGGGAAAGACTTGTATTCTTATAAATTTGATGCAGTTCTCTATATTTTAGATATGAGGCCTTTATCAGATACTAGTTGTAAATATTCTTTCCCAGTTTCCTACTTCCCTCCTAATCTTGGTTTTACTGGCACTGTATGTGCAAAAACTTTTCAATTTAAAATAATCAAAATTATCCATTTTGCATTTCATAATGTTCTCTGTCTGTTGCTTGGTGCTAAATTCTTCCATTCTACATAAATCTGACAGGTAAACTATTCCTTGCTCTCTCAGTTTGTTTATAGTATCAGCCTTTATATTTAAATTGTGTACCAATTTTGACTTTATTTTGGTGTATGGTGCAAGATGTTGGTCTTACATCTAGTAAGACTTAGGTGTCTTATGCCTAGTTTTTGCCATACTATTTTCCAGTTTTCCCAGCAGTTTTTGTCAAATAGTGAGTTCTTATCCCAGAAGCTGGAGTGTTCGGGTTTATCAAAAAGGAAATTTCTATAGTCATTGACTCCTGCGTCTTGCGCATCTAACCTATTCCACTGATCTACCACCCAATTTCTTAGACCATATTAAGTAGTTGTGATGATTGGTGCTTTATAATACAGTTTAAGATCTGGTATGGCTAGGCCACCTTCCCTAGCCTTTCTTTTCATTCATTCCATTGCTATTCTGGACCTTTTGTTCTTCCAGGTGAGTTTTGTTATTATTTCTCTTGCTCTTTAAAATAATTTATGGTATTTTGATTGGCATAGCCTTAAATAAGTAAATTAATTTAGGTAGAATTGTCATTTTTATTATATTAGCTCAACCTCCCCATGAGCAACTAATATTTTTCCAATCATTTAGATAGGACTTTTTTTAAAAAATTATTCTTTTTTATCCATTGTTCTTGTTTGTCTTTCATTTTTGAGGAGGTCCTATGACATCATCGGAAGATGTCTTGAGTTGTGCGAGAATTGGACTTCAGTGAGGCAGAGTTGCACAAAGTGGTAAGCCTCACTGTCTCTTCCAGAGTCAATGAAGTCCAGTGGCAAGACCAAAGTGAAGACAAAAAGTAAGGATGACTAGTGATGGTCTGGGATGCAGTGGATGACCTTGGCATTTTAGATTTCTGACTAAGCTCCAAGGGTTCCACAGCTCTAGCTTTGGCCCCTTTTATTGCTGCTGAAACAAGTTGTTCTGAGTCAGAAGTCTTCATGTGCTTGGAGTCGATATTACCCTAACTCACAGATGCATCTGAAGTCTTTTGGCTATCCACAACCTGGGTTAGCCCCTCTACCAAGATGGTTTGGATGCTGTACATGTTAGAGAGTTGGGTGAAGTTGGACATCAAATGTTCATGAGCAGCCCTGAACAGGGCTAGGCAAGGCCTCACACCAGAGGTGCTAGTCCTCCCTGAACTCCCCATACAGTCTTGGGGTGAGGAAACCCTTCTTTGATCCACATAGACTATGTGACCATTGAGAAGTTGCCTTACTTCTGCATGCCTAAAGGTTAATGCTCTGCCCCAATGAAATCAGTTGTCTAATGTTCTTTTCTCTAGAATTACATCTGAGGAATTCTATCATTATGTGAAGTCTCATCTACACCCATAAAAAAGATATGCAACAGACAGCCAATACATCAGTGCTAGAAGAGTTTTGCTAGTTAGTCCATTATTTATTTTCACTACAATATAATTTCAGGGAATGACAAAGTTGCCATTATGCTACACAGCCCCATAGTCAAAGAGCACATGGCCTTTGGCATGCCTTAGACTTGCTTCTAGGTTTGTTGTCTTTACCTCATACTTTATCCTTCTGGAGGCTTGAGGCAATTTGTCTGAGGTATTAGTGATTAACCTCAGTTGGTGTGGGGAAGGGAGAGAATGTACTCCTTTCCTTGGAAAGGAACTATGCCTTTATCCTGAGGCAAGGGAGAGGCAAATCATATGGAATTGTCCTCACAGCTTAATTTAGTGAGTACTTCCAAGTGAAGAAATAATTTACAAGTCTTAAAGTTGCTTTAGTAGCTCTTTTGCATGCTAAATGGATGAAGCAGTGAGACTAATTAATGAAAAG
The DNA here is from genome assembly GCF_003287225.1 of Phascolarctos cinereus. NCBI lineage: Eukaryota > Metazoa > Chordata > Mammalia > Diprotodontia > Phascolarctidae > Phascolarctos > Phascolarctos cinereus. The sequence goes on along the minus strand of NW_027555847.1, from coordinate 434,629,785 downwards.
GCTGAAGATTTGTAGAGTAGACCCCAGGCATTTTGGCCCAAGTAGTCTCATTCTAAATGGAAGTGAAACTTGGCTGGAAGCCACCAAGCTGGCTATGGTGGTGATAAGACGAAAGAACTTTAGCAAATAGGTGCTATGAAGGTAGAGGGCAGTAACAATAATTAAACATCTTAGGAGATAAGAGTATAGCAGAGAAACTAGTACAATAGTTGCAGAATGGGCATCTTCTAAGCCTGAGCAGGAGTAGATGGTGCAGAACATCTGCATCAAGGGAATTCCCAGGCTGAGTCAAGTAACTTTATGAAAACAGGTTCTTGGGGGCAGCTAGTTGGCACAGTGAATAGAGCACTGGCCCTGGAGTCAGGAGGTACAAGTTCAAATCCAGCCTAAGATACTTGATACTTACTAGCTGTGTGACCCTGGGCAAGTCACTTAGCCCCAATTACCTAGCTCCCCTCCCAAAAAAAACAACACAGATTCTCAAAGGGACAATTGAATGTTGGGATATGGTTGGTTGGTTGGTTGCTGTTGTCCTTCATTCTCAGGGAGAACCAAAATGACATCACTATGTGAGAATCAAGTTACAATGCACTCAGTTGTGGCTTATCAGATCAATATGACTTCAGAATGCTCTACCAAAGGTAAGACGCAAATAGTCCCTGTGAATATTTAGAGAAAATGGTGTCATGGAAACACAAGCAAGGAGAAGATTCTGGGAAAATAGTGGAGTAGGTCAGAAAATTCCAAGCTCTTCAGATTTCCCTCACAAATGAGATAAAATAGTGCCCCAGGGCAAAGGTAGAATGGTAAAAATAAGAAAGAGTTGGGGCAAAACAGTTGTCCTCCTGGGACAAATGAAGATCTGAAGAAAAATCCCAAGAAGGAGGTTTGTGAAGAGCAAACACCTTTTAAGCTAGCGCTACTGAAAGAGCAAATAGTCAAGTCCTAGGGCTAACTGGGTTGGGAGGTAGCCTATGGCCCAAACAGAGGAACTTTCACCTGATGGACAATGTGGGGAGTCAGGTGTCTGAGCAGGGGAAGGTTGAGGGAAACTGTAATAATAAGGAACTCCAGACACAGCTGTGCTGTTGAGATGTATTACATTTCTAGTGAATGCAAAAGCAGTGAGTGCAGAAGCAGTGGGGTGGAGACTCTGCTGACTGCTGGGCACTTACAGGTGGGTGGAGTTTGAGGTTATTCTTCTAGATTAGAGAGGAGAAGCAAAGGAGGATGTGAGGCCAAAGGCACTATCCCCCATACCCAAGAAAGGGTATGATTGGAGATGATTATAACAAATGAGCTGCTACCAAAATAAAACAAGCAAACAAAAAAAACAGACAAAAGAGAAAGAATGCAACTATTCAAAGTTACTATGGTTATAGAGAAGACCGGAATTCATCTTCATAGGATTCTGAAGTAAAGAGCCTCTACACACAAACATAAAATAAAGATCAGGAGTAGAATGCATAAGGGAAAAAAGCAGGGATAGTAACCATGATTTTATACAAAGCTAAAATTAAAATATATTTAATCAAAAGAGAAAAATATGGAAACTGTTACATGTCAGCCATATTAGTGTTGTTTTAGACTTTAAAATAACTAGAGAGTATAAGGTTGGAATATTACTATAGTGTAGGAAATGATAAGTTGGCAGGCTTAGAAAAATATGAGAAGACAGACTTATGAAGGAAGAGGACAAGTAATTATACTATGCTTTTACATAGATCCATGAGAATGTATGTGTCTATATATGAGTATGATGATAGATACTTAAGTATATGTATGTGTATATAAGTGCATGCATCTGTGTGTATAGATAGATATATATATAGATAGATAGATAGATAGATAGATAGATAGATAGATAGATAGATACACACATCTGTGGGTATACCTGTATATATGTATGTATGTATGTATATGTGTGTGTGTGTGTGTATATGTATGTACCTATGCATACATATACATGTACACACACACTCACACACACACACACACACACATACATGCACTTAATTGTAGCCTTCTTAGGGAAGGTAGGTGAGGAAGGGGAGGGGAGAGCAAAGTAAAAGTACACAGCAGAAAACAAAAGAACATTTACAAGGAAGCCAAGATAGACAGCTCTGAATACAATGTGTAGTGTTTATCATATAGGCTTTCTTGAAACAGAAATTTATTGCTATATAATTTGAATCCTCTCTTATGTTCTGCCCTGCACATGACATGTTTTTTTTTTATCTTATTTGTATTTAAGTTTATAATACCCTTCTTCTTTTCTTATTGTGTATTTACTTTTGAAATAAGTTAAGGGAAAAAAACAGAAAACATGAGCAAGCATAATCTAGGCTTCCCTTGCCTGTAAAGTTGCACAGGTGAAAGCTCTAAGCCAACCTATGTGAATCTGTGGGAAATTTTCATTCGCATGAATGGCAAGGAAAGGAAGGATTCTATTGCTTGAGTTTCCCCTGTTTACTTTCCTTTTCCATTTCAATTAATTTTCTATTAAATTTTGAGTTGTTGTTTTGTTAGTCAGTACTCAATAGGGACTTAAACCTTGCTGATATTCAATAAATAGCATTTATATTACACTTTACAAGACTGTCAAACAGCCCTTGACAGACCATAAAATAGGCAGTGTTATTGATATTAACTTCAATCTATAGGTAGGGAAACTGAGATTACTAAATATAGCAATAAGGCCAGTCAACCAAATCCAATACCTTTGATGTTGAAATGCTAAATAATCAACCTGTGTTTTAGCACTTAGTAGATGTTCTTCATTGTTAGATTACAGAAGAAACCACACTATATATGGCAAATTACAGAAGCATCATTATAGTCAAAATTCCCAATTAAAATCCATTTAACCAACCTGTAACACCAAGCTGGGCAGTGTGGCAAATGCCTGATAAATCAGAATAGTTTCAACCCCAGGAATCTATTCATTTCAAGCAACATTCAATATAACAAAGTTCTCAGATATTACAACACTGGATATTTTTGTTTTACTCTAAGGGATTCTGACCTAGTTATTTGGAGAGCATTCCTGTCAAAGTGAGTGGTCATTATTACTAGTAGTATCATTATTAGTTTTATCAACATTAAGTGCCCCGAGTGTGCCAGGGGCAGTACAGACATACACAAACCTTGCTCCTTGTAGCCTCGAGTAGTGTTATTGCTGCTGAGGATAAGCAATTATTCAAGATGTTCCCCGGTGAAGTGACAAACTATAAGCTGCACTATTTAGCCTCAGCCTGCCAGATGGCTATTACCTGTAGTGGTGCAATGAGGACAGTGTTGAAGGGACCCGGGGCAAAATGGCTCCTTTGTCACAATCTGGTAGAAGCAGCAATTGGAATAGTAAGGAACTGCTCCCTAGGCTTAGAGAAAATGACATAAAATTAAATGAAAATGAGTGAAAGAGCTGGCCTAAAATTAGGCCAACCAGTTATCTCTCAGAACCTTTCTCCTGTTCTGTGAAGCCATTATAGTGTCTGAAATGTTAAATATTTGAATTGCAGCCTGACACTTAAAGAAAAAAATCTCCAAGTGAATCAGTGATATAGAGTAAATCTTCATTCAGGTTCTAGCTATCTTAGGATAATGTGTCCATTTAACCTGAAACAAAACAGTCTATTATATAAAGCCAAAATTAGCTTTGTATCCTCACCTCCACCAAGTTGTTTTTTGTTTGTTTGTTTTTTAATATGTAATAATTGCCCAACTCCAGAAGGCGTTGAATAAGGCAGTAAAATTGCAAGGTAAAGGCCCCTCCAGCCTTATTCAATCTACAAAGGAGACCTGGTTGTCTGAATTCAGCAAGACCCCAGAATACCTCTCATTTGTTCAACCAAGCTTAATTTGGCAATGGTGAGAGGTAACCCACAAAGGACATATGAAGCCAGTAGGAAAAGTCAACTCTCTATGGGCTCTGTTGTCAGCATTAAACTGAAGAGGGAGTGATTTATGAACGGCAATAATGCAAAAAATATATATTTTTAATCCATATAATTATACTCTTGCAACACAATTGTGCTTATTCAGCTGAAAGGTAATATATTTAAAGTTCTAAATGGAGAGAGTACTTATTTTACAGTTTGTGCGATTGATAGTATTCACCTCCCTCTAAGTACATTACCATTCCTAATTTAGTGATTAAGACTAGCTGAATTCTCAGAGGTAACAAACACATGGCTCACAGGTACTGCTTTGTGTAGCCCTAACTAGATTAAAATGATATTGGGAAATGTTTTAAAAATAAATCTTAAAAATAATAAAAGATGACATTGAAAAATAGTCAATGAGCAACCCACAAGAATCCTTGTGTTTTTATATGGCCCCCATTTTTATTTGTGTTTTTTTTTTAACTTTAATTTTTTTTTTTTGGTGAGGCAATTGCATTAAGTGACCCAGGGTCACACAGCTAGTGTCGAGATTTGGTCTGAGACCAGATTTGAACTCAGTTCCTCCTGACTCCAGGACCAGTGCTTTATCTACTGCGCCACCTAAATGCCTCTTCCCATTTTGATTTGAGTTCAACATCACTGTTGTAGAGACTTTTGCCTAGTAGTTAAGTGCATCAGGGAAAGAAAGACTTAAAGAGTATTTACTTAATGAAATTAGATTTCTAAGCACAGATCTCACATTAATTGTTTAAGGACTCTCAAGACTAAATACATAGCTTTGAAAAAAAAATTATCACAACTTCCTGGATTTATTTTCTTCAAGCTTCTTTTTGTGAATGAATTGCCAATAAAAAAAAATAACTTTAGACAATGTGGTTTGGGACCAGTGTAAACCAATTCATTCTCTCAATCAGTCATATTTCTGTTTTTAGTGTATTGGATTGTCTCTATATCCCAAATGAATAAAACACATTTAAAAAAAGTTAGAAAAGGAGAATATTTACTCCTTATTCTTATGAAGTATCATTACAATAACTCTTATAATGAAAATACCTAGAGCACAGCAGTGAAAAAGCAATTCTAACTACTGAATAAGCCATTCTAACTACTAAATAAGCAAGTATTTATGATGTGTAAATTGTGGTTTTAATGCTCAGATAGGAATTAATGATGTCACTGCCCTTTATAAAGGCTTACCAAATTCAAAAGAAAACAGTAAATGCTACAGAACTATAGAAAATAAAATTATTTTGCTTTATATATTAGATGTCAGTTAAGGAAGAGATAAAGTTTAAAGACATTACTTGAAGAGGGAGCCATCCAGGGCCTTGGTTGATAAGATACCTTTTCTCGCATTAGAAGATCATTTGATGAAAGAGAGAAAGTGAGAGGGAGAGAAAAATGTTTCTTACAAGTTAGTAGTTTTCTAATTCTGACCCAGGGAGGGGGAAGGGAAGGGGAAAGTGTCTGGCTAAAAATTGCAGAGACACTCACAACCTTCCCTGGTAATAGCAAAAAAGAACCCAAAACAATAATAATAATAAGTAATAAAGCTTTTTCAAGAGGGGGATATTTTTTTTTAAACGAGAACTGACCTGCAAGAAATAACTGGGCTATCAGTAATCACCAAGCAATGCAGGTGGTAAGATAAAGTTTCTGAAGTCACTTAAATACCAGTTTTAATCCAGTCATCTTGCAAAAAAGATCTTATAGACTTAAAGCTTGGAATCCAGGTAGGTGAGAGAAGGCCAAGATTTTCCTCAGAATGGAAAGGAAAGCTAATGTTCAGGTAAGTAATGATATACAATAGTTGAATTAGGAATCAATTTTTGTCTAGGCATGTTTCCTTAAATCTTGTTCTTTATCAATTTGACCATTCTATATTGTATTTTATATTAAATATGGTTAGCAATACTTTTTAATATTTATATGCAAGGAATGTTATTTTATGATTTTTTTTAATAGAGCAAGCAAGAAAATCTAAGTCAGGAAAATCTAAGTCATTTTATCTCTTGTCTTCCACCTAGGGTAAGCTCATTGAACTTTTGTGCCTAAAGAACTGAACTCAAAGTGCCTAATAACATCTACCTGAATTGTAAGCATAACTTTAAATGTGCTAAAGAGAATTATGATTGCCAAAGGATAGCCTGGAGAAGGAAGAAGAGATTACATGGAAGCTTTAAGATAGACTCTTAGATAATAAGAAAGTGACTATATTTTGCCATTGCCCTGTGAAAACATAAAGGGTAAAAAGACCCTGTAAAGTTGAAGTTTTTAAATAACTCTTTGGGAAGGTTAGCTTGCATAGTGAGGTCACACTTCAGATGTAGATTGACAAGCTGTTACAGAGAAATAGCCATACTTTTTACTACATCTGATTCTGTTTCTCAGTGCCATAGACAAAAAATTAAAGAAACAAACAAAAAAGCAAGTGATAAAGTTCTTCGGGGAAACATATGGATCAAGAAATAATAGTAAACAACACCGAGGTTTCTACTTATCAGGTTTTTAAGAAAGTCAAAACCTCATCAAATAAATCATACTCATTATTCACCTGGATAAACTTAAACATATAATAATGACATATCAAGATGTCAGAGGCTTGACCCCAAGAAGGCTGATTGTATAGAAAAAAGTTATGAGAATGCCTTTACAGATTTATCAAAGAATGTTACATTTCTAGTTCTGATGAGAGGGGAAAAGGGAAGTAAATAAATTGAGTCTTGCACTAATGAATCCAGAAAAAGAAGAAAACATTGCTCCTATCAGTGTAGAGCTCAAAAAAAAAAAAGAAAAAAGATAAATGAAGCATTTTTGTATATGATAGAACATTTTACTATAAAATTCCACTGGTGAACATAAGCTATTCCCCACCATTGACCAATAAGTATCTAGAAGAAAAAAACCTCCTTTTCCATATGAGCTTGTTAGACTCAGATTCTGTGGTTCAAATAAGGCCAAATAAGTAAGTTCATTGTATATAAAATGAGTGGTAGATTGATCTGGGATGTGAGAAGCAGCACATTAGGGATTTAGGGACATCAACACAGAGCAAAAAAGTCAACAGTGGATTCTTACATCCAGCATGGAAAATGTAACCATCAGAGTCAAACGTCTATGGTCAGCTGCAGCAGATTTAAATAGATAGAAGAGAACATGAAGATGGAAATGTCCCTATATAACAAAAACACAGAAGAAGTATATAACTGTAGAGTTAGGAGCAATCTAAGTTCAGAGAATGAGCAAGGCTAGAATTAGCAAGAAAATCATTAGGATAGCTGAGCTGTGGGCAAGCCCGTAGGTTTTTCTGTATTTCCTATAGTTCAAACAGTCAATCCTGGTGGAGGAGTCTAAGATTAAATTTGGGAACAGGTAATTAACAACTTTTGCCTGGGGCCAGAGGTCCTTTAGGGGAGGGTGGAGCTGAAGAAATCAGCAATCCAGATACATTCATCCAGAGTGCAGATCAGCTTTGATCCTAGTACTTAACCACCTGTGCAAATTTGCATATAATTCTTTACAATAGGGATCAAATGAGAGGATATGGATAGTTGAAACTACTCCTTGCAATCATTAGATTACTAGCTCTAGGTTCTAGTCTTTATCTGTAAAATCAAAGAGCAGTATGCATGTTTCTTTAAAAGTCCCAACTGTTAAGGGAAATTTGTCAGATGGAAGTAAAGCATTTTAGTTAATAAACAGATCATTAATATTAACTCTGCCCTTGAATGCTTCCAAACTCCCCCACCCTCCCCAGTCCCTGCATAATAGAGAGGGAAAAAGAATTCATCTATTATATAACAAACAAAAGTGCTTTTACTGCCCCAACCTGAGCCACAAACTCTCTACAACACACTATAATTATGCTTTTGAATTGCGGTTGATCTAAACAATACAACACAATTCAGTGTTTCTGACAATATTAATGCAGAGCAATTAGCTTGTCTGTTAGGATAGTAATTAAGTAAGTGTAAAACCAGCCAGTGAAGAGAAAGTTGGGCAATAAAACATTTAATAAAGTTGCTAAATGCTAGCTAGCCAAAAATGAATGAATGTTAAAGAATAAAGAGACAGAGAACATATTTATTCTGGTATAAACTGTGTGTTCCATTATTCTGAGTGAGTATATTTTCTGAGTCACTGTATATAAATACGAAGGAAGGTAGTAGAAATATCCATCTAAAAGTATCATTTGTATTAGGCATTTTAATTTTTGACATAATATATTAATGTGCTTAGTTTATTTGTGTTTAAACACAGCTGAGATTATTTCTTATTTGTTGAAATGGCAGAGAGGGAGGGAGGAAGAAGATGCAGGTTATGAACCATTGATTCAGCTATTTTTCGTCCATGGAGAGCTTCAGTATGAAGGATCTCTTTCTATAAACAATTCATACAGGTAGAAAGAGAGATAGGAATTGGGTCATACAAATAAGGCCATGGTCTTACATACTTTTAACAGATGGAAAAATTCACCCAAAAATCTCTTCATAACATAGAGAATTTCACATACTCAGCTGCCACCTATCTCAAATCTGGTTTGGAGAACCTATTAAAAAAGGGCACCCAGAGACCCCTTTCTTTTCTCATGGATAATGATGTTTAAAGTGCTATTTAGGCACCCATGCTCCATAAATTTCTTGCATGTTTCCTATTTCAGATTTCTTTTGATGTGTTACTGTTCCATGCTTTTGGCTGGATGTGATCTGTATTGTCAGTGGCTGTCCTGCAGTTTTGAAGAGACAAGTGTGAGAAGGATTTGAACAATAAATACAATGAATTATCATCTGATGGAATGAACTGAAAGAAATGCTGAAGAACACCTAGTCCAACCTGTCCTTTTATACAGGAGGAAACTGGTCACAAATGGCAGTTCATTTCATTCCTAAGAACATGTACTTTGTACTCTGTGTTTATGTAAAAGATGTATTTTTTAAAAAGGCTTTGTTAAATAATTCCCCTGCTGAGAATTATGGCAATTTGCACTTTATGGCTTTTCCTCCCATCCTGTACAGATGATTATACTGGGAATACATCTCACTCTGAAAAAATGGATGAAACATGCTATGGTTTAGATAGCACAACCACAATTCTGAGTACAATATATATTCATAAATAGACACAATCTAATCAGAGATATCTTTAATAACTATTTTATTCATTTTTTTACCTATAGTACAGTGATCTTATTACAGGCTGTTAAAAGCTGACTCAGATTCCCAAAAGAAAAGATTGAGTTACATCCATTGATCTTAACGGTGGGCTGGAGGTCTTAGAATCATGAATGTCCTAATTTTCATCAGAGACTTCATCTCTTCCCTCCGTAGTCTGCCAGGACTCATTTCCTAATGGTTAGAAAACTCTCATCAGCTCTCACTCTCCCCAGTCCAATGATACTGAATTCTCAACTACTTAAGAGTGAAACACCCTCTCCAATCCTTGCTGCTTCTCTCTCTCCCTCCTTCCCTCCTTCCCTCCTTCTCTCTCTCTCTCTCTCTCTCTCTCTCTCTCTCTCTCTCTCTCTCTCTCTTCCATCGTCTATCTAATTCTTTCCCCTTCAATACAGTTCTCCAGATCTGCCCATTCCTTCTCCTGTACCTTCTGGAAGCCCCATTCCTTAATTAATAAACTCCCTTTCACTTTAAAGCTCTTCTTCTCTTGGTACTTATGGTATTCATAAAGACCAGCCATCTCCTAGATAAGGGGTGAGGAACCTGAAGCCTCAAGGCCACATGTAGCCTTCTAGGTCCTGGGATGTGCCCTTCTGACTGAGTCCAAGTTTTACAGAACAAACCCTTTTATTAAGGGTATTTGTTCTGTGAAGTTTGGATTCAGTCAAAGGGCCCCACCTGAGGACATAGAGGTCCACATGTGGCCTGAAGGCCACAGGTTCCCTACTCCTTCCCTAGATGATGCTGCTTCCCTGGCCATGCTTTCCAAAACTTGTTACATATCACCCCTACACTCCTGCAACATGCTTCAATAGTTCTGAAGTCAGCATCATAGTACTCCTTGCTCCTCATTTCCTCTTCAAGACTCTCCCACCATCCCATCATTCAGCAATTTCTCTTGAGGCTCACTCTTTCTTAATTTGCCATGCAAACCACATCCTGGCAGTACCTATCTACTGAACCATCACACATTCTCGATCTTTTTTTCAATGACTCCAGTCACCCTCTCCACACCAACTTTTGGATTCATTTTAGTGGATAACATAATGCATATTTTTGTTGCTCAAATACTGTAATTTCTCAGTGCCTGCAATCTACTAAATTTTTATAGTCTACTCTTCCATTTTGACTCAGGGACACCTAGGGATAGTCACACTTTTTATCTTATCACACACAAGCACTATACTTCCATGATTAAGAGCTTCCTTTAGTCATTTCTTTCTTTTATTTCTTTCTTTTTATATCTTACTCCTCCTGGAACCATTTATTCTGACGGGGATCTTCATTCCATCACCACAACAATGATTTTTTCTTTTAATTCTTCCCTAAATGATTCTCTTTTGCACTCATCACATGGGATGTTTTGAAATACGTCTTTTCTTCTCCAGCCTCCAAGAGCATTCACTCCATCCACCACCTCTGTTGAAAACTTCACCTTATAACAAGGCTGTTCAAGATAATTAAGGGCACTATTTGTGAGCCTTTCCCCTCCACTTTCTTCATCTTGCAATTATTCAGTCAATAAACATTTATCAAGCACCTACTATGTATAAAGCATTGTGTACAGAAAAGAAAGATAATCCCTGCAAAGATGATTAGAGTTGGGGGAGAAAGGAAGGTACTGGGTGATGGGTTGGGATAAAAAAATCCAAAGGAGTGCAATAGGGTTGGGAAGAAAGAGATGTCTGGCCTGGTTTCAATCCTTAAATGTAAGGTTGCATTTGTTTATTTGTTTGTTTGTTTGTTTGTTTTTAGGAAGCAAGTGGAGTTTATTGAGCAGAAGAATGGCACAGTCAGATTTTACCTTTAAGAAAATCAAATGACAACAATATGAAGGTTATGTTAGATAAGAGAAAGAACTTGAGGTATGGAGTGCAGATAGAAGGATATCACATTTTATGAAAGATATTGACAAGCTTAAACAGAGCAATTAGGATAGTGAGAGGAATGGACTTCATGAGCTATGAGTATCAGTTGAAACATCTGAGGACATGTCACCTGGAGAAGAGGAAATAGGCATGGTTACTGTTTTTTTTTCTTTTTATTTCTTTTTTTTAATTAATTTATTTATTCTTAGTTTTCAAAATTCACTTCCACAAGATCTTGTTTCAAAATTTTCCTCCATTTCTCCCCTCCCTCCACCCCAAGATGACACATTTTCTAAATAACCCTTCTTCTGATCTGCCCTCCCTTCTACCATCCCCTCTCTTGTTCCTTCCCCTTTCTATTTTCCAGTAGGTCAGTATAGATTTCTACACCTCCTTAAATGCAAGTTTTGAGAGATGTTCTCCATTTCACACTCTTAACATTTTAGATCCCCCATTTTCTCTTCCTTCACTCTACTAGGAGGGGTGGTCCTTTTCCTCACCAAAAGGAAAAGTAGCTCCTCTACACTCTTGATTCCATTCCCTCCCATCTTCTCCAGTAGATCGTTTCCAGTATCATCCTCTCTGTGTCTGTATTCTCTCTCTCTCTCTCTCTCTCTCTCTCTCTCTCTCTCTCACACACACATATACATGCTCATATATGTGCATGAGCACGTGTGTGCACACGCGCACACACACACACACACACCTTCTAATTATTGTCTTGTAGCTTTACTCACTCTCTCTTCCAAACTCTTTCATAAATCTGCCTATACTTCTTATCTCTCCTTTATCTACTTTCACTTATCAAAACCCTCTGCAATCTGGCTTCCAAAATTGCTCTTTCTATAGATACAAATGATCTTTTAATCAACCAATCTAAAGGTTATTTCTCTGTCTTTATCGTTGTTGACCTTTCTGTAGCATTTGACATGTTGATTTACTGCTCTCTTCTGAATACATTGTCTTCCATGAGTTTTCATAACACTTCAGTCCCTTGGTTCTATTCCTACCTGGCTGACCACTTCATATCGTCCTTTGCTGAATCATTGTCCATGTCATGTCCACTGACTCTGTCCTGTGACTTTTTCTTTCTCTCTTCATTCTCTCATTTGGTCATGACAGCAGCCTTAATAGGTTCAATTATCTCCTTGGAGATGACTCTCAGATATATGTTTCCATTCCAAGTCTTCCTTTTGAGCTCCACTTATGTATCAACAACTAAATGTACTTTTCTAAGCCAGGTGTCCCATAGGCATCTCAAATCCAACATCACCAAAACAGAACACAATCTTTCCCCCTACAAACACAAAATCCATTGCTTTCAGGACCTCTCGAGACCTGTCAATATTACTGCCTTTCTTCTACTCATCCAGGTTCACAGTCTCCAAGTCATCCTTGACTCTTTATTATCTTTCAACACATATATTTAATCATTTGACCAGTCTTACCAATTTTGCTTTCCCTATATCTTTCACATCTATCTATTTTTGTCTACTCACATAGTTACCACCATAGTTGAATCAGTTATTATTTCTTGATAGGGCTATTGTTATTGTTTTCTTTTAGTTGTTTCAAGTGGGACCTACTCTTTGTGAACCTATTTGGAACATTATTCATTTAGTTATTGAATTTTAAGGGAATTATGAAGCCTTGAATAGCAACATTTTGAACTCCAAAATTGCATTGCAACATTTTGACTCCAGTTAGGTATTAAAGATTTTTTTTAAAAAATATAGTTTCAGATGTATTTAAAATAAATGTGTATATGATTCAAGCATTAGTGGTATAAACAAACTAAAAAAGTGAAGTTATTTGTGGGATGGGGGTAAGAATACATTTTCTCATAAAGCCAACCTTACTAAACTTGTTGTTTTACCCCATGTTCTGATTTTTTCTTCTCATTTTTCTCTTAAAATGTAATATTTTTGTTTTTTGGTATTCAAGCTCATTTTATACTATATCCTCTCCTGCCAAGTTCTTTCCCACCCACACTCCCCTCCCTCCCTCTCTCTCTACCTCTTTTCCTTCCTTCTTTCCTTCCTTCCTTCCTTCCTTCCTTCCTTCCTTCCTTCCTTCCTTCCTTCCTTCCTTCCTTCCTTCCTTCCTTCATTTCTTTGTTTCTTTATCTCTCTTTTTTCTTTTTTCCTTTTTATTCATTTTTGCTTTATATCTAATAAAATATAGATTCAGATAGATATCAGAAGACATAAAACCCACCACCACACACACACACACACACACACACACACACACACACACACATGCATTAAAAATGTTCTGGTCACACATTGGATAGATGTCAGTGAAAAGTAATTGCTCCAAAAAAATTGCATTGAAGCACTGAAAAATGCCAGAAAGAGCCAGTGACTAAAGGTAGACAATACAAGCAGACAACTTAGATGTAGAAGACAGCATAAAATGGAGAATGGGAATGTAACATGGATGTTTTTTTTTAAGTGCAATGTTTTCTGAATAATAATAATTAATTCCAGGAAGTCCACATTCAAGGCATACATCTACCTTTGAACGTCAACTTAAATAGGTTGCAACAAGATCTCAAAACTTTAATTAGAAAGTAACAAGAAGTATAATTTTCAAACTTTGTTGAAGAAACACAGATGCCCTACCTCAGTTTTGACCCTGCAAATTGGTTATTACTTCATTTTTCTGCACTTGCAGATAATCGTTTGTAACTTTGAAACTCTGCCTTTTTAATATCCATGTACACACACACACACACACATATGTATATATATATATATATATATATATATATATATATATATATAGTGGATTCAAGCAAAGCTTCAAGATAATTGTGCAATGATAGTTACTTGTAGAAAACCAAGAGAATTAATGAAAAATAAATGCAAAAGAAGGTTGCCTAGCCACACTGGATCTAAGACTATATCATAAAACAGTAATCATCAAAATTATTTGGCTCTAACTGAGAGTGATGGATCAATGTAGTAGGTTAGGTACACAAGATACAGTAGTAAATTATTATAGTAGTATATTCTTTGATAAATCCAAACACTCCAGCTTCTGGGTTAAGAAATCATTATTTGACAAAAATAAAAAAAAAATAAAATAAAATAAAAACTGCTGTGAAAACTAGAAAATAGTATGGCAGCAACTAGGCATAGACCAACATCTTACATGCTATAAAAAGATAAGGTAAAAATGGGTACATGATTTAGACATAAAAGATGATACCATAAGCAAATTAGGAGAGCAAGAAATAGTTGACTTGCCAGATCTATGGAGAAAAGAAGACTTTATGACCAAACAAGAGATTTGAGAACATTATTCAATGTGAAATCAATATTTTGGATTACATTAAGTTAAAAACAAATGTTTTAGCACAAACAAAACCAATGCATCCATGATTAGAAGGACATCACAAAGCTGGGAAACAAGTTTTACAACCATTGTTTCTAATAATGGCTTCATTTATATATATAAAGAAGTGATTCAAATTGATAAGAATATAAATCATTCCCCATTTGGTAAATAGTCAAAGGATAACAACAGGCAGTTTTCAGATGAAGAAATTAAAGCTGTCTATACTCATGAAAAAACACACCAAATCACGATTGATTAGATAAATACAAATTCAAGCAATTCTGAAGTATCACTTCACACCTATCAGATTGGCTAATATAATAGAAAAGAAAAATGATAAATTTTGCAAAAGATGTGGGAAAATTGGAACATTAATGCATTCCTGGTGGAGTTGTGAAGTGATCTAACCACTCTAGAGAACAACTTGGAATTATGGTCAAAGGGCTATAAAACTGTGCACACCCTTTGTTCCAGCAATGCCACTGCTAGTTCTGTATGCAAAAGAGATCATAAAAAGAGGGCTGGGGGGAAGAGAAAGATATACAAAAATATTTATAGTGGCTCTTTTTGTGGTGACAAAGAATTTAAAATTAAGGGAATGTGCATTATTTGGGGAGTGGCTGAACAAGTTGTGGTATATGAGTGATATGAATGTAATAGAATACTGTTGTGCAAAAAAAAAGGAAGAAGTTAAGCAAGTAGATTTCAGGAAAAATCTGTGAAGTTTTACGTGAACTGATACTGAGTAAAGTGAGCAGATCCAGGAGAACATTGTACATAGCAATAAAATCATTGGGCAACGATTACCTACAAAAGACGTAGCTCTTCTCAGCAATACGATGATCCAAGAAATTTCCAAAGAACTCATGAAAGAAAATGCTAACCACATCCAGAGAAAGAACTTTGGAGTCTGAATGCCAATTAAAGCATGCTATTTTCACTTTCTTTTTTGTATTTTATTACTTGTATTTTTTTCCTTTTGTTCTTATTATTCTTTTTTTTTCTTTTTAGCCAATTGTGATTAAGTGACTTGTCCAGGGTCATACAGCTAGTGCCAGGTGTTTGATCTGAGGTCGGATTTGAACTCAGGTCCTCCTGACTTCAGGACCAGGGCTCTATTCACTGTGCCATCTATCTGTCCCAATACACACACACACACACACACACACACACACACACGCACAATTTTTTGCTTTTTGCTGAGGCAATCAGGGTTAAGTGACCTGTCCAAGGTCACACAGCTAGTGTCAACTGTCTAAGCCCAGATCTGAACTCAGTTCCTCCCGACTTCAAGGGCAGAGCACTATCTACTACGCCACCTAGCTGCCCCTATTCTTATTATTCTATCATAACATTACCAATGCAGAAATATGTTTAATATAATTGTACATGTATAATTTATATCAGATTGCTTGCTATCTTGGGGAGGGGGGAGGGAAAGGAGGGAAAGAGAAATATTGGGAAGTAAAAATTTTACAAAAATGAATGTTAAAAACTATCTTCATGTGTAATTGGAAAAAATGAAATATTATTAATAAAAATAACTAAAACTAAAACATTCTTTGACCTCATTCTTACCTTCTACTGTATATGAAGGTGTTTACTATATGTTATACTGCTGTATACCTCTCTACCTTGGCCATCTCTGAAAACCAAAGGAGAGATTGCTGGGACTTTAGTTACTGATGGCAGAAGACATTGATACTGGTCAGGTCTTGGTATCACCTTCAATGCTCTGTCCTTCATGGATAGTGGATGGTTTTGGATATCATGAAGGATGTACTAGCCTGAAATAATCCATCAATGACATCTCTTCCATGCACCACTTTGAGATCCTCAAGAGTCTTGGTATGGAAGCATAGCAGAAACTAACTGATATTTAACCTTGAGGTTGCAATTGATAATGCGATCTGCAGTCTCCACGTTTTCAGCCTTCTCATCAATTAGGCCAATAGTGATTACAGACATACCAGCACAAAGTTTACCTAACACCTTTATTTTCTCACTAAGCTGAATTAATTAATTTACACACTAGGGCTTGGAGCTGAAAGGACTTGCACTATAATTTGGGGGAATAATTGCAACACAAAACTTGAGTTTTAAAGGTAAGCAATGAAAATATGCAATGAATGCACAGGAAGCTCTTTACCACAGTACTATGAACAAGACCAGTGAGGCACCCAGTAGGATACCAGTCTCTTCACAAACTTATGTATCATACCACTCTTTTGCACATAACCATCTAAAGTTTGAGGCTGCCAACATGAAAGTGAAAATGAGGTTACCGATAAAATTACCTGATGGCTTAAAGTTGAGAAAGTTAATTGAGTGAATGTTGAGGATTGACTGTATTACACACTATATTTTCAGTGTGCCTTTCTGTGGATGATATATACCATGATACTCACATATACTTAGACCACCATAGACCTTTCTGGAAGAGATAAGTAATCATTCAAAAGAGTACATGGCAGAGCTAGGTTTTTTTTTTTTAATTCTTGATGCATATGTATCAAATACACTCATATTTGCATACATCAGCATAATTTGAACAACAAAATATAATTATATTAAAATAATCTATTCAATGTCATTGCTTCTGCATCTCTCTCTGAATCAGAAGCTCTAAAAATTTGAAAGTAAAAGTTTCTGTTTTCAGTTGCCAGAATCATATTTACTTTAAGACCAGATCCAGTCCAGACTCAGAAACAAAGATGAGACTCAAAAAACAGTTAAGAATATGTCAGTTTGGTTCCAGCAGTAGTAATGCTAGTTAAGGGTCAGGGATCAAACCAACAAGCAAATGAGTGGAGGTGCATTAGCAAAAAAAAAGCGGTGGTGGTAGTGAATGAGAGGTCTTTGCCATATAATTCTTTATGATTTTATTTATTCCATTCTTAATATTTTGAAGTATTTCATTATTATAGGTAGCCACTCTACTAGAGTCTATTAATATTGGTTAGACTAAATGGTCTCTAAATTATCTTCTAATTGTAAGGTTCTTTCATTCTATGATGCCCTTTCCCCCACATACACATACTTGACATAAAAAGGAAGGATTCTTGGTTTTCACAATTCCAACATGTTTCAGACACCTGGCTGCTAAAAATAGGAACTTTTTAAAGTGTGGGAGTAGGTTAAGTGACTGCCTAAAAAAGTGAGTTTTCAGAGAGATTCAGAAAGAATAGCTATAGTTTATTGTTTGTGAACTGAGACACACATACATATGCATATGAACATATTTACACATATGTACATGCATACATATATAAATATATACATATGCAGACAGAGCGAGACAGACAGAGACACAGAGAGAGAAAAGGAGAAAAGAAACACTGGACTAAAAGAAAAGAAGCCAAATTTGTGGATAGTAAGAGAATGGGGAGGTATGTAACTTAACCAGGCTAGGTGGTAAATCTGAAAATAAAGTTCTAGATTTTTGGAGTTGAAAGGGATATTGGAAGAATTATATAATCATTTGTTCACAGAATCACAGAATTATGTTGTTTTGACTATGGGATATTTATTTCAGGATTGGGGTTATGAGTACACCATGGCAAAAAAAAAAGGTAGCAACATAAAGAAACCATCAATAGAGAAAATGTTATACTTCTGAGAGTAAGGAGAGGCTCCAATAACATTCCTGCAGAGAAGATTAGTTGCCTGATGAATTCCCAGCATTATGGGTCTGGTCTGGGTAAAGGGCTTTCTGAGTTAGAGGAGTGATTTTTAAGTGAAGATATGATTTCTCTGGGAACCAACTCAGTAACTGTATCTCAGATAGTTAGGGTCACCCAATCATATAGCATTTAAGTGTTATATTACACATATGGACAGATAAGGGAATATCAGTGCTGTGAGTATCAGTTTTGAGTAGATTCCTGGAAACAAGAGAGACATTTCATTCAATCTGTCTGTATGGGGTTGGGGGCAGGGAGTCTTCTACAGAATCTGTCTGCTACTACACTGTACCACTTGAAGAAAGGGATCTAACAGGTTTTAGTTTCCTAGGATTGGATTGCAGGGTCTAAAGATAAAAAATAATAGAAATACAAGCAGTAAAGTTTTTCCTATCCCTTAAATCTCATTTCAGGGTTAACCCTTGGGACTCAGGAATGCATCATGGTAGTAACACTGAGATTCATCAAAAGAAATATTAGTGTCTGTTGTCACAGTCAGAGTAATTTCGTGTGAAATGACAAGGAATGACATTGTTGAAACAATGCTATACCATATAAACTGTCTACTGCCTTTGACCCAGCAATCTCCCTACTGTGTCTTTACCAGCAAAGAAGTCAAAGAAAGAAACAAAGGTTCAAATATACAAGAAAATAATATTTTCATAACTCTCTGGGAAAGCAAAGAACTGGAAATGAAGTTGAAAAACATCAATTTGGTAATTTTCTTAAAGAATGTGTATTACCAGAGTCTTCTGGTTAACCCCTGTTTTTTGAGATGAGGTGAAGTTGGTGTGAAGGAATTGAGCATGCATCTGGGTCACTCTGAGTAAGGTATGGGCTCTTATTTCATGCTAAAGAAGTTAAATGACAAAGGGAAGATTGACCACTGATTCAGGTGGAGCTGCCCACTCAGAAAATTTTGACCAATGACTTGACTTTCTTTTTTTCTTCCTCCTTTTGGAGAATGTAGTTTGGGGTTAGGCAGCTTTTCCCTCAGGCTTCCACTAAGAGGGTGGAACAGTTAGTTCCCTTCCTGTTAAACTTTGGCTATGATACTGATGGATCAACCAGAAGCGTATCACTTTTAACAAGAGGCCAGAGTATCTGTTAACTCCCTGAAAGGTAGAGCATGTGTTCCATACCCTGTCACATATAGTGCAAAAAGAAATGATGCTATGGGGCAGCTAGGTGGCACAGTGGATAGAGCACTGGCCCTGAAGTCAGGAGGACCAGAGTTCAAATCCTGCTTCAGACACATAACACTTACTAGCTGTGTGACTCTGGGCAAGTCACTTAACCCCAATTGCCTCACCAAAAAAAAAAAAAAAGAAGAAGAAATGATGTCTCTCCAGTATCTTCTTGCCCTTGGGGACCCTACCTCATTTTGAATGGAAAGGATTAGGGTAAACATCAAAGAGTCCCTCCCAGATCTTTTCTTTAAGGAGGGGACCTAATGAAACTACCTCATCATTTCCCACTTAGCTGTTCTCCTGGACTTTATTATTGTCTCCAGAAACTCATCTTTCCCATAAGATAAAAACAACTCCAAATCTCATACCCTTTTAATTTCTCCTGGTCTCCTCAATCTTTCTGATTAGATAGGGTAGAAGATGGACAAGAGAGTGCTCCTCTCAGAATCTTTATTTAAGGAAGGGGCCCAGGCTAGTCATCTACTCACTTCCCACCTAGCTGTTGTTGTTCAGTCATTCAGTCAAGTCTGACTCTTTGTAACTCCATGTATCATTGTACACCAGGATCTTCTATCCTGCACTATTTCTGAAAGTCTGTCCAAGTTCATGTTCATTGATTGAATGACATTATGTATCTATCTCCTCCTCTGTCATCACCTTTCCCTTTTACCTTCAATCTTTGCTAGCATCCAGGTCTTTTCAAATAAGTTCCATCTTATTATTATGTAGTCAAATTATTTAAACTTCATCTTCAGTATTTGATTGTCCAATGAAGAGCCTAAATTAATTTCTTTAAGTATTGAATGATTTGATCTCCTTGCTGTCCAAGGGACTCTTAAAAGTCTTCTTCAGCACCATAGTTTGAAAGTGTTGCTTCTACAGAGATCAGCTTTCCTTATAGTCCTGCTTTTACAACCCTGCGTTGCTAGGAGAACTATAGCTTTCTGTTTCCTTTCATCAGTAGACACATCCATAGCTGAGCTTCCTTTTGGCTTTGGCCCAGTCACTTCATTAGTCTGGATCTACTTTTAGTTGTCCTCCATTTTTCCCCAGTAGCATATTGGATACCTTCCAACCTGAAGGGCTCATCTTCCAATATCATATATTTTATAACTTTAGTACTATCCATGGAGGGTTTTTGTTTGTTTTTTTGTTTGCTTGTTTGTTTTTGGCAAAGGTACTGGAGCAGTTTGTCATTTCCTTCTCCAATCGAACACTTATTTTCAGAACTCTCCACTGTGACCTATCTTGGGTAACCCTACACAGAACAGTTCATTGTTTCACTGAGTTACACAAGCCTTCTGCTGAGATAAGGCAGTGATCCCAACCTGGATATGGTTGTACATATGGATTTCATCATGCCTCCTCCCCCTCCTCTATTACCTTTCCTTACTTCTTTTCTCACTTTTTACCTTCTTTTTATATGTTATCTTCTTTGAGTTCCCAGAGGGCAAGTCCTTTGCCTTTCTTTTTATCTCCAGAATTTGGCACAGTTCTGGGAAGGTAGTAGGCACTTAAGAAATGTTTATTAACTATTTCACTTGTCAGTTTCACCATTTCCCATGGATTCAACTATTGTCTTTATTAGAGGATTCTTATATCTATTTCTTTAGTCCCAACCTCTCTCTAGACCTCCAGTTTCATATTTCCAATGTCTATTAGATATCTCTAAGTAAATGTCTCATAAACACCTTAAGCCCAAAATGTCCATAACTTAATTCATGACCCTTTCCCCAATACCTTCATCTTTTCTTAACTGCATTATTTCTGTGAAGATTTCTACAATGGTTGCAGTCACCCAGGTTTGAAACTTGTGTCATCCTTATCTCCTTATTCTTATTCCCCTATACCCAAACAGTTGTGAAGTTCTGTCATTTCTACTGATTTGAAGATTCTTGTTCTTTCCTTTTACTGGGCCCTATCCTGGTGCCGGTCCTCATTATTTTACGCCCATACTGTTGCAATAATTGGGCTCCCTGTCTCAAGTCTCTCTCTAGTCCAGTCCAACCTGGACTGGAGTTTGCCATTCAACATGCCCAAAGCAACTCATTATCTATACCCCACCCTAACAACCTTCCTCTTTCCCAAATTTCACTACTGTTAACTTGGTAGCAGCAACCTCCCATGTATTCTGAGTAGTAACCTTAGTGTCATCCTTGAGTTCTATCTTGTACTCACCCCATTTATCCAGTCTTTCCACGTCTTGTCATTTTTATCTTCAAAACATTTCAAACATATATTACAAGTCCATATACCCTCAATTCCATCTTCCCCTAAGTACCTTCCCTCCTTCTGATTAGAGAGGGTAGACATCAGAGAACCCTTCTAGGATTCTTGCTCTGAATTTCAGGGGGAACTCATGTAAACCAGCTCATCATTTTCTACCCAAATGTTCTCCTGGTATTCATTGTCTCCAGAAACCCAACTTCATGAAAGAGAGAATTAACTCTCAAAGTCTTTCCCCAGAGGACCCTTCCTTCTTCCACTTAAAGAAGGGGCTGAGGACTCCATTAAGGCTACAGTACTTCAACACAATCCTTGTCAGAGGAACCCTCCTTCTTCCCTTTTAATGTGGTGTTTTACTCCATTAGATTGTGAACTTCTTGAGGCCATGAATTGTTATTTGTGTTTCTTTGTATCCCCAATGCTTAGCACAATGTTTGGTATAGAGTTGTTGCTTAATAAGTGTTTATTGATTGTTATTTACATGACCGCATATGAGGATTTCAGACAAATGTGGAAAGCTTTGCATGAACTAATAGCCAATAAATAATTTTTAAAAATATTCATAGTATTAATCAAAACAAATCAGTAAAAGTAAGAAAAACTCTGAGGACCTTGAAAAAAAATATAGTCCTGGAGAATAGCTAATGAAATAGAACTCCTTCCTCATTACAGGGAAGAGTGTATGTTTAGAGTGGAGTCTAGAAGAGCAGAATTCAGTATAGGCTGTCACATATGATTATTGTAGTGGGTGTTTTTTTTTCTTTGTTTTTTATTTTAAAAGACAGGATTCAATGGGGGGGGAGGTGGCAATTTCAGAAATTAACATGATGCTATGAGACAAAAAGACATCCAGTGTATATTGAAAAAAAAATAAGTCTTAATTGGCTAAGTTCCATTGGCATTTACATTGGCTTCTTTGAAGAGTTCCTCCTTATTTCAGACCCAGAATGCACACTAATCAGTAAGCACTTTTCATGCTCTGAGACTGCTGGCTTCTCCCTTAGCATACTCTGTTTCCTCCAGAGACTAAAATGGCTCTAAACCTGTCATCCCAGATGTCAGATCTGCCTGGAGCTTATCATCATCACAGTTCATGGAAATCCTGAGATGCTCTGTGGGAAGCACTGAGGTCTAACACACAGGTACTCTCTATCCGTGACATGTCAGTGAACCATAATGACCTCTACCAGGCCCAGAACCTATTTTCCAATTTCCTTACTTTTCAGAAAGAGTCATGCAAAGGACTGAGATATACTTTGTGGATTAATGACAACTAGCCTGTTATCAATTGTAGCACTAATTCTTACTTTCATATTTACCTGTTCTCTCTCCCTCTTTCTCTCTCTCTCTCTCTCTCTCCCTCTCAAACAAACAAAAATTACTGACTCAGAGCTACATTCAAAAATATATTTACATGGAGGCAAATCTAGGATTGTTATTTTGTCATATATAGATTTGGCCTCCTTATATATTTTTCTTCTCACTTTTTTCTTTTTTCCACATTACATTTTTTACTTATTTTATTAAATATTTCTCAATTACAAGTAATAAAAAGATAACTTTTTAAAAAATTTTGTCTTCAAAATTGTCTCCCTCCCTCTACTATGTCTTCTTGAGAAGGTCAACAATTTGATAAAGGTCATACATGAGAAGTTATGCATAACATGTTTTCCATATTAGACATGTTGCAAAAGAAAACAGACCAAAACAAGGTTTAAAAAAATGCTTCAATCTGCATTCAGATTTCAACAGCTCTTTCTTTGGAGAGGAATAACATTTTTCATCATAAGCGCTTCAGAATTTTCTTACATCATAATACTGATCAGAATAGTTAGGTCATTCACATTTGATCAATGTATAATATTGCTTTGATTGTGTATAATATTCTTCTAATTTTGCTCACTTTACTTTGCATCAGTTAATATAAGTCTTCCCAGCTTTTTCGGAAACCATTCTCATCAGTTCCTTTAGGAAAATAGTATTCCATATACCTCAACTTCTTCAGCCATTCTCCAACTGATGGGTATCCCTTCAATTTTGAAATGTTTGCAACCACAAAAAGAGTATTATAAATATTTTTGTACGTATAGGTCCTTTACTTTTTTTTTCCTCTTTGATCTCTTTGGAAAATAGACGTAGTAAAGGTATTGCTAAGTCAAAGGGTATGCACAGTTTTATAACATAATTTTTTTTTCTAGCTTTATAAATTCTTTTTGGTAGTTTGGCGTGTCAATGAATAAATAACTTCATTTAGGTAAAATTGCAATTTTTATTATATTGACTCAGCCAACTCATGGATTATTAATATTTCCCCATTTTTTTTTAGATCTGACTTTATTCATGTGAAAAACTTATTATTATTGTTGCAGCTGTTGTTCTGATAATTGTATTCATATAGTTCCTGGGTTTGTCTTGGCAGGTAGATTTTCAAATATTTTATATTGTCTACAGTCACTTTAAATGGATTTCTATTTCTGTATTAATCTGCTTGGCTTTGTTGGTAACATATAGAAATGTTAATGATTCATGTGGGTTTGATTTATATCCTATAACATTGTTGAAGTTGTTAATTGTTTCAGCTAGTTTTGAGCTGATTCTCTAGTACACTTTAAATATACCATCACAGCATCTGCAAAGAGTGATAGTATTTTTTTCTTACTGTCTATTCTAATTTATTCAAATTCTTTTTTTCTCATTGCTATTTCTAGTATTTCTCATGCAATATTTCATTTTAATGAAACCTCCATTTATACTTTTTACAATGTTTTTATAAGAACAGTTTTATGGTGTTTTCATACAAATGAATTTTTATTTCATCAAAAGCTTTGTTTGGCATTTTGTATTTTGTCAAAAGCTTTTTCTTCATTTAAAACTTTTCCTTCAATATTCATAAGGTCTATTGTTTCTTTCTCTGTATTTACTCTTCTTGGTTTAGTTGTCAGCATCATATTTGTGTCATGAAAGGAATTTTGTAGAACTTGTTTGTCTATTTTTCCAAGTAGTTTATATGGTATTGGAATTGGTTTTTCTTCAAATGTCTGGTAAAATAAATACGTGAATTCATCTTGTGTTGGGATTTTTTTTTCTTAGAAAGCTCATTGATGGCTTATTCAAATTCATTTTTTTCTAAGATAAAGCTATTTCAGTCTTCAATTTCCTCTTCTGTTTATCTGGGTGATTTACATTTTTTGCAAATATTCATCCATTTCACTTAGATTACTAGATTTATTGGTATACTTAGAGACAATATTTCTTAATAATTGTTTTAATTTCACCTTCATTGGTGGTGAATTCACCCTTTTCAATTTCCATCTTGATAATTTGGTTTTCTCTCTTTTTTTAAAATGAAATTAACCAATGGTTTATGCATTTTATGTTTTCTCTCCATAAGCTACCTCCTAGTTTTATTTATTAGTTAAATATTATTCTTATTTTCAATTTTTAAACTCTCAAGTTTTAGGATTTCTAATTTGCTATTTAAGTGGGGATTTTATCTTTTTCTTAATTTTTTTAATTGCATGCCCATTTCACCAACCTGTTTTTTCTGTCCTTTACTGATGTGCATATTTGAAGATACAAAATTTCTCCTAAGTATTGCTTTGGCTGCATCCCATAAATGTTGGTATGTTTCCTCATTATGATCATTTTCTTTTATTTATTATTTCTATGATTTTGTCTTTGATTCACTGATACTTTAGCATTAATTTGTTTAGTTCCTAATTAATTTTTAATCAAAGATTTCTCGGCCCATTATCAAATGAAATTGTTATTGCGTTCTTGTCTGGAAAATATACATTTAAAATATCTATTTTTATGCTTTTGGTTGTGACATTTTATGCCCTAAAATATGTCCAATGATTGTGGAAGTGTCAGCTGAGGTATATTCCTCTTTTGTTTTGTTTTATTTTGTTTTGTTTTGCTTTGTTTTCCCATTCAGTTTTCTCCAGAGGTCTGTCAGATCCAACTTTTCTAAAATTCTTTTTATTTCCTTAACTTCTTTCTTTTTCTTTTCTTTTCTTTTTAAACTTATCTGGTTCTGAGAGAAGGAAAGTTGAGGCTCCCCATTAATAAAGTTTTACTGTCTATTTCCTTACCTAATACATTTAATGTTTGCTTTAAGAATTTGGATGACATGCTTTTGATGCATATATGTTTAGTATTTATATTATTTCATTGCCTATAATACCTTTTAATAAAATATAATTTCTCTCTTTATCTCTTTTTAGTTAAGTCTGTTTTTGCTTTTGCTTTTTCATGGTCATTACCCCTGTCTTTTTTATTTTAGCTGAAGCATAATGGATTCTACTCTAGACCCTTGCCTTCACTATGTGTGTTCTCGTGTTTCTTGCAAACAACATATTGTTGGATTCCAATTTCCAATCCATTCTGCTACGCACTTCCAGTTAATGAGTGGGTTCATCAAATTCACAGAGTTATGATCACTGTGTATTTCCTTCCATCCTATTTTTTCCCTTGTTGATACTCTCTGTCTTTCTCTGTTCCTCTATCTCTCCGTCTCCATCTCTCTCTTCGTGTCAGTCTGTCAGTTTATCTCTCTTAATTTCTCTCTGTCTCTCTCTCTCTCTTCTGTCTCTTCTCAAAAGTCTGTATTTTTTTCTGAACACTGCCTCTTTTAACATAATTATCCCTTTATCAGCACCTATTTCTCTTATGCCCTTCCTCTCCTACTTCCCTGTAGATTAAGATAGATTTCTATACCCAACTGAATGTGCATGTTATGTCCACTTTGAGCCAATTCTCATGAGAGTAAGGTTCAACCACTGCATGCCACCATTCATTTTCCCCACAGCCGTGAAAGTTCATTTTTTCACAACTCTTCTGTGTAAGATAATCTTTTTTTCCCATTTTTCAAATATAAGAATGATGATATATTATTCCCTTCATTCCTTCCTTCAGTCACCTAATAGAATGCCTTGCACATACAACTATGCCTTAAATAAGTGCTTATAATGTGTTGGTGTGAGATTTCTATATACTTCATTGCATACTTTCTTTAACTTTGGAGACATATCTGAAGTTCAAAGTTGTTCCTTGGCCATCATCACATATAAGTAATAAGCGGCAAACAGAGGATTTGAACCCAGCAGTCTCCAATGAGCAGTCCAGGATTTAATCTACAATGCCTTTTCTCCTCTTGCTGTGCTCATAATATATGCTTTAAATGTCCATTGTCTAAGATAGACCAGTCATTTCCTTCTGCCTCAGAAGACTCTTTCCAAGCAGGAAGGTTACATAGTTCAGTGAAAATAATGCTGAACTTGGAAGAATTGAGTATGATTTGGAATCTGATGTTACTAACCAAATGATTTGGGGTGAGTCATTTGGTGTCCCTAGGTCTCCGTTCAGTCATATATAAAGTGAGGATATAGAACTAATTAGACAAAAATGTGCCTTCTGGCTCTAGATGTGTGATCTGGGGATCCATTTCCTCCTTATTGGTAAGTTATGATCCAAAATATTTATTCTCATTGTGGTTGAATTTCTTAAAAATAAAACATTCTAAAGTAACAAAGTGATTCCAATACATTCAACACACATTTTTCAAACATTCATTATATATAAGGAACAAATCTGAGCTACTGGATATAGACAGATAATATTTATGTACTATCTCTTCAAAAAACTTGAAGACCACCTGGAAGATATGACTAATACACAAATAAAACATAATCTAGTCAGAGCAAAGATAAGATCCAGAGAAAGTCCTATAGGAAAATCTGACAATTAAAAAATGGTTTTGAGAACCATTGTTTGTGAAAAGACTGTCTGGAGGATATGGAATCTAAGTTGGGCCTGGAAGAAAAAGAAAGATTTCTTTGAGAAGGGATCATGTTCCAGGCATGGGCTTGTAGTCTAGAGAAGGCAAAGAAAGACAAAAGAACAGGTAATATTCAAGTTTGTCTGGAACCTAGGGTGCATGAAAGAAAATCAAATAAAATACAGCTATAGAGGCAGATTGGAATGGCATTTAACATAGCCTAAATAAATTTTAAAATGTATAAATGTCAGATGGGCAGCTAGGTGGTGCAATGGAGAAAGCATCAGGTGTAGAGCCAGGAAGACTCATCTTCCTAGGTTTGAAGCTAGCCTCAGACACTTACTTGCTTTGTGACTCTGGGCAGGTCACTTAATCCTGTATACCTTAGTTTCTTCATACGTAAAATAAGATGAAGAAATGGCAAACCACTCCAGTATTTTTGACAAGAAAACTCCAGATGGATTCACCAAGAGTCAGACATGACTGAAATAACTGAACAACAACAATATAAATGTCAGATATTAATGGCAGGTCTTACCATGTCACTTCCATTTTCAAAAACCATCAGTGACAACCTATTACTTTTTTGTGTAAAATACAAGCACCTTGATTTAGTATTTAACAATGTATAAAATGTTAGAATATTGATGATGATTATGATGACTCTATATCAAATTATTTGAATTTTAAAGTTTTTTAAGCACATCAGATATTTTTCCCACACATCTTTTTGGATTTGCTTCTTATTAGTCCCTTTGTACACACTAGGTTTCAGCCAAACTTGTTATTTTTTTTTAACATTTTGCATACTTTTATTTTAGTTTTTTTTTTATAAGAGTCTTAAGAGATATAAAAGTTACTCTTTATTTTTTCATGTTTTGGAATATAGAGAACTCATATGGAAACGTCCTTCATTAACATAGGTCAGTGCTTGCTCTGAAGTTTAGTATTGAGTTTTGCCTGAATGCAACAGGAAGTTAAGTGACTTGTCCATGTTCATATAGTCAGTATGTGGAAGACATAGGATGTGAACTCATTTCTTTTTATCTCTGAAGTTGATTCTCTAGCTACTATGTGAGACATCCTTTCACAACTATTCTAACCATTTTTACGGATGAGGACAATGAGTTTTAGAGAGGTAAAGTGATTTCCCATTGGTCATAAATGAGTGGATGTCAGAAGTCAAATTTTAAACTAGTTTTCTTTTTCTCTTTCTGATTCTAAGTTAACTAATCTAGTTGCCATTCTGCTTCCTCATTAGAGGAATTAATTTGACAGCACTGTGGTCAAATTGGACAGAGAAAAAATAGACACAGGAATATAATTTCAGATGTTATTTAAGTATTTCAGGTAAGATTAGATGAGGACTTTAGCGTGGTGACAGTGGGAATGATACAAAAGTAATAAATACAGGTACATTGTAGAAATAAATTTAATAGGATTTGGCAACTGATTGGATTCTCAGAAATTGGGAATTAAAAAGAAAGTAATGTTTAAGATGATTTCAGGGTTTTGAGCCTTGTTACTGTCATCAAGAGGAATAGAAAAGTAGGGAAGAAGGAAATATTTTGAAATAAATATCAATTCTATTTTGGAGACGTTGAGTTTGATAAGCCAGGAGAAGTTCCATGTGTTTGATAGGTAGTTGGAGATCTGGAACTGGCACTGAGGATTGAAATTAGATCTGGATTAAACTCATCTGCACAAAGGACATGATAATGAAGTCATTAGAGTGTGTTATATTTTCAAAGAAAAGAGTATAGAGGAGAAGGTAAGAGGGCAGAAGAGGACTATGGATGTAGCTTTTGGGAACATTATGGGAGTAGGATGACAACACAGTGAAAGAAATTGACAAAGAACTATCAGTTAGTAGTAGAATTGAGTGAACATTACTATCTAAGCCAAGAGAGGGAGGGTGAAGGAAGAAAGCAGTAGGGAGGGGTAGAGAACAAAGAAAAAGAGAAGGAGTGGGAGATGGAAGAAGTAATGGAAGAAGGGAAACAAGTATTTATTAAGCAACCAATATGTGCCAGACACTGAGCCACTATGCTAGAAATTTTATGAATAATTTTTCATTTGATTGTCAAAATAGCTCTAAGAACTTTGAGAAAACTGAGGCAGACTTACGTTAAGTGACTTGCTCAGATTAACATAGTAAATATTTGAGGCAAAATCTGAACTCATTTTCCTGACTAAAGGCCTTGTGTTTTATCCTCTTTGTCACAGTGGAAAATGTTTCCAAAGTGAGCCAGAGAAAAAAATCTCATTGCATTTGACAACTAATTTTGGTGATCTTAAGGATAACAACCTCAGTAAAGTGATGTGCACTATGCTATACAGAAATGAGCAGTGAAAGAAAAGAGATATATAGTATAAAATCTCGAAGGATATCAAAGTGAAAGAAGCTTGTTGTTATTGTTGTTGTTTTCTTTTTATGATAGGAGGAATCTGAGCATTTTTTTTTTGCAGTAGGAAAGGAAATGTAAGCATAGAAAGGGAGAGACTAAAAATGAGTAAAAAGAAGGAGATAATTGAGAAAACAAATTCTGAAGGAGACAGGAGGGTGAGGAAGGAATACAGGACAAAATTATTTGTCTTGGGAAGAAGGAAGATCCTCATGTTTTGAAGTGACAGGAATGATAAGGACATAATGATGTCAGCAGCTGGAGATCAGGAACATTATAATAGATGGCATCAATGTTTTTAGTCAATTAGGGGTAAAGATCATGTGAGGTTTTGTCAGAGCTGGAGCAGAACCAGACTCTCTTGATTCTAAGTTGACTCCACAGTCCTTAACAATTAAATTTGCTGTGGCAATTAAAGTAGACAATAAAGTCTTTTGACATACAAGTTTAATATGTGAGTTTTTACCTAGTATCTAAAGGTGAAATTGTTAATTACTAAAATTCAATTACATAAATATTTATTAACACATGCTCTTTATAAAGATTGTACTATGTCCTGTGGATGAAAAGATAGATATAAAATATATTTGGCTTTCAAGGACCTGGTAGTTTGATAGAAAACCATGATGTACAGAAATAGTGAAGCTACTAGGGAAAGTGTGATAACAACAAAGAGGTCAAGGCAAAGTGCTCTGAGGAATCTGAAAAGGAAGGAGTAACATAAAGCCAGGGATTGGTAATTAGGGAAGACTTCTTAGAACAACTTGCTTCTCAGTTGTACCTTAACATGACAGAAATTTCAACAGTCAATAACTGGCTGAATTTCCATTATAGGCTTAGGGGAGGGGTAACCATAAAACGAAGAATGGAGATAGGAAAAGGAAGGATAAAAACAGGGGATTAAGAATACTGGAGTTTGCCAGAGATGAACAGTATGTGAAAAGATCCCTTTCCTCCATGAAAATCCAAATGTATTCAAATGATTTTAACACCCCAGTTGGCTCTCCCCACCTTCCATTCTAGTTTATTGTCAGTATCTGTGTAATAACAAGTGTTCTATGCACTGACATAATATGACAGCAGTTTAATGGATTGGCAATAAAAACAAAATTAAAATAAAATATTCCTCCAATTTGGAGGGAAGGTAGGATAATAAAAGTGTTTTTTGTTTGGTTGGTTGGTTAGTTTTTTTTTGTTTGGTTTGTGTTTTATTTTTATTTTATTTTTTTATTTTAAAAATGATAGGTAATAAGTAGAGTACTTGAATGACCCCAAGGATCTGAACCTGAATTTCTAGTATGCCTCCATCAGCATTCTAATTAGCTGTGTCTTTCCCAGCTGGAACAATAGTGACATCCAGTAGTCAATCAGATAATTTATAGGTATGTATTTCCTAGAGACCTCCCTGAGGCATATGCCAAGGCACATATCCACTACAGGAAAAATGTGTGTAGTATATCAGAGAGATGAGCTATCTTCTCAGCCAATTAAAAGGAATTGAGGTAGCCACTAACATTTGTTAAACTTCAAAGAGTTTGAAGGCTGACTTTGAAAGAGCCTTGAAAAGAAGTGAAAGAAACTATATTAAAAATGACATATGTCCAAGTGAGTTATTCACTGAAGAACTTACCTGACCTAATTAATGAAAAGATATAAGCAATATATAGAAGGAAGACATTGCGTGAAATCCCAGTCACTAGATCCAGACTAGTCAAGGAATATATACTCCCTATGAGGCAGACTAGGTGAGGACATAAATTTGATTTCATCTCTAACTTAACTGTTTTTTTTAAAATAGACACAGGGAAGATATCTTATGGGAAGAATAAGATCTGGTTGTTATGTCAAATAATCAATCTACAGGAGATAGGATGGATAGAAAATAAATGAAAATTCCATTGATGAATTAGGGAGTTCAGGAGAGCACAGGGAATAAGGCATTTTGGCCTGAAATAAGATTGTCATCTAATCTGATCTTTAGTTGTCGTTAGGAATCACAGGCTACATAGGCAGGTTGATATAGGAAAACAAGACATGGATTTGAAACTCACCTCTTCTACTTATGAGTGGTGACCTTGGGATAGATTAATCTCTCTATGTCTCATCTTTCTAGTAAGAAAATTAACATGTTTGAGTAGCTGGTCTTTAAATCTCTTTCTTCTCTAGAGCCTCTATTTTAGTTACATAATGAAAATGATTTACTTAGTTCTTCAGAGCAGAAGAATGCACTTTATTGTAACTTCTTCTTTCTTCATTCCTTCCTTCCTCTCTTTTTTCCTTCCTTCCTTCCTTCCTTCCTTCCTTCCTTCCTTTTTTCCTTCCTTTCTTTCTTCCTTCCTTCCTTCTCTCTCTCTGTTCACATTCTTTCTATTCATTCATTTCTATTTCTCCACCTCTTTTTTCCTTTAACATTTTAAATCTTCTGCTTCATTTCCTTAAACTGAAAAGAACACTTTTCTGGAATTGTGTCTTAATAAACAAGAATATTTCAATCATATTAAAGTATCTTAAAATTTGTTTCAAACAATTTATTTTTCTTTTTAACTTTTTTTTGGGGGGTAAGGTGAAATCAAATGTAGTTCTTGGTCTAGCTGTCTTTGTGACTAGCAAGGAAATAAATGAACACCTGAACAAACGTCTACAAACAGCAACAGTAAATTACAGTAGTTAATGAAGCTTTAAAGACATGCTAGGAAAACATTTTCTTGGTAACAGACCTATCTAAAAATAAGGTGTTTGAATCCTTCTATGAGAGAAGATGCAGGGCTGATTAACTCTTGAGCACTTGCCTGTTTTTGCATTTCCTTTCTCAGAAATGGGAAAAGATCTATCATAGCGATCTCTGTCATTCAGGAAATGCAAAAGACATATGGGAGGTGGGGAAACATTTAAAAACCAACAAACATGATACAATGGCTTTATGGTGCTTATAAATGTTTACTTTATTTACTATGAGATAAAAGATAAATTTTTATAATATGCTAACTGATCCATTTATCCTTATTGGCCTGCTATGTTTTCCTACCCATTTTACTTTAATGAATCTTAACAATCAAGACAGAAATGCTAATTAATACATTTTTCTTCTTTTTCTTTTCTTCTTTTATTTTTTTCCTCCAAGTTTTATAACTGGGGTCACACACACTCTCCATATACCTTCAGGCTTGTTTTGCCAAAGAATGACCACCTCAATTTCAAGGAACTAGCTAAATCCTCTTTCCCTCAAACTATAGCTTAATGTCTTTCTACCAGTTTGCTAACATACATTTATTAAGGGCTTACTATATTCTAGAAACTGTGCTAAGTTTTGTGATAAAAAGAAAGGCAAAAATGAAGTCTCTGCCCTCAAGGGGCTCACATTCTAAAGAGGGAGACAATGTGTGATTAACTGTGCATAAAAGATGGTAACAGTGTAACTGGTTTTCAATTTTTGATGGGAGATAACAGTAAAGTAGTAGGATTTAGACTGGGAAACATCTGTTAAAAAAAGGAAAAGAAAAAAAAGATTTGAGCACAATATTGATGGAAGCTCAGTTGCTGAGATGAGAAGGGAGGCTATTCTGGTAATAGAGGACAGCCAATGAAAAATGTATAGTGTTGGGAGATGGAGTAGAATACAAAAAGAGAAAGAAGATTGATGTAGCTGAGTCATATAATTAAATTATGAGAGTAAGGTACAAGAAAACTAGAAAGGTAGAAGAAAGATTGGGTTTGAAGAGTTATAAATGCCAAACAGATTATTTTAAATTAAATCCTGTACTAGGGTTCACTTTTAATAATCATCCTGAGAATCCACTTGTATCAAAGGAAATCTATTTAATGAAAGGGTATAATAACAACAGTAGTGAGAACATATTCCACCCATAAATCTGGGGCATAGCTTCCACAAATAGAAGTAAAATCAGGTGGGAAGGATGAACACATGTAAGGAATATATTTGAAGGGGACCACAAATAAGAAGACTATGTGACAAGGATACAGGGTTGGAGGGGTAGAGACAAAAAGTACATATGTGGCCATTAAGTATGTGTGGAGGGGCAGCTTACAACTCCAAGGCTGCAGGGCTGTCCTTTCTTCTATTGATGTCATCACACTGCTTCTGATGGATCTAGTTCTTTCTGGACTTATATGATCTTCTTGACTCATCTGTACTCCACAATGGGCACTGCCCTGCTTTGGTGTCCTGCTGGTTCAACAGACATCCTAGGTTATCTCCCCAAGAGTACAGTGGGTACTAGTACACACTTTCTATTTAAATAAAGCTCTTACATTTTACCCTCATTTTTTCCCTTTACAAAAGGCTGAAATCCTTGTGTAGAATGAGGGGAAAAACACCTTTCCTCTCTGGAATTTCTGCTGCTATAATTCCTGTTGAGTCTGGGCCATTGAAGTCTCTCATCTTCCTAGAACTGTTTTTTTTTTTTTTTTTAACTTAGTGATATATTTCAGAACGTCCATGAACTTACATGAGGAAAAATGTCAAATCTTTATTTTCACTGATGTCTAACTGAAATTTAGCATTTCCTTCAATTAGGTTGCTTTTTTGTTTGTTTGTTTTTAACAAAATATAATTTTAGAAGGGATTTTAGAAAGGTTCTGTAACACAAAAAGGCTCCAGACGTAGCATATAGAAGGAGATTCTCAACCCTATGTTCAATAAAAACATGCAAGTTACTCACAGAAAGCTAATATCTTTAGGTCTAGTCTTTCTTTGAACACTCCTTTTTCTTCTGTAAGAGATTACATCCTAAGTAATGATGAATATTCTCTATGGTTCTCAATTTTAATAAAGAATCTAGAATACAAACTAGGTAATGGTTAGTTTTGCAGTTAACTACCAAACAGATCTGAATTTCAGGATACCCTAGTTTGGACCCTAAGTCTCTACATGAGTAGGGAAAATTCAGAGAGGCAAGTAAAGATTCAGTTAAGGTTTATTCATCCTCCCAACTAGCATTCATGACCACTTCCCAGTCAAATACAGCATAATAAACATATCTGATAGTTCTACATCACTTCATATCTCGAAAAGGTCTTACAATACACCATCTCACTTAAGCCTCACAAAAATCTTGTCAAGTAGGCAATATAATTCAATCAATTCATCAACAAATGTTTATTTAATTCCTACTACTTGCCAAGACATGCTAGGGACTGGCGATACAAAGAAAGAAGTGAAAACTTCAAGTCAATAAAGAGAGACACTTTGTAAACCTGTAAGCATATGTAAGATATATAGAAAATGTTCTTAAGGTTGTTTAATATGTGTGGGCAGGGGGAGAACACAGTTCATTATAAATTATCCAGCTTTCTCTTTATTTTTCATTGTAGTCCATGGCGTACTGGACATTTCTAACTAGTTATACTATAGGCATCTTAAAGTCAATATGACCAAAACATAACAATATATTTTCCCCTAAATCCTCTATTATTCTTACCTTCCTTATTAGGGCAAAAGTCAACACCACCCTCTGAATCTTTCAGGCTCACAACCTAGGAATCATTCTCACTATATCTCACACCCTCATATCCAAATTATTACAAAAGCCTACTAATTTCACCTTTGCAACATTTGTCAAATATGTCCCCTTCTTTCCTCTGACCCTGCCACCACTCTAGTTTAGACCTTCATCACTTCACATTTGAATTATTGAAATAGCCTGTTGTGGAGTCAGCCTGCCTCAAAGTTTCTTCCCTGCTCTAATCTATTCTCCATTCAGCCATTAAAGTGATTTTCCTAAAATGCTGGTCTAGTCATATCACACTCCCCCCAACCTCCCTGTACCCCCGACTCCATAAACCCCAGTGGCTTCCTATTGCCTCCAGGAGCAAATACAAAATGCTCATTTTGACATTCAAACCTCTTTACAACATCGCCCTTGCCCATCTTTCCAATGTTCTTATACCTTATTCCCCAACACATACTTCTTGACCCAGTAACAACAGCCTCCTGATTGTATTCACAAACAAAACATTCCATCTCTCAGCTACAGACATTTTCTGTCTTCCATGCTTGAAAGACACTACCTTCTCCATTTCAACTGCTCACTTCCTTGGCTTCCTTTAAGTCTCAGCTAAAATCCCACCTTCTATAGGAAACCTTCCCTTAACCCTCTTAATTCCAGGGAATTCTCACAGTTAATTATTTCCTATTTATTTTGGCTGTAGCTTATTCTGTATATATTTGTTTCCATGTTGTCTCTCTCATTAGAATGTAAGCTCCTTGAGGTCAGGGACTGTC
The DNA here is from genome assembly GCF_003287225.1 of Phascolarctos cinereus. NCBI lineage: Eukaryota > Metazoa > Chordata > Mammalia > Diprotodontia > Phascolarctidae > Phascolarctos > Phascolarctos cinereus. Next base: position 434,593,972 of record NW_027555847.1, on the reverse strand, counting down.
TTTTGTTTCCTTTTCTATCCCAGTTGCTTGGCAGAGTGACTGGCACAGAGTAGGCATTTAAAAATATTTGTAGATTAATCTATTGAGTGATAGGGTAGAGGAGTCTGCAAAGATCTTATGTAGACATAGCACTTGACCCTGCCTTTGTAAGAAAGTAAGGATTCTAAGAATCACAAGTGAGAAAGGAAGGTATTACGATTATGGAAGACACCTAGAATCACAAGTGAGAAAGGAAGGTATTACAGTCATGGAGGACACCATGTACAAAGGCATGGATATGGAATGATGAAATTATGTGAGGAAGAATAAGACAATAAGTTTGGCTGAAACTTAAAATGATGAGAAATACTAATGTGCAATAAATCAAGAAAGGATGAAACCAAGTTGTGAAGGTTGTAACACTTGTACTAGGTGCTAAACTAGGTTGTAACAAATGGTGGAGCTTTTATTTAATCCTAAAGAAAACAGAGAATTGACAGAGCTCATTGGGCTAAGCGGTAAAATGTTAAATCTATTGTTCAGAAGTATCAATGTGGTTACAATATATGGAGATTGGATTGAAAAGCTGAAAGATTTGAGACAGGAAAAAAAATCAGTTAGGAGGGTATTACAATAGTGCAGGAGAGTGGCTGAGGGCTTGAGCTAGATATGTAGTCTTAAAACTGGAGAGAAGGAGAATATGAGAGATGTGGAGGCATAATCTGCAAGATTTATCAACTGATTGGATTTGTAAGGTAAAGGAAAGTGAGGCAAAGAAGGTGATGAGGAAGTTGTAGAGCTGGATGAGGAGGGTGGTAGTGTCATTGATGGGAAAAGGGAAATTCAGAAAAGGGGTGGTTATAATGGAAATGATAATGAGTCCTACTTTAAACATGTTGAGATTGGAACAACTATAATATAACCAGTTAGAAATGTCCGATAGGAAGTGGACCAGAATGCAGGAAAAAGAAAGAGCTGTATATTGAGAGATCTGAGATATAACTACTTAGAATTTCTATTTGAATCCATGGGAAATGATAGGATCTACAAAGATTATCATTTCCCTTTTCCCTTGAGTAAACTGAGCCTCAGCAATTTTAAATGATTTGCTTATGCTCACAAGACTATACATCAGAGATAGGATTCATAATGTCTTGACTCCAAATCTAACACAGTATCTACTGTGTACCTATTTTTCTGCTATATTGTGTTTCTTTTTGTGGAGACAAGCTGATTCTGAAGTATTTTACTGTATTCCTACAATAATGGCATAACCAAGTATTACTAGTACATTAAAAATACACATAGAAACTAATCAGAGTTTAATGGTTCCCATAGCTTTCAGACAACTTTCCATTTGCTTTCTTTGTAGAGTTAACAAAAGATGTCTAGGCCCGTAAAGGGATTTGAACTGAAACAAAGTCCAGTCACAGATTCTAAAAAGTGTTTATGCTGAGAAGAAGAATTTGTAAGGGAAAGAAGAACTTGCAAGTGAGCACAGAGGGAGAGAGTTTTCAGCTGCTCACAGGGGAATGAAAAAAGGGTGAGATAATATCTTTTCTACAGGCTTTCAGGCCAGGGAGGGGTGTTAAGGAGAAGAGATGTCTATAAACACAATAGTCTAGTATATTTACAAAGTCCTGAGCAAGGTCTTGAGTCTGCAGCTTCTGCTCAAGGTGGCCATTGATCTAGTCAAGGCTGTTTCTGTGGCTTCTGGGAGCTATGGACATCTCCAAATTCATCTAGAATTCATTCACAAAGGATTACCGATATTTTTCAGGCAGCTCTGAGTCTCAGAAATCCTTCTAATTTGCTGGTTGTTATGTGGGTTTTTAACCTGGTATAGTCATTACAGAGTCCATATTCACATTAGACTTCCATTCCATTGCTTTCTCTCACTTTTACTAAAATAAACAAATTTTTCTTGTCTATTTTCTAGAAACAATAATTTCTCTTTAATCTTCAGACGGGTGGAGAGCAATATGACATAAAGGAATGGTTGCAATTTTTAAATTCTGCTTAATTCTATATCTGGCCCGTTAAACCTATCTTGATTTTATTTTATTTTATTTTTAATTTTAGGTTCCAGGGAAAAGAGCTATCTCTGTCATACTTCATGTTTTGGAGTAGCTGCCTTATGTGACCAGAAAGGCAAAGGCATTTGCATAATAGCTCAAGGTTCTGCAAACAATAGCTATAACTTCAAATCAAGGAATGGCTTACATAGGCACATGGTATGGAAAGGACTATTCATTCCAGCTCAGTTTAAAACTGGCATTTAAGATGAAACCCTAAACCTTGACAAACTGTCAGTAGTAATGTCTGTTATGCCCACTAGATGAGTGTGATGTCTGTGACTCTTGCATATGAACAACTCAAGTGTAGAATGCAATATGGTGATGCAGGAGAACACAGTTTTCATTCTGGCTCTACCACCTGGCTGTAGGACTTTGAGCCATCCACTTGAGGCCTTGACTGTCCTCATTTCTAAAACAAGAGAGTTAGGTTAATGATTTTAAGCTCCTGTCCATGATAATTTTGTTATATATTTAAAAGGAATAGCAAGCTGTGGATAGAAGATTTGTAATTTTATGTGCAATCATATTTTTTTTAATTTTACTATGTCATGGAAATGCTTTATTCCATAAACTAAAAAAAAAACATTTTTTTAAAAAGATCCCAGTCAATACTATATTTTTATTTAAATTGAATGTTTTTAAATAATGAAAATCTGTAGACTTTTCACTGATTTTAGAACATATGAAAAAATGTATCAAAATAACTAAAAATATAAAAGATATATGAATATGATAATAAAACAAGACAGGTAGTCTAATTGAAAATGTATCATATCATAGATGAATAACAAATTTTGTTCTACCTTCCCAGAGCCTGAACAAATTATATAATTTTTCAATGCTTCATCTCTAAAACGACAAAGATGGTGTATAATACCTCTGAAATCTCATCCAGTTCTAGATCTATAATCTTATGAATTTTTACCAAAGACTTGGAAGAAGACACAGATACCATTATGAAATCTGGAAACAATATAGAGCTTGGAGAGACTGTGAAAATATTGTGTAAGAAAATTAGGACTGAAAAAGATATTAGTGGGATTCATTGAAAGAACAGATATAATAAAATGAAAAGCAATAGTTGTATAGTCTGCCTTAGGTTTAAAAAAAAACACTGGTCAAGGACAAGATAGGAAGATATAGTGAGATGGTAGGTCTCAGAAAGAATACATATATATATATATGCATATATGTGTATGTATATATACATAGATATGTTTATCTATGTATATATACATATATATGTATATATACATACACACAGAGAGACAGCTACTGAGACAGAGACACAGAGAGACAGAGAAACCATCATGGTTTGCATTAGTCAGATATCTAAACTATTATCTTCAATTCTAATCCTCCATTCTAAGAAGAGCATGGTTAAGCTCTGACATCATGAGAGAATGTTGCTCAAGATATTAAGGGGATTCAAAACTATTATATAAGTACTAGTTTGAGTGGTGGAAAAAAGAGATTTGTTCAGTGGGAGTTCTTTTATCAAGAAAATTAGAGGAAGAGACTGTTATTCCCTTTCCTCCCATCACCAAAATCATAATAAGCAAAGAATCCTTTGTTAATAAGAACTGGCCTTAGATATTCTACATTACATAGATTACAGTCAAAATAAACTTTTAAAAGCCAATTTCAGGCTCTTGTCTACAGCCATCATTCTCACACACCTATTGCAATATGAGATGGGTACTCTGATATGTCATTTTATTCAACAATTCTTATGTGGATATTTCCTACAGCAATGAAGACACAGAGAACAGGTAGTCTAAGTTCTGTTTTTGATACATGAGGAAAATGAGTTCCAGGAGTGTTAGGTGACTTCCCCAAAGCCACATTTGTACCCTTGAGTCACAGATACTAATTTGAATGCAATTCATCAAACTCCAGAACCAGTGTTCATTAAACGGTATCATTCCATTTGTATAAGTCATATCACCCTCATGAGATTGTAAGTTCCTTGAAAGCAGGGTCTGTGCCTTAATTAATTTTTTATCATCCATTTTCAGAACAGTACCTTCTATAGCAGGTAATTATAAAATATCTGTTAATATTTTGAAACAATATGATTCCCCCTCTCTTTGGAAAATGTGTGTGTGTGTGTGTGTGTGTGTGTGTGTGTGTGTGTGTGTGTGTGTATTCCTTTTTCACCTCTCCAAAGAGAAACTGTGAGATATTTTCTCATTTAGCTACAATATGTCTTCTGTTCTATTTATCACAGTGAATAGCAAAATATAAAATGTTTACTTTCTTTCAAAGCATATCGTTGCATCAGTTTCTAGACAAATATTGCACATAGAATTCCAAAAGATAAGGTCATTTTATTTTTTGTAATAAAGGCTATGATTCTTAAATATTTGTTTTCTTTACTGCCAATGAGACAACTTTAGACAGGCAGGTTGTGCAGTGGATAGAAGCACTGTGTCTGTAGCCTGAAAGACCTGAGTTGAAATGTAGCTCATACACTGGCCTATTGTGTGACCCTGGACAAGACACTTAAATGCTATCTGCCTCAGCTTCTTCAACTGTAAAATAGATGTAATAATAGCATATACTTCCCAGGGTTGTTGTGAGATCAAATGAAATGGTATTTGTAAAGGGATTAGCATAGTACCTTGAATGTAATAGGAACTTAATAAATACTTATTTCCTTCCTGCCTTCCATTACTATAGAAATGCAAGATGACTTACATAGCAGTGTCTCCATTTTGTATTTTTGTCCCTTTCATGGCTTAGCATGTTAAAAAACTTTCATCATATAGTAACCAACATTTTATTGATAAAACTCTCAATAGTTATATAGCCTGGTCCTTTTGCAAAATACAGTCTGTTATCTCTGAGCCTCGATGAAAGATCGCAGGGAACTTTTGACTATGAAATTGCTTCTGGAAGCACCATTAGATATTAATCATCTTGCTTGAAGGGTTTAATAATTAGTTTAAGGTATCTAACATAGTATGTGAAAATAGAATGCATTTAATATATGTTAGATTAAATTAGATTAATCAGAAAATTCAATTACCCAAACCACCTAATTCTCCAAGCATTCTGCTTAATTAGGGTTTCATTATAATGAGTTTAAGTTAATATTATTATCAGTCACAGAACAATATATTGTGTTTACATATATCGTATCCATAACAAAATCTCATAGATCCAATCTTCTCTTAAGCGTTGGCCCACTTTAGCCAACAAAGGTGCTTTTAGCTACCAAGATGGCAATGAATCCTCTGTACTATCTTTTGAAATTTAAGTTAAATCTCCTTAGCTGACAGTTTTCCTTAATGTATTCTTTCAGTGAGAAAAGGTCATTGGTAAAGATTTATTTCTGTCAGAGTATGCTTTTATTACCTTGATTACATCCTGTAAACTTGACAATTTACATCAAGGATGTATCTGTTAGCCTTCTAAAAACTAAACACAATTTATTTTAATACGTAGTCTCTAACATTTAATAATTTATTAAATTGCTTTTATTGTGTAGTTATGCTTACTTTGAGAATACTTTCACTTGATATTTAAGAGCAGTGAGAAGTATTCTTCACTGTGAAATTTGAATATGACAGTAATTGTCACTTACAAAGTACTTGAAAGTTTCCAAAGTTCTTTTAAGTCCATGATCTCATTGGAGCCAGTCTCATAATAAGCCTGTAAATTAGGAATTCCAATAATGAACCCATTTCATAGATGAAGAAACTGAGGTTCAAGGAGGTTATGTTTTACCCAAGATCATACAGTTAGGAGACCTTAGGAGTGACAATTGTTGAGTCCAGATTTTCCTCTCTACCTGTCCTGCAGCCTATCAATGTATAAATATTCAATCAACAAGTGTTGATTTAGTGCCTGTTATGTGCCATATAAGAAGGATCTTGGTGGACTTGATAAAGAGTTATCCTCAGACTCTCTGGTTGTATAATCCGAGGCAAGTTAATGAACCTTTCTGTGTTCTAGGCAACTCTTAGATTATAAATTGCAAAGAAGTTGTAGCCCTATGTTGGTAGAGAGAATTACCTTGTTAAGCACTTCCTATATAAATGAAATCATAGATTCAGCACAATCCCTGAATATTAGGCACTGTTTTAAGTATTAAGGATAAAAACAGAATGGAATAAAAATTGAATATTTCCTGTTCTCAATGAGCTTACATCCATTCAGGGGGAAAATCATTCTCAAATTTAAAAGAAAAAATCTAGCTGTTTAAAAAATTAATAATAAGCAAATTGGTATTTTATTTTTAAAAAAATAAAATTTCAATTTTTTGAAATTATCTTCTTTGGCACCCTTAAAGGATAGTATTAATGAAAATAACAGTATTTTAAAAATTTGCTTGTTATTTGAAGTAAGGAAATGTCTTTCACTGTTGCAATTTGACAACTGTTCTACAATTTATAATCTTAGTTATTTGGGACATTGACAGGTTAAGTGACTTATGGTTAAAAAAATCTATTTTTATAATGCTTTAAAATTTAAAATATATATATCCATCACAGTCATATATATAGATAGATGTGGATGAAGATGCATATATAGACATAGAGGGAGGTGTAGATGTAAATTTAGAAATATAAACAAGTAGAAAGATAGATAGGTAGATATAGCCCATCCAGAAGCAGCTAGACATTTGTATAGCTGTGTGACCCTGAGCAAGTAACTTAACCCTTTTTGTTTCACTTTCCTAACCTGCAAAATATGCTGGAGAAAGAATGGCAAACCATTCCAGTATCTTTGCCAAGAAAAACTGAAATGGAGTCATGAAAAGTTTCACATTACTGCAATGACTGAACAACAACAAAGTCCTTCCCGATGAAGGTTTTTGGTAGGTAGGTGAGTGATGCAATAGATAGAAGATGTTTGCTGTTTTCCCTTGGGCAAGTCCCAATAATTCTCTTCCTCAGTTACTTCACCTATGAAATGAAAATTGTAATAGCCCTTTCCTTGCAGGGTTGTTGTGAGGATAAAATTAGATTTTTAAAATAAACTTTTTAATAAATTTTAATAAACTTTACGAGCCTTTAATAGTGGTATAAAAAGCCAACTGTAATGAGGAGGAGGAAACTGAGGCATAGAGGTTAAGGAACTTGGTCAGGTATGTTTTCAAGGCTTCTGCTTCCAAAGGCAATGGTCTTCTGACTAAGTCCCACTGAGAAATCTAGACTGTGTGGTGCTATTTCTCTTCTCAGACAATCAATCCCATTTTACATTCCCAGAATGGAGCCATAAAAGCAGCTGCTGAGAAGGGTCTGCTGCAAATCATTGGTGTCAAACAACAGCCAAGAGGGATTGTAGGTTTTTACCTGC